>NC_138552.1:138248181-139656144 GCF_964273705.1 Natrix helvetica | reverse complement strand
AGCCAGAGATTTTTATCATGGAATACTTAAGAAAAATGCAACCCCCCCACGTACATCTACACCAACACCAGTAGATTTGGATGTCTTAGAGCAGAGGATGTTTGAGAAAGAGACAGAAGAACAAAGAATGCAGACACCAAAAGAGAAGGAGGTGCAGGGTGCTGTAGGTGGAGTGGACCCCTCTGGATCTCTGTTGTGTTTCTTCTTGGAAGAAGGACCTTCTAAGTCTCTCACTGAAATGCCGATACTTAAACCTGTCGAACAACGTATTACTAGATCCACGACTAGACAAATGTTAGAATCTCACAAGCGCGTCGACCCTCAAACACAATGTGCTAAGAAAGAAGCTAAGAAGCAAACCGGAGCCATGGGAGGAGCAGGGCCGAAGATTAGTCTTGTGGAGAGAGATCTTCAGCAAATGCTTTCAGCGCTCCAGACCAGATCTAAAGATGCTTAAGCTATTATCTTGGAATGTGAATGGAATGAACTCCCCACAAAAAAGGAAAAAAATATTTTATTATTTGAAGCAATTTAATAATGATGTTGTTTGCCTTCAAGAGACTCATATTAGGCTGCAAGACCAGAAGTATTTAGTGAATTCAAAACTGGGAACATTTTATGCTGCCTCTGATTTGGTAAAGAAAAATGGTGTGGTGATATATATAAATAAAAGATTTTCAACTAAAGTTATAGAGGCAGATGACGCTGGTAGATATATAGCAATTCAATTTGATACAGACTTTGGTTCCATTTTGGTGCTAGGAATATATGCTCCTAACCAACGCCAAGAAAGTTTTTATAAGATGCTCCATTTAAAAATTTTAGACTGGAACTTTAAGAGTATTCTAATAATGGGAGACTGGAATGGAGTGATTTCTCCAAAGATAGATAAGAGTACAAAGACGAAATTCACTACCAAATTACCAAAGGCTTTTTTTGATTTACAAGACGATTTGAAATTAAAAGATGTTTGGAGGACGCAACATCTAAATGAGATGGATTTTTCTTTCTACTCAGATAGACATAAATCCTTTTCAAGGATTGATTTCTTTTTGTTAACACCGGATCTACTTCCTAAAGCCAAGAAATCCAAGATTTTCGCCAGGACACTTAGCGATCATAGTCCGGTGTGGTTACAAATTGAATTAGGTATGAGGCCAAGAAGGTCTTGGAGAGTAAATGAAAATTTATTTAGATATGAAAAAAATGTTGATGAACTTAAAAAACACATGAAGGAATTTTTCAGTTTTAACATGAATAAGGGCACTCCCATTGAAATAGTTTGGGATGCAAGTAAAGCTTATATGCGTGGGGTCCTGATACATATGAACTTTAAACATAAACAAATTAGACAGAAAAGGAGAATGGAATTGGAAGATGAAATAAAACGCAAGGAACAGCTGCTTATAACAAACCCGAATGACCAGGCGCTCCAGATGGCGCTAAAGCTGTTGAAAGATCAATTTCAGATGCTTATAGCAGAACAAACAGCAACTAATTTACAATTTGCTAAACATAACACCTTTGCTAACGCTAATAAACCTGGTAGATGGTTAGCATATACTTTGAGAAGGAATATGAATGACAGAATTATTGATAAAATTGAGTTTCGAGGGAAGATGGTATATCAACAAGAGTTGATTAAAAAATCATTTGTGGACTATTATACTAAGCTATATGTACAGGATAATATACAGAACAAGTTAATAGATGATTTTTTGGAAGGAAAAAGGGTTGCCTAAATTTCTGTGCTTCAAAAGGCAAATTTGGAACGTCTTATAACCGCTGATGAGATCACTTTAGTTATAAATCAACTTAAATTAGCTAAGGCTCCAGGGACTGATGGTTTGACTGCAATGTATTATAAAACTTTACAACTGGAAATGATTTAATATCTTACACAACTATTTTGTAATATACAACAAGGAGGTAAAATACCTCCCTCATGGAAAGCGGCTTTTATCTCATTGATACCTAAAGATAAAGAGGGCCCTAAGAAACCAGAGGATTACAGGCCGATATCTCTTCTGAACACAGATTATAAAATATTTGCTAAGGTACTAGCCAACAGATTGATGCCGGTTATTCAAGAGATTATTCATCATGATCAAGCAGGATTTATTGAAGGCAGACATATGAAGGAGAATGTAAGGCAACTCATAGATTTAATTGACTATCTTGATAAGAATAAGCAGATCTCTGCAGTGCTGGTTTTCTTGGATGCAGAGAAGGCCTTCGATCGAGTGAATTGGAACTTTCTAACCAAGACTTTGGAAAAGATGGATATGGGACCACGATTGCGGCAGGCGATTGGAGCAATTTATCAGCAACAAAATGCACAACTTATTATTAATGGAAATTTGTCAACAACTTTCGAGATACAAAAAGGCACAAGACAAGGTTGCCCATTATCCCCATTGTTATTTATTTTAACTTTGGAAGTCTTGTTGAACGCAATTCGGGACTCAAAATCCTTAGATGGCATAGCTATCAGGCAAAAGGAATACAGAACTAGAGCATTCGCCGATGATCTGGTTGTTACCCTTTCACATCCTTTGAAATCAATAATCCAGATGAAAAATATCATAATAGAATTTGGCATGGTGTCTGGGTTTAGACTAAATCAAAACAAAACGAAAATGATGGTTAAAAACATGACAGAGACTCAAAGAAAGAGACTTGTAAGTTTAGCAGGTTTTGAAATAGTTTCTAAAGTTAAATATTTAGGAATACAAATTTCAGATTCAAATACAAAACTTTTCTCAAATAACTATGAAGTGTTGTGGCAAAAGATACAGAAAGATCTTGAAGCATGGAAAAAGTTACAATTGTCTTTGCTTGGAAGGATCTCAGCAATTAAAATGAACATTTTACCTAGATTTATCTTTCTATTCCAGATGATTCCGGTGCTTAAGTCAGATAAAACCTTGTTAAATTGGCAAACAACATTAAATAAATTTGTTTGGAAGGAGAAAAAACCGAGAGTAAAGATGAAGATTATGCAAGATACACGTGAAAGAGGCGGCCTCAGACTCCCAAACCTTCGATTATATTATGAAGCTGCGTTATTAACGCATGTAGCAGATTGGTTTGGGAAAACAAAAATGGAATTGCTGAATATAGAAGGCCATGATCTTGTTCTGGGATGGCATGCATATCTTTTTTATGAAGACAGGGTGGATAAAGTGTTTAACAACCATGTTCTCCAAAGTGCCTTGATGAGAATATGGAAGAAGCACCGGCCCAATTGGGATTATAAGATACCGCTTTGGTTGGATCTTGCAGACACCATGGGGATTATGAATACTAAGTCACTCGGGGGTTGTTTATATAAAGATGTGCTTATTGCTGATGGGGGCGAATGGAAGTTAAAAACTTTGGAACAGCTGTTGGAAGAAGGAATTACTTTAAATTGGTTACATTATATACAGCTACAGAAGAGATGGGAAGAAGATCGCAGGGTCGGTTTTATGGATAAAGAAGTGGAACTGATTAAGCAGATAAAAGAGACTGGTCCAAAACAAGTTAAAAGAATATATAATGTACTGTTAGAAAGAGACTCAGAAAGTGAATTGGTTAAGGATTGTATGATTAAATGGGCTCAGAATTTTGGTGAAGTGGTTATGTTGGAAACGTGGGAAAAAATATGGGTTCAGAATGTTAAATTTACACAGTCACAGAATTTAAGGGAGAATTTTTATAAAATGTTTTACAGATGGTATTTAGATCCTAAAAAATTATCATGCATGTACCCAAATGTTCAACCAAAATGTTGGAGATGTGGGTGTCTAGATGCTACTTTTTTTCATGTATGGTGGACTTGTATCAAGGTGAAAGCTTTTTGGATAAAAATATGGTGGGTTATGCAGAATGTATTTAAGAAAAGAATACAATTCACTCTGCAAATGTTTTTATTGGGTATAGCTAAGGATTTTACCAAAGGGGAAACAAAATTGGCCTTCTATATGGTCACAGCAGCTAGGTTGTTGATTGCGCAACATTGGAAAAAAGATTTTTTACCAACAATTGATCAATGGATTCAGAAGGTGGCGGGGTTCGCTGAAATGGCAAAAATTTCAGCTTTCTTAAAAGCTCAGAAACAGGAGGATTACACACAGGAATGGGCAAAATGGATTGATTATATACAGAATAAATACCAGACTAGGAGTTATTATGTAGCCTTTAGGTAAGAATGTTTAGACCGATAGATGATCAGAGTAAATAGTATATGGGATGTTTGGAATTGTTAGAGTGGTACACAGCGGAAGTCAGGGGGGTGGGTTTGTGTGGGAGGTGGGGGAGGGTTAGGGTGGAGGGTGGGGTAATATATATGTATGAATAAATTAGAAGATGGGATTAATGAAATATTGTTATGCTAGGAGAAATTTATATTAAGAGTTATAGATGTTAAATTAGCTTAGAAAATGGGATCAATGTGTTATTATTAATCTAAGAGAAATTTATATTGTGTTTGTTGGGAGGAGAGGGGTTACGAGTAATCTATTTTAAGATGGGGGGAGAGGAGGGGGCAAAGTATTTGGTATAATATTTGAAAGTGAATTTTTGTGGGGGGGTTGGGGGGGGTATAGCATTTGTATGAGATTTATATTGTATGGCGGGGGGGTGAAAAGGGGGAAAAATTGTTTGTACAAAACTCTTTTAATAAAAAAAAAAAAATTACATCCACTACAATGCATTTACAGCCATCCCTTCCATGTTACTTTTCAAAGTTATTAAAAGAACGAAAATATTGCTGCATAAAAAAGTGAAACATATGTACCAATGACGTACTTGATTATGCAATTGTCAGGTCCAAGTGTCACGACCACAGCTTCTGTAGCTTGAAGAGAAATTAATTTAGCAAGCGCTTCTGATGTTTTACTCTGAAATAGAAACAGAATGTGTGTAGTTAGCCTTCACAATGTATTTGTGCGGCTTCCAGTTTAATTTTACATGATGTATTCTAAATATTGATATACACTCCACTGTTACTCTTTGAAGAGCAGAGTAATGATGTATTCAAAATATTGATATATACTCCATTGTTACTAATGCAAGAGCAGAATGGAATGATAGCTATCCTAAAGAGAGGGCCTAGATGCTAAAAGCATTCCATTCTGCTAGCTATACACTGTGCAGAAGCATTGATATTTTAGAGAATGCAAGTCAAAAGACCACTGTGTTTTGAGATACACAAACAAATCAGCATCTCCGGGAAACTCTTTTTCTGGCAAACCCTTCATTGCTATTTCTTGGCTAGATGCCTATATTAGAATTTAATTTGTTTAATCTCCTCCCCTCCCTTTCTCTCATATGGTAACTGCTCATCTCTCACACCCTTTATAACCACTGGTGCTTTTCTTCCATAGTATAATGGAGCTTATTTATTTCTACGCAGTCCCAAAGCACATTAAATCCCTTCACCAAGCTTGCATTTTTGTACACAATCAAAATATGCCTTGGGGGAAAAAATTAAGAAAAGAGAACAATTGAATCTTTTCAGCATACTATGCTAATGCACTTAATATACTGAAACAACTATATTGTTGTTTTTTACTATTATTCCAGAGACCTTCATATGGAATTCACATATTATATTATCACATTCTTGAATCCTGAGAGGTAACTTGAACTGAAATGGTCCAGCCAATCAAGATAATAAGTGAACTTCAGTGGAATATTAAACCCAATTCAGTTGCTCAACATACAGGCACAGATCAATATTACTCTGAGTAACTGAAAGATTGGGCATATAAAATCTGATTGTTGGAATGCCACTTACTTTTTTTTCAAAACTAAGATGAAGCAGGAGGCTATTAAGGCAAGGGAGATCTTGCCAGTGGAGGTTGCTGGTAGAAAGTTTATCCTAAAGAAGCTCACTTGTCATACATATATTAAATTATATAATTTGAATAAACTGCAAAAAGTGATCTATCTCGGTGGTTCTCAGGCCAGGGATCCACGAAAACTGGAATTTGAAAGAATTGAAGTTAAGGCATTAATAAATCAGTGGCCATAGAAATTGTGACACCTCTGCAACCTTGTAAATAGGGGGTTCCTTATCCACCAGCAGATATGTCTCTTATCTAAAGATATCTCAAGACTGACAATGTGGTCATTTAGCAAGTCATCACATGACCAGACCTGATTTGACCACCACTTTTACCAATGTCGTTAAGCAGATCACTGCTGTCATTAAGAAAATTATGTGGTTGCTAAGTAAATCTGGCCTTTAGCCCTCAAGAAATACCAACCTTTGCTATGTGTTCCAGCCATCTCCCAAGGGCTATGAATACAAACAGCATTGGCGGGGTGTCAAAAAATGTGATGGGACTCTGTTCAGCCTTTTCAGTAACTGCAACTATTAAAATGATACATGAATAGACGTAAGCAGTTGATGTGGCCAATACTATCAGGACATCCATATTGGCCATTTTATGCTTTAATGACTTGTAGGCTTGGACATAGAAGTACCATCCACCCAGGAACTGGAAGGAAGTGGGTGAGAGAGAGAGAGAGGAGCAATTAGCGTTCCATCATGTCCTGTTTACGTGTCGCAATAAAACTTTTAAAAGATTTATAGATAACTATATAACGGGAGATGTTAAAAACAGAGTATTTAAAGAACCTCCATACCTGAACCAAAGTACAAAGTACAAAGAAGAGAAGGTTTATAATAGACAATCCAGGAATCAGGTTTTGTTCCAACACCATTGATCCATGATGGTTATCAATGGGTAATAACATATAAACCATTAAGACCAAAACCGGAATACCAAACACCAGGCTGCATAAGAATGACTTCCTCCATCTGCAATGGCAGAGAATCCACACTGTTAGAAGGTGAAGCTTCCCTCACAACTTGATTGACAAAAGCAAATTATACCATGTTTACGCCTACAAGTATCATTGTCATCAGATTTGATACAAATCAGCCCTGAACATACATTTGTGTGCTGCTGTATTTTATTGAGGCACCTATCTGTGCAGAGCTACAATATTTGGCTTGCAGCAATCTGGATGACCATTAGGAAAAGTCACACTGGGATTTTTGCCACTCAGCTATGATAGCACATACATGCATAGAAGTGTGGAACATAGAAAATGAAGACTCTATAGAAAAAGGCATAGTGTGTAGTTGGCCAATCAGATCAGAAACAATTGTAGTTTAGAAGTTATTCGTGAAAAATGAGAAATGTCCTCATTTCTCCTCCCCTTGGCAATGAAGAATTCCCCAATCTGTAACATTTCAATGACTGCAAGGAGAAGAAAAGCTGTTTTTTTCAACGGGTGGACATTTAATTGGAGAGGAATATCCCTGGAGCATTTGTTTATAAAATATTCTTTGGTTGACAGATATACTCACTGTTGGATTTCCTGTTTATAATCCAAGTTATGATCTTTTGGATCTCTTTTAGCCAAAGATGCTTGAAAACCAATTCCCTTTATAACAAAAAGCAAAGAAATGACATTACAAAAATAAATACAAACAGTTATTAGATGATTATGTTACACTAATAAATGGTACTTTATTAATTACCAGAACTGCTTTTGTAACGAGAGGTTTAAAAAAAACCCAGTAAGCCTTAATTTTTACTCATGGTGAATACCACTCAATGTCCAAATACTGCAGGTTTGCTGATTAGGAATTTGGAAACTGTAATCCAATAAGGTAGTCCTCAATTTATGATCACAATTGAGCCCTGAGTTTAGGCAGTAAGTCAGTGAGATGCCCGTGTGACTGCCTTGCTCAATGACCACAATCCTGGCTCTCTCTGTTGCATCGTTAAACGACCATGCAGGTTGTTAAACAGACAAAGTGAAAGAACTGCCTGCCGAAAGGGGCCAGGCAGCTCCTCCGCCTCCATTAGCAGAAGAGAACTGCAGCACTGGGCACTTTTGCTCTCAAAGAGACCGGAAGTCTATTTGTGAAGGAACTTTTTCACCGAGCCTCCCTGAGAAGAAAAATACTGCTGGCCAAAGAAACTCCACCCTTCTCAGACAAAATCAATCCATCAGACAGCGGTGGGTTTTGTTGCTTTCAAAGAGGCTGGGTGAAGGAGTCCCTCCAATGTTGACTATCTGGAAAAGCCGGCAGGGAAGATTCCACATGGTGTTCATATGATTGTGGGGAGTCTGGCAACCTGCCGTAAGTGCAAATGGATGGCCAAGTGCCCCAGATCACAATCATGTGGGGGCCCTGCAACAGCTGTAAGTTTAGGCTGCAGGTTGTAAGTCTTTCATTCAGTATGTAAGTCTTTTGTTCCTTTCATAACATTGAACAGTTGCTAATGAGTGGCTGTTAGGTAATGACTACCTGTGCATCTGGGTAGGGGAATGCTGGGTTAGGGAAGACTATCTTATTGATATGCAACTTATTAAAAAGTGCAAAACAGCACAAAAGTTTCCAGTGGTCTTCTAATATCAATCATTTATCCAGGTCAGAGGTATCAAACTCAAGGCCCAGGAGCTGGATACGGCTCGCGCGGTGCTTAGATCTGGCCCGGGGACTGTGCTGGAAACAGTAAAGGACCAGCCCATGGTGCCTCTGTAAGGAAAAACGGAGCTCAGGAGGGCCACATGTGGCCCTGCCGAGCTCCATTTTTGCTGGCAGAAGGTTGCAGGAGGCTGTCACAGCCAGAAACGGAGCTCAGGAGCCCGTTTTCGCTGGCAGAGTGCTCGGACCACCATAGGTGCCCCCAACATGAGTGACGTTGAGCTGGCCATGCCCGCTCTGGACCGCCCATCCTGTCCCCACAAGGTCAAACACCGCCCTCAATGAAATCAAGTTTTACCCCGCTGATATAGGCAATCCAGTTGAGATTTATCACCTCTTCCCAGGCCTGGGAACTGCATAGCTATTGCAGCAGTCTCCCCTAATTTTTCCAGAAGTGTGGATTTCAACTCCCCGAATTCTCGTTGCTATAGAAATGGTTAGTTTATATTATTATGGAAAAGTAAAAAGTTAAGTTTCAATGTTAATGCTTTATTTTACTGCAACAGAGGGAGTCAGAAGTCAATGCTTTATTTTTCTTTTCTCCCTCCCCCCCTCACTTTTCTTTCCCCTTCTCTTCCCCACTGCGTCCTTCTATTTGCTTTTGTATTTTTGTATTTTATACTATAATCTAATAAAATGTTTAAAGACTGTCACTTCCAGAATTGCCATTAACAATGGCTACACTGGATTGGGTACATAAAAATTTGGAATGTGCCTGGACTGGGGAAGATTAAATATAATGTTAATATTAATTGATTACTAGCATGGCTCTTAGAAATGTTTGCTTTAACAACTTACCTCAACAATTTTTATAATGTCTCGAGGGCCAATCACTTCTGGGTCATAACGAACACGGGCTTTTGAAGTGGCTAGGACTACAGATGCATTGAGAACGCCAGGTGTTTCAGTAAGCTTGATTTCAATGCTATGAACACATGAACTACAAGTCATCCCTAGAATCTAAGCAAAAGTTCAGTTAGTTGTCGGCACAAGAATCTGCTTTGGGCTGTCAGACGGACCATTGCTCCATTGTATCTATATCTCCCATATTAAACAAAAATATGCACTGTTTCATCTGTGTGGTATTTTACACAACCTCCTGAAGTTCCAGATCAAGAGGGCATCTATAGAAGACAGAAAATGAACGGAAAATACAGCCAATGAGAATCCCAAGGATAAACCAGTTTTCCCTAATCTAGTGTTTTCCAGATATGCTAAACCTCATCGTATGCTAGCTGGGAGATATGCTGGCAATATATCGAGGATTCTCAACTGTTATATTTGCCTTTTATAAGCAACTTTGCAATAATTCTTATATTACAAAGTAAGTATGTTCCCTTGGTCGATCTTTTTTCTTGGGAACATCTCAGATGCTGACATTTGTCAGACGTAGATGAAATAAATGTAGAATTGTATATATGTATGCAAATCTATCCAATTGGCATTATGTTTTAGAACGACCGTTAACTTACCTGAACGGTCCTTCTATGTGCGCTGCGAGGGGAATCCAAGCATGGGTTAACTTTGTCCATTAGCCTAGAGACTGAGTTATGTAATTGTTGACCATGCCTCCTCTGACTGGGATAGTTCAGTTTTGTATGAAGGCTCAGCCGATCCAAGAGAAGCAAATGAATCAACATAGAAGAAGGTAAGTAGGTAAGTAGATGCATTGCATACGTGTGTGTGTGAAATCAATGTCAATGCCCGGACCAGCTGAAGCCGAGGGTGGGTTTAGATTCCCTCACAGTGCACATAGAAGAACTGTTCAGGTAAGTCAACGGTTGTTCTCCTGTGCGCTGCTTGGGGAATACAAGCATGGGACATGCCAAAGCAATGAGTTTCAAGGGAGGTCAGAGGCTGTGGATGATAATACAACCCACTGTAAGACACACTGCCCAAAGGAAGCTGCCGCCAAGGCATACACATCCACTTTATAATGTTGGATGAAGGGCGACAGTGATGACCAGGTCACCGCCCTACATATGTCCTCCACCGAGGCCTGCATCGTCCAAGCTGCCGTGGTGGCCGCACTCCTGGTGGAATGGGGAGTGATGCGCCTGAGTACAGGTCGGGATTGGCAGTCGTATGCAAGGGCAATACACGCTTTCAACCAGCATCCAATGGTGTTTGAGGACACCGTCTGTCCCATGGATGCCGGCTGGAAAGATATGAAAAGCGCCTCAGATCTTCTGAATGACACTGTACATTTCACATAGTGACGGAGCACCCTGCGAACGTCAAGGTGGTGCCATCTTCATTCCTGAGGGTGTGATGGTTGAGGGCAAAAGTCTGGAAGAATAAGTTCTTGCGCCCTGTGAAACCAAGAGTTAATTTTTGGCAGGAATGCCAGATCCAATCATAGGATGACTCTGTTTGGGTGGAATATACAGAGATCCTCTTGGACTGATAGTGCTGCCAGCTCTGAGACCCTTCTAGTGGATGTAATCGCTACTAAAAAGACGATTTTGAGGGTCAACAATCTGAGACTGATGGTACGAATGGGTTCAAATGGCTCAGCCATGAGAGCTCTAAGCACTAGGGGTAAATCCCACGTAGAGTAACGATGGACCACCGGTGGTTTGAGGTTAGATGCGCCCTTCAGGAAGGACCGGACCCACAGTCGATAGGGCTGCAATTTGCCGACGGACAGTGCTGGGCAATAGCCCTTTGTCCATGCCTGATTGTAAAAAGTCTAGTACCTGTGGTATAGATGCCGTAATCGGGTCCATAGAGGCTGACCGACACCACCTGCAGAAGGTCTGCCAGGTAGCCTCATAAATCCACGTTGTGGACAGACGCCGAGCCACTTGGATTGTGGCGATGACCTTGTCAGAGAAGTGCTGATGAATCAGGATAGCCCGCTCATGTGCCATACGGCTAATTGCAATAGCTGGCGGTTCGGATGGCTGAGAGCCCTTTGGAAAAGAGTTATCTGGTCGTCTGGAATTCTCCACAGGCGGGAGATTGAAAGATTGATGAGGTCAGCGTACCAAGGGCGTCTGGGCCACATTGGCACAACCAGGAGAACTTCCGCCTGTTCCGACAAACTCTTCTGGATGACTAGTGGTATGAGTGGAGAGGCAGGAAGGCATATAGAAGGCCCTCCGGCCAGGGGCTGCGAAGGGCATCGGTGCCTTCTGCTTCCAGTACGTAGAACCTGGTGAAGAATCTCGACAGGTGGGTATTGTGTGGTTGAGCAAAAAGATCCACCTGGGGACAGCCGAAGCGGCGAGACAGTTCCTGAAATAGAGTCGGATGGAGTTGCCACTCCGTCTGGTCTACTGTGGTCCTGCTCAACCAAAGAAGAGATCGCTGCGTTTGCACCTGACTTTGGCGTCTCTCCTGGGACAGTGACACTACGCACTGTTCGGGGTCGATGATGGTCCCGAGATGGAGGAGGGACGTGGTCAGGCACAAGTGACTCTTTGGAAAGTTCAAAACAAAGCCATGATGTTGCATCGTGGTCTGCAAGTCCCACCTTGCCTGATCTGGGGAAGATGACAGTATCAAAATGCCATCTAAGTAACAGTTGACCCTTAGAGGAATCGACCAAAGGGATGCCGCTATCACCGCCAACTTTGTGAAGGTACACGGGGCCGATGAAAGGCCGAATGGCAGTATTGAAAGTGGCACCCCGCAAACTGGAATCGCAAGAACCTTCGATGTGACGGGTGTATCGGTACATGGAGGTATGCCTCCTTGATATCTATTGAGGTCAGTAGATTGCCCTGATCATCCTAGCAGGCTAGGATGCTTTTGAGCGATTGCATTTTGAACCTCTGGTATTTCAGATAGAGATTGAGCCGTTTCAAGTCTAGGATGGCTCGCCATCCTCCCGAGCTTTTGGGGACTAAAAAGAGGATAGAGTAAAAGCCTAGCCTTTCTTGTCCCTGAGGTACCCTTTCTATAGCATTGATGGAAATCAGATGTTCAATTTCGGAGTCCATCAGGTGTCTTTTCACCTGGCATCTTGGTATGGGACACCTGATGAAACACCTCGGGGGGATAGTGAGAAATTCCAGAGTGAGGCCCAGCCTCACGGTCTGAAGTGCCCACGCGTCTGAGGTGGTTTCTGCCCATTGGAATGCGAAAGATGTTAGGCGCCTGCCAATAGGTCCCACTTCATATGAGTCACCGGTACCTACGAAAGGACTGGTTATTGGTGCCACGAAATGGCTGCCGAGTCTGTTGCTGCTGACCCTGTCTCTGGCACTGGAATGGTCCTGAGCCCTGTCTTGTTGCTGGTTGAATGGCCTGGTGTAGTGAGGGATGTATGGGGCAGCATTGTACCCAGAGTCTCTGGCCCGAAAGGACTGTCTTCTATTAAATGGTTGGTGTCTCCAGTCCGCACGCGTGTTCATCAAAGGAAGCACTTTACGATTATCCCTAGTTTCAATCAAAATAGCGTACAATGCGGGACCAAAGAGAGGGCCGCCCTTGAAGGGGATGGAAGCTAGGCGCCATTTGGAGCATATGTTTGCCTGCCAATGGCGAAGCCAAAGAAGGTGGCGGGATACTACGTTAGAAGCTACTGCATGAGATGTAAACTTGGCCGCATTGAGTGTAGCATCTGAGGAAAATTCCAGTGCTGTCACCAGTTTAGTTACATCCTGGTGTAGGCGGAGGTCATCGGGGGCAAGCCTGGCCTGCAACTGCTGTAACCATACTAACAAAGTCCTATTAAGGAAGGATGCTGCTGTGGCAGGCCGTAATGCCCAGGCAGCTGCCTGGTGCATTTTGCGGATGACCAGTTCGGCCTTGCGATCCTCGGCTTTAAGACCCTCTGAAATTTCGGAAGGAATCAAGGCCATGGAGGCCAAAGTCATTACATGATGATCCACAGTAGGAAACTGAAGGATCTCATCCTATTCAGGCGTGGAAGCGTAGAGCTTCCTGTCACCATTACTAGGTGGGGGAACAGCAGTCGGTTGGGACCACTGTTTCTGAACAACGTCCAGAAACAGCTTTGGGAAGGGTATGACGTCTTGTTCCTGTACCTGTTCCGTGAAAAACCGTTCTGTGGAATCAAGGCCCACAGCAGTACTGGCTTGAGTGGTGGCACCCCCCATCTTGGTAGTTGCCTTAGCTTTATATAAAAGCAATTTAAATAAGGCAGGCCGGAACAGGCCGGAGAAGGCAGGTGTGTCTTGCACCAGACCGTCGACATCCGACAACTCCAGGGCAGCGACATCTTCCTCTTCACCTAGAATAGAACCTTCACTATAAGTTGAGGGTAGTGGTGAGGAGGATCAGCCTGGGAAATTGAGAGGTATCTAGCAAGGCTGGCAGATGCAGGGCGCTGGGCCCTGTGCTGCAATTCCGCATCCACCCCCTGGGAAATGGCCGCAGAAATCATGTTGTGAAGTTCTGGGGGCAAGTTAAAGTCGGGCCCATCCTCAGGCCTGAGGCCTGCAGCCGTGGGCGTGAAGGTGGCTGTGGGCTCTGAGTGTGAGGATGCCTGAATCGTGGCCGGGCCAACCGCAGGAAGGTCTGTGGTAGATCGGGGCCCTAACCTCCCTTCATCCGCACCTATTCCCAAGGGTGTGGGAAGATCGGGGAACCAACCTTGAATCCCTGCTGGAGGAAGTGAGGGAGCAGGAGAATGGCGTTCAGCCACCAAGGTAGGAGGGGACCTATTGGTGGGCCCAGGAGCCTTGGTCGATGACTTGGCCCTATCTTTGCGCCTGGCAACTCTATCTGGGGCTGCCGATGGGGCATGCGCCTTGTGGCTAGAGGCCTTAGTGGTGGACCTACCCACCCTGGTGCTGGGCCCGGTGTCCTCAGAGTGCAGCGGGAAGAGCTGGAAGTTCCATTGCTGCCTCCGGTAATAGAATGATCGGCCATAGCCAGGTATAATGAAGGTAAACGGGAGTGAGTTGAAAGGCTCAAGCTCACGTCTGAAAACAGGGCAAACCGCTGATCAAAGTGGCGGGCTGACTCAGTTAGAGCGATGAGGCAACACGGTGCTAAAGGAATGGTGGCGAACCGACTTCTGCAGCACAAATGACTCTCTCTGTATTCCACCGCAGTTTGAGCGCAAAAAGAAAACTCCACCCCTTCCTGTTGGTTTTTGGCGCGAGGCTACTAATGGCTCAAAAATGGCCGACGCTAGCAAATAATTTCAGCGCGAAATTCAAATCAGCTCAAAAAATGGCTGCCGTTCTTCTTTATCCAGAAGGAAAGGCTCCGGCTGCAGAAATGGCATTGCTAATTTCTGCAGCTGGAGTGAGGACTGCACGGCAGCAGCAAAGCTCCGAAACGATAGGGAATGGTCATCCGATGCATGGTTGACCACACTCGCGCCTGATGGAGAGAATAGCGTGCTGCCTCTCTCCACGGCAATCAGGAAGGACGGGAGGTGGTAAACAAGCGGGTCGTTCACCCCCCGCGCCGACTTGAGAATGGCGACCCGACTCTCACACAGCCACTAAACAAGATTGAGAGTGGCGAACCGACTCTCTTCTGCTTTAAAGTGCATTCAAACGCCCGATAAACAAACCTCCTGGCGAACATTCCTCTAGCCGCTAGAACCACAAGGAATCACAAATTATTTAAATTCAAGCGCGAACGGGCTCCATCAAGCCACAATCAAACAATGTTCCAAGATAAATTTGGTAGCAATGAAGAATCCAAGTCCAATGAGTTAATTTTGTCTATTATCCTAGAGGAAAAACTTTTGTGTCTCTTTAAGGCTGGACTGAATTAAAAAACTGAACTATGCCAGTCAGAGGAGGTGTGGTCAACAATTACATAACTCAGTCTCTAGGTAATGGACAAAGTTAACCCATGCTTGGATTCCCCAAGCAAGCACACAGGAGAACTTCAGGTTCAAACAAAATTAAAAGTACAAACACAGATGTACAGAAAATTATGGTTGTATAAAAATATGACTTTAATTGCAAAGCTAATTGTGTGACCTGCATTTAAAATTTGCTGCTGGGATCTAAAATTCAATGTTTCAAAAGTCATATGCATGAACCTAAAAGTAAGACAATCTATTCCTTGTTGAATATTCATATTTGCATTTTTCTGTTTAGGATCAATATGAAGCCTCTAAGACTTTGTGTTATTATGCTCACCTTAAGATCTACATTGCCATCTGTGCCAGCATAATCTTGTAAGACTGAGGCTTCAAAACCCAATTTCTCAATCAACTGGATTATTTCAAGAGGCTGAATTTTATCTGGCTTATATATTACCTCCACTTTCCCTGCCATCAAGGCAACAAGCACAGAGACTATTCCTGTAAAAACAAAGCTGCATCAGACAAATAAATTCTTTCCCATGTCATACCCAACAGCCTGAACAAAATGGTAGCACTCAGTCCAACCTTAAAATGTAATCTTTATTACTTAATCCAGTTACCGTTTTAGGTAACCTGATGAGAAAGTAAATCTTTCTCAAATCTATTGTCTTCCCTTGTAAGCAGATATATTTACAAGGCATGTCTAACATCAAATCAAAGTTGTATTCATGTCATTGTTAAGTACTTAACCCTTGAGGCTAGGTTCGTTCCAATTCACATAACAGTAAAATGCTAAGATAGCCCCTATAGTTATTTAGCAAGCTAAATAATCAGGAGAAGCCAAATAACATAAAGAAAAATGACTTGCTATGCTATTTTACCATCTTCTTTTTGTAAAGTCTTCTCAATGCTTGAAACACACGATGCACAAGTCATGCCTTTTACAACCAGGAAACATTTTTGAGTGTCTCTTTTGCTGGACAATTCTGGAAAGTTAGTGCACAACTTCGTTTTTGGCAACAATACATCTTCAAATGACAGTTCTGTGACTTTGTTTTTGAAGGAAACAGAGGTCATCTCATTAAGCTCTATACCTCCGTCAGTAGGTTTTCCAATTACTGTATCTAAAATAAAATCAATATTGCATGAATATGTGGAGCAGAAGAAACATTAGTTAATCATTATCCCAAAAGTATTTTAGGTTGCTTTTGAAAGCATTGCCTTCCTTCCTAGCAGTAGTATGTTTCTGAAGTTAAGTGAAGAATTTTTAACAAATATGTGTTGGAATGCCAATCCCAGATGGATTTTAATTTTCAAAAGATGAAAGATATGGAAACAGGTCTGAGAGATTTAAACTATTTAAAACATCGACCGGCATTCTTTTGTGTTAAAGACCACATTTTGTCAATGATAAATGATTGGGGGCTTTAGGGTGGACAGAGAAAGCCAGCTGACGAGAAGAACGTCCATTGTCTCTGACACCCTCCTTTTTCCTTTTCTTTGAAAGCTTCTTCCTTCCTTTTCCAAAGCAGAAGATTCTTATGAGACCTGTGATCTCTGGCAAAACAAACTGTGAAATGTTTATGCCAGTCCGGCCTACTTAGTCTTTTGATGGAAGACTACCTGAGAATATTAGGATTGTAGGATAAACTGGAAAATCGGTTCTTAAGAAGAGAATGGCAAACTGATGCTAAAGAAAAGGAAAACTCAGGGTTAGAGTTAGAGTCCATGAAGTCACCAGGTCTGATCTAAATATTTTTATTCAAACGTTTTATTGTGTTAAAAGGCAACAAGTTACAATGATCTTATCCTGCACATGATGGATATTCCATCTGCAGCCCAGAATATTAATAATGAGATAATTATGGATATGACAAAGGAAGTCTGTGCTGGATATAGTTTTTGCCTTCTTACACAGAACATGGCTTTCTACAAGTCTGATGGGTTTAAAAACAGTAACATGAAAATTAGTTTCTAACTATTTCTGAAGGAACTGAGAATTAGTTTCTATTTATTTACAGATTATCCAAGCATTCTTTTTGTCTTTCAAGCACAGCTCTAACTCTGCAGCTAAAAGAGAGACAAATTTAATTCATTGCCTTCATGGATGGAACTCATGTCTTCCATATTAATGGAAAGCTATAGACACAGTTTCTAAATTAAATATATGGCGTTCAAGACACCTGGCATTTAAGTATTAAATATTTATTTAATTTTAAGTATTAAAACTCTGCATTTTACTAGTGTAGAGAATGTACCCAATTCAAAAGCCATGTACCCATTTAGGACCTAACAGCCTCTAACTCTAGGCTGGGGCTTATAAATTTGTGTTCTAAATTTTAATCCAATCGGAAGCATGTTTAGGTATTTAAAATTCATCAGTTGACACAAGAGTTTTCATGCATCTTGATTCAATAGCAGAAAAAGCTGTATTATACAATACCTGTTAGGACAAAAGCATCAAACCCCATGTCTTCTATAGCAGCTCGTATCTCTTCCGAGTCGGTCATAACGGAATTGTAAGACACAACTGCGGTACCTTCAGTTAAAGATACAGAGATGTGCACTATCCCTTTCTTTTGGGATATGGAGCCTTTAATAGAATTTACACAAGAATTGCAGGTCATCCCATCAATTCTAAGGAGAGCTGTACTGCATCCATTTGCCCCCTGTACTTGGGCAAGGTGACTGAGGGAAGGTACCGAAGAGGCAGCATTTGAGATCATTAGTCCATTTTGGCCTTCCTTTCCACGAGAAAAAACTAGGTTAAAGTTACCAGGGGTAATGGCTTGGATGGCTTGCTGCAATGAAGGTGGAGTGATGAGCTTTTGGTCGAACCACACAATAATCTTTTTTTCTTCCAGGGATACCCTAGTACCCTGTACTCCAGTCATCTCTGAAATCAACCCTTCCATAGTGTTGACACAAGATCTGTCATTCATTCCTTCGATTTCTAGTACTGCAACGCACGTACTGGATCCAATGTTGTCCCCAGTATTTCCATCACCATTATGTTCACTGGACATTTTTACATTTATCTGCTGTAAGCGTTCAACATTAATGAAACCTAATTCCAATGGGGCTTGCTTATGTTTTATGGTGCATTCATATCCCATGCCGTCTATGCTATTCTTTAGTTCTTCGGGCTTAATAATAAGGGGATGGTAAACAACAATGGCTTCTTGGTTGTTGAGGGACACTTTGATTTTCTTCACCCCGTGTAATTTCCCAATATTTTCTTCAATAGTATGGGCACAAGACTGACAGGTCATGCCTTCTATTTTCATCTTAATAACAGCTTCACTGGACGATTGGCCTAAAGTCTGGGTGGCCTCTAGAACATTGGCGTCGAATCCCAGTTTTTTAATTTCCTGGCAGATTTGCTGAGAGCTTATTTCCAGGCCCAAATATTTTACGGTTACTTGGCTTTGTTCAAGAGATCCCTTGACATTCACAATTCCTGATAACTTGGAAATGTTGTCCTCTATGGATTGGATGTGTTCTTGGCACGTGATACCCGAAAGATCAATGGTAGTTGTGTTTATCTGAGAATGAAGAGAAGGTGAATGCCACGAATCTCCCTCAAAGCTGAGGTTGGTAAAAGCAAGTTTCTGTTTCATTGCCAAGGCTGATATGTGGCCAGGTGAAAGGTGCTGAGGCACAGCCTGAAATGGGGAAAAAATTAAACCAAACATTAATTCTGCTGTTTTAATATATGGGATGAGGTAATAACAATCTTTTTTGTGTAAGCTTGCTACTTATTTGTTACCAATACTATCTTTAGACATTTCTAAAGCGACTACATTCGTAATGTAGAAAGTCAGCACCCACCCCTCCTAGAAGAATGAAGTATTTTGAGAAATATTTTTAAAAGGCAGAATATTATATTTTCTCTAAAGGAGAAACGTGTTTCTAAAGACAGAGACTCAGAACTTCAGCTCTCTGCCCTAAGTAGAAACTAAGGGGCCAACTTTTGGAAATGCAGATTTGGTAATCCATTCAAGACAGGATATTCTGAACAAAGGTAGGATTAGCTCTCGGCCACAATAGGAATTGCCCAACAAGCCCCTTCATTGCATCAGCACACTTCAACCAAACTTGACTTCAAGACAAACATGACCCCCACATGGCCCCATGGGAGTCTACAGCAACCAATAGAATACATGCTCTTGCTACAGGAACAGGAAGCTCAAGTTCAAAGCCCAGAGAGGGTATAAATAACCCTCACTCTCCACTCCATGTGGCCAGCTACCTAGAATCACACGCGCTTTGTGGTTCTGCTTCATCAATAAATGGACCCTCTTTCCAATCAGCCTCCAGCCTCCATTTTGTTTCCAGTGTCTTTCTGCCCGCTTGGAACTGAACCAGATGGATATTTGTTCAGGAATATCTACTATTAGAAAGACTATTTTTAAAGTAGTCTTTAAAAACAATATATTTCTGTGCTCACAAATAATTATTTAATTGAGAGATCACGTATTTTCTTCCAAAACTCAAGCAAGAGGAGTGTCCCTTAACAAGAACAGGGGATACTGAGATCAAAATACAATTTTATGATCCTTTTATTTACACATGTCCCAATAATACTTGCCGGGAGAGGACTTTTGGAACTAACACTTAGCAGGCAGTAACAGGACTCTTCAATCTGTATTTTGTAAAAAAATGTATATATACACATTTAAACATAGCTTTATGCTTATGATTTATATCTTAAATGCATGTCTTTAGTGAAGTATTTCAGTGTTAAGGCTGCAGTCCAAACATGGCAGGGGTTCATGTCTTGCACTGAGCTACAGTTTTGTTTCTTACCTAAGCCTCAGTTGCCTGGTATACAAATTGTGCTAAAGCATAAACCATGATTAATAAAGCATGCATTTACAAAACATGCTAAAATACATTCAACCCTTCAATGGCTGAACTTTTATAAAATCGGAGTGCCACATTAAATTAGAGAGCACCATAGTTCAAGGTATGTTCTATACTTCTAAATTAAACAGTACAAAATCCTGAGCTTCTACTGGTTGAAAAACTGATACTCAAAATCTTTAGTCTTCAGCCGAGTTTCATTGTGTTAGGCTTACCCATATTTTCCTGTTTAGTGAGCCAGTGATTTCAGGAGAAAACTCAAACTTAAGAATTTTTTTAAAAAGCCATATTGACCCAGGATACTGTGAGAAAAATGGTGTGAAGTGGGGAGATCCAGTAAGTACAGATAGTCCTCAACTTACAACAGTTCATTTAGTGACCATTTGAAGTTACAATGCCACACTCTTACAACCACTACGGTATCTCCATGATCATGTGAGCAAAATTGAGAAGCTTGGGAACTGACTCATTTTTGTGACGGTTGCAAGGGTCATGTGATCACCTTTTGCGACCTTCTTACGAGCAAAGGCAATGGGAAAGCCAGATTCACTTAGCAACCATATTACTAATTTAACCACTGCAGAGTTTCACTTGACAACTATGACAAGAAAGGTCATAAAATGGGGCAAAGCTCACTTAACAAATGCCTCACTTAGCAATGGTCATAAGTGAAGGACTACTTGTATTCTACTTTAGATCTCTTGAAATCTGTCACAAACAAAAAAAGTTTTCTAACAAGACCAACAAGCAAAACACCAATTTATTTTGTCAACTGATTTTTTTTGTATTATCAGGATGTTTCAAATTTGTTTGTTTAAAACAAGTGACAGGAAAGAACTAAACCTAAGTGTAAAGTGATAAAACTAAGTAGAGTTGAGTATTATGTATGATCCAAGGCTTATAAGAAAACTCTAACATTAACCTACATATCTACGGCTGCTTACACTGCTGCAATTTATTGAACTAAAATTATTGCTAGTGTCAATTTCCAATAATGAGCTTATCTGTAATTACAGTTTGTCTCTCTTTCCAAGCAATTACTATTATGAAAACCTTACATGCAGCCTAAGAGTTGATACCCTGTAATAATCCAACCACTGGCTGATGAGCTGCGGAAATGTTTTCTCCACCAATAAAAAAGGGGAAAAATTTTTTTTAATTCTGGAGCGAAAAAGGGATGCCACCTATTATAATGTTACACAACCATAAGATTACAGAAACTGCTACTAAACTGAATGTTTGAAGGAAAGCCGCTGCATTCTCTCTGTATGAACATAGCTAACATTCATACCACAACTCGTAACTCCACTGAGTTACTCCATGAGGCTCCCTTCAAGGGCACCAACATTGTACTCCAGCCTGAATTTCCCACAAAAAACGCCCACTCCAAACACCTAGCTCAAACCACAGCTAAGGTCCAGATAGGTTAATCTGAATCCCACCAGACCCTTGTACACTGACCTGTCCATCACTGCTGTCCAGTGTTCCTGGCAAGTCCCTGGAGGAAGCGTATTTCTCTTTTGGAAACGCACCATTAGTTCTCACAAAACCTCCTTGCCTGCAACATTCCTTACTTTGCAACCTACACATGTTTTTAGAAGACTGCCTTTTACCGAAATTAACCAGATTAATGTTTTTGTGGCTCAGAGTTGCCACTGAGGACTGGCTTGTTCTCAGAGACATTCTTCTTTTTTTCCTTTGCTTTTCTACCTTCTCATGGTACTGACCGCCAAATGAAAAAGTGCCGGTTGCTTCATTTAATATTGCAAGAATTCTTCCTCCCCTGCCCTCCCTACTCTCTGGACGCTCAGATCAGTTAAATCACTGCGTGAACCTTTAGCCTTCTCCCATATCCATAGATTATGTCTCCACTGCGCATGGTTACAAATAGGGTTTAATTTTTTCCCACCCATTGTCTGCCTCACACTCATTGAAAAATGGCATTTAATACGATTAATCTTTGTACACAGCTCTCTAGTGTCCTCAGCCAAGGCTGCCTTTCACAAGCTTGTCAAATATGGCCTGGATGAGGCAATCCCATGTATAATTAACTCTTCCAGCCGAACTTTCTTTCATCTTCAATCAAAAGCATGTTCAAAATACTGGGAACCCAGATTTAAAGAGATCAACATGAAAAGGGCACAATGTTTATTGAAGTTTTTCTGTGTGAAAATGCGATCTGTGTAATGAAAAATGATCGGTCCTACTAACAAATGCAGAAGGAATAAAAATATCAAGCAAAGGTACTTTATGAATTATGTTTACCTAACAAAAAGGGCCTGAATAAATGTTACCCTAACTATTCTTTCTTGCTGCAAGTTACTCCTATCTCACTTGATATGATTTCTGAAGTCTGCAAGTCTCAGATCATGAATTGGTGGCAGTTTATTTTCCATATAGAATTTCATTTCTCATTGTGGCTACTAAACGAATCAAATCAAGTTTGTTATTATTTCAAAATTTAATTGATGTTTGCAAATCTCAGAACATGAATCTGTGGCAGTTTATTCTCTATATAGAATTCCATTTTGCACTGTTTACGAAATGAATCAAATCAAGCTTGATAGTATTTCAAAATTCAATTGATGTTTGTTTTCAACAAATTCTTATGAATTTGCATGTGTTTTGCATATGCTAAAATATTACTGCCAGACATCAAGCTCCCTAAAATTTTATCAAAGCAAGCTTCCTGTGTCCATGCCACAACTTCAGCAAGGTTTCATTATACTTTCATAGGAAAGCCACGAGATACCCTTTTCAGGAGATTCTTAACTATTTTCAAACACATTATTAAAGTATTGCTCCCAATTCTCCAATCAGTAAGCAGCTCCCTGGAGCAGCTTTGATTTCTTTTGAAACAAAAGTAGGGCAGGTTTTTTGGCATGTTGTACTGTAATGTTTGCAGTTATTTGCATATGCATAAAGTAAATATTGATGCAGGAACACAAAGTAGAAGCAGAGAATCTGTGGACCTGCTGATGTCACTGCACTACATTTCCCAGCATGCTTTGTCATTTGCCATACTGGTTGGGGATACTGAACTCGTATTTCAATAAACATCAACAAGACTCACCTCAAATGCTGCATAGTTCAATCCAAATTTCTCAGATATCTCTATCCTCTCCCCCAGCATACTTATCTGTGATAATATCCTTCCCTAGTCCCAAAGCTGCTTTTTCAAGAGGCAACTGGACTTTCTGGTTTTTCTTTGAAGATGTTTCGCTTCTCATCCAAGATGCTTCTTCAGCTCATCCTTCCCTAGTGTTCCTAAATCTGTAGTTTCTCCTCAGAAAAGGACTTGCATTAGAGCATCCTTGGGCGAGTTTAAGATCTTCCCCTGGTTTTGATGTCTCCCCTCTGATTCATATCTCAGTTGAAAGGAAGGGTTTTTCCACATACAATCACAGAAAATGTCCTTACAAATTGTAGCATGAAAACAGCTAGCCTGACCTTGGAGGAGCAAATACGCCCCCTTTTCATAATCTTTTGGATCCTCTTGCAACAAAAGCTTCTTAAAAGCCACTAAACAAAAGGAATGTAATTTGAACTTCAGACTCTAAAATAAAACTGAAGGGAAAAGATGTTTAATAAGAGAATACAGTAGATCAGATGTGTTTATGCATTAAAGCAGCTTATTTTCGAAAAACAGGATGACTCTTCTATATTTATTAAGGTGAGACATCCATTTAGGCAGTATAATTCTAGCTCTGTCATTAGGCTTATCATATTCTAGGCAGCAGAAACCCCCCTTATATTTTTCCAAATAACTCAACAAGACAAACATACCCAACACTTTTTCTTCCTCTTATTTTCCCTATGAGTGAAATGGGTTGAGCTGAGAGAAAGTGATTGGCCCAAGTCAACCACACCTAAGGCAGGACTAGAAGAACTCATGGTCTCTTGATTTCTAGCCTAGTTCCTTAGATCAAACTGGCTGCTAATCTTATTTCAATAGGAGAAGGAATCATCTTATTTTAAATTAAAGTATTACTTGTTTGTTTCTTCAGACTAGAGAAATGGTGGTTCCTATTGCCTAAGTGGTAAGAAAATAATTTCAACAGATGCATCCCTTGGAGTTGTCCATTCCACAGTGCTTGTTACAACACAGTAACCTGTGTTTATATGTCACATTAAGCTAAGCTTCCTACATTAATGCATAAATCATGCACCTCCATTTAAAGACAAAATTGTAAAATATGTAACCCTTCATATTTTGTGTCTTGTACTCATAATTCCCAGCTGGTAAAAGCATTGAGAATGAAGACTGTAATCCAAAACACTTAGAAGACCTGGCTTCTTACCACTGTTTGGACTTGATAACGTTGGATTACAACCTCTATCAGTCCCCATCATACATCAAAAACCAAGAAGAAAAATTACAGTTTAGCAACTTATGGAGAACACATGCCTTTAGATCACCATAATGCATATCATTGCATACTATTTTACAAACTGTATTTCTAGCCCAGATACATATTCAAAAGTTTACTGTCTTATATTCTAACTTGTCCAGGAAAAGAACTAAAATATAACAATTGTCTGGAGAGTGAAGGTACAAGGACAAAGCAATGGGCAAGAATTAAAATAATATAAATCTAAGATTATGTCTAAAAATATAGGACAATGCATATCCAAAGAGTGCTGAATCCAACAGGCCTATATAAAGGATTTATATAAGCCGAAGGAGGAATGAAACATTCTACAGTACATACACATGAATCCAAATGGATACTTGATGGCTATCACAAAATGTTGCTGTGCCTGTGATTTTAAAATAGGGAGCCAATTGAGAAAACATTATGAAAACATTGAGGAGCAATATTAGGTTCATATTTTATATTAATTACCAATATAGATATTTCTGCCTTAGTAGTTTTTGAGGGACATATCTATTTTGATTGTAAACCATAGTACATGGATTAATGTGATATTTTATTAAGCAACAGTACTTTATTAATGAATCATTATTAAACCACTGTTAACTTTCTCTCATACAATTATATTCTTTTATTCTAATCTTCTAGAGGATAGGGCAACTGTTCAAAAACTTTTCTTTACTCCTATTTTTTTCTAAAATTACAATGAACCATGGATATTAAAACAAAAAAGTCACTTCCTTTTTGTGTTTTTTTAAGTAAATAGTGCAATGCACTTATAAAATATAAATAGAAATTACTAAAATTATAAAATATCAATTTCTGTGGCTTCATATTAATCTTCCTTTAGAAGTACAACAAGAGCAGATTTAGTCTTCAAATGATTTTCTACTTTGGAACTCTCCTGCAATGTCTCTATTTTTTTAAACCAAGTATTGCAATTCGATCCTGAACATGTTTATTCTGCCTAAACTCAATTATATGTATTGCCAAAAACCTATACAGAATTACAACATCAACCAATGATAGATGACACAACTTATTCACAGTGAAACACAGACATTCAATGTGTGGCATACAAGAAATCTGACTATTAATATTTCTACTTACTGTGTATGTCTCTAATTTAAAATGTCTTCTGTTCAAAATGTTTGAATGCATTCTGGAAGCTAAGCATTCCACTGTTGTCAGTACTGCTACAATGCATACCATGAGAAAAGGAAAAGCAGTCAGGAATTAAAAGCCACATGCTGATCATATGAAGGGACTTGTGCCTTATTAATCTAATTTGGAATTTAACAAGTTTATGGCAGGAAATTGCCTGCATATATTTTATCCACTGACCATGTAAATATTTAAATATTAGTGGTTGAATTTCTTCTATTAGTGTTCAATTCATGGACAAACCACTGCAGGTTTTTTGGCAAGGTTTTTTTAAAGAAATGGTTGGCCCTTGCCTCCTTTTTAGGGCTAAGAGAGAGTGACTGGCTGAAGGTCATCCAGCTGACTCTGTGACTAAGGTAGACTAGAACTCACCATCTCCCAGCATCTAGCCTGATGATTTAACCACTATATCATACTGGTTCTCGAAATCTTAATACCAAATACTAATGATTTAATATTAAGTAAAGAAATTGTTTCAAAATATATGAAAGATTAAAAAAGAAATTTATTATTATTATTTTCAGATGTCCCTTTTCCTGAAAATTTGAACAAACTTTATTTTTCACACTTCTTAACTATCCATATCCCTCAAGTCATAATTATTTCTTTTTAAATGAAAACAATTTAGCTGAAAAATAAACTACACGATGTTTCATAAAATACTAAATCAAGAAATAAACTAACGGATGAAGGGATAGAGAAGCTTGTCATAAATACAAACAACCCTTCAGTTTTCAGAAGTCCAGGAAAATAATAACAATAAACTGAAACTGATAGTGATCCTATTCAGGTTCAGAAAATAAAAAAGTAAACATTATAGGTATCAAAACATGAATTCTGAGCCTCAGTCTATGATGGCTGTGTTACTCTGTGATGGCTAAAATTAGGATGCTAGTAACATCTTTTCCAAGGAACAAAAGGAAAGGCAGGTTGGTTACACAGATGCATACTACAGGTAGTCCTTGACTTACAACAGTTCATTTAGTGACTGTTCAAGGTTATAACAGCACTGAAAAAAAGTGACTTATGGCAATTTTTCACACTTATGACGGCTGCAGCATCCCCATGGTCAAGTGATCAAAATTCAGACGCTTGGCAACTGGCTCATATTTATGATGGTTGCAGTGTCCCAGGATCATGCAATCACTTTGTATGAACTACTGACAAGTCAATGGGGAAGCCAGATTCACTTAACAACTGTGTTACTAACTTAACTGCAGTGATTCACTTAACAACTGTGGCCAGAAATGTCATAAAATGGGACATTCACTTAACTGTCTCGTTTAGTAACAGAAATAATACAATACAATAGTAGAGTTGGAAGGGACCTTGGAGGTCTTCTAGTCCAACCCCCTGCCTAGGCAGGAAACCCTATACCGTTTCAGACAAATAGCTATCCAACATCTTCTTAAAGACTTCCAGTGTTGGGGCATTCACAACTTCTGGAGGCAAGCTGTTCCACTGATTAATTGTTCTCACTGTCAGGAAATTTCTCCTCAGTTCTAAGTTGCTTCTCTCCTTGATTAGTTTCCACCCATTGCTTCTTGTTCTACCCTCAGGTGCTTTGGAGAATAGTTTGACTCCCTCTTCTTTGTGGCAACCTCTGAGATATTGGAATAATGCTATCATGTCTCCCCTAGTCCTTCTTTCTCTTAAGCTAAACATACCCAGTTCCTGCAACCGTTCTTCATATGTTTTAGTCTCCAGTCCCCTAATCATCTTTGTTGCTCTTCTCTGCACTCTTTCTAGAGTCTCCACAAATGTTGGGCTTAATGGAGTTGTAAGTTAAGGGTTACTTGTACTTGTAATTACAGGTTACAAGTAATTATGAATTACCAATTGCAATTTGTTAAAAACGCATTGTGTTTGATGAGGCTTTCTGGGATTTCCTCAAAATCTTTGATTTACATTGTACAGGTTTTCTCATCCAACAGTGCTGTTGAAGTCCCACTTTTCCAAAAGATTTGATCTTGAGGTCTGTTATGCCGTGATCAGAGAAACTGAAACACTCTGATGTTACTTTGTCCTTCTTTTGTGTTTTGATGTGTCCATTAATTCTTTTGCACAAAGATTGACTCATTTGTCCTACATAGAGTCCAGAGGAGCAATGCTGGCTGATGATGGCGTGTATCACCATAGAGAAAGGTGGGGGGACCTCTTTGAACTTTTACACCTGTTTGTGCCAGCTTTTGGTTTCATAAGTTGTCCTTTGTCTATGGCCCTTTCATTTTTTAAAATCAAAGGCTTCTTGTGCAGAGAGGCAGCCACGTGTTGTACATTTAAAACAACAGAATTGAATTATTCCCAAATTTAAATGTAAGATTGATCATTTTCCTTGGGTCTACAATTCATTCAAAGCAAAAATATAATGAATTATGATTTACTGAATTCTGGAATCATTACTACTGCTACCAAGAGCTCTGCAAGTAGCCAAGAATCAGCATGAACATACACTGTATACTAATAAACAGGGAGGATTTTCATGTTAAAGTCCAGTTTTTATGCCTTCAGATGGAAATCAAAGAGATGACTGAAAGTGTAACAAATCATAATGAATTCACTTTATGTGAATTCAGAATTGCAACTTGTCTTTCTTATATCAAGAAGAGCTCTATAAATAAACAGAATGTTATAATTTTTTCTTTATTATGAATATCACTAGTCTGTTCCCTAATTGCTTAGGTACTCCCAATTACAAAAACTGCCTAACAAAGCAAAAATTATTTGTTTAGTTAAGTCATTCAAATAAGAGGATGTTGACTTGTTCCTTCTCTTATCAGCCAAGTGATAAAACCAAAATTACTTCTTGGTTACAATAGTTAGGTTGTAACAGAGGCAATAAACAAAACTGATTGTTTGGATTGATTTATACATCTATTCACTATATTACACTATAAAAATGTATATATAGAGGACAACATATTTGAGAGGAGGTGCAAATCTGAAGCAAACAGACTACAGTAGTTTATCCTTCTGTGCTTCACTCAGTAATGTCCTTTAATGTTTGGCAAATGAGAAAAACTAATCTTGACATGAGACCTATTAAATAAAACCTCATTAATAATTGATCCTATCTTAGGGTGCATAAGACTGAAATTCATCTGATGGTTATATGAAGGAAACTTTTAAGAAAGAACACACGTAACCTTCTCTTTGACGTGTCCTCTTTAGCAACTTTTTCTTTTCAATTACATTGCAGCAACTGCTTTTGTGAAATTCGGCTCCATTACACTGTCATGAGCTGATGTTTGGTTTGCCCGTAGCATTATAATTTATAACATGGTTTGTTCAGTTTTGTCTGTTCAGATTTCTCTGAGCACTCTGTAAATTCAACAGATTTATAAACCTCATTCATAGCTTAGCATCACTTATAAACCTAGCCACAGTGACCTTTTGAACACTACGAATAGAGCAAATCATGGATGTGTGAAGTTAGTCATTTAATCTTTCTATGAAATGTCAGGTATCATTTCTCACAGCCTCTCAGAATTTTATATTTGCCCTATTACTGTGAAGCTGAATATGGCAGAATTTGACTATTATCCGTTAGTGCATGTAAAATTTAGCAAGGCTGATAACATATGAGGTCTTTGTGACCAATGACAGACTGCTTGCAAAAGTAAGGCGTTTAAGTGCATTAAAATCAACCTAAGAGAGTGGAGAGAAGAAGCTGACATAGAAAAATATATACTAAAAAAAGCCACTAGTGACCTCTGTGAAAAATTAAACCATTGTTCTGTAAATAAGGATAGTTTTCTAGACCTCTGGATGGACAGTTTCTGTCCATATTATTTGCTCACACAGTGTTTGTTATAAGATTTAACTCTTTACAACAAACTAGTCCTTTGAGTAAATGAGATGTATGTTTCCCCCTTCCTGGAGAAACATTAATAAGAAAAATAACCTTCAGTATAAGACCTTTGTCTTGATTATTTTGAAGTAGTGGCAACAACAATTCATCCTCCATTTATTTACCCTCCAATAAAAATTTAAAAATGTCACTTTTGCCCAAATAAACTCATTTTCACCAGAGCCTGTACTGAAAAGCCTGCAGTAATAACTTATACAGCCTGAATGACTTAGGGACCTTTGATGGAAGGAACAGTCTCTTTCTTTTATGAACCTAGACAACTGATCCTAGATTTGCAAGTAAAAATGTTGCTCTCAAAAGCAAGCAAGGAAGGCCTTCTGTACTGCTGCCAATCTATGGGGCACAATCTCACAAATTCTGCAGTACTGTATTACTTTTTTCTTCAGCATCAAAACAATGGGTCTTGTTGTGACCCACCAGCTACCAGTGGAGCTGGCTGCAAACTCAGACAATGAGGAGGTTGGGGAAGAATGTGGGCCAGTTCTTGGGCCTGGGGAAGGGTCTGATGGATGCTCAGCATCAGATACACAGATAGAGCCAGGGCCATCCAACATTTTCAGCCACTGGAGAGGCAGCTGTCTTTGGAGGCTGCTATGAGTGAGGAGGAAGAACAGCTGGGGCTTGTTCTAGATGCACATATGTGCAGAGCGGGTTAGGAGAGAACAACTGAAAACAAGACTCGGGAAGCAAGGCACATGTGGATGCTGAATGGCCCCTCCTTGGCTAGGGAATAAATAAAAGGAAAGGGGAGTGGTTGTTGTAGGAGACAACAGTTCACGTTTCTGAAGATTTTGCTCATCTTGTTTTGTGCCGCAGAGACTGCTTGCCAGAACTTAATTTGCAGCCTTTTGGCTGGAAGCTCGGCCTGGCAATTATCGTAAGGAACTGATAAGGTTTGTTACTGCATTTAACTCTTTGAAGGCTTATTGCCTGAACTTTTTGGTGTGTGAAAGCCATTAATTCACAGGAGATAAATAAATATTAGTTGTATTTAAACATTCATATTATTTTCAATAATTCTGAATACTCATTGAGCAGAAAGATAAACATAAATTACTACATATCTTAAAGCAAAGAAATCTTTAATTTTGCTACAAGTATAATCTAATCTGCTGCATCTGGAAAATCCATTCTGACTCTAGAAGAAATGAATTACAAATGCTGTCATCTTGATTGCCCATTTTGAAAATCCAGGGAAAAAAAACCCAATTTATCCTTACCCCTAAATTTTCATGAGTATATGAAGTCATGAAAACTACTGGTCAAGTACCTCTGCTGAGTCTAATTGATTCTAGGACTATTCTCTGATGTTTTCCCCATTTTTCCTGGGTAGATAAGCTACTTCTCTTTTATTTCTTTTTGGATAATTCGTTTTGCTCAACAGCAGAAATCAAATTGGTTCCTTCCTTAGATTCAAATACACGTGTTGCAATCTGCAATTTTAAAAAAGTAGGTATATTTCAAAGGATCAGAAGTTAGAAAGAATCTGTGTAAACATGTCCATCAAAACTTTGCATAACCTTGCCATTTATCATTCCCAATACATCCTTCAGTATTTCTAAAAGTCCCCTACTCAACTCTATCTTTTCTCTCACAATATCCCTTTTTCCTCGTACAGTCCTGCAAAATATCATAAGGCCACACCCCTCATTTCCCTAGTCTCTTCCCCAACTGCTGAAAAGTCCCTAGAAATTGTATATAAGCTAAAGTACATGCAATAAAAATAGTTACAAATTCTTCCTTTGTTGTTTGTCTTTTCTTCCATTCCCAGAAAGTCTTTGTATTTGTTAAATCTTGCTGTCCAGTTTGAGATTTCAATTACATGGCAGAAATAATAATCATATTGAGAATTATGATATACTTTTCATATCAATTTTCCCATAATCTGCCTAGATTTTGAAGAAAAATAAAATAAAATTTTGTTTAAACAATTTTTTAAAATATAATTATTTCAAATTACCCCATTTTGAGTAGACCTAAATAAAAGAAATTTGATCCGGAATAATGTCAGGTTTCCAAGTGATGGAATCTATTCAAAAGAAATATGCAAACTCCATCTTTCAAAACAAATTTCTTTTATTTAGGTAGACATCAAATTGGCAAAGTCTGTTGAAATTCCAAATCTGACACAAACCGGAATTACACCACATAATATTGAGAATTAGAAAGTCACATTCTCCAATAAAAGCAAAAATCATCATTGTCCCATTGTCTTCAACTCCACCTCCAGCTTTCAGCAAGGACAGCCTCTATTCCCATGGGAAAGAAGGTCACCTAGCGAAAATAATCCTCACTATCTATTCACTCCCCCCAACCTTAAGAATGTGGGAGCCCCCCAAAAAACCCTTACATAGTAAAGAGAAAGAAAAGGAATAAATGAATATAATAGAGCGCTAAATAAAATGGCTACACATGTCAATTTCGGGTTCGACAATCAGCCTGCAGAAACTTTAGACCAGGGGTGTCCAAACTTGGGAACTTTAAGACTTGTGGACTTCAACTCCCAGAATTCCCCAGCCAGCCATGCTGGCTGGGGAATTCTGGGAGTTGAAGTCCACAAGTCTTAAAGTTCTCAAGTTTGGACACCCCTGCTTTAGACAAAATTAGTGAGATTCTTCTCTGTAATTATGAAATACTCTTTAGCAATGTAAAATAGTACCACAAATTATATTTTCACCATATCTTCATTCTAAGGTCACATGTCAAGTTCCATAGTATGTACAAAAAAAAAAAACTGAAATAATTACAAACTATATAAGCACAATTAATTAAAATAATTAAAAAAATTAAAAATAACTACAGAAAACTCACCAATGCAGGTTTGGTGCATTGCAAGTTTTAAGAAAGCTTTAGAAAAGTATCAGAGCAACACCTTGTGGACTTCAATAGATGTGACTTCATTTTGTAGCTCCAAGAAGTCTACATAAAACCAATGGAGTGTTTTTAAAACAAAGTTCCGGTTTTAACTCTGGCTATATAATCATAATCGATCAATAACTAACTATATTTGCTAATGATATTTTAAGAAAACTATCTGCAAGTGGAAATTTGAATTGATCGTATTAGACAGATTTCATTTTAAATTGTTAGAGGTCCCGTCCCCCCCAAGTGGCTGTAAGAACGTTTTACATATTAATATGGGCATTTTATTTACCCAGCCAATAGTTGCTCTTTTTCATGCCCCACTGCACATTTCTTTACGAGCCACTTCCCACCTTCAAGCAATGCAAGAAAAGCACTTCAAATTTTAGCGCGGTTTATGTCTGTCTACTTATTGGCTGCTTTTCCGGGCTCTCATAGGGTGTTTTGTAGGAAGAGAGAGATACGTGGCACTTTACGGTAGTCAAAATTTAGGCGTCTGGTAGCGATGTTCCCGACTAACCCGTTTTGTTAAAAGACATAAGCTTAGTGGGCTGCACTTCGCATTATCAGCTGCATTAAAGTGGGTGTTTTGACAACCGATGGCAACCTCCACCGACGGCAATCTTCTTTGTCATAGAAACGGCGACAGACTTTTGGCTATTAGGAAAGGATCGTAGGTCTTTGAACAAGGAAGAGGCAGACATTGTAAATCTGGAGCCGTTATGGGAAACAGGTACGTCTACATGTTTTCGTCCCTCTGCATGCAACGCTGTCAACGATCAGAAGCATTCATTGACAGCCCAGGGATGGGGAACTATGGACCTTTTATGACTCGTGGACTTCAACTCCCAGAATTCCTGAGCCATCATGGCTGGCTCGGGAATTCTGGGAGTTGAAGTCCACGTGTCATAAAGAGGCCATCATTCCCCCGCCTCTGATTTACGCCTACGCCCACAATTCGTTTGGGAAGGGAATAGTCGTTTCAGGGCTAGAGCGCCGGGGCGAACCAATGACTTCCGGGCCAGGAGGGGGTACGTTCCCCCCTAAAATGGGGGCGTTCAATCGGCTTTTCAGGTGAGAGTTGATCTTGTGATATTTTAAAAGAGTAAGAGATGTATCACGATATAAATTTCCTAAATTCCATTCCGATCATCAAGTGCAAGGACTATCAACCTGAAGAGGAATAGTCTTCATTGTAAAGCGGAAACTGCAGGAAAATCTCTCACCGTCTACTTATTTTTTCAGCCATAAATGCCTGGGTATAATAAATGTTCGTTTTCCATTTTTCTTCTAAAAGCTAAAAATTAGAGCGAAAGAGACCTAAGCCAAAACGTGTATGTACTGCTCAAAAAAAGGGGCAAAATGCCATGCCAATACAGTAACTTATGGTCACAATTGAGCCCAAAATTTATGTTGTTAAATAAGACATTTGTTAAGTGAGTTTTGTCCCATTTTACGACTTTTCTTGCATCTGTTGTTAAGTGAATCACTGCAGTTGATGAGTTAGTAACTCAGTAACACTGCAGCGTTTAAATTAGTAATATGGTTTTCATGTGAATCTGGCTTCCCCATTGAATTTGCTTGTCAGAAGGTTGCAAAAGGTGGTCACACGACCCCGGGACGCTGAAATGGTCGTAAGTATCAACCAGTTGCCAAGCATCTAAATTTCGCTCACATGATCATGGGGATGCTGCAAAGTTTGTAAGTATGAAAAATGGTCATGTCACTTTTTTCAGTGCTGTTGTAACTTCAAACGGTCACTAAATGAACTGTTGTAAATTGAGGACTACCTGTATGCTCCATCCTCCTTTTTAATTCTTCAACTGTATGAATTTGTCAGATCAGCCTTCTTGCCCCCTTTTCATTCAAATGCTTAGGATTTTACCAGGATGTTCCCGCCATTAAGAACGGAATATCTTGATTCAAGAATCAGTAGCAGTCTTGGTGATAGATCTGCATTATTCACCTATCTGTCTTGTATAGACTACTTTTGATTGGAAGGGTTGCTGCAGCTCAGATACCCTTATTGGAGAATGCCTTGAAATTGAATACTTCCCTATTGTTAACCCAAATGGGCAAATCACTTATTTATTTTGGTGTGGTGGTGAAGGTGCTGGGCCAGAAAACCAAGAGGCTGTGAGTTCTAGACCTCGGTTAGGATGAAAGCCAGCTGGGTAACCCTGGGTCAATCACTGTCTGACAGCCCAGCCCACTTTACAGAATATTGTGGGGAATATAGGAACTGGGAGTATTAGGTATGTTTATTGCCTTGAGATAACAATCCATCTGGGTTGATGCTATTTTAAGTATATACACACATGCAAAGCCCCTTCTCTGTTACAGAGCTACATTGCTGAGTACATATAAAAGCTGTAGACCAACCCTACAGGGATGCCTTTACATAGATAGTACAGTAGATGCTTTCTTAGTAAAAATATATTGTGCAGTATGGCTGAACCTACAAAATCTATGGATATCTACTGGTTTTGAAATCTGGTTAAAGACGACTTGCCACTGATTTTATTCTCCCATCTGTGTAGAGAATACCCCTTTATGATAACTGGCAAGAGAACAAACACATTCCTTAATAGGGGGTCAAGTAAATTGACTTTTCGTTTCTAGCTTTTTGTAAAATTTAAGTTCTGCTCTGTGGATGGTGATCTATCTCTCATAGCTGATTTACTTAAACAGATGACAGCATTAATGAATGTTATTATTAAGAACACAAATATTTCAAGCATTGTTTATCTTTTCTAAGTTTCTGAATAGTTTCCAGAGTTGATTATGGTGTCTTAAGGCTATATTTCAATTTCCCATTTTCTCTCCCCCCCCCCCCCCCCAGGTTACTCTATTCATTGATTATACCTGCCTTGATATTAGCTGGAGGTTTATTTCTCTGTCTGTTGCTTCTACTCTATTGTTTACGATTCTGGCTTCAACGACGGAGAAATTTGCAAACGCCTCCAGAGAATGATGGGAAAAGGCCACTTGTAGTTGCATTTTTCCATCCATATTGTAATGCTGGTGGTGGTGGAGAGAGAGTGCTATGGTGTGCTTTGAGAGCTTTACAGAAAAAGTAAGTAAAGACATGTTCATGTTTAAATAGATGTATTTCTGTATCTTCTGTATCTTGAGCCTATCTTCTGGAGTATTGGCTACTCCTGCCAGCTTGGTGCAATCTGCAAATTTAATGAGTTCCCCTTCTAACCCCTCGCCTAACTCATTGATGAAGATATTGAAGAGTAGGTCAGTTCTGAGCCAAATGTAACTAGAAAACAAAGCCTCCCCGTTGGCTCATTGTTTCAATTTCCTTACCTAAATAGAGTGCAGTGAGTGTAGAAGTGACTTCTGACTTCCCAATTGAGTTTCTGGTGGGAATCTGGCAGGGAGCATTGGAAACCCCCTCCCCTCCAGGTAGCTAAGTGGCTGCTGCTGGATGGGAGAGGGAGCAAGGGATTGTGAGCTGGTTGGGAAACTGTCACTGAACATTGAAAATGATCACGTGATCGCAAGTGCAGTAGCAGCACTTGAAGCGGCCCAAAATTCCCCAAATGTCATTCCCTTGGGAGTTGTGGGTCCAAGATTTGGGGCACTATCTGTAAATTGTCCCAGCCCAACACTAGGTTCATTGCCTCGTGTGCCCAGGCCCAAACTGAATACACTGAGGTAGAGTTTGGAAACAAAGGTTTATTTTTAGTGACGATGGGAAATCTCCCTCAAAGCTGTTGTACCCCACTGATGTCTCATGGTGGCTTTATACAGCAATTTCCACTATTTCACCCAGTTAAAGGTCATGACAATGAGTGTTTTAGTAATATATGAATTCTCATGTGGGACCATTCTTAGATAACAGTGAATACATCTAAGGAACAAACCCTCAGTAAACCATGCTTACGTTTACATTGTCACAAACCTAATTTAGAATTGATTTAAACATATATGATTGGAATTTAATTTAGAACACACAAACATGTCTATCTATCAATCTTATCTATCATCTGTCTGTCTATCTACTTTTGTAAGGTGGGCCTTGTAAAAACTTCTGTGATGCCCTAAATGAATTGGGGCTGATATAGCATGTAACTTCTTAAGAAACCAACTATAGAACTTTGCTATGGGCATAGCGTGACAGAATAATTAATCATCTTTCCTCATTTAAAACATTTGTTTTTGGGTTGGTTTTTTTTTTTAGTTTCTGCAAAGCCTGATAGATAGCAAAAGCTTTGGGAGTCATTTTTAAATATCCAGGTATTATATAGCATTAAGCCATGGATTTAAAATTAGCTGAAAGGAGAACAAAATGTTGTCTGCATCTGAAATATTTTAATAGGAAAACATTTTATTTCCAGGTACAAGAATGCTTCCTACATTGTTTACACAGGTGATACTGATGCTACAGCTGAGCATATTCTACAAGGTGCATACAGGCGATTCAACATCAGACTGGAACAACCTGTGAAGTTTGTGTTCTTGAATAAGCGCTACTTAGTAGAAGCCTCCCGTTATCCGTATTTCACTCTGTTAGGTCAGAGCTTAGGATCTGTGTTTCTTGGCTGGGAAGCTCTTACAAAGTGTATCCCTGATATTTATATTGACTCCATGGGTTATGCATTCACACTTCCTCTCTTTAAATATCTGGGAGGTTGCCGAATAGGATGTTATGTTCACTATCCTACAATCAGTACTGATATGCTTTCTGTGGTCAGGAATCAGCATGCACGATTTAATAATGCAGCCATTATCACAAAAAATCCCCTCTTAAGTAAAATGAAACTTGTATATTATTACTTTTTTGCTTCCATATATGGGCTAGTTGGTTCTTGCAGTGATACTGTAATGGTTAATTCTACATGGACTCTCAATCACATCCTTTCCCTCTGGAGGTGTAACGATCGCACAAGCATTGTGTATCCACCTTGTGACGTACAGACTTTCCTGGATATTCCACTACAAGAAGAAAACATGATTATAAAACCAACAGTTGTTTCTATAAGCCAGTTCAGGCCAGAGAAGGACCACTCCCTGCAGATTAGAGCTTTTGCTAAATTTTTGGCTAAAACTGAAGGACAGCCACTATTGCCAAAGCTTATTTTGATTGGGGGCTGTCGTAACCTAGATGATGACCAGCGTGTAGGTGAACTTAAGAAGCTCTGTCAAGAGTTAGGCGTTGAAAAAAAGGTGGAATTCAAAGTTAATATTCCATTCGAAGAACTAAAGAGGCATCTAGCTGATGCAACTATTGGACTTCACACCATGTGGAACGAACATTTTGGAATTGGTAGGTATTTTTGTGTATGTTCTATAAACTGCTGCTTAGAAAATTTTGGTCAGTAAAATGGATTGTGTAACTAAGGTTTAATTTGCATTTTCAGATCAAAAAATGACATTCTGTCCTCAATACTACATCAAATTTGTATGGTGATTTATACTATAGTGGCCTGACCTAAAATAGTATATAAACTGACATGAATACTTACTATTAATAACCAGCTATTATATTCTCATCAAGATTTTACGTGATTATCTCAGGTTTTCTCTGTTCACTCATAGTCCTAAAAAGTAGCAAATGCTACTTATTATGATTCGCATGTCATAAACATTATACATTAACTTTAATTTGTTTAATATTTTTGACATTCATGGCCAAATTGTCAACTCTATTAAATACTGAAGCCAAATACTTAGGAATTTTAAATAAAGATCAACAAGTAAGAGGCAATCTCCCCAGAAAACCATAATAGTGAAATGTTTGATAGGAGATACACTAGTATGCTATAATACATTAAACATTTCTCTGAAATTTATTGATTTCATAGTTTCTATAACCTGCCCCAATTGTGCAGACTGGGCAGTAACCAACATTAAATCAATCCAATATTAACACAAATTTCATATAAGGGTACATCCAGTACATTTGAACTCGGCTTATTAGCAGCCAATGATATGGCCTCAAAATCAGTGTTATTCTACTGTGTCAGACACTACATTCTGTATCTCCTGTTGCTTCTGTGTTGTCTTCAAAGGTAGATAGTTCTTCAGATAGGGCTGAAAATTTGCACCAGCCAAAACTGGTTAAAGCCTCTTTTTTCCATTGACTCCCCTTAGTGTTGAAGCTAGAGCTGCCAGTCAAAGAGACCATGTCTTTAAATTTCCTGTAAGTAATTTACTTGGATTTTGTGACTGCAGGATCAGGACTGGAATTTTAGGATAAACACAGAAATATATTTTGATGACTACTTTTTGGAGAGTATTTTTTACCAAGTTGTTTCAAATTTTCATTGGTGCACATGCTACTTTAAAATCAGAAAACAAGAGTTGTGCCTTTTCTTTTGTATGCAAAGTTGAAATAGAAAATGGCATTCTTGGTTGAGAAAGAATGAAAGAACCACAGTATTACAGCAATCTGTTCTATGTCTTCTATAGGAATTGTTGAATGTATGGCAGCTGGCACAATTATTCTTGCTCACAATTCTGGAGGCCCAAAATTAGATATTGTGGTACCGTATGAAAGAAATATAACTGGATTTCTAGCAGAAGATGAAGATGGCTATGCAGACTCTATGGCTCACATCTTTTCATTATCTCCTGCAAAAAAGCTGCAGATCAGACAAAGTGCTCGTGAATCTGTGAAGAGGTTTGCTGATCAAGAATTTGAGGAAACATTCTTATTATCTGTAGAGCGGCTATTTAAATAAAATATTTTGCTTATAAATATAATGACATACTTGAGTTATTATGGAACTACAAATACATGTTCTACATTTCTATTTATAGTGCAACAAAGATTTTACTCTTTAAATGCTAAAGATATCTTGATAAAGCATATTTGACAGATTTTTATTTTATGTCAAGTAGTATTTAAGGTCCTACTTCCAAAAATTATCACAAAATTATCCAGCATTCAATAATGATTATCTAATTCTTGTCATAATAGCATTGAGCATATATTTTAATGATTTAATTGTATTAGGGCTTAAATCTATTCCATTGTTTTAATTCTTCCCATATCTATTCTTTAGTTAACTAAAAGCTATAGAATTTATCCAAGATTGAATGCCTAGAACTTTACATTACAGACCAATAAAATGTTTACTGGAAAATGTCATCTGTTTTCATCCAAAAACTGAGACATGGTAATGAGTAGTGAAGCTCTATATTTATTGTGGTTATAAATTTGAGTTGAGGTGCATCTGTGAAAGTATCACTACATTAACTGTTTTTTAATGGCAAAGAGGTATACGCAATCCAAGAGAGAGAAGAATTCCAGATTTTTACTTTGCTATACTAGACAACTGTAAAATTTACAATGAAAAGATGAAGCACTCACAACTCAGGTCTTAACATGCATACAATTTATTATTAATTCTTAAGTATTTATTACCCAAGAATGTGTTAACTGATTGCATTTTGTTTTTCTCCAGTCAAGCAATTATTATCTTCCAAGCTGTCATTAGATTTGCTAAGTTTGCTATTGGCCATAGATTGTTTTTGTTGTTCTGTGTTTGCTGATTCAATTGGACTTTTTGAAATCTCCTCCTGTAGAGATGTTACCACATTTTTCAAAGATTCCACTAGCTCATCTCTTAGTTCATCTTCAGATTCTTCAAAGTTTCTGTACAAGAACAAAAAATGGTGTTATGTTTTTACTAAATTATCAAAATGCTATGTTTACAAAAAGGGTAACACTTCTGAGCACTAGATGGTAGCAGTGGTGATATGTACTGTATTTTTCAGAGTATAAGACGAACCAAGATTTTGAAGAGGCAAATTAAAAAAAAGTTTTTGCACTCTGCAGACCCCCCAAAATGGCCCATTTTTTGTCAAAAAAGGCATGCATAGCCTTTAGGAGGCTTATAGAGTGCTCCTGGGTGCTGAGGGGGGGGGGGCAAAAAGTGACATGTTTTTTGCACATTTCTGTCCTCCCGAGCCCCCAGGAGCACTCTGGAAGCCTCCTAAATGCTCTGCACAGCCATTTTTACAAAGTGGGCAGGGTTTCAGGAGGCCAAACATGCTGTATTCAGTGTATAAGACATATTTTCAGCCTCTTTTTTGAGGGAAAAGGGTGCGTCTTATACTCCGAAAAATACGGTACATAACATCTATATAACAGGCTTGGTTGAATGCAGAATCTGAATCAGGATTATGATTTGGGCAGAACTGTCAAAATGATATTTATAGAAAGACATGCTCTTATAGATCCATTAAATAAACAATATCACATCTCTAGCAATCTCCATACTATTGGTGTAGTATATATTTGAATCCATTATAAATAGAAAACTAGAGTGATACAGTATCATCATGAGGGCCTTTGGTTACACAAATTCACAGCTCCACACAATTCCAGCCAGCTAAAAAACTCAACAAGGCATGTAAGCTCCTTGTTATCTCAGTGGATTTTATTATATAGATACAATTAACTTTAAATGCAATTGGGAATTGATCAGATAACTGCAAAATTTAACTCATCACAACAATTTTGCTGATCTTATAATGACTCATATTCAATCAATTTATATGTCATCAGTTAAACTTATGTTAGAACATGAGTTCAGTTGTGTATGGTCTGATGGACCTTTCCATTACTTTTGAGACATGCAGAGCAAAATGGTTTCTGATTGGCAGTATTTAATTTATTGTTTTGTTGCAATGCATGTATTTGATGTGGTTGTCATTCTCAGCTTTGCATACTTGTACATATATTAAAATCTAGACTATTATAAATTTAAAAAGTGTGCTGAAGAAAGTTTGTATGAACCAGCTTTTCAAAGGGCCAAGTTACGCATCCAGCAGTTGTAATGACTTACGTATCATCATCATCAGATCTTGGATCAAGTTTACTTTCATCTTGGTTAGCAGCTAAATTAATTTCTGGAGCATCTTTAATAGATTCTGGAATCTGGTGATTTATTGTTTCTTCTGAAAGAATAGTATTTTCATTTCATGGTGATTTAATATACCAAGTTTCACGTACCATTTGATGAAATGAACTAAGATAGCTTGAAGTAATACCAACAATATATTATTTACAAATAAAAGTTCTATAGATGGAGGATGGAGGACTTCTTTCATATTCACAACAGGTCTATACTAATTTTGCATAAATATATTCCTTACTTGATCTGATTTTGCATTGCATGAAAGTATGTGCTTAAATCTGATTTGTTGAATATCCCACAACCGACTAAACAATAAATCGTGGCTTATATGATTTACAAGTTACAGTGGCAGGGATCACACTAGACTTAAGTCAAAGCCAAACATGGCTTAAGTTGACAATTTATGTGTAAGTTAATAATAATAATAATAATATATTTATTTCTTAGCCGCACCCTCTCCCGAAGGACTCGGGGCGGCGTACAATGAAACATATGAAATAAATATGTGGACAAAACAAACATATAACAGAGACATATACTGAGACACACACAAGGAGGAGGTCGGCTGATCAATAAAAACAATTAAAATACAGTATTTAAAAACCCCTAGAAATTAAATATAATTAAGATACCCAGTTAAAAACCCGTCAGGAGCGATATGGTTAGATCAAAGTTGAGCCAGGCCAGCTGCTTGGAATAGGTGGGTCTTAAGCTTAATACGAAAGGAGCGGAGGTCAGAGGTATTCCTAATATCCGGAGGGAGGTCATTCCACAGGGCTGGGCCCGCCACAGAGAAGGCTCTACTCCTAGGCGCCGCCCCACGACACTGTCTAGTGGACGGCACCTGGAGGAGGCCCTCTCTGCGAGCGAATTGGTCGCAGGGATGTATGGGGCAGAATACGATCCCGCAAGTAACTAGGCCCTAAGCCATGGAGCGCTTTAAAGATAGTTATCAAAACCTTGAAACGAAAGTTGGGGATTTTATCTTTAATGTTGAATGTAATATTTTCATTGCTGACCTTTCAGGACTGACTGCTCAATCTTAATTAAAACTTGTTTTTTTCTAAGCAAAAGGCCTTAGTTTTTAACTTTTGAGAAAATATTTGTTATATGGACTCAAAATATTCATATCTTAATGTTTCAACATCTCTCCAAGTTGTATTTAGTAAGCTATTAGAATTGTTTGTCAAAATATTATACACATTAGGTTCTGTTTTGTGTCATTTGGTATCACCCAAAAATTGTGAAAGTGATTGTGTTGCTCATTGGGGAATATCTTCAGGACAAAATCGATCAGATCCGGAGCGGGTGGACCTCCGTCAGTGGACCAGACGAGCCGCCAACAGCGAGTCTTGAGAGACCATTCTGGGAGGAGTTTGACTCTGTTGCCCCCGAGGATTTGGACAGGTTGCGTGGACGGCTGCGACCCTCCACATGTTTAATGGACCCGTGCCCCTCCTGGCTGGTACTGGCAGCCTGGGAGGTGACACGAGGCTGGCTCCTGGGCCTGGTGAACGCCTCACTGGGTGAGGGATACTTACCAACCACCTTGAAAGAGGCGGTGGTGAGACCCTTGCTCAAGAGGCCTTCACTCGACCCAATGGAGCTAGCTAATTATCGTCCAGTCTCCAACCTCCCCTTCTTGGCGAAGGTTGTTGAGAATGTGGTGGCGCAGCAATTTCCACGACACCTGGACGAATCCGACTATCTAGACCCACGCCAGTCCGGCTTCCGACCCGGGCACAGCACTGAGACAGCCTTGGTCGCGTTGGTTGATGATCTCTGGAGGGCCAGAGATAGGGGTTGTTCCTCTATCCTGGTCCTATTAGACCTCTCGGCGGCTTTTGATACCATCGACCATGGTATCCTATTGCGCCGTTGGAGGGGATGGGAGTCGGAGGCACCGTTTTGCGGTGGTTCGGCTCCTACCTCTCCGACCGGAAGCAATGTGTGTTGACGGGGGCAGAGGTCGTCCCTGAGGCCACTCACTTGTGGGGTGCCACAGGGGTCGGTCCTCTCGCCTCTCCTGTTCAACGCATATGTGAAGCCGCTGGGTGAGATCATCCGTGGTTTGGGGGTTGAGTACCACCTGTACGCTGATGATACTCAGCTGTACATTTCAACCCCAAACCACTCCAATGAGGCTGTTGAAGTGATGTCCCGGTGTTTGGAAGCCGTCGGGGTCTGGATGGGGGACAACAGACTCAAACTCAACCCCTCCAAGACCGAGTGGCTGTGGGTACCGGCATCTCGGTTCAGCCAGCTGACTCCATCGCTGGCCATAGGGGGCGAACAACTGTCCCCTGTGGAGCGGGCGCGCAATTTGGGCGTCCTCCTTGATGCCCGGCTGTCAATGGAGGACCATGTGGCAGCCGTGGCAAGGGGGGCGTTCCACCAGGTTCGCCTGGTGCGCCAATTGCACCCCCTACTGGAGCGGAGTGCCCTGCGCACGGTCACTCATGCGCTGGTGACGTCTCGCCTGGACTACTGCAATGCCCTCTACATGGGGCTTCTCTTGGGACGCAACCGGAGACTGCAGCTAGTTCAGAACGCAGCCGCGCGGGTTATTATGGGGAGTACACGTTACTCCCACGTAACACCTCTCCTGCGCGAGCTGCACTGGCTACCTGTGGCCTTTCGGGTGCGTTTCAAGGTATTGATCACCATCTTTAAAGCGCTCCATGGCATAGGACCTAGTTATCTGCAGGATCGCATCCTACCACACACGTCCCTCCGACCTATCCGCTCACACAGGGAGGGGCTCCTCCTGGTGCCGTCCGCTAGGCAATGCCAGCGGGCGACACCTAGGAGTAGGTCCTTCTCTGTGATGGGCCCAACCCTCTGGAATGACCTCCCCCCTGACATTCGAACTACCACCGACCTCCGTTCCTTCCGTCAAAAGTTAAAGACTCACCTATTTCAATCAGCTGGCCTGGCACTTTCTTAGTTTTACCTCCCGGGGATTTATTTTAATTGGGTTTGGGGTTTTAATTGGGATGTTTTTAGGTATTTATTTCTTGTACAGTCTATCTCCCCCTCTAAATGTATTTTAAATGTATTTTATTGTTATGACGGTATTTTATTTGCATTGACTGTACACCGCCCCGAGTCCCTTTTTGGGAGAGGGGGCGGTCTAAAAATCTAAGAAATAAAATAAAATAAATTAGTTATGTAAGAATCTGAAATTCCTAACCAGTTTTAATTATTCATCCATTTATTCGTAATATGACTATCTATTTACTTAGAAACTAGAATCAGTAGCTTCCATGGAACTTAACTCCAGAAAAAGTGAGATGAAAAATTAAAAAGATGTTATGAATAAAATATCTTTTCACTAAAAAGTAAATGTTTTAAGTAAATTAATTATATGGCTTAATGATTAGAGGATCACTCTCTTGCATATATAAAAAATTCCCATTATGAAAAATTGATCATTCTAATAGAACTGCAAAAATATATTTAAAAAATCAGGCTGCCTCATGTAAAAACCCAAGTAAATATTGCTGCTTTAAAGTTACGTCATCTTTGTAATTAATATAATTGTACATATATGTATGACTTGTGGGGTATGTTGTTGTGAAACTTTGCAACATTATCATTTGTTGCTTACAAGCAAGCAAATGATTTTGATTTCATTTTTCTAAGGTGACTTTTATATTCTTTCCATGCATATGACATTCAGAAATTACGTTTACAAAATGTAGATACCTTCCTGTCATATTTTTAATTAATTTAATTTTTCAAATTTATTCCTCTTATCCTGGTAGAATAACCTCTCTTAGGATGAGGGTTAAGCACACTTACTTCCTTGTGCACAATTTTCCCCTTTCCTTCATGGAGCATTCCAAATATATTCTACCCCAGGGGTATCAAACACAAAGTCAACCACAGTCTTGATGCCGCCCTCAGTGAAATTGAGTTTGACATCCCTTTTCTACACAATCCCCTACTCTAGGACACTGCAGCAGAAATTGGGTGAATGAGGAAATGATGGAAGAAGTATCTATCCCACTCTTCTACCTGTACGCGGACACCAGCGGATACAAACCTTAGATGCTATTCTAGTTCTACTCAAGTTCAACCTGTTATGTAGAGATATCCTTAACTTCAAATAATAAAAAATGCAAAAGAACAACTTACTAGGTTCTTCAGTTTGGCATAATGTGTCACTGGTGCATTCTGCTTCTGCTAACATATTCATTAGAGTACTTGGTAATTTTGGGCTCCATTTTTTCCTGGTGTCAGGTGACTCGGTATGTATTTCATTTATCTGGCCAGCTGAGGAAAAAATGTTTCATTGTTTATACAGGTAGTCCATGACAGGTAAACCATTTGTTTAGTGACTGTTCAAAATTATGACACTGAAAAAAGTTACTTATGACTGTTTTCACACTTACAATCATTATAATATCTCTGGTACCGTAATAAAAATTCGGACGCTTAGCAATTGGCATATATTTATGATGGTTGCAGTGTTCTGGTGTCACATGAGCGCAAGCAAAGTCAATGAAGTAGCCAGATTGACTTTACAACCATGTTACTAACTTAACTGCAGTGATTTATTTAACAACTGTGAGAAGTAGGGTCACATCATGGGACAGAATTCATTGAACAGCTGGTTTGCCTAGCAATGGAAATTTTGGGCTCAGTTGTCATAGGTCAAGGACTACCTGTATTTTGAAAAAAATTATATAGATTTGATCCTCTTTGTGATACATTTCTATTTTTCTTCATCCCTCCTTTTTCTTTTGCTCCTGAAAATTAACTGAATTATCCTCCAACCAAGATTATATGTCCTAGATTAATGACTGACCGTTTAGTTATGTTATGACAGATTCAAACTTACATATGATCCATCCTTGAAGTTATAACTGTCGTAATCCTCCCTTATGGCCACATGATTGCATTTCGGATGCTTGGCAACCAGCTTGTATTTATAACCGGTTGCAGTGTCCCACAGACATCTGTAATATTTTGCTGGATTTGCTTAATGATCAAGTTCACTTCACCATTTGATTCATTTAAAGGCCACAGTGATTTGCTTTAGGACCATTGTAAAAACAGACAAGAGTCTGGTGACATGATGACCTGCTTAATGACCACAATGATATACAACCAAAATTCTGGACTCAATTGTGGTCATTGATAATTACTAGTAGTAGACATTAATTTGTTGATGAGACAAAATCAATTATCTAGGCTATGGAAAACCACAGCGATAGTTCATGAGATTACCTCAAGAAGCCGTGTGTAATGTATGACAACATGGGAGACAGAAGTACTCCTGAAGTCATCATTTCATGTTATGCAGAATTGTTGGGCCCTGGACCAGATTCAGTGTCTCCTTGCACCAGGAGGAAGACTCTCAATCATAGAAATGTTCTCCCTAGTAGAACAATTTGTAATAACTTTCTCTCATTGGAACTCTTAGTCATCCTTCCCATATTGTTCTATAGAATTCCACAAATCTTTGCAACAGATTTTTGGGAGAGCAAAAATGCCCATGGGAAAACAGGAGGTAGATAAATTGTTTGATTTCTCCTCTTTTGCAAGTGAGAAAAGGATACTTTTATCACTGAGTGACAAATTTCATACTTCTACTCCTGTTCTCCTTGGTACTCTACCACAAATGTTACCAAACTATTTTTCTTAAATTAGTATGTATCATTATTAGACTGTATTAACTGGTTTTGTGCTTCAGTTTGAGGTAAAGTGGACAGAATATGATGTAATAAAATATTGTTTTATACTTCTCTGGATAGTATTTTTGAAGCAAAAGAATTGAAAAAGCAAACATATTGAGTTGGGAATAATTAGGAAAACAATGAACATGTTAATGTTGCCAACATCTTATTTAAAGGATGAATACTTCATAGCAAAAGCACTTAAGACTTCACAGTCCTTTATTTTCTGAGCAGTTTACAGAGTCAGCCTATTGCCCCCAACAATCTGGGTCCTCATCTTATCAAACTCAGAAGGATGGAAGGCTGAGTCAACCTTGAGCCGGTCAGAATCAAACTACTGGCAGAATTAGCCTGCAATGCTGCATTCTAACCACTGCGCCACTATGGCTCTTATATCTTGAAAACTACTGAAATAATAGTTCAGATCAGAACAGAAAGCTAAGGTCTATCGCACTGCATTTCTGAAGATATAATGAACACATTTTATTTAAAACAAAATAAAATATTTCAGAAAGGTCACCTTCATCCATAGTATTCCATACAGATGTGATATCTGCATTTTCTAAGAGATTCAGTAGTGTCTGTGGAGTTGAAATTTGCCAATGTTTTCTTTCGTTTATCACATCTTCATTGTCAACTTCTAAGGAGAAAAATCTTTATTATTTTTTTTCTGAAAGGAGACAATAGTGATGATAACTATAGCTTATTCATGCATTATCTACAGGTAATCCTTAACTTATAACAGTTCATTTAGTATCCATTCAAAGTTGCAATGGCACTAAAAGTGACATGACTTTTTCACATTTATGACTGTTGCAGCATCCCCATGGTCACAAGATCAAAATTCAGACTGTTAGTAACTGACTCATATTTTATAATGGTCATGTGATCATCTTTTGCGACCTTCTGACAACCAAAGCAGAGGTGCTATTCAGCCAGTTCTGACCAGTTCTGGTGAACTGGTAGCAGAAATTTTGAGTAGTTCGGAGAACCAGCAAATACCACCTCTGGCTAGCCCCGCCCCTGATCTATTCGCTGCCTCCCAAGTCCCAGCTGATCGGCTGGATCTTCTTTTGTTGCCCTGCATAGGGGAACGAAGCTGGAAAGCAGGTAAATGGGGTGGGGAGGAAATGGGGATTTTGCAGTATCCTTCACTCAGGAGTGGGGAGGGAATGGGGATTTTGCCGTATCCTTCCCCTGCCATGTCCACCACACCACACCCACAGAACTGGTAGTAAACAAATTTGAATCCCACCACTGCAGCAAAGTCCATGGCAAGGTCACATTCATTTAACAATTGCATTACTAACTTAACAACTGCAGTGATTCTTAGCAACTGTGGCAAGAAAGGTCATAAAATGGAGCAAAACTCACTTAACAAATGTCTCTCTTAGCAACATAAATTTTGCACTCAGTTGGGGTCATAAGTCGAGGACTATCTGTATTTCATCTAGGTTGTGTTTTTTTTTTTTTGAAGAAGTCTTATGATAAAATTTTGTTTAAAAGCTATTACAGTTATGGACTAAATAATTGCCCTAAAAGTAACACACATTTTTCTCAACACATTATGAAGATGATCAAATACAGATTGCAGTTTCTGTATGACCAACCTAGATGTGACATTCTGCAGTAGGAAAGTGAGTCAGTTCTCAAAAATGTATATTTATTAAGAAATAGAAATCTGATATGGAGAAATGCAACTATTTAATAATAAGAACATGATTATTTATTGACAGGTTAATCAACTTTCTATGTCGGTCCATCTGTCCAAAAAACTGGCTAGCAAGCCTAAGAGAAATTACTATTAAAAACACAAACAAAACCTAAGTTGCAGCCCCTGTAAAAATAAGAGTTTCCCCTGTAGCCTACATGCACCAAAGCTTCATTAATTATCATCTGAGCTTGAAGAAAGAGCCAGGCCTTCATAGGCTTTCAAAAGCCAAGTAAGGTTAGGATTGTCCATAGCTCTGGGGTGAGGGGAGCTGTTCCAAAGGACAGGCATCATGGCAGACAAAGCATATTTTCTAAGATCTGTTAGGTGACTTTTTTTTTCACTAAGGGAACCCAGAACATGGGAATGGAGGCAGAAACCATGAGGTACTTGGTAGTCCCACAAGTAACCTGGTTCCATGGCATGCAGGCTTTTAAGGTCACCACCAGGCCAATCACGTTCCCAGCAACTTTCCCCCCAAAACTGTCCAATACTGCTGGGTCAAGCAATGGCTTCTTAAGGAATAGATAGACCACAGCCTCCTTCAAGGCCAGAAGAATCACACCCTCCTGCAAAGAGGTATTTGCCACTGCTTGAAACCAGCTACATATAACTTCCTGGGTAGCTAAGACCTACCAGGAGAGACACGAATCTAACATACAGATGGAAAGATGCAACATCCTCTTCGTCAGAAAATAGAGTGGGGGGGGGGTTATTGAATTTATCTCCCCCCCTTTTTTGTTACTGTTTGTAAGCTGCCTAGAGATGCTATGAGTGAGTAGGAAGCTATATAAATGTTCTAAAATAAATACCAGTACATACATACATACATGCATACGCAAACCAAGCCCAAGTAATCAAAAAAGACTGGGCCGCAGTCATCTACTGAAAATCAACATAGTTGGAGCCTAACTGCGAGTAGATCCCAATGATTTTATCGGACCGATAACAATGTTAATAATTTCAAGCAGCATACCCATCCTCCAATGCCATAATTCCTTCTCCAGTTTTTTCTTAAGGTTTTCTCCATGTTCAAAAGTCAGTGTTTCATTAAGTTCATCATGCGGCTGAAATCAAACATACACAAAAATCTGTTTTGAAAAAATTAACTTACATTCTTGGGGGGGGGGGGGGGGAGATGTTGAAGCAAAAGCACTGAAATAGTATCAGAACCAGACAAATCAAGTTACCAAATAAGGGAAAGGTTCCCCCTGCACATGGTGCTAGTTATTCCTGACTCTAGTGGGCGGTGTTCATCTCTTTCAAAGCTAAAGAGCCAGCGCTGTCCGAAGGCATCTCGGTGGTCATGTGGCCGGCATGACTAAATGCCGAAGGCACATGCGATGCTGTTACCTTCCCACCAAAGGTGGTTCCTAGTTTTCTATTTGCATTTTTACATGCTTTCGAACTGTTAGATTCGCAGAAGCTGGGACAAGTAACGGGAGCTCATTCCATTACGCAGCCCTAGGGATTCGACCTGCCGATCTTTCTGATCAACAAGCTCAGCATCTTAGCCACTGAGCCACCTTATCATGTATTATATATCAATTAAATTATAATATCATCTATTATATGCTTTTCACTGAGACATTAACTGAAATAGCACATAATCTCTCTTCAAATTTTTATGAGAAGAAAGAAATTTCATAGAATGTCATATTTTCTGTCAATCATTTTGAGAATCTCTTTTTGATAGAAATCATAACGACCCAAAAGTTTATATGTGCCAATCTGCACATTTTCTGCACAGAAATCATAATGGAAATATATGGCGTAACTAAAAAAGTCTATGTAGTAATACTTTCTATTTTATTATATGTGGAGTTTTTTAATATTCGGTGAGTGTCGTCCAGGGGATTATAAAGCAACTAATTGGGTTGTGCATCAATCTAGACTCCAAAAGGAAAACGTGATTCATAATGAAATATGACTAGATGGATATAGATGGACTAATAGATCCCCCATCACAACCTGTGCTTCCTTCCCATCCCATCTTTTAATTATAATTATGTATACTTTCAATTATAAAGTTGTATTCTTATTGTTATGGTTTTATGGCTTTTAATGTTGTAAGCTGCCCAGGACTGATAGGCGGAGAAAGAAAGAAAGAAAGAAAGAAAGAGAAAGAATGGAAGGAAGGAAGGAAGGAAGGAAGGAAGGAAGGAAGAGGGAGGGAGGGATGGAGGGAGGAAAATTTTCCTCCTTAAATCACACACGTTTCCTGTAGTCAGAGCAGAGCAATGGTGGGTTTCAATTTATTTTACTACCTGTTCACTCGTGCGCGCTCGCCTGACGCTTCTGCGCATGCAGAGCCTCCTGCCATCACCATTACCGGTTCATCCGATCCAGGGCGAACTGGCAGAAACCCACCCCTAGAGCAGAGCCCTAATAACTCCATAGTTGTTGTTTTTTTACATTTTGTATTGAAATATCAATCGGTTATGCTTGCTTTAACTAAAATTGCTACGGCAGAGATGTTTCAAATGAAAATTAAATACCAGGAGTTCAGTTCTGTCGGCAATTTTGCGCCCGCGTGAGTGAAGCAAGCACAGGTGCTGTCACTCACCTGTGTGCATTTGCACTTAAATAGGTCTGTGCATGCACAACACACTAAAAAAAGAAAATAAATGCAATTTATGCAATGAAAATTGTTCTGCGCATGCGCAGAACCAAAAATCAAGATGGCGTCGTAGGAGAACCGGTTCAGGGGTGTGGCAGGCCATCAAACTACTACCAGTTTGGCAGAACCAGTCCGAACCGGTAGGAACCCATCATTGGCCATGATGAAAGGTTATACAAAGCTATACATAAAGAGCAGAACCAGGAGTCAAGCATAAGTCAGGCCAGAGGGAAATTTCAATAATTAGCCCTTGAAATATACCTTTCCTAAAAGTAAGATGCAACAATAAGAGATTGTGACAGAGGAATATTGATGGTAATATCTTCTCCTATTGGAATATAAAAAATTGGTAGGAAGATTAGAAGATCTGGACCAAGAGAAAAAAAATACTGACAGAGGCACGGCGGCTGATCCTTTGTTATTTTCAGGCTGGCCCCATGGGCCAAATTTAAGCACACACCCCCAGGCCAGATCTAGCCCACGGGCCTTGAGTTTGACACCCCTGCTGTATAACCTCAATTTCTTTAAAAAGAGAACACTGTAATTATCACATAATTTTTACATAGGCAGGAAATCTTCATGCACAGAGTGATCGTCATTAACAATCTTATCATTACATGCAAATACAGGTAAGCCTTGACTTACAACAGTTCATTTAGTAACCACTGAAAATTATAACAGCACCGAAAAATGAGAGTTATGACTGTTTTTCACAGTTACAACCTTTGCATCATCTCCAAGATCATGTGTGATCAAAATTCAGATGCTAGACAACTGGTTCATATTTATGACCGTTGCTGTGTCCCAAGGTCATGAGATCACCTTTTGCGACCTTCTGACAAAGTCAATGGAAAATCCAGATTCACTTAACGACTGGGTTACAAACTTATCAACTACAGTGATTCACTTAACAATTGTGGCAGGAAAGGTTGTAAAAGGAGGCAAAGCTCACTTAAATGTCTCATTTAACTACAAATGTTAAGTGAACTTTGGGCTTAATTGTGGTCGTAAATTGAGGACTACCTGTATAATTATAGGTAATTATAATTATACCTCATTTTCTTCCTGGATGTTTTTCTCATCTGCTGCATCATCTGTTAAATCAACCTGAAACTTTACACCTCCCTGAAAAATAAAATGCAGAAACATATAACTGAGAGAAATGATCATTCCTCTTATACTATTGAGCATAGCAACATAAAAAATGCAGTCATTTTTTCCTCTGGGAAGATGGAAGAAGAAAATTAAGTAAAAAGAACAACAAACAAGGGATTCCTTTACTTTGCTGAGATGTCCATGATAGCAAAATGAAAGAAAAAGATCCCTTGTTCTTCATTCTTTTATGTTTAAAGATTCTGATACTAATATTCCAGTTGAAATGATATACGTAATACAAAGGTGGCATTATTATTATATATAGATATGCAGAGGTGGTATTCAACAGGTTCTGACCAGTTCTGGAGAGCCAGTAGCAGAAATTTTGAGTAGTTCGGAGAACCGGTAAATGCCACCTCTGACTGCCCCTGCCCCCATCTACTCTCTGCCTCCCAAGTTCCAGCTGATCAGGAAGGAATGGGGATTTTTCAGTAACCTTCCCCTGGAGTGGGGACGGAATGGAGATTTTACAGTATCCTTCCCCTGCCACGCCCACCAAGCCACACCCACCAAGCCACCCCACGCCGACAAAACTGGTAGTAAAAATGGTTGAATCCCACTACTGTAGATATGTATAAATTGAACCTTTGCTTTCTGTTGTACTTCTGGGTTGTTCTTCTCCTGCCATCTCTGCAGTCCAATTTGTTTCAAGTTTTGTTCCATGTCCTGGGGAAAAAAAAAGAGGGGAAAAAAGCAAATTGTACACAACTATTTTCACTAAAAAGATACATTAATAGGCAACCAAAAACAATAACAAGACTCATAGATGGGCAGAAGGGATCTTTTCTAATGCTAAACTGTTCTACAGAATCATTTAATAATACTTTAGTACAGGGTGGCAGAGCATAAATCAGGATTTATTATTACAAGAATGGGCAGTGTGATAGATGTGATGACCTAATATTACAGGCATGGCATCAGAAACCTCCCAAACTCAAGACTCAATATTTTTTACTTGTTTCAGCTGATGAGATGTTTAAGGGATAAAACATGTGCCTTTAGCTTTTCCATTGCTTAATCAAATCACAGCAATCCTAAAAACCTGAACTCTTCTCCCCAATTTTGAAAGGTTTAAACAAACAGAGTGGATCTTTTTACAAGGAGCATGAAATTAATTTTACTCTTTAACCTCCAAACTTGAAAGTAGCAAAAAAGAATCCAAGATTCTTAGTCTGCCCAGTCTTGTGATATCATGTCATCTGGCCATGTGCCCAAAGTCCTAAACAGGAGCCAAGGTCACCCCTCCAGAAAGACACAACTCTATCCTAGTAGATTTCTGATTATTTGCTGTAGATGGAAGGGGTTGTTTTCAACCACCAGTTTTTTAACAATTATTTCCGAATCTGTTAGCAGTCTTAATCTGTGTTAATTTTGATGTAAATTTGTATTTTCAAGTTATCCCAGTATATGCCACATGCAATATTTTTATAATAGCTTGGATGGGTGGATGGACAGACAGACAAAAAGGTACAACTAACTTAAATGTACACTTTTCAATTTAAAAAAAATTAAACAAGTATACGTATATCTGGTGGAAATTACAATAAAATCATTTATTTGTACTTTTATTTTATTCAAACAAAAATAGAGCTCGTCCCGTTAATGAAGACACTACAATAAACTGGGGAAAAAAGATTGTACCAAATCCAAAAGTGCTGATACCTGGCCTGGTTCATTTCTTTCTTCATAATTAGTATCAGGAACAGACTGGTCCTCACTCTTTCCCTGTTTCACAATATAGGTTTTTTCCCTTAGGATTTTATTTTCCTTTAAGACAACAGTCATAAACATAACATGTTTTAGGTTCAGCAGATGGATCTTAAGTATAATCATTAAAACTTTCTTCTATATGAAAATACTGCCAATGAAGTTTTACTGTGTCATAACAAAAAATAAATAAATGATTACAGAAAACAGCATTAAAATATGGATTTCCACCCAAATAATATTCAAATATATTTCTAAACTTGTGGAGTATTTGCATTAAAGCAATCTACACTTAGGACTATGTAAAGTAACTTTAACTCTGGAACTTCTAAGGAAGAAATGGTAAACAGAAGATGGTTCCGCTGAGGGCAGAAAGGACTACCCCAGTGGATGAAGAACCAGTGAATGAACTGACTTTTCACAATTTCTTTCTGGAGAAGGAGTGGATTTGGATCACCCATAAGTGCTCCAGACACTTGCTTCTCAGGAGGAGACACAAAATAGTGGTCTCCAGTGGGTTTAAAACTCTGGGAGATGAGGTAATACCATCATAGCTCAAGCCATGGTTTGGAACCTACAAAAGGACACAAGATTTGTATATTTCCTTTCTTAATCACTTTTGGAAATTGGTTGTTTAACTGCTTTTAAGATATTAGGAACTTTAAAAAGGAGGTTTTGTGTGGGGGAGGTTATGAAAAAGAGAATTCTTAGAAGCTGGATAAGTTTACCCATGCAACCCAGAAACAAAGCTTCCATAAATATGATAGGGTAAAAAAGTTGAGATCCCTCCCTCTATATGAATGTAAGATGAAAAATTATTTTGTTTTTTTTCCCCCAAGAAACTTTCAGTCTTTTTCAACTTAAGAAGACAACTTTTTAATTTATTACGTTAAAGATTCTTATGATCACAGAAAAACAAGTATAACAATCGTATACCAGTAGCACCTGTTACTAACCATAATGATACCCAAATCACATAAACACAATGATAAAGCATATAAATGCAATAATATCCAAATATCCTGGCACGAGTAATTAAGTTACAGCATTTATATGAATGACATCATATGCATATTTTGTCATCTGATACGCTTGACCCTTCCTCAGCCAATCATGAGGTACACATTAGCCCTGCATTTGAAAGAAGTGTTTCAAATTATATGTTAGTCTGAATAAATCTTCTTTGGAGCTTTGAAATAGCCACATCTTTTGCAAGGCTTGAACAGTTGCTCCAAGAACTGTTCCTGGCTCTCTCAACAAGGGTATGTGTTCTGACCCCCCCTCTTTCTCCACACCAAAACACTCCGAGCCAAAGATATTTTACAAGATTTATTGACAGACAGACAGGTCCTTGGCAGTAAACCAACACAGATAAGCCTTAATAACAACCTGGCACTGATAAGCAGTAGCAGCAATCCAGCCTGCCACGCTCACAAGACTGTACTCCCACATTAGTTGATGCGTTGACTTCTGCAAAAGGCGTGTGCACAAGCAGTCCTTTTATAGTCTGGAGAGGAGTCTAATTACCATCAGCCGAGTGCAATTACCTCCTGTAACTGCGCAATTGTTCCTGACGCCTATTAGCTCGTCGGTAACGAGCATCCAACAACAACTTACTGCTGACATCTGACTCACTGTCCCTTGTCTCCTCCCCACTGCTCCAAGGCATGACACCAGGAGCACACTCCCTTTGGCTTTCACCACTGCTCCATGCCTCAGGCGCCTCCTGGTGGCCAACCAGCCTCTCTGATCCCTGCTCGGAGTCGGAACCCTGTCCAGGGTCCTCCACATCCTCCAGAGCTGACTCATAGGGACCCTCGCTGTCGGAGTCTGGTGGCAGCTCCAACGGCTCCTGCTGGGCCACAACAGATATGCATACACAGCGACTCTGTTTTGTACAGTCTTATCACAGTTGTTGTTGTCTATGGATGCACACCCATATTCAAAACAGCAGGAACAGCTTTTGAAACATCTATGCTAAGTCTTGCAACTTTTTTTAATGCTTTGAAGAAAAATCTGCTGTTTGGGCTAATATGCTTTGAAAATCATCAGATTCCAATGCTTTCCACAGCCCATCAAGCAACCATTTTGTGTAAAGAATTTCACGGTACCTTAAGTGCTTTAACACGAATTTCATTTACTTCACTCTGGTACTGTTGGCGAATTTCATGCAGCTGCTTCAGATACTCCTGCATAAAGTTATTGGACTTGAACAAAATGTATCTTTAGAAACAATTCTTAATATAAAAGAAAATATGCATTAAAAAGGCTATCTTATGGAAGTTAATTCAAAACTAAGTCCCACAAAGAATTAGCTTCCCAGAAGTGTAAGAATTGAACTACAACTTTATGGAGACATGTAGGAAATGAATATCGGTATTATAGAGGCATACTTGTTTTTTACATTTTCTACTGTGAGCACACTATAATCTGGTTTGTACCATTTTTAAAATCCCTGTAACATTTCAAATTATAAATAGCTGTATAGTTTTTGTACGATTTTCTCATTTAACAATGGAATTGTATTTTGTTATGGATTAAGAGAAGTTGAATATAAATTATATTTTAATGTTTTAAAAATGAGGGAACCATTTTTAATTGATTACAGGAGTTGTACAGTTGCCCATCTCATAAAATATCAGCTAGCTCACAACAATCCATATAAACAAAGTTAAAAAAAATCCTCTTCCCCTAAGAACCAAAGCAAACAGGTTGTTTCTTTATTCCAATAGCCCTTTTAAAGATATTTTGAATTTAATTTGAGATGTATCTTTGTAATGCATGTTTAGTCTAATTCAATCTTCCATCTAAGACTGTAAAAAATACAGACACTATATGTGTATAAAACACTATTACCCTCTTGCCTGTGGGCTAGATCTTGAGAATTTAAAAGCCTATATGCTGTTTTGTTGCCTAACAAAAAATTGCTTTACTATGGATTGTATAATTTTTCTTATGGCGAATTTTTCTTATGGCTAGAACTGGCTGCCCGCAAAGGAACTCCCCAGACTTGTTTTGATGAGCGCAAGGCGACTGACGGTAGTTTGCGCCGGCCGCACCCGCTCAAACTATTGTCAGTCGCCCCGTGTTCAGCAAAGCAAGCCTGGGGAGGTCCTTTGTGGGCAGCCAGTCCTAGCCGCTTGCGCCTGGCGCTGCGCGTGAAGTGAACCCCCAAAGCCCCCGCCGTCACTAGAATAACTGCTGCTGCCGCCTCCTCTTCCTCCTCCAACAGCACCACCACATTTGCTGTCCGGTGCTGTGGTTAAAGTGAACCCCCAAAGCCCCCGCCGCCACTAGAATAACTGCTGCCGCCGCCTCCTCCTCCAACAGCACCAGTACATTTGCTGCTTGACGCTGCGGCGGAGGTGAAGCCACCAAAGCTCCCGCTGGTGCCCCTGCCCATGGCAGCGGCGCCTCCCCCTCCACTCGGAGCACCTGAGCTTGGCCCCGCATTACCCCTGCCACCTCCTCTTCCGCCATGAGACCGCGGGAGCCAGTAGGAAGGCGGGGGAGGGGGCAGGAGCAGGAAAAAAAGGCCTCATGGCTTCTCAAAAGCACGGAAGAGGAAGGGGCGGTGGCAGGGGTAATGCGGAGCCCAGCTCAGGTGCTCCAAGCAGAGGGGGAGGCGCCGCCACCGCTGCCACGGACGGAGGTGTCAGCGGGAGCTTTGGCAGCTTCACCTCAGCCGCAGCGCCGGGCAGCAAATGTGGTGCTGTTGGAGGAGGAGGCGGCAGCAGTTATTCTAGTGGCGGCAGGGGCTTTGGGGGTTCACTTCAGCCACAGCAGCGGGGAGCAAATGTGGTGGTGCTGTTGGAGGAGGAGGAGGCAGCAGTTATTCTGGTGGCGGCCGGGGCTCGTCGCCGCAACATGACTGGAGGAGGAATTCTGGGAGTTGAAGTCCACAAGTCTTAAAGCTGTCAGGTTTGAAGACACCTGGTTTTTTTTTCCCTAAAGGGTTAGGGGTGCAAGGATCTTGTAACTTGACAGCTTTAAGACTTGCACACTTCAACGCCAGAGTTCCTGAGCCAACATTTTGGTTGCTAAGCAGGAGCATTGTTAAGTGATACTGATATTATATAACACTTTTAGTTAAGCGGGTACCTTGAATAAACATAACTGAGTTTCAAATAATACTGATTTAGTTGTTGTCTTAAGTGACACCTGTGAAAAAAATTCAGGTGCTCAGGCATGAAAACGTGCTGCTCAAACACTACACTTTTCTGCTCACACTGAAAAAAAATTAGAGGGAACATTGCTCATGTGATCCCCCTCTTGCAACCTTCTGACAAGCAAAGTCAATGAGGATGACCGTTGTCTTACCTGAACGGTCGTTCTCGGGGCGCTGCGGGAGAGTCCAAGGAAGGGTTAACACAGCCTATCTGCCCAAAGGACTGAGTTGATTTTTTCCCCTGGTCACGCCTCCTTTGCCTCCACAGGTTCAGTTTTAAAAACGAAGTCTTGACCGTCGAGGGAGTTCAATGCTCCTGCAAATTCACGGAAATTGTCACATATTTAGTTAAGAACCCTGGGCGGGTCTTGGACTCTCCCGCAGCGCCCCGAGAATGACCGTTCAGGTAAGACAACGGTCATTCTCCATGGCGCTGCTTGGAGAGTCCAAGGAAGGGACATGCCCAAGCTATTTTGTCCCAGGGAGGGAAATGTCACCACTGGCCGGAGCCTCGACCACTTGTTGCAATACTCTTCTCCCAAATGAGGCTTCGGCGGAGGCAAAGGAGTCCACTTTGTAATTTCTGATGAAGGCCGTTGGAGATGCCCACGTAGCAGCTCTGCAAATGTCCAGGATGGACGCCTGGGTCGCCCATGCTGCAGTCGTGGCCGCGCTTCTCGTGGAGTGGGCCGTCACACGGGCTGGAACTGTCTTGCCTTGGTGTTCATAAGACATTTTAATGCAGGCCCGGAGCCAACGCCCAATAGTTGATGAGGAAACCTTGCGCCCCAACGACCCCGGTTGAAAGGATACAAAGAAGGCCTCAGAACGTCTGAGGTCCTTAGTTCTCTTCAGATAGATTCGAACAGCACGCCTCACATCCAGTTTGTGCCAACCGCGCTCCCTGGGGTGCTGCGGTTTGGGACAGAAGTTCGGGAGTATCACCTCCTGCGCTCTGTGGAAAGGAGAATTTACCTTTGGCAAAAAGGTGGGGTCCAGACGTAAGATGACACGGTCTGGGTGGATGATACAAAGTTCTTCTCTGACAGAGAAGGCCGCAATCTCCGACACCCGTCTGGCCGAGGTGATAGCTATCAGGAAGGCAGTTTTTAAAGACAGGTGCTGAAGGGAAAACTTTCTCAACGGTTCAAAGGGCGCAGAGGTTAAAGCCTGTAAAATAAATGGTAGGTTCCAGGTTGGGTATCTATGCACCACCTGGGGTCGCAAATTGGAGGCCCCCTTTAGGAAGCTCCTGATCTGGGGGTGATGACTCAATGTCTGAGGCTGGTGCCTCGCCAGAATGGTAGACAAAGCCGCGACCTGTCTCCGAAGTGTAGCTGGTGCCAAACCTTTGTCCAGCCCAGCTTGAAGAAAGTCCAGTAACTGAGGCACAGAAGCCTCAGCGCTCACAATGTTCCGCTGTTCGCACCAAGTGGAGAACGCAGACCAAGTTGCTTCGTAAATTCGAGTCGTGGCCGGTCGTCTGGAAGCCTGTATGGTCTGAATGACCTTGTCCGAGAGGTGTAGGTCCCTCAGGAGCTGCCCCTCAAGCGCCAGACGGCTAGCTGGAGCCACTGGGGCTCTGGGTGAGTGATTGCCCCCTGTGTCAGTACCACCTTCTGTGGAGGGATTCTCCATGGTCTCTCCACTGAGAGGTCGGTCAGATCCGCAAACCAGGATCTCCTGGGCCAATATGGAGCTACCAGGATGAGCTCCGCCCTCTCCCTCAGGAGTTTGGAGATTACCTGTGGAATCAGAGGTAGAGGCGGGAATGCATATAACAGTCCGGGAGGCCATTGGGACCTCAGGGCGTCCGTCCCCTCCGCCTGATGAGACCGGTACCGAGAGAAGAATCTCTGCAGGTGAGTGTTCTTTGCCGTGGCGAAGAGGTCGACTTGTGGCAGGCCAAACCGTTGCACAATCTGGTCGAACAGGTCCGGATGCAGCCTCCACTCGGAGCTGTCGAGTGTCTGACGACTCAGCCAATCTGCACTTACGTTGCTGGTGCCTGAGATGTGATCTGCTCTCAGCGACGCTAAGTGAAGCTCTGCCCAACGACCCAGGGCCTCTGCTTCCGCCATGAGTCTCTTGGAATGAGTGCCACCCTGCCTGTTCATGTGTGCTTTTGTGGCAATGTTGTCCGTCAGCAGAAGCACGTGGTGGCCCCGGAGTTGTTTCCAAAACCGTCACAGACCGAGTCTGGCAGCTCTCAGCTCCAGCCAGTTGATGTTTCGAGCCGCTTCCGCGCGAGACCATCTGCCCTGTGCCAGCTGACCTTGGCAATGCGCTCCCCAACCGAAGAGGCTTGCATCTGTAGTGACAACTATCCTGTCGGGCTCTTTGAACAGACAGCCCTTTTCCACTGCCCGTGACTGCCACCATTTCAGGGAGCGGGACACCTTCAATGGGAGTCGAACTTTCCTGGGCGAGTTGCTTGCCTTTGCCCTCTGCATCGGCAGGAGAAACCATTGCAATTCCCTGGCATGAAGACGCGCCCAGGGAACCACATTGATGCAAGATATCATTATTCCCAGTAACTGGGATAGATGGACGATTGGCATTGTGGTAGTCTTGCGACACTGACGGATTTTGGCTCTGAGATTGCATAGTCTGTCTGGAGACAGGAAAACATGGCACGAGGCCGAGTCTATGATGGTGCCCAGGTGCTGTATGCGAGTGGCAGGGACCAGGTGGCTCTTCTCTAAGTTCACAGAGAACCCGTGATCCTGCAAGGTGCGAATGGTGACACTTATGTCCCTTGCTGCTTGTGATTGGCTCCTCGAGTGAATGATGATGTCGTCGAGGTAGCACTCCAGACGGATGGGAAGCTTGCGCAGGTGGGCCGCCACAGCTGCAAGCAGCTTTGTAAACGTTCATGGAGCTGAAGAGAGTCCGAACGGCAGTGCCTTGTATTGATAATGCTTGCCGTTGTAGAACAGCCGAAGGAACTTCCTGTGAGCCGGGTGAATGGGCACATGCAGATACGCCTCCTTGAGATCGATGGAGGTGAGCAGGTCGTCTCGCCGAATGCAGTTGAGAATGGACTGGAGGGACTGCATTTTGAAGCGCTTGTAGGCCAGATGCCGGTTCAGGCGCTTTAGGTCTAATATGGCCCTCCACCCCCCCGAGCTCTTGGGGACCAGGAATAGAATGGAGTAAAATCCCTGCCCTTCCTGCTCTGGGGGAACGGGCTCTATTGCCCTTATCGAGAGAAGATGATCGATCTCTGCTTGCATGAGGGATCTTTTTATGGGATTTCTGGCTACAGGACAACGAATGAATGTCCGGGGCGGGAATGATAGAAATTCTAGAGTCAGCCCCTTCCTGACAGTGTTTAGGATCCACGAATCCGTGGTAATCTCCTCCCACCGATCTGCATAAAGTTGCAGGCGGCCGCCGATGGGAGCAATCCCTTGGTGGTCACTTGCCACGCCTGAACTGACGGTTGTTGCCTCCCCCTCGAAAGGGCTTACGAAAGGAGCCCTGGTTTTGCTGCCTACCCCTGGGGTTAAAACTACCCCTGTCCTGTGCCCTGTCAGTGGACTGGTTGTAGGGCCTCTGATAGGAATAGGAAGAGGTGGAGGCCTGGGCGGAATCCTGATTACGAAAAGGCTGCTTCCTGAAGGATCCAGAACCTTTTCTGTCATTCTTTTTGAAAGTAGACGGAAGGATTTTGCGTTTGTCCTTCGTCTCTATTATGAATTTGTCTAAAGCATCCCCGAAGAGGAACCCCCCCTTGAAGGGAGCTGAGGCCAGCTTCCATTTGGCTTTCATGTCGGCTTGCCAGTGCCGGAGCCATAGCAAGCGACGTGAGGTCACGTTGGAGGCGAGCATCCTGGATGCGAATTTTGCTGCTGTTAGGGAAGCGTCGGCAGAATATTCTACAGCTGTAATTATTTTGTCCAGATCATGACGCCAGCGAGATGCCTCGGAGGGAGGCTTGGATCTCAATTGGCGCAGCCATAACAAGGAAGCCCTCGTGAAGAAGGAAGAGGAGGTGGAGGCCTTGATCGCCCAGGCAGCCGCCTGGTGTGTCTTAAGGCAGGCCTTTTCCGACCTCTTATCCTCTGCCTTCAAGCCCTCCAGCAGGTCAGCTGGGAGGGAAGAAGGGGAGGTCAGAGAGACCACTGGAGCATCCACTTCAGGCATTTTAAGCACATCCTCCAACTTTTGTTCTAGGGGGAACAGAGTTTTGTCTGCGCCACTGGGGTTGGCCAGGGTCCCCGGCTGCACCCATTGACGCTGCACCACGTCCATAAACATGTCAGGAACTGGGATAAGTTCCGGATCTGGAGTGGTCTCACTGAATAGGCCTGCTTTAAGGTCCTGAGGAATGGGGATAGAGGCCTTATCCTTAGGCTTAGTCCCTAGCTCTGTGGATGTTCTAGCCTTGTGCAGAATGGCCTTAAACAGAGAAGGCTTGAACAAACCAGTGAAGGCAGGTTTGTCCGGGGGCATATCCTCGTCCTCCGAAAGCTGGAACTCATCTGCAGTCTCATCTTCCCATGTGGACACCTCTGTGGTGACAGAGGTGCCTGGGGAACCAGATTCACGGCCCCTGCCCGCTGCTAGAGAGGAGGTAGGCCTTGAGGCCTTACCCCTTTTGCTCTCCATGTGGCGCAAGGCCTCAACCACGCCCTGAGAGATGGCCTGAGTAATTATTTCCTGCATTTCTGGCGAAATAGCTGGGCCCTTGTCCTCAACAGGCCTGGGCCTAGAAGAGCCTGAACCCCTTGCATAATGAGTGGGAGCTAAAGGCCCCTCCATGTGGGAACAGCCAGGGAAAGGCCCCAAATCGTCCCTTACCGAGGAACTGGGGGAGTCTGGGTAACCCAGAGATGCAGCAGGAGAAACAGATCTGGAATCCCTACCACTAATGGAAGGAGATTGATCCCCTTGGTTAGAGAGAGAGTCCTCTCTCTCACGTCTGCTCAGGGCAGGGCCAAGCTCAGCCTCACAGGATTGAGGAAGATAAGGGGCCTGGGCCTTGTCAGGCTGCTCTCTGGAGCCCTCAAGTCTCCTATCTCCTAGGTGCTTGGGGCCCTTGTTTCCTGAGGAGTTATGGAGGGTTTTTCCCCCAGCCCCTTTTCCACCCTTTCTCCCTTGGCCCGAGGGATCTGGCCTACTGCGCTTAGCGGATGGCCCAGCCAGCTCGTCCCTCTGCTCCAAACCTTCGTCTGCCATGGCTGCACGGGTGTTGGATCAATTCAAAGTGCAGGAGAAGGGTAAGTGACACTGGCCAGCCGGCTCCAAAGCGTCTGCAGATCTTCAAATTTTCTGGAGGCTGGAAGAAGGCACCAGGACACTCCACAGCCGCTCCTTCAGCCGAAGGGACACTCAAGAGGCTCCGGTACTGCTGGAGACCCAGGCAGGACACTCCAAGCTCTCCGCGGCGATCTGCTGAGAGGCAGAGAGGTGCGGAGAATCCAAGCGCTTTCCCTGCTGCTATCAGTTAAAGTGAGCAGAGAAAATGGCCGCCGCCAGTTTCGCGCGCTTTAAAAGCGCGCCCAGAATGCAGCCAGACGTTTAAAACGGCCGTTGGAAAGCGCGCCAACACGCAGCTTCCAAAATGGCCGCCGCAACCTCCGGAGCCAGCCAGGACGCCGCCGAGGGCGAAATTCAGCTGAAAATCCCCTTAGCAAGCAGCCGGGGGCGAGCCAACTCCAGGATCGTCCCCGCACTCGCCGGCAGACGCTGGACTAGTGGCCACAGCTGAGTACGTTGCTAGGGCAACCGGTGGGCTCCTTCAATGCCTCTGTTTTTAATTTAGTCCATTTTAAGCAAAGCCAATAATAAAAAGGTCGAATTGGAATGGGAAAAAAATCCTGATAAGTATTATGCTATCTAAAAAATAGTTTTCCTTTTTGGGGAACCCAGCCTATTTGTCCAAAGACCGGGAACTCCCCAGAGTACGTCCTATAGGGCGGACTGAGTTTTTAAAACTGAACCTGTGGAGGCAAAGGAGGTGTGACCAGGGGAAAAAATCAACTCAGTCCTTTGGGCAGATAGGCTGTGTTAACCCTTCCTTGGACTCTCCAAGCAGCGCCATGGAGAATGCCAGTTTCATTTAACAACCATGTCGTTAACTTAACAACTGCAGCAATTCACTTAACAACTGTGGCAACAAAGGGCAAATTTCACTTAACAAATGTCCCGCCTAACAAATATTTGGGGCTCAGTTGTGGTCGTAAGTTAAGGACTACCTGTAAAGACAATATGTATATTCTTTACAACCAAGTAATAAAAAAGTAGAAAGGTCTATTATTCCAATTATAGATTCTTCAGCCCATATCCAAATGCTCTGGCCAGGCTCTCCTACCTGTTCTTTCATTTCATTGTTTTGAGGAAGAGCATTATTACAGACTTTGAGCTGTTCTTCCTTCATTTCTTGATTCTGCAGCTGACAAAACTCAGCAGAAGATGGCCGTAGCCCCTATTGAAATGCAAAATAATTTACTATTGCTAAGAGCAGTGTCTAGAAAAAGCTCTTATTTCATTTTTATGAGTTCATTACACTGAACAAATAATAAACTAGCATTTCATGTTAGTACCAGTAAATAAGAATAGGATTTCCAAAGTTCATTTCCTCCCATCTGTTTTTCTTTGATTATAGAAATTGCTCACCAGTTGCTTCTCTACTTTTAACTTATTTTGCCGAGCATTAAATCGTCTCTGAAGATACTCGGAAGGTCTGAAAAACATAACAGTCATGGAAAACTCTAAACAGAAAAGAAAAGGGGCATGTCAAAAATCAATAGATGTTTCTATATATAAGGGAAAAAATACAACCCATGAGGTGGAGGAAGAGGTGGTTCTTGTCCTTTCTGCTTATAATATTGTTCCATTCTCTGGCCAATACAGGGATCGTCATCTTGGACCAAAGCTCTCTTCTGCAAGCTTGCCAGTTTTACGTAATAATGGTCATAATGTCCACACATTCTAATGACTTCTGGCTTCTCACATATTTTAAACGCAGGACCCAAGGGCTGAAAATATTAAATATTTAATTTTATTTAATTAAAATCCAAAATATTGGAATATTGATTAAAGCTGAACTGTTACCTCTTGTGACATTCATTTTATGAAAACAGGTTCATTCTGAGCCCACTGGAAATCAATTTTACATAAAATAGTGTGGCCTGACTATTGTCATGATACAAAGAAACTGAGCTCTTCAATAAAAATGCTGTTTCCTGCTCAGCAAAAGCAGAATGTAACAACAAAACAAGCAAATTGTTTTTCTGTATCCTCCTTTGCTAAGCTTTAAGCATTAATCCTTCAGCTAAATATTTGAGCACTGATCCTTTATAATGATTGCAGCTATTTGGCCAGGACCATACCATCCTTAGGTGAGGACCTCATATTTCCCCTATTTTGCTGCATTCATCCCCACTTCAATCTCCCATCCCCCATCTCTGTCATTTTGGCTACTCTGCACCCCACCCCACCTGTTGTCCACTGCTGCCCCAGCTGATTTTTGCCATCTTCTTTTTCTTGCTGCTTGATGAGGTATGCCAAGCCTCACCCTTCGTAGGAGCAGTGGGAGAAAAAATACATTGAAGTTTACTTGGGCACAGCAGGCAGCACTTGGGGTCAACAGAGCAGTGTTGGGCAGCAGAGAAATAGGGTAGAGAGGCCAAAAGCAAAGAGATGGTGGGAAGAAAAAAAGGTGGAAGGAGTTGAAAAACACCCTGCCACCATAAATGTAGACAGGCTGCCAGGCATTTGAATTGTGATTATGTGAGCATGGGAGCATAGCAGTGGCTGTAATTTTGAGGACCAATCAAATACAATTCATTCAGTGCTGATGTAATTTTAAACCACCACTGACTGAATAGAACTTGAATAGAATACTTTATTGACCAAGTGTGATTAGACCAGGGATGGGTTCTGGCTGCTGCTACTGCCGGTTCGCTCAGGGACGCGTGCATGCGCAGTACTAAAAAAATGCTTCTGTGCATGTGCAGAAGTCAAAAACAAGATGGCAGTGCCTACGGCGCCACCAAGAGAACCAGTTCGGGGGCATGGCAGACCTGGGTTGCTGCCAGTTCCAGAGATGCAGGCCACCAAGTTACTACCTATTCGGCTGAACCAGTCCAAACCTGTAGGAACCCACCTCTGGATTAGACACACAAGGAATTTGTCTCTGGTGCCTAAGCTCTCAGTTTACATGCAAAGCAACGAAGTAATAATCATCATCATAATGATACCAATAAGAGAAAGTAGTGGAACAATTGAGAAGGATAAAAGTAATATATATTAAATATTGGTTTTAATAATGACTGTACACCGCCCCGAGTCCTGCTTAGGAAAGGGTGCGGTGTAGAAATAAAGCTGCTGCTTCTTCTTCTTCTTCTTCTTCTTCTTCTTCTTCTTCTTCTTCTTCTTCTTCTTCTTCTTCTTCTTCTTCTTCTTCTTCTTCTTCTTCTTCTTATTATTATTATTATTATTATTATTATTATTATTATTATTATTAATAATAATAATAATAATAATAATAATAATAATAATATAGCCATACTATATGGCTAAATACATTTAGACATGACAGTATTGTGGGAATTAGGTATTCAGCAGAATGATGTCACGAGGTCTTTGTGTCTAGTTGTTTTTGCATGCAACGCTCTGTAAAGCTCTCCCAAGGGAAGGAGTTGAAACAGTTATGTCCAGAATAGTCATTAAGAAATGACTACCAGAAAAAGATTAGCAATATATAATTCTTATCTTAACAAAAGGTAACTTTTACCTTAATAATTGGATCCTGAATCCTTGAAGGAGAATAGCATTCATTTTTATGCAATAATTTTCTAGGAAGCATTTCCATCTTGATTTTTGGACAGCGATAATCATGGAGTCTTCGTTTCTGACCTTTAGGAGTTTAGGTAACAATAAGCTAAATAATGATTGGCTAATTAATTCTACATTTAATAACTATTAAGAAAGGGACTGATAGACTTGTAGGTTATCTCTATGCTTTGCAATTGAAAAAAGCACCGTTCCCTTGAAAATCAGCAGCATATACTGAGTTGAGAATCACTGGGTTACCATAATGTACCCAGGTTTCTTCTAAATAATTTTTTCCCCATAATATACAAAGTTAGGAAGTTAATATATAGCTATTCTATTCTATTCACCAATTTATCAAATTCCAGTTATGTTCAATGGCTCAGTTTAAAGTTATAAGGAAGTCTTTAGTTATGTGTCAGCACAATATTTATCTGAGCCAAATTCATCTTTAGGCCAAACTTCTACAACAACAAGGGATTTGACTGTATATAAGATGTAAAGTTCCAGGCTGCCAACATCCAACGTAAAAGTTGGTTCAACTGGTTTTCTTCCTGCCACCCCAACTTTGTAGAGCCATTGTCATCAACTGCTTTCTGGAAGGATCCCTGAACAGAAACAAAAGGGATACAACCACCACAACAGATACTGTTGGATACACCAAATCAACTTCTCTGTAGAATGAAAAGAAAAAAAAAACTGCTCAGTGGGATTTTTTCCCTTCTTTCTCTCTAACCTCACTATTATAACCAACTTATTGCAGTAACAACTGCAGATTGGTACTTGCTTGTTTTTAAATAATATTTATTTACTAAGCATGGACCTGGATTTATTTTAATAAAATTTTCTTGAAGAAAGAGTCATCCCTGACTAAAGCAATCCCAAGTTTCTTCAGTGTCCCTCATCTCTCCTATAAATCAGAAGAACCTATTAATTTTACCTTGCACAATGGAACATATCTGGAAAATACAGCTTTGAAGTTATAATCCATATTTGCTCAATTTCTTCTGCCATATTTTCCTTAATGAAAAGAGGCATGCCGTAGTGGTGCAGTGGTTAGAATGCAGCATTGCAGGTTAACTCTGCCCACTGCCAGGAGTTTGATCCTGACTGGCTCAAGGTTGTCTCAGCCTTCCATCCTTTTGAGGTTGGCGAAATTAGAACCCAGATTGTTAGGGGCAATAGATTCTGTAAATTGCTCAGAGAGAACTGTAAAGCATTATGGAGCGGTATATAAGTACTAATGCTATTGCTATTGTTATTTTACAACTTCTTTGTTTCTTGAAAGTGGCCATCTTAAAATCAATCTCAGTGTAAAACAAATTTCATACATATGGTCAAGTATAATGTTCTTATTTTTAATATAAACAATCACTTGCCTGATGATGAAGGTGATAATTTTTTCCTGTGAATAATAGTATGACTAAATTCTGCCTCAATGATCTAGGAAAGAATATAACAGAATGCAATTATTTATTTCTATGCTACCTCAAGTGTGTTTCAAGTAAATGTACCAAAAGTTAATTTATTCTAACTCAATGAAGGGAGAAACAAACATATCTCCTTGCCATTTTTTGTCCTGGGGAAACCTAGCAATACCAACTATTTTTATTTTGTAACTGAATATATGTGGAATTTATCTATGTATTTGGGGGAATTATAATGCCAACTATCTTGCATATATAACCCTGGTCAGCTGGCAATCAACAAAAAAAAGTTATATAGAAAATAAACCTATAATTGTAAAATATAAAATGAAGTTAAAATAACCAGCCAACAATAACCAAGACTCCATAACAGATTTACGTCAAAATTACGTTTATTTTGGGCGCAACTAATATCCTGGCCCAGTGCTTGGAGCAAGTATTACTCTTCACAGTCTTCTGGAAAGTCAGCATGCTTGTAGCCCTCCAAATATCAGGAGGAAGCCTGTTTTATAATGAAAAGAGAAAAAAAACCCAACCCTTCTTCCACAGAAGAATAGATAAAGAACAACACCAACTAGCAGATAAAGGGGTTTTGAGTGGACTAACCAATTTTGTTTTTCTAAGCCACAAAGAGATACTCACCTCAGGTGGCAAATAATTCTTTATCTGCTTCTCCAAAAAGGCTTTTTTAAAAATAGAGTTAATAGAAGGGCGATCTCTTGGAGATGTTCTAAGCAACTGGGATATTAACAATCTCAGATCGGAAGAATACTTCACAGACACAGGAATGAAATGGCCTCTGCAGATCTTCAATATAAGTTGGGGCAAATTGTTGCCTTCAAACTACCACATGAAAATAAAGTCAATATATTACATCGAAACTTGATTTAAACAGAAATACACAAAAGTACTTACATAAAATAAAGGACAAATGAGGGCAGAATAATCTTAGTCTTTTTTGTAATAGCACTGCCCAATTTATTGGAATCATTTCAGATCTACTATTTCTCATTTATGATACCTTTTGTTTCACTTATTTATGAACTACCATCCTGCTTATCAAAAAGAACTATTGTAACAGCAGTCAAAGTATGTTCTTCTCTATTTTATACCCAGAAGGTCCATTAAAACATCTAAAATATTGAGCCCATGTGATTATTTCACAAATGGTCACTGAAAAGGATTTACCCATTCCTATTTATTTAACATGTCATATCATATGGACTAGCAATACATTTAGATTAGTAAAACACAATAAAATATAAATGTTAAAACGATCTATGTTCAAATGTCAATGTCCAGGCCATCTACCATTGAAGAGCAGCATCATTTATATAAAAAAAATCAGATACTGGACCGGTATATGCTCTTAGGTTACAGTCAGTCATGATGTGATCACAGTCACAATAGGTGGGGGAGGATACTATGCCCCATTTATACAGGGATTCCCAGCAGTCGCCATGTGAGGTGTGAATCCTATTCAAAATTATCCATTGCTGACATGATAGTTCAAAGCCTGGCACCTTTTGTGTGGGGCAATTTACTGTATATGTCAGTGACGTGCAGTCAGGTGAGGCAAGTGAGGCACAGCCTCACCACTCTCATGATGAAAAAAAAAGTAAAAGGAAAAAGCTGAGCTAGTTGCTGCCTCACTGTGGATGACTCTGCTTAACCTCACTGGTGCTCTCCCTCCCCAAGTGTAGTGACTTCCTCCCCAGGCCCCCATTCATTTCTCTCTCACACACACACAGCTGGATAAAACTATATAAAAATCTAGCCCAGCTTCACTGATTACAAGTTTGAAAAGGCAACGTGGCTCCACCTGCAATCAAACTACACTTGGGGAGGAAGAGCCCAAGTGAGCACTGAGGAGACCACACGAGGAGGCAGGAAGCCAGGCAAAGAGCTATGCTGTAGTACACCCCAGCCTCTTTCTTTTGGAAGGCTCGGCTCGGCTCCCCTCCGGCTTCTCTGCCTCTCCTCTCACCCCAGCCTGCCAGCAGGAGGTGGTGGGTGGGCTTTATTGTGTTCCAGGCATTTCCCACCCAGACAGCAGGCTGCATTTGCAATGGTGGAGGTGTTTCGGAAAGGCAGCAGGGGAATGGGGGGGGGGGGATGGCAGAGGAGCTGCTTTCAAGCCACTGGAAAAGATATCCAATCCAACTTTTGTATGTGTGGGGGTTTGTTTGAGAGTGAGTGAGAGAGGGAAGGGGTAGGAGATATAGTCCAATCCAACTTGTGTGTGTGTGTGTGTGTGTGTGTGTGTGTGTGTGTGTGTATTTGAGAGAGAGGGAGGAAGGAGGGGAAGGAGAAGAAAAAGAAAGAAGGAGCAAAGGAGAAAAACAAATGCTGTCGCTTTAAATTGGAACTGAGCATGCCTGGCTGTGGAATTCTGGGAGTTGAAGTCCACAAGTCTAAAAATATTTGAAACTCAGCACTGTGTCAGTGCCTCACCAGTCATAAACCTCACCGCACGTCACTGGTATATGTCTACCTATGTCTGGGAGCTCAGCAACCTATTTGGCTTTCCATAGGGAATCAATGTGACAGTTGTTCAGCAAATGTTGGGCAATTGTCTACCATGGACCTCACCCTATTCCTAAAAGGTCTGCAAGGGGGCTGGCATAAGTGTACCAGCGTGCCTACCATCCCTGTCCTACTGTCCCCATTTATTTGTACCCATTTCCTGTGTTCATGTCTATACACAGTGTATACGTGTTTATACTTATACCTGTTATCTCGTACAAGTTTGACAAACTAAATAAATAAATAAAATAAAAGTTGTGCAAGTGCCAGTTGGGGTTTCCTGAATTTGAGTCTTCCAGCTGATAAATGAGAAAGGTTGGCATGCAGCAAGTAGCCAGTAGGAGTATTTCTCCTCGGTAGCAGTAATAAAACAATAATTTACCCAAAGGAAAGCGAAAAAGAATCTTCCCTGCTATCCCTTTTAACTTTCCAAGATGTCCCCTATTATCTCCAATCTATCTTGCCCTGTCAAAATCTTGCTATTTTCTTTTCAATGATGAGGATGATATTTTTATCTTGCCTTTTAAATATATATCATATCAGCTTCCCAATTAATTATACTTATTTTTTTAAAAAAATGAAAAAGTTAAGGGGTAGGTATTTGGCTAACGCACAAACTGTCCCGAGTTTCTTGTCTTTCATTTTTTATACTGCTCATATGCCAGCCTCTGTTTATTGTTTCAATTGCCTCAAGTTCATGCAGAACACTGATAAAATATTATTACCTTGCCTGTCCAGGATTTCATTTGTGCTATCAAAACATAATTTCAACAACATCTGAGTTTTCAAAACCTATTAATTTTCTGATTTTACTGGGAATTAAGGGCAGAGTCATTCATATGGCTTCACAGAGAATCACTTAAATTCATTTTTGCTCTAGAGGTGAACTGTAGGCCAACATCAGCCCCAGCAAGAAAATCTGACCAGATAATGTTCCTTCTCCATCATAGTTTCCCTTTAAGTTTTCTTAATTAATTCTCTAACCTTAACTCAGAAGAATTTGCTATATCGAAAGACTAACACCTCCCAAACAAATTAACATAAAAATGAGTAAGAATATGCCCAGCTTTTTAAACAATGTTTGAAATTACCAGTGGTAAAATGACAGCTAACATTAAAAAAGTCAGAACTGGAAACTAGGAACAGAATATGCACGAAATGCAAGTTGGAATATATTTTTTTAAAAAAAAACCATGAACAATGCTGAAATTTATGTTGTACCCACCTCAAGACCCACCTATTTCAAGTTGCTGGCCTGGCTCTACTCTGATCTAATTTTATCGCTCCTGACGGGTTTTTTATCTGGGATATTTTAATTGCATCCAATTTACTTAGGGGTTTTTAAACATTGTGTTTTTACTTGTTTTTATCTACCAATTCACCTCCTCCTAGTATATGTTTTGTATATGTCTCGGTATATGTTTTTGGTATATGTATGTTTGTCTGTATATTTATTTCCTATGTTTTGTTGTACGCTGCCCCGAGTCCTTCGGGAGAGGGTGCGGCTAAGAAATAAATATTTTATTATTATTATTATTATTATTATTATTATTATTATTATTATTATTATTATTATTATTATTATTATTATTATTTTACCAATGAAATCATAAGACTATACAAGCCATTCTTGATCAGCCCAAATCCCATCTAACTCCACTATTTTATTCTACGGAGCTAACGAAGTGCTAAAAGAATCTTTGAGCAAGATAAAAATATCACAGCACAGTTCTGTTCCTAACATTTTACGTCAAGACACATATTCTTTCAATAAAACCTATGTAGTCAGTATGTCTAATAGAAATTATTGGCCTTATCATTTGTGAATTTGTCTATTTCTCTTCTGAAATTTAGACATTTAAAGAAACTTTTTTGATAGAGTATTCATTTCAAAAGGAAAATTCAAGTCGGTCTTAGTACTATAAAACTGATAATTTTCTACACTGTTCAAAATGTTAAAGGCTGTATTTAAGTTATGGTTCTAATAGCTGTCACTAAATGATCTTGATAAATATTTGGTTATGACAGTATAAACATTTACTTACAGGATGCTTTAAAGTACACAACTCATATAACACACAGCCAAGAGACCATATATCTCTATAAAAGAAAGTAAGATAATTAGAGGAATTGAAACAATATTTAGTAATCCAGCAAAAAAACATCTATCCCAACTATATGGTTATGCAAAAAGTTAATTCTTAGTATTCTCTTTAGTATTGTTTATAATATACTATTTATTATTTTAACACATTGTTATTATAGATCATCCTTGCTTAACAAACAGTTGCTCTGATTTTGAAGTTCTGATGATTGCATCCTCTCCATGATCATGTTGCATTTTGGGTACTTGTCAATTGGCTTGCATTTATAGCCTTTTGCAGCGTGCCACAGTCACCTGACCACAACTTTCAGCAGTTTTTGTTAGTATCCAGTACTTACTTCCAATTTCTGACCCACCAAGTATAATGATTTCATTTAATAACTGCCACAGAAAAGATAGTGAAATAGGGTTCAGACAGGTGATGACCTGCTTAATAACCACCATGACTTACAACCAAAATTTTGGGTTCAAAAATGGATATAAGTCAAAGACTACCTGCTTTTGGTTATGAAAGACTACCTGCTTTTGGTAACTTCTTCAAAGGTTATAATTAAGCCAGTTATGGCTGCAAAGACAATATTATTAAAGCAGCTATTAGGGCCAATAAATAGGGTATTTTAGAGCTGCAAAAAATTAATGTGTGCTTCACAAGAAAACTGACCTTTTAAGAGTAGATTCTATAGAGAATTGTTCAAAGGTCTGAAGGCAAAGACAGCTTGCAATACTATTGCTTATATTTATTGCTATTTTTCATTTCAAGAAGACCTTCAAGAACTACAAGTCAATTGCCACTTGGAAAGCAGTATAATGAATTATCTATCAAAAATGATCCTTGGCTTGTGAGGAGTTATACAGTGAACTGTATGCTCCAAAATAAGGCTTATTAAATAAAGTTGGAAGAAACAAATAATTGCATAAAAACAGGATTATTTATTAAATGTAGAAGATTTTTTAACAATTTCTGAAAAAAGAGTCACCATCAAATTTGCACATTTTTTAAAACTCATTTTTTTCAATTCTACCATCTCTCCACAAAGATAGAGGTATATTCTGAAACTTACGTTTTATTGTTATATGGTTTATTTTCACAGATTTCAGGTGATAGGTAATATGGTGTTCCTACATAGGTATTAGCAAATTCCATCGTGCTAAAGAAAATAGCAAACGAAAGAGGATTTTTTTTCTTTGAAAATAATTTGATTACTGAAGCTATCTAGAGAAATTACAAAAAATTCATAACTCAATCCATCATTTAGAATGCCCTATATGTGGATTCATTCAAGGCTTGGTTGAGATAGCAAGGCCTAAACAATTTACAAGTATCATTTTTTTTAAAAAAAAATCAGATTCAAACCATGATTTCAATTTCTGATTTAGAGCATATTAAAGAGTTTCCTGATTTCAAATATACAAGCATGGGAAAATTATTGTTTGAAAATGCACTGTTTCTACTTCCTTTTCTCATGTACAAAGGGAGCAAAAGGAACTCATAGATGAAATCCCACGTTTTACTGCACTTCTTTTCAATAAGGCTAAGACATTTTGCAAAGTTAAGATCTGACCAATTCTATGCCCTTTTCACTGGAATTTTAAAGCATCTGCAGAATAAACTCATCCATTTTTGACCTAATACTAAGGGAATAACATTGTCCATAAAAATATGCTTACTTGTTCAACATCCTTGCAATTCCAAAATCTCCCAGTTTTGCTGTTATTCCATTACTGCTAAGAAAAATGTTCTGTAAACAAAATACACCGTAATTAAAACTGGATGCGTGTTTTATGTCTCAGTGATGAGGCTAAAATTATCTCCCAAACTTACCTGTGTTTTTATGTCTCTGTGCAAAATCTTTCTGTCATGTATATGCTTCAGGCCTAAGGCAATTTGCACGAACCAACCCACGATCTAAAGATAAAGATAAAATATCAGTATTTCATACAACACATTAAAATTTCTTCAAGAATGCAGTCTTGGGGATGAAAAAACTGTTTATTATTTAAAACAGAAGTATGACAAAATAAGTCACAGAGATGTTCAGATCTCAAGGTTAGAACATATTCTCTCTGTGTGTATGTGTATGTAGAGAAAGAGGGAGAATTTTTATTGTTGAGTTTTTTTGAGATTGCTAAACTTGAATACATCAAAAGATTTTAAGCAAGCTCTCACTCAGTGGTATTGTTCTGTTTTTCCAAGCTAGCCATTTTGAAGTTTGTCCCTAGAGACTAAAATGCTGCTATATTAGTTTGTCCTGGCTTTGAGTCTTGCCTTAAATCCATTAATTCTTTTGCACAAAACATGGTATTATAAATCACATTAGGCAAAGCACCTGTGAAGATACTTCTAATCTTGATACCTCCACATGCTCTTCCTATAATGTGATATTGGCTAATCAGAATTGGTTTCAGATGGAGCTGGTAATCCTACTGGAGAGCATCTGGTTGGGCAAGACTGCCTTACCCTTTCATCAGCATTATTTTATTACAAATGAAACACATGTTGAAAGTATGCAATCTTGGGAGCTGACAAGGTTAGAATTACCCACCATTGCCCAAGATTTTATCTACTGTATTTGTATCATTTTCTTCTATTGATTGTGAATCTAAATTTTGGCTTATCTAAATATATTGTGCCAAATACTAACTTATTAAAACATAATTACATGGTACAATAAATAAATAAAACACAATATAAGCCAGGATCTCCACTTTGAATGCTTTGCTGTGATGAACAGTGAAGGGAATAGAAGTAAAGTGAAAATATTCCTAAAATTACAAACTTACCTTATCCTCATCAAACAGCACTCCATATTGCATATTTATTCTCTTCATTAGGTCCCCTCCATCACAATATTCCATCATAATATACAAGTTATTTTTCTCTAAAAACATAATAGGTTTTGAGTCACTTAAAAAAAGAATACAATATAAAACAAAGGGAGAATCCTGTTGGATTAGATCAAAAGTCCATCTTGTCTAGTATTTTGTGTCCCATCCTGGCTGATATGCAACTGAAAAGCTCACAGGGAGGATATGAAGGCAAAGCCTGCTGCTAATACTAACAGCATATTTTGCATTTGAGGCATGCAACTTTGATTCTGCAATATACATGCTCACAGAGCTATTTAGTATTTCCCCAAGATTTCAAATATATTGATCTAAAAGAAACTCAGATCCTTAAGCTAACCACCATCAAGTGAGAGATCTAGAGAGGTCTTTGGAATGTTACTTAGTCAATAGAACTGCCCTGTGATCTCTAAAGTTCTTCTTGAACTTCTTGACCTCAGCACATCCCTGAGGGAACAGGCAGTAGTGGCAGCCGGAACCCATCCCTGATGCATGCATACATACATAGATACATACATACATACATGAAACATAAAGTAAGAGGGTATTAGAGATCAAAGAAACAATCTCCAAAATCTGTTTTTTAAAAAAGCTTTTGGCAGAAAGTACTTGTGTGCCTTTCAAAAGAGGAAAATTTAGAAGGAGGTTCTTATTGTTCTATTTTAAGAGTTAGCCAAAGTACAGGTAGTCCTTGACTTATGGCTACAATTGAGCCCAAAATTTCTGTTGCTAAGTGAGACATTTGTTAGGTGAATTTTGCCCCATTTTACAATCTTTCTTGTCACATTTGTCACATAAGTTAGGAACGTGGTTGTTAAATGAATCTGGCTTCCTCAATGACTTTGCTTGTCAGAAGGTCACAAAAGATGACCCCGTCATAAATTGCAACTGTCATAAATATGAGAGTTGCTAAGAGTTTGAATTTTGATCACATGATCATGGGAAAAACGGTCATAAGACATTTTTAGTGCCCTTGTAACTTAGAATGGTCACTAAATGAACTGTTGTAAGTAGAGGACTACCTATAACTATAGATCAAAATAATACCTTGAAGGGAAGCATAGAAAGCTACAATATTGGGATGCTTCATCTTGGCTAGAAGAGTTGCTTCTTTTTGAGATGATTCTTTTTCCTTCCTTGGCATCTTTATTTAAAAAGAATGCAACACAAGTTGTTATTATTTATGTGACTTTATAGGAATACCACAAAGATAGTTAAAGGATTCTGAACCCTGCTTAGTGCAATTTTCCCTAAATTGATGACCTCTGAACAAATCTTATATTTCCAATAAAAGTTCTTGTTGCTTGGGAATTAATGTGAACTGTTTTTTTTGTTATATTAACATTGTTTCACAATTAAAAATTACTAAAAGTTACTTTAACACATTTCATCACTTTTTTTCAACATCCTTTAAGAAACAGACTACTTCCCTAAAGGGCTACATATAATATTTTTAGAACTTTAAATTGTCATGGAAACTTAAAAACAGCAATAGCGTTTGGACTAAATAACACACTGAATTCATTATCATAAACACTCACAAACAGTCTGGCAGACATTAAAAATGCTTCTTCAGAACTTAACTTTAATCTATGTCAAATATTTAAACAAATTCTAAGCTGTCTAAAATATTGCTAATGGTACTGTTGCTGCCATTAGAGAGATCTTTCTATCCAATTGCCATCTTCAACTTGGACCAAACATTAACATGCTACATAAAAATATTATAAAAGATATTACCTTAGTTAAATTGATCTCCTTGATAACACATTGTTGATTGTCCTCTTTTTTTCTGGCTAAGAATATTTTGCCAAATGCTCCTTCTCCAATCATTTTAATTATTACATAATTATCCATGATTCTGAGTTTTCCAGAAACATCAAAAATAAAAAGAATATAGTACTTAATATTTAAACACCAAACTTTATTTCAAATTGTAACCTTTAATTTTCCTTTGTAGATTTTTTTCTTTTAAATTTTTTAATAGTATCTATTTTTCTTGGTCAGATACTCACAACCGAAAGAGCAGTATCCCTATCCTTTTAAGTGAAGCAGTCTCAAAACAAGGGCAATTATAATCATTTCAGATGAATTATTATGAAATGTGGCTGCATGAAATAACAGAATTCTTGGACTTAAGAGGATGAAAGTGTGTTATACGTGAAAATCACCCTGTTTGTAGCCTATGGCTTATTCTAAGTCAGCCTTTCCCAATCTTGTATCATAGAGATGTTCTTCTATCATCTTCTCTTCTGGGGAAATGGAAGCTACATTCTAATTAATCTGACAGCACCAGATTGGAAAAGGCCTGCTTAACAGATCCCTGGTTAGTGGCTGGATCCAAATGGAAGAGAGTTTAGGATCTGCATGCAAGTCCCATGACAGAAAAAAAAAAGCTACAGGTGGCAAACATATTGTATAACAGATCATAACAAGACCTTTGACTGGTTATTTAAATTGTCCTTGATTCCTTCCCAAGCAGATTCAGAATATCTTTAGAAAGTGGATCCCTTGATCTATTTTCCCTCGAAGTGAGGATCCTAAGCAATCCGCCCATTCATATAGAATTGCAGATGTGAATTCGAGATGAGTGGCAGTTCTAGCCAACTGATAAATACTAAGCAATTCTCTTACTCTTGAGGCACCTTAAAAATGGATACAGACTCCACAACTTTCCACACACTTTACTCAGGAGTAAGCCCGTTATCTAGTGAGGCTGACTTCTGAGCAAACCTATGTCAGTTTGAATAGACAACCTCATTAAGAGTGAAGCTCATTTTCCTCTGCGGGGAGGCGGGGAATTTCCCCGCCTTTCTCAGCCCTTCTGCTTCTCTGTTGCCAAGGAAACAGAACCGACGCGCGCGCAGATTCTCTGCCTGCTTGGCGCTCCGCAGCGCTATTTTCTCCGTTATTCACCCACCGGCTTTCCTGCGCCATTGAGAAATGGGAAAACGGAACAATCTCCCAGAATCGAAAATATCACTTATTACGCCTAGACTACCTTAAGTTCCGCAGACGGTGGAAGCAGCAGCTTCTTCAGCGCCCGCGGAGGCGTGTTCTCTTTACACCCCGCCCTATTGTCCGGGTCATGAATCGGTTTCCATAGCCTTCGCAATCTGACGCCTTTCAGTGTGTTAAAAGTACAGCTCCCATCATCCCTCTAAAATAATTCTATTATTATAGTAATCGAAAAGAACTACTAGTAGTATCAGGCTGAAGGACACGTAGAAAATAGTATTTCTAGGTTGCACATCAGACTATTACTACACATTACTGTCTATTGTCGACCTCACACCATCCATGAGACATCTGTATAAGGGGCGTGCATAAGTGCACCAATGTGCCTACCGTCCCTGTCCTAATGTTGCTTTTTATTCATATCCATTTCATGTATTTAAAATCATATTTATGCTTATGTTATCCAATACATGCTTGATGAAACAAAATAAAAAAATCACCTCGTTGATTCCTCCCCCCCTTTCCAATTACTTCATAATTTCATACAAGAATTTTAAAAAGCAAAGGGCAGAATGTTGCTTTAGCCAAGCTACGCTGTGAATATCTATTAAAAGTTTGATTGGTTTAATGTGAATTTATTCCCAGATAATTGAAGGTCTTATTTCAAACTGTGTGAACTTCAATTGACAGAATTCTAATCAATGCTCCACTTGCCAAGCAACTTCATGCTTTGGAAGTCACCAAAGCTAGGGAAACACTTTAAAAATTTCATCAGAATATATTTCTTTTAACATCTCAGTAGGGATCCTGGGGGCGGGAGCAGTGCTGAGTTCCTAATCGGTTTACTACCCATTCGTTCGTGCTCATGTGCGCGTGCAAAGCTTCTGCGCATGCGCAGAAGTGTCCAGGCGGGTGGGTGGAGCCTCCCACCACTGCCACTATCAGTTTGGCCGAACCAGAAGCATTCCACCTCTGGGTGGGAGCCTCTTGCACCAAAACATTTTTCAAAAGCTGTAACATTTATTGGAGTACTTTTTACTAGTACAGCCTCTTCAAGTAATATAAAATGAATATAATCCCTAAAGTATAATATTCTGTATGAAAAAGTATGTATTTAAATGTATGTTAAATACATAATGTGGTACCTCCTCCATCTAAGTAACTATTCATGTATTTAAATATTTGAATATCGATTTATTTATGTATTTTTTATGTATTGACTGTACACCGCCCCGAGTCCCTTTTGGGAGAGGGGGCGGTCTATAAATATGAATAAAGTAAAGTAAGTAAGTAAGTACATGAAAGCCCCCCCCCAAAGAGATTTTTAGTTTTGTGTCCTTTTTATTGACATCTTTTTAGCAGATAACAACCAGTACACTTCAGTCGAAAATCTCAATAAACATATGAACTTTCATAGGCAAGATAACGGAGATTCAGATTTTGGGATCACCTGTAAAATAATTTATACTGAATCTTTTATGTGTCGCATGCTTGAGTCTCTCAGAGATTTTTATCAATTAGGTAGCATCTTAACAAAAACAATCCTTCTCCATAACCATCACTAAAATATAAATTAAAACACATAGAGTAGCTTACCAATTGTGTAAAATAATGATTTGAAAGTATTGTTATAACATTTTCAGACTTCACCACACGTTTTTATACTAAGGGACAATGTCTAAGCATGAGCATCTATGGGAGGGGACAAATGATAACATAGGTACAATTACATGAAGCTACTTTTTTATGTACATTAAACAAATAAACAAATTTAGTCACATTCTATTTACCTAACAGACATATGTAATTTTGACATTATGGCTTATAGATCGTTTCTAAAGTTAACACATCTATTCCAATTCTCTTCCATAATTTATACCCAGCATGATCAACTAGGCTGCCTAAGATGGAAAGAAATTTAACACATCTACTGACATCCTGCTCAGGGAAACTGTATTAAGAGTCTGAAAGAGTATGATTTTTACTAGATTAAATTTAGCACATACATTTGACAATCAGCACCAATTGTGGATGTTTTAAGATAACTATATATAGTAAATTAAATAATGTATTATTAAATATATGTAAAACTACATGCTAATTATAGTAAAATTACATACTCATTTTATTATATATTTAATAATTATTTATTTAACAACCGTAAGCTGCTCAGAATTTAGTACAAGATGGGAAGCTATATAAATGTTTGAAATAAACAAAGGCAAAAATCCTGATAGGACACCAGTGTAGTGGCAGGGTTGTTTGTTTGGTGATTATGCTGCCAATATCTATCCTGCTGAGGACCAACTGTTCAAGTCCTTGGGTTTCCTGTTTAGGATAAGTAGGGCTCTCAAAGCACCAGCTCCCTAACTGCATTCAATGAATTAAGTTTATATAACTGAAGAATAAGAAGCAGAAATACTTGAAATACTTGGCTCCTGAAATCATAGTAATGAAAGACAAGTTTCCAGAAGATATCATTTTGGAAATGAGGAAGAATTGAAATGAATAGGTTTATTAACAATTTCAAAACACACAATCAAATAAAAAATGAGATATAATGTTAATATTGATCTAGATTCTGAACTCCAGACTCAATCTTCCCTGAAGCCTAGTCACCGTAAATCCAGCACTCCCAAAGGCCTAGGAATATGAAATGACAGAGAGGGACAACATGAAATATTCTGCTATCTATATCTCAGATTGTGCTAATTCTAGTCTGTCCTCTAATATAGTACACTTCTGATTTTGACATATTTCCAATTTTGACAGAATATGTCTATACTTAGTAAAGAATTCTGTGTTAAAATGCTTATTTTAGTATCTTGAAGAAGAAAGTAATTGCTATACCTTTTTTACATTAAAAATAACTTAAATTAAATTTGCTTTCTCAAAGAAATATATCTGAAACCATTATGTGTCAATTAGTTTGTTACTGCTAGTTTCAGAAATGGTTCAGCAATATTTTTGCACTGATACTGGACTATCTAATGGTACTTCTTTCTTCAGTTCCATGGGTTTGATCATCTTTTGCAATTCAGAAATCCAGTCTGGATCATCATCTGCTTCAAAATCCCTATGAAAATATAAAGAACAATTAAGAAAGGAAAGGGAGATTATCATTTAAAGAAATCCATAACTACTAAATACATATATTTTCTGATTAGAAACCCTCAGGACTCCAAGGAAGTATTTTTACCATTAAAATTATTCTATAAATTCTTTTGTACAATCTATTCTGTTGTCTATAACAGTCAAAATGCATATATAATATGTGCTTGAAAGAGATTATTTTTCTCTGAGGAAAGTTTGGAATGTCTAAAGCAAATATTTATATATTTATGTTCTCTTTAATTTTGCCTATCTGCTTTTTGGAGAACTTTCATTGGTCATACAGCAGCTTTAGGATTCTGTTCTTAATAATTTCAATATTTCTTTTGTACACAAAAACTGCAAGGTATAAATCAAATACTTCTCTGTGCTAGTGGGCTCCTTAAAAATATAGAATAATAAATTTGTAACAACCACTATGTTCTTACATAAAAGGCAGATTGAGTTCAAATGTCATGTTCTGGTGATAACATAATACACGGTATGACAGATCACTCATGAAGACTTCCCATTTTTCATGTTTTAAGAGAGACTATAATTCCATGGGGTTATAATGAAATTCATGTATCATAAAATTTATGATTCAAAATTTGTTCCACATATTACTTGTTATAGTATACCTGCTCCTAAATCAAATTAGGAATTTATCACATTGAGGGACAAGACTTCTGCCGATTGAAACAGAATTGGGGGGGCACAGGGGGAAGAGGTAGAGTTGGGGGGATCTGAATTAAAACTAGATAAATACAACCCACAGTTGAAAAATGGCATGAAGCTACAATTGGATTTTTTATGAGACATGTTTACATTGAAGAAGAATAGAAAAGAATCCCAACAATTAGTTTTTCAAACTGTATTTCAACATACGTGTCCTCTTCATCTGATCTAGGTTCAAGTCTCTCTGCATCCTCCATAAAAGTTTCACCATCTGGTTCATCAGATGCGTTGTTCTCTCCTGTGAGTGGTCCTCTCAGTAGATCATCTGAGGCTTTGATATTTAAAAATCAGTGCAAATATTCATGGTTATTCTATTCCGGTATTTTAAAAATCAGTAAGAAAATCAATAAAACTGTGTCTTGTTCCTTATTTTTTTACATAGCACTTAAGCGCAACTTGCCGATTCCCACTGTCTCCTCATCCACCATCTCTATTCTCATCAGGAGAAATCAATGACCTCATGAAAAGAAACAACCAAACAAGTACTCTATAACTAAGATAACCCTCCCCCACCTGCTCTTTATGTCTTCCATCCAGAGCATCTATGATCCCCATTGCCTGCAAACCATACTAAAACCACCAGCTAACTCTAGCTCCCCCTGAGACTCAGCACCAAGGTTTGATCACATCTTATCCTAAAAACCTCAGAAGGTAGTGAGAGCAAGTAGACCAGTTCATTCTGGAACAGCAGGCAAAAGATTGATCATCGTTGCTGCAGCCAAGAGAGTGGTCTTCTGAAGCTCTGCTATCATTGACACATGATCAACAACAAATCTCTGGGCATTCAGCAATAGCTGATATGTGGCTGTCCTGCTGCTCCACGGTGGGCACATTCACTATTTCCATCACTTTCGCTGCCAACACTATAATCTCTATTTGCCATTTTGGAGAATAGCATCCAGTGCAGTTATAAGGCCAACCACTAGTTCAGCTGAAATGTCAAAAGATGGTTCCACCTTCCCACTGAAAGTGCCATCCAGAAAATTCAAAGCTGGAATTCTTACTATGATGAGAAAAAAAAAGATTTACCTGCTTTGTAGATAGTGTATGTCTTAAAAGCTAAGTTAACATCGGCATTGTGAAGAATATTCATCAAAGTCTGTGAAGGTTCCTTATCCCACTGTTTACGTTTGACATTTTCATCATATTTTCTCACACAGCCACCTAATTAAAAGAACAGAAATATAGTATTACTGGAGAAATTATCCTTTTTCCTATCTCAAACTATAGAACTTAAAATAAACAAATTATTGCTAAAAACCTTCCAGAAAGAATGTTGTAATGTTGTACATACATACCATAAATAAACTTAAGGCCACAAAAAATGAAACTCTTTTATTTAAACCAGTAATTCCCATTTTGGTGGTGGACAAGCAGAAATATATTCAATTTATTTAGCTATTATATGTTTAATGAACCCATGCCAAGGTACAGCTTTGTAGCATGCTCATCTTTTGAAAGAAAGTACACTGAAGCTGACCCATTATGGGTACAATTAATTCACTATCCTAAATTCATTGTTCTAAATCATATGCTTTAGCATCTTTAAAATTAAGTACACATCAGTGTTGTGGCCCAGCAGGAGCCGTTGCAGCTCCCACCAGACTCCGAGAGTGAGGGTCCCTATGAGTCAGCTCTGGAGAATGAGGAGAATCTTGGGCAGGGTTCTGACTCTGAGCAAAGATCGGAGAGTCTGGTTGGCCACCAGGAGGCGCCTGAGGCATGGAGCAGCGGTGAGAGCCAAAGGAGGGGGGCTCCTGATGCTATGCCTTGGAGCAGTGGGGAGGAGTCACGGGACAGTGAATCAGAGATCAGCAGGGAGTTCTTGGACGCTCGTTATCGCCACGCCCACAGACGCAGGGAGCAAGGGCGCAGTTATAAATGTACAACAAAGATGTTGAAACTGCAGTTATAAATGTACAATTACAGTATGTAACAACTTTTTTTCTTACTATTTGCTTTCAATCACAAATGTTTGAAAAGCGTTAATGGGCTCTTGGATAATGTACATTATTCAAGCAGACTCACCTTTTAATGGTTAGTGATGACCCACTAAGAGACTACTTATGGCCGGTGGTGAGATAGTCAATCTAAATAATCATTAAGATCTTGTTTGTAACACATCTCTCAGTGAAGCCAAGTTCAAGATTTTTACACACAGAGAATGACCTGTGTCTGCCCTATCTACTATCCACAGTATATATCGCCAAAAAGGGTAACAACCATCAACCTCAGTTTAGAATGAACCCAATCTTTCTGAACTCTTTGAGAATTACCATCTCTACCCTACTCTTGGTTTCTGCCCTCCCCAAAAGATGCCAAAAGTAGCAGAGAAGTTGGAAACAAATGACACTAAAGCAGGCAAATCATAAACCCACCTAGATTTGAGAAGACAGCATTAATTTAAAACTGACATTGTTTTCTGGAGTCAATTTCTAGTACCATTCCCACCACTCTGATGTCTGGCATCATTCTCCCAGATCAGGGCAAAACCTGTTTCCAGATAAATTAGTGAAATATTATGGATAACCTAAATGCAGAATTATCTAATTAATCAAACAGAACTTTTTTCTCCCTCTGGTTTCCCCTCACACCCTTAAAATAGTATTCTTTTGTCCCAGCTTTTTAAATAATTTGTAGATTTAACAGGTTTGGGGAACCTATTTCTCTTTCCTGCGCACTGACATAAAAATATGCAAGCCAAAAATGGTAATTCCAGTAGCGCTTGGCTGAAGATGTCTGCAATTTTACCTATGGGGGAAACTCACCCACGATTTCATCTGTATTCTCACTCTGTGCTGAAAATGGAGTCCTGAAAGTTTCTCATTCAACATCTGAGTGGTTCTTCTTACACCTCATTGTCTCTTACACAAGCTGAGATTATTGGGGCAGGCGTGGGACAGAATACCATCTTTAAACGTGTCTCTAATGGCAAATAATATAAAATATGCAAATAAAGATGCACATTATCTTACCTGTGTCCTCCATGGTTGCAATACTGGAAGAAAGTAAAGGTGCATTTTCTAAAATTTTGATCACTGTACTGCATCTTCCTTTTTCCCATTTTTGTCTATGATGTTCTGGAAAAAAACAATACAGTCTTTGGAAAAATCTTTTAAAGAAACGCTTTAGGAAAATTTGATAGAATCCTCAAATATTCCCTAACTCTAACAGTATAGTATTTTGTATGGCTGAAATGTGGTTAAACCCTTGAAAAAGAATAATTTTGTAGAAACAACAGTGATTTTTTTTTCATATTAATCTTTATTTCCTACCAATCTGCTTCTAAGGCAGAGGTACCTCCAGCATCCTATTTGTGGACCCCCAGGATCCAGTATCTTGCCATTGACTGGAAACACAAATGACCAAATTTTGTGGTGTAATTTTAGGCATAATGATAATGATAGTGCTGTCTCCCTCTCCTATTTCTGCCTTTAAAATCTAAAATCTAAAAATATGCAAGCCAAAAATGGTAATTCCAGTAGCGCTTGGCTGAAGATGACAATTTGTGATGGCATCCAGGACATCCCTAACCCAACCCTAATATCGTAGAAGTTGTTCTTATCTGTACTAAATGTTTCAGACTTTCAAGAATATATTGGAGAAGCACAAATATCTTCAGGAAGTAGAGAAAAAAATTCCCGTTGAATAATCTTTGGCTCACACAATTCAGATTTTATCTTCTATAACCCTGCCCCATAATTTTAAAAAAAGTTTTAAGCATTAAAATATAAGAAAGTAAAGAAAATTGTAGGATCCAATCAGTGGGACCAGAGTTTTAGTCTTTCGAGCTTTCGGATTAGTGCTCGAGCCTATCCTCAGGGAACTTCTCTCTAGCAGAAGCTGAAGAGTCTGGGTCTGGTCCCAATGACTGACCCAAACTGGATTCTGTAACATCATCCTATGGACACATATATTTGTCTTCATTCATAAACAAAGACTACATTTGGAACTTTAAGGAAAAGGTGTTTGAAAAAAATCTCCACTATGATATACATACCAATCTTCTTTATTGTTTGAAAGTGCAATCCTGTTCAGAAACAAGTCTCACTGAATTGTCAGAAAAGCTTTAATCATCTACATTGGTGGTGTAGGCCACACACTTTTATGAAAACTAATCTCAGACCATGGTCTCCAAACAGATCATTTCTGAATTCAACATATACGGTACCTTTTTGATCCACACTTGTTTTCTTCAATTCCATTTCACTGAAGTTCTTGGAGACGACTTCTGTCACTGAATTCTTGCTTCCTGCACACGTACCAACCTCCTTCTTAAGATTAAGATATCATTATTAACTAAACAACCTAAATAAAGTTGAGAGTCATACTATACTCTATATTATATGAGTAAGCATTCATTTACATAAAAAGACTTTCCTGTGCTCTTATGCTCACTCCACATATGGTCAATATATTTGCTCAGGCTGATCCTTAAAACTCTTTAGCAGATGTAAAAACTGAATATGAGTAAGACAAGGAGGGGGGAAGTATCTACTCTCAGGAGAATCAGGAAAGAAAAATATGTTCTGTGGGAAAAGTCATTTAAATACATCCCTTTTTATCAGGGGAAAAAATTAAACACATTTCTGAATACCAACTATTTAGTAATTAAACGGTATGCTGTCAAAGACAAAAAAGAGTCTTGATCTCAAATGCCAAGTGACATTCACTGTAAAAAAGAATGATTTGGTTTAAGGAAGCGAAGTGCCAGAATAGATTCCTGAAGTACTGTTCGAGAAAGACAAAGCCTGATTGAACATAAAAGTCCATATTCAGGATTATGCTGTGATGATTAGAATGGTAAACAATTATCCACCAGCCCAGTTTAAGATGCTATGATCTTGCTGGAGAGGGATGGGTTACAGAAATATCGGCAGGGACATTGTGAAGAGTGCTCCAATTATCAAGTCTGCTCAGAGTTGAAGTCTGAATGGGCTAGTCCATTTAAAGTGCCTGGGTCATGGTCTTGTGAAATTATCTAGGATGAAATAGTGTGTGACTCTGATGTCATACACTATTTGACATCAAATAGTGATGTGGCAGGATCCTCTAAGCAACGAGGACCGCTACCTGCTTGATAGACCTAGGCCCCTCTTGCACTACTAAAGGTATTTGGGAGGTAACCTATTGCCAAGTTCACACAGTTGTGCAAGCTTCTTTCAGAGAAAAGTGTTTCTTTCAATCTTGTAGATGCTGGTAGTGTACCCCCTCCTCAAAAAGCCATCTTTCGCCTTGGTGATTTGGGATAATTATCAATCCTTTTAAGGAAGTTTTTGAGAAGTGGTTAGAAGGGAGCCAATTATCTAGGTGTATTTCACCCTAGTTTTAGGGTGGATTCAGTATGGAGATGGCATTAGTCACATAGCTGATAGCATCTGATGATGCCAGAATGGTGGTATGTCCATCCTTGTGATTTCTCAGTGGCTTTCAATATGCTCAATCACAGTATCCTGCATCAGCTGCATGGTTTAGGAATTATGGGCAGCATAATTCCTAAACCAAGTTGGTGGTGAATTGGTGGTGAATTCCAGTTGGTGGTGAATTCCAGTCAGTGTAAGCAAGGGGGAGAAGTCTCATAATGAGCCCCTCATCTGTGGGATGCCTCAAAGCTTGATGCACTCTCGCCTCCTATTAACTTCTACAGGAAAACCCTCAATCTTGTGAAAACAAAATGACTGGATTTTTGTCCTCCTCCTCCTCCCAAATCTGGGAATGGAGACTTTTCATTTTTAGATTGGGATTGAGTTGCACTTCCCCATTTAAAACTGCTTCCCAATATGGAGTTATCTCACAGTTCCTGCTCAAAGATCAGGTGGTAGCTGTAGCCAATAGGGCCTCAGCCCAACTACATCCAGTGCATCACATATGCTTGTTTCTAGATTGGGAGGCTTTTCAAATCGTAACCCATACACTAGTCATCTCACAGTTACACCAATGTAATACACTCCATGTGGGACTGTCCTTGGAGACTTCATGGAAACTACAGCTGGTCCAGTTTGCAGTGGAATGGGTAATTTGGGCATGCTTTGATATGCTGATGTGGTACCTTTGGAGAAGAAACTTGGAGAGAGGAACTCATACAAAGACAGCGCTTCCTTAACTCACATTTTTGTGAATGACTGTGGCAACTGTTTCTGCCAAGGAAAAGCTGTAACTTTCTAAAGAGCTGTCACTAGGTACAGCAAGTGTGCCCACATGGGGCATGAAGCACCGTTCCTACCTCTGACCCAAATACAATATTCATTTATATGCTATTACCTCTGGTAATGACGATTGTCCAATACATTTTGACAGGCACTTTCTTGCAAGAATTGTACTAGCTGATGGGCGGTACTTGGGATTCATCTTGAACATCTGCTTTATCAAATAGTGAAGCTCATAGCTATAGTGTGATGGAAGTGGATTGTAGTATCCTTTACATGTCTTAAGTATAAGATGTTTCCAACTCTTAGCCTGAAACTAAATTTAACAAATACAGGAAAAACATACAGTTTAGTAGTACTAACATTTTTAGTTTATTAAAAACTCTACAAAAATTTATTCATATCATTTTTGCACAATTCTAACAGTGCATGATATATTGGAAATAAGAATTATATTGTCAGGAATAAAGGCAGTGCGACAGAAACCAGTGATTCCTAAGCTTGGGAAAACTTGGCAGATATTTTCTGTTATTTGATTTCATTCTTCTCAAAAATAAAAAAATAATCTAGGTGTTTCAGATCAATGAGATTTCTGCTCATAAACATTCTGAATGTGGGATTTAGTCTCTGGGGAGTTAAGATTTGTTTTCGTCTCTGATATGAAACCTGACACTTAAGATATGCTGTATTTTTTGCTTTTCAATCTCACTTATTTCTTTGCATGTTTATTATGTGGCCTACAGGGCTAATTATTAGTGTCATTAGATCAAGCTACATTATGTTGTTCTATACACATTCCAGTATGTATATGTTACAAAATTAAGTGTTGCTCACTGTGGGGAAAACACATAGAAACTGCATATTTTCCTGGAAATAAAACATAAAAAAAGAATACTCACTGGATGTTTTAAGGTACACAGCTCATATAAAACACAGCCCAGAGACCAAATATCACTAGAAAAGCAAGATTTAAATATGTTAGCTTGAGATCACAATTAGTGTGAATAAAAATTCTGCTAAAAGTTTGCTAAAATTTTATTTTATATATTTATTTTGCTAAAAATAAGTTATGAGGTTTTTTTTCTTTTTTCTTTCTAAAGTGCTGCATGAGGAATTAAAAATAGCCATGTCAGATAGAATGTTGGGTACTGCAAAAACATGTATTGTAATGTGAGGCAGTTCTTCCTAATTGTTGTAATCACAAGAGTTTAATATAACAAAATAAAGAATTATAGAAAACAGGGGTTGCTGAACTTTCCCCCCTCTAAACACTAATGAGGAGAAACTAGAAGAGAGAAGCAATAAAGCATTGAAGCAGAAAATAGAAGGAAATCTTAAATAGGCTCTTGAACCCTACCAAAATGTTGTTTTTCTCCCATAGCAAATCAACATGTTAGATGTTGAAATTAAAATGCAACTAGACACGATGACAAATGAGCTCAATTCTGATCCTGCCAATAGAACAAGATTGATGTAATTTAAAGGACAGCATGGAGAAGGTGAAGAGAAAATCTTCTCTTACTCAGTTTCTTACTAGAACATGTTTCCTTTGATTACTATTAATGCTACTATTTTCAATATCAGAATTCTTCCTGAATGAGACTGAGTTTATTTTTTTCAGAAGCAGCATATTCCTACTAAGTTTATTTGGGAGGGATGAGTAAGTATAATTTTAATATCTTCCTGCCAACATTTGAGATAGTAACTTTTGAGTTGTTGTACTGTATTATAGTTTTCTCCTGTGCTATTGATTCTTTTATTGGCAGCCTAGCCTCTTAAATGTAGGAAAGGAAGGTTGCAATTGATTGATTAATTGATTGATTAATTCTCTTATTTAGAGGATCACTTGATTATGATCACTTGGTGGTATCAAATCAAACGTGTTATTATCGTCACCGATTAAAAAATTATACAGTAACGTAACAAAAGTTAATAGATGGAGAGAAAAAGTCAAACTACTAAATGGTTTCTCCAAAGAGGAGTTTCTATTTATGGGCTGTAAACATGCACTTAGTAATTTAAACACCATATTAAAAAATCAGTCCAATAGGATCTGTTTGCTCCACCCAAGAATGTTTTCTTGAGCAGTCAGGCTCCATGTCACATAACCAAGATACTTATATAATTGTTTCTAAATTTGGGGGGGACATTAACTCTAACATGCTATAAGGATCCCCCTCAGATTTGAGGTTATTAAAACTTCCTTATGAAGTTATCTTTTGTATAGAATACATTCCCCCCTACTTACATTATTTAAAAATATTTTAAAGAAAATTCATTTTTTAAGTTCTATCTGTTATTCCTTGCCACAAATGCATAAAAATATTTAATTTGGAATTATGTTTGTAAATTGAGTAATCTTCTCAAATTGTGAGCACTTTATACAATTTTTCCATTAGTTCTCCAATATTAGAGAGTTTTAAAATCAAGAACCTTATAGATTTTGATTAATTCTTACCTTTTATTGTTGTATGGCAAATTCTCCCAAATTTCTGGAGGCACATAATAAGGGGTCCCTACATATGAACAAGCATATGCCATGGGGCTAGTCCAAAAACAAATATAAATGTTAGTGATGAACTGATGAATATTCCAACAGCAACCAGCTATTAGATTTTTTTTAAGTCAAAACAAATTTCTAGGCACAATTTAACATATACTTGCCTTTTAAGAAGAACTGCAGATCCAAAGTCTCCCAGTTTTATTTTTCCATTTTGTGTGAGAAATACATTCTATATTATGAAACAGAAATAAGATGGATTTCATTCTCTGTACAGTGTATTACCATTTGTATTTATAGCATCAGCCCTATTTTATGACCCTATTAATAGTACGGTATATACTGTTTAATTCCATGTTCTAGATTAAGGTTCATTAATAAATATAATTAATGCTTTTCATTATTATGGTTCATCACACAGAATGAATCAATCAGATATTTAGCCTGGATCTCACATTTTTATCCACCCATTGAGTCCTTGGGTAGGCAGTTGATGTTGTTTGATGGTGTTAAAGATATTGTTGCAGAATGGAAGCTGTTCCCAATGAAACTGCCTTTTGCAATTGACTGACTCATTTTGCCAATGCCAATGGCTCCAGATGTTTTGGGATTGAAGTTGAACCCAAGATGCCCTTGCTTTCTTCTTCCTCTTACTACTATTATTTCCAAATATTAATCACGATGTCCCAACTCATCTTAAATTGAAAACTCCCTTAGTAAATCACATTAAAAAGAATTAACTTATTTCAGATGATGAACCTCACACAAATGGACTTCAAATAATCTCTATACTTATCTCATTGGACAAAGCACATACCTCTATTTGACTGTGAACTTGGACTCAAACAAGAGAGACAGGCCATTCTGGAGGCAGGGGACACATTTGGAATTTTGAGACCATGTTCAGGGAGCACGGTCAATGAATAAGTTCCCTATTTTAGAATATCTGTCAAAGTGGATATTACCAGTAATAACTCATTCATTTATCAGAAAGTAACCAGCTCTCTGCATTACGATACCAATTAGAAATTTATGGAGCATGGATCACCCTGATATTAAAGGCTTGTGCCTTGATATGCAGTATGAAAACTATTGATTTATTTCAATTAACATAATATTTTATTTAATTTAAGTCAATAAGGAATCCAGTGAGCATGAACAGAGATGCCTTGGAAAATACTGGTACCCTTTGTTATAGGTATGTGTGTGGTTTGATAAAAAAGGGAATACATATAAATATTTGTACATAATTAAAGCAATAATAAACTGACATTTATAGTAAAGATGGTTTTATAGTTTTCAACTTTCTAAACAGGAAATGCCTGGTAGTAATTTTATAGTAAAACCTACTGAGGAAATTCAAATTACCTTTGATTTGATATCTCTGTGCAATATATGTTTCTCATGAATATAATTTACACCCAAACAAATTTGTGCAAACCATTTAAGTATCTGTGAGAGAGACAAAATACAGCAAATGAAAAGGAACTGAACTATAAAAGCAAGTACTCTACAATGATATTGGTCAGTAGCCATACAATTTGATACAATATGTGAAATCAAGCAACTACTTCAAAATATTCTACTGCTAATCTGCATTGGTACTGTGGATACTACTAATTCAGTCCTTAGTTTATATATGAACCTGGTTAATCTCCAAGAAGTTTTAAATTGGATTCTATGGTGGAACATTGAAACATGTTCCACCATAGAAATGATACTTTACTGCATCTAAAAATGTTTCATTAAACCCTTATTCAAACCTGAAATCAAAAGAAGTGTATATGGATACCATCTACAGTAGGGTGTCCCCGTCCCCCCGTCCCGTCTGTGGACTGGTACAGGGCCACAGCATGCCAGAAACCAGTCTGCGCAACAAGCGAACCTCCATCCGTGGGATACAGGCAGCACATGAAACCATGCCCCTTCCGGTGTATGGAAAAACCTTTCTCCATGGAACCGGTCCCTGGTGCCCAAAAGGTTGAGGGCCACTGATCTACATTTCCAGATTCTAAAAGATGAAAACAGTCCTTTATCTTTTACAAATACAGCCATGCAAAATATGTACAAAAAACAAAATATAATTTTGAAGTGATTTATTCTTTAAAATATTTACTTTTCAAAATGAAAAGTTATAAATTCTGCCTGATCTGCCATGCTGATATAAAAGATTGTGTAATATTGTATAAAGAAACTTTCTACAGGGACACTAAAGTATTAGTGTCCCTGTAGAAAGAGAACTGTGTTTAGCTGCAGAAGCTAAAATGCAGGAGTTTGGAGCATCTTTCCAGACTAACAAATTTTACCTGATTAAGGGACATGTGGCTCTCAAAAATGGATGCCATTTCATAACACTGGTTAATTGGAAAAGCTGATACCAATTTCCTGGTTTTGGGCTGTAAGTGGCATAATCATGAAAATATTATCCCTTTTACTTTGTACTTTATATTCTTTGTATTTAGTTCTACCTTAAAACATTTTTGGTCTACTACTATGATTACAACTATAAATCAAGGGGTGTTAATAAAGGAGAGACTATTTCTCTACAGCCTATGAACACCTACCCCAACATTCATCAAAGTTTCCCATTTCAATTATTTAAAAATTTAAATATATTTGGATTCTTACCATATCTTCAGGAAACAATTTCCCCTTCTGAAATTTAATCTTTTGTAAGAGATCTCCGCCATCACAATATTCCATCACTATATGCAAATGTCCATCGGCTAATTTTTAAATAATTTTAAAATTCATTAGTATTACATCAAGTGAAATGTAACGAAGAGTAAACATCAACAAGATGAAAAGACATTTGCAATTCAGCAAATTGAATCATGCAATTATAACATGTAATATTAATTATTAAAATGCGCATATTTACCTTCAAAAGAGTCTGCATACATTACAATATTTGGATGATTCATTTTAGCCAATATTATAGATTCATTCCAGGACTTTTCTATATGGAAGACAGACTAAAAATATATTACTTGTAAGTTTTAAAAAATCATTATTTTATACTTTCCTTATTGTATTTTTTGCTTTTGCTCATCAAGGTGGCTTTATATTTATGAATATACTAAAATAATATTTTTAAACCAATTTAAAAGCATCCTTCAAAAGAAATTTACAGCAGCGAGAGAAAAAATCACAAAGAACCAACCATTTAGCAAAGGGAATCAGTATATAAAATTAAGCAAAAATTTGATAAAAAGCAAATGAAAAAGGTTATTTAACAAGACATTGCCACCAGAACAAAGAAAGTTAGAGAGCAGAGCAATTTCTTGAGATAACAAGGTCCTCGTTCAGGGCACCAGTAATGCAAAAGTTGTCTTATTATTTATTATCAATCAAATATCTGAAGGCAATGGTAGTTGTTAAATGGGGATCAGCTACGGTAATTATAAATGTTTCATCTCAGATGAAACTGAGAACTCACGAGACAAAAGTTTTAACCATAATCTCTTGGTATCCTGGGCTTGGTTTGGGCACAATCTTATACCAGAAATTATTAAACTAGCTTGCTTCCATGATCCTTGAAGGTAGCATTCTTTAAGCAAAGGTACCTGGATGGAAATTATTCTTGTTGGACAAGCAATATACTCTTAGTAATAGGTGGTTCCACAGATATCTTTCTTGAACCATAAAGAGTTTTAAGGGTAACAACAAACACTTTGAATTGTACATGAAAGCCAATTGACAAGTATTGCAATGCTCTAACTAGTGGGATTATATGGGTAAAAGAGAAGAATTTAGGGAAGGAAGTAGTTACCTTGGGAAGTCTTATCTCTTTCATTGCATACTTCTGTCTTGTGCTTTTATGCTGGACTAAGAGGACTCTACCAAATGATCCTTCCCCAAGTTCCATTAGTACATTGTAATTCTCCATGATAATCAAACTGCTTCAGTTTTTGTCTTCAGAAAGCTCAGCAGGTTCAATGTTTCCTTTCACCAAAATTTCCTAGTAACAAGTATCAAAATAATAAAAGACATGGTTATCAATTCATCTTTATGCTATACTCCATTTCTCTCTCTCCAACTTCAAAACTAAAAGCTTTGCAAATTATTAAAGTATTTATATACCGTATTTTTCAGAGTATAAGACGCACCTTTTTTCCTCAAAAAAGAGGCTGAAAATCTGGGTGCATCTTATACATCGAATATAGCATTTTTTTGCCTCCCGAAGCCCCGTCCCCTTCGCAAAAATCGCAGTGCATACCCTTATGGAGGCTTTCAGAGAGCTCCTGGGGGCTGGGGAGGGCAGAAATGAGCAAAAAATGGTTTTGCCACCCCAGTCTCCCAGCAGTACTCTATAGGTCTTCACAAGGCTATGCATGCAATTTTTTTGACAAAAAACGGGCCTGTTTTCGTGAAAAACGGGCCATTTTTTGCTCGTTTTTGCACCCCCCAGGAGCACTATGCAAGCCCCCCCCCAAGGCTATTCGTGCCTTTTATTTGAAAAAAAAAGGACCCATTTTGGGGAGGTTGTTTTTTAGGTTTTTTTAGTTTAGTTTTTTCCTTTCGGAAAGCTCTTTAGAGTGATTGATGAGAATTAGATTGATTAAGTGCTGTACCGGCAGAAACAAATCTTAGGTGCTGCAGGTTGTCAGCGGTTTTCTTCTCCAGCACACGGATAAATAGACCTGGAAGCATCTACCTACCTACCTACTCTCTCTCTCTACCTACCTACTGTATTTCTCTCTCTCTCTCTCTCTCCCTACTCTCTCTCTCTCTCCCTACCTACCTACTGTATTTCTCTCTCTCTCTATCCCTCTATGTACCTACCTACCTACCTACCTATTCTCTCCCTACCTACTGTATTTCTCTCTCTCTCTCTCTCTCTCTCTCCTTCTACCTACCTACCTACCTACTCTCTCTCTACCTACCTACTGTATTTCTCTCTCTCTCTCTACCTACCTACCTACTCTCTTTCTCTCTCCCTACCTACCTACTGTATTTCTCTCTCTCTCTCTCCCTCTACCTACCTACCTACCTACCTACCTACCTACTCTCTACCTACCTATTTCTCTCTCTCTCCCTCTACCTACCTACCTACCTACTCTCTCTCTACCTACCTACTGTATTTCTCTCTCTCTCTACCTACCTACCTACTCTCTCTCTCTCTCCCTACCTACCTACTGTATTTCTCTTCTCTCTCCCTCCCTCTACCTACCTACCTACCCTCTCTCTACCTACCTACTGTATTTCTCTATCTACCTACCTACCTACTCTCTCTCTCTCACCTACCTTTCTTTCTCTCTCTCTAACCCTCTACCTACCTACCTACCTACCTACCTACCTACCTACTCTCTCTCCCTACCTACCTACCTACTGTATTTCTCTCTCTCCCGCTCTCTTCCTCTATCTACCTACTTTTTTTTTTAATTTGCCTCTTCAAACCCTTGGTGAGTCTTATACTCCTCTGTGTCTTATGCTCTGAAAAATACGGTACTTATATGTATAACCAGTAATTATCCAATTTAGCTATTTTTCCAATCTGCTAACTGAAGACCTCTGGATAATGCAGATCTCTTTATTTAACCCTACACTCTTTGGTTTCCCTTGATGGAAGTGATTTTTCCAAAAATATATAAATGAAATATAATAGGAATAACTCCTACACCACCAAGCAGAATAATCTCAAGACATCAGATTTCCAAGAGATGCATAGACAGCTATTACAAGCTGCAGTGTCATCAAAATCATGAGATTATTATGTAAAAAATACATTATTTTTATCAATCATGTCCCAATATGTGATGCAAATACCTGGTGACATCACGTCACCATTTTCCTGCTTTATACTCTTATCTCTGTAAAGAAATTTAAATATTAGTCAACTTCAATGAGTGAACCCAATTAATCCTTTTCTTGGGCAACATTCAATCTACTTCTAAGTATGTCTCTGTTTCTTCATCCAATTCTGATAGATCAAGGAGATAATTTTGGGGCATTGTGCTTGTGTTCAGCCATAATCGTTAAACTGAAACCCATATCAATCATGTCTATAGGTAGTCCTTGACTTATGACCACAACTGGAACTAGCAAGATGGCTGTTAAGTGAGTTGTGCCCAATTTTACCACTTTTTTGCCATGGTTGTTAAGTGAATCACATGGTCATTAAGCGAATCCAATTCCCCGAATTGACTATGTTGTCAAAAGCTGGCTGGAAAGCTCGTAAATGATGATCCTAGGACAATACAACTGGACAATGTAACTGTCATAAATACTTGCTTGGTGGCCAAGCACCCAAGTTGTGATCAACCCCAAAGGCAGCAGTTACACTACTACACCAAGAAAATGAAGGACAGAGTGTTGACCAACATAGGGCATTTTTTCAGCGCCGCACCCCCCCCCCCCAAATCCACACACACACAGGATTTCGGAAGTAGGTGGAATACAAACCCGAAGTGCAGTAGGCTTTATTTCCTTCGCTTTAGCTCTACAAGAGCAAGAAATGTAGAGACTATCATTAATAGCGTTTTTCACTCTCAGTAAGAGACATGCCGGTTCTGAATGCAGTCGCTGGCTCGGGAGGCAAAGGACACGAACTGTTCCAACCCCTCCTTTCAGGCACGCGAGGGCGGAGGCTGAACGTCGTGAAGAAACCTCAAACTCATCCCTGCATTCAGCTAGTAATTCTCACCCTACATTCCCGTTCAGGGAAGCCAGTTCCGCTGATGGGAGAAAAGGGAGCTTTTTTTCCTCTTTTGACTGAGGCAGCCGTAAAGTAGGGATCCTGTTCTTACTAGTATACTTTACATGCACGCAACCGGCTCGCAATGGCCCTCTCTCTGACGACGCCCGCCCGCTCCCCGGTGGCCTACGAGACGCTGCAAATTCTGATCGAGCGATTCTTTGCACCTCTCGGCCCAGCGAGGTCAGCGGCGTAGACAAAGTACAGAGGGTGGAGGCAATGGTCCCGAGGGCGTGGTTTCGATGGAAAGCACAAAGCTTTGTTTTGCAAGAGGGGTAGAAGGTCGCCGACAGAAGCTAGGTTTCCTCCGAGTAGATTTTCTCCCAAGGATCCCTTTAGAACTGATTTTGATCATGAACTTTTTGGTAAACTCATAAACTACTAGCTTGTTGCTGCTCACGGGGTTGTGTTAATGGAGCCCGTTTCAATCATAGGGAGGTCAAGTGCTGGGAATAAAAGAAGGGGTTCTGTCAGTGGTGGGTTTCAAAAAAATTTAAGACCTCTTCTGTAGGTGTGGCTGCTTTGTGGGAGTGGCTTGCTATCCATGTGACCGGGTGAGCATGGCCAACTTGTAAAATGTGGTGAGATTCATTTAACAACGCTCTTGCTTAGCAACCAAAATGCTGGCTCAGAAACTCTGGCATTTGAAGCACGCAAGTCTTAAAGCTGTCAAGTTACAAGACCCTTGCACCCCTAACCCTTTAGAAAAAAAAAACCTAGGGGTGTTCAAACTTGACAGCTTTAAGACTTATGGACTTCAACTCCCAGAATTCCTCCTCTCGCTCTTCATCTTGATGATGTACAGACGGGCTGTGGGTGGGAGTTGGAACCGGTTCTAAACTTCACTGTAGATTTGTGGAACCTCTTCTATAGAAGAGGTTAGAACTGGCAGAACCCAACCCTGGGTTCTGTGTTTGAACTGCCCCCTCCCCCCAATACACACACCCAAACCCTGCTATGCTGCTTCCCCGGGCTGGTGGTGGGAGTTTCCTGAGTCTATGCGAAGACAGTATGGGTCCCATGAAGTCACCCAAGGCATGGTCATCTCCAGCTGCCCACTTGCATTGGGCAGTCATATGGGAAGGAGCTGGAGGCAGAGGGTCACAATGGCAAAATCCCACTTTGCAGAAGCAGTGATTTCTACCCAAAACAAATATGGACAATATGAAGTGACTGAGGAAGAGCTGAAGAACTTTTGGAGCATTATGATAATGAGGCTAACTAATGGCATGAAGAGATTAAAACCCTGAAGATGTCTGCTTGTTGATGTTGCCATACATTAAAAGACCATCAAAGCTGTAAAGGCAAAATTACAATGAGAACATGGGAAAGCTCAACACAATGAATAAAATGAATTGATTACACATTGAATCTTAAGCATCAATAAACTGAAATGGTCTGGAATCAGGTAGTTTCAATTAAGAGGATAGTTTTACTATTCAGGACATGAAAAACAAAGGAATGTCATTGCTTTCATAGTCAAGGCAGTTAATGGACAAATAATACCAATTAACCTTTAATATGAAGGTTACCCTAGTTTATGATGGAAAGGAATGCAATGAATTTTGCGAGTTCAGATGTACTGCTTGTGGATAGAAGCTAGTATGCCAAGATTGAAAATATTGAGGAAAATGTGTGGTCTAAGAAACTGAAATGATACAGGATTATTTACCAATTTACGTCAATCTAACTATTTCAGTGTTAATACAATCTTCAAAAAACCAGACACCTATGCAAAAGGAATGCCACTAGATAGAGGATACAGAAACCAAATTGACTGCTGATACACTTATCCACTTTGACATCAATAGTGATAAGAGCTACTGGTAGAACCCATCCTGCTGAAGTTGTTGGGCAGTTTGGCAAGGGCAAATTGGCAGTGGTTAGAAATCTTTTCTACTTCTAGATGATCTTCCAGGAAGTGCAATTACTGACATCCAATTGTTTTGCAAATATTTAAAATTCATTCCCAGCCTCATTTGCATATATAACCTCTCTGAAAACCTGTTTTGATTTGGCATGGTCAGAAACCTCACTTCAACAGCGAAGAGCAAATAAAACTAAATGGACATGGACTAGAAATGTAGAGAGGATGTGTTATATGTTCCCTTTATAAATATTGTTGATATAAAGAACAAATATTTGCTGAAATATATTTAAAGTAAAACACTGTGCTTGCTTTTTTACATGAGCATCTTTTGTTAAATGCCTGGACTCGTTTCAGTTTGATAAATCTCAAGTAATTGTCAATGTGTAAACTGTTTGGGGCCATAAACATCTGTTCATTTTAAAGTACTCTTGAACCAAACTTCCAGACTATATTGTAGTTGAATATATGAAAGAAGATTGTCATTGCCACCTCCATGGATTTCAGCTGACAAATTGTTACTCCTAATATCCTTAATAGTCACTCAAATGTTTATATAAAATCATTATTAGCATGCCACTTCCAGCCACTGATCAAATCTTTCAAAACAGCATTTATAAAACTGGCAATTTTATTTCCCCAAACTTCTCAAGAGTTGTTAAATGTTCTATTTCAATCTCTTTGCCTACCCAAACATATGTAATAAACATACATATATACACCAACATACATATAATACATATGTATATTATATAATATACATATATATACACACCAAGAGAATATGACAGACAGGTTTTGAAAAAAGGTAAATTTAAAAAGTTTACATCAGCAGTAAAAGTGAATTAACATTCAACACACATTGAAAATTATCAAAAAGGTTAGTGACTATTGTCAATATTTTTAAAGGTTATCTTCAGGTCTACAAATTAGACACAATGTTCTTGTATTCCTTGCCCACAAAGTTCAACTTCATTAAACACTATCATCTCATTATAGAATTACCGTATTTTTCAGAGTATAAGATGCACCAAGGTTTTGAAGAGGCAAATTAAAAAAAAAGTAGGTAGGTAGATAGATAGACTGAGAAAGAGAAATACAGTAGGTAGGTAGGTTGAGAGTGAGTAGTTAGGTAGGTAGGTAGGTAGGTAAAGGGCTAGAGAGAGAAATAGAGTGTAGGTAAGTAGAGGGCTAGAGAGAGACAAATAGAGAGAAAAATGCTGTATTGTATAATATGCACCGATTTTGAGCCTCTTTTTTGAGGAAAAAAGGTGTGTCTTATAATCCGAAAAATACGGTAGTTTAGTGTCATTAATGATAAGATTGTTATAAATTTATCTCTTTTACATGTTAAAGCATAGCAATCCTTCCCATATTAGATATGTTTTGTTTGTTTATTTAGTAACAGTAAAGCTAAATAAAAAGTTAGCTAAACCATGGGTATTTAACACCTGCACTGAGTTAACTTCAGCTTAAATTAAAAACATATGCTTTCATTCTTTGCTTTGCTCCTGTTGACTGATAGTTGCAGTGTTGACAGTTTGCAGTGCATTATTTGGTCTGTAGATGAAACCTGTGCTTTCATCTCCCAATTCTCCAAGCTGTTCAAGCGAAGACACACAAGGACTATGTTCTTTCAGCATACTTGGTAATTTATTTCCTTTTTCCTGAATGCGGCAGGACCGTCTCACAGGTGTTAGGAATTTCAGATTTTTAATTGTAGAATCACCACACTGCAGCCTTTTTTTTGTGCTTGGGGTCAAAAAGAGAAACAATTTATGTATTTACAGGATTAAAATGCAATAATTCAATGTGGCTTGGCAACAGAACAACCTTAGTAAGTGAATAACAGTAATTCAAATATTAATTTGGCTTTGAATATTATTAAAAATACATTGCTTCTCTATGGATAATGCATATACTTCTTATTTCAGCCATGTATGATTTTATGAAGATAAAACCATGCCAGTTTAAAAGACTGATAATTTTGACTTCCAAAGCTGTTTAGAAACTATTTCAGGATTTGGTTTTTGGGCCAAAGTTGCAAGTCTTAGTCATTGTTGCGATATACCTTTTTATAATGATATAAGATCCAGATGGCTTGTTTTATTACTTCTAAAAAGTAAATGGAAACTCCTAAAGAATTGATTCAGTGCTTTTAACTTTATGGAGATCTGATTTATGGAGTTTACATTATAATTTGCAACTCCTAATTTATGACATAGTATCATATGTGAACTCAATCTTTTTGTATTACTGAAATTGAAATACTTTGAAATTCTAAATATGTTATATCAGTACTAAATATAATATTACCGCTGTTACTATTTAAAATATTTATACATGGCTTCTAGACATCTAGTAGCAAGATATTATTTTCCCTGAATGTACTCTATTATTCAGCAAGCCTAAAGGGAGGACAGATATGGTCAATATAATTGAGACACTGGTAGAAATCTTTTTAAAAGTATATCATGTTAAAATCAAATAGATTATTCCCCATGAAATATGTACAATTGTCTTTTTTCCAAGCTCTCCAGATGAATTAGACCCAGTGACTTTCCTGGCTAAAATTGATTGTCCTATTGGTCTTAAAGGAATTTAAGGAGTCCCAGGTAGAGTTTATAGGGTGCCATAGAAGTGGGGCGAGAGCCATGAACTAGTTGAGGTAAGGGATTGCTGCAGTGTGATGCAAACTCAGGAAGGCCAGGGAAAGAGGGTGTGTGGTTTGTGAGCAAAGGGGAGGAGAGGAAGGCAGGCTGTGTGAAAGCAAAACTATAGCTGGAAATGAAGGAGATTTGCCTGAATGACTTGCAACCTTCCCTGCTGGCTTTCCCATTGGCTTTGCTTGTGGGAAGTCAACTGGGATGGTTAAAAATGGTGATCATATGACTGTAGAACATGAAGCTAATGATAAGTGAATCAGTTGCCATGTGTTTGAAATTTGATGAATTTGTGCTTGAAATTTGCTTGGAATTTGTACACATGAATGCTTGTTCAGCACCATGGTAAATTCAATCAGTTGAACAAATACTTGTAACCAGTGGTGGGTTGCTAACCGGTTTACTACCGGTTCGCTCATGTGCGCATGCACAGAAGTGCCTGGGCGGAGCCTCCCGCTGCAGCCACTACCGGTTCAGTCGAACCGGGCCGAACTGGCCGCAATCCACCTCTGCTTGTAACTCAAGGACTACATACAGTGGTATTTAGTTTAAAACACAATACTTCTTTTGAAGATAGGCTATAATTGAGAGCCTGATTCCAATAGGTAAATCTCAACAAGGGATTTTACCTGCCAATTTTCATTAATCAGCACTATAATGCAGGGGGTCCCCAACCCTTGGGCCACGGACTGGTACTGATCCATAGCCTATTAGGAACTGGGCTGCACAGGCAAGCAAAGCTTCATCTGCATATAAGCAGGATCTAGGTAGTGCACAAAACAATCCCCCCTCCCCAAGTCCGTGGAAAAACTGTTTTCCCTGAAATCAATCCCTGGTACAAAAAAGGTTGGGAGCCACCTCTATAATGGTTTCCAGCTATTAACTTTCTTCTCAATCATAACCTTGAAAGTGGAGATTCCCCCTCCCCCCCCAAACAAACTCAAATTGGTCAGGTTCACTTTTCCTACCCAAATTGAGCATGATACCATCCTTTTAAGATTAAGGACAAAATCATATTAAGACTCACCTTTCTAAATGGGAAGTTGTTGACAAATTATATTTTATTAAATATGAGCCTTTTTCATTTTCAGGAGTTTGAATCTCTAGGATTCTATCATTCTCAGCATTCGTAGCAGTTTCTTCATTTTTTAAGTCTTTCTGCATTTGTTCTTTACTTTTGTTCTTTTTTTCCTTAGGAGAGTCTTCTTTGATTTTTGAGCAAATTTCTGTTGATTCTTGAAAAGCTTCATTACTATGCTCTACCTCATTAGTCAAACCGACTTCCTTGAAAGCCTCTTCAATCTCTCTTTCAGCTGGTCCCACAGGATTTCCAGTGTTTTCTTCCTTCACACATTCTGAAAAAATATATTCTGTCACGATATAAGGCAACTCAATATTTAAGACTCTTAAAAAGAAATTCAATGGGTACTAAAAATGGAGGCAAATAAAAATATCTATGTCGCTTATAACAAGTAAAATGCAGAGTGAAGCATCACTCTGCATCATATAGGGTCATGTTTACCAAAACAAAATTGAAGATTTGAGAAACTAATCAATAATATTAAATCTTACCATCAGTTTTTGGCAGATCTCGTCTAGCCTTTATAACATCTGCAAATGTATGACGCAGCTCATCCTTAGGCTGAAAAAACAATTATTAATTTCCAGTTAGATTAGGTAATTATTCTGGAAAATTTATGACTGCCCATCTCACTAACTGTGACTATAGGTGACTTACAAAAGTAAAACCCTAAATACAAAGCCCAATACCCCTTACCCCACACCAGGGGTCTGCAACCTTAAACACTCAAAGAGTCATTTGGACCTGTTTCCCACAGAAAAGAAAATACCAGGAGCTACAAAACCTGGTGGGCATGACCAACCCGACACTCATTCCCACCCAGTCATATGACCCCCTAGCCACAGCGACCCAGCTAGTCATTAGGACAGATAACCTACACCGGGAACCATAAAACCTTTTTGACATCAGCCCCAGCCGCTTCTCCATCACCCGCCATCACCCTTACTTGTCAGGCCAGGCAAGCAGTGACTGGGAGGGTAGGGCGAGGACAGCCAGTGGTGGCATTACGCAACAGAGAGCCACAGCAGAAGACCCAAAGAGCCGAATGCAGTTCCGGAGCTGCGGGTTGCCGAAACCCGCCCCACACACATGACAACAAACAAATCACTTGCTCTTTATCACCCTAAAGTCCTCGGGCTGCTGGCAAAACCATGCCTTGTAATTACTCACAATGTTATGAAAGATCAAATAAAACTGGAGATCCAGGTTCAAATTTCCTCAGATATTTATTTTATTAATCAGATTTATATGTCAACCCACCACACAGAGGGTAACACTGGACAGTGTAAAATAATACACTTAGTGTAATCTTAGACTCGTCACTCCCACATAAAATTGTTGTAACAGAAGAGAATTGGACAACTCACTATACCAGTAATGGCTAACCTTTTTGCCATTGTGTGCCAAAAGTGGGGGGAGAAGGGCAGGGGGGATCGTGTGCGGGCATGCCCACCCATAATTCTATACACGACTCCTTGTGCATGCACAACACCCCCTGCACATGCATGTGCAACCCCCGCCCTCACCCCTGCTTTTGGCACGGGATGGCACAGTGGACCAATTTTTCACCCTCCCCAGGCTCCAGAGGCTTTCTAGAAGCCTGGGGAGGGCAAAAATAGCCTCCCATGCCCCCCACGAGATACAGGCAAATCCAAAGTTTGGGAACGGACTTCCAACTTGCGCGATGGATTGTTTTTCGCCCTCCGGAGGGCAGAAAATGAAGGCCGAAGTTGCACTGGAGCTGACGGCAACGCCTCGGGTGCCCTAACAAATGGTTCCGCGTTCCACTTGTAGTTCGTCATCACAGAACTATACCAACCTGATCTCTTTAAATAAATGGTAGAACGTTTTTAACTTTTTAAAAATTGTAACTTTAAAAACTATTTTAACTAAACAGTTAAAATATTAGAAAATATATAAATATATACATCTCCCATTGGCCAAGCAATTGAAAAGAAATTTAGTGAAACACTGTTAAGGGTATTTACCTGCGCTCCTGCAAGAATTGCGTTTTCATAAATAGTTATTACTTTTTCTGTGGAGCGAAACTGTTCAAGACGCATCTGACACACCCAATACTTCGCAAACTTTTTTGCTTCTGGTATTTTCACTATCAGGTTTTCCAAAATGGAATATACTGTTTCACCTACAAAGCCCTGAAGAGAAATAGCAAGGGGAAAAAATGTACCAAATGTCTTTAAACTGTATAAATTCTAGAGAAATGTTACATTAATATGTTGCATAAGCACAGATTGCAGTTGATGTAACAACTAATTTGAAAAAAAAGTGACTGATGACCTATTTGCCATCTCATCATCCCCACTCATGTGATAGCAATTCAGGTGCTTAGTAACAGGTGTGCATTTGTCGGCAGTATCTTGCAGTCATATGATCCCAATTTGTTATTTTTCCAGGCTGCCTGACAAAGTCTATTGGGAAATTACTTGGTCACTTAATGACCAAGTGATTCACTTAACTGTGTGGTTCGCATGACTGCTATAAAAATTATCATAAAATTGGCTCTGGTCATATAACTCACTTTACAAGTGCACCACCATACATCAGAAATGCCAGTCTCAATTGTGGTTTTAAGCCAAGGACTACCTATAATGCATAAACTTCTGTGAATTAGTTTTATATTTTTATAATCCGGAGAAGAATGACTAGCCTTTCATTCAACACAAAACTTCACAAAGAATCTTCTGTATTGTAGTAATAAACATCTCTGTTATTCTGTACTGGGAAGGAACAGCTTAAGAATGGAAGCGAGATGGAATCATAAGGCTCTTTTATTTCTAACAAATGGTTGCCAACGGGGCAGCTAACAGTGCCCGTTCAGCTGACAGCAACAGCTGACGCCCTATCTGACAGCTCCTTTTATACTCAGCTGTCAGACAGGCAGCCAATCAGGTTTGAGCACAGCGCTCTTTAGGAAGCGGACCAGAGAGACGACTTCGAACACAGCATCTGTGTTCCACAATTCAGTCTTTTTTCCCTATTCAGGACAGATCCGATTGCTAGTTACAATAGAAAATGACATACAAGATTTTGTTATGATGTAGCCTACCAACTCTCTTCACATTGATCCATTATAAGACCAGTTGTCTTGAAAGTCCAGTATGCTTAGTACCTTCAGAATTTATAGCACTGAATAAAGTACAAAAATGTTATAAAAGTTAATTCAACAGTATGGTAGTTTATTTGAACATACCTTTTCAATGAGATTCAAACATTCTGCAAGTGTCTTATTGATCTTATCACTAAGCAGTCTTTGTTCGTCTTCTTCAGCAATGGTAGCCCAAAAGGATTCAGCTGGCTCTTTTATAGTTTGCTGGCCTGTTGTTTTAGGCTGGCTTTTTGCAGGTATGGTGTTATGTACCTTCTTTATCCCTTTTGAAGCCTGCCATTCAGCTAGCTGAACTCTAAAAGATAAACATTTAAGTTGATTAGTACAGCATTTTGCTTTTTAGCTAGAAATAATCATGTAACAGCTACCCAGTTATCTAGCCAGTTAAATGAGAATGTCCTTTAATTCACAGATCCTCATATCTATCTCAAAGAACGTTTACATTACAAGAGATAAAAATCAACTATTAAGCAGTTAATATTCAAAATTGCAATTACAAGTCATGATTGTCAGAAAAATAAGGCAAAGATAGTTGCTGTTTTGCAGCTATCAGAGCTAAGCTGAAAAACCCACAGCTGCCTGTATTTTTGTGCCATCCAGCGGTCAACTGGCAATTGCAGTTCAGATCCGATGGCCTACCAAAACAAAACACTACTTCCAGTGAAAGCACAGAAATAAGCCTGTAAACCTAAATGGCGTCTAAGATTTCGCATGCATAATTATGTTGGATCACAATTATCAGGTATATACATTAGAGCATAAGAAGTATAATTTATCAGACTGGAGGGAGCACACAATTAAGCATTTATCTTCTGTAATAAAATGTGAAAGCATCCTATTTTCAAAACTCAGTATGTGCAATTGCTTTAAACTTGACTATTCAAGGCCAATTTAAGACAAAGTGAATAAAACATTCGAGTCATAAATATGACTATGTGATGGTGAGGCTACAAAGGTTTATTTTCTCTTGTACAATCTGCGTTTTCATAATACGTTTAGTCATAAAGCAGTTTGCTCAATTTTGGTGTATCATATTGATCAAATCCAGCTAAATGAGATTTATTCCATAAAAACTAGCAAGCAAGCCATAGCTTGATATATTATATAAATAGTCTGAAAAATTCCAACTCTTTTTTGATGTTGTATTGTCCCAACACAATTTGATATAAAAAATGTAGGCATTTACATTACCTTCTCACATCTAGAGATGTCTGAGCTTTTGATTTTGAAGCTGACATAGCTTCAGAATGTGGCACTTTTAGGCTTCCACTGACAGTTTTAGATGAAGCAAGTTTCTTTGTCCTCGGGACAGGATCATTAGCATTGATTGGAGCAGTCTTTAATAGTGATTTCCGATTGCTGAAACAGTTCCTTTGGGTTGTCCCAGGATTCTCTGGGCCACCACTAATAGATTGTTTCTCTTGATTCAGAATCGTTTTGGGCTGATAAACAGAAACTCTCACAGTACTGGTCTGAAAAGGGGTGGAATTTAGGACCTTAGGAGCACAAGCGTTGCCAGTGACTTTAGCATCCCTTATGCTTGTATTAGTTGTGGCTGATTTTACTCTTGATTTAGGCAGAGCAGGAGGAGAATTTCTAGGCTCATTTGCTGGAACTTTTCTGAAGGAGTTTACCTTAGAAGAAACTATTTTGCCCCGATATGAGCCAAGTATACGTTTATCTGAAATGCATGGAACAGAATCAGAGACATCTGCTTTTATCTGTTTCTTTATGTTTGCTTTCTGTAGAAAGGTCTGAGTAAATGACACAACCTTGGATTTTATTGCTACAGATTCAGGATCTGCTACTGTCTTCTTGTTTGGAGAATTACTATTTGTATCTGTCTTAATTTGTTTCAATACATGGGAATTTAAGTTTTTAGGGGAAACAAAGGTGTTTTCAAGTATATTGTCTCCTTCGTTCCATATGCTGGTAGATATGCTGGCATTTTCTTTGTCTTCCTGAAAAAAAAATAACATAGCATCAATTAAACACAAACATTTTGTTCTAAAATACTCTTTAGAGTGGTGTGAGGCACATGGTATCTTTACATACATACATGTAGTATTTTTTCACTTTTCATCCATTATAACATACTAGAAAGCTATGCTTGACTTATCACAATTGGGCCAAAATTTATGTTGTTAAGTGAAAAATTTAAGTGATTTTACAACCTTTTTTGCCACAGTTGTTAAGTGAATCACTGCAGTTATTAATACTAAATGAATCTGGCTTCCCCCATTGTTTTTGCTTGTCAGAAGGTTGCAAAAGGTGGTCCCATGACCCCAGAACACTGCAAGGGTCGCCAACTGTGAAAAATGGTCATAAGTCACTTTTTTCAATGCCATTGTAACTTCAAACGGTCACTAAAGGAACTGTTGTAAATCAAAGACTACAAAGATATTCAAAGATTCATTGCATATCCAGAATTTTAAAAACTTTAATGTACAAGAATCCTGCCTGGCTTATACAGTACCCCAAAATCCTTCCTTACATTTCATATATATTTTGATATAGCAGTTATTTTAAAAGGCAGACATTCCCATATCCCATCTTCTCATTATTATATAAATCTGACTTCAGCTCCAGTCTAAAATATCAATGATAGCTTTTAGGACTTACCATTTTTGTTGTTGACAAGAATTCAGTTTTTGAACTTTCCTGGATTTTCTAAAAAGAAAAAACAAAACCATTTCAACTTTTAATATAAAGCCTCACTTACACAATAAAAAAGGTTTTAAACATAGCAATTCTATACATTTTGCTTTCTGGGGTTTTTTCTGAAAAGGCTGCAAAATATGCAAGAAACGGTTGAACCAGAATAAACCCATTCAAGTTGCACTACAGGACGTCACAGGCTGTTTTGTGCTTGAATGAAAGACTGATGCTTAAATCTTAAATCATAACCAACCAAGCCCAAACACTGCCCCATTCCCCAAAAGGAAGAGCTCCTTTTCCCCGCTTCACTTGTTCAGTTAGAATCGAAGACTATTCCATCCAACAAAGTGGAAAACTTGTCCTTCCACTAAATCCAAATTAAACTTGCTTTTGCTCAGGTTTTCTTAACAGCTGCACCCCATCCTACCCCACCTTACGGCGCTTACCCACCCGCTTGTCTTTGCAAAGGAAAGATTCACCCGCAGAAGCGACACAACCGACTCACCGATGTCCCGCACGGCCGTTTGAATTTAATCTCGCGCCTCCCCTTCACGTGGGCGACACGGCCCCTGCCGATTGGTGCAGACGGGGGCTTGAAATTAGCCAACCAGGGAACAAGAAGATGTCATTCGGCTCACTCTTCACTCCAGCGCTCGGCAGCCTGTGTGGTTCTTTTGAAAAATGCATGCCGGCTGTTACCATCCTCCCCCCCCACCCCACCCAACCGTCCACATTGGCTCTTTTATGCATACAAAGTTTTGCGTTTGCCTATACCTCGTCCTACTCGCCTTTTTTCTTCTGTAATTTGTGAGTTCCTTTTTTGGAACGAATGCATGCTGTAACACAACTTTGTGCAATTCGTTTTTCGTCTTTTCATTTTGGGAGAAAGGAAGGAAAAATGGGGTGGGGGGTGGAATTGTTTCACCAGCTTGGAAGGAATTGTTTCCTTTATACGTACAGATTTACAATCCCATTAAAACTTCATGGCTTTTACTTTTAAACATGCTTATTATGTTCAAAGGTTACTCCACACTGGGCAGGTGGGAATAGGGGGAAATATTCTTGAGATATTTTAGAAAAACCCAAAGGGTGTGAGTGGGCAGCAAATAAGAATTTAAATAAGCACACATGCTTACTCAGAGCTATATCCAAATGTACTTCTCAGATTTCGTTTTGGTAGAGATTAATTGAAAATTTGCCACTATATTCCCATCTCTGAAATTTGAAACATCACAGCTGTAGATCATTAATTGAAGGTCTAGGGCAGTGATGGCGAACCTTTTTTGGCTCGCGTGCCAAAAAGGGGGGGAGTGCAGCGGGGGGTTGCGCGCTGGCATGTCACACCCATAATGCAATGCATGATCCCCAGTGCGCATGTGCGCATGACCAGCACTCCCCCTCATTTTTTGTATGCTTTTTTCACCCTCCCCAGGCTCCAAGGCTTTATAGGAGCCTGGGAAAAGCGAAAACAGCCTACCCACCCACCCACCCCGGAGGGCCTCCGGAGGCTTCAGGAGCTTCCCTGAAGCCTTTGGAGCACAAAAAACTGGCCCTATGGGCAAACCAAAAGTTAGCACCAGGACTTGCTCGTAGGGTCAGTTTTAGCCCTCATGGGCCTTCCAGAGGCTTCCCTGAAGGCTCTGGAGGGCAAAAAACACAACCCTATGAGCAAACTGGAGTCACTTCCAGTTTGTCTGTATGGCTGGTTTTTGTCCTCCAGAACCTTCAGGGAAGCCTCCTGAAGGTCCCTGAAGGCTCCAGAGGGCTAAAACCAGCCCTTCGAGCAAACCAGAATCCATTCCCGAATATCTGGTTTGCCCATAGGGCTGGTTTTTTTGCACTCCGGAGACCTCCGGGGGGGGGTGTGACTGTTTTCGCCCCCTCTCCATGCTCCTATTAAAGCCTCTGGAGCCTGGGGAGGGCGAAAAATTGCCTCAAAAAAGGCTGAAGTCAGCTGACCAGCCCGCGCATTAACACTGGCCAGCTGACAGGGCAATGCCACTCGTGCCCTGACAAATGGCTCCGCGTGCCACCTGTGGCACACATGCCAAAGGTTCGCCATTTTGCCAAACCCTAGACCTCAATTCTCAATTCCAGATCATTTATAATTATAATAAAAAGCATTGGTGCTAGGGAAAAAAACCATGGGAGACCTCACTGGTTATAATCCTCCATTGTGATAGATTTTCATTAACTCCTACTCATTTTATGTGGCCTGTTCTGTGGTGGATTTTATGGTCTGGAAATGCTTCTACTTCATGGTACCCAAGAGGCATTTTTGACGAAATCTAATCTTTTCACCCAGGATACATTTGTATGGTATTTTGTTGTTAAATAGACAATAATTGTCCAATACAATATAGCTGCGTCCACCTCCACCTTGAGGAGGTCTCTGCTCATCTCTTCGAGGACAAGGGTATTTCCGTTTCTTGCAGTGGGACATTCATAAAAAGTTAGAACCATCTTCTCACACTTTTCTTTGGAACCAATACATTTGCATCCTTTGAGTTGAGCTGGATTCCTTGTGACTTAAAGGCCCTTTCCAAATAGTTTATTTGCCAAGAATAAGAAAAAGGTTTGTCATTGCCTTTGAGGTATTTTTTTAGTTTCTCAATCTTGTCTCTTGTTTGAAAATTTATTTGTGATTCATTTAGTAACTACATCTATATAACTAGGTTTTTGAGATTAGCCAAATTCCTAATCTAGATACTGAGGAACTAATTTAATAGGACACACTGGTGAGGGGTGATAAACAATGTGATGCAATGGCATTTCATCCCAAATACATATAGCAATGTTTCCTGGAAGTGGAAGGTTTTTAAAAATAAATAGAATACAAGTTTCCACATTTTGTATACCAACACTTCTGTCAAACGAATGGGTTTTTTGAATGTTAACTGAATGTCTACGTAAATTCAGTATAAATGTGCCATCCGTTCTTGTGATTTATTGATGCCATTTGAAAATGCAAAGTCCAATCTGATCTATACAATTCATTTGAAAAAAAAATCCACAGACTGAGTTTAGGGTGGATATCAATCAAATTTGCCCCTTAATTTTCAGGAAAGCCTATTTTCTTCAGCCTCATCTCCTCTTCTTGAACGGGAGAATAACATTTTTCCCGTTCACAATTAAAAAGCCAGACTGATTGCCACAGACTAGAAGTCTTAGAATAACTTTATTGACACTTTGAATATACCTCAATTGGCATACATTAGAATGAAATTTCATTCCATACAGCTCTAAAGTGTCTCCACCTCCAATATACACTACATAAACAAAATGAAATAAATATATATACAAAAGTATGCATATATCCACATATATGACACAGAGAAACAACACAGTCTAAGAATTATCACGGAACAAGTCTGAAGGGAACATCTGCCGGGGTGGTGCATTGCTTAAAAAAAGGGAGTCAAGTTATTCTCCAAAACTCCTGAAAGCAGAAGCAGCAATGATGGAAACTAATGAACGAGAGAAGCAACCTAGAACTAAGAAGAAATTCCCTGACAATTAGAAAATTAATCAGTGGATCGAATTGTCTCCAGAAATTGTGAATGCTCAACACTGGAGATTTTAAAGAAGAGATTGGACAACCATTTGTCTGAAATGGTATAGGGCTTCCTGTCAGAGTAGGGGCTGGACTAGAACAGGGGTCACCAACCTTTCGGACCTCAGGGACCACTAAATTCATAATTTTAAATCCTGCAGACCACTAATATGAATCCAGCGTGCCATCTGCTGAAGCACTTGGACTCCCAGTGAAGAGTAGGGTCCTTCGGGCACTTAGCTTGGCTACCTGTTTCTGCAACCTTAAACACTCAGAGCCATTTGGACCAGTTTCCCACAGACAACAAAACACCAGGATCTCTCACCTCTCTCTCTCCTCCTCCTCTCTTTTCTATCTCTCTCTCCTCTCTTTTCTGACTTTTCTCTCTCCTCTCTTACTCTCTCATCTCTTTCTCTCCTCTTTCCATCTCACTTTTCTGTCTCCTCTCTCTTCTCCTGTCTCCCTCCCTCTTTTCTCTCCTCTCTTACTCTCTCATCTCTTTCTCTCTCCTGACTCTCTTCTCTCTTTTCTGTTCTCCTCTCCCTCCTCTCTCTTCTCCTGTCTCTTTCTCATATCTCTTTCTCTCTCCTGACTCTCTTCTCTCTTTTCTGTTCTCCTCTGTCTCCCTCTCTTTTCTCTCTTCACTCTCTTCTGTCTCTTTTCTCTCTCCCCTCTGTCTCTCATCTTTCTCTTCCTCCTGTCTCTCCTCTCTCTCATCTTTCGTCCTGAGGGAAAGCGTGGACGTGCAGTTGTCGTAGCCGAAGGCGTCGCGCAGCAAAGCTGAGGAGGGAAAGCCGGCTTGTAGCGCTGCTCATACTCATCGTCACCACCACTGCGAAGGGACCAAGAGGAAGAAGCAGCGGCGGGGCTCCCCCCCGCCTCCCCCTCCTCCGTTATTGCCTCCGGTATCGCCTCCCCATGCTCGTCCCTGGAAAGAGGTCCAGTGAGTGAGGGTCTTTGAGGCACAGCGAGCTAGAGGACTCTCCTTTCTTGGCCGGGCTTCCGCAGGAATAGGCGCGGATGCGCTGCTGATAGAAGCCGAAGCAGGAGGGACTGCCCGGCCAGTCTCAGGGCCAGCAGCGCCAACACACACGACTGTCATTGCATGGTCGGAGCAGCCTCAGCACTCTCCTCTCACGCCCATACTTCTCGCGGAAGTTGTGCTCAGAACGCTCCTCCGCCCCTGGGGAAGCGTGGGCGGGGCCCCGGAAGGGAAGCTCCGGAATAGAGCTCTTCAAACTTGGCAACTTTAAGACTTGTGAACTTCAACTCCCAGAATTCTCCAGCTGGAGAATTCTGGGAGTTGAAGTCCACAAGTCTTAAAGTTGCCAAGTTTGGGGACCCTTGCTCTGGAATATGGAGCGAATCTCCATTCACCCGGGTGCGCCGCGGACCACCAAAATTTTCTCGCGGACCACCGGTCGGTGACCTAGGGGCTAGAAGACCTCCATGGTCCCTTCCAATTGTCGTCCTGCCCTGTTAAACGACGCCTATAAGGCCTGCCTCCGGTGATGACATTCTGCCGTCATTCTCGTCACCACGAGGACTCACCCGAAGGGGGAGGCGCCATGGGCGGGGCGAGCCGTCTGTATTGCCGGGAAAGGGAAGCGTTCGTGCGCGGCGGAGGTTCCATGGATCGCTTCGCCTGGGCTACTGGCCTCTTGGAGATCCACGAGAACCTCGTCACGCAGCAGCGCGGGGTCCGCCTGTACGATGGGGAGGAAAAGGTCAGGGCGGCTGGTGGAAGCTGCGCCAGGAGGGAGGGAAGCCGGCGGGGAGGGCGGAGGGGCCCCGGCCTCTCCTAAAGGCAGCTAGCAAAGAGGGGAATGGGGATTGAGGAGCCCACCAGGTCGTTCTTCGACCGGAGAAAGCCGCGGGTGCGCTACTGAGAGACGGGGAGTCGCCTAAACAGGAATCCACTTCCATCCTGGATTTCAGGCCCCAGCGAATCATGCGTATGGTAGATCCGGTTCCTCGAATGTCCTTTTCCTTTTGTTTTAATTAGCTTTGCCTTCTTTATTCGTTACTCAAAAGTGGCAGTTATACTCAAGTCCAATTCTCCATGTCCTTTTGCACTAATGTCAGTGGTCCCATGTTTATTTTTATACATATGGAAAGCTGTTATAGTGCCCAATCTGTTAGGAAATTTGTGCATCTTGTTTGCGCTGCTGTGTTGCCTCTTAGATCATATGTGAAGTTGTTTAAGTATTATAGTCCATCTCTTGGGCATAGACATCTTAAAACGGTGTGCAAATACAATGAAAACATAATAAAATTACAGTGTTAAAATATGGGAATGAAAATGTCTCCAAATCTATCTTACAGGGCAGTTGCTATTGTTTCCTATTTGAACTGAACTGATTACTTTATTTGGCCAGGTGTAATTAGACATAGGAGTTTGCCTCTGGTGTAGAAGCTCAGAGTGTACATACAAAATAATAGAATCATATTCATAATCCCAATAAGATGGGGTAGTAAAGAAGATGAAGGATTAATAATATTGCAGCCATACTACATGAGTAAATATACATAGACATTAGACAACACTGAAAATTAGGAGTTCATCAGTGTGAAAGCACAAAAGAAGAAACTGGCCTGTGTCTAGTTGTTTGGGCATGCAATGCCCTATAATGCCTCCCAAGGGGAGGATTTGAAACCGTTTATATCCAGGTTGTGAAGAGTCTGTAGATAACTTCTCAGTCCTCTTTCTCACCCATCCAACATTCAGATCCTCTCTGGTAAGCAGGCTGTTGCAATTGTTCTTTCTGCAGCCTAGCTAAGATTCCTGTCTGTAATCTGTAGTGGAGTCTGTAATTGTAATTTCTCATGTGTTTTCCATACATTCCTTCACCATTTACCAGCAAAAAGGAGAAAAAATCCAAACCCTTAAAGATAAAAGGCTTGGTTGAGAAACTTTAAATACTCAGCTTGCCTACCAATTTTTCATGGGTAGAATTAATAGTTTTGAAACAAGAGACATATAACTTTGTTCTTGGATGATACACGATAAAGCATTAAAGCATTCTCTATTTAAAAGAAATATTCCCTCCTTCACTTTGTCTTCTGTGAACCCAACGACTATATTTTACAATCAATGGTCTATGAACACAAACTTGTGGTTTATTAATAAATCATAATGAAACAGAATATTGCTTATCACAATATGTGAATCAATTCAGTAGCAGTGTCTTCACATCTGCTGCTTAATTATTTTCCTTACCGTTAACGGTGAACATGTCTTAAAAGGGAAGTAAAAAAAATATTGTTTGTAGCAGTTATTGCTCAGAGTTCTTTTCTGTACATATCTACATTGCCTTGGTGATGGGCATCCTTAGAAGAGATTCATGTATTCTCGGATTAAACTTTCACTTCAGCAATGCTTGGCTTAGTTCATGGAGTTTCATTGGAATACAGTTGTCATGGACTTTCATTCTAGCCACTTACATTTTTCAAGTCTTTTTCAAGTTCCTGGAAGGAAGGAAAGTTAAATAGTGGGTTTGAATGCTCCTACTGGGCCATTCAATTAAAAAACTCTACAATTGGGATCATATATAATACATTAATAAGGCAGAGTAATTGGGTTCATGCTAGCCAAATTAAATAAATAAAGGAATCATAAAACAGGCTAGTGTACTGTGTGAACTCATATATTTTTACTAAGGGGGTCCCATAGATAGGTAGATAGAAGTAGTTAAGAAAATACCTTGAGGAAGACATACAACATTAATTAAAATGACTTAGTTTTGGTGACAAGCAAATATTTCTCTTGCGTAAGTCTGCTGCAAAACATAAAAGGCTTAGCTATCATTTGTTATTAGCTCTTTACATCTTGAATTCTTGCATGACGTTTTCTTTTGATTTATTTTTCAATTTGTCACCTTGTACTTTATTGTTTTTCCTATGAAAGTGGATGCACATCTTTAAATTACAGTCTAATTTTGAAATTTTTATTAAACACAATATGTTCACAAAATATTTTCCTAATGCAACATGTATGATTCTACAAAAAATAGCATATTGAAGGAAGCAAAGTTTCTTAATATCTTAAAATCTACTCTTTTTTTCTCTAGTTGAAGTTTGAAACTGGAGTATTGCTCCTTAGTACACACAGACTGATCTGGAGAGATCAGAAAAATCATGTAAGTAGATTTATTCTAGCATATTTAACTTTCTTGTAATATATGATAAAGTTTGATTGATAATTATATGTCTTTATGTTCAACTTCATATTCTTCATTTTGTTAAATTAAAAAAAAAACAGTTTTATGGCAAGCAGAGAAAACTCAAAATTTAGTGACTGTGATTTATTTGGACCATTCAACAAGTTCTCCAAACAGCTGTGAGTTATCCTACATACAAGCTCTTGTCTGAGGGATTAGGACTAGAAAACCAAAAACATTTCTAGCAAAGAAAGACCAGCCTACCGCCAGGCATTCTCCAAAAGACCAATAGTTTTTACTATTGGTTTACATCAGATTCTATTGGGAGATTCTGCTTCAATTACCTGGTAGGTACAGAAGCCATTGAGAGGAGAGTTAGGTCTTGGTCCTTCATAGCTCAAAGACTAAAGAATACAAAAGCCTCCAAAAGGCCATATTTGCTTATCCCCAAGAAGATTGTATAGATCAATATTGCTAAGGATTATTAGCTCAGGAATTCCATGCAAAATTTGGAGAAGCCATATTATTGTATAACTTCTGTGACATAAGTCATCTATTTCTGTGAATTGGTTTCTATTTATGGAATGAAGGGGAGTAATTCCTTTCTTACAGTTCCTGTGCATTCTCTTGTTTTTTAATAAAATTTTTATTTTCAAACAAACACAAACACACAAGACCTCTAACATAAAAACCTCTTCAACTGCATACAGTGTGTCGATTGTTTACAAGGTCTTTCTGCATCCTTTCCATAGTCATCACTTGAGCTTTATCAAAATTCACATATTGTCAATCAAATATCTTTGTATACATTATTATTATACTTCATTTGTTTGCTTATCACTATTGTTTCTCCATTTTAAACTAGGTATTCTAAATATGTATCCATTTATATTATAATGATTCATTATATCATCTTCAATATATCCAATAATAAAGAATTTTTTACATCCTATTCTAAATCATTCTATTATTTTAGCATTGATAACATTCTCTAATAATTTTCAATTCCATGTTTTTTCCATTATTAGTATCATCAATTCAATATACATGTATACAAATTGTTATAATTGTTAAACATCCATTAAGCATAGCTATTATTATATCCTTTTCATATGAAACATGTTAAATTTGAAGTAAATTTATATTATGGCATTTCATTACATCATCCTGAAATCATCCAATGATATTACATCTTTATATTCTATTCTATATACAATTATTTATCTTTTATAAAAATGTTTTTCAACATCATCTCCATCATCCTCACTTACAGTTTGTATAAAATTTCATATTATCAATCTAGTATATGTAAATGCTTTATTATCATTATTAATCATTTATTTGGCTATAGCTATTATTACTTTGTCTTATACATAGTACTCAAAATTTAAATAAATTTTAAATATTGTGACATTTCATTTCAATATCTTGTATCCTTCCAGAAATAGTGCAGTCCAATATCTCTTGTCCTTTGTAGAATGCTTCAATAGTGGCCTTCAGCTCTTCTGCATTGTTCGGTCTCATCTCTTTCATCTTTCTCTTGGCAATGCCCCATAGATTCTTTAAGGGGTTCAGGTCAGGCGAGTTTGCTGGCCAATCAAGCACAGTAATCCCACAGTCATTGAACCAGGTTTTGGTGCTTTTGGCAGTGTGGGCAGCTGGAAAATGAAGTCAGCATCCCCATAAAGCTCGTCTGCGGAAGGAAGCATGAAGTGCTCCAAAATCTCCTGGTAGACGGCTGCGTTGACCCTGGTCTTAATGAAGCACAGTGGTCCAAAGTCCTGTTGCTAAGTGATTCAAAGTCCTTTTTTCTGATGAGAGCAACTTTTGCATCTCATTTGGAAACCAAGGACCCAGAGTATGATGGAGTATGATGGAAGAATGGAGAGGCCAATCAAGCACAGTAATCCCACGGTCATTGAACCAGTTTTTGGTGCTTTTGGCAAAAGCGGTATGCCATAATCATCACAATGGTGACACATCACGGCTTGAACTATCTTGCTTTGCATGTAATGAGTCTTATCTCCTATATTAGTTTCACCTTTTAAGTTGCATTACTGAAATAAATGAACTTTTGCACGATATTCTAATTTTTCGAGTTTCACCTGTATTCTCTCCCATGCTCTAGACCAGTCAGCAAGTGCTCCTCTATTATTTAAGCTGCTATCCTTCTTTCCATGTTATTGGATAATGATTACATTTATAAATTTATTGCTGCCTATTGTCCTCTTCAACAAATAGATAAATGGAAATCAGAAATCAAATGTTTTTTTTCTTCTGTGTATGCTATTGCTATTATCATATCCCAGATGTTTGCCATATAATTTGTCGTTCCATCTTATTCAGGACTACTCAGTTGTAAGCCCAATGAGTTCAAGGGTCTTATTCTGCATTGCAGCAGGTAGTAGCAACAATAAGCATATTCTCTTATAATTTATTTATTGAAGGGCCTTTTAACTTCAATTAACAGATTATATATTTACTACATTTATATCTTCACTGTCCTTTTAAGATCACCCTTTAATCTGTGAAGAACATTTCAGGATGTCTATAAGTATGGATTGTCCTTGACTTATGACCAGAATTGAGCACAAAATTTCTGTTGCTAAGTGAAACATTTGTTAAGTGAATTTTGCTCCATTTTACATCCTTGCCCAAGTTGTTAAGTGAATCACTTAGTAATATGGTTGTTAAGTGAATCTGGCTTCGCCATTGACTTTGCTTGTCAGAAAGTCACAAAAAGTGATCATATGACACTGGGACACTGCAACCATAAATATGAGTCAGTTGCCAAGTGCCTCAATTTTGATCACCTGACCATAGAGAAATTGCAACGATTATCAGTGTGAAAAACCATCATAAGTCACTTTTTTCAATGCTGTGTAACTTTGAACGATTACTAAATGAACTTTTGTAAGTCGAGGATTACCTGTAAAATATGTCAGTATTGCTACTGAATATCACAAGGCATCAGATGAACAAATAAAAGGAGGAGGGATCTGCTAGAGTATGTTTTCCCCAATGTATTGCTTTCTAGATCTGCTGAGATCCACACTCCCCAATTTCTCAGGCAACATGGAAGAAAATGAGAAGATAGAGCTTGCAGATGTTCTTTGGGTTGACAAATGGGCTCTTATAAGCTTTCTTTAAAAATGCCAAGGAAAAAATAATAGATTTTATTGGATATTAGTCTTATGCTATTGATTAATATTTTTTGCATAATGATACCATGTAATTTAATATATATTTGATGACAGACCCTGTTGTGGGATCAGTGTTAGCTATTTACAGTTTATTAGAAGAAATACTGTGCTCCACCAGATACATCTTCACTTTACCTTTGTGTCTTATTGCAGGACTGCTGTATGGCTATTCCTCTTTCCCAAATTATCTTCATTGAAGAGCAAGCAGCGGGGATAGGAAAAAGGTAAAATATCATCAACAAAAATCTTCAAAGGGCATTAAAGATTTTTTGGGCATTGTTGTATCTTCCAATGCTAATAGCTATTCAGCCATTTTCCCCACCAGAACAGGAATATTGTAGGGAAAAGTGGAAAGAATATGTCACCTTGACCTTTGAACTCAAGACAGGATGTAAATTAAATATCAACCTTATAACTATTTTACAGGAACTTTATACTTGATACCATCTGATAATTGGCATAATTTCAGAAGTTCATTTGTGCCTTATTTTGACCAAGAATTATATATCTGTCCCAAATGTTCCAGTAAATATATTCAAAGTGTAGAATGTTTAATTGATGTTTAAAATGCAAAATGATTTAAAGCTTATGGAAACTTTGTTTCCCCACTTATTTTTTTGACTTGTTTTAAATGAAAGATAATCTGAATGAAAATTTTAAAATAATGCTTCTTGATTTTAGGAATTTATTCTTTAATAACAAAAATACATTTTCTCCCTTTCTCCTTTTTTTGTTTTTTGTTCTGTTTTGTATCTTTAGTGCCAAAATAGTTGTACATCTTCATCCAGTAGGTTCCAATAAGGATCCTGGTCCATTCCAGACTAGTAAATACTCATATATCAAGCTTTCTTTCAAAGAACATGGTCAGATTGAGGTAGGCATGCTTTCTAAATGACTGTTATATAAAAATAATAGAAATAATTTTTAGTGTAATTGAAATACTCTTTTAAGGAGAGAAAAGGAAATTTATCATACAGAATTCCAAGATTATTATTATAATCGTTTGTTGTGCAGTAAGCCAGATTGTTCAGACTGGATTTGACATTTTTATTCACCTATCAAGTTTTTTTCCAAAGTCCTGAGATAGGCAGGTGTTGATGTTTGATGGTGTTAGAAGTATCATTAAAGAATGTAAGCTTTCTGAGTAAAGCTGCCTTTTGTGATTGTTCATTTTTGGAAATTATTGCCACATAGTTCTTCAGGAGGCTTACGGAAGAAATGTCTCAGCGCAGATGGGAGAACATGCCAGCTTCTCAAACCATAGACGTTGATAAGTCTTCACAGGTATGTATGCAGTTTCTAATGTTTGGATACCTGATTTCTAAGTAAGAATGATATTTAACACATGATGATAGAGAAAACATCAAAGTGGAGGAGGCTGCCTGGGATCGTAGGATTTGATGTGTTGTCAAGCAACTATCTTAGATTAATACAATATAATTGCAAGTGAACCTCTTTCAAAATAGTATCAAATATATAACTGGATCTTTGTTTCATAAAGAGGTACACATTGCATAGGTGATAACTTTTATTAGATGAAAGGGAAAATATAATAATTTAGAATGCCAGTATAATTTGGTATGCTGAAAAAGATTTTAGGAAATGATACCCTGACTTTATTTAGTGAATTATGATTACCATGAAACTTGGTTTAGCAGGCTTTGAATGCAACCGACAGATCTCCACTGTACTTCTGCCACTTTGCAAAATTGCATAATGGATCACACTAATAACCATTTTAATGTAACAAACAATCAGGAATGATGGACATCCATTTTGCCCAGGTGTTCTGTTAAATCAAGGTTTCACGTGTACCTGTGACATGTGAACCTTAACCTCACCAGTTCCTCTTTCTTTCTCTAGCACAGCCACAAGGAAACAGGGAAATATGGCTCCCCTTTTTAACTACCAAGAATTTACCTTTATCTCTGAACACTGCAATTTGTGCTTTTTCTTAACAGTGATTTCCTGAACTTTAGAATATAGTTTATGCAGTTTATATCAATAATGTACACATGCAATTAACCCCCTTTGACATTAAAGGGAAGACGTCTAATCTGCATTGGATAATGAATGGGAGGTGACAAGTCCACAGCCTGTACACATTCACTGTATTCATTTATTGCTCAAAGAGCCAGTATAATCGAGTCTAGTGGATAAGGCATCAGGCTAGAAAGCAGGAGACCATGAGTTCAAGTCCCCCCTTGGCGATGGAAGCTAGTTACATGACCTTGGGCCATTCCCTCTCTCTTAGCCAACTCACCTCAGAATGTGAAAAAAAAGCCATGTTTTGCCCTAGAGCAGAACTGTCGAACTCATAGCCCACGGGGCAAATGCATCACGCGCTGGCCATGCCCAGTTTAGTGAAGGGGAAAAAGGTCCCGATATGTCATGACGATGCGAGTTTGACACCCTTGCCCTAGAGCAAAAACAATTGTATTGATTTAATTATTTATTTATAAGTAACAAATCACCATGTAGCAAACCTGATTTGTTGGTTTATTTTCTCTAATATTACTGGTGTGAGCACTTTTCTTTTCCTATATTTTTGCACCCTACCTAGTTCACAGATACAAGATAAAGAAGGCAGAAAGAAGGCAAAACAAACTAGGGAACTGTTAATATTATTTTCTTACGTGTCAGCAAAAGACTGTTAGTTTTTTTTTCTGTCTTCTTCAAAGCAGCTTTTTGTTGGATACAAAAGCAAGTCACTGTGTAATACTGCTTCTGAATGCAGCTATCAGTGTTTGTTGCATCTTTCCTTGTATTGCTTTTCCATCATAATTTGTTTATCGTATGTTATTCAGGGTGGAAGAATAAGAGCTGCTGGAATTGTTGGCATTGAGAGGAAACTAGAAGAAAGAAGAAAAGAGATGGATAAAAATATTTCTGAGGCAAGTAATTTTCTTCAGACCTAATATAACTGTAATCATTTATACTTTATGATTTTAAGTGGACCAAATTGCATTCATGTTTTGGAGAGGGGGACCTTTCCCAATACCAAATGTTTTGTCAAGGTTAGGGAAACCAAGGGCTATCCCTATTTGGGGCACACAAAAAGAACAGAAATAGAGAATTCTATAAACCTGAGGATTTCCTATTGTGAAAAGCTTTTTTTTCTTTTTTTAATGTGTACCTTATGTAACTACGTCTTTTTTCTTCTGTACTTTTGGTTATCTTATTTTGGGATGTTCAATTTGGGGATAATAAATCTTTTGTGGAAAATAGTTATCGCTGGAAAATCTTTATTGGATATATTTCTAGTCATGATTCAGGATTATGTACATGTTTTGTGGATTATGTTCTTTACTCAGTTAAAATGCAGATGTTCCCTTTAGTGTAGGCCAAACTGGCTGAACACATAAACAAAAATCACAACTAGCCCCTTGCTCACACTTGCTCATTCAAGAGGGGAAACTGTTTATTGTTGCTTTTGTTAAACCATAGCCTCTTCTTTTGTCTGAACTAAGGATCCTAGTTCAGCACTTCCCTGGTCATTTCTAATATAAGCCAACTTTTAATCATATGTTTTGACACTATAGGGATGTGATGGCTCAGTGGTTAAGATGCTGAACTTGTCAATCAGAAGGTCGGCAGTTCAGTGGTTCAAATCCCTAGCGCCGCATAACGGAGTGAGCTCCCGTTACTTGTCCCAGCTTCTGCCAAGTCTCTGATTCAGGTGATAAAATGAAAGCAAATACAATTGAAATTCATTTCCTGGCCATTCAGAGATGAAGGCAAACAAAGGGCTTTCTGTAGCTGGTAGATGCCAAGTTGAATTAACTTAAGCATCCTGCAGCTCTATTCATGTGTGTGTGTCTCTCTGGCTAATTTTCTGTTCAGCTTGTGAACTGCCAGCGCAAAGGAGGCTCATTTAGCAGATTTACAAAAATATACCAATATTGCATTTTTCATATGACCATGAGCCACATGTAACTCTGCTGCCTCTTTCCTCCTCTGTTTATTGGAGGATACAAGGAATGGATGTTAGCTGAGGGAAACCATTGTGAAGTAATGCTAATTTCAGATCATTTAGTTTTAAAACTGGTTCCCTGAATTTTAGAATAGACTTCCTGCGTCTGCTAGTTATTCTTATTTTTTTAAGTGATTCTGTTAGTTATTTGTCTCAGGAAGTTCCTTTCAGGTGTGTATACATTTTTCTTTGTACAGCCTGAGTCACTTGGTAGAAAGATTATTTAAAACACACTGTCTGTTGACCTAGATTTTTTTTCTTTTATTGTTGCGTAAGAAATTTGTTTATGTTGCTGAAAGCAAGGCTAAATATGAAATTTTAATTAGAATGGTGAGTTTTGCAAATATATATGTAAAAAAAACCCTGCATAGCATCGTGCCCTATTAAATTCTTCCAGATTTTCCTAGTGTTAATTTACTTTCAGGTTGTAAAATTATGTATAATTACAGGTCAGATGAGAATATTTAGAGTAACTATTTACTTTCAAACCATGTTGAAAATGAGTTGCTAGAAAATAGGCTTTTTAAAGCTAAGTCTCTAGTATGCTCTTCTAGTCAGAAATAAATCTATTTAGATTACAAAGCAGAATCATGTATATAATTATTTATGTATTAGAATTATTGATACTTGAACTCCAAAAATGGCAACAGATTGTTTTTTTTAATTTGGAAGGAAGGTTAATGGTTTAAGTTACAGGTGTGATGCAATTGCATTTTTTTGCAATAGGAAGAAATTATGTATTACTAAATCAATTTATTATTTCAGGCTTTTGAAGACCTCAGCAAGCTGATGGAAAAGGTAATACCTCCACTTTATTAATAAGCATGCTGATTAACTGGAGACTGGAGAAACTAGTTTTATTCAATAGAATAAAATAGGGGAGGGAGGTTCTGGGACTTGATTCTACAGAAGTATAACTTGTATCATTCTATATCTTTACATATATCTATACATACATGCACAGATTATAAATATACTGTGCATTATTTCAATTGTCATAACTTAATGATTACTTGTGAAGTTATTATCATATAAACTAAATAAATAAAGTGAGAAATTATTGACAGTATGTCTAGATGGTAGATGTTTGTCTATACAGTGAGCCACAGTTGACTCCAACTCAATGACACCTAACTGGATTGTGAAGGAAGGGAAATGCCAGCCAAACCTAATCTAAGAATTCTCTTTTCTAGCTTTGACCTGCTGAACAGCTCAGCAACTCAAACTTATTCCATGAAGAGTGATCTCACAATAAAGGAGCAAGGTTGTGTCCCATCATGATTTTGTGTTTCATTTTGTCTTACAGGCAAAGGAAATGGTGGAATTGTCCAAATCAATTGCTAGCAAGATTAGAGAAAAGCAGGGTGACATCACTGAAGATGAGGTCAGCTAATATTCTGCTAAATTATGATTCTTTCATCATTCTAAGTTGTAAAACAGCTCCTTTTCCGGTAAATTAGGTCAATGTGATTTTTTTTCCAGTGAATATTGGTAAACGAGTGTTAAGGTAAACAAGATTAGTGTTATGTAAATAGAGCCAATATAGTCCAGTGCCATGTCGTCCACAATATGGTTGCATGATATTACAACCATAAATTCCATTTCATTCCATTTCTATACTTTATCTTACCCTTGAGTTGAAATCTCCTTCCCGCCATCCCAAGCTGAGATTCCCATATCATTAAGGGAAGCTTCTCAAAATAGAATATCCTCATGGAAAATCTACCAATCCACTGTGGATTAGTAAACTTCCTCAAATTTGTTTATCAGAAAGTAAGTGACAAAATAATGATGAGATCCTGCTACATTTTTTTCAAATATGCCAGGTGTACATCATGACCATGTGAGATTTTTTTTTTCTTCCTTCCTTCCTTCCTTCCTTCCTTCCTTCCTTCCTTCCTTCCTTCCTTCCTTCTATTATTCTTCTGTATAGGGACATCATTCTTTTGTTTTGAATTTTCCCTCTTTTGTGTGTGTGTGTGTTAGGATCTTCCAAGTTCACGTAGTCTATTTTAATTAATTATTGTTTGATAAAGAATCTGATATTCTCAATTTTAATTTGTCATTTTTTTAGACAATAAGGTTCAAATCCTACTTGTTGAGCATGGGCATTGCCAATCCAGTAACCCGGGAAACCCATGGATCTGGTACTCATTACCATATGCAACTGGCAAAACAATTAGCTGGAATTTTACAGGCACCTTTAGAGGTAAAGTACTTAACTGTCTTTTTTTTATGTGCAGCTTTATATACCAGCACATACCAGCACATTGTGACTTTAGCCAAACTTAAAAGGCCAAGGAAGTCAGATCTACTTAGCACATGGATCAAAGAACATTAGGAAATACTGAGGTTGTCATTTAGATACAGAGTTTGAAAAAGGAAATCTTGGAAAATCACTACTGAACTGTTGTCAAAAAAATTAACATATTTGATACCAAGGGAGTCTTTATTTTATACCTTATCCATACATCATCCTGAATCTACGGATCTCAGTTCCTCCACTATAATTCTGTTTTCTTTTCTTATAATAGAGAAAAAAAAATTAACAGCATGCCTAATGAAGTAAATATACTGCTTTATAAAATCAGAACTGTTTATAAATAAATCCATTAAAATAAACAGTCCTCATTTAGCCACCACAATTGAATTAACAACTTGGTCACTAAGTGATATGGTCATTAAGTGGAACACCACTTGACTGTGACCACGCTTCCAATTTTCCTTCAGCTTTCCTTTTCCCCCACTCCTGCGTCCTTTGGGATGCTCATCCCAATGCTGGAATAATCGACAAGAAGAGAAGTAATGTTTGTATTTACACTCATTTGAGGAAAAGGCATTACAAGATAGGAAGCAAGCACCCAATGGGAAAGAAATATGCTAGGACTAGCTGTTTGCCTGGTGGCGCTCCTGGCTCCCCAACCTTGAGCCATTTAGGAGGCAAACAAAAACCAAGGTGTGAAAATAATTAAAATCTTTTCAATTCCAAGCAGCATCTGCAAGCCAGCTAATTAAGACCATAGAACTGAGCTTCTTAACTTAGGGTGAGCACTTTGGGGGGAACACTGTAAATAAAAGCTCTGCACTGAAAAACAACTGCAAAAGAGATTTCTTATTTAGGCAATTTCTCCATTCTATGAGAGGGTGGGAGTGGGGAGAAAAAAACCAGGATCAGGCCTAGGACAAAAAGCTGACTTACTATAAAGATAAGCAAATCACTGAGAATGACACTTTAAAGATAGCACAAAGAGTAGGATTTAAAAAAATTAAAACCAGGCAGCTAGAAGCTAAAACTCAGTAAAATACATGAAAAATAAAATGTTTGATAGTTTGGATGTTGTTTAAAGAGAAGACCAAAAGTATCCAGAGAGATTTCTTCAACTTGAACATCACACAGAATATTGAATTAAATTGCACGGAACTGAACTTTATTTGGCCAAGTGTGATTCGACATACGAGGAATTTGTGTCAGGTACAGAAGTGCTCAATAAAATCTATTTTAGCATAGATGTTATATTTGGATGCCATAGAATAAAGAGACATTCTGAAAGATGATTTTTTTTATTACTAAAACTCGATTCCTATAATCTTAAAAAGACGAAATGTAGTTATCCACATCCATGCGTGCTAAGAGGAGAGATATTTGAATGCATGGCAAATAAAATAATACAATTCAATTTAATTCAGAGGCATTTCAGAATAAATATAGATCATGTTTCTATTTTTTTTTTTTGCTTTACTTTTTTTTATTACTAAAACTCGATTCCTATAATCTTAAAAAGGGTGAAATAGTGCACCATAGGGCAAAATGTTTTGCACCAAATTACCTCAAATGAGCTAACTTGGAGAATGTGTCCAAAATCCAGGATCTATGATTCCCATAAAATTGAAATTTGGCAAATTTTATGAACATTTTATGACATAAAAATTACTGTATTTTTCGGAGCATAAGACACACTTTTTCCCCCTCAAAAAAGAGGCTGAAAATCTGGGTGCTTCTTATACACTGAATACAGGATTTTTTTGCCTCCCAAACCCAGCCCCCTTCACCAAAATGGCCATGCATAGCCTTTAGGAGGCTTTCAGAGTGCTCCTGGGGGCTGGGGAGGGCAGAAATGAGCAAAAAACGGGCCGTGTTTTGCTCAATTTTGCCCCAGCCCCCAGGAGCACTCTATAAGCCTCCAAAAGGCTATGCATACTCCTTTTTTTGGCAAAAAACGGACCCTTTTTTTGCTCATTTTTGAGGGGCCCTATCCCCCCAGGAGCACTCTACAAGCCTCCTAAATTCTATTCATGCCCTTTTTTAAAAAACAAATGGGCCCGTTTTTGCGAAAAACGGGCCATTTTTGGGAGGTCTGCAGAATGCAAAAACTTTTTTTTAAATTTGCCTCTTCAAAATCTTGGTGTGTCTTATACTCCGGTGCGTCTTATACGCCGAAAAATACGGTACTATAAAAGAGTTTATGGCATAATTCAAAATGTCATAAAACATATCCTGTGCTGATGTTTGACTGCGCTATACTGTTCAATGTGGGCTATTTTCAAAAAGGGGTTTTATCACCATCAGCTTTCCATATCTCTACTGGTGATAGAAAGAGACTGTTGATTTGAGGTATATTTTTGGCAACGTTAAGTACCACTAGCAAAAAAATGACTGGAAGGATTTGACACATTTATGCCTCTGTTGAATGTTCTGTACCACTGTCCAGCACCTGTTGGTTTTGGCACCAGGTATGTTGCTGCTGTGAAGCTACATCTGCTCGGGTTCTAACTTCAGCACCATTTTTAATTTTCCAGTCCCCCCTCTGGAAATATTAATATTGTCAGACTGCCAGATTTGCTTTGAGATAGCAGAATTTGTATTTTAAGAGCTATTCTTAAATCAACAGGAACGGGGAGGAATAATGTCCCTCACAGAAGTTTATTGTCTAGTGAATCGTGCTCGTGGCCTAGAGGTAAGGAATGCATTGTCTTCTGCACTTCAATGAAACTATTTGCGCTTCACTAAGTATGCCAGGGAACTTTTCTGGAGTAATGGCTGATGGCAGATACTGGAACTTAACCGTTATTTCTGCTATTGGTGAACGGCATAAAGATTGTCCTAGCACAGCGATGGTTAACCTTTTTTGGCTCACGTGCCATAAGTGGGAGGAGCGCAGGGGGGTCGTGTGCAGGCGTGCCACACCCATAATGCATTGCGCGACACCCCCCCCCCCAGTGCGCATCGCACACTACAGGCACAACCCCCACATTTGTGCATGCTTTTTTCGCCCTCCCCAGGCTCCAGAGGCTTTGTAGGAGCAGGGAAGGGCAAAAACAGCCTCCCCTGCCCCCCCCGGAAGCCCTCCAGAGGCTTCAGGGACCTTCAAGAGGCTTCCCTGAAACCTCCGGAGCAGTCCAAACGACCCTCCAAGCAAACAGGAAGTCCGTTCCTGAACTTCTGGTTTGCCCATAGGGCCATTTTTTTTGCTCTCCGGAGGCTTCAGGGAAGCTCATGAAGCCTCCGGAGGGCCTCCGGGGGGGGGGGGGGCTCTTTTCGCCCTATAAAGCCTCTGGAGCCTGGGGAGGGCGAAAAATGGCTTTAAAAAAGGGTGAACTCAGCTGGCCAGCAGGCACATGCGCGCTGGCCAGCTAACACGGCAGCCCCTCGCATGCCCTGACAAATGGCTCCGGGTGCCACCTGTGGCACGCGTGCCATAGGTTCGCCATCACTGTCCTAGCACGATAAGTCATCTGGCAATGCATTAGAAATCAGTAGAATGTAAACAAGCGTGTAGCTTGCCATTTTTAAGGCTACCACTCTGTTCAAATTTACCTGAAATGGAATTCCATGGAACTCACTAGGATTATTATTAAGAAACAGGTAAGCATATTTACTGTTAGGAAGACCATAGGAGGATCCTATGGTTAAAAAAAAAGCTCAGTTTTGTAAAATGAAAGCCAGGAAAAGGTGAGTCTGCCAATTGTTAACGTGTTTCTGTATCTGTTTGCATTATGCACGCACTGCTGCTTTGAGAGCCTAGGACTGTTGATAGAGTAAAATAGCTAAAGGATGTGCACAAACTTGGTTAGAAGATGTAAACATCTCACAGAACTTTAGTAGAAACTAGAATATCTGCAAGGTTTTCTGCTACAAATCAGCTAGCGACCCAAGGGAAGTTCCATTGCCAGCATCTTGCTGTGGAATTGCCAGAAGCGCAGGAGGAGAGATGGATTCCATCTATTATGCATTTTGAGGCTAGAATGTTTGAAATAAAGAAGTAGATGGTGGCAACTTCTGTTCTCCACTATTCTTTCCAGAGGCCTAGTGACATGGAGACAAGGTAGGACAGGCTTCCCTGATCTGGTGCTGGCCAACTGCATCAGTTTTTAATGCCTATTATCACAGCTAGCTGATACTAAAGACTGTAAGACTGTAGGTTATGTAATCCAACACATCACATTAAAGAATGACAGTGAAGCATTCCAAAAGTCTTCAGCTAGTATGAATGTATGCTATTCCCCATTCTTTAAGTGTTACACACTCACATTTTTTAAAGAAAGAATGGGATTTATAATATATGTCAACATTACTCAGTTGCAATCATTGTCCCTTAATTGCTCTTTAAATCTCATAAAGGAATGCAAAAGCCTTGTAAGGATATATAGAAGTGTGATTATTACTGTATAAGATTAATCTTATGTATGTTTTCTCATTAGTTGCTTTCCCCTGAAGATCTAGTAAATGCTTGTAAGATGTTGGAATCGCTGAAGTTACCTCTAAGGTAAGAAGTCTTCAAATTCTAAAGGGGTGCAGGGGAAACCTCTCAAAGGGTAGGATGGGGCTCAGTCCTTTCCCTTCCTTGTATTTAGCAATAACAGACATACACTGCTTCATAGTGCTTTAAAGCCCTCTTTAAGCAGTTTACAGAGTCAGCATATTGCCCCCAACACTCTGGGTCCTGACCTCGGACAGATGGAAGGCTGAGTCAACCTTGAGCTGGTCAGGATTGAACTGCTGGCAGTGGGCAGAATTAACCTGCAATACTGCATTCTAACCATTGCGCCACTACGGCTCTATTTATTTGTTTGTTAGATTTACGTCCTGTCCTTTGTTCAGGATCCCCAGATGTGCACATAGAATCTTTATGTGTTTTTCAGATCCTTATAAAACCTATGTGGAGAAAAACGGGATTCAGAATTAGAAAGTGGCAAAAAACAAAAAGCAAAACCCAAATCTATGGGTGGAGTTTTCTCATCATATGAAAATGCCCATATTACAGTCAGATATCATTCTCATAAGGTTGGCCATGCTGCTTTCTCATGCATTTATGGAGTGTAGAAATCATACTGGACTAAACTTTTCAGTTCTTCATCCACCCTGCAATGTCTTTCACAGTACTCTGATATTTGCAATTAAGTTATATCACTTTGTCCCCATATGTAGAAAAAGCTTTGCTAACAGAAATTTATTTGTCAGGCTATTAAAAGCACAGGAATACAGATGATTTTAAAAAGTTGGCAACTGTGTTTCAGACTAATGGAATGGAAATACTACAAAGAGATTTGATTTGATTTCTTTGCCAAACACACAGCTATTTATCCTACTAAATGGAAATTTTTATTTTTATTTATTTATTTACACACACACACACACACCCCTTCCAAATAGAACTGTAGTCCTCCAGTTCAAGAGGACTAATATTTCATAGACCAATAATTATATGGGAGATATGTTTAAAATGAATAGTTTTATAGGTTTTTTTAAAATAGAGAACTTAGCTATTAACAGTGTAAATGCACGAGGAAAGAGTTATGTGACATTTGGATTGAGACAAAAGCTTACACATGGGGAGGTTGTAAATCAAGCAGAGTGTGCAAGTCAAGGCGATGTTACGGATGTGCAGTGTGGAAAAGACATTGGAAAGGTGGATAAATAAAAAACAATATTACAGGAACAGGAAAGAGGAAGTGTGGAATTGTGAAGAAGGACCTAGTAGATGAGCAGGGGCTCTGGGAAAAACCCTCAATGTTCTTCAGATCAAAGCAGGCTGCATACAATGAGGAAGCAGGAGGAGTTTGGAGAAGGCTAATTAAAATGGCTAAAGAAAGAAAGCCAAAATAACCCATGGTAGGAAAACAGGAACTTGAGGAAACCATGGGTGATGGAGATATGAGAAAAAGCACAGCAAAGAAAAAAAATCTAGTAGGGGCACTGCCCATTTGCAAGAAAAGAGCTCAGCAGGCATCAGTACATGGACAGCAACTAACTTTAAGCTGTGTTCATACAAGTTCAGTTACAAACCTGGGCACTGCCTTTATGCAACATGCTAAACTTGATCAATTGTATTAATGTGGAATCATCTTACAGTTCTATTTAAACCAAGAAGACAGGTTAATTTGGTATCCAGGTTGAACCTATTGTGTAACTGAAGCCATAGAACTGCTGGGAGTTCTGCCTCTAAATCCTCATCTGGAAGTATTCTATTTCATTGTATCCTTTTAAGCGCAAAGGTGAAGTAGAGGGTACCAAAGCAGAGAAGAGCTGTGGTGGCATAGTGGTTATAGAAGGCAGTATTGTAGGCTACCTCTGCTCACTGCCAGCAGTTTGATCCTAATGTTCAAGGTTGACTCAACTTTCCATCCTTCCGAGGTCGGTAAAATGAGGACCCAGATTGTTGGGAGCTATACACTGACACTGAAAACCACTTAGAGAGGGCTGTAAAGCACTGCTAAGCGTTGTATAAATCTACGTGCTACTGCTATTAGCATTGGACATCATATTTGTGGTAGTCCAACTCTTTGGTGACAGATTAGAGTTCAGATTTGTTTTTTTCTTTTTGGGATTTAGGTTACGTATATTCGACAGTGGCGTTATGGTAATTGAACTCCTATCACATAACGAAGAAGAAATGGTGGCTTCTGCTTTAGAGACAGTATGTATTTTAAGGGAACAGTCATATTGTTATTGCCTAGCCTGGCATCTAGATGGGCTTCTTCCTTTTGCCTATTATCTTTTGTTAAGCACACATCCGTAGAGACCTGCACATTTAAACCTGCCAGGAGAAAAGACATCTATCTGCTTTAGGCTCAGTATATTTAACTTTAATGTTGACAGATTCCCCTCTATCTGCATATATTATTTCCTATCTTTATTGAAACAGGTTTCTTATACTGCAAATACAAACAATGTTTTAACTCTTGTTTCCACCTAGACTATTCATCATGGAAATACTTGTTTGGAAAAATTTAAAATTAATTCTAAACCCTGTTTTTAAACATTGGACGTTTTTGTTTTTACCTTACTTTTTGAAATAATAAATGAATTTGTTAAATTAAATTGCAAAGCAGGAAAGGCCTGGTAATTGACCCAAAGTTTAGGGGCATAGGCCTAGCTTCAAAAGGTTTCCTGTTTCTGGGAGTAGGAATAAGCTTTATGTGAAAAAAGGGTTGGTCGTTTCACATGTATTGAAGATAAGCTAGATATTTATCAAATTTATTACCTTTTTGTTACCCCTTCTTCTGCCAAGAACTTGATTGTATATGGGCTCATAGAATCTCTCTCTGATAAATAGTACTGCTTTGAGCCACAAAGTGTATTCCTTTGGGGTGCTCACGTTGCATTGCATCACATATATGTAGTCTTTGACTTATGACCACAATTGAACCCAAAATTTCTGTTGCTAAGTGAGACATTTGTTAGGTGAGTTTTGCCACATTTTATGACTTTTCTTGCTATAGTTGTTAAGTGAACTTAACTTAGTAACATAGTTAAGTGAATCTGGCTTCCCCACTGACTTTGCTTGTCAGAAGGTCACAAAAGATTAACACATGACCCCAGGAGATTGCAGCTGTCATAAATATCATTTAGTTGCCTCTGAATTTTGATCATGTGACCATGGGGTTATTGCAGTGGTCAAAAGTGTGAAAAATTGTCATTTTTCAGTGCTATTATAACTTCAGTCGCTAAATGAACTGTTGTACATCGAGGACTACCTGTACAGAAAAGAGGCGATGCTTGCATCAGAACATTGCAATTCTGATCTCTTCAGTCTGAGTCCTTTCCCTCCCCATAGAAGATACTCCTGATATGGGATTATCACATTGGCTCACCACATTCTTGGGGAAGAGGACAAGGGAGAATTGTTTTCCCAGAACTCTCGGGATTTCTCAAGGCCAGACAAGGATTGTGTTTCTCAAACAACTTCTATATGGGGAAAGCCCAACATATAAACTTTAAAAATGTTCCACATTTCCTTAATCCACAACATGCTCTTCCTCTTAGATTTATAGCCTGAGTTCCATTGAACAGGCCAGTTTGCATGTCACGTTAAGTTCTTCAGAGTCGAATCCATCTGGGAAAAGATGGGTGGCTGATAATATATTAGCTTGATTAAGCAAGTTTAGCATGACATATGGTAAGCAAAATTCTGACTTTGCCCAGAGCAAGCTAGTCAACACAATGAATAATAAACTTATTAACCTGTTATTAAAAATTATCAGATTATAATGTTTACATGGGGGAGGGGTGTTAGATGGAACTAGAGTCCTGTGTTTTCATATAATAATAAGTTTTACTAAGCAAGCCATTAATGACTTGTGAGCCTTAATCATTCAAAGGTGGAATCCATATGTCTCCTGTTGGGAATGTTTACAAAGTCAGCTTCAGTATTATTCATAATTGCAATTACATACTCATGTGCAAGATTCACTCTTGACTTTGTAAATGTGCTAGTATCACTGTGGCCAACAGAAGCATGCAATCTTCTTCAGAAGGACCACTGGATTATGGGAGTTCTCATTGCCTTACTCTCTCCTCATTTTATTAACCACTCCTAGGGCTTCGGTTAGTGGGAGACTAGCTTTTGGATTGATTGATTTCCCACCAGTCATCTATGGCTTACGGGTACAATCATAACATGACAGTGTCTTATATCTCTAAAATCAGTGGTACTTATTTCTAGTAGGTTTATTTTGGGAAACTATTGATATAAAGTTTGCATGAAAAAAATAGGTGGAAGTTGCTCAGAATGGTAAAGCTGTTGAATCAAGGATAGTAGAAAAATAGATACTCACTATATAATAGACAAAAGCTGATAAGATGGTCGAAAAGCATTGTAACATACAAATATTTATTCAGCTCCGAACCTTTTCTTCCCTCTTAGGTTTCTGAGAAGGGATCTCTTACCGCTGAAGAGTTTGCAAAGCTTGTAGGAATGTCTGTGCTTTTAGCCAAAGAAAGGTAAAACCCCTCCATATATTCTGATTTTAATGACAGAAGAAATTATAATTAATAAATTAATTGACTTGTTTATAATTCAAACATCTTTTACTCTTTTTTGCAGGTTGCTGTTAGCTGAAAAGATGGGTCAGCTTTGCAGAGATGATTCTGTAGAAGGCTTGCGATTCTATCCAAATTTATTTCTTACCCAAAGTTGATTATTCATATTGTCTATTTTTCTCTTATTTAAATATGTTTACTAGATGCAATCTGAAGAAAACAGTGTCAAGAGATATATCCATTTATATCATGGTTTTGCTAAATTGTAATGATGCACCAGTAATGCACCAGGCAGGGAAGAAGGGATTAACTATGTGTAGAAAGAGAATAAAACTCCTAAGAGAATAAAACTCCTACAGATATCATGAAACTGCAGCTATTTCAGATCTTGAGAGCAAATTGGCCATGAAGGTCCATTTAATGACTTTTTCAAGAAGGAAGGAAGGAAGAGAAGTAATTTTAAAAAACATGGAGGGGAGGTGAACTCTAAGCTATTTGCAAGGCTAGACAAATCAACAAGCAGTCTATTCGTTAAATGTAGTCTATTCCATCTTTTGCCATGATTTGCATCTGCAACTTGAAATCAATAAAATATTAACAGGAGTAAAATAATATTTCTAGAGCAGTCTAATGCAAAATGTTAAAAATGTAATTTATTTTAGCAATGTCCATATTTTAGGAACAAAACTTCTTATCTACATTTGCTTGTAATTATTTTCAAAGGAAGAATGGATCAAAAATTTGTTTGTGTATGGCTTCATGCTGAATGTTAAGACAAGGAGCGCTGTGAACTCAAATTTCCTTCCTTCCATTCTTCGATTGTTGATTCTACAAATTTTCTATTTTTGTCTTTTCTTTGGCATAGCTGTGAAGGACATTCGCCATGGGTCCTTCTAAACCAGACGGTGTTTTTTGTTTCATCTTTATATTAAAAAATAAAGATGAAAGATTTACTCATTCTTTATCTTGGAAACATTTGCTGGTACTGTATCGGTTTTTATATGAAACAAGAAGAGAACTTTGGTTTCGCAAGTTATCTGTTATTTTTTTACTAAGATTATATCCTATTAAATACCAATAATCTCATTGCTGTTATTCTGTTTCCCCACCAGATGCACAATTCACACTTGGATAGCCAATAGAGTTTTAGCATCAAGCATGTCTAAAACATACATTATTACCAAAATAGGGTATTAAAGTTGTCAGTGTAGCTATTTGTATTCATAGAAATCATTTGAATATTTATTCTGACAATAAAATTCAATTTAATTTTAAATGTGTAAACTAAAATACAAATACAAGGATTGTAGTTTGTTACATTACATTTCTGACTCTATATTTGTATTTTCAGTTGAATTCACTGAAATTTTAAAACCTAGAGAATAACAGTCATTTTGCCAGTGCAATCTTTTTAAAAGTTGCTGTCATCTCCCATTTTGATTATTTGATGAAACTATATTTTTGTTGTGCAATATAACAGCTGATTTTATACTTCTAATATTTTGCTACTTTCAGATATTAAAGTGTATGTGAGGCATTCCTGCTAAGAAGGAACACACAGTATTTTTCTGTGACTATAGTTGGCAGCAGTTTCTGTCTATTTCAATAAATCTGTTTAAAGCAACCAGTGTTTATATTTTAAGTGGTGTGCTTCTCATGGAGTCTTCTGAATAAAATTTAGCTGGGTGGGCTCATTTGGAGATTGGTTGTCCATAACGGGGAAAATGCATTAAGTTTGTTAATTGTTCATGTCTTAATTTGCAAACAGAATCAGTGCCTTAGTTCTTGACATTTTTCTTTTCAAGAAAATATATAAAGAAGTAGACCACCCTCCATTTCCTTGTGTGATTACTTTGAGGGGAGGGTACCAGTGGTGGGATTCAATTTTTTTTGCTACCGGTTCTGTGGGCATGCTTGGAGGGCATGGCGTGGCTTGGTGGGCGTGGCAGGGGAAGAATATTATAAAATCTCCATTCTCACTCCACTCCAGGGGAAGGATACTGCAAAATCTCCATTCCCTCATGATCAGCTGGGACTCAGGAGGCAGAGAATAGATGGGGGCAGGGCCAGACAGAGGTGGTATTTACCAGTTCTCTGAACTACTCAAAATTTCCACTACTGATTCTCCAGAACTGGTCAGAACCTGCTGAATACCACTCTGAAGGGTACCAATTATATATCCTTTTGTTGAGACAGCATTTTTTGTGATTTTTTTTTGTACATTCGGTTAAATAAATTAAGAAATAGTGCTTGAACATTGTTCTGATCATTAGAAAATTGGGAACATCTCTTTTTAAATTTCTCAATTAAAGTGTAGTGAAAAGTAAACCCACCACTTTCCATTCTGAAAGAAAACATAATAGGGAGAAGAAACTGCCAAAGAGCCATCAGTAAACAGCCCAACCAAAGAATCTCTTAAGACCGCCTCCACCCACACCGACAGGCAAGACACCAGAATAAAAATTGCAAGGAAACAAGCAAGCTCAGAGAGCACCAAGAACCCCCCTCAGGAAGAAGATGGCATAGGTGACCTTCCTTACTGCTGGGAATCTCATCACCTACTGGTATATATTGTGTTTGGCTGCTACTTCAAGGCTGCTGTGAAATGACATTAACTATGCTCCTCTCAGCCAGTGCAATTTTGTCATCTCAATCTGGGCGGTAAGGGACATGAAAACTCCATTGCAACACTTGAGGGGTGGCTAATCGAGCAGAATTATTATTGTTTAACTGAACCCACAAAATTCAGTTCATAAAACAGCTGTGGGGAGAATAAAAGAACAAAAACTACTCCCCCCCCCCCCCGTCCCCAGCCCGGGGCAGTCATTTTGCTGGTGTGTCCCTATGTATTTGTTTTCCTTGGACAAATGTCATCTTGGTGGAGAGGTGCAAAAATGTATTAAAATGGTAGCAAATTTTAATACAAGGAGGGTCCTGGTGACTGGGACCCTTGAGGTTACAGATCTATAAACTCTTGTAACCTATTTTAGAATGACTAAACAGACTCTTACACAAAGCACAGAAACCACTAGTACCTCCTGTTCATGTTGCCCATCAGATAAACATACAGCTATTATAAGTAGGAGTCATTGTTTGTCTCAACCTACATTAATTTGACTAATCCCATCTTGAAAGCATCTTAAGTTGGTAGCAACAATAGCTTTTATGATCAGCCCTTGCATGTATGATCTTTGCAGATCTGTATACTTCAGCAAAGGATAGCTGAAGGAAGAGCGTAAGCACAGTTGTGGTTTCACTTAGCAACTCCTTTGCTTAATGACTGAATTGCCTGTCTCCATTGTGATCTGTAAACAAGGAGTGTCTCTCTAGCTCTCTCATTCTATTTCATTCACCATTTTTGACAAATTTTCAATAGGTCTGTTCATTTATCACAGGGAGTGCCTTCATTCCTGAAAAAAATGATCAAGTTCTCTGGCAACTGGTTACAGATGGCAGGGCCCATTTCCTCCTCTAGTCTAGTTTATAACATTTTCCAGCTGAATAGGCTCTTGCAAACATTATTCAGCCCTTTCCAATAGTTTATTTAATATTTCACCCATTTTCGGATCAACTGAATGGTCCTTCAATTAGAATTCATTAACAAATCATCATTCGTCCTGTCAATTGTCAAAAGCCCAGATCCAATGGAGAAATCTTGCTGGCTACTATCATGCTTAGCTTTAAGGAAGTGAGTGTGATCAATGGTGTGTGTTTCTATGCAGAAGTAAGGAAATGCGCGCATCCTGTTTCTAGCTTAAAGGAAAAAAGTCAATGCCCGGACAGCGAAAACGTTTTCGCCCGTCAGGCTTCCTCGCAGATAAATACGTCCCTCGCACCTTCCAATCGAGGCACCCACTTAAAAAAAAAATCCTTGAAAACTACACGGGGGAAAAACCCCCACCCAAATCTCTTCTCCGCCCTGCGCGCCAAACCTCCACCTGTCTCAAAGCATTCTGCCCGCAGCGCGCGGGACCCCCGGGCTCTTCCACCGCGCTTCTTTCCCGCCTAAGAGGCGCGCGGAGGTTTTCAGGGAAACGAGGCGAGCGCAGGGCACTTGCAGGGGATTCTCACCTCGCCGAGAGCGCGGCGATGAACCCCATTCTCTGGGTTCCCACGAGACGGGCCGCGTGTTTTTAACCACGGGCAAACTTCGGGGGCGCCATCGCACTCTCTCCACAACGCGCTGGTCTGGGGGGGGGAGGAGTCCTGCCCCGCCTCACAAACTAATCCCGCAATTCTGATCAGGGTAGGGTGAGGGGGGGCTTTTCCCGCAGAAGGGCGCGGTGAGAGGCCGCGGAACGTGCTTCTTTCCCGACCCGGCGGCTGCGCCAGCGCTTTCCAGTGGGGCGGGCCAGCCAGCCTGGCCGCTTCCCGTCTCTCTCTCTTTTTGCACCACGCCCGAGGCCAGAGGCGCATCTCTCTCTCTCTCTCTCTCTCTCTCTCTTTCCAGCTCGGGCGCGTCTCCTCCGGTAGCCAAGGAGGAGAAGTCTCCGCGGTGCTCCCGCTCCAGACATGAGCCCCCAACGCGGGGAGAAACGGGCGAGAGGTCGGCGGCGAGGCCGTCTGTTGGCGCCCCCGCGGCTTTTGCTCCTCAACTTCTTCACCTGACGCCCCGCGGAAGAGCTCCTTCCCTGAGCAAACTGGAGAGATCCCCCTTCGAGGATCAAGTTCGGACTGGATCGCTTGCGCTGCCAGGACGCGCAGCCGAGGATACGGCGCCCGCACTCCTTCGCCTCTTTTCCTCCCGCTCCGCCTGTTACTCCTCTTGTCTCGCAGTTGCCCAGCGCGCTTTTGAAGCAATAGGTAGGCACTTAAGTTATTGGTCGGCGAAGAAGGAAAATGCACTATATATTTGTGGGACGGTGGGGGGTTATTTTTCTTACTGGCTGGGTTGCTTTGGGAATGCGGGTAGTCCTCGACACACCATCACAATGGGGCAATTGTAGTGATTCACTTAACAAGAAAATGAGGCAAAATTCACTTAACAACTGCCTCACTGAGCAACAGAAATCTTGGGGTCCACTGTGGTCATAGGTTGAGGACCGCCATGTGGCTTGCAATAAAGACTTTATTTTTGAAAACTCTGTAAATGCTGCTTTTTCTTTGTAAAATGAATTCAAGGATGCTGGCACACATAGAACATTTTTTTTGTTCATGCGTATTCAAAAGTACAGGTAGTCTTTGATTTACAGCCACAATTGAGCCCAAAATTTATGTTGTTAAGTGAGACCTTTGCTAACTGAGTTTTGCCTCATTTTATGACTTTTCTTGCCACAGTTGTTAAGTCAATCATTGCAGTTGATAAGTTACTAAACCGGTTGTTAAGTGAATCTGGCTACCCCATTGACTTTGCTTGTCAGAAGGTCGCGAAAAGTGATCGCATGACCCTGGGACACGGCAACTGTCATAAATATGAACCAGTTGCCAGGCATCTGAATTTTGATCACGTGATTGTGCGGATGCACAAGTTGCACCTTTGAAAAATGGTCGTCACTTTTCAGTGCCGTTGTAACTTTGAAAGGTCACTAAATGAACTGTTGTAAATTGAAGACCACCTGTATGGTTTTTAAAAGGTTTGTGATTCTTTTGTGCACTGATCTGTTTCTGCTCTGGAGTTGATCAGTTCAGTAAAATCTGGCCATGTACAGTTGAACATGAACTCATTATTTCTTGTCCCAACATGATTTTTGGATTTCTCTCTTAGTGTTTCATTGATTGCTCTAATACTCTCTCCACTTTTTCTCTCTCTTCTTTCACTGAATTTCTGGCCCAGTAATTTCTGTGCAAACTAATGAAGTATGTAATTGAAATCCAGATCCCCCAGGCTAATAGCAGAAAACATTAGAAAGAATCAAGACGGGAGCAAGTCTGCAATGGGAAAATAAACTGATCATAAAAAGTTAAAATAACTTTAAAGGATTGTCATAAATACAGAGAGTAATGTGTTATTGTCAGTTCTGAAAGTATGTTAAAGGGCCTAGCTCAGCTTTGTGTCCTGAAGTGGAATTCCATTGTGCATGCACATATTTAACAATTTTGCAGTGACACAGAACCTTTGGTTAAATACACTGGCAAGGTCCAGTCTGCTAGAGGCAGTGGTGGGTTCCCAATTTTTTTACTACTATTTCGGGTGTGTGTGCAATACTTCTGCGCATGCCCAGAAGCTTCTGTACATGCTCAGAAGCTTCTGTGCATGCACAGAAATGTCTGGGCGGATGGGCAGAGCCTCCTGCCGCTGCTATTACTGGTTTGCTCAATCCGGGCTGAACTGGGAGCAACCCACCTCTGGCTAGAGGCAGGGATTGTTCATAGACAGCGGGACTTCTCATGGGATAAAGAAACCACTTTTTTGCAGGTGTATTTCCATTCTAAAACAATGGCATTTCATGCAGCGTAAGAGCATTTTGAATTGCTTATGATGCCAAAGCAGCTTGGCATCATAAACACAATCTATATCTAATCCAGAATACATAATCTGTATCTAGTCCAGGATATGCAATCTGTATCTAGTCCAGGCTAGCCCAACCTACATATTCAGGTGTACTGTTGCTGAGATCCTGAATTCATTTAGTTAGCTTTTGCACAACTTAATTATGTATAGAGAAGCACCAGTTCCAAATGTCTGGTTCCCTTTGCAGTTCTTAGTTTCTTATTTGCATAAAAGTCTCAATGATAGCTACATGGTGGAGGCTGATGCTCAGCCACTAAGACCACAGTGATACTGGACAAAGATGATGTTCATTAGATTGAAAATACAATTTCAAGGGAAGGTGATACCTTGGAAAGTCTACGAATTAGGACTGCAAGTCCTCCAAGAGCTAATAGCATCGTATTTTGATTTTTATTTCCATGGCTTTTGATTTCAGAGAAATGTATAAGAACTGAAGTTTGTTTTGGGCTGGAATAGGACATGAAGAATAAAAGGAGTTGGGAGATCACCAAATCAGGATGAAACAGAGGCTGAACATTTTCCCAAACCTACTTCTAGTTGTGCTCTGTGACTATGGTGAGTATGTGGAAACATTAGATGGAAATTACATCACTATTGTCATTTTTAAATGTCATATCGAGATGGATGGACTGGAAAATCCCATCATTTCTTGATGTCTATTAAAAAGCACTAAGTTGGAAGAACTACAGTAGGTGACTTGAGGAAACTTGAGTTATTCTCCTTTCCTATAACTCTGCACATCTGGAGGAAGACTGGGGCAAGCAGACTAGCCTATTGTCCTCTCTGTTTTCTCTGCCCTCCATATATGAAGGGTGAACTTTCTGTAAAAAAAGACCCTCCTTCAATGGTGGTTTTGGATGTTGGGGAAGCAGGCAATGTCATGGATCCAAAAATCACATTTCTTAATGAATTTTAGATTTAACAGCAACAACATCGGCCACAATTGAATTGAACCAAGCAGAAGATAGGGTCTCTCCCCTTGGTGTATACAGTACAAAACAGTTTTAAGTGTTTTCTTTGGCAAATATCAAGGGAACTATTTAAAATTTTAGCTAGTAGCTTTAATTTTAGCTAGTTAATGGTTTCAAATGTGTAACTTTCTAGAAAAACAGATGTTCTTTTAAAAAAATTGAAATCCAGTATGGGACAGGGAATCAAAAGTAGTGAAGATAGGTTTGGCCAATGTAGTTGCTCTCTGTTACATTGTATGATGTAGCCGCTTTAAAATTATTTGTTTGCAAGAATGATAAAGGAGAGAAGATTTAGGAGGGAGGAGTGGAGACAGTGGGGGTTTCTTGCTTGTGGTTAAGAGATGTACTTACTTTTATTAAAAACAGCTAAGAATGAGAGAATTAATGGACCTAGCACATTCTAAATGCAAGTTCATTACTGCATCTGAATTGTTGTATAACTCAGCAATTGCACATATGCACATAGTTTGGACAGAATTACTATTTTGAAAAACAGAATTGGGCTTTTTGAATCTTTCACCTGTTCTGCATAAGAACATTGGTATTAAATTACATTAAATTGAGATTAAAACAAAATAACAGAATGATAGAGTAGGGAGGGACCTTCGAGGTCTTCTAGTCCAACCCAGTTAAATTAAATTGGGATTGTAAATTAAACAGATAATAGGTTGTGAGCCACGTGTTATGTAGATTAAGTTAGCTAGCAGCAACCTTTAGAGAGATAATTCTAGCATTCCTTCCTATAGTTTTCAGGGATGTTGAGAATTATTATGCCTTAGGTGGAATGCTATATTATACTTGGTTACATTTCCTAAAAAGCATGTAAGCTCTTCATGCTCTTCTCATTAATTACACTATCAAATTCCTTTTTTTCTCCAGTTCTCGGAGCAATCAAACTTCTCTTGGACCAACAGACTCATATAGCTTTAAGCAATGTTACAGTATCTGTTAGTTTTCAGAATTATTATGATGCTAACGACACACTGAAAAACACTTCTGTTCTACTCATGGAGGCTAGTAGAAACCAAATTGTTGCCAAAAAACAGCTTCCGGAAGACCTGCGTCAAGGTGTGGTTGGTTTTGAGTGTTCCTATTTTAAGAATGCTGGGAATTACTGGTTGAAGCTGGCTTCTGAAAACATCGGAGGGCTTAATTCCCAACAGAATGGAGAAAGTCTTCTACTCAACGTGGAATGGCCTATATTTGACTTTGATTTGAGGAGGACGTCAGGTGGTCATGGAAATTCCCTTCAGCTCGGGCTGTTTACTAACGCATATTTATGTCCCATCAATAAAACAGTGATTTCTCTGGATGTAATTCTAACCAGCAACCTATACGAACTAGGGACATTGATCTCAAATGAGACACTGGGCCTGAGAACAAGGAAAAGCCTTTCTCTCTTTGAATCGCAGTGGGTGAAATTGGACTGCCATGGGATTAGCTCAGAAGCATACATCACTACATTATTGAAATCAGCAGAGAAGGGCTCAATCATTGCTTCATTGGGACCTATAGATCTTGTGCGCAAATTTGGATACAAGCTAACCATATCAGAAGAAGTGCGATGTGAGTCATCGGTTGTGGCTTCTGTTATTTCTCCTCCATGCACATCTTCTGCTGGACGCATTGCTGTGTTTAAGTATAACCCTTTGGGTGAAATGGGGTCAAAGGTATATGAAAGCACCCTGAATCCAGAGGACCATCAGATAGAACTCAGTTGCACATTGTTTGACAGTGGCACAAATAAATACTGTTTTGAATTTAGCTCTCCCAACCAAGTGAATTCCACACCATGGGCAAAAGAATGTGTACTAATCCAAAGGAATGTTGGTTTGTATTACTTTTCCAAAATGTCTCATTTGAAACTGAAGGATTTCAGGGTCTTCTTGGATACATATTCCTTCTGGAAACTAAAGTATAATACAAAAGCATAATCCATCAACTTTTGCAAGTGCTGAGCTGCATATACAGGCTAAGATTCCTGCTAAATATGGTAACATTTTTGCCTTGATAGTGTGCTAGATGGATGAAAGTACAAGGGGAAAAGATGGTATTGTATGTTCTCATACCTATTAAAGGAATAAATAGCTTACTAATTTTTAAAACATCTAGATAAACTGTATATTCTATATACAAGCTCTCCTATGTATGCAGTTCTGTAGATGGTGCTGGATTACGCCATTGAAATCTTGCCTTTAAAAAGGAAGAAATTTACTTGTACATTTTTTCCCTGTGGCTTCTAAAGTAGAGGCACCAGATGTGAGCTGCAAAAATCCACAAAACCACAAGATAGCTGTGAAGAAAAATACAGATAGTCCTCAACTTATGGTCACAATTCAGCCCAAAATTTCCATTGCTAAGTGAAACATTTGTTAAGTGAGTTTAGCCCTGTGAAAAATGTCGTAAGTCACTTTTTCAGTGCTGTTATAACTTCGAATGGTCACCAAATGAACTGTTGTAAATCGAGGACTACCTGTATATTTTCTTCTTGTCATCTAATAATTGTCCAGATCGTTACAACCCAGATCTCATCACCATCTAATTTGCGTCCTTTGCCTCATTTCAACTTATACATCTTCTCTTATTTTATCTAAATGTTTTTTTAAAATATTCCCCATTCTAGGAGATACATATTGTATGATGATGAGGCAAATCAAGTAAATTTAAATAATGCAGAAATCTGAATGTGTGAGCATTGGCTTCAGATCCAGATTAGTGTTCCAGGTTGCCTTGGGCAAGGCATGGCAAACCACTTTGATTTTCTACCAGACTTTATGGTGCAAACCTCAGCAAGAAAAAGAAAGGAGTATCCAGTCACTTACAGAAACATGCCAAGTTGTTCTGGTGAGATACAAGTGGTTTGCTCAACCAACTGGGAAAATACCTCTCTTTTGTGCAATTAATTATAGCAAATATCCAAAGAAATGTCATGACCGTGACTACTTTGTGACATGCAACACAGGTCGGGTTTTTTGCAATGTAGCCTTACACAGTCTTAGAAAGAAATGAACCAACAGCCATTTTGAATCTCTTCACATAGAAATAGATTAACCTTAAACAAGATTATTGTGATCATAGATCATACATGGTGTCTTGCAAAATGTGTTGGGATTACAACTGCCAAGATTCACAGACCAACATATCTGTAAAGTGCCAGATTATGACAGTGCGATATGAGGATATTATGGCATTCTGTGATAGGGTTCTGCAACCAAACTCCTACACAGTACCATATGTTCCAGGTTCCATTGCCCACCAATACAACTTGTGTGTTGGGGCTAATTTGGACAGATTCTTCAAGCTATACATGAATGAGTTCAAACTAGAAGATTGTGGGCTGTTGCTTGGCATTATTAGAAATTCCTTTTCAGGGAGGGAGGGCGCAAGGCAGTTTCACCATGGCAATAATTCTGGCAGTTGAATAGGTAGCTGCTGGACCTTCTACTTTGTGAGAGAAGCCTTCTGGGGTAAGCCATTGAAAATCATAATGGTGTCATTTCTGAGGTAAATTGTCTTATTTATTAAATGTTCTACGATTATGAAGTAGTTCTAGTCTCTAATTGCCCGGGTTTTTAAAAAAAATTACTGGTAGTTCTGTTCCTTTTCTTCTCAGCAGCCCAACATACAAAAATTTAACATTACTTCTCTGCCAGGAAATGAATCACCTATTTCTCTGTTTGAAATTGTTAATAAAGGCTTAGAACTAGGACTGCCAGTATAAACCCTCTGGTAATTCCAGTAGACCTGCATGTTCTCTCTGACTCAGTCATCACTGATCCAAGCTCTGCTCTTATCTGTTGTGTAGGGAAATGAGGATTAAGTATAGTGGACAAAGGGGGGGAATTATGTCATAAACAAGAGAACTCTCACAAAGCAGCGTGATCAATATATCGGTATAGCTGCCTTTATTTTGAGGTGGCCTAATTATAAAAACTTTCTCAACCAACTATTTCAAATCACTTGCAAGAATGAATTCTCCCATCCCAGTAGCTCATTGATCAGGAAGGAAAGAAGGAGGAAGGAAGTGGTTCAAAGGAAGACATTCATGACCCAAGAGAAATGAAAGGGACCTTTGACAGCATTCTTGAGTTTTGATATAGAGGAATTTGCTAATCTAGGTTCTTCTATTATGGTAATCAGTGTGACTAACCTGAGATCTTTTAATCTGGAGAACTTTGATGCAATTGACAAACTGAGGTTTCTGAAAGTTGGCTGAAGCATTTAACTTATTCCTAGCAGTCCCAGAAGATAGGGTTCATTGTTGCTTTTCATTTCTTGGATTGTTTCTATGGAATTTTTTTTAGGGGAAGGGTGAGAAACCTGTATCCCAGTAGTATGTAGATAATACATGTGACCACAGTAAGTGGGAGTAATAGAGGTTGGAATCTAACTCTGTGGATGACTATAAAGTTTTGAACACTTCTTTGAAGTGTCATTCCTGCAGTTTTGAAGTTTAGTGGATGAAATTTTGAGCTCAGCCTTATCTTCTCCCATCTTGGATTCTTATCTATTTTGACATAATCTGCTTTATTTAAATGAAATTGGATCTGAATCTAGGCAGATCTGTTCTTTTTACCAAGTATTCAAGGTTTTTTCCCCCCTTGTTTATAGAGGAGTTATTTGGCGATATAGGGCAGAATTAGCATATTACAGGTATTTGCTTAATGGTAATTGTTATAATCAAGAAGTATTATGTTTGAACAGATTTTGAGCAGCACAATTGTTCATATCATGTTTGTCTACATTAAGTGTTTCTAATGTCAAGTTTTAAAATTTATATAACATCAAATTATTTATTGGGCTCACTGCCCAGGATTGCCTATTTTGGATGGCCAACAAGTCTAGTCTCTCTTGCCACTTCTTATAGGTACCTTCTTTAACTGGAGGTGCTGAGGGACTGAATCTAGAAGCATTGCATAGAAAAAGGTTTGCTCCATCACCACATGTGACTCCTCCATCATTGTCACTCAGTGATAATCACTTAATGCTTCAGTAATATGACATATCACCTATTAGGAATTGGGTGTCAGAGCAAAGAAAGAAATTGCAGTGTTGGATCACCACAAAATGCAGACTTTTTCCCAGGTCAGTTATTCTACATGTTGGTTTCACCTATGCAGAATGTTGAAAGCCATCCAGAAACAAGATGGCATGAAAATGACCAAATTCTTGCTTGTAGAATTAGACCATATTATGCTGTGGCTAAAAGTGTTTTTGGATCTCTGTTTTTAGATTTATGTAAAATGTATCTACTAATACCCAGTTAGTAACACTTTTAATCTTTCAAGCATAAGCGGTGAGGGCAGGAATGCTCCTTAAGGAACAAAAGTTAGTGTACAGATGAGATAGAAGTAAGGATGGTTTGCAAGGATAAAAAGGGATGGAGTGGCTTGCGGAAGAAAGTAGAAGCTCAATTTATATATTTTTATCTTACTCTTCCCATTGGTTTGACTTATTATTATTTTCTTGCTGCATTTTGCGTAAAGTTTTTTACCCTAAGAGTGGGTATCTATACATATGTATATAAGGCTACTAATCAGCCTTGGGTTATTTTCTGGTCAGTGGAAAAGCAAGTTCACCACAAAAACGCACTTTCTTGAAGGGTCATCAGCTTTAACTGTGTTACCTTGCTGTACTGCATTTATATATCCCAGGTCTTCTGCTACCATTTGCAGTCTGGTGAATTTCCCAGATTTTTTGTATATCCCATAACAACTGAAGTTACTAATGGTCTATGGGTAGCCCTCGACTTACAACAGCTGATTTAATGACTGTTCAAAGTTACAACAGCACCGAAAAAGGAGACCGATGACCGTTTTTCACACTTACAACTGTTGTTGTATCCCCATGGTCACATGATAAAAATTTGGATGCTTGGCAACCGATTCATATTTATGACAGTTGCAATAGCCCAGGGTCACATGATCTTTTGCAACCTTCTGACAAACTAAGTCAATGGGGAAGCCAGATTCACTTAACAACTGTTACTAACTTAACAACTAATCACTAACAACTAGTGATTCCTTAACAATTGAGGAAAGAAAGGTCATAAAAATGGGGCAAAACCCACTTATGTCTCGCTTAGCAACATAAATTTTGGACTCAACTGAGATCATATTTTTTGGGAAGGGATAATTTCAGTTTCCACAAGGAATTTGAATCCATCTGCTCTTTAGAAGTAATAAATTAATCTATCTTGCTTTTTGTGCAGGATGGTTGATAGCTTTCAGAGAACAGTTCCCTACAGTAACATAATTTATGTTCTCCTAGGAGGATCCTGGAGCACTTGGCAAGCCTGGAGTTCGTGTAGTGCTACTTGTGGAGGTGGCATTCGTGAGCGTTTTCGGGAATGTCTCATGCCCTTCCCAGTCCACATGATGCAAGGTTGCCCAGGAAGGCAACAAGAAACTTCTCCGTGTTCTTTGGAGGAATGTCCCAGTATGTAAGCTTGATGTTTCAAAAACACTATAGTCCATATAACTTTGCATTATTTTTGTGTGTGTTCAAGAGATCGCTCTGCTCAATATATTGTTTGGGACAACAGTCAGCATGGAAGTCTAAGGCAGGCAGCTTTGAAGGAAGGAAACCCAAGTGTAGAGCTGTGTCTGACTGGCACACTTGAATATACTCATGTAATCAACATTTCCCAGGGTACTGCCATTTAAGGCCACCTAGAGCCCAGTGGAAATGTGGTATAATATTTATCCTTGCACTGGAAATGTTACAAGTTGCAAGCCCATACATCTAAAGCTGGGGTGTCAAACTTGTGGTATCATGTTGCCATCACATGATGTATTGCGATGTATTTTCCTTCGCAGAGCTGGGGTGGGTATGGCCGGCATGTGATGCATCCGGCCCATGGGCCGCCAGTTTGACACCCCTGATCTAGAGAGCATCAGGTTGGGAAAGGCTGCCATATATTGTTTACATATTGAGATATATATCCTTACAACAGGTTGACGCATTGATGTCATAAAATTATTCTTGACTGACAGCTATGCAAATGCATGGTCTTTAACAGTTTTTAACCTTACCTGCAGGATTACAAAGAAACCCAGGATAAGCCCTATTTGGAATTGCTGCCCACAGCACGCCAAGCTAAAAGATTTAGGTTGATACAGAGCTTGCTCTGTCCCAAAACAAGGTTGACTGCAAGACAAGTCCTACTTTAAAGAGAATATTTCTGTGTTTGGTGTTGACCACTTCCTGGTCAACAGAGCATTGTGTGGGCACAAATACCTGATTAAGTTGAGATGGCAAGCTTATTTCTTCTGCTCAGTCTTAATTTACATATCTCAACAATGTTTCACAAAATCATGAACACGAAGAGCAGCTCCAAAATGTCCCAGTAAAGTAGATTTTTTTACAATAAATGCCTTGTTTCTTGAATAGCTAGATTAGCCATTCCGAATGAGGCTGTCACTTCTGCACAAACAGTGCACATTTGTATTATGTTTCAAGTGTGCAATAAATTTTAGTTATGAAAGAAAGAAAATTGGCTCCAAACTTATTTTGGGCCAGCTCCAACATCACATCTAAGTAAAAAGCAATAACTACAAAGCTATATATCGCCAATCATCGGAAATCAGTCTGTTAAAAAATTGCATTTCAACTAGTGAAGTACTGGAATACAGTGATATCAGGAAGCCAATGCTGAAGTAGTTTACAAAGTGCTTTAAGCCATACAGTGAGAAACAGTAAGCATTTTAATTTGTTGGGTTGATTGGCACTTATAAACTGTTTGTTATCTGATGTCTTTGCTCTGTGTTTCAGTCACTACAACTGGCCTCTTTACACCAATGTCTCCTGAAATGGAAGGAGAAAGAGCTGCCAATAATCTAATAACTGTCACTGGGATATCATTATGCTTATCAATTATCTTTGCAACCATCCTTATCACCTTATGGCGAAAGCTTTGCAGAACCCCAAAGTGCAGCAGTCCAGTTAACTGTGACTCCCCTCAATCATCTGGCTTCCGAAAGAATTCTGATGAAGACGATATTTGCCCAGACAGAGGTCAACAAGAAAGCTTTTCTGAGGGAGAAACTTCTTGTTTTTCCCCAGGAGAAGCTTCTGACATAACCTTGAATTTCAGGAGAAGTCTTCATTCGGTCCCTGAAGATGGAGGAGGATTAGTTCACGAGAATTTGCAGTCCAGCGCTCAAAAAATCATCCCTCCCATTTACAGCTATCGCCTTGCCCAGAAGCAGTTGAAAGAAATGAAGAAAAAGGGACTTACAGAAACAACCAAACTTTATCATGTGGCTCAGAACTCTCTCCTGGACACAGTGAAAACAGAAAACCAGGAAGTAGCTGCGGCAAGTAAGTTTAGAATCAAATCTCCATTTCCAGAACAGCCACCCGATTACCTAAAGTTGTCAGGGGACAGGCCCTGTTCTAGAATGGATAGTGCATTTTTGCAGACCGATTCCGTGTGGAGCCCCCATCATTCCTCAATGAGGAGAAGCCATCCCAGATATTTCGATAACAAAGGAGAGGCAACCGAAAGAGGATACCAAAAAAGTTCGCAGTTCAGAAGAACAGCAAGTTTTCATGAAACTCGAAAAACAAAGCCATTTCGGAAAAGAAGCATGTCCACCCTTACGCCAAGTCAGCCTTCGTTCAACCACTGCAGAGCCAAAGTGTGGGATCATGTTATGGAAAAACAACATTGCGTTACATCTAAAAATATAGCACAGAACACTACGGAACTTGAACTGTATCACAGCATTCCGTTGACCGCAGAGTCATTGAGACATATTGCTTACAAACAGAAGCTTCCAGAGAAGAAACCCGATCTGGTTCACAATCGTCCACTGGGACCTTTTGTATCTTGCATTGATAACTCAGAGTATAAGAGAACAAGAAGTGGACGTTTTTTAAACCCTGCTAGTACTTGGAGGAAAGAATCTACTTTCCTAACTCTCAAGGATGATCACCAGAAAGCAGAGACCCTGAGTCCCTCACAGTATAGAAAGAGCAAATGCCAAAGCTTTCCATTTGATACTGGATGCCACTTCTATGACAACACTTCCTTTGCTCTGATTGACTCGGAACAACAAATGTATGACCTGCCTGGATATTTTGAGTTAAATGAAGGTGAAATAAGTACTTTGACTGCTGAAAATTTGGTGATCTGAATTTCTTGTGGGGGAAAAAGGGAAGCTGCAACATTAGCAACTGCAAGAGCTCTTAAACTTTCAAAGTGTACTTTAACAGAAAACTCCTTAAGACAGGAAGGAGACCTCATTATCATTCCATTGAAGCAGGCCAAAACTGGGAAAAGTAAATGATACCCTAACACAAAAATAATGACTAAATATGTACTTGTGCAGAGTCTCTCTCTAAACTGTCTCAGAAATAGACCCTTTAAGGCCAAAGTTAGCCTGTATGCTTACATACAGTTTTGAACAATGGTATTGGAGCATATAATACATTTTAAATTAGTTACTCTTACTATCCTCAGAATTCCTCGTCAATGGCTGCTAAGTGACTGTGAAAATGTCTATGACATTCTACACCGTGGCATTTGGTGGCCTATAAAATCAGACTTGGAGGTCTGCATGTGGTATTAGTTAAGAAGTTAGTGTGGTTAGAGGCACAGCTGGAATATAGCCGGTCTATTCATTTCTATTGGACAAGCACTGGATGCTTCTTTAACCACTGTTTGCATCACAGCAACTCCAATTACAAACTTGCCAAGCCTGTTAGATATATTCAGTCGAAAGCAATATTCTGCTTCAGAAGAATCCACCTTAAAAAAGATTATTCCCCCCTCAAGGAAACATATCTTTTGCAAACTTCAATAAATTTCAATTGAAGAAACTGTTTAAAATTAAGCAGTTTGGGCTTGGTTCTCTCACTGGCATATAGTTATAGAAAGTTTTTGTTTCAGAAAATGTAAGTGAAAAAATGTAATGTGAAACAAGAAATGTTATTAGTGTTTTGTAATGGACAAATTCTAGACATTGATAAACAATGAACTAATGTTTATTTTTATGCTGTTTAAAAGATAATGATATAATTGTGATTACGTCTTTTTGCAATTGCTGCTGGTTTAATTGCATTAAATATGGCTGATGTAAATGTACTAGATAACTTCTCACACATTAGGAATTAATATAATTGTTCACATTTTACCAGAAGGCTGAGAGAACATCCATCCCAAAGCTACACTTAGCCCATCATGGCGTTGTAATATTTCAAACATTATAAATTGAAAAGTGACAGCTTTAAACACATGGTGCTTATTCAGAATAATTTGAAAAAGCCTCTTATGAAAATGCACATCTATCTTTATACTTAATTAGGCAGCTGTCAAGATTTTCACTTTTCTTTCCTCTTTTTCAATTTAAGAAAGTTTTGAAAATACAAATTTAGAAAGGAAAAGGAGATGCCAGGTAAACCTGCCTTCCCGATCTAACATTCTTTTGATCTGTTACAGCAACTAGAAACTGCTTCCTTTCCTTAGAAGGGCTGTGATGGGATTCACCCAAAACCAATTTCATTCTCCCTTTATGTACCATAAAACCCTTTCTTCCCAATGACTTACAACATTTTCTTTCTCTGCATTTCCCTGAAAGGTGGTTATTTTTTGGAAGAGGGGGAACAAAATGAATTCCAAAAACAAATTTAAAAATACCAGTTTATGCAAAGCGATATTCAACAACTGAATATTTTTTGTAAAGGAAAAGTAAATAATAAGCAGGATTGTCCTTTGTGCCTTCAATAAAGTTGAGGGTCCCCCCCCCCCCCCGGTCCATTTTTGAGGGTAGGTTCTATATATACGAAAAGCCATCTTTTTAATTGTCAGCTGATATACAGGGATAATACAATGATTGACAAACCAAAGCAAACTTTAATTTAACTCTAAGATTTTTTTTCAGTGTGCTGGGTCTCAAGCCAAGGTCTACATATACAGTAATTTTGACATGCCTGCTTCTCTTTCTCAAATGTGCATGGGAAAAAAAACCCTCAATTGATTTCACCATTTCCACTCTCTCCATCCAGGAAGGACTGGAACCTGATTTTCATAGCTGTATATTTCAGGGAATACCACAGGCCTCGCCAGGTTGACCAAACCACTCCATTATCAAAGGGACTGGAGTACGTCCCTTTCTTGTAATACCGTCCATTAAGATTTGCTGCATGGCACCTTGTGGAAATGCCAGAGGAAAAAACAAAACAAAAAAGATGTTAATGAAAGGTCAGGGAATGGCTCAAATGCAAATTAGTAGAGAAAATGATATAAATCTTAATTATCAGCAGCTATTACATTATGACCAATTGGTGTTAGAATTGTCTTTCAACCAGGTGACCTTTAGTTGCACTGGAGCAGAACCAGCGATTGAGGGAGGGAAATGTTCTAACCCAGCTGAAGGGCACCAGATCAACAAAGTAGCATACACATTTTGTTTAATATGAAAAATTACAGTTTTAACTAGTTGCTCTTAAATAAAATTGATCATTTTCTATCATAAAACCACATGAACTGCTTTACACTGCCACTTGGCCTATTGCCTGATACGTATTCTCTTGAATCCATGCTATTTCCATTTGGGTCCCTTCAATAAATGGTAATCTTTTAAATGGAAGGTACTGTAGATGGGAAGAAAAGATGGATGAAGGGTTGCAGGATTGGAAAAGGAACATATAAAATGGTCCTTAGTTTGTTGTAAGCATTTCTGAATTTTCAGTATTTCTATATAGATACGACTTAAAATGTGATCTTCTCTTCCAACAACATTAAAACTAGAAAGACAGAGAACCCATTTAAACTAAATGAGTCAAAAACATTGGGAAGTCTTACCTGATTTAAAGAATAGAATTCTGGCTATTCACTATCGAAGTCTGATCTTCACAATATGTGGAGGTATGTGGAAGGGTGTCAAACAAAGGAGATTTCTGAGGCTATCTAAAAGGTAGTTGGTGCTCACCAGATTGGAAAAGCTTACAAAACTATTTCCAAAGAGTTTGGACTCTACCAATCAACTGCCAGGCAGACTGTGTAGAAATGGAGGCAATTCATCACCACAGTTACCCTTCCCAGGAGTGGTTGACCAACCAAGATCATAACCAAGGGGAAGATATGTAACACTCCAGTAAATCTTAAAAGATCCTAGGGTAATGTAAGGAAATAAAATCCTCCCTTGCATTGGTGAATGAGTCACCATCAGGAAAACACTGAAGAACAATGGTATACATCAGTGGTGGGATTCAATTTTTTTTACTATCAGTTCTGTGGGGGTGGCTTGGTGGGGGTGGTGTGGTGTGGCTTGGTGGGCATGGCTTAGCAGGTGTGGCAGGGGAAGGACACTGTAAAATCCCCATTTCTTCCCCACTCCAGGGAAAGGTTACTGTAAAATCCCCATTTCCTCCCAATCAACTGGAACTCGGGCGGCAAAGAATAGATGAGGGTGGGGCTAGTCAGAGGTGGTATTTACCAGTTCTCTGAAGTACTCAAAATTTCCGCTACCAGAACTGGTCAGAACCTGCTGAATACCACCTCTGGTATACGTTGACAGGATTGTAAGAAGAAATCTATTGCTCTGCCCTCCTCCCCCCAAAAAAACATTTACAGTTTGCAAAAGAGCACATAGATAAACCAGGATGCTATTGGGGGGAAAATGTTCAGTGGACAGATAAGACCAAAGCAATCCTTTCCACTTGATCATATTTGGTAAAAGATAAACACTGCATTCCAGCATAAGAACCTTATCCAATCTATGAAACGTAAGCCTCAGAGGCCTGAGATTCCTCAAAACTCCATTTTATTAGAGATGTCATATTGGCACATCTGGGAGAACCCAAATATTAAAGTTTCCAGGTTTTCCCTACCTAAACGAAAGTTCAAGTTGCTGCCCAGCACCCACATGTCCATCCCATGGCCCAATCAGGCACCATACCAACTGGAGATTCCTCCCAGTCATGCCACTCTAGGTGCAGGGCAAGATGTCCTTGACTCTGAGATTAGAATGTTATTTTGAGTCTATCTATCCCACTCCATATACGTAATTCCCCCTCCCAGCTTCCCACAGCAATAAATGTGGCAGGCCTGAAGGCCCAACGCAAAAGATGGCTTCCAGGCCTGCCAGTAGTATCATGTTTGGGCCTGCTTTGCTGCCTCTGGACCAAGACAGCTTACCATCATTGGTGATGAAACCATGAGTCCCTCTGAATTATATCAGCAAATTAAGTAGGAAAGTGTTGGGGTACCCACATGAACTGAGGTTCAACAGAAACTGAGGTCCTAAAGCAAGACAATAACAATCACAAGTTGTGCGATAATGTTCAGCACGGCTAAGTCAAAGGCCTAATCTTAAGCCTATAGAAATGTGGAAGGACCTGACGTGGACAGTTCATGAGAGGAAGCCCAACATATCCGTGACTTAAAACGATTTTTCAAGGAGGAATGAACAAATGGGCATAAATTTCTCCAAGCCAATGTGCAGAGTTGATTAACAGTTTTCAGAAACTTTTAGTTGCTGGCAGAGACAGTTATTGCTGCCACATGAGGATACACCAGCTACTGAAAGCAAAAATTGACCTACTTTTGACACGCAGCAACTCGTAGCTTTGGATCATTTTACTTCACAAATCAATGAATAAGTATTATGTTTTTTATTTGGGTTCTCTTTATCTAGTTTTAGGACGTGTGGAGAACTGATCTGTTTTAAGTCATATTGTGCAAAAGCACTACATAATTTGACCAACAAAGAGAACCAATGTACTTTTGTTCTCTACATTGCAATTCTCCTTGTTTGCCTTTTGCCACGTGAAATTGTGTTAATAATGGTTTTTTTTTTTCTAAACCTGCTTGCATTTGAGCATATAGCAGCGATGGAAAGGATGGAAGCTCTTCTGCTCCCATCCTGAAAACATTGGAGATGATGCTAGTGCTTGCAAACTGATTTGTGTTCATCTCTTTTTGAAGTCCACTTTCCCTTGAGGGAAGCTGAAGACGGCTCCCTTTTCATCCTGTCCCCTGTCCTGAGGGATGAATTAGGCTAGGCCAGGGGTGTCCAAACTTGGGAACTTTAAGACTTGTGGACTTCAATTCCCAGAATTCCCCAGCCAGCATGGCTGGCTGGGGAATTCTGGGAGTTGAAGTCCACAAGTCTTAAAGTTCCCAAGTTTGGACACCCCTGGGCTAGGCCAAGGTGCCTGGTCTCAGATAACTCAGTGAAGCTTCCTAGCTGTGGAGAAGGAGGAAACCTGGACTTCCTCGCCTATCTCGGTATCACATTTATTTTTCTCTAGAACTGGCAATAGGTATATTTGAGTATGACAACACAAAATCACAAACCTCCCCAAATTCAGACCTTCAGAAGGAAGATAAGCTCAATTGCCTACTCTTTTGACTTCAAAAGGGTTGCTGCAGTGGTGGATTCCTACCGGTTCAGCTGAACCGGTAGTGGTTTGGCAGCCTGAGTCGCTGGAACCGGCAGTGACCCAGGCCTGCCACACCCCTGAACTGGTTCTCCTAGTGCCATCACAGACATGGCCATCTTGTTTTTGGCTTCTGCGCATGAGCAGAAGCATTTTTATAGTACTGCGCATGCGCGTGCTCTGCATGACCACAAGCAAACCAGCAGTCGCAGCTGCCGTAATCCACCCCTGGTTTGCTGCCAATTAACTTACCTGTTAAACCACCAGCCGCATTTGTTCTCTTCTGCGCAGTTGCCTGTTAGGAACCTGTCATGGTCCTGATCAGGAGCAGAGAAGGGCATGCCGTTGAGTGATGCAGACCATTGGCTCTCAAAGTTGCTCCCCCCAGACAAAGCATTCCCAGCAGTCCCAGAATAAATGCCAAACCATAGCCTGTAATTGTTCTGAAGGAAAGCCACAGGACCTCATGTTACTGAGTTTCAAGATTAAGGAGCGAGTCGTATGTCACCGACTGCTGCCACCACAAAGTATCACAAAACCTCAGAGCCTAATCACATGAAAGCCAGCTACGCTTAGTCTTGATTAGCGCCCAGTTAAAGCTTTTCATGGATTAGGCTGAAATCGGAGCGTTCCAATTCCAACCCAACAATGCCACTGGTTAAATATGGAGCCCCACAGATGGAGACAGCACGCAGACATTCCCTGCCTCGCATGCAACCACCTCTCCCAAGCCCCAACATTGCTCTTTTGACCTTCTCAGGATTTGGAAACATAGCTTCCTAAATGCCAAGTCCTTCTTTGACATTTCTGCATTTGAATGGAGGAAGGGATGGCAAGTGGTAATTCAATTCAATTTCAATTTCAATTTATTAGCGCTTATAGACCGCCCCCTCTCCCGAAAGGGACTCGGGGCGGTGTACAGTCCATGTCAAAGAACAAAATTAAAACAATTAAAATTACTAAATGGACAGTATACATATACAAATATAAAATAGATGGATAAGAGGAGGATAAAAGATGTGCAGGACTGTATTGCTAATAAATAATTAAAATAAACAGACATTAAAATCCCAATACCCAATAAAATTAAGTCTACAGAATAATCCCCTTAAAAACCAGTAAAAATATAAATGCCAGGAGATAGGCGTTGAAATTATGCCAGGCCAGCCAGTCGGAACAGGTGAGTCTTTAGTTTCTGCCGGAAGGAGCGGAAGTCGGTGGTGGTTCTAATGTCGGGGGGGAGGTCATTCCAGAGGGTTGGGCCCATCACAGAGAAGGCCCTACTCCTTGGCGTCGCCCGCTGGCATTGCCTAGCGGATGGCACCAGGAGAAGCCCCTCCCTGTGAGAGCGAATTGGCCGCTGGGATGTATGTGGGAGGATGCGATCCCGCAGATAACTGGGCCCTATGCCATGGAGCGCTTTAAAGATGGTGGTCAAAACCTTGAAACGCACCCGAAAGACCACAGGCAGCCAGTGCAGCTCGCGCAGGAGCGGTGTTACATGGGAGTACCTGGTACTCCCCATGACTGCCCGCGCGGCTGCGTTCTGGACTAGCTGCAGTCTTCGGGCGCGTCCCAAGGGAAGCCCCATGTAGAGAGCATTACAGTAGTCCAGGCGAGACGTCACCAGTGCATGAGTGACCGTGCGTAGGGCATCTCGGTCCAGGAGGGGGCGCAATTGGCACACCAGGCGAACCTGGTGGAACGCCCCCCTTGCCACGGCTGCCACATGGTCATCCATTGACAGCTGGGCATCTAGGAGGACGCCCAAATTGCGCGCCCATTCCACAGGGGGCAGCTGCTCGCCCCCTATGGCCAGCGTTGGGATTAGCTGACTGAACCGAGGTGCCGGTAGCCACAGCCACTCAGTCTTGGAGGGGTTGAGTTTGAGTCTGTTGTCCCCCATCCAGACCCCGACGGCTTCCAAACACTGGGACATCACTTCGACAGCCTCACTGGAGTGGTTTGGGGTTGAAACGTACAGCTGAGTATCATCAGCGTACAGATGGTATTCAACCCCAAAACCACGGATGATCTCCCCCAGCGGCTTCACATATGCGTTGAACAGGAGGGGCGAAAGGACCGATCCCTGCGGCACCCCACAAGTGAGTGACCTCAGGGTCGACCTCTGCCCCCCCGTCAACACACATTGCGACCGGTCGGAGAGGTAGGAGCCGAACCACCATAAAACGGTGCCTCCGACTCCCATCCCCTCCAGCCGGCGCAATAGGATACCATGGTCGATGGTATCAAAAGCCGCTGAGAGATCTAATAGGACCAGGATAGAGGAGCAACCTCTATCTCTGGCCCTCCAGAGATCATCAACCAGCGCGACCAAGGCTGTCTCTGTGCTGTGTCCGGGTCGGAAGCCGGACTGGCGTGGGTCTAGATATTCGGATTCGTCAAGGTGTCGTGGAAATTGCTGTGCCACCACATTCTCATGTAATCATGGAGGGAAGGGGAACTGTTTCCCTGGTGAAGCAGAATGCTTCCATGAGAGTTCCCAAATTGTGATATGATTTCATCTCTCTTCTGGGGATCCTAGCGGGTTCCTTAGAATCATTGCTACAATTTTCTGGACTTCTATTCTAGAAGCTGTCGATTTACCAATAAGACGTTTTTCCCCCATGATTTTCAGCTCAAATTGAGTGAAGATTGTTTCAGTTTTTTGTTTGTATAGGTCTTTGGTCATATATTTCATTTACTATATTAGCTAATGGGGATGCTGATGAGATAGTGTTCGGTTGTCTGTCAGCTCTCTTATGACAGGTCTATAGGAACAATTGTTCATTTGCATAGGTCAGACTACTCACTGTCTCATTCCTGATCTGGAAATCATCATAAATTGCATATCGTCTCTCTCCTTGCCAGTCCATTAGATCGATTTTCAGTGAAATTCCTCCTAAAATATATATATTTTTAAAAAACAAACCTTTGGCTAATAAGGGGCATAGCAAACCATTCACTGCAATTTTTGCAAGAGTGAGCAATCTTTCATTTGAGGACCACATTTTAAAAATATTATTTTTGGTGGATTAGAACTGGAGAGCAGGGATGATATTAAGGTGTCATGTAAACCAACAAGACTTTTTTAAAAAATTGAGTTGTTGATGATAAACATTTAAAATGTGTAAAGCATGGTTAAAGGCTTTGTTCTCTCTTTTCCCCCTTGAACTTGATGGAAAACTATACAATTAGTGGTTTTCTACTAATTTGGGGTGGGAAAATCCTGCCAGAGTTACAATTCTAGTCCCCTGTATGGCCAGCAAGGCAATGGTTGTTGCTTCAATATTTTTGTAACCATGTTATATGTAGAAGGAAAAAAAGCAAATATTACATCAAGAACAGAAAAGCAACACAAGGAGAAAGGGTTAGCCATTCCTGTCCTACTGACCCCACTTATTTGTATCCATTTCCTGTATTCATAATCATGTTTATACTTATATCTGTTATCTTATGCATGCTTGACAAAATAAATAAATAATGTATCTTAAAGAAAATCTAGTCCAGCCTGCTGCTCAGTGCAGGAATTCAATCAATTCCAACAAGCAGCCATCTAGGTGCCAAATGGAAAACTTCCAACAAAGGGCAAATGGGCACCTACAATATGCCTAAATGAACTATAGATGCTCAACAACTGTTGTTGCCCTCAAAAATTCTTTTTAATATTCCACCTAAATCTCTTTTCATTGCAACTTATTAGTCTTTTCCTGCCCTTGGTTTCAACAAAAAACAGGCCTATCCTACCTCGCAGATAACATTATATTAAATATTTGTAGTATACAAATTGCATACTATTGTATCCATCCATAATCTTCTATTTTGCAAACTGAACATGCCCTTATTTTAAAAAGCGAAATATTTATAATGCTTGGTTTCCAGACCCACTGACATCCTGGTAGCTTTCATGTGTAATGCGAACTGAGATCCTACCGGCCTTTTTAACTGCTGCATCCCATTGCTTTTTTTTTTTTAGGCAGAGAAGAATACACTGCAGCCCTAAGGAGATATTAATAGTCTTCTTTAATAACAGAACGTAGACCTGTTCTGGCCACTTTCATCATAAATAAGATTATCTGGAATCACAAAAAACAAGCATGGGCAATGTGACCCATGGAAGTCTGCACTGGATTTTGAATAAAGTTTTGGAGTCATGTAATTGCCATGTATGACCCATACCAGGTCAAGTCTTGGTAATACCTTCAGGGGTGGGCTGCTGGGGGTTCGGGAGAACCTCTAGCTAAGATTCTGTGCAGTTCGGAGAACCTCTAAATCCCACTCCTGGCTGGCCATGCCCACCCCACCCCGTCCCTCTCAGGAGTCTCCACACGGCCCGTTTTGGATGCAGGGTGCGCGTGGCGGAGGCTCGGGGAGGGCAAAAAACGGGCCTACCAGAATTCCGGAAAGACTGGAAACAGGCCCATTTCCGGCTTTCAGAGGGCCTCCAGAGCCTGGGGAGGCCGTTTTCATGCTCCCGCAGGCTCAATAAAAGCCTCCAAAGCCCGGGGAAGGCAAAAACGCCCCCCCCCCATTGTGGTGCAGGAGGCCGACTAGACCACACCTACCATGCTCATGCCCACCCAACAATCGGGCAGAGAGCCCCTTGCTAAAAAATTTAAAGCCCGCCCCTGAATACATTATACTCCTGTTCTCAACACCTCCACACTTAAATATGCCTAGATTCGTGCCTGTCCTTGATATTCGCCAGCGCTGTATTCCTTGCTATTTTGTGGCGAGGGAAGAAGAAACTATGGGGCCAAACATATTTCTACTACTATACATAATTTATCCTTTATAGACTCTTCCAGAATTTATTATAAGAGAAATGAAGATCTAAAGGCCTGCATTCACTAATGGGCTAATTTATCTGTGTTTAAATTAATTGGTAGATATCCTTACCATTGACAAGAAGATCATAAATCTTATCATTACCAAGCCAATATTCATCATCCTTGCCCTGTAATTGTCCAAAACCTTCTTTGTAATCAAGCCATTCTCTGCAACAAAGAGATGTACACATATTAGCCTCAGTAGACAACTTAGTGCTAATTAATATGTGATTATAATATTTTAATGATTATTACATTTACATCACATTCATGATAGAATTCAAGACAGCGTACATGAGATTTTTTTTAGGAATATTACTTAGGATTTGCTGTAAAAATGGCAGTTATCATATGTATTCAGGCTATTCCCTCTAATTACCAGCCAATTGTTTGTAAGCCTCCAATTGGGTTTTTTTTTTTTTGATTAATTATTAATTAATATCTCAGCTGTATTATTTTTACAAATAACTCAGGGTGGTGAATATAAACCAACACACTTCCCTCTGCCTCTTTCTCCATAACAACAACCCTCTGAGGTGAGTTGGGCTGAGAGTGAGTGACTGGTCGAAGGTCATCTGGCTCAGGGATCTCCAACCTTTGCAAAGAGCGAAGCTGGCTAAGGAACTCTGGGAGTTGAAGTCCACAAGTCTTAAACTTGTCAAGGTTGGAGACCCCTGACCTAGCTGGCTTTCATGGCTAAAGTGGAACTAGAACTCATGGTCCCCCACTTTCTAGCCTGGTGCTTTAACCACTAGACCAGTGATGGAGAACTTTTTTTGGCTCGCGTGCCACAAGTGGGGGGAGCGCAGGGGGGTCGAGTGCGGGCGTGCCGCACCCATAATGCAACGCGCGACCCCCCCAGTGCGCATGCGCGCACAACGCATGACCCCCCCCATTTTTACATTTTTTTTTTGCCCTCCCCAGGCTCCAAGGGCTTTATAGGAGCCTGGGGAGGACAAAAAGAGCCTCCCCCGACCCCCTGGAAGCCCGCCGGAGGCTTCAGGGACCGTCCGGAGGCTTCCCTGAAGCCTTCGGAGCGCTTAAAACCACCCTCCGAGCAAACTGGAAGTGACTTCCGGGTTGCTCGGAGGGTCGTTTTAAGCGCTCCGAAGGCATCAGGGAAGCCTCGGATGGTCCCTGAAGCCTTTGGAACGCTTAAAACGACCCTCCAAGCAACCCGGAAGTCACTTCCGGTTTGCTCAGAGGGTGGTTTTAAGCGTTCCAAAGGCTTCAGGAACGGTCCCTGAAGCCTCCGGGGGGGGGGGAGGCTCTTTTCGCCCTCCCCAGGCTCCTATAAAGTCTCTGGAGCCTGGGGAAGGCGAAAAATAGCTTTTAAAAAGGTAAACTCAGCTGGCCAGCGTGCGCATGCGCGCTGGCCAGCTGACAGGGCAGCGCCTCGCGTGCCCTGACAAATGGCTCCGCATGCCACTTGTGGCACACGTGCCATAGGTTTGCCATCACGGCACTAGACCAAACTGGCTCTCAAGTACAAGTCTCAAATAAAAAGGTAAAGGTTCCCCTCGCACCTATGTGCTAGTTGTTCCCAACTCTAGGGGGTGGTGCTCATCTCCGTTTCAAAGCCAAAGAGCCAGCACTGTCCGAAGACGTCTCAGTGGTCATGTGGCCAGCATGACTAAACACTGAAGGCGCATGGAAAACTGTTACCTTCCCACCAAAGGTGGTCCCTATTTTTCTACTTGCATTTTACATGCTTTCGAACTGCTAGGTTGGCAGAAGCTGGGACAAGTAACAGGAGCTCACTCTGTTACGCCGCGCTAGGGATTTGAACCGCCGAACTGCTGATCTTTCTGATCGACAAGCTCAGCATCTTAGCCACTGAGCCACCGCGTCTCTGTCTCAAATACAAGTGGATTGTTATATTTCCCCCCTTCTTATATGGCAAGAGATAGTCAGACATAGAAGTTCAAGAAAAAAATCCATATTCTCAGTTAACCGGAGGTGGAACAAAGGTCATTCTCCTCTGGCTCACTTTTTCCTTTCTTTTCATATTTACTGTATGAAACACTGTAAAAGAGCTTTGCATTTGGACCTGCCTGACTTTGTACTGTTGGCGGTGCTCGGTAGCCAAGTCAAATTATTTTTGGTCCAGCTCCAATGTATTTGAAATCATAGCAAAAATAGACATTGTTTGTGTTGTTAACAGCTGTAGGAAGTTAGCAACCCCCTCTCCTAGAAAAATGAAATAGCCTAGGAAATATTAACAAGGCAGAATATTATGTTTCCCTGGCTGTGAAAAGGGGGAAATGTGTTTTTAAAGACAAAGTAGCTCCCTGTAGTTTCCTGCCTCCCCCCACTTTGCAAATGAACCATTAAAGGCTGAGCTACATAATAAAGGTAGGATTAGCTTTCTACAGAAACTCACCACATGGCATCTGGGAACTCAACCAAACCTGGACTCAAAACACAGCCTAGAGAGTTGCCCCTGTGGCCCCATGGAAGACTGACAACCAATCAGAATACATTTCTTACACAGGAACAGGAAACAGAGAGGAGGGGCCGAATAGAGAGTATAAAAAAGCCCAGCAAGCCCTTTCTTCTTTCTCTTTCTTCTTCACCCAACATCTGGAAGCATGTGATCCACCTTTTCTGTTCAGGACCTCAAACCATGTGGTCCTGTCCACCATTAAACCATCTTTCCAAGCAGCCTCCATGTCTCCAGTGTCTTTTTCCCTACTTGGTGCTGAACCCAGAACAGTTTCTTCCAACATAGCCCTGTAGAAATTAGGGAGTGAGCTGCTTTCCTATCTTTTGCATCACTGTCTCTTTTTCATGGGCATTTTTCAGTATACTAAGGTGTTGGAAGAAATGTCCTTCTGGGTTCGGCTCCAAGTGGGGAAAAAGACACTGGAGACATGGAGGATGCTTGGGAAGGTGGTTTTAATGGTGGACAGGACCACATGGCTTGAGTCCTGAACAGAAAAGGTGATCACATGCTTCAATGTTGGTGGAGAAGAAGAGAAGGGAGGGCTGAGATGCAGAGTCCCTGGTTTTATGCCTTCTCTGGCCTTTGATCTTGAGCTTGTATTCTGATTGGTTATCAGACTCCCATGGGGCCATGCAGGGGCAACTCTCTAGGCTGCGTTTTGAATCCAGGTTTGGTTGAGTTCTCAGATGCCATGTGATGAGTTGGGTAAAGGGTCAATATTATCATGCCTTAATCCCATCCCCCTGGAGCTGAAGAGGAGAACTCTTTATTATGTAAAGTGGACTAGCTTGGCCACCTTAATGGCCTATTGACAAAGTGGTTGGGAGCAGGAAGCTACAGGGAGCTATTCTGTCTTTATAAAACATGTTTCTTCCTTTTCACATCCAGGGAAATATAATATTCTGCCATTTCAATATTTCCTAGGATATTTCATTTTTCTGGGAGAGGGCTGGGTGATAACTTTCCACAGAGGAAAAGCAGCTTATCAGTTCTCCTCAAAGCAGTGCTTCATGCTTGGAGACTGGCAGAAACTAAGATGGCTGAACATATTTCCACAACACCACCATTTTTATTTCCCAGTTCCCCACAAAAAAAGTTTGGATTTAATTTTAATCATCATTTCCTTGATCATTAGCTGTGGAGATAACATACAGTAGAGAGAACACCATGAGACAATCACTGTTCATCCATAGCTGAAAAATAAGACCACCAAAAATGTTGTCCATTGTCCTCCCTCTTGAACTACTGCAGAGATATAGGGACAACAAAATTATCCTTTCTGTGCTTCGTATTCAATAAAATAAAATCCATTTCTAGGGCCTCCCCTTCCACATTTCTATTTTACAATGTTTGCATTTGTTTGTGCCTTGTTGGAAAAAAAATTTAAGTTTCTCTGATAAAAAAAATATATATTTCTAATTGTACAGCTGCCTTCTCCATTTAAAGCCTCCTTGAATATTGTGAAAATAAAGAATGCCATTTTTGTAACCAAATACATAGCTAAAAATCCCCAACTACAGTTGTTTGCTCCTATGGACGCTGAAATAGAGGAAAGTGGGAGAGACAGCACATATAGTACAGTGTATTGGAACCATTATGGTACAGACAGAGAGATACAACACCAAAACTCAGAGCTAGGAACTAAAACAAGAATTTTTGCCACAGGAAAACAGTTGGTCCACAAATCCTATAGAACTACCAAGTTGCAAAAGAAAATATCAGCTTTGCCGGGTCTTCAGATAAACCTGCAACTATAAAGCAACACAATTCGGCTTTTGAATCCCATAATCCTGGAGAAAAACGGAGAACAAGACTTAATTCTAGATGGGGGACATGTATTCTTGCATTTCATTTTGAAATATATTTTCCTAAGTGTGTGTGTGTTTCAAAGCAAACAATGTCTGCAAATTTTATGCACATCTTTGTCTTTCTGGGGGCATTTCTTAATTTGGGATGACACATAAAGAAACCGTAGAGTCTGTCTAGGTGAGCTATTAACTACACTCAAAAACTTACCGGTAGAAATTTTCTTTGCCGTTGCACCGCCGTTGAATTACCGTCCAACCGCCTCCATCTGACATATCACAGTACACAAGGAAAGGTTCTCTGTCCTGTTGTGGTTTAATTCTATAGTACCCGCTTTCTCTTTTTCCTCTGTTAAACAGCATTGCACAATCTAAACAAAGAAGAAGAACAACAATAGCTCCAAATGTTGGAACTACATCCAGCAATCAGGCACAGATCAGGAAAGTGTATCTTTTTTTTTAATCCCTTTATTGCCCCAAATTCATAGGATATTACTATAGATCTAAATCGTGGATGCATTTATTTAATATCCCATTTTCTCTGGAAGAGCTGAAGATGATATGTACTGACTCCCTCCTCCCATTTTATTGATTTATTTATAAAATACATACACTGCCCATTTCACTTTCTGAGTGGGCGATTTATAAGCCATAAAACTACATAAAAAGACAGCATTAGAAACAGAATTAAAAAACAGAATTTAAAGCAAAGTCTAAAAAGGCAGAGAAAGTGCCCTCAAGCCACCACCCATCCCAGGGTTGCCTAACGCTCATAGATCCCCCTGCCAGCTGGCAGAACTAGGTCTCCAAGCTTTTCTGAGGGCCAGAAGAGTGGGTGAGGGCTGCCTTATCTCAGGGTGCAGGATGTTCCATAAGGCAGGGGCAACAGAAGATAAAGGTCTCTTTCTAGACCTCACCAGTTGAAATTCTTTACTGATGGGATCCATAGCAACAACCCTCTGAGGTAAGCTGGGACAGAGTGACTGGCCTTAAATCACCCATTGAGCTTCCATGCCAGAGGATGGACTTGAATTTGGGTCTCCTTGATGCCACACTTGGCCACAACATCCTCTTGACTGGGCGACTCACAGTTTAGGTGATTATAAAGACTCTCTATCTCATCCCTAGTTTTCAGAACATCTGAAAGAAAACCACTGCTTTTCAATGATATCACTTTTCCTTCTTTGGAGCCCAAAGAATGGATGTCATGAATGAGCAAAGCTTGAGATGAAAAGTGTCCAGTCAATTCCTTTGAACCTTCCAATGTGTGCTCAGACCACCCATTGCTCTCCCAGGAAAATAAAACTGAAACATATCCCAGAGGTGCTTTTCAAAAGGCAACTGGAATGTCTTGGCTTTTTCCTTGAAAACATTTTGCTTCTCATCCAAGAAGCTTCTTCAGAACTGAAGAAGCATCTTGGATGGGAAGCAAAATGTTTTCAAGGGAAAAAAATAATCAAGAGAGTCCTATTGCCTTTTGAAAAGCACTTTCGGGACAGCCGTCACCTGGATGATTGAGAATCTACATAAACATTTAAAATTGAAACAGTTTAAAAGTGTAGCTTATGGTCTCAAAAAGATTGATTATATCTTATTAAAAGCTACAAATGAATAATTAGGTTTTGTGGCAGAGGAATCCAAACACTAATTTGTTTTGTATGTCTCATTTGCTCAAATACCAATCTGAATTCTGGTGTAGACACAGATAAATTATAGTTATTTGAATTTATTCATAAGGTTTATATCAGAGACACAGAACTTTTTCAGTCCCATTTTGGGAAAGATTTTAAAAGCCATACTTCCACGATAATAGACCAATGTTAAAGGGCATAGAGCCCTTCTCTGAAAAATGATCCTTCTAAAGCTAAAACAAACAACAATCACATAATCTTTCTCCCAAATTCTCAAGTTATCAAGACATAATTTGAAGAAGCTGCCTTTCTACATGCCTTCTCAGTGGCAGGTTTTGCTAGATTCAGAGCAACCACCAGAATAAACATTTCTTGTGTGATTACATTTCCAGGTAAACAAAATTTTTGCAAAGTAAAAACAAATGTAAGCAAAGAACTATAGCTAAATATAGTTTACATTTAGAGCAGTCACCATATTTTTCTATCCTTATAAACCATTCTTGCTTCTGCCACACCCATACTTCTATACATTGCCTACTGAACTTTCCACTTATCTTTTTTTGAAAGTTTCATCCATTTGACTGAACAACCACTTTACTGAGTGTTTATCTCAATCTATTCATTTTGTCTTCATATACAAGTGAAACTCGAAAAATTAGAACATTGTGCAAAAGTTGATTTATTTCAGTAATGCAACTTAAAAGGTGAAACTAATATATGAGATAAGACCCATTACATGCAAAGCAAGATAATTCAAGCCGTGATTTGTCATAATTGTGATGATTATGGCGTACACCTCATGAAAACCCCAAATCACCATTTCAGAAGATTAGAATATTACATGCAATCAATAAAACAAGGATTGTACGTAGAACAATATCGGACCTCTGAAAAGTATAAGCATGCATTTGTACTCAATACTTGGTTTGGGCCCCTTTTGCAGCAATTACTGCCTCAATGCAGCGTGGCATGGAAGCTATCAGTCTGTGGCACTGCTGAGGTGTTATGGAAGCCCAGGATGCTTCAATAGTGGCCTTCAGCTCTTCTGCATTGTTCGGTCTCATGTCTCTCCTCTTTCTCTTGGCAATGCCCAAAGATTCTCTATGGGGTTCAGGTCAGGCGAGTTTGCTGGCCAATCAAGCACAGTAATCCCACGGTCATTGAACCAGGTTTTGGTGCTTTTGGCAGTGTGGGCAGGTGCAAAGTCCTGCTGGAAAATGAAGTCAGCATCCCTATAAAGCTCGTCTGCGGAAGGAAGCATGAAGTGCTCCAAAATCTCCTGGTAGACGGCTGTGTTGACCCTGGACTTAATGAAGCAAAGTGGACCAACACCAGCAGATAACATGGCTTCCCAAATCAACACAGACTGTGGAAACTTCACACTGGACTTCAAGCATCTTGCAGTGTGTGCCTCTCCATTCTTCCTCCATACTCCGGGTCCTTGGTTTCCAAATGAGATGCAAAAGTTGCTCTTATCAGAAAAGAGGACTTTGGACCACTGAGCAACAGACCAGGTCTGTTTTTCTTTAGCCTAGGTAAGATGCTTCTGACGTTTGTTGTTCAGGAGCGGCTTGACAAGAGGAATACGACATTTGAAGCCCATGTCCAGGATCCGTCTGTGTGTGGTGGCTCTTGATGCACTGACTCCAGCCTCAGTCCACTCCTTGTGAAAGTCCCCAACACTTTTGAATGGCCTTTTCCTGACAATCCTCTCCAGGCTGCGGTCATCCCTGCTGCTTGTGCACCTTTTTCTTCCACACTTTTCCCTTCCACATAATTTTCTATTAATGTGCACTTTGGGAACATCCAACTTCTTTTGCAATTTCCTTTTGAGGTTTTCCCTCCTTAAGGGGGGTGTCAATGATGGTTTTCTGCACAACTGTCAGGTCAGGAGTCTTTCCCATGATTGTGATTCCTACTGAACCAGACTGAGAGACCATTTAAAGGCTCAGGAACCCTTTGCAGGTGTTATGGCTTAATTAGCTGATTAGAGTGGGACACTTTGAGCCTAGAATATTGCACTTTTCCACAATATTCTAATTTTCTGAGATTGTGGATTTGGGGTTTTCATGAGCTATACGTCATAATCATCACAATTACGACAAATCACGGCTTGAACTATCTTGCTTTGCATGTAATGAGTCTATCTCATATATTAGTTTCACCTTTTAAGTTGCATTACTGAAATAAATGAACTTTTGCACGAGATTCTAATTTTTAGATCCTCTTTCATTTTATCAATCAAAACCACTCAACATACTTCTTTCAGATTGGTCACTCTCCCTTTTATACTTGATCCACACTCATTTACCAACTACTCTTGGTCTTATACTTGGCTTCACCACATTTACTTCTTGAACAATCCATTCCTATTTAGTTTGCTTTTATGTTTCTTAAGACCTACCCAACTCTCACGATCTAGGCAGAATATACAAGCTTTTTGCTTCTTTAACAAGCATTATTTTCTTGCAACAGATTACATAGTACTGCTTGCCACCTCTCTATCAAGATTTATACTGCTTAAAATCTCTCATTTTCCCATCCTTAATAAATGATTTGTCAATGATACAAATTAAACTTTTCAGTCATAGAGTGATACCTCGGTCCTCATCAGTAATTCCTTCTGGAAGAGACGTCAAATACTCAGTACTAATGGGTACTGAGAAAACCATGTGACTTACCACATGACCCTGTATTTTGGCTTGAAGAATAGAATAGAATAACAGAGTTGGAAGGGACCTTGGATGGCTTCAAGTCCAATCCCCTGCTTAGAAATAGAGAGTCATGAGGCAGCCAGACATCAGCCAGTTTTTCCTTGCATGTCAACTATCAGGAGAAGGATGAGTACCAGGATACGATTTCTGTTTCAAAATGCATCAAATTTGACAGGTTTGGAAGGAGAGGTATGACTGTTTACTCCATTTTCCTTGTGAACACAACTATATATGCCTTTCTTACATTAATTTCCAAAGCCACACTCCTCATCTGCATCATACAATTTTTCTAATGTTTGCTGCAAATCATTTGGGTTCCCATTGATCAATAGAGACATCCCCAATTAATTGTTCTCGAGGCATTTTGGACTACAAATCCCCACTTCTCCAGGAAATATGGCTCTTGTGACGTTTGAAACAGAATAATACAATAATAGAATAATAGTTGGAAGGAACCTTATAGGTCTTCTGGTCCAACACGCTGCTCAAGCAGGAAACCCCTATACATTTCAGAGAAATGGCTGTCCAGTCTCTTCTTAAAAACCTCCAATGTTGGAGCAGCCACACTTCTGGAGGCAAGTCGTTCCACTAACTCAGGGGTGTCCAAACTTGGGAACTTTAAGACTTGTGGACTTCAACTTCCTGGGAGTTGAAGTCCACAAGTCTTAAAGTTCCCAAGTTTGGACACCCCTGCACTAACTGTTCTAACTGTCATAATATGCCTGAAAATGAAGAATCCAAAGAAGGCTATCCTAACAAGGTAATTCTCCAGAAAGACAGATGTATCCCATAGTGTACCTTGATCATAGACTAAGAGACTTCCGCTAGTTGTGGGGAAAAACATATCCAGAGGTAATGCCTTCCTGGCAGAGAAAACATTGCTTTTTCTTCTGTGATAGTTGTTCCCCAGCAAGTCTTTCAACTGAAATTCACATAACTGGAATAAATCCTGAAGCATTTTCAACTTCTTCTGCAGTTTGCTGTTTTCTAAGAGGCATTCCTCCTTTTTCTGAAAGTAAGGGGAAAAAATATTTTCCTGAAAAAACACATCTATTTTTAACTTTGTATTTAGAGTAAGATAAAGGTTCCTAACATGATCCTCAGCCTTGATTGCATATTTGGTAGTTATGATTATTCAGCAATAGGATGCCAGTAGGGTTAGGCGCGTGTCTGTGTGTGTGTGCGTGCGTGCGTGTGCGTGTGTGTGTAGGTACACGTGTGTGTGCTAGCCCATACCATGCAGGACTTTTTCATATTGAAGGAAGCATGATTGAAAAATGGATCAGGCTGAAGTCTTATAAACCACAACAGAGAATCGCTCATTATTCAACAAGTGAACGACAGGTGTGTTCACTATATATTTAGATTTAAATGTAAATGTTTAGACCAGGGGTGTCCAAACTTGGGAACTTTAAGACTTGTGGACTTCAACTCCCAGAATTCCCCAGCCAGCCATGCTGGCTGGGGAATTCTGGGAGTTGAAGTCCACAAGTCTTAAAGTTCCCAAGTTTGGACACCCCTGGTTTAGACTATTATAATCCTCAGCAATGGCTTCGATGTTGACCAAACCAAAAAAGCTAACTCTCCTTGAATTGAGACCATTTCCAAATATTCAGCAATTTTACAGCCACTCAGGATTTTTTAGTAGAAAACTCATCACACGTATCCAGCTTCTACATACCGAGAGTCGTGGTGCAGGTGAACAAAATGGTCCAAGGAACAGGAACAGCAGCAGAAGCAGCTGAATCATTGGGATATTCATTTGACAGAGCTGGGAGGTGAAAGGGGAGGACAGGGATATCTTGCATTACAATATCCAACAATAACTTATTTTCTAACCCTTTCCTTTTTGACACTGAGAGGGCTGGCCCCATGCTTCCTCTCTTCCCCTTGTTTCTAGTCTAGATGATAACTAATTAAAGCCTGTGTTTTGGGCACAGTTTTATTTCTTTCTATTTTTACATCTTTTATTTTCTATTTATTTGCAGTATTAAAAAAAGAAGGAAGCATTATTAGGTTTGGTTTTGTTGCTGTGCTTTGCCATTAACATTTTGCACTTCCTACACACTTCCCACCAGGTGGCAGCAGAGATGCAAAAAGTCTTTTTTTATTTGCTTTGACAGCAGCATTCTCCAGTATACACCTATAATTCAAATTTCTTGGGTAGTTTATGATAGAAACCAAGCTTGCTGTCATAAGTTATCCTCTGCAGATTTGGATGCCGGATTCTGCTTGGAGATTCTCTAACAGGACACAGTTTAATTTATAGTGTTCATCTGGTGTGCAAGACAACCTCAGATTCGCCTCGCTTTTTATTCATCTACTCAAATCATCTCCAGCTACAGCAGTCCTTAGATTTATAGGCAGACAGTATTGCTATCCTTGATTCTCTTCCAAAGTGATTGAGATATAAAGCATTACAGCCAAAGGAACACAGGGAGAAAAGCAACTTCCTTTTTTATTTGTTATAGCAGCAATGGGACTTTCATTGTGATATGTTGCCATACCGGTTGCTTAGCTGATCTCCAAATATTTGTGTTCACACATTGCACTCAGTGTAAACCTTAATGTGATTTAAGGAGAGTGCATGAACCTAAGCCTTGGAGATGCTGACCACCTGATATCTATCATTTCTGGGCTGGCTTTACTCATCTTGGTGCCAGCTTGCCAGGCAATTGCTCAACTTCCTATCAGCAATCAGTAAAATTTACACAAAATGCAAAATGTTAATCATGCCTCAAACACCACTGAATATGCCCAATGCAACATGAAAACCAACAGGTCATAGTTTATTATTCTCCCCACAAGCTTTGTTTTGTCTGGGGCTTCCTGTTTTATTCATTTAGCTTTGCTAGGGGCAAAAACAACCATCCCATTAGGGTGGAAAACCAACATTGTATGAAAAGGGTGACGAACAGGGTCATGCAACACTCGTAACATTCATGAGACTGGAGGGATACTTTACATACAGGGGGCTTCATTATTTTGACCATCAATTCTACCCTAAACATTGTCCAGTCATTTTTAATTTCTCAGGTTGGTTCTGGAATTAATAGAGGCCCAGTGGCAAAACATAATTTCAAGGAAACATTTTCAGAAGACATAGGTTTATTCTTGGTCTTATGAATGTCTTGAGTGTTGTATAAGGACCTGTTGACTAACTAAAACATTTTTATATACTGATGCAGTGCTAAGTTTATAGAGAATCAAAATGAAAATAAGCATATGGTGTACCATTTTTAAGCATTAGTGCATTAAACTTTACTGCAAAATAAATCTACTTGAGAAACAGATACAAAATCAAAATACGATCGTTAATGTCCACGCATTACAGAAATCAAAAACTTCACAAACCACATTATGGTTTAGCACAATGTACGAATAGCATAGAAATAGCCCTTACTTCTATACCACTTCACAGGGCTTTACAATCCTAAGCGGTTTACAAAGTCAGCCTATTGCCCCCAACAATCTGGGTTCTCATTTTGCCGATCTCAGAAGGACGGAAGGCTGAGTCAACCTTGAGCCGGTCAGGATCAAATTGCTGGCAATTGGCAGAGTTAGCCTGCAATGCTGCATTCTAATCACTGCCCCACCACAGCTCAATAGCCAATGAGGAATTCTGCAGGTTCCACTGCACCTCCCTTATGCTTCCCTATTTCAAGTATACAGTACTCATTATATGGGCAATTACTTGATTGAATCCATTCATCTGACAGCTTACAGCACAAGCCTATGTGTGTAAGTACTTCCCACTGATAAGTGGTTAGATGATTGCAGCCTTCTTGTCTATGAGGCAAATCTATATTTCTGCCAATGCTTTATACATTTTGACTGAAACCATAGACTACTTCAGATATTATGCAAACCACATTTGTACTGAGTATAAGCATATAACTGCAGCCATTTATGGGTTCCCTTGGTAAAGTTTTATATGACATCTTAGAAAATACACACATTTTGTGTTCCTACAAAAATGAAGAGACTGTATCTGAACAGAAAAAAAAAGTATGAGCGGAGTAGACCTAGTATGTACTCTGTGATTAGACCCAAAACATTGGGATCATAACACACTCAGAACATTTTGTTCTTTCCCAAGATAGCCATTTTGAAATTCTGAAAGCTCTTCAAATTGTGCCTGCCAAAGTTACTCCCTTTTCCAGGAACAGGCAAAATTCAGAGTAAACCACTTCTCAGCTAATTACAATAACGACCTAATAATATTAGTTTACTCATGAAACTCTGAATAGCATTTAAACCATTTAAACCAAATAGCATTTGCACCTATTCCTCTGGCAACAATTTAAATTATATAAATTGTGTTTCCTTTTTTTTTTTTAAAAAGATGAAATTTTAACAAATAATATTATCATCAGCCTATTTCATAAACAAGAAAGTTCTCAGAAGGCAGTTGCTTCACTGCGCTCAGTGGTTTTGAGTGCAAAGCGATTGGCCAAGCTCACATATCACGCTGCTTAAAATATGTATAGTTTTAGCTTAGAATATGATGTGTTCAATCAGTAGGGACTTTACATGTGATATATAGTCTGAACCGGACAACCTTTCCTCTCCCTCTCCCTCAACCCTTCTCTTCTACATGAAAACAGACTTAGAATAATATTAATACCATATACTAACACGTAGCATGAATTTATAAAATAAAAATAAGGTCGATGACAGCTTTCAAATAATGCTATGAAGAAAATTAAGCAAATTAACTTCAAATATAAAACTTCTGAGCTTGATTGCTTGCTTGTCAACATTTCAGTCCCCAACTAGGTAATATCAGTAATGTCTGCACGGTGTACAATATTGCAGAAATATCAAAAGTAGCAAGATCATCAAACTATATATAAAACAATACATAAAAATAATCTAACTATATGTACCACTAATAACCACCAAAACCAGGAAAAACTAATTGCCAATAACAATAAGGAAGCTTTAATAAAAATAAAAACCTCTTTGGCGCAAAAATAAAATTGGATACATAGCTAACTTCAAAAGTCGCTATAAAACCCTACGGCAACAGATAAAGGCAGAATGCATCAGTTATCAGAGCAAACAAGAGAAAAACCTACTACGCACGAAATCCACCCGTGCCGTCTATAATTTTGTAAACAATAAACTTAAAAGACTCAAGGTCCATCCTACCACTAAAAGGGCCAAACGGAAAAGGCTGTAATGATGAAACCGTTAAGGCCAACCTCTTCAACACATTCTTCGGTTCAGTCTTCGTAAACAGCAATGGCTCATGCCCCACATTTCCCACATTTTGTACCACAACCAATTACTACAGAAGATGCCATTGAAAAGGGGCTACACAACCTAAAACCATCTCTATCTATTGGCCCTGAGTGATTATGTGCTTATTTCTTTAAAAAGCTCTTAACCACCATAGCAGGACCTCTTAGCATAATCTATGAAATATCCTTCAGAACCAGCTCCTTGCCTAATTTATGATCAGTAGCCGCAGTCATCCCTATCTTTAAAAAAGGTGATCTCAACCTAGTTGAAAATTACAGACCAATCTCATTATGTTGCGTCATCTGCAAAGTCATGGAATCAATTATAAACCAATCCATTGCCCTCTACTTAGAGACGAACAACCTAATCTCTAACAAGCAGTTTGGCTTCAGGAAAAAAATTGTCCTGCAATCTGCAACTCTTACACTGCAAAAACATCTTCACAACTTGACCAGGGCAAAGCAATAGACGCAATTTATATAGACTTCTGTAAAGCCTTTGATTCAGTGGTACACAACAAAGTACTTCATAAACTAAAATCCTATGGCATCTCCGGTTCCCTGCGTTCCTATCAAACAGGCAATAAGTAGTCAAAATAGGAAACACACTGTCAAACCCTGCACCTGTTAACAGCAGTGTCTCCCAAAGTAGCATTTTATGACCCACACTCTTTATACTTTACATAAATGACCTTTGTGATCATATTATTAGCAACTGTGGCCTCTTCGCTGCTGATGTAAAAATATTCAATACCATTGACAATGCTTCTACCCTAAAAAAATACCTTATTTATTTATTTATTTATTTATTTATTTATTTATTTATTTATTTATTTAATTAATTAATTTGACTTCTTAGTTGCCCCCTCTCCCCCCAGGGACTCGGGGCGACGTACAATAACAACAATCACAATAATATAATATGGAGGAGGTAGAAAATAAATAAATAAACTACAGTACTTTGAAACAATTAAAATCCCAATGACAGTTAAAATTTAAATTAAAATTAACAATTAATTTTAATTTAATTTTTAATTAAAAATTAACCTTGACTAGTTGTCAGAATGGTCAAACAATTGACAACTCCAAATCTCTGTCTTACACATTGACAAAAAAATAATCAAAGCACAAAATACAACCAGGGCGAATATGACCTCGTAGACAACCCCGACTCTGTCAAGGACCTCAGAGTACTCATCTCAAATGATCTAAGTGCCAAAGCTCACTGTAACAGCATTGCCAAAAAGGCATTAAGAGCTGTTAACCTAATCCTGCGTAGCTTATTTTCCGGTAATATTGACCTGCAAACTAGGGCATACAAAACTTTTGTTAGACCAATTCTTGAATACAGATCATCTGTCTGGAACCCGCACTGCATATCAGATACAAATACAATGGAACGAGTCCAGAGATATTTTACGAGGAGAATCCTCCGCTCCTCCGCTCGCAACAGAATACCTTATGCCACCAGACTTGAAATTTTGGTCTTAGACAACTTAGAACTTCGTCATCTCCGATCCAACCTAAGCGTAGTACATACAATATATGCTACAATGTCCTACCTGTCAATGAATACTTCAACAAAAACACACAAGCTCACAATAGATACAAACTTATGGTAAACTACTCCAAACTCGATTGCAGAAAATATGATTTCAGCAGCAGAGTGGTCAATGCCTGGAAAGCACTACCTGACTCTGTGGTTTCTTCCCCAAACCCCCAAAACTTTAACTTTAGACTGTCTACTGTCAACCTCACCCCATTCCTAAGAAATCTTTAAGGGGTGTGCATAAGCGCGCCAGTGTGCCTACCATCCCTGTCCTAATATTCCCCTGTATTTGTATCCATTTCATGCATTCATAATCATGTTTATACATATATCTGTTATCTAATTCATGCTTGATGAAATAAATAAATAAATAAATAAATAAATAAATAAATAAATATGCCAGGTAGGGAGTCACAATTCAAGCCCTTCCTCCTTGGGCCATACTTTTGACGTTGCTGCACATACAAAAGGGGCAGGCCTCGGATCAGGGTGACACATTCACCATTTTGTTAGTTTTGACACCCTCTCTTGCTCCCTTCTTCACTGCATAACACTATTCCCACTAGAAAGAGGTTGAGCATTGGACTTTGATGATACTCTTCATTAAAGCTAGGCAATATTTTAATTCCCTCCAAAAGTACTTTGGGGGCTACTATATGTCTTTTCTCAAAATCAGCAGGAGGTAGCTGCATGATCTTAGGAAAAGGGCTGCTGTTTTAAAAAGTTGCAGGCAGATGAACTGTAAGGCGTATCATCCCCAACCATTACAATGCTGATCTAACAGACTTAAGTTCTCATTCTGTTGAGAAGATACAGTGGTTTCTCATTTCTTAGTTCTTCAACTTTGTTTTGTTCAAATTACTTTTATTCCAGCAATTAATTTCATACTTCCCAGATACGTTGAACCTCAGCTCCCATGGAAGCCAAAACAAGCGTACAAAATAAGATTAAAATTCTTATTCTGAGCTCCAAACCAGATCATTACATGGAAATACACATGCAATTTTCTTGCAGAAATACATGAGTGATTTGCCACTATCTTCTTCCAAGTTTTTTTTTTTTTTAATTCCTAAATCTGACCTACAGTCCTAGAATTCTTAGTGGTTTCCCATTCAGTACCAACCAGGCCCAGGCCCACTTTTTGGGAAATCAGCCACTGTGTAAAATGAATAGGAGTCTTCATGTTAGTAATTCATCTTCATGTTAGTAACCAATTCCACTAAATCTATGCAGCAACAAGAAGGACAACAACAAGAAGAAAGAATAACGAAACACAAGAGGAAAGCTAATTAGGAAAATTCTATCTCTACCTTTTGAAATATGGCCTAGTTTGTTAGCCATTAATGCTGTAGAATTGCATGCAGCTGATTTGACTGTTTAAATATTATGTGAACATTAATTACATACACTAATATCTTCTCTCTGTCTCTTTTGTCTTTTTTATTTTTCTTATTTCTTCCATCCTGCCAACAACGTGGACAATGGTATTCCTGTGTCTTAGCAGCTGCATGGCAAGCAAAACTTCAGCAGCTCTCAGCTTGGATAGAAATTGGATGCAATAAACATTGTTTATTAACCAAACCCCACCCCAATTCAGAAACTTGGCTTGTTATTGAGAACAGAAATATTTAGCTGGATAGAAGCGTTAAAGTGCGGACCAGCATCTGTTTCAAATCAGTGAATAATAAAAATAGATACTGGATGTTTCTGCAAATTTAGAAAATGGATCTGTACAGCAATTTACTGGTGTTAATCTCCCAGATTGTAAATATGGGATTGCCTACAGCAATATTTACTTTAGGCATTCATTATACTGCACACTTATCAGAGGAAACCCTCCTTAACATAGTAAACATATATAGGATGATGCTATGAATTAATTTAGAGGGCTTATGGTAAACATGAATTCCTGTGGCTTTCCTGTTCACACTTTCCAGCTACTCCTAAATATTGGCTCCACATTCAATAAACATGTATATGGGAGTACGGGATTTCACAGCCTGGACACAGACAATATCTGTACTTTCAGGGAGATCTTTCAAATGATAACACGCTGACAGGCTGTACCTAAGCCATTGGTATGTTTAGCCAGTCTCAACTGATTCAGAAATATCTTGTAGTGAACAGAACAGTAAAACAACTTAATTCTGTTCTAACCAATGCAAATTCCAGTCCACAATGCATATCCTGAGGTAATAAGATAGGGACTTTAATTAAATCAGACCAAACCCCTTAATACAAAGTGCAGTCACTTTTCTCCTGGCATTTCCTTAAGCACCACCCACTATAAATTGTGCTCCCCCCCTACTTTTATATAGGAGTGTAGAAAAGTCGGACCATTGAAGAATATAGAGCAGAGCCTCAAAATTACTATAACCAAGGGAAGATGCTACAATGTGATGACAAAAATACATTTATTTTTTAAAAAGTGATTAAATATCAGATTTTATTTATTTATATTTGCCTTTATTATTTTTACAAATAATTCAAGGTGGTGAACATAACCAACACACATTCCTCCTTCTATTTTCCCCACAACAACTCTTCTATGAGTTGGATTAGGCTGAGAGTCAGTGACTGGCTGAAGGTCACTCAGTTGGTTTTCATGGCTAAAGCGTGATTTTAATTCACAGTCTCCTATTTTTTTAGTCTGGTGTCCTAACCATTAAGTCAAACTAGCTCATTCCCTCAAATTGTATAAACACATATTCACAGGCTGTAAAAATAAGTACTATAAATCTACCTGAGAGCTTTTTTTTACAATTAAAGATAAAATAAGTTGAAAATGAACCTATGCAAATGTGGTGGAAGGATGTAAATGAAAAAAAATCTTACCCTATTTGTCATGGTTTGATGCATTCAAGTGCTTGAGCAACTGAACATGCATGGGTTTTGCTTCTTCTGTAGAGATAGTGTGCATACTTCCCTATCTTCTTCCCTCCCTGCCCTGTCAACAAATATAAATTTATATGTAGAAAAATAAAATAAAAAATAAGACAAAGGTTATATTAGAAATACTTTCAGCTCCCTCTACTGACAGTAAAGGGCACAAACTCTGGAAATTTTAGGAAAGATTCTTAAATGACATAGGTGCTGTAGGAAGTTATCACCCAGCCCTCTCCCAGAAAAATGAAATATCCTAGGAAATATTGAAAAGGCAGAATATTATATTTTCCTGGATGTGAAAAAGGGAGAAACACATTTTAAACACAAAGTAAATTCCTGCAGCTTCCTGCCCATCTCCACTTTGTCAATGGGCCATTAAGAAGGCCAAGCTAGTCCACTTTACATAATAAAGAGTTCTCCTCTTCAGCTCCAGGGGGATGGGATTAAGGCAGGATAATATTGCCTTTTACTCAACTGACCACATGGCATCTGAGAACTCAACCAAACCTGGATTCAAAACTCAGCCTAGAGGGTTGCCCTTGCCCGGGCCCATGGGAGTCTGGCAACCAATCAGAATACATTTCTTACACAGGAACAGGAAACAGATAGGTGGGGCAGAACCAGAGACGTGTGGTCAGGGGAGGCAGGGGAGGCAGAACCTCACCTCTCTTCATGAAATAATAGTATAGAATATTGTATAATATATATATATATATATATATATATATATATATATATATATATATATATATATATATATATATATATATATATATATATATATATATATATATATATATAATAATTATAATATTATATACATCCGTCCGTCCGCACCCGGGAGCTGCAGAGGCAGAAATGTTGTCGGCGTTCCCAGATGATGAAGGCACGAAAGCGACTGGGGAACGACGAGAACCTTCCTGCCTCTGCAATATGCAGTCGCGAGGAGTGCGCAAAGTCCAGGAGAGGCAGGAAGGTTCTCGTCGTTCCCCAGTCGCTTTCGAGGACTGCGGAGCACGAGCCGGCGGAGCACGCTCAGGAAGGCGGGGAATGGGATCACGTGTGCTGGAGGCTGAGGCAGCCTGAGCCTCCAGCACACGTGGTCCCATTCCCCGCCTTCCTGATGACGTCACCAGCCTCACCAGCCATAAACCTCACCACACGTCACTGGGCAGAACAGATTATAAAAAGCCCTGCAAGCCCTTCTTCACTCTCTTCTCTTCCTTTGCCTTCTCTTCTTCTCCACCAACATTGGAGCATGTGATCACCTTTTCTGTTCAGGACTCAGGCCATGTGGTCCTGTCCACCATTAAAACCATCTTTCCAAGCAGCCTCCATGTCTCCAGTGTCTTTTTCCCCACTTGGAGCCGAACCCAGAAGGACATTTCTTCCAACAGTGCTTCACTATGCAGAAAGACGTGAATCTGAGTTTTTGTCCTTTCACTGGAAAAAGAGGATATGAAGGGAGAAGAAAAAAGACAGAACATAAAAAATAAAGGCCAAAATTCTATATGTTGCTGTAACACTTCTGAAAGTCAGTGTGCTGTACAGATTAAGATATTGGACTAGAAGTGAGAGATTCAGGTTTAAGATTCTCTTAGTCATTTATGTTCATGTAATGCAGTTTTCTCAAGCCAGTTTCTTGGCCCAGATTCAAGTCCTATTTATCTTAATAAATCTTGATAAATCTTTCTCCTGTCCTTCAAGTTCATTCCCTACTCCCTCTACACAGTTCAACCCCATCTTGAAATGCAAGACTTCCAGGCACTGAGAAAGGACTTTGACAGCATCATCTGGATGGCCTAGGGCAGAGATGTACAATTTTAGCAGAAGGCTGAGGCTGAATCTCTCCCCACTCCCCAAACACCAACTGGAAGCAACAATGGAAGAAGTCAGTGTCTCCTGCTCCCAGTCCCCTCAGTTGGCCCAGAATCAATTATAAAGCCACTGACAGATCAAGAATGGCCAAGACGGGTACACTCCTCCGAACTGAGTTCTTAAGAGGTCTCCCAAAAGTGTGATTAGTGCTACCTCTGTGCTATATCCCAGCCTGAATTCCGACTGCTATGGGTCCAGATAATATACTACAGAGTCTTTTGAAGTTGTAGGCCTACTACCTTCTCGCCTAATTTCCCTAAAGACAGGGGGAACCACTCCATCCTAAAAGGGGACATTTACTACCTCTTGATATAACTAAACATCACCTCCTGAGAGGCCCTAAGTTGCCAGGATGGAGATGAATGCAACTTTCAAGTAGTAGGATTCAATGTCCCACAGATAACCAGACAAAACTATACACTTCAATGAAGAAAAGCTTTTATCCTGCCATAGCATGGGCTAATTCAGGCTTATAATAATGTATAATAATGTGAGGCTATTACCATAGAACCGTTCTGCTTCTTAAATTGACATATGTAAGAAATTGAAATATTGCTGTTTTTAATTTATATTCTACAAAGTTTTTCCATCAATGAGAAAGACAGAAAAGCCATAAATATTTTTGAATAGCAATAAAAAGAAACGTCTGCTTGAAAACCCTTCCAATCTTATTTAAAGTGTTGTAATTAATAAATGGGTATGGCTCTATATATTGTTGAAAGCGGATTGGGTTTTTAGTATTTATTATACTGAAATGAATGATTGACATAAACCCCATGTATATTGGCTCAGAAGTGAGTTTCTGTTAATTTAATGGCACTTATTCTAGGAATTTTTAAATGCTAATGCTAATTTTTGAATAGTCTAGTGCTTGAGGTTGACCACAGTAACCACATATGCATAGTTTCAAATAGTTGTGTTCCTGCAGCAGACAAAGAAATAAACCAAGGGGCAGTAACCTTTTTGGGGATTAAGGCACACACAGTACTTAAAATAAATGACTGGCCTCCAAAGGTCTTGACACTGATTTAATTGAAGTTATTAATCATTTTTTGTTCATTGCTGTGGGGAGAGTGCTTTAGCTACCAAATTAAAATGTTTTAAGCCTGCACTAGGCTTAGTTCACTATTTTAGGCATATGTAAATGAAAGTGAACAAAAATCATGTTGCCAAAATCTAATTTTCAGCAGTGGAATTTGGGAGATCTGGAAATATAAAAATCGAATTGGACTCCAGGTTACTGATTACTGTCATAGGCCATAGTTTTACAAACCACAATGGTCAAGTCTACATATTGACCTTGGTCTTGGGCAGCTGTTGGCAATAAGATTCATCCATGCCATCTGATGAAAGCTCTCCCAACAAATTCTCTTAATGGTTCCCCAATGTTTTCCCATAGAAAGCCATACGTTATGGAATGACTTCCTTCTTGAGGTCAAATAACCATTCACCCTAATGTCCTTCTAGAAACTACTGGTAGTAAAAAATAAATAAATTAGAGACCTTTTGGGAGATGAGTGTTATTTGTACCATTCCTTCTTTCTATTTATTACCTTACTTTTATTATTATTTTATTGTTGTAAATAAGGCTAATACGGTTTAATATGAACAAAAGAACATGTGGGTTAGAGTTTTACATACACTAAACAGCCTGTAGTCACAAGGAGTAAATAGCATACAATGTGGATATACACCTGATCAAAACAAATACGTTAAATCAGAATTAAGCTCCCATTCTTCTGCATTCATCTGATGGGCTGGCTGCTAAAGCAAGGTCATGGCACACATTTGAAAGTAGATCAGGAAGACTGTAATTGGTGTGTGTGTTTGTCTGTCTGGCAAGAACAAAGAATGCTTATCAACAGGAAATATGCACGTGTAAAGCTTGTAGCAATTATGGGTAGTTAGAAAGTTGATAAAAGTAACAAGGATTAGACAACTTGCAGACCTCAGCTAAAAGTTAGGAATGGAGATGGCCGGCAGCAAATGGAATGTCTATTAGATACCTCCTGGAGCATTCATTAGCCAAGACTTAGGAATGGGGCAGCTATAGACCAATAGAACAAATTGTAGAATTATTGCTGAAATGTTTATTAGAGGATATTTCTTATTATTTCACCTTGTCCCGCCTTCTCCTTTAGTGAAAATGTATAAAGCTTACTTAATCCTTTGTTCTTGGTTCTTGGCCTTTTGACCAGGAACCCTTTTCCTTGGAGTACTTCAATAAAAAGCAATCAGAAAACCTGCACCTCGTGTCTGGCATCCATCATTGGCTTCGGCACCAGGCTCAGACCTGAATTGGGGACAACACCTCTGCATTGTGATTAAAACAAATCATAATAACATGCCCAAACAAAGGACCTGAAAGGAATCTACACTGGTGGATTTGTGCTAAGTCTAGATTTATTAAGGAATCATAGAATCATAGGGCTGGAAGGGTTATCAGAGGTCTTCTAGTCCAATCCCTTGCCCATGGCAAAAGACCTTATCATCCCAGGTAATCTCTTCTTGAAAACCTTCAGTAATGGAGCACTCCAAACTCTGGAAGGAAAACTGTTCCATTGGTTAATTGTTCCGTCAGGAAATTTCTCCTAAGTTCCAGGTAGGATATCTCTTTAACCAGCATCCACCCATTGCTTCCTGTCCTGCCCTTCTTATTACAGAATAAATCAACGCTCTCCTCCCTGTATGATTTTTCCTGCAGTCCCCTTATCATTTTCGTTGCTCTACTTTGCATTCTGGTTTGCCTATCATTACTTCCATTTAGGAATTCCAGCTAAGCTTCCAAGAAATCAAAGGACTGCACAGAATGCAGTTGGAAAATAATGGCCCTGATGCAAACAATATAATCTCTGTTTCCGCTTTGATTTTATATAATCTATGCATGAAAATAATACATTTGCATAGTTGCTACATGAACACTATTTTTTTACAAGTGAATGAAAACAGTCCTGTAAAACTCTTATTTCTTTCCAAATAAAATTCAACTTCTAAAAGCATCTAGTTTCATTTTTTTAAGCAAACTATCTATTTTTGTCCCTGTCCACTGTTTTTCCTAAGTACTTTGCCCAGCATTCATTATGGAATTCATGCAAACACTTTGTAGCCTTTCTACTTTAATGGATGGAAAGGTAGATAGAAGGATGGATGATGCCCCCCCCCCCAACTATAGATGAGCATCCAGGTTTCTTAAGGCACAGGGAAATTTAAGGCACAGTTTCTTAAGACACAGGGAGGCTTGCCAATCAAGTTTTATTGCTTGGCATATTATATGAGAATCCCATATGTATATGCCATTATGTCTTTTTATTACGTGTGATAAAAATTGCGTGTAATAATCAAACCAAGGTTTAGGATTACACAACACCAATCAATTATATGTGTGTTGTGTGTTTCAAAACAAGACCACGGTTAATAAAATGCAAAGTTATAAAAAAAACAGAGTACAGTACAGCTGTACTTCGAGGCAGGCGGACGCCTCGAGAAAGGAAAAAGGCAAATCCACCCGCTTTGCGCTCTTCTGGGCTGCAAAGCGCGCGCGTGCGCGCAGACCTCCACGCGCCCCGCCGGAGGGAAGGTCGCCGTGATAATGGGCGCCCTTTGAGCGCAGCCACGCGCGACCTTGGCAACGGCGTTCCACAGGAGAACTTTGCGGGGAGCTGCCATCGCCTCAGCCCGGCGTTTTTCCCGCCAGTGATGGCCATAAGCAGGCGCGAGTCCCCGTCGGGTGGAGTCGCAGCCGAGCCAGCATGTGGAGTCGCCCCCAAAGGGGCGGCTTTTCTCAGCCATTCTGGTTGCCGCTGCTCGTAGCCCGAAACTACCAGGCGGGAGCTCCGTGGTATTAAACCCGGAGGGGAGGTGGGGTCACCACAGGTGAGCGTGAGGCCGAGCGGGAACTTGATTTGTGCCGTCCAGATTCCCTCGTACGCTGAAGTAGAACATGAGGTGGCCGGGCACAGGGGCAGCCCTTCATGGGCCGGCAGCCAATTCGCTTGGAAACCGGGCACTTTGCCGTCTGTGGAGACTGAAAGGAGCGCTTCCTTTGCGCCCCTTCCTCCCTGTATGCCCCTATCCGATGAGTGACCGTCCCCCCCAACCTTAGTTTTGCTTGGGAAGGAGAAGGGAAAAAAATGAGGGTGGGAAACCCGGACTCTTCCTCCCTCTTTCCTGCTGTGATCGGGTTGCATCTGTTAAGCTAATTTCTAGTTATTTAATTAATTTCTACGGCTGCCCATCTCAACCCAGGGTCCGGGCAGCTTACAATTCCAAAACAATAAAACGTTTAAACCCGATGAAAACAGCATAGATAGACAGACAGACAAACAGGGGTAATTATCCAATTTAACAGTAAAGCCAAGAGATTGTGCTCTTAACACATTAAGAGCCCCAGAAGCAGGCACATTGCCAAATTTTTAGATCCTTATGGAAGGCCAGTGGGGTTTTGATTCTCCAGAACTAGCTCCACATAGAATATATCTCAGTGTTCACTTTGGGTTGTAAGTAACAAAGAGACCTGCTTCATGGGGTTGTTGAGGGGAAATAGGAAGAGGGAGCATTATATATGTTTGCCTTCTTGAGTTGTTTATAAAAAAATTAAATAAAGAATAATAATACGTAGCTCATCAATTCTGACTAGCTCGTGAATGATTGGAGCTGGCACATTAGCTATAAATGTGCAATCTACTTGCCACAGCTCTTTTGCTGTTCTAAATATTCGACAGAAAAGCTGGTACCTTGAGAATGGTAAGGTGCTCCCTTTCATTTTGCAGGAAATATTTGTAAAACATGATCAGGTGAATTTCTCATTCTGGTCTGAAGTAATGGTGTAACCAACTTCACCTCTGAAAAATAGGCTGAAGCCAGCTTTCTCTAACGTTGGTGTTTTTCAGAAGTGCACCTGTCATGATTCCCATTTAGCAGCGATCTTGGGACTTGATTTAAGAGATTCGTAATTTGATGTATAATAAACTAAAGTTGGGCAAGGCTGGCCAAAGTGAATAAGCCTCCCAGATAATGTTTTATTGTGCATCCATCCACCTCCATTTTTGGTACTGTATTTGGTACTTTTATTTATAATCCTCTTGAATTTTCTATTTTTTCTTTCTGAAAAACAAAGAGAAACGGAACATGTGTTACAGATCGTCCTTCACTTACAACCAGTTGTTTAGCAACTATTGAAAGTTATGAAGAAGCTCCCTATGGATACTCCTTGTGGATACTTATGACTTGATTCTAAACTTCTAAAAACCACCCCCACAATCACATGATTTCTGGCATTTCCTTCTGGTTTTCAGCAAAACTAGCCCATAGCAAACTGCCGCAAAAGTCATAAAATCGGGTTGGTCAAGTGGATGACCTGATTTATGACCATCACAGCTTACAACCATGATGGACAGGCTCCTTGTGATTTTTTTGTTTGTTTGTTTTCTTTATTTAGTATACTGAGAACTTTTAATCTGGAACCACTGTAGTGAAGCCTTCCATATCTGCATGTGGCTTTGATGGGCCAACCAATTTATAGACAATGTGCAGTTGAGTTTGGGGGATTAAGTTAAATAACCTGTATGTATACATTAATTGAAAGGAGCTGTGCTTTGCAGGGTAGCATGGAGAGCATTTGCCTATAAAATAACCAAGAGTCGGACACCACTGAATGGTAAAAAATAACAACAATACATTAATTATTTTATATTTATTAAACAACTTGTATGTATAAAATGCCACTTTTGTTATTCTCAACAGTTCCTGTGTTTTTTTTTCTTCATAGGTAGTCTCTCTGCTGTGTTACACAACGTAAGAAATAAAATACAATGTCAACTATAAAATCTAAATCAGAAGGCTCTGTTCGGTGAGTTATTTTAATTGTAATATAAATGTAACAATAGTTCCATGGCAGCACCCAGTACCCTGAATGTAAAGAACTTCAGATTTCGGTTGCTAGGGCCTCAAGTTAATACTAGATATGTAATAACATATCTACCCAAATATATGAAAATACAGTTTGAGTTCAAGTTAAACTTTTGTGAAAGTATGAATCAATTTAATTAATGTGTGGTTTGTGAGATTTATAAATTCTTGAAATGCTTTGTCATTCCTACCATCTTCATAATTGTTCCATTATATTTTAAAACTTTACAGTTGCTCTAATAAATAAAAATTTACATCTCTCCTAGTAAGCTCTACTTTCTTCCATCAGATTTACCCTAAGTACAGGTGATACCCCTCTTATTTCAGAAATATTAACAGAATTACTAGCTTGTCTTAGTTTTATTTTCAGGGGAGGGGCAAAGATGGACAAATTATAAATAGCATTTTAAGAATACAGTTGTTAAAATGAACTACATATTCTAAGCATGCTTATGCCTGTTCTTTCTTTTTCTGGAGACAAGAAGCATAACTTGCTTTGGTTTCTAGCAAGTAAAAGTACAAACAATAGAAAGATAAGATAAATAATTTGGATTTTCAAGTAACAATACTAATAGTGAGAAAATTAAACCATGCTAACTTAAGTATCACTACAAAAATTATTCCAAATAAACCTTTAAAAAGAACACTGAAAAACCTTATTTTCTAATATAATTGATTTTTATATTTTCTAGATTAATCTCATTTTTACTGTTTGTTAACTTCCAGACAACTTTAGTTGTTGGACAGATTATAAGTACTCTCTTATCAATTAGATAAAATGAGATGAAAGGGATATGGGTTTTGGATACTTGCTAGCATACTTTTCAGGATGCCATTGCTGAATATTTGTGTACATATAAAAAACGGTCTTGGTGACTGGGGAAGGTTTGAATGCCCTAGGAGGGCCCGGATTATTTAAAAATGCACAATTAGTTCAAAGCTCTTTTGTGTGGCAGCACCTACCTGCCCTTGGGGGAATATCTCCGGGAATACCAGCAGTGTGCAGTCTGGGGGAGTGGGGCAAAGCGGATTCAAGTAATGCCAGCAGTGTTGGCACATAAGCATGTAAGGAAGAGTGATCCATTTTTCAAAACATCACAGATATACCTCAAAGGAATTAAGCTTGCAGCCTGATACTGCTTTTGTCAGAAGACACGAAGACCTTAGACTATAGGCTAGATCAGCGATGGCGAACCTTTTTTGGCTCGCGTGACATAAGTGGGGGGAGTGCGGGGGGTCGTGTGCGGGCGTGCCGCACCCATAATGCAACATGCCCCCCAGTGCGCATGCGCGCACAACACGCCCATTTTTGCATGCTTTTTTTCGACCTCCCCAGGCTCCAAAGTGACTTCCGGGTTGCTCGGATGGTCGTTTTAAGAGCTCTGAAGGCTTCAGGGAAGCCTCGGGACGGTCCCTGAACAGGCACGAGACGTGCGTCTCGATCGCCCGGGCTCGGATCGCCTCCGCCGCGTGGCGCCTCGGGCCCGGCGTCCTTGTACCGCTCCGCCCAGCCTCTGCGCACTCGCCAGCGCACTCGCCAGCGCACTCGCCAGCCGCCTCGATCCCTTGCGCCACTCCGCCCAGCCTCTGCGCGCTCGCCCGGCCTTCACATCGCTGCCGCCGCCGCCAGGACAGGCTCGGCCGAAGGGAAGTCCGTCAGGCATTGCCGCCGCGGAGGCCTGACGGACATCCCTTCGGCTGAGCCCGTCCTGGCGGCGGTGGCGGCGGCAGCGATGTGAAGGCCGGGCGAGCGTGCACTCGCCAGCCGCCTCGATCCCTTGCGCCGCTCTGCCCAGCCTCTGCGCGCTTGCCCGGCCTTCACATCGCTACCGCTGGCGAGTGCGCAGAGGCTGGGCGGAGCGGTACAGGGACGCCGGGCCCGAGGCGCCGCGTTCGAGCCGGAGGGGGAAAGGAGAAGGAGAAGGAGGACAACAAAGCCCCCTTCGCTTCCCCCCCCCTTTCGGCTTAATCCTTGCGACGCCCGCGCAAAGCCCCGAGGGGACGGATTCCTGTGCGGGACACATGGCCAGAAGGCCATAGAGTCCCCCCTCCCTCAGCCGTCCAGACGGTCCCTGAAGCCTTTGGAACGCTTAAAATGACGATCCGAGCAACCCGGAAGTCACTTCCGGTTTGCTCGGAGGGTGGTTTTAAGCGTTCCGAAGGCTTCAGGGACGGTCCCTGAAGCCTCCGGGGGGGGCGGGGGAGGCTCTTTTCGCCCTCCCCAGGCTCCTATAAAGCCTCTGGAGCCTGGGGAAGGCGAAAAATAGCTTTTAAAAAGGTGAACTCAGCTGGCCAGCGCGCGCATGCGCACTGGCCAGCTGACAGGGCAGAGCCTCGCGTGCCCTGACAAATGGCTCCGCGTGCCACTTGTGGCACGCGTGCCATAGGTTCGCCATCACGGGGCTTGATTGAAAAATAAAAGACAAAAATTCCTCCCCCCCTGAGTCTTCACAGATGCTTCACCTGTGGAAACTCACTCACCTTGCAAAGATCTCCTCTCTGTCACAGTTTCTTTGCCTGCATTCGCAGAGAACAGAGGCCTAATGTAATGGGAGATCATGTGAGATCAGTAGTGTGAGATCTCACATTATTTTGTTCCTCTAGGCTTCAGCAGCCCTTTGCAAAAAGCCTTTGGTGGCACCAGCAGGTCTTGGAAGGAGCAGGCACATCCCTCCAAAGCTCTGTTTCTACTGGCAAAGAATTTTGCAAAGGGTTGCCGAAGCCTACAGGGGCGCAATCCTTAAGCACTTTGCCGAAGAGAAAGTAGCCTCGTAAGGCTGCATGTGGCCTTCTGCAGCTGTTTTCTCACCAGAAATCAACTTGATGAAGCCCCCGGCGGACAGAAAGCAGCCCCTAAGGCAGCACACTGCTTTCTCTCCTCCGGAGGCCTCAAGCTAATCTCCAGTGAGAAAGCAGCTGCAAAAGACCGCATTCATTATGGGACTGCTTTCTCACCTTGGAAGCCTCGTCAAGCTGATCTCCAGCAAGAAAGTAGCCATGGAAGGCTCCATGTGGCCTTATGGGAATGATTTTTTGCCGCCAGAGGCCTCGTCAAGCCCTTTGCTGATGAGAAAGGAGGGAGCAGGGACAGAAACAGGCTGGGGAGGAGACAGATCTTCATAAGGTAATTCATGCGGTGCGGCAGGATGGGGAGGAAACAATTGTGGGGACCTCAGGGGAGGGAGAATGAGGTATCTGGGGGTCGGGGGATGCCTTGGGTGGTCTGAAGTAGGTGGCCTATTCCCTCACTAGCCCCCCCCCCCCCATGGCCTTCCCCACACCAAGATATCTCATGTGCACTTAACGAGCTGTTCATTTTCCCACATATTAAATTAGTGGATGTGTGAATGAAAGCAGGGAGTGATCTTTATCACAAATTCTTGAGTTACAGATGGAATGGGTAGGATCCATTAGATTCGTAAATCAAGGACTGCAATTCTGTGGCAGAAATCAAGTGACCAAAGGGATTACTGAAGAGGATGCAGGCACACATACTAAATAAGTTAAACTTCCTGAACTGTTTGACAAATTTAAACAACACTAGTCATTTGTCTTTGGTATAAAAGGATATGATTATGTTACCATTGAAGAAGAAATGTTATAATAGCAGCTTGACTAATTAATTCTATGGCAGACCTGAGCTAAAGAAGGAGTCTGAAGTTTCTCTTGATGATGGTGTAGAGGTAGAAGATTCTGATTCAGACTCATGGACAAGGTAAGCTGATAAATTTAAATAAAACACAATATAATAATATTATGAATAACATTTCTCTGTTATTGAGTTGACTTAGTTTAAAAAAGCAAATTAGGATTTTTAAAATGTTTATATTTAGCAAGTGTTTGGACTACTGCAACGCACTGTATATGGGACTATCCTTGAAGAGATTTTGGAAACCTCAATTGGTACAGAGTGTAGTAGTGTAGACAGTTCTTGGATAGGTCATGTTAACCACTATGTGAGCTTCATTGGCTGCCAGTTTGCTTCTAGGTGCAATTCAAGATGTTAGTAATTCAATTTAAAGACAGTCATTGCATGGGTCCAGGTTACTTGAGAAACTGCCTCATCTCATTGGGACTGACCCACTACACCCATGCTGGAAGAAAGAACATATTGCAGGCCCCACAGTCAAGCAATTTTGGCTGGTATGATCCAGGAGGTCTTCTCTACCATGGCTCCTTCCCTTTGGAACATCTTGACCTCTGACATGAGATCAGCTTCCACCCTTCTGACCTTATATAAGGGTCTGAAGACCTGGCTCTGCCAGATGACTTGGGATCCCAATGGCGGAGCATCACACTGGAACTGGTTGATGAATTAAGATCTCTCCCTCCTGCATATCCTGCTCCCTCCCTCTCCATCTTTTAACTACAATTTTACCATTGTAATTTCCATTTTTATTTTTTAGAAATATTTATTTTGTTAGGTGGCTGTGGATAAAGAAGAAGCAGCAGGCTCTCGTGAAGATTCAGCACTTTATTTCCCTTTTTGGTTGCAATGCGATCTGCCAGCAGGCTGCTGGAGCTCTCCATTTATTCAGCTCCGCCAAGCCTGCTGGCCAATGACAGCAGTTTAAACTTCCTGTGGCTTGGTGAACCAATCCGCAGGGACATGCAAATTCTGACTACGTACGTAACACCCCGCCCTCCTTAGTCACGGTAGAGTCCAATCCCTGCCCTACGTAAGTGACATAGACACGCAAGTAGACAGGGTGTTTCAAGTCTCTACTGGACCTGCGCAATTCAATTGCTGGTGGAACGGCCCACGTGGTCGGGGCTGTCGTCTCTCCGGCTCTCTGGGCTTCTGCGGTGGCATCATCCACGGGGAGCTGCTAGTATGCCTGCGTTAAGTCCAGCTTGGCAAATACTTTCCCATTCCCCAGGGAATGGAGCAGATGCTGGACTACTGGCACCTGATATGTGCTCTGCTGGAGGGCTCTATTCAGAGTGCATTTATAGTCAGCGCATGAGTGGACAAAACCATCTGGCTTCACAGGGGTGACTATCGGGATCTCCCAGGTGGCATGGTCAATCGGCACCAGGATGCCTCGAGCAATGAGTTTGTCCAATTGCTCGTCCACCATGGGCCGTAGAGCAACGAGGCTCTTTAGTGCTTGAGCCTGATAGGGGTTACACTGTGGTCTAGGTTAAATGTAATGGGTTTCCCCGTATATTTACCTAGTCCCCCATCGAACACACCCTGAATTCCATCAGCAGCTGGTCTAGTTCAGTGCAGGAGATGTGGTTTAGTCTTGTGATGCCAAGTCCTAGGATCTTGAACCACTCTATGCCCAACAATGATGGTTGGTTGCTTGTCACCACCGTGAGAGGTAGCCATCCATGGAACTCATTGAAGCTCACCTTGACTTCCATCCTGCCCAACACCTGGATGCTGTTCCCTTGAAAATCCCTCAGGTAGACATTTTGCGGTTTGAGCAGTTTCCTTTTGGGTTTAGGCACTTGAGGGTCAGCCAGGAGATGATGGTGAAGTACGACCCTGTGTCCAATTCTATCTGGCAAGGACTACCCTCAATGGTAACGGTGGTGTGGAACTTCTTCCCCTTGTATGCATCGGAGTGGCCCACAGTGGTATGGTGGATGTCTCTGAACATGCAGTATTGGTCATTGCGGCGCTTATTTCTCTGTTGGCCCGGTCTGGGATGCTCCTGCCTTTCTGGGTTCCTGTGGCGTTGGGTTGGGACGGTGTGGGCTGTGTGGCTCTGCAAGCTTCAGCTATGTGGCCCTTCCATTGGCAGCGTTGGCAGATCGCCTCTTTAAAACGGCAAGCTGAGTGAGCACGGAACTCCATGCAGCCTGAACAGCGTGGCTGTTTATTATCATATTACCTGGGGTTTGGTTACCACTCTGGGTAGATGCGATGGATTCTGTCACCATCTTCCCATTCGTTCTCATTCTCCGGAGCCTTCCTGGCCCAGTCACACTCCCTTTGTGGTGATGGACCCCATTTGCCTTCCTGATGTCCACTGTGGAGTTGTCTGAGGACTCTGCAGCTCTCACCACCTCTACCACATTCTTGAAGTTGACCCCTCTCTGAAGCAAGAGTTTCTTTTGTAGGGACAGGTCTCTCATCCCCAGGATAATCCGGTCCCTCATCATCTCTTCTGGATGTATAAATTCACATTTCGTGGCGATCTCCCTGAGGCTGGCCACGAAATCGTTGACTATTTCCCCCTCCCGTTGGCACCGGTGGTAGAATTTGTTTCGGCTTACCATGGGGTGGTAGACAGGGCGTAGTAATCCTCTAAAGCGTTTTGCAGAGTCATCCAGAAAATGGATTCTACGTTTGCGGAGGCGATGAGCGTCTGTGCTATCTTGTAGTCTTTGTTCCACAGTAGGTGAGGAATACGGCACGCTTGTGGTTGTCTGGCAAATCTTGGAAATTGTTTGCCTCCAGGAACATCCAAAATCTCCCCATGTATGTGTGCCAGTCTTCCGTGTGTGGGTCGAAGATTGCTGGTGTGGGGGATGTTTGCAACGGCATCCTGGTGCTGGCCGATGCAGGGTGGTGTCCTTGCTGTAAAATGGCCACATATGCCACGAGGTGGATAGTCAAATCCCACCTTCATCGCCAGTGTTAGATGGCTGCGGATAAAGAAGAGGCAGCAGGCTTTTGTAAAGATTCAGCACTTTATTTCCCTATTTGGTTGTAATGTAATCTGTCGGCAGGCTGCCGGAGCCCTTCATTTATTCAGCTCCGACAAGCCTGCTAGCCAATGATAGCAATTTAAACTTTCTGCAGCTTGGCGAAACAATCCACGGGGGCATGCAAATTACAGCTATGTCCATACGTCTGTAACATATTTTTTTTATGAATTTTAATGCTATAGGCCACCCACGGTCACTTTGAAATGAGATGGCAAATAAATCTAATCAAGCAATCAATCAACCCAAATAGTGGACCCCACAAAACTTCACAGAATTATGTATGCATTTATTTATGAAATGTATAGGCCACCCCATATTATATACAGTAAATTCCTTGTCAATATGTACCAAAATGGCAATAAAGTCACAGAAGGTTGTAAAAGTATGTATAAAGGGAAAATGTGGCCAGTGACGGGGGTAAGATCCAGTACAGATCAGAAGAGATTAAACATTTGATCATGCATGGAATGTTGGTTTCACTGATTGAAGAAGACTAGTGTTTGAAAATATATCATATTTGTTCCTGTCCTTTTCGGTTTATCATTTCATTTAAATTTAAAGTGCATTTAGTTTTTAAAATGTGCCGTTTTGTTAGTTCCTGTCAAATGGTGGTTCTGAAAAATAAAAAGCACTTCCCAAATTGGTAGTGTAGTTATGAGACTCTGTAGCAAATAACTATAAATAGTAAAATAACATTGAAAAATTAATTACACAATTAACATTAGAACCATAGGAAAATAATATAACAAATTTCAGACTCTAGTTCTAGGTTGTTTGTTAATAGAAGGATATGCAAGGGACAATGTATTTTTGGATAAGAAACACAGGCTTTTCTGTTTTGCAGGCATAGTTGATCTATGCAGCTGAATCCATGGTGTAAGCACTCACTTGGTTTTCTTATTTATTTTATTTATTAGATTTTTTTATCCCACCTTTATTACTTTATAAACAACTCAAGGTGGTGAACATAAATACGCCTTCCCTCTACTTTCTCCATAACAATAATCCTGCCTGGGCTGAGAGCGACTGGGGCAAAATCACCCAGCTGGCTTTCATGGCTAAGGCAGGACTAGAATTTTCATTCTCCTGGTTTCTAGCCTGGTTTTTTGACTGCTAGACCAAACTTACTTTCTTTCTTGATGGAATCCTGTTTGTTCTTTTTTTGATAGAGTTCTATTAATGAATAAAATCTATAAATGTCAATTTAGTTATCTTTTAAAGCTTGGATTCAAAAATCCTTGAGACAAAATAAACAATTGGCTACTTTGACGAATTATAAAAAAAATAAAAAGGATTGCTCGGAAGATTTAACTAGTACCTAGCAGGCCTAGAAATATAAGTGTTACTGGGGGTATAATTCTATCTATTCAAATTTTTATTGGTTGTAAAAAAATTTCCAGGGAAAAAGGGTTAGAGGGTTAGAGAAGCCCCCCCAGGTCTTGCAACTTATACAAACAATGATAGAAAAAAAATCAACATTTACCTAAGAATTAGCAGTTTTAAATTTGGCACAAAATCACCAGTTTGTTTCAATCATTTGTTTAGTATCACTTCCATAGAAATACATTGTAGCAACAATTGCAATAGTGTTCCAAGTCACTTTTGTGATCTGAGTCTTCTAGCTATTGCATCCTCTCTCTCATCCACCGGCTGAGCCTCAGCCCCTCCCTCCTTTGTTTTTTGTGTAACATCCCCCATTTCACCTAAAAGAGCACTGTGTTTTTTAGCAAAAGCCTCTGCTTCCACTGGTGTGTGAATTCTAATTCTGCTGCCCTCCCAAAAAATCAGCATGCCTTCTGGAAATAGCCATTTAAACCAGACCCCATTGTTATATAATTTTTTTGCTAAGAAGGAATATTTCCTTCTATTATCTCTTACACTGGGGGTATAATTCTAGACTGTCTTTTAAGTGCAATAGAAATTTCTGTATTATTGATACCACTACAGTATTTAAACTTGATCAGGGAGTACTAATATAATTCTCTTTTGTAAGTTTGATTTGTTCCTTGAAATCTTAGTCAAAATCGTTAACAATTTTTCTTTTACTCCCTTTCTCCACTAATTATTCAGCAAGATGAAAAAAAAGATATCTCCATGTGTGATGTCTCTTGGATTCAGGTAAATATTATGTTTACATGAAATATAATTAAGTACAAGGAAAGAATTGTACAGTGAATTTTTCCCTTTCTATTACCACAAATTTACTGTATCAGAATGTATTGCTCATAATGTATACATTTTTTTATAAATCATGTTTTTTTCAGTAAGTCAGTTTGTTGGATTCATTCAATTATTAAACCATAATTTATAATTTACAATCCATGGAGTAGCTACACATGACACACATAATATGAAACTATATTATGGTGTAACACAATGTAAGAAGTCTACAATGCACATGCCTCCAGCATATATAACTTTGGAGACACTGTCTATGTTTGCATTAATAACATAATTGACTGGATTTTTTAATGTCTTTTCAACTGTTTTAATATACACACGGGCAGGTTGTACATCACACTTGTCGCTCTCCAACACCTTGTCATTCCACTACTGAATTGATAGGGTTTGATAAGACAATTTTCTTTCCAAAATAAGCATCCCCAGAATTTATTTATCTACAGCTCTCATTATCAAAAACTGTAGTTAATGATAACTAGAGATTACAGAAGATGTGGTCCAAAACCAATTGGATCTCCACATCTCAACAGAAAAACAACAAGTATAGAATTATGACTTGCATTCTTTTTGTTTTGAAATAATCTTATATTTCTCATGTCCCTTGCACCTGCAGATTTTTTGGTGTGGTGCTTATTTTTGTGGATGTTTCACTTGTGATTCTTTCTCTGTTGATTGATGAAGAACGTGAAGCTGTTGAATCCATGATTGCAAACCTCTCTTTCAGCATAGCGCTATTTTTCTTCGTAGATGTATTCCTGCAAGTGTTTATTGAAGGGTAAGAGCATCTGTGCACATAGAAATTTGCTGATTCTTACAGGCACCTTGATGGAATGAAATGTGGGAATTTAGAACTAGCCCTAAGGATTGAAGGGAGATCTATATATTCTTATAGTAGAATTGTACTGGGAATAAAATGTTTTAAATATTATTTTTATAAAAGTTTTTATTTTTATTTTCAAAACAAACACAACACATCCTTCTTTTCATACTGTAGAAAGTGTATCAGTTGGTTACAAAAAGGCTTTCGTGCATCTCTTCCACAGTCAACAAACATAATTCATATTAACTCAAGTATTTTAACTCAGATATTTATACATGTTACCATCATCATACCTCCATTTTCATTTGACTATAATTGTTTAAACGTCCTTCATCATAAAATATACCAAGATTTAATACATAACCACATACTGGCATTTCATTTACTATTTCTAAAATCCTCCAATAACACTGGATCCTTATGTCCTATTCTAGCTAAACATCCATAATATTTAATAACAAAGTTTTCTAATTCGTCTTTCCAAATCACTGTTTACAATTTACATCCCATTTCCTTATGTTGTACCCATACATATATATACGTTGTTATCATTATCCCTCCTTTATTTGACTATATCCTGTATCATATCATTTTTCCCCCTAATAATCAAGACTTAACTGAATCTAACTTAATTCTTTTTTAATTACCCTTTATATAATCATCCAAAGGATTTCTAATCTTCCTTTCATGGGTACCATTCAATATTCATATCCAATTATTACTTATCATAACACTAAACATTGTATACATTATTATCATTATTTATTTAACTATATCTATTGTCACTAAATTTCACTAAGTTTAACTAGTTTTAAATTATACTCTTCCATCTATCAACCTGTATCTTTCCAGTAGCAAAACAGTCTCATATCTTCTGCCATTTGTGGTGTCAGTCCTCTAATCATCTCCTCAATCAACTTTGTATGGACTCCTCTTAGCAACTCTTTGCTTATAAAATCTCATGTGATTTCGATACCCTTCTTCTGTTTCCTTAATCAGGTTATCTTTGATTGTCGGTATTGTTATCAATGATATTGCTATAAAATTTCTCTCTTTAAATCCATAAATTCTTTTGTTTTCTCTTCTTCTGTATCTTGCCATCTGGGGTAAATTTCCCCTCCATTTAATTCCTCTTGCAGTATTCCACTCTTTCCCTTTTCAGAGACAAACCAATCACCATAAATATCAGCAATTTTAATTTCTTTATATTCATTTTCCTCTTCAATTTTTAGGATTTTAACTGCCACTTTTTCCATTTGAGAAACATCTTCAACTTCTTCATCATATTTTACTGTTAGATGCACTAAGTCTTCCAACTTCTTCTCTATCCTCTCACATGTATCTGATAATTTCTGTATTTCTGAGAATATCTTTTGAAGACTTAAAACTTCTTTCTGCTGTTGAAATTGTGCCATTATCTCCAGCTAACAAACACTGCTGCTCTAGCTTAGAAGGTTTTTACAGGATTAAGCATAAATTCACAATAACATTTCATTTTCACCTTTCTCTGGTTAGAAATATACTTCAAAGGAACATCTGTGTGCTTTTCTTCTTATCACTCTCTATAAACAAGCAGTGAGACCTTGAAGTGCCAAGCCAGGATAATCAGTGGAAAAAAATGTTTTGTTTCCAATACACAAACCTCTAGCCTCTGAGTAGCAGTGTTATTGTTGCAATGTTGCAATTTTCTTTGTTTCTTTTTGTATCTTTTTTGTATTTCAAGTTTAAAAAAAGTCCAATTCTTCAATGAGTTAGAAAAACACCCACAGTAGTGAAAAAGGAGAATTTTAGTCCATAAATTACAGAGAATAGTAAAGGAAAAAAAATAGAAGAAAACTTAATCCATTCGTTTTAAAAGGCTTGCATAAATTCCATCCATAAAGATAGTGTTTAAAAAGTAAGATAACCCACTGTCCAAAACCATTCCAAATTTAATTCCGCTGCTTATTTTTTCTGTTCTCCAATTTAAATTAATTTTAAGTTTTTTATAGGCAGTCACTTTTAAAACAGTAAAAATTCCTCACCAGCTGGAAACACTTTCTCTTTCCATATCCTTCCGTTTTGGAGCTGCCCCGACTTCATCAGCCAAATGGCTGGATTTTTTGTGACCAGCTTGAAGAACTTCTCTTGGATCAATCAGGGACTTTGCGATGTTCCTGAGATCAGCAAGACGTATTCTTCCTGTTCACCATCTCTGCAGGACGGTTTAGGTCTGTTAGGACCACCCAGTGGCAAAAGTATCGACTGTGATCTCAAAGCATTGAGATCACACGTCGTTTCGTTGTGACTTCGGCTCCTCCCCCTCAAATATTTTCTTTTTAAAGGTTTAAAGTTTTGGGACAATCTGTAAAAAAATAGTTTGGAATACTCCTGTACATATTTCTAGAGATTTTATTAATTATTCAAGACACTGAAATGCTTTCAGGTAGATTGCATCCAAAGATATTTTCTGAGCTTTTTTTTCCCAATTTATATGTTTCTGGTAGAGAGAAAAAATGGAAAACTTGATCAGGAAAAGATAAGAGGCTTCTAAGTGGAATTTTACATAATCTTGACTGTCTGTAAAATGTCATGAATTAGGCAGCATTGTTGCATCTAAGAGGAATAATCTAGAAGCAAACTTAGTTTCACTTCTTCCAGTTTCTCCCTCAACAGTCTATATTTTATGATCACTGAACATGATCAATGCTAAGCTGTTTCTTTTAAATGGATTGTGTATCTAACCCAGTGGTGGGTTTCAAATTTTTTAGAACCTCTTCTGTAGGTGTGGCCTGCTTTGTGGGAGTGGCTTGCTGGCCATATGACTGGGTGGGAGTGGCTTTCCACCCATGTGACTGAGTAGGAGTGGCTCGGCAGTCGTGTGACTGGGTGGGCATGGCCACTTGTAAAATGTGGTGAAACTCACTTAACAACGCTCGTGCTTAGCAACCAAAATGTTGGCTCAGAAACTCTGGCATTTGAAGCATGCAAGTCTTAAAGCTGTCAAGTTACAAGACCTTTGCACTCCTAACCCTTTAGAAAAAAAAACCCAGGGGTGTTCAAACTTGACAACTTTAAGACTTGTGGACTTCAACTCCCAGAATTCCTCCTCCAGTCATATTGGCTCAGGAACTCTGGCATTGAAGTGTGCAAGTCTTAAAACTGTCAAGTTACAAGACCCTTGCATCCCTAACCCTTTAGAAAAAAAACCCAGGGGTGTTCAAACTTGACAGCTTTAAGACTTTAAGGTTTAGATAGGACCCTTTAGATAGGCGGGCGGGGAGATTGGTGAGCCAGCCAATCTGTGAGCGGTGGGCGGGGCAAGCATGGTGCGGATAGGTGGGGGAGGGAGTTGGAACCGGTTCTAAATGGCACACTAGATTTGTGGAACCTCTTCTATAGAAGAGGTTAGAACTGGCAGGAACCCACCCCTGATCTAACTTTTTAAAATGACTTGTTTTGTATTTAAAAAAAAATATTGCGCTTTCCCCCAAAGGTTCTGATAATAATAAAAGAATGGATTACACAAGGATTCTGAGGTGATAATATATACAATATGGGTTTTACAGCAGACTTTTGCAATGTGGAATGCTATGGCAGGATATTTTTGAAACATGAATAATCAAATTGCCCCAGATTTGATAAAAACTCAAAGGGTTAGTAATTTGGCCAGTTGGTTTTGGTTTTTGAATTTCTCTTCAACAGCTTGGGGTGACTTTTAGTTTATGAAATAGGGAAAGCTTACAAAAATGTAAATTATAAGGACCTTTAGTTATTTCGTATCACTAAACTATCTTTTAACTATTTTCCATGAGCTCTTTATCAACACTATATTCTGTATCTTCCTTTCCTTGTACTATATATTTCTAATATATTTATTGCTAACATCTATGGTTTTTTTGTGTAAAACCTGTATGTATCCTATTGTCACTCTCTATAGAACTATACTATTTTCTGCAGTTCATTTACAGATAGAGGGAATAAAAATATAGGTTATGTGCAGAACTCCAAGTTAGACATTTTGTGTCTCCTCTTCCTCCCTTACCTCTTTAGTACTGAAGTCTTATTGGCAGCAGCTGTTTGATGGCAACTGTATCATTCTGACAGTGGGAGAGGGACACCATTAAGCTATTGTTACTTAGTGTTTGAATATTCTTATTTGTTTTGCATTTCAGATTCAAAAACTACTTCAAATCTAAATTAAACATTCTAGATAGCCTCGTTGTTGTGGGTACATTGTTGGTCAATACTGTAGATGTTACCTCTGACTTGGGTGGAATAACTCTAATTCCAAGGTAAGAAATATGCACCTCTCCAGCTCAAATGTGCTTTTTCAAAAGGCAACTAGACTGTTTTTTCCTTGAGGAAGAAGAATTTTGCTTCTCATCCCTCTCTCTCAACAGAGGGGGAGGGATAAGACATCACCTATCCTCTATCATATAACACAGCCCTTGCCGCAATTACAAGAAGATTCCACCCCCATTTGCTTTGTGATACAGATGACCCCGAGGGCACAGATAGACTCCCAAGACTCTTCAAAAGGGAGAGATGGGATGAGATGAGATGATAAATTATTGGGTCTTGCATGCATTGATTTTTATTTAGCTTATTTGGGTTTTATGTTTGAAGAGTGATAACGTTTTGATATATAACAATAGTCGTTTTGTTTGCTCCCAAAACAAAGTAGATATTAAGTGGCATTCTTACTCTCTTTTCTACCACAATAACGCTAATATCTATAGAAATTCTTTATATGTGGGATGATATGGTAGGAGATGAGGTTGTACAATAGTTTGGCAGGATTGAAATTTAAGGATTCCCAAACCTGAATACCAATGTAGATGGACCTAAACTGTGCTATGAGCATAGCCAAAGTTGGCACTAATAGTTGATATAATACCATTCTTTCTATTTCCCAGAACATTTGTCATTCTTCGAATGTTGAGAATTATAATTCTGGTAAGAGTTTTTCGATTGGCTGCTGAGGCAGAGCGACTTGAAAAAGTGACCCGGAGGTTGGTAAGTGAAATACAATGTTGCCAGCTCTGGTGCCTAGATTTGCTGAATTCACTTCCTATAACCACTGATATAGTGGATTGCAGGCTGGTTGTAAACAGGTAAACTGAAATAGCTTTTTTATGTATATATTTTGAAATCTCTGATTGACTCTTCTTTCTTTTAATAAACATGAATACCTTAATTAATTTTAAATTGACTTCCGGTTGACATAGTGCTGCTATCGGATGCGAAGAGGGGGCTCCATAAGTGGCTAAAGTCACCCTGTAGGGGTGACAAAAAGTTGAGGCCCTGTGGCTCTCCTACTTGACTCAGGTCTAATTCGTTCTCAGCCGACAGCAAAGAGGAATGGCAGCCATTATGGCTGCCATGAAGCTGGAATAGCCAAAGAAAGAAAGAATGTGCTATACTGGTGTGGATGAACAGTGACTGGAACTGGGTGAGGTAACTTTTTTTAACCTAAAATCTACCTCAAAGAAAATTAACTCTGAAAAAGAGACCCTTTGAAAAGTTTGTTTAAACAGGCAACAATTACAGAGAGAAAAATTACAGACCTGAAAGAAATGATTTTAAGAAAAAAGGGAAAACCTTTAAAAACATTGAAAGATTAGTGGACCAGGGGAATGCCGTCAATATAATTTACTTGGACTTCAGTAAGGCATTTGATAAAGTGGACCATAACCTACTACTAGATAAAATAGAAAAGTGTAGGTTAGACAGCATCAAATTAGACAGAAAAACAAAATGCACAGGTTCAGTATAGATCAGCGATGGCGAACCTTTTTTGGCTCGCGTGCCACAAGTGGGGGGAGCGCAGGGGGGTCGTGTGCAGGCGTGCTGCACCCATAATGCAATGCACGACCCCCCAGTGCGCATGCGCACACAACGCGCGACCCCCCCCATTTTTACATGCTTTTTTCGCCCTCCCCAGGCTCCAGAGGCTTTATAGGAGCCTGGGGATGGCGAAAAGAGCCTCCCCCCCCCGGAGGCCCTCCGGAGGCTTCAGGGACCATCCGAAGGCTTCTCTGAAGCCTTCGGAACGATTAAAACCACCCTCCGAGCAAACCGGAAGTGACTTCCAGTTTGCTCGGAGGGTCGTTTTAAGTGCTCCGAAGGCGTCAGGGAAGCCTCGGGACAGTCCCTGAAGCCTTCGGAATGCTTAAAACGACCCTCCAAGCAACCCGGAAGTCATTTCAGGCCTATAAAGCCTCTGGAGCCTGGGGAAGGCGAAAAATGGCTTTTAAAAAGGTGAACTCAGCTGGCCAGCGCGCGCATGCGTGCTGGCCAGCTGACAAAGCAGCGCCTTGCGTGCCCTGACAAATTGCTCCGTGTGCCGCTTGTGGCACGCGTGCCATAGGTTCGCCATCACTGGTATAGATGGTACCTTGCTGAATAGTAGTAGCTGTGAGAGGGATCTTGGAATCCTAGTGGACAAACATTTAAATATAAGCCAGCAGTGTGATGCAGCTGCCAAAAAAGTCAACACAGTTCTAGGCTACATATACAGAGGGATAGAATCAGGATTACGTGAAGTGTTAATACCACTTTATAATGCCTTGGTAAGGCCACACTTGGAATACTGCATTCAGTTTTTGTCGCCACAATGTAAAAAAGATGTGGAGACTCTAGAAAGAGTGCAGAGAAGAGCAACAAAGATGATTAGGGGACTGGAGACTAAAACATATGAAGAATGGTTGCAGGAACTGGGTATGTTTAGCTTAAGAGAAGGAAGGACTAGAGGAGACATGATAGCAGTGTTCCAATATCTCAGGGTTTGCCACAAAGAAGAGGGAATCAAACTATTCTCCAAAGCACCTGAGAGTAGAACAAGAAGCAGTGGGTGAAAACTAATCAAGGAGAGAAGCAACTTAGAACTGAGGAGAAATTTCCTGACAGTTAGAACAATTAATCAGTGGAACAGCTTGCCTCCAGAAGTTGTGAAAGTCCCAAAACTGGAAGTCTTTAAGAAGATGTTGGATAGCCATCTGTCTGAAATGGTATAGGGTTTCCTGCCTAGGCAGGGGGTTGGACTAGAAGACCTCCAAGGTCCCTTCCAACTCTGCTATTGTATTGTATTGTATAGGCTCTCTAATTTTTACTGGCAATAAGGCATTTTAAAATGCTTGATAATCAGAATTTTGATTATCTGTTTGAATAAATACAAAGAGAACCGGTTAAGAATTTGTGCAATATCGAGGTTAAGCTGAAGACGCCATCTACTGGTGAATGAAATTGACAGTATACTCCTACAATCCTGGGAAAAATACTAATAAGACAGAGGAGAAAGTGGAAAAACACCTGGAAGATTGCTGTGCTATCTATTGCTCTATACTTATCTGCTCCAAGACTACTGGAGTTCTAATGCTGAAAACATGGATGACATCGAGTTATGATTGAATTTATAGACTTAAGGAGACATTTGCAAATCTTCCTGGATTACCTAAAAACAGCTAAATTGACTAATTGTGGGACATAAAGAACTATATTATTGTATTCCCTGAGCAGCAACATCTGGACTGATTAAATGGTTTTCAGGTCGACTTTCTGAGATCAAATATAATTGAGACTAAGGGGCATTGATAGACCACTGACAGACTATTCAGCTATACTGGGACTTATTAAAAGAAGAAAGATGTTTCAGTAGGGGGAAGTAAGTGGGTTACAAAAAGAAATGGTGTTGATGTTTCAAAGCATTTATGATATCATGACAAGGAATCACAGGGAGATAATGGATTTAATGAATAACATAAATGGGAAGCTAGAAAGTGTTCCATAAGGGATCATGAATAATGATCAAAAAGCCCAGGAAACTGGAGATAATAGAGAGATCAGAGAAAAAGATAGAATGGACAAATCAACAAATAAAACAAGAAGATAAAAGAAAAGGCAATGAAAACTTACGAAGCAATTCAGGGAAAATACATGCTAAAAGACCCCAAAATGATTCTGAATAAACAGAAAGATATCTTTGAAAAGAAAATAGAGATTTGGGCAGATCTTCTGGAGGCTTGGCAGCAAAAGATAGTAAGAGATGGAAGAAATATTTAAGCTAATCAGGAAAGATGTACCATATTTTTCGGAGTCTTTTAAGACGCACCAGAGTAGAAGACACACCAAGATTTTGAACAGGCAAATTAAAAAGGTTTTTGCACTCTGCAGACCTCCCAAAAAGGGCCCATATTTCACAAAAACAGGCCTGTTTTTTGTCAAAAAAAGGGCATGCATAGCCTTTAGGAGGAGTGCTCCTGGGGGTGGGGGAAAAATTGAGCAAAAACCGGGCCTTTTTCGCTCATTTCTGCCCTCCCCAGCCCCCAGGAGCACTCTGGAAGCCTCCTAAAGGCTATGCACAACCATTTTGGTGAAGGGGTGGGGTTTCCAGAGGCAAAAAAATGCTATATTCAGTGTATAAGATGCACCCAGATTTTCAGCCTCTTTTTTGAGGGAAAAAGGTGCGTCTTATACTCTGAAAAATACGGTAGATAGAGATGAAGACCCGGGAGGAAATTAGGAGGCAAGTTAAAAAACAAATAAAAATTGAAATATTAAAACGGGCAAGAGATGATGGATAGAGGAAATGTTATGTAACAAAAAATTGGATACACACACACAGTTTTTTCCTTAAATTATATGGTTAACTTTGTACAAGAAGATAGGATAGAAGGGCTTGAAGACTTTTTCACAGGAGATGAAAGGCAAATGTTAGCTTAGAATAGAAGGTTGCATTTCCAATCTATCTAAGACAGAAAACATTGAGGTCATTTGTTGGAAGATACACATTTTCAGGCCTTGTGATTCCATGTAATATTAATAATAATAATAATAATAATAATAATAATAATAATAATAATAATAATAATAATAATAATAATAATAATAATAATAATAATAAATTTTATTTGATTAGCCGCAACCCTCTCCCGAAGGACTCGGGGCGGCGTACAATCAAAAGGATAAAATACACATAGGACACACATACATACGAAAAAACAAGGACAATTACATTTGTGCATGAGGAGAGTAGACTTGTAAGTGAAGGACAATAAACACAGCTAAAAACACAATTAAAACACAGTTTAAAATCCCCTTAAATAAAATTGCTAAATTAAAAACCCCTCAGGAGCGTAACGAAGTTATGGTTGAGCCAGGCCAGATATTTGAAAAAGGTGGGTCTTGAGCTTAACACGGAAGGAGCGGAGGTCTGTAGTGGTCCTAATATCCGGGGGGAGGTCATTCCACAGGGCTGGGCCCGCCACAGAGAAGGCTCTGCTCCTAGGCGCCGCCCCATGGCATTGTCTAGTGGACGGCACCTGGAGAAGTCCCTCTCTGTGCGAGCGAATAGGTCGTAGGGATGTGTGGGGCAGAATACGGTCCCGCAGGTAACTAGGTCCTGAGCCATGGAGCGCTTTAAAGATCGTGATCAAAACCTTGAAACGCACTCGATAGACCACAGGAAGCCAGTGCAGCTCGCGCAGGTGTGGTGTCACATGGGAGTACCTGGTGCTCCCCATAATCACCCGCGCGGCCGCATTCTGGACCAACTGTAGTCTCCGAGTGCATTTCAAGGGAAGCCCCATTCCGAGTTTTAGATGATATGTCATCTGCTTCACGTTCATTACAAATTTTGCACTTTAAATTCTTGTTCTTGATTTTCTGAATAACTCATGATAGTACAGATATTCCTCAACTTAGAGCAATTAATTTAGTGACCCCTCAGTTACAACGGCACTGAAAAAAGGGACTTACAACAATTTTTCACAGTTCTAGCATTTCCAGCATTCCTATGATCATGCGATCAAAGCTTAGATGCTAGACCACTGGTTCGTATTTATGACGGTTGCTGTATCCCAGGATCATGTGATCACGTTTTGCAACCTTTTGACAAGCAAGTCAATGGGAAAGCCAGATTGACTTAACAAGCAGGTTACTAATTTATCAACTACAATGATTTACTTAACAACTGAGGCAAGAAACGTCATAAAATAGGACAAAAATATCACTGAACAAATGTCTCATTTAACAACATATTGGGCTCAATTGTGGTCGTAGGTTGAGGACTACCTATAAGGCTGAAGCTCTTAAATCAGTGTCTTTGTGAATTTTATGCACTGAAAGCCTGAGCTCAAAGTAGTGTGTGTGTTCATTTTAACACTGAAGTAGCAGTATTATATATTTGCAAATGGGTGACAGTACTTTGTCTAAACACATCTTTCTGATTTTGGCCCACTTGATCTATTTTTTTTAAAAAAAATATAACATCATGTATGTATAACTTTTCTAAGGATATATTTAAAAAAGCCACCTACAGTAGATTAGGACAAAGACTTGGCTGCAGATAGTACTTTCTTGAAAATTGTCTTTCTCTGACTTCCAGTATTTATATTTCCATCCTAAAATGTGAGCAAAGAATTTTTGAAAGAAAAAATCTGCAAATTTTATAAAATTTATTCATTGTAGAGATTTATTGGAGAGGAGTTATTTTTGTGAATAGAGTTTATGTTTACAATGTTTAATACAGATTGTACCAGCCTTTGCAGTATTTTCAAAAAAGTGTTTTTGTAATTGCTGAATTAAACTAAGTTATGATTTTAAAGCCAAGGTGCTTCAGACTTAGGCAGAAAAATATTGGAAAAATTTTCAAGAAATATTCAGTGGCAAACCATTTCTCCACCCATTGTGTTAGGAAGTTACCAGGAGATGAGTGATTTGAAAATGTCTTCATCTTTAATGGGGTAATTTCTGGAGTCTAGGTTTCCATGACTGACTACTTATTTCCTAAGATCACTATTTAATTTTTTTTTCCTTTTGGCTGACAGGTCTCAGAAAATAAAAGGCGTTACACAAGAGGTGGCTTTGACTTGGATCTCACTTATGTCACTGGTTAGTATTTCTTGACTAGTGGAGAGATTGGTTAAAAATGGAGATCTAGGCATCCAAGGATAATGGAAGAATGTGTGTAAGATGAACACAAGAAAAACTCTTTGTTCCATTTTCCATCTGTAGAGACTGCTTTTAGGGAAATACCTGTGATACCTGTGCTTCTTTTAACTCTTGCTTCTTCGTGTTGAGAACCAGTGCTTGCTGAGGTAGACATTACCAATTATACTGAGCAGTTAAATGCTAACTATTTGCAACAGAATATTTCTAGAGTGAGAGTCATGTAATTTTTTTTGAATGTGGCCAAGAGCCAATGCCACCTCTTTCAACCTTTTCATTTACATAGTCGTGCCTCCCTTTGAATGAAAAAGAAATTAGATCTTTAATTGTGTCATGCTTGGTTATAATAGAGAATGTTTATGCATAAAATTTTGGTATCATGGGTCAGTGATGTTCCTCACGAAGGGCAGAATGCTGGTCCTAGGGAATGAGGAACAATGGCCGGGGTGGGGTGGGGGAATTACCAGTGTGAATTAATTGCATTAGCAGCTTTTGCCAATGAGTCTGGCATTACCTTTTCTTGCTAGTAATTCACGAATGACTAGATCTTGAGCAGGTCCTTTGGCTGTACGTAGTTTGAAAGAAAGTATAGTCCATTTTTCCCTCAGCCTGATGTCCTTCAAGTGTTTTGGAATTACAGTGCCCAAAGTAACATAGGTAACATAGTCATTGGAATATTGACTTGCAATTCTGGGATTTGTGTTAGTGTATTTGGAAGGTATTAGATTGTGGAAAGCTGTAATATCTAATACAGGATAAATTAGATTAGTAACACATTTGTCTTTTTCATGGAGCTTTATAATCCATTTGTACTGCATAATATTAACAGTCACTGATTGATATTGGGATTTAGATATGTGCCAATAAAATATTTTTAATTTGGAATATTTCCTTAAAAATCAAATTTTCATAGCTGTAGGATCATTTCCATTTGAGTGTCATAAGATACCTGATGGTATGCCACTAATATATCGGTTTACCCTTCACCAAGTCAACTGGTGATCATATTTTTATTTTTAATTGTTAGATGTCTTTCATATCTTTATTGTAATACAAAACATTTTTCTATTTTTTATAATATAAACCAGCAAATTTATACACTAAGTATAAGTCCTTGACTTATAACTATTCAATTAGTGACAGTTACCACAGCACTGAAAAAATTGACTTCTGATGGTTTTTCACACTTTCTCATTAAAGTAGAAAATGATACTTTAATGAAGGAACTAATAAGAAAAAAAACATACCCCTACCAACACTGGAAGGGGCAAGCTACTGTACTTTGCTATTGTGTAGAAAATATCATGCTCACACTGATGATGTTACTTAGTTGTAATGAAACATCTGCAAGCAAATAAGCTCAGCAAACAAGGACTCCACAGTTACCTTTTTCCTGCATAAAATCTAATGTTTGCTTGGTGGTGCTAACCTTAAAATTGTCCTTCAGTTTTTTAAAAATCTTTTGTACTTCTGAACTGATTTAAGTCACTAATTAATCCAGTTTTCTCCCTTTAAAAATGTTTTACCAGAGTTGTATTTGCAACTATGACCACAGAATTTGAAGCTGTCACGTTTTTGCTTAAGATAATGTACAAATTCCAAACCCCTATGTGACAGAAAGGGCCTTGTCATAATCTCTAAAACCATGAAATGTTTTTTCTTGCTTTTAGTCTGCAATTATATGAAAAAGTATACTCCATGTAAAGTTTTTTTCTTTTTTATTATATATGGGCATATCATTTTATCTTCATTTAAATAGTATGTAAATATAGAGGTATTAATTGAAGAAAAAATTCTTTGTAATCATTAATTCAACAACAAAATTGAGCAAACATGCCATTTCCTTCTGTGGAAAAAATAAATATAGCTTTTGTTCTAACACCTGGTATATTACCTTTTTGATAGAAATATGCTTTTCAATTGGTATCAGATTCTACTGGTGAAATGCTTACTTTGATTTTTGCTAAACATGTCTTCTGGTACTGTGGCCAAATAACTATCTTACATCCTTCCACCTAGATGTAATTTGTACAGCTTTTTATAATAGTAAACTCCTGCATTTTGATATCAGTAATGGTGAGAAGTATTGTGGGTGATGAAATTCTTCTAGATATGGGAATCATAGATGTCCCAAATGTTTTGAAATCTTTCCCAGACTCATAGGCATTATAATCTCCTTTCTGAAGGCTTCTGAGAGTTTTTTTGGATCTAGGTAGGTGTTCAAGAACAGAGAGCAAAATCAATTAAATTTTTGAGGTTTTAGTAAAATAGGTTTAATACCTATTTTACTGCCTGATCTGGTATACTTGTGTCTAATATTAGGTATTTGAGATACAGTAGTGATAAATATTGGTGGTCTACTTAGTTTTTCTATAATGAAAATTTGCATTTCTGTTTATTTAAATTACACAATGTACTCCAAAATGTAAATGATGCATGATATTTCTAATAATTTATTTCCTTTAATAACATTGCTGAAATGAAGATCAAATATTTGTATGTTGAAATATGTTAAAAACGTATGTTGATATATTTACTTTTTCACATGACTACTTGAAGTAGTGATCCTATGAAAAATCTCACATTTGTCTCACAATGCAGATCTTACATTTTCTTTCTTGTGCTTATTTGTATCTATTCATTAGCTCGTGTTATAGCAATGTCGTTTCCATCTTCTGGGCAGCAAGCTTTCTACAGGAATCCTATATGGGTAATCTAAAGATTAAAAGATAATGGAAATAATTTCTGGTGTTCTGTGAATCTTCCTCTTTGTTTTCCTCCACTCCCGGTTATTATTCGCTGTGTTTAATTTTAGTATGATTGTAAGAGATAATAATGGTAATTATAGAAGAAAAGACTTCTTGTTAGTTAAAGCTATATTGTAAAGTCAAAAACAGTCTGCCTTTAGGATTTTTTCCTCAAAGCTTTAGTCATTAATTCATATATAGTATACTTAACATATGAAAAAATGGGCTTCAATGATAAGCAATGAGAAATCATAACTACTCAAGGAGAGAGCCAATGTAGAACTAAGGAGAAATTTCCTGACAATCAGTTGAACAACTTGCCTCCAGAAGTTATGGTTGCTGCAACAGTGAAGGCTTTTCAGCCATTTGTCTGAAATGTTATAGAGTTTCCTGCTTGAGCAGGGGGCTGGACTAGAAGACCTTCAAGGTCCCTTCCAACTTTGTTATTCTGTTAACAACGGTATTCAATTCCTCTTCTAAATTGGTGGGTTCTGCAGGCCTCAGAATGATGACTATGCCTCCTTCATCAGTTATCAAATTTAGCAGCAAAAAGTACAATTTTTGAGTTTGCAAATAAAGCAGAAGTGCTTTCTGCATTTTGAATAAAAAAATAGGATCCGCATAATGAAGATTTACTGTAGGTTCTCCACACTATGGATTATGGTATGATAAACACATATCCATATAATGGATAAGCAGGGAGTTATAGGTCCCAAAATGCACCTCCAAAACTAAATTCAGCTTATCCGTTGGTGGGCTTATATGGTAGTACTTTTTAAAAATACATATACAGGTAGTCCTCGATTTACAACATTTTGTTTGGTGATTGTTTGAAATTATAATGGCAGTGAAAAAAGTGGTTTATGACCTTTTCCCACATCACTGTGCAGCATCCCCATAGTCACGTGATCAAAATTCAGATGTTTGACAACTGACTCATATTTATGACAGTTGCAGTGTTCCGGGGTCATGTAATTACTTTTTGTGACCTTCTGAGAAAATAAATGAGGAAGTCAGAGTCACTTGACAACAGTATTAATAACTTAACAACTGCAATGATTCACTTAACATCTCTAGCAAAAAAGGTCATGAAATGGGGCAAAATTCACTTCTTAGCAACAGAAAGTTTGGGCTCAATTATGGTCATAGGTTGAGGAGTACTTGTATATAAGCAGGTAAGCTGACTCTCAAATTTTTAATTAAAATACCATGAAAAATGTGTCATCTGAAGCTAATCAAATTGTGAAAATTAAAACACACAAAATTTTTTAGGTTTGGCTTCCCCTTGAGTGGCACATTTTTCGTGGTAAAGCATTTTGATTAAAAATTCAAGGGTCAACTTATCAACAGATGGACTGATCTGTAAAAATATGCAATATATGTACTTTGGTTTTCCCCGAGTAGTTATTTAGCTTATTGATTGGCTTTAGCAATACCAGTATTTATAATTCACTCAGGCATACTGGTTGGAACTTATGGAAGTAGAAGTCAGATTGTAGGAGGTTGCTGTACGTCTCTATATTGGCACCAGAGCCATCTACCTGAGATTTGAATCTTCCTTGAAATGCTACATAAATAAAATTATTAATAATTCATGCCACCTTGACAACTAAAATATATTATTCTTTTTTATAAGGAAGTTGCAAAATTCTTGGATACAAAACATGAAGACCATTACAAAGTCTACAATCTTTGTAGTAAGTATTACTTTGTTTCCTAGTCACCAAAACTGGAGCAGTCAGGAAAACTTCAGCTGTATCTCTTCTAATCACAATCCAGGCCATCCACCATCTTGAGTCTTAGCCTTGTCTTCTCTAGGTATGCAGTAAATGTCTATAACTGATGGAGGACATGAACCTGGATATCACATAGCTTAACCACACCCACTAAATCAGTAACCGCTTCCTTTTAAAATGAAGTTTTGAATGATATAGAACTCAGTGTTTATGATAGCTTTAACATATATTCATATTCCCATTTTTAAATCTCTTTAACATAATGACTGTCATTTAGTCTTCCTCATTCCCATGTCTTCCCAGCTTAGTGGTTTCTAACTGATGGGTTTAATACCTTACTGACTGAAATTCTTGAGTTGTAATGTCAAAGCATCTGGAAGATACAAAACATCTAGAAGGAAAAAACTGCTTCGTTATAGATTAATCTAATTTTTTCAGTTCACTTCTTGCCAAGCCTCATTGTGACAAGTGTTGAATCAAACTTTTCTAGGTTTACATCTATGTCATTCAATAATCAAGATTCCGGTTCCAATTGCGGTCATAAGTTGAGGACTATCTGTAGCTCAGCAACTATCTAAAAACTGTAGATGTTAACTGAAGACTGTTTCTGTTAGCAATAAGATTCAGTATAATAGGGAGGAGGGCTGAACATTTTGTTGTTTGCTATCCTGTCAAGTCCAGTAGAAATTTGAAATTAATATAGTTTTGCTTTTTTTCTACACAGTTTAATAGCATGCATCTTTGTATATGTATTTAATGAACCATATACTTATTGACACTTCAGGTGGCCATGCACTGCTGGGCTTTGAATACGGAGATGAAATACATACTGTAATTTGATACATCCGATTCTACAAATATAAGTGCAATGTAGATGTTTTTGTTGCTAATTTTAAAAAATCTTCTCCAATCTGTTGTTAAAACTGGATCTTCTACTGGCTAATTAGGGGGGAGGTAGATTTACATCAAATTTATATAAAATTTGGTATAGATCAGAGGTTGCCAGCCTTTTTGAAATAGGTACATTTAAAGTTTTGAGTCCAAATAGTACTATTGCAAAACAATTGCTGGTAAAGATTGCCTGTTCTCAAGATGGCTAGCAGAAATGTAACCACATTCAAAGTTAAAGGTTTGCCAGAATATTACCTGCCATGCTATTAGTATTCCTTTTACTGGATATGCTATATTGCCCTGATTTAGTGTTGTCCTTTTTCTGAGCAGATGGGCATACTTCCAAACTAAACATGTTGATTAAAGTTGCTTAATATTTTTATTTTCTTAAGGAACCCAGATATTCATGGAAGAAGGATGAAAATATGCAGTTTCCCATTTTAAAAACTCTGGGTATTTTAATATTAAAAAAATGAGGTAGGGCATGGAGTTGTGTATTCCAAAGGGAATTGTGGGGTAAATAGTGTCCCAAGTACCATTTAAGGACATTTAAGGTCTAGATATTTGTCCAAAGTATTGCTTTGTAATCTTCTTAATAGAACTTGGTCTCTCTTTATATACATAATATCTGTATAATATTTTTCCTGTAGGTGAGCAAGGCTATGACCCAGAGTTTTTCCATTATAGAGTGGAGAGGATGCTTATTGATGACCACAATGTTCCCTCTCTAGCGTAAGTATGATTCTGCAATGGTTCTATGTAGATTTGACAATAAACCAGCTGGCTGAATAAACCAAGTCCTGTTGATTAATGTTTGCAGATATCTATAGTCTATGAAAATATATAGATTATTTAATTTATATATTGCTGTCCCACAACTGTTGGCAATTCACAATAATAAGGTAAAAATAAAATAGCCACAATAACATAGAAATTAATTAAAATTGTACAACTGAATCCTGTAACATTAGTTAATACTCAAAGGCCCTCTGGAATAACTTACTTTTAACTTTTTTCCTGAAAGTTGTAATCAATGGACTCAATCTTATCTCCAGAGAGAGGCCATTCCAGAGGTCAAGGGTCACCAGAGAGAAATAGTGCCTCTGGCTTCAGCCCTATCACTTCCTAGAAATAAAACAATACCAGCAGCTTCTCACTGGAGAAAAGCTTTAAAAAGCTTTTAAAACATAACTAGATCAATATAAGTCTACTTGTATTTGTGAAACCAGATTACTGTGGACCAGTATATGGTTGCCATGGAGGCCATGAATTCCTGGGCCGTCCCTTACCCAGCTTTCAGGGCCAGTAAAATAAAGGTTAGGGTGAGGTCATCCAGCACCAAAGAGAGAGGGGAGCCTGCTAAAAGATCAGAGACTTCCTGCACTTTGTAGCTGTAGGACCTCAGATCAAGAAGGGCAGAATTCTGAAACTAAATTTAGGTAATTCAGATGATGTCTGTTAATTTATTCACAAGTGGTTTGTGGGCAAAAGTGGTTTTGCTGCAGGTAGACATGGCATCTACTAGCAGCCAATTGGAACAAGGTCCTTGGCAATAATTTTAGGTTTTTTTTTTAGAGTTTTCATGTAATTAAGCACAATAGAAAGAAATTAAAACATATGCAATATAAATAATAATAACAATCAAACAATATAGTAATATAGTAATATGAACAGGTGAAACTCAAAAAATTAGAATATCGTGCAAAAGTTCATTTATTTCAGTAATGCAACTTAAAAGGTGAAACTAATATATGAGATAGACTCATTACATGCAAAGCAAGATAGCTCAAGCCGTGATTTGTCATAATTGTGATGATTATGGCTTACAGCTCATTTCAGAAAATTAGAATATTACATGCAATCAATAAAACAAGGATTGTACATAGAACAATATCGGACCTCTGAAAAGTATAAGCATGCATATGTACTCAGTACTTGGTTTGCGCCCCTTTTGCAGCAATTACTGCCTCAATGCAGCGTGGCATGGAAGCTATCAGCCTGTGGCACTGCTGAGGTGTTATGGAAGCCCAGGATGCTTCAGTAGCGTCCTTAAGCTCTTCTGCATTGTTTGGTCTCATGTCTCTCATCTTTCTCTTGGCAATGTCCCATAGATTCTCTATGGGGTTCAGGTCAGGCGAGTTTGCTGGCCAATCAAGCACAGTAATCCCACAGTCATTGAACCAGGTTTTGGTGCTTTTGGCAGTGTGGGCAGCTGGAAAATGAAGTCAGCATCCCCATAAAGCTCATCTGCAGAAGGAAGCATGAAGTGCTCCAAAATCTCCTGGTAGACAGCTGCTTTGACCCTGGTCTTAATGAAGCACAGTGGTCCAAAGTCCTGTTGCTCAGTGGTCCAAAGTCCTCTTTTCTGATGAGAGCAACTTTTGCATCTCATTTGGAAACCAAGGACCCAGAGTATGGAGGAAGAATGGAGAGGCCAATAAAGCACAGTAATCCCACGGTCATTGAACCAGGTTTTAGTGCTTTTGGCAAAAGTTGCTCTCATCAGAAAAGAGAACTTTGGACCACTGTGCTTCATTAAGAACAGGGTCAACACAGCCGTCTACCAAGAGATTTTGGAGCACATGCTTCCTTCTGCAGACAAGCTTTATGAGGATGCTGACTTCATTTTCCAGCTGCCCAAACTGCCAAAAGCATCAAAACCTGGTTCAATGACTGTGGGATTACTGTGCTTGATTGGCCAGCAAACTCGCCTGACCTGAACCCCATAGAGAATCTATGGGGCATTGCCAAGAGAAAGAGACATGAGGCCGAACAATGCAAAAGAGCTGAAGGCCACTATTGAAGCATCCTGGGCTTCCATAACACCTCAGCAGTGCCACAGGCTGATAGCTTCCATGCCACGTCGCATTGAGGCAGTAATTGCTGCAAAAGGGGCCCAAACCAAGTACTGAGTACATATGCATGCTTATACTTTTCAGAGGTCCGATATTGTTCTACGTACAATCCTTGTTTTATTGATTGCATGCAATATTCTAATTTTCTGAAATGGTGATTTGGGGTTTTCATGAGCTGTACGCCATAATCATCACAATTATGACAAATCACGGCTTGAACTATCTTGCTTTGCATGTAATGAGTCTTATCTCATATATTAGTTTCACCTTTTAAGTTGCATTACTGAAATAAATGAACTTTTGCACGATAATCTAATTTTTTGAGTTTCACCTGTATTTCCTAATACCATATCATAATATAATATAATACTAACACAACCTTAGTAGATATAATCGGAAGAAGGAATAACCTTGTGGGGGAAAAGGAAAAGCTGCTACCAAGATAAGGGTCAGATAAAAGAAATCTTTGTCCGGGGCAAAATTGTAACCTGAGAAAACATCTCATACAAAATATTTTCTTATTTTTCATAAATGGGCCGGTGGTGGGGGAATGCATTTAGATTGCAGGTTTGTGTTACTGTAACTTTAGTAAAAGTAGCATTGGCCTGCATGATTTCAGTTTCCTAGTCTTATCTAACTTTAAGGGCTAATAGTAAAAATCCAGAATCAAACCCACTGGATAGAAGCAGGGATGGTCATCAAATTTTTGATTGCTCTTCCTCACAATTGCTTTTCTGGGCCTCCTCATTATCCCTCAACCTATCATAACTGGGATCATCCTGCTACTATCCTTAATGGTGTGTTCACAATACATATCCCTCCGTTAAGAGCCAATTAACAAATCATACACCCACACTCTAGGCTCAGTAGTCTAGTTCTTGCCAAGCCACTTTAGCAGGCTATCCTATCCTGACCCACCCGCTATTCCAATAATATGTCTCTCAAAATGCTCTTCCTCACGAAAGCCCTCCAGCCTAATCTGCCTGTCTCCTCTCCCAAGAAAACAAGACTGTTAATAAGTTCAGCTTGTTTCCAATTGTGAGCAGCAATGCAAGCCCTTTCAGTGGGAAGTCCTTAAAACCTCTTCTGTGAACTTTGTGCTTCCATGTGGCTTTTCTCCAGAGGCAACCAAAAGAAGCCTGAATGGAAATTGTGTGTGGTTATAAGAAATTCCACTGCCAGATGGACTTGTGCTGTTCTAATAAATGAGAGAACATTTTAATTTTTCTACAGTAATATATAGACAAGCTCTTAAACAAGGCATTCTTTTCTTTAAGGGAGACACTCACATTCACTGCCAATGTGAGGCAGTGGATGGAACAGGACAACCACAATGTTATAGCAATACATTGTAAAGGTGGGAAAGGTATGTGAACTTCTTGGTTTGGAAGGCATTTCCAAAGATCCCTCTTTTGACAATTCTAGTGCAGGAGAATGTGTAAAATGATGGACAGAGGCTAGCCGCCATTGGTATTAATGTTGAAGGCCTGATAAAATGTTTTCAGATAATGTATTAGTTAAAGGATGTGCTGACCATAGCCTCATGGTCTTGAAAAATAGTCCTATGCAAAATGCACTGTAGTGATCCAGTCTCTTTCAGACATGCTCAAGGGGAATGTCATTTTTAGCCCTTCTGTAAACCTTAGAGTAAGTCATTATCTGGGATGCATGGAAATTCTGTAATATATTTAGCATTCACTGATAGTACCTATCTGCAAAAGCTGTTTGCATAACCTAGTGTTAGATGCGCAGGGTGAACTTTTCGTAGATTCAGATGCTTTTCAGATTTCTTAGGCCTGTGAAGGCGAACCTATGGCACATTTTTCGCCTCTGGAGGGCGAAAAACAGCCCTACGGGCAACCCAGAAGTTTGGGAACAGACTTCCAGGTTGCCCATAAGGCCCTTTTTCTCCCTCTGAAGCCTCCGGAAGGTGAAAAACGGCCCAACACGGAAACCAGAAGTCGGAAAACTTTCTGACCTCGGAGGTCCTGCAGGGTGGGTGGGGAGGTTGTTTTCTTCTAGAAAGCCTCTGGAGCCTGGGGAAAGAGAAAAATGGATCCACCATGCCATTGTGTGCCAAAAGTGGGAGGGAGGGCGGGGGGATTGTGCGTATCCACGGGAGGGGGGCATACGACCCCCTCAGGCTCCCCCCGCTTTTGGCATGCAATGGCAAAAAGGTTAGCCATCACTGTCTTAGGAGGTGCAGGGGTGGGGTTGCTTAATACTGATGCTGTCATTGCCTCATTCTTGGGGACAAGTAAACACGACAGTGTTATTTCTGTCACTGATTTCCCCTTTTTCATGCAGGTAGAACTGGAACTATGGTTTGCATCTGGCTTATTGACAGTGGCCAGTTTAAGACTGCGCAGGTACCAAAATAATGTTGATATTTTTGCTCTTGTTTCTGAATGAATTAAAATATCTGAAATGACTATGCAGAGCATGTTGTAAAGTGCTACCTCCCATAATTCTTCTGTGTGGTTCCAAATGTAAAATGGGATTAAACATTAATACTTTCAGTATGGCTTGACCAAATCACTTAGCATGCAACGTCTTGTTTGTTCAATGTCATCTTTGATAAGGACTTTGAATTTGCTATATCCAGGACTTCATTTAATAGAGCCTGATATCTGTCACTGTGTGAAATTCCTTCAGCAAGGCTGTTGTTCTAGTTGTTCTTAAACCAAATACTGTAAGATGCTACAATACTTATAGTAACACAATTCTCCTATGTGTGTCCTATTATTATTTTTTCTCTCTGGTTACTATTTTACCTCGTTAAATTTAAATTTAACGTTAAATTTACCAACCTATAATTACTTGGATGTCTCCTGGAATTCTATTAAAAATTCATTTAAACTTGGCATTAACGTAGGTGCTGCCCATAGAGTTCTTCCAAAAATTGCTTATGGTATAATTTATGTGACTGAAAAGGAAAATAATTAAATATGTATTACAGTAACTGTTTCTTTAATTAAATCCAAATTAAGTTTTGCCCCACTCTGCCCAGTTGGCTTTCTTGGGCACATCTGTTTTCTGAAGTATAGCTCTGGTATGCCACTCACAAATAATGAATAGTTCTGAGGCACTCTGCCAATCCCAAGTTGTGCACTTTTCTCATGTAAGATTTCTAGTTGTTCTTAAACCAAATACTGTAAGATGCTACAATAGTTATAGTAACACAATTCTCAATTTTTAAGGAAAGTTTGGAGTACTTTGGCAAACGAAGAACTGATGAAACTACTAGCACCAAGTTTCAGGGTGTTGAGACTCCATCACAGGTAAAAATGTACTATGAAATCATGTTTAAGGTTGAATCAAAGAACTACACAATTGATTGGCAAAAATAGCTTTGCAATTTAAATTGTTATTTTCTGTTTTTACCTTGCATTTCTTAAGTGCTGCTTCACTTCTTTCATCCAATCATATGAGCTTTGGGTTTGGTCATGTTTTGATTAAGTGAAACTTGGGACATGAATCTTAAGTTTGTTGTTCTTATGAAGTCAAACATCAGAGAATGGTATGGGAAATACCTTGGGAGATGGGGCAAACAGATACTGCCTAGAGAATGTTCAGATAAAAGATGGCATATCCTACAAGTGGATAGTAGTTGGGACAAGAGGCTCAGAAGGGAGTTTCTTGGGCTGTACCTTCAGACTTTCAAATTCCTATTAATGTAGCTTCACAATAAAGTAGAATTAGTTCATCTGATCTTGTTTCCTGTCTGGCTACTTGATAAGGCTGACATCAGTTTTGCAAGTTAAGTACAGTTCTCCCACTGTCTACTTTGCAGCCTAAGAAACTCAGGGAGGGTCCTTTCCGTGCCTGTTGTCCCACCCACCATCCAACTGCAGGGTATTTCCTGGGCAATATCTCTTTGTTCCGTCTCCCAACAACTTTGCAACATATCATGACAAATAGACTTCCCATTTTTGTGGATTAGCAGGGCATTTGCTTTTCTTAAGATTTTGACTTTACAGAGATATGAATATTTAATTATCTATATTTATTATAGATTTCTTTATAAAATTATTTTTGTCTCAAGGCACTCCTACATTTTATTTGCAGAGTAGGTATGTAGAATATTATGCAATCTTGAAATCAGAATACAACCTGATCCTCCCACCAGAGAAGCTTTTCAGAATCAAATGCATAAAAGTCTATGCTATCCAAGGTAAGTGCCACTAAAATGCTGTAGCAGGGGGATTTTTCAGATGATGCTGCAATCTCAGCACTTAGATCAGTTGGGTTCCCTCCATCACACAGTACTATACCAGCAAAGTAGGTCAGGCTGAGTAGTCTTGACATTTACAGCTTGCTGGACTCATTCTAGCTGGTCAGTTCATATCCACAATGGCTGTTGGTTGTGTTAAATCAGACTGCCCATCTCCCTCTGTGGGAGGTAGAATTAAAAACAAACAAACCAGGACTTCGGAAACAACTTGGAAAAAGTTACAGAAATAAGGTGGGGGAAAGAGTGGAGTTTACATCTTTTTGAACGGCCTCTATTAAATGGCTAGAATGTTTACAAGACAAAGGAGAAGTCTTAAGTAATTTAATCAGAAGGAACCTCTGATTTAAGAGTCACTAGTTTTTTTGTAGAAATTGGTAAAACAGGATTTTGAATTAGATTATTAGTTTGCTTTCTCTGGCTGTTAAGTCTATTTTTTCTGTATTTATTTATGCAGGATAATACATTGGCTATATTATGTTCAGCTTTCTTTTATCCCTTCTTCAAACTTACAATACAATACAATACAATAGCAGAATTGGAAGGGACCTTGGAGGTCTTCTAGTCCAACCCCCTGCCTAGGCAGGAAACCCTATACCGTTTCAGACAAATGGCTATCCAACATCTTCTTAAAGACTTCCAGTGTTGGGGCATTCACAACTTCTGGAGGCAAGCTGTTCCACTGATTAATTGTTCTAACTGTCAGGAAGTTTCTCCTCAGTTCTAAGTTGCTTCTCTCCTTGATTAGTTTCTACCCCTTGTTCTACCCTCAGGTGCCTTGGAAAATAGTTTGACTCCCTCTTCTTTGTGGCAACCTCTGAGATATTGGAACACTGCTATCATGTCTCCCCCTCCTCTTTCTATTATACTAGACATACCGAGTTCCTGCAACCGTTCTTCATATGTTTTGGTCTCCAGTCCCCAATCATCTTTGTTGCTCTTCTCTGCACTCTTTCTAGAGTCTCCACATCTTTTCTACATCGTGGCGACCAAAACTGAATTCAATATTCCAAGTGTGGCCTTACCAAGGCATTATAAAGTGATATTAACATTTCACGTGATCTTGATTCTATCTTTCTGTTGATGCAGCCTAGAACTGTGTTGGCTTTTTTGGCAGCTGCTGCATACTGCTGGCTCATATTTAAATGGTTGTCAACTAGGATTCCAAGATCCTGTTCATAGTTACTACTGTTGAGCAAGGTACCACCTATTCTGTACCTGTGCATTTCGTTTTTGTTGTCTAAATGTAGAACCTTACTCTTTTCACCATTGAATTTTATTTTATTAGATAGTGCCCAATGTTCAAGTTTGTCAAGATCTTTCTGTATTTTTAGCCTATCTTCTGAAGTGTTAGCTATTCTTGCCAGCGTGGTGTCATCTGCAAATTTGATGAGTTTCCTATTTATTCCCTCAACTAAATCATTGATGAAGATGCTGAAGAGTACTGGGCCCAAAACAGAGCCTTGGGGTATCCATTGCATACCTCCCTCCATGTAGATGCAGTTCCATTGAGGACTACACGTTGAGTGCGGTTGGTCATCCAGTTACGAATCCATCTGGTGGTGATGCTGTCCAACCCACATTCTTCTACTTTATCTAGTAGTAGGTTATGGTCTACCTTAACAAATGCCTTACTGAAGTCCAAGTAAACTATATCGACGGCATTCCTCTGGTCCACTAATTTTGTCACTTTGTCAAAGAATGCAATAAGATTAGTCTGGCATGATCTGTTTTTGACAAACCCATGTTGGCTTTTGGCTATTACTTTGTTTGTTTGTTTATTTGTTTTGTTTTTGTTTTTATTGGATTTATATGCCGCCCTTCTCCCAAAGGACTCAGGGCGGCGTATAACATTAAAAAACCCACATCCCAAAAGTTAAAAAGAAATTAAATAAATATTAAAAAAAAAACCAAATTTATAGGACAATACATTTAAAAATGAGTTAAAATTAACAGGCCAGGCCGGCTTGCTGGAAAAGCCAACTTTTTAGGGCGCGTCGGAAGGACCTGAGGTCGGGGATTATGCGAAGCTCCGGGGGCAGCTCATTCCAGAGGGAAGGCGCTCCCACAGAGAAGGCTCTCCCCCTGGGGGTCACCAGCCGACACTGTCTGGCCGACAGCACCCTGAGGAGGCCAACTCTGTGGGATCAAACTGGACGGTGGGAGGCTTCTGGTGGCAGTAGGTGGTCTCGCAGGTACCCTGGGCCTAAGCCATGGAGCGCTTTAAAGTTCATAATTAATACCTTGAATTGCACCCGGAAAACAACCGGCAACCAGTTGCCTTCTAGGTGTTCGCTAATTCGTTGCTTGATTATCTTTTCCAGAATCTTTCCTGGTATTGAGGTCAGGCTGATAGGTCTGTAGTTTCCTGGATCTGTTTTTTTCCCTTTTTTGAAGATGGGAACCACATCAGCTCTTTTCCAGTGCTCTAGTAGTTCCCCAGTGCTCCAGGATCTCTGAAAGATATAGTTCAGTGGTTCTGAGATCTTGTCTGCCAGTTCCTTCAGAACCCTGGGGTGTAATCCATCCGGTCCTGGTGATTTGAACTCATCTAGGGTAGACAGGTGCTCACTTACCATTTTCTTCCCTATTTCAACGTGTTCCTAATCTGATTTTTGTGGTGCTGTTTTTGATAGGTTGGACTGTTTATCCCTTTGCGTAAAGACAGATGCAAAACATGAGTTAAATAGTTCTGCTTTCTCCTTGTTGCTTGCCACCTTCTTGCCACTTTCTCCCAGCAATGGACCAATTGTTTCCTTAACTCTTTTCTTGTTTTTAACATGTTGGAAGAAGCTTTTTGTTATTTTTTACTTTTGTGGCAAACCTTTCTTCATTGTGAGCCTTAGCTTTCCTCACTTCATCTTTACATGCTCAGGCTATTTGCTGATATTCTGCCTTAGTTATGTCCCCCTCTTTCCACTTTTTGTACTTATCTTTGTTGTCTTTCATTTGTCAGAGAGTTCTTTATGCAGCCATGCTGGTTTCTTTTGGGAGCTGTTATTTTTCTTCTTCATTGGTATTGTGCTATACTGGGCTTTTGTAATCTCATTTTTCAAAATTTCTCAGGCTTCTTGAGTTGTTTTCCCCTTGAGGATTCTCATCCATGGAATTTTTCTCTCTAAGTTTATTGAAATTAGCTCTCTTAAAGTCCAAGACTCTAGTTTCACTTTGTTCTACTACTTGTGTTTGCATAATGTTGAATTCCAATATTGCATGGTCACTTGCCCCCAGGGTTCCTGTGGCTTCAACACCTTCTATCATTTCCTCTCTGTTAGTGAGAATTAAGTATAAAATATGACATGAAGACACTAGATTCATTTAGGATACTCTTACGAATTGGAATCCCCGTAGTTTCTCTTCTGAGTTCCATGAAAGTCACTATTTACAGCAGACCAGTATCATCTTAAAAAGGGGATGTTCAAACCCTTCAGACTATTTCCACACATGTTCAGCCACCCATTTTAATTGGGTAGAAGCTACAACATACCCTTTTGCTGGTGCTGTTTTAGTCCACTGATGTCGTTTTAGGAGGTGAACTGGCCAGTTGCCTTGGGTTTCAAGAGATCTGTGCTCCTCTTTGGTAGAGATTCTTTACTCAACCTGTCTCAGCATTTTAGTTTTCCCATTGCAGAAAAGAGCTTGCACATTTGGGGAAAGTACACAAATACAGAATTGCTGGTTTACAGCATTGCAAGTTTCAGAGGTTAGAAGGCAAGTTTGCTGCCATGAAGCTGAAAACTTTTGAGATTTTTCAGTGCACCTGCAATTTCTAAGCAATCTATCTCCCTAATGCACCTTTCCTTTATACTATAACTGCATCCCCCCCCCCAAAAAAAATCAGTGGATTCATAAATGCATAGGCATACATGGAACGTAGAAAAACACACTGTCTGTGGTTTTTTTCCTTTTGTGAAGAGTGAAAGGAATGCTTGCTTAGATGTGAATCAAGTAAAAGGCAGTTACTGGCCAGCTTGAAAGTAAAGCAATCTAGGAATGATTGATTGGTGGTTCTCTATGAATTATAGATTAGCAAACCTGTAAATACTATTGTATTCCTAGCATTTAAATAGTCAAATTGTCAGAACAGTCCAAATCAATCTTGGGAGCATTTTAAACTGGATTGGAAAAGACTAGGACTGTGATGGCGAACCTATGGCACACGTACCAGAAGTGGCACGTAGAGCCATTTCTCCTGGCACACGGAGCCATCACCAGTTCCTCTTCTGGGTTCCGGCGCAGCAGCCAGCTGGCCTTCATGTGCATTGGCGTGCCAGAAAGCAGAAGTGGAGCTGCCCAGTGCACATGCGCACGCCAGGAATAGAGACAAAGTCTGTGCTCTGGGCGGGGAGATCGCGAGGCTTCGGACCCAGTGCGGACCAGTTCGGCACCCCACCAAGAGGAGCATTTTCCTCTGTTGCCTCCGAAGGCGGTGGGGCACGGCATGGATGCTGTGGATGTAAGTGGAAGGTGCTGGGTCCATTTCCTTCAAAACGGCCGTTATATTCCTCCCTGGGCTCCGTCTTCCGGGCAGGCAGAGCAAGAGCCCAGGGCCAAGCCTATAGCCTCCATTTCCAAGAGCAGGCTGTTCAGTCTCCCCCAGTGCAGTCTGGGAGACAGCAAAAAGCCTCGGGAGGGCAGGGTAGGCTGTTTTCGCCCTCCCCAAGCTCCTTGAAAGCCTCTCAAGCCTGGGGAGGGTGAAAAATGGGTCTATCGCGGGCCAAAAGGGGGGGTCGCACATGCATGGGCAGGGTGCACATGCATGCATGCGCAAGGGGGGACATGCGCATAGCATTATGGGTATGGCACACCCGCGTACGACCCCCTTGCGCTCCCCCGCTTTTGGCACGGGAGCCCAAAAAAGTTCGCCATCGCTGGACTAGGAGATGAAAGAGCTGATCATTTTGCAACATCACAGGATAGTAAAATATGAATTCCATTGTTTGGTTCCAGTAATTATCTAATGCATGTCTTTGTCTCCAATTCTCCTCTTTCCCCTCTTTAGGAGTTGGTAAAGGCAATGGGACTGATTTCAGAATAAAGATAATCATGAAGAGGGAAGTAGCATTTCAATGCATTGGTGCAACACAAATGAACTGCAAGGTCAGAGCTTTATGTTAATTTAACAATCCTCCAGTCTTGAAGGCCAGGATTTGTTGATAGAGTTCCCATTCATCCCATATTCAATTGAAGCACAGATCTGTGTACTGCAATGGAAACTGATGCACCCTTGCTTTGAATTCCCTGATTGAACAATTCCAAATAGGCAGTAATGAATAAAGTCATAAGAAAGATCTTGCTTAGTGGCATGCATGCCAGGTATTGGTTTTAGTTCAGTCCAGTCTGTAGTGTCTATACTGTAAATGGGGAGGAGAAACTTCTTATTTGAGGTCCTGGAGAACCAGTATAAAAAAGAAAGTATTAGAGACACTAATAATCTGACTTGCAATATGGCAGCTTCTGCTATTCCTTTTGGCTATGTTGTGAGAATAACAGATCCTTTTGCAGTTCTTTACAAAAATAGCTAGCATGCTATTTGACTACCATGCAGAAAAGCTGTTAGATGATTATATGTCAGGTAAATTCCCACAAATAGTGATAAATTAACTAGAAGTGGCACTAATCTATCTGAGGATCAGAGAAGAATGTACTTTTAATGCTCATGCCCTGAAAGAAGTAAATTTTGAGATGCAAACTAGCTAAAGCTTCATTTAAAGTAGAGGTAATTATTACCTAGAGCACTAGTGGAGAACTCTTAATGTTGCATGTGGCTATATACGTAGTTATAAAAATATAATCTGTTCAAGAGCTAAATGGCAGTTTTATGGCATGACTTCTTACCCTTAAATTTTCCTTTTGAGCCTGAATGCGTAATGCAATATGCATATGGCTGTCAGTCTCTCACATACAAAATCTTTTCCTCTCAAGTGGAGAGACTTATTGAAATATTAACAGATAATGAGCTGAACCTCCCTCCAAGCTCCTTCATGGTGATTTCAGTTGATGAGAAAACAAACTAATGAAGTAAAGACTTGCATTTTGTGAGAAACATTTAGTGAGTAAAAATAAGATGTATACCTATTTCGTTTCAGTTGTTTGTTGATCATGAAAATGACCTGTTAGTAATTGGTTTGAAGAACTGTCCTGTCATCAGAAATGATGTGAAAGTCAAATTTGAAGCTACTTCTGTAAGTGGAGAAATGGTGACTTTGTTATATACCTTTCACATTTGTAACTGTTGAAATAGTCATTCCATTCCATCTCAGTCACAAAACCTTTAAATGGTTTAACCATCCTGCTGACCTTACATCCACCTACCAAACTTGGGTGACTTTAAAAAACTAACCGGGTAGGACTGTTTTGGAGTCCATCAGGAAATGCCAGACTAAAAAACTCTAAAAAGCAGTGGCAAACTACTTCCAGATTGTTATTAAGGAAATTACATAGACATGCCTCAAAGTGACCAATTTTCTCTTTTGCAGTCTTAAGCTGCTAGACCTCTCTGCGTAAATCGACTAGAAGTGGCCAGCTTAAGACATCTTATTATGGATTTCAGTTATTTCTATGGTTTGGCTGTGATGATGGTTTGATGTTTAATCTAAGTAGCATTAACTGTATTTCTTGTCTTTTTTAAATGTAGGATATTCCAAAAGGCTATGATAGCTGTGCTTTCTTTTTTTGGTTCCACACAGCTTTTATACAGGACTATCAGTAAGTTATGATGTTTGAAAGCACACATGTACTGGAAAAGAAAGCCAAAATGCATCTAGACCTATGAGACTTTAGGTTACAGAAGCTTAGCTCAAGTCTCCATAGAAAGAGACAGGCATTTCTTTATTTTTATGGGCTTGTATATTTGGGGAGGATAGTCTGTTGAGAAAAAGAGGCCTGCTATTTAATATTGCTTAGTATGAGCCAACACTTCAGAGAATGCCAGTTTTTAAAAAATGCCTCTACCATGTAGAGAGTTGTTCCTATATTCCTATTACTGTTTTTCTTTTAATAGATTTATAAAGCTTACCAATCTCTAAGAAAAGTTACGTGATTATTTAGTAAAAGTTCACAACTCTTTTTTTTTTGAAAATAATTCCTCGGTACCATTCAGTTTGTCATTGCGGATAAACAACTTTATTTGCCATGTAGGAGATCCAAAATTCTAGGGTGGCATCTTAATGCTTTTAAGCAAGGAGATAATTTCTGTTGCAAGTATTATTTCTCTTTCTTTAGTCTATTAAACTATGTTTCATATTGCTTGTTCGCTAATGTTTGGAAATACATTTAGCCTTGGCTAGAATTTATTTTGCATTCAAGCTATTATATTTTTCCCAAACTATGCTCTTCTTAAACTATTTATATTTATTTACTTGGGGGCATTTATACACTTTTTCCTCCCAATTGCATCTATTGATTGTATCTATATGACATCATCATAAATGAGTATTGCTGAGTGCCAACATTCATGAAAATATGAGTTTTATGTGCTTGAACATTCAGCTTTCTTAGATGTGACACACCTATCATTCTTCCTATGAGTAATGTTTGGAGTTGAATGATAGCATTGCAGAGATACAATGGCACTATCCATGCACAGGAGACAGGCATGTGCATTTTTAATGGGAACCAAAGGGTTGCTGAAATGAATATTTTTCAGGGAAAAGAAAATAAACAGGCTATATTCTGTTACTTCAAAATTCAGTGTTATAAGAAAAAATATTTTGGTCTCTTCTGTGCACGTTTAAATCATTTACATTTAGAGAACTAGTTCTTTTTTTCTTTTCCCTAGCCTTTTCCTCACAAGAAATGAAGTCGATAACTTAAACAAGCCAAAGATGTGGAAGATATTCAGAGATAATTTTGCTGTGGAGTTAGTTTTCACTGACCCATGACTGAAGCAAGCAAAAACAGACTTAACTGGGAATTGCATAATAATTCAGTAACCTGGTTTCGCACACAATATGGAATAGTATTTTGAGACTACTTCTTCTCAGTGTGCAGAATCACCTTGAATGTAAAAATAAAACTAAGGCCTAGTGCGCTATCATGATTACAATAATTAATTTTGCCATCTGGATTGTGTGTAAGACAAAGGGTCTTCAAAGAGTAAACTCAGCAAGTTCACAAGTTCTTCATCATCTTATTCTGATCTTTTAAAAATGACTGGGTTATTGGCCAGTTTCCAATAGCAGTTTATACCTGGGAGTCTGGAGATCAGACCTAACTATATTGTAATGGCTTCCAATGCCAGATTCATCAGATTTATGTATGAGCCATAGTGTCCCAAGGTTTTAGATAAAAGATTTTACCTGCTTCTCTCTCTCTCTCTCTCTCTCTCTCTCTCTCTCTCTCTCTCTCACTCTCTCACTCTCTCACTCTCACTCTCTCTCACTCTCTCATTCTCACACACATAATTTCATAATTTGCTTTGACTGGGAAGGCTTTAAATTCACAGTTCAGCTTCCAGGCATGATAGGGGTAGATGTACGGATAATATCATGTTAGGAAAAGTAACCACAGAAGTTCATTGTTTTAAAATGGCTGGAGTTTATGATATGTAATGATGATGGCCCCTTCACCATAGATAGTGCATGTAAGTGATTACATTACCACCCCCCCCCCCACATTTTTCCTTATAAATAATCTTTCATGTTTTCTTTGGCAAGCAAGAAATTCTACCTGTTGATCTAGTTACAGTGTAATATTTGTTCATGAATTTCAGTTCAGCAGCTTTATGTTCCACATTGATGTTTTGTCATTTCATATATATTATCCCTTCAAGTTTGCAGCACAATATCTTGAAGGAATGAAATACTTTCCCCCTCTGCTTCTCCTAGGTTTAATGTATGATTTATATAATTTTATGATTTCATTTAAACTATGATGTCCAACATTGGAATTAATAATATGAAATATAATTTTTGATTAAAATTGGTAGTTGGAAGCATAGTTCAAATGGTATATCAGCATCAGGAAATTGTACAGTATGGTAATTATTTTGTGTAATATGTAAGGATAGATTTAACAAATAATATTCAAAAAATAATATGCTGTATTTTTATTCTGAAATGTTGTCCTTCTAATCACCTGTATGCCAACCTGTCAAGCAATATTAGGTATTCAGTTATATAGTCTATTGAAATGTATTGCATACTTGTCAACTTTTAAGAAGTATGAACTTCAACTCCTAGTGTTCTCCAGCTAGTATTCTGGATGGGAATTCTTGGAGTGGCTGTCTGCACATCTTAAAGCTGCCAATTTTGAAAAACATAGATCTAGTGTTTAATAAATTATTAATACTACTTTGATTTTCCAAAATTAGCATGTAGTGCAGAATTTGTTACTACTGCATTCCAAAATGTTTGGTATATCTAAAATGAGTCTGTAACATGCATGTTTGTGAAGGATATTGTTAAATGCATTGAGTTTCAGCTAGAAGCTTGTTCTGTAGTTTGAATCCAGATGCAGTGTCAATGAGTTAAATGCAGACTACACTCCATTCCAAAGCATTGTTATAGAAGCTGGGCCAATTGTTGTCCACATCACTACTACTAATATGCTACAACTAAGAAATATAACATGATTATAGCCAAATACAACAGATGATATTAATACCTTTCACTTTAAAAAAATGCTTAGACTTGTGTAGATTATATGTCATTAAATAATCCGTGGTGGTGGTGGTGGTGGTCAAGTTTCTCTAATCAACAGTTTCAGAACAAAAGCATTGTATTCTGGGAACATGGAATATTATAAAGAAATGTTGGGTACTGGATTACAAGTGATTTTTCTAGAAGTCTATTTATGTGTAATTTGCTTTCCAGTGCTCTCATGTGTGAGAGTCAAGTAACCAGTAAGTAGAATTGTATACAAATTAACTAATGTGGGACATTATAAAACCTATTCTGCAATGGACCTCCTGCTCAGCTTCCAGGCGCACTAAGTTATAAAAGTCACTATGTTGCAAGCTAATAGTTAACTGATATTGCAGCATATTCTTTTTTAAAGCCCGTGACTAAATTTTTTATAGAAGTGAGTAATCAAAATCCCTTATACGATCATGTAGTATCAGTGCTGATCTAGATGTGTAAATCCACAAAGCACACAATGTTTAGAAAATACAGCATTTTTACTGGAATCCCTTTTTTAAAAAACAAATGCAGTCATTTCACTCTCATTTCACATTTTAAAATCTGTCACTCACAGTTGGACAATTGATATGGTGACTACACATAGTCTAGTGATGTTAGTCTGTGATAAAAGTTCTAGCTATCAAACTGGTTCATCATCAGTTTACGGCTGTGTTCATAGGCAAGGAACAGGGCACCGTTGGCTGGGAATGCACGGATCATAGTAGGTTTCAGTCCAGAGTACAAGGCAAACACACCTATGAGCAAGACATAAGCATTAGAAAAACTACCTTGGAATTTCTTTTTTGAAACTCAGACTATGTTGTACTGGTTTAAAACTGAAGAAGGAAATCCAACAAAAGCTAAACTTTTAGGAATTTCAGCTTTCCTGCAAATTCAGAAGAAATTGTTAAATATTTTTTGCTTGATCAGATGACTTATCTTAATCTCAATTTATTATTTATTTATTTATCTTACTTTGAGTTGATAAGGTCCAGAAATGTATTAAGCAATATAATCTATTCAAAAAATAAAATATGAAATTGTAAGACTGAAATGACTGGATTATAGTAATAATAAAACGATATATAAATCTATCCTGTGGTTGATTTGGAGAAATAAATCTAAATTTTTATGACTATCATGGGTCTGTGGTTCTCAACCTTTTCTTCACCTTTTGTGGCACGGATCATGGCCACGGACCCCCAAGATTTAAGATTTAAATCATAACAGTTCTTCAAGCCCTTGTGGAGCCCCTGTTACTATAGTGGTAACAGGGACCACAGGTTGAGAACATTGTCATAGGTTAATTATATCTTAAGAGTGGTTAAATTCATCATGGATTCACAGGTTATGCAACCTAACGTTCTTACCAAATATTAGACCAGAAGGCTGCTAAGTGCAAGTGAAGGAATCAACAATAAATGAAATGAGTGAAGTCATATTTGATTCAAATGACACAACACATAAGTCGTCCTTCACTTAGGAGCCCTTGTTCTATTCTATTCTTAGCAAGTCACCGTACACTGGTTTTGGAGTACTCTACTGTGATATGGAACATTACTGGGGATGATGTGAGCTGCAGCCCAAATCTGAAGGGGGCAGGTCAGGAAAATCTGCTGTATCTTGATCCTAAAGACTATCTAACCATTCTATGAGCATGAGATGACAGAGAAGAACTGGGTTTACATATTATACCAAGTTCAAATGTGGATTACTGTTTGCGATTTAGTGTCTGCTGTAAACCCAGCCAACTATGCTTTATTCAACAAACCATAACTTAGCATGATGTGTGGACCAGACACAGGCAAGACGGCTCAAACTTAAAACACGAGAAATCAACTTCCTATTTCCCTGACTATGTACGCATTCATAAGCAAATAAAGGCAAACTGTCCTGCAACAGTTTATGACTAAGTTACATTTACCTCCTAAGAACCATTTCAGGTTTACGTAGTAATAAATAACATTTTAAATCCTAGCTTTCTAGTCTTTTGCAACCTCAGCCTTGAAAAGCTGTTCTTTCTTTCTGGTTGTGTTCAACCATCATTCCTAAAATTAAATGTAATGGTTATCTGATCATTCTGATAATCTATCCTAATCCTGCCCTGCAATTTCCTGTCATTGCAAAGAAAATGACTAGCAACGTCAACAGATGTAAAATGACAATTAGCTGGTTCTTTTTAGCTAAATATGTAGTCCAGGAACAGGCTATTTTGAAGAGACAAGCTACCTAATGCTGCCAAATGCAAATGTGACCATCACCTGTGAAAACCAAATAAGTACTCTCTGGAAAACACCAGGGTTTGTTTTGTTCCTCCCTCTCCCAGGCTGCCTGCAGGCATAAAAACAATTCCACAGGGGATAGCTGATTCCTCAGCTGTGGCTTTGCAGAAGTTAAGAGATACCCTCACCCATGGCCCCATTGGTCTCTTCCATACTCTAACCTTCATTCTTGACAACATTTGCAAATGTTCTCATAAAGCCAGTTTGTTTTCCTGCCATGGAAAGAACTTGGATCCTAGATTTGATGCAGTCCACTGGGTAAACAGCAATCCAGAGACACATGCCACCAAAGCCACCACTGAGCATCAATGCAACTGGACCTATAAAAACAAGCAGCAGGAACTTAATGATAGCAAAAAGCCCAAGTGTTTTCCCCCCCAACCTGCAATTTCATTAAAAAAAAGATAACTCCCATATCCTACTAAAGCAGATACGTATTTTAAGCTTCAGTGTATTGGTGAGTTATGAGAATCACTTGAAAAATGTTATTTGTGTGTGGGGGCTATTGAATTGTCCAATTCTCCGCTAAATCTCTGACTTGGGTGCTGTTAAGGGTTTTTTTCCCCTCCCTTGTGCAGATCAAGAACTGAAGGAAGGAATGGGCACTGGTTCTTCTCCACCTAATTGGGTTGGGCTTTTTTTTTCTTTAATCAGCAGTAATCTTTAATCTGAGTTTCTCAAGAGCTGTACCACCACCACCCCTCCATACAGGGACCTATTAGAGGCAGGACCTATTAGATTGGTCCGTCACCATTGACTAATGAGCTCAGATGAGTTCCAGAAGGAGGTGGAGGTTATCACTGCAGATCTATTGTGCAGTCCAGCCAAGCTCCAGTGGTGGGTTGCACTTACCTTCACTACTGGTTTGCTGATCGCGCACGTGTTCCATTCGCACATGCGCCTGACTTGCACCGCACAAGCGTGCACAATCCACCACCCCTGCGACAACCAGCTGATTGTTGGGGCTCACGCAGGTGCTACATGCTGTGCGCACGTGCGCAATTTGCCTTTTGTCATAAAAACAGATATAGAGCGTGGGTGGGCCAAAAGAGCCACCATACTGGTTCGCTCTCAGCTGCTCCAGGCCACTACCGGTTCAGCTGAACCAGCAGCAACCCACCTCTGCCGAGCTCTTAGTCACTGTTAATAATAGGAAGGTGACTGAGGCTGTGGATAGGACTGCATCCATGCAACCTCTCTTCACCCGTAGATCTCTCTGTGCCCCATGGTATACGGAGAAACAAAGAGGGATGAAACGCATGAGGAGACGTCTAGAGCGCCACTAGTGGAAGACAAGGGATGAACTCGATCGAACACGGGTAAGAGCTGCTATTAAGGCCTACCTCGTGGCACTTCGTGCGGGAAATGTAAATATTTCTCCACACTAATTGCATCTGCAGATAATCACCCAGCGACCCTCTTTAAGATGAGCCACTTCCTGGGGAAGGAGGTGATTGAGGTCCACCTGAAGGGGCACACTGAGGAATTTGCAGATTTTCTGGAAGACAAAATCACTTGACTTCATTCCCAGTTAGATGCCAGCATGGTTGCTGGTCCAGTGGAAGCATCTGAGGCAGGTTTTTGCCATGTTATCTGGGAACTGTTGTTCCCAAGGAAGTGGACAGGATCCTAGGGAGTATGCATGCAAGCACCTGTGTTTTAGACACATGTCCCTCCTGGTTATGAAAGCTTCCCAGGAGGTGATAGGTGGGTGGACTGGCAGTGATTAATGTTTCCCTACAGAAGGGGGCAATGCCCCAGCACTTTAAGGAGGCTGTGGTCCGTCTTCTTCGAAGTAATGTCCCTGTGTTTGGAGGCCGTCGGGGTCTGGATGGAGGACAACAGACTTAAACTCAACCCCTCCAAGACTGAGTGGCTGTGGCTACCGGCACCTCGATTCAGCCAGCTGATTCCATCGCTGGCCATAGGGGGCGAGCAGTTGCCCCCTGTGGAACGGGCGCGCAATTTGGGCGTCCTCCTTGATGCCCGGCTGTCAATGGATGACCATGTGGCGGCCGTGGCAAGGGGGGCGTTCCACCAGGTTCGCCTGGTGCGCCAATTGCGCCCCCTACTGGACCGGGATGCCCTACGCACGGTCACTCATGCGCTGGTGACGTCCCGCCTGGATTACTGCAACGCTCTCTACATGGGGCTGCCCTTGGGACGCGCCCGGAGACTGCAGTTAGTTCAGAATGCAGCCGCGCGGGCTGTGATGGGGAGTACGAGGTACTCCCACGTAACACCTCTCCTGCGCGAGCTGCATTGGCTACCTGTGGTTTTCCGGGTGCGTTTCAAGGTGCTGATTACCATCTTTAAAGCGCTCCATGGCACGGGACCTAGTTACTTGCGGGATCGCATCCTCCCACATACATCCCTGCGGCCAATACGCTCACACAGGGAGGGACTTCTCCTGGTGCCATCCACTGGACAATGCCGGCGGGCGACACCGAGGAGTAGGGCCTTCTCTGTGATGGGCCCAACCCTCTGGAATGACCTCCCCCCCGACATTAGAACCACTTCTGACCTCCGCTCCTTCCGGCAAAAACTGAAGACCCACCTGTTCCGATTAGCAGGCCTGGCATAATTCAACTGTCCCTCCTGGCAAACGCACTATATCTGGTTATTTTAGGGGTTTTTTAATTCACTGTATTTGTTTTTAGGGGTTTGAATTTATTTTAATCTGCTTTGTACAGTTCTTTTAATGTCATTCTAACCTCCTCCATGTCAACTGTCAACTGTACATACTTAATTTTATTGTATCTGATATATTTTGTATGAACTGTACACCGCCCCGAGTCCCTTTCGGGAGAGGGGGCGGTCTAGAAGCATTAAATTAATTAATTAATTAATTAATTCTTAAGAAGCCATTGCTGAACTACACCCAGTTGGATAATTTCCGAACTGTCTCCAATCTTCCCTTTCTGGGGAAGGTTGTTGAGAAGGTGGTTGCTCCAGAAGCAGCTCCAGAGGTTTCTGGATGAAACAGATTCTCAACCCCTACGATTCAGGCCTGGATTTGGAACAGAAACAGCATTGGTCGCACTTTTGGATGATCTCTGGTTGGAGCAGGATGGGGGTAGTGCATCCTTGCTCTACTTCACCTCTTGGCTGCTTTCGATACCATTGACTATGGCATTCTCCTGGAGCGGCTTCGGGGGATGGGATTGGGAGGCCTTGTGCTACCCTGGTTCATTTCCTTCCTCTCAGTGTTGATAGGAGGGAAGAGATCCAGCCCTCGCCCAGTGTTTTGTGGGTTCCGCAGGGCTCGGTACTCTCTCCGCTCCTGTTCAACATTTATATGAAGCCACTAGGGGACATCATCCATCGCCATTAACTGAGGTATCACCAAAATGCTGATGATACTCAGCTGTATGTCTTGGCCCCTTGGTGAGTTAAGTGATGCCGTGTCTTCCCTCTCGCAGTGCCTAGAGGCTGTTAGGGGCTGGATGGGGAGCAATGGCTTGAAACTAAACCCTGGCAAGACCATGGCTCTGGATTTTGGGTTTGTTGGCTCAGGGAGAATTGCTTTAGTCTTGGATGGGGTAGCATTACCCCAAACAGACCTGTGCATAATCTGGGGATTCTCCTGGACTCATGACTCCTGCTCAAAGAGCAGATGGCAATCATGGCTAGGAGGGTCCTTACGCAACTGTGGGTTTTGCGTCAGTTACGATCTTTCCTGGATCAACAATCCCTACTCACAGTCACTCATGCCCTAGTCACTTCCCGTCTTGACTATTGCAACACGCTCTACATGGGGCTGCCCTTGAAGAGCATCCAGAAACTCCAGCAAAATGCAGCAGCCCAAATGGTTTTGTGCAGACCCCGGTGTGCACATGTATCACCTCTCTGGCAGAAGCTGCATTAGCTGCCGATTTGCTTCTAGGTGCAATTCAAGGTGCTGGTTGTCAACTTTAAAGCCCTTCATGGCTTGGGACCAGGTTATATGAGGGACCGTCTCTTGCTGGTCATATCTACCCAACTCATCATAGCGGGGAGGCAAGGAATGCTGAGGGTCCCATCCCTAAGGGAGATATACCTGGTGGGACCCAGAAGAAGGGCCTTCCCCATGGTAGCTCCCTTTCTCTGGAACTTCATTCCCCCAGAGATTAGAATGGTCCCCGCTCTAATACTCTTCCAGAAGGCCCTGGAGACCTGGTTCTGCCAGCGGGCCTGGGGAACGCAGAGAGGGATGGAGCCCATTACATGGCTCCTGTGATCTGCTGTCGCCGGGCTAGAGGGGTGGGGAGTGATTTTATTATGATTTTATTACCATATTAATTTATTTGATTTTTAATTAGTTTTCTTGTTTTTAAATGTGGTTTTTATATTCTGTAAGCCGCTTTGAGTCGCCATGGGCGAAGAGGCGGCAATCTAAATTTAATGATAAATAAATCAATCAAATAAAATCTTTAAGGCTGCTAGTCTATGTACGATATGCCATACAATAAATAAATAAATAATTTAAAGCTACTGTGTTTATATCAGAAGATTTTGAACAGGCGGCAAGATTTGTTTTATTATTATACAGAAATCCTTTGGGCTTCAAAGTCAGCCCAGGTGGGATTAAAAGAAGCTGTGTTTATCTCGAGACAAGAAGACATATATATATTAGCAAGCTCAGATATACCTAATTCCTCTTTTGGTTTTCCAAATGCCAAAAAGGTCCGGCTCAGTTCATAGACTCCAAAGAATAAAAAGTAGCCTGGAATTTCACGTAGCAAAGTGCTGAACCAACCACGATAGAAGCCAAGGGGGCCGTCCTTTTGCAGCACACTTTTGATTACTGACCAAACTGTACTAAAAAGAAGAAAAAGAATATTGTTACAAACATAGGTTGCCAGCTAATGATGGGAAAAGATACCTGGAAAACTGCATCCAAAGATGTCTGGTTCCTGTCTTGGAGCACTGTCAAACCACATTGCACAGCAGTGGTTAAAATTAAAGTGTGTATTTCACAAAAACCCATCTCAGAAGTAGTTTGGTACAATTTTTGGACTATAGATATCCAGATACGACTAATCCCTCATTAAAAAAAACCTTTTAATTGCCGTTGGTTAAGCTTCTAGGATTCTTGTCTAATACTTCAAACAGGAAAAGTGTGATTGATGTTGGACAGATCCTAGAGCTGCAGTTCATTCATATCTGGTGAGCCACATATTTTGTAGTCATGAGAAAAATAAAGGGCTTAAACTACTTTACAATAGAGATCTGCTAAGGGGTTGTGTATTGCATGGGAATAGCACTATAACCGGTCCCAGATTCCATAAAATCTAAATTATAGATGCCGATGCTTGAAGGAGAAGATGAAATAAAGAGGGAGTTGATTTTATGAATACGTAAATCTTAAAAGGAGTGCCTCACTATCACCATCACATTTCATTGAAATGTATGTTGTGTTAGCAACACATAAACCAGAACACTGGACTAAACTGCTAAAGCTAGCCAGAAGTATGTTTTAAAAACAGCCTATCTATCAAGGTATGTATGTATGTATGTACGTATGTAATTAATTGGTTTATATGCCCTACTTACCAAGACAACTCATGGCGGCATACATATCAACAACAACAGTAAAGATTTATGGATTTGAAGATCAAGAAAGATGTAGACTAAATGAGGGGCTGCAGAGACTTGTATAATATCCAAGAGAGAAAGAACTGCTGTATACGATTGTAACTTGAACTGAAAAAAAGATGGGAAGTGATTCTATTTCCTAATTTTAATTCCTCCCCCCCCCCTTCCTTCTTTCCTTCCATTTATCTTTTATTCTGTGAAAAAAATCTTAATCAATTTACATTAATAAAAATGTAATAAAACAAAATACGAGAAACGCAATTAAAATAATAATGTACAAACCTGTAAATGCAGAGAAATAAACTCATTGAAAGGGTCAAACCACTTCCAAACCTGGAAAAGGCAGGCAGGGTTGAGGCTAACAAATTACTTACTTGTGTTGTTGCACTATCTTCCCAGATAATTGCATTTCGTGCATGGTCTGCAGGCGGCACTTCACAAGCTCTGTAGGGCAGAGGGCCAAAGTGGCAAAGGCAGAAGCAAAGGAGCCAGCCACTGCATTTTGAAGGTCGCTGCAAAAAAAAACCACAACATGTATCTAATACATGGAAATCACATGCAGCTCAAAACTGGCATGCTTTGACCCAGTCACTGCTGCAAGTAATTCTAAAACGAGATAGCAAGGGAGCATTTTACAGCATCCCACCTGATTAAAGCAACCTTAGGATAGAAGAATTAGGTATGCTTGCTGTTTGAATTATCTATATCTATATCTACAGCTACACACACACACACACACACACACACACACACACAATTAGTGGGATAAAATCATATCACCATGATCATGCTTTCAACACTGGATTTAATGAAGCATCTTTTAAATTTCCTGCTGTAAAACAGGATGCTATATAATTATCATTGGTAGATAAGGGTCTTTTCGTACCAAGCATTAAAGGAAAAAGTGGTTTACAGTAGTTCCAAGTATCTTACTCCCTACCAAAATGTATCTAGATAGCTTCAACATTACTTTAAAAAATAAGCATAGCCACTTTTTGTTGTTTTCAATGGGCAACCGGTCACAGTGATAAACACTTCCAGTAATGAAATGAGAGGAAAGAAAGAAATTGGGGATGTGATAGTTTTACATCCATTTTTTTTTCAGTCACATCCTTTTTTGCTCAGTGGCCAAGCACACAGTATTACTATTTTTGCTTTGACCACTCTTGGATGCCTACATGATGTAAATGGGGCAGTCCTCCAAACATTTTCAAAGCTTCACAATCAGATGGAAACCATCACTCATGATGGTTTTTATCATTTGTTTTCTAGGCCTATCCATTGTCCTGAGTGTTCTATCTTTTCAAAAGCTTCCTGCATCCATCTTCAAGAATTCTTTAACTTAACCCAACCCCTGGGCATTAAAAGGATGTTAATGTTCCCTCTCAGTTCATCAACTTTCACATCAAGCTTATAATGTAGATGCTTTGCAATCTATTTGGCTTTAAAAGAAGCTAAGCTAATATATATTTTATTTTTGTTCATTTTAATTTTGTTTTAGGATATTTTTTTTTGCAATTTATATTGTCAACAGTTAACATTTAGAAAGGATTTAGAACATGGGATATGGAAAGAATATATTAGCGTATTTTTCGGAGTATAAGATGCACCGGAGTATAAGACGTGCCAAGATTTTGAAGAGGTAAATTAAAAAAAAGTTTTTGCACTCTGCAGATCTCCCAAAAACGGCCCTTTTTTCGTGAAAATGGGCCTGTTTTTTTTCAAAATTAAGGCATGAATAGCTTTAAGGAGACTTGTAAAATGCTCCTGGGGGCAGGGGGGGGGCAAAAACGAGCAAAAAACGGGCCGTTTTTGTCAAAAAAAGAGGGCATGCATAGCCTTTAGGACGCCTATAGAGTGCTCCTGGGAGCTTGGTTCAATTACCATATGGATCTAGCCACTATGATTTGCAAACCATGCCTTATCATTTATAGTGTTATAGGAACTCAGCAATTTAGAATTCCTTCAGCAAACCATAGTTTAAAACAGAGGCGAGCAACTTCTTTAGATTGGGGGCTTCAACTCCTGATTTTCTGGCGAGTCACCAAGAAACTATCCAATGATATAGTGACATCAACAGAAGGGGAGGAGCTCAGTATTTTTCACTGCTTTTCAAGGTATTGGTCGGGATGTACAGTGGGAATGGGAGCAAGCCACTTTTATCCCCATCCTTGTTTAAGAAACCCCCAAAAAAGGATGAAATTGTATGACTGAGTTTTTGCTGTCCTCAGCACCTGGATTGCAGGCTTGTTTTTAGGCCTCTGGAAAGCCTCCTGCTTACATTCCCACCCAAATCAGACCGGCAGCCTGTAAGCTTCCCATCCTTAGTTTAAGGCAGTGTTTCTCAAATAGTGGGGCGCGAGGCTCCATAAAGGGGGGCGCGAAGGCTCCCTTTCCATCTGGGTGCAAATGAGGAGCCAGGAGCAACAGGCGGGGTCCCGCCACCACGTTCAACAGTTTGCTTTTCCTCTCCCCGCTCGCGCGAAGGGCATCTGCGCTGCTGGCGCCGTCCGCCGCTTGGGTTTTTTTTTCAAAGCACGGAGGATGGATGCCGCTCTGGAAGTACGCTCTATGGTTGTGGGCTGCAGATTGTACAACCATAGAGCGTACTTCCAGAGCGGCATCCATCCTCCGTGCTTTGAAAAAAAAACCCAAGCGGCGGACGGCGCCAGCAGCGCAGATGCCCTTCGCGAGAGCGGGGAGAGGAAAAGCAAACTGTTGAACGTGGTCTATGAGTATAAATTCATTTAAAAGTCTCTTCATTCTTTCTGTCAACTTCCCTCTCCAGCCATGCAGAGCCCCATTCACTCACCTAGGGGCATTCTGAAGGCACCGAGCCGCGGGAGGTGGAGGGCGGCGAACAGGTGCTCGTGTTGCTTGGTGCCTTCCAGGTACTGCTAGGTCGGTCAGCGGCGCTGTACCCGGCTGGAAAGGGGGGTTGCCGGGCGGTTGCTCATAAGCTTGGTCACCTCATGGCTGCTGCGTTGCTGCCCAAGGCCATATTTCGTGGGTCAAAAAAATATAAGCCCCTGGGGTATTTTCGGGGAAACACGGTATCCCAAAGAACAGAAATAGCATTTTAAAAAGTCTTTTGAAAATCTCAAAGTTCCTTGTATCTGGTGGGTGTTATCCTTTATCTAAAAGGGTTCGAACTTTGAAAGATTTTTTTTCACTATTAAAGTTCATAACATGTCCTATTTATAGGAAACATTTGGACTGTATTTTTGTTTGATCCTGTTGATAGGACAAGGAAAGGATTATATCATATCATTGCAGTTGTAATTGGATTTGGAACAATAATTGTTATAGACAAATGATACTATTTACAGTCGCGCGGGGGTGGGGGCGCGCGAAATGTTTTCTTCTTCCTAGGGGGGGCATGACAGAAAATAATTGAGAAGCACTGGTTTAAGGTAAAGTAAGAACAGAAAGTGCCATGTTAAAAACAGCCAAGTTTTCTCGCCATTCCTTCAGGAATAAGAAGACAAGGAAAAGCTTTTCAGATTTTCTTCTAAATGACAAAAGAAGTAGTTTCTGCAGACTCCTCTTTTAAACAATCTCACTAAGAAAGTCGTAGTAGTAGGCTGGCTTGCCCGGAACACTGACCTATAACTTGATTAAGTGAATTATTTGGAGAAAGCTTATGGTTCAATTAATCAAATCTTAAATGATTTTATCCACAGCTATTTATTTTATAAACTACTGTCATCTGTCCTAAGTACCAGAAATGCAGAGGGGAAAAAATCAAGATATAATTAAAAGAAAAACATGTGAGTCAAGGAGCAGAGTTTCTATTTCAACAGGATTCTGTTGTGGAAATTGCACTTCTAGTTCCGAACTGTGATACACACACACACACACACACATATAATTTGTGTTGTATTTGTGCTGATAAATAAATAAAGGGAGACTAGTATAGATCCATTTCGAGCTATTTAGCTCTCATCAGCTAGCCATACCCTTACTGGGATTTGAACCAGTAAGGGTATGGCTAGCTGATGAGAGCTAAATAGCTCGAAATGGATCTATACTAGTCTCCCTTTATTTATTTATCAGCACAAATACAACACAAATATAAAAAGGCAACATTAAAAATAAAAATATGGTTTTCTGCCTGGATGGTTTTCTGTGATGAGCCGAAGGACAGAAGGAGGGAGTAGTGAGCTTCCTCCCATATTTGGGCATACCAGGGCTTGGGCTTGGGCTTAAAATGGGAACGGAGCTGCTGTCTTTCTGTAAATCTTGGTGGGAGGGGATGGGGTGCTGGCTTTGTTTCAGTAAGTGGAATGATTGGTTGTGTGGTTGAATCATGATTGGTAGATTGGTGCTGATTGGTGCTGGCTGTGTGTGCATTGTTGTTTTGTATTGTAACGGCTTGGGTGGTGGGTGGTGTTCGTTTATTAGCTAGGGCTGGTTTCCAGATGTTTGGTAGGCGGGAGGTATCATCACGTTTATTCATGTTGTGGGGGTGTTTCTCTATTTCGATGGCTTCCATAATTATTCTCTTGTTGAGGTGTTCTGTTTTGGAGATTAACCTGGCTCCTTCAAAGTTGATTTCATGTCCTGTAGCTTTAAGGTGCTGGAAAAGGGAGGAAGTTTTTTCTTTTTTTCCTACTGTGTTCTTGTGTTCTGTGATGCGTGCATTTATCCTCCTGTTTGTTTGTCCTATATATATTGCCGGGCAGGTTTTGCATGGTATTTCGTAGACTCCTTGGTTTTCTAGCTGGATTTTGTCTTTGGGGTTTCTTAAGATGTTGGCTATTTTTTGGTCAGTGGTGAAGGCTGTCCTGATATTGTGCTTGTGGAGAATTTTGCTGATTTTATCTGTGGTGCCTTTGATGTAAGGGAGGAGGGCAATGCCATTGTCCTGTTCTGTGTCTTGGTTTTTTGGGGGAGTCTCCTTTTGGATTAGATTGGTGATTGTTTTTCTTTGGAATCCATTGGACATTAATACATTTGTGAGTTTGTGTAATTCAGTATTCAGGTGGTCTTTGTCGGCTAGGCGTTTGGTTCTGGAGATGAGGGTCTTGGCTACAGAGTTGATATGTGCAGGGTGGTGATGGGATTGTGCATTTAAGTAGCAGTTGGTGTGTGTTTTTTTCTGATAGATGGTGTGTCCTAGGGAGCCATTGGGTTTTTTGTAGATTAGGACATCCAGAAAGGGAAGTTGGTTGTTTGCTTCTATTTCCATGGTGAATTGTATTTTGGGGTGTAGGCTGTTGAGATGTGTGAGGAAGTTGTCCAGTTTTTCTTTCCCATGTGGCCAAATCACGAAAGTGTCATCAACATATCTAAGCCAGAGTTTGAGTTTGTGTTCAGATTTGTCTAAGGCGTTGGTTTCAAAATGTTCCATGTATAAGTTTGCAATAAGAGGTGAGAGGGGTGATCCCATGGGTGCTCCTTCTATCTGTTTGTATCTTTGTCCATTATGGATGAAGTATGTGTTGGTTAGGCAGTGGTTGGTCAGGTCCAGTATGTGTTTAGGGGGGTTGTGTTTTTTCTGGATGGCATGAATAACATGAATAAACGTGATGATACCTCCCACCTACCAAACATCTGGAAACCAGCCCTAGCCAATAAATGAACACCACCCACCACCCAAGCCGTTACAATACAAAACAACAATGCATACACAGCCAGCACCAATCAGCACCAATCTACCAATCATGATACAACCACACAACCAATCATTCCACTTACTGAAACAAAGCCAGCACCCCATCCCCTCCCACCAAGATTTACAGAAAGACGGCAGCTCCATTCCCATTTTAAGCCCAAGCCCAAAGATGGCAGGTGAGATCTTGCCGAAACGTTGCAAAGACAATCTCAATCTTACATGGGAAAAGACCCGAATACAACAAAACCAGCATACCTACACCCGTGAAAATCTATGAAAACAAATTTTATATATATATATATATATATATATATATATATATATATATATATATATATATATATATATATATATATATATATATATATATATATATATATATATATATATATATATATATATATATATATATATATATATATAAAGTATCACAGTTTATATATATATATTTAGCTTCTATTAGTTGCAGGGCCGTTGAAGGAATAATACACTAACCTCAGGTTTGCTTTCCTTTCTAGGCCAGCAATTTTCCTCACGATATTTTGGCAAAAGCCATAACACATAAAGAGCACGGCATTTTCAGCAATGTTTGCTACAAGTGCAGGGGTGGTCCCCTTGTAGAAGCCACGGAACCCTGCTTGTTTGTAGGTCTTCACAAAACAGTCCACAAGCCCTTTGTACATGGTAGGGAATGTCTGCATTTTCACCTTTGCGGTGTCAAATGGTTGACCGGTTATCACACAGGCAGTACCTCCTGCATGAAAGGAAAAGTGAAAACATCAGAAATGGGAGCTGTTGGGTGGCTGGTATTTGTTTTGTGTTTTAGCTATTACATTCTCAAGCAAAAGGAGGTAAACTGGAGAAAGAAAATTATCCTTGACAAAAAACGCATGCATGTGAGTGAGTGAGTGTGTGTGTGTGTGTGTGTGTGTGTGTGAGAGAGAGAGAGAGAGAGAGAGAGAGAGAGAGAGAGAGAGAGAAAGAGAGAGAGAGAGAGTTATAATTTTATAGTATTTTAAGCTTGAAACTAAGGATAACCAGAATATTTGCTTTGTTCTAGGAGTTATCAACTTTTTCACACAGGGTACTATCTGGCAATTTCATATGGTGCCAAACCTCCCTCATCTTAAAAAAATATTTAAAACTAAAAGCAAAGTCTTACAAATCTGAAGGCAAGAACATATTTTCTGAGATTTGGATTATTTTTTTCATTTCAGTCTCTTCTTCCCTCTTTCAAAATAAATAATAATATGTATTAAAATCATGCTCTCCCTTTTTACAAACCTATAATCCCTTAATTCAGGATAGAGTCCAAATCAATGCATGAAAGATAAAGAAGGAAAAGCCGATTTAAAAAAAAAACCCATGGAGTTGGTTAAGATCAGGAGTATTAATGAAAGAGACTGAAGTCTTTATTTTAGTAGCTCAAGAACAAACCTTGCGAACTCTCAGTAGTTGCGTAGAGGAAAATATTTAACGTAACAAACAACAGCAAATATTGTCTCTGTAGTAAAAAGGATGACATCATTGACCTTTTGATTAGTGGCTGCAGCAAAACTTCACAAACTGCCAGAAATATTCATTGGAAATATTGCCAGAAGTTTGGATTTGAATGTAACAAAAGCCTGTGGGATCATCAAGGTTTTGAAAAATGAGTGGGTTAACCTCTTACGGGACTTCAAGAACCAACAGACAAGCATCTTCTTAATAACATGTCTGGTATTTATTGAAAAGAAGAAAGTCTGGTTCATTTATGTTGCTATTTTGGATGATGCTAGGATTGAGGAAAAACATTTGGGAGGAAAAAATGAAATATCTGAACTTGCAGATCAGAGTTGAATGATGTCGGGGAAAAATCTGTTGTTACATCAATTTTGATTGGGGCCCTGGGAGCATAAAGGAATCCTTCAGTACAGAAATATTGAAGTCATTAGACTAAACACCCTAATTTTACAAAATTAGGAACTGGTTGGAACTGCCTATATTCTTAGAAACTATAATAGATATTATACTTTAATCATTCTTAGATCCTTGGTTAGGACTTGAATGACGTTTCCACCTGTCTCAGACAGTGAATCTCACTGCAAAGGAGCCACACATACCATAACTGAATCAGTGTAGTACAGGGGTCCCCAAGCCTCAGGCCACAGAAACAGTGGGAAGTGGGTGAGTGGGTGTGCTCCATTTGGGCGAGCACCGGTGCCTGCCACTTGCAAAGAACTATCCCCTTTCCCACCTTCAAAGCCAGAAAGGTTGGGGAACATCAACAGTACAAGCTTTCTCTAATCTGGTGTCGTCTAGCTATTTTAGAATAACAATTTAAAATTTCTCAGCCAATGCAGTTTTTGGCATGCTGGTGGGAAATTCTGCCAGTTGCAATATACGGAGAACATGGCATTTTAGAAAAGTAGCACAGAGGGCCTCTGTGACTATGACTTGTATTTAGGAAACCAAAGTTCAATTTCTCACTCAGCATGAAAAAGAATCATGATCTAAATCTAATCGGCATCAGTATTATCATAAACAAGTGGAACTACTGCTGATGCTTGCTCTAAGGTTAAGTTACCTGAACAGATTATGGGATTTCCACATGTTAACAACATATAATAGTACATTTAAAAAACCACATTTTTTTCTTCTGAAGAAAGCACAGAAGAAAGTTCACATTCAGCTAACTTGGAAGTGATGAGTGATCAATGTTCTATAGATGTATAAGAAGGGTACTTCTAAGATTAAAAAAAAAGCTGGGAAAAACTCAAGAGTGGCACTGAGGAGCTTAAAATGATGAAAAGAAAAGAGAATGATTTCTCCTATAAAATCCTGCTACCCTAAGCAAAAGAAATACAATGATGTTACCTAGTTGGGAAATGAAACATCTGCAAGAAAACAATCAAACTCAGAGCACACCAAGGACCTACAGAAGAAACACTTGGGAACAAAAAGTTATCTTCCCATCATTCTCCTCCAAAACCAAAGAATGTCAATCTGGAGGCTTTTCTAAGTGAAATGCGGTGAACCATAAAAATAATTCTTTGCATCCAAGAACACACATTTTACAAGTGAAATTAATTATTTTGTGCTCTTGACAATCATTTTTAATGATATAGAAAAGACCCTATCCTTCCACAGTGGTGACAACTACACTGACTTAAGAAATGCAAGGAAGGTACAAGCTTGACTCTGTCTTGGGCAAGTGGGCATTTGCATTTTCTGTTTTTCCTACCTTCTTCTTAAAGAACAGAACAAGCAAGCAGTTAAATGTTCTCTGCCATTTTCTCTTTCATATTAGTACTGGCTTCTTGTAGATTCCACTTCTGGATCTTTGTCGAGATATACAATAGAGTAGTATTTCTTAACTTCGTAAACTTTAAAATGTGTGGACTTCAACTTTCAGGATTCCTCAGGCAGTATGCTGGCTATTAAAACTCCAGTGATGAACTAGATTAGCGGTCCTCAACTTTTTGGGATCGGGGCATGGTTTCACATGTTGCCTGCATGGGGCTTTGCTTGTTTGCACGGCCTGGTTGCTGGCATGCCATGGGCCTATGCCGGTCCACAGACCGGGGGCTGGGAATCCCTGGCCTAGATGACACACCTAGATCAGAGCTAGCAGGAGGAAAATGCAGCAGTTCTGCATTGGAACCTATTTTGGGGGCTTCTGATATCAGCAGTATTTTCTCTGCAAGTCTCATCAGAAGGACAGGAGTCTCAAGAGCAAATTTGCAGCTTTCCTCTATTTTACACAAACAGCTGGTTTTCACTTTAAAGAAGCCTTGTTTCTCTAGCTTATAGGCTTCCTGTGAGCATCTGCTTGGACAGGGAGGGAGAAAGCCCCTGCCAAGAAGAACCCAATGCTCCAAACTGGGATATGTCTTGTTCTATGTCTGTGGTTGATGGGCAGTCTTCCCTTTTCACCTGGGTAACAGCTGAGACTATAGAGAAATACCAATAGCTGCATCTACACTGCTGTGTTCCTGAAAGCAAACCAATAAAAGGCAGTTGACTGACCAGCACACCACTTAACTATAGAATGAAACATAAAACAAAGATTATCTTGTCTCTCCAATTGGTCATTGCTCAACTTTTTCTTGTGACATATTTTGAAATGCTTGTGTAAGCATGAAATAAGGGCTCAATAAATTAAAAGCCACAGTTAGGAAATTATTAGACAAAAAAATGCTTACACATTTACTTTTCCTCCGTAGGAAGGGATTAGACGAAAGGAAGCAATTCATGGGAAGCTCATAATTTAGAGCAAGGTCAAAACATTATTCCCGGTTAGTGCCCTCCACTCTAAAAGTCACTTTTAAGACCTACACTGCTGTCAACAGAATTACCTTACACCTCTAGAGAAGAGCTTTGTTTAAAGAGCATACAAGCATCTGCTATCAGTTTTTAACAGGATTTATGTAAACAGCAGTTCCTAAGACTTACCTACAGCCCCAGCTGTGAGGTCAATGGCAGCTTGGATGACAGGATTTGTTTTCATTTTTTAAAAAAATTGCTTTGTGGTGACTCTAAATCACAAAGTTTCCTGTAGCACGTAGGGCGCTGGGATGAGTATCTCTAAATTAGATTTGGAGAGGGAGGAAAATGAAAATATTAGTTTGACAGCAAGTAAATGAGTCACACTGTGTATTGCATTTAAATATATACTAAGTTGATCCGGTCTTTTTTTTTAAACCAAAAGTTACTTCAATATATAAATCTTTGGGATTGGATTTCTCATTCAAACTATATAGAAATGTCACAGAAGTACAAACTTATTAAATAAAAAGTTAGCAAATAGAAAATACAGGTGTGAGTTTCTTATTAGGATCTATGCACAGTGATTCAGGAATTATACTTCAGTTCTCAACAATTTTAGTGATTTTCACCAGAAGTTAGCTCCCAATAACAGCATCAGAATAAAACCATATTGCCAACTACCATCAAACTCTCCTGCCCCAGCATCCTATTATTTCCCATTCATATTTCCTCAAACTCTATTGAATCCTGCAGAGTTCCAGCACACTCTCTTGCTGTAAAGATATGCAGGCTAACTACAGTTAACTGTCAGGTGACTAAAGTTTGTTCCAATGCATTCTTTTACAATATTTTGATTTCTTGTCCACTATGTATCAGGTTGAGGAATGATTTATTTTAAAATAACTGTAAGACTCAGGAGACATTGAAGATAATGAGTCACACTCTTGCCTCATCTATCAGCTACTTTGGGCTGCCCTTGAAAATAATGCAGAAGGCAGAGAATGGTACACCCTTCTTGTTGATTGCTACCAATCCGTTTTAAAGAACACCGCTGATATTGTAGGAGTTGCAATGTTTGCCAGGAAGTTTATGGCTCAACATGAAGTGGTGGGATTATCTAGTCAATCCCACACATCTTGAGAACATGTTACCTTTAGAATCATCTTCATATGGACTTTGCCTGCCCTACAAAGATTCTTTACCAGGGGATAAAGGATCATACCCACTTACAGGGGGCTTGAGATATTCTTAGCAGCAGACCTTTTTTTCTAGAACAGCTGGACCAAGGTCAAATGTGCTGGTATTCTGACGTCTTTCTGTAAAAAGGAAAGAAAAGTCATTTCTAGGAGAGCATTCCGTTAAAAAAATTGTCCATCAGCAGCAACAATTTGGATTGCAATTTTTTAAAAAAAATTACTAATAATGTGCAATGGTTTTTAACAGGCTGCTGTATTTGTGAATTTTTTATAAACGGGTTATTGTATTTATTGTAAGCAGTCTAGAACTGCAAGAACAGTTCAATAATTGTAATGATGATACAAATAATCATTGATATATAAATACTAAATACAACAATCCCATCACTAGCTAACTAAAATTGTGTCTTTCAGGATAGCAGCGGGCAATTGATGGCAACACACAAATGTAACACACAAGTAACACACAAATTGTTATTAAACAATTTTAATGACCTTAATGGAGAGGTATCAATGCAGAGCAACATTTATCTTTATTTCCACTCCCTCCCTCTTCCACCTATAGAAAAACTGGGCATCCTAACAAAAAATAACAATCTTACCTACCGGTGATACCTATGGAGGAATTAGAATTTTGCCAATCTCAGTGGCCAACAAAACAAATATAATTAAATATTACATATCTATTCAAACATTTTACCTTTGTATTACTAAATCTATCATACAGTATATAAAACTGATGCTAATCTGGACTGAGAAATTTGCTATTTAAGGTGTAATAATATTTAATGGATATATTACTTTCATTTGAGTCCTTTATTTCAGCTCTTGAATTTAATCAATGCAACATTTTACTCTCTCCAAAATTTACCATGGTTTTGTCATCTTATATGTATAAACTCTAATAGGAAAAAGGAAATCAGTACAGATTTACGACTACAATTGAGCCCAACATTTCTGTTGCTAAATGAGACATTTGTTAAATGAGTTTTGCCCCATTTTATGACCTTTCTTGCGACAGTTGTTAAGTGAATCACTGCAGTTGTTAAATTAGCAACATGATTGTTAAGTGAATCTAGTTTTCCCATTGACTTGGCTTGTCAGAAGGTTGCAAAAGATGAACACATGACCCCGGGACACTGCAACCGTCATAAATATGAATCAATTGCAAAGTATATGAATTTTGATCATGTGTCCAGGGGATGCTGCAATGGTTGTAAGTATGGAAAAAAAGCATGTCCCTTTGTTCAGTACCATTGTAATTTTGAGCAGTCACTAAATGAACTGTTGTAAGTCGAGGACTACTAAACTACAAAACAGAAGACTATGATTTCTAGTCCTGCCTTTAGGTACAAAGCCAGCTAGGTAACCATGCCTTTGTACCTAAAGGCAGCACTAGAAATACTCTCTCAGAGGAGTATTATGTATATTCAGAGCCTTGAATGACTCACGTGTTAATAAAAGTGGAATACAAATCAAATAATGATAAGATAAGATATAGTTATAGATGATATATAGATATATAGATATATTTATGCATCTATATTTAGGCATATAGTAAATTCATGTCATATATGTATATACCTAAATCAGGGCTGGGGAATGCTTTGGGTTCTATTCCAAAAATTTGCTTTAGCAATGCCAAGGGCACTAACCTAGCATCACTCTACAGTTCTTTAAAGCAGCTGCATCTTTTCCGGGACTTGTGGGCCAGCTCATCCAGGGAAGAGACTCAGCTATTTTAAAGATCTGCAGGCAGATGCTACCTCCATCTCTCCAGATGCAAAGCCAGTAATAGCTTGCTTCTGCCAGTAGACAATCAAGTGATGCATTATTTAAAACGGGGGGGGGGGGGAGCCGGCACAGACCCGAAATGAAAGATCACTAGACCAAGGAAGAATCCGACCACTAAGAAAACAAGACTTCGCACCGACTGATCCCTGAAGACCGAAGAGGGCAGCTCCCCGAGGGACGGACGGACGGTTTCCCGTTGGGTGTCCGCTGAAATCGTCTACTTCTCTCCGCTGGAGTTGCCACCGAAAGCCCCGCGCTTCTCTTCGGCTGACTCAGCTGCATTGCCTCTCCAGAACGGCTCGGCTCGCTTTCTTCGCAGCGAGCGCTATATAACCTGTGATCAAAGGGGCGCCCGGCCGCCACCCGCCTGGCAGTGGAAAGAACAGGAGGAGGAGCTGGAGCTCGGCCTGGGAAGCGGAACCGGGGGCGGGGCGGGTGCTGCTACTGCTGCCCTCCCTCCAAAGCCCTCTCCGAAGGTGGCCAGGTGGCCTTGGCAGCTTTAGAGGGAGCGAGGGAGGCCTTGAGTCTCTGGGGCGTTTTGCAATTTACCTTTTAAAGGAGAATATTTGTAGCTCAGGGTTGACATAAGGGGTCCTTGGTGCTCTTTGAGCTTCATTGTTTTCTTGCAGAGATTTCCTTACCCAGACTACTAGGTAACAGCATCACTGATGATCTTATCTCGTTTGAGTAATGAAACGTCTGCAAGAACACAAGCATGCTCTCCGAGAGTACCCTCAAATTACCTTTTAGACTTTGGTAAGTTAAATCCCCTTCTTGGACCTACACTTTTCCATGCCGCACATATAGACCTGATTGTCACCTCGCTCTATATGATAGATAGATAGATGATAGATGATAGATAGATAGATAGATGATAGATAGATAGATGATAGATAGATAGATAGATGATAGATAGATAGATAGATGATAGATAGATAGATAGATAGATGATAGATAGATAGATAGATAGATAGATAGATAGATAGATAGATAGAAGATAGATAGATAGATGATAGATAGATAGATAGATGATAGATAGATAGATAGATAGATAGATAGATAGATAGATAGATAGATAGATAGATAGATAGATAGATAGATAGATAGATGATAGATAGCTTTGGGGCTTAGGGTGTTAGGTGAACCTCATCAATACATTTTAGAAATCATTTCCCAGTCTCTCAACATGCATGCAGTAAATATTTAAACGGCTGCGTCCCTTTTCCCTCTCGTTTAGAACGAAAAACGACCCCCCCCCCCCAAATAGCGGGAAGGTTTATCCGCCTGCGGAACCAATATTTAGGCGCTTGCGTTCCGGACGGATTGGTGGTGCGGGACCTTGTGGGAACCTTGTGGCGGAAGCCCTTTGTGGTACGGAAAGATTGAGCGTGACTCCTTGCCGCTTCCAGGATAATGTGGCGGAGAAGCACCAGGGTCACCGGGAGGCTCTGTGCTCTGGTGGGCTTTGGTGCTCCACGAAAGGACGTGGTGGTGGCCTTGCAGAGGTACGTCCTTGGGAGAGAAGAAGGTGGCTCCCCCCCCCCCCGTAAGAGTATCGGTCTTCCATGCCTCATTTCTAAGGCAATTGATATTCTCCTTTCAGATGTTTGCAAGGGGTGGGTGGGTGTTGCCTCTTCGCATCATTCTTTTTCCAAGTGTTCTTTGGAATGTTCTGTGACGAATGGTGCGCAGGCGGTAGGTTTTAGAGGTGAGAGAGTGATAAAACGTCTTTTTTTATATTAAATTCAGCTCGCTCAGGAGGTTTTGGGTTGAGTTGTGGTTGCTACAGATTCGACCAATTTTATAAATCAGAATAGTGTTAATGTACTGGGTGAATACGGACGCTGATTCAGCAGCAATAGTCTTACACATGATTACAATAACAGAATAAAGATTCAATGTTAATAACAGAACAAGAGAGGTTGAAAGGGACCTTGGAGATCTTCTAGGCCAACCCCCTGCTCAGGCAGGAAAACCTATACCATTTCAGACAATCTCTTTTTTATAACCTCCAGTGTTGGGGCACCCACAATTTCTTGAGGCAAGTCGTTCCACTGATCAATTGTTCTAAATGCCAGGAAATTTCTCCTTAGTTCTAGGTTGCTTCTCTCCTTGATTAGTTTCCATCCACTGCCTCTTGTCCAGCCTTCAGGTGCTTTGAAGAATAGGTTCACCCCCTCTTCTTTCTGGCAACCTCTTAAACAAAACACTGCAGTGTGCTTAAACTACATTAAGATGAACGTATCCAGCCTAATTCTCTTTCTTCAAAATTCTGTGGGAATTTGGGAGTTCCTTTTTGTCTCTGTCAAACACACCCACTGTTACCTTTGGGATTTTCTCATCTGATAGCCCTCATTCTGTAAACCCTAACCTTATAAGATTGGTTCTAATCAATTTTATATGCAAAATAGCATCTATTTTCTTTACTCAAAATCAGTGTAAGATATGGTTCTTCTCCAGAAAAATATTTACTAAGGCATTGAAAGCCTAGTTACGTGTCCTGGCCTGAAGTCCCGAGTATATGAAGGAGCCAATTTCTTGATTATTTTAACATCTATGGATTGTCACATTTTTTGGCTGCTGAATATATTTCATTATTATTTTTTTGTATTGTGAGTGTAGTTTGGATTTTAATTGATCTTGTGATTGCCATCCAGCATCACTTGTTTGAGATGGGCAGCCATACAAATTGAATAAACATTAGAAAAACTCAAAAACAAAGGTGTGATTATTATTAAATAATGCTAACAAGTTTATATTACATATATTTTTCCTGGAATTGCATTTTTAAAATTTACACATAAAGAGCAAATGCAAGTTTCTGGTGGAGTTTACTATATGTATAGTAAGTATAGTATAGCAGCTTTGTGAAATAAGGCACATTTTGTATGTTTTAACATTTGACATTAAAAGAAACCCTGGAATTACCTAACCATAAAACATTAAATGCCTGAGTCTTGTTGCACATATTTCCATGATTTCATAATAATCTCTTGTTATAATTTTTTAGGTTGAAAAAAATTAAAAATCAGTATTATTAGTCTGCTTTTTACATCTTTCCTAGTAAAGGACACCAATTCTTTAGCACCACTCCTGCCTTCTGCACTAAGGAAGATGATCAAATCAGCTGCACCAATACAAATGTTTCACCAGAACAGGAGCAGAAAACAGAAGTACAAAGAAAGAAAAATTTGCTGCAATTAATCCATGGAATGAAAATAGAACTAAGTACAAAGAAGAAGATTATGGAGAATGCCCAAAGCAAATTGCTGGAAGATGATGAAAAAGGGTAATTTAATTTAATTTAATTTATTAAATTTCTAGACCACCCCCTCTCCCCGTTATGGTAGCATATTTTCATACTGTTTGTCAACAAAACTGTGGCTGTTTGATACATACCAAAAAGGGGCAATGAATACGATAAATAAAAGGTGTATTTAAAAGAAAAATAATAAAGAGCCAGAAGGATACTTTGTATGTATTCTGTCTGATTCAGAAATGATCAGCTTTATTCATTGTGTTCAGTGGTGGGTTTCTAGCCTGTTTACTACCGGTTTGCTTGTGCATGCGCGCGCTTGCGTGGGTGGGCAGAGCCTCCCGCCGCTGCTACTTCTGGTTCACCTGAAGCAGGAGCAACCCACCTCTGATTGTGTTGTGAAAATAAGGAGAAATTCTTCACACTCTTTATTCTGATTTTGTGTGAAGTCATTCTCACTCAAGGATTCCAAACCTGTGGGCTCTGTGTATGAACCCAAGAGTTCTCCCCTTAAATTGTTTTGCCAAATTGTGGTGGCAAGGAGCAAAGAAAACCCCCCAACTAGTTGCCAGGAACTAGACAGTCCTATTTATTCATTTTATGTTTATTTATTTGTACCCCATGTTTATTATTTGTACAAATGACTCAAGGGAGTGAACATAAACAGTACTCCTTCCTTCTCCTATTTTTCCCAAAACAACAACCCTGTGAGGTGAGTTGGGCTGACCGAGAGTGACTGGTCCAAGATCACCCATCTGTTTTCATGCTAAGGAGGGACTAGAACCCTCAGTCTCCTGGTGTCTAGCCTGGTACCTTCACCAACAGGCCAAACTGGCTCTTTACCAGGATACCTGTTGCTGTTTCTATTGGCATTAGCAGTTTATTACCGTAGTTCTGCAGTACCACAGCTAAAGCCTTATGTGGGCTCCTCAACAATCCCAGGTTTCTTTTCCTTGCCTTAATGTTTCTCATATCCCTTTTTGTTTTTTGCTTTCATTATAAGCACTGGGCTAGTCTTCCTTTCTGCTTGCTTGTTCTGGTGTCCTGGCTTCTGCCTTTTCATTGTGAATCATTGATCATCCACTAGAGAACTTTGATCAGCTAACTAGGCAGAAAGAGTTGTATCTGCTGAGTATGAGAGGGACGAGGATATAAAAATATTATACAGGTAGAAGAAAGTAGATTAAATCTCCTTCAGTTTTCCGGATAACATCTGAAGTCCTCCCGATGCTGTTGCTTTTATAATAACTGCAATTGATGAGAACTAGAATCTAGCAACATATGGAGTACAGTAGTTTGACTACTTCGGGGTTACATACGGTAGGATATGCAAAGATGCATGTAAATATTACTGATATATCTTTTTGTAGAAATGTGTAGGTTTTTTTCTTAGAGATGAAAATATGAAGATAACCACAATACTTGTTAGTGCTAGTACTTTGCAGTTTTAGAAATATGTTATCTGGAGCCTGCCTGATGTTGATCAATCATAAGAGGACTGGGCTAAATATTTTTTAAAAATCATATATTTGGGTTTGATTCATTTTTCAGAACAAACTTTTCTGAGAATGAAGATTTGGTCTTATTAATAGTGATTCAAATTACCAAAGGGGAAAAACAAGGAATTGGAAAATTTCCTATGCAAATTAAGGGAATTTGAATAGGAAAATGCCCAGTTTGAAATGGATTTTTTTCTGATAAAAAGAGTGAATAATTTAAAATATTTGTGAGGGGTTATCACCTAAAAGCAGTAATTGAAATGTTAAAGTTGTCTAATACTGTATTATGCAATTGATATAATTTAACCATTACTAAATTATTACATTTATGAAGCCATTTTTAAATAGAAAAATTAAGGCCTGGAAAATATTTCCTTTCAATGACTAATAAGAAATCAAGTGGACATATGTCCTGCTTTACCGAGAATGGTTCCCTATTTGAAAAAGTTGAAGCTAGTATAGTGTGACTATTTTTAAAAGAATTGAATGATGCTTTCTTCTATTGTATTCATTGTTAATTTTCTGCCTGTTCTCAGAAGGTTAGTAAAATACGGGCAACAAAGAATGTAAAATGAGCATTTATATTTTGGATTTCTTTTTTCAGCAACCAACATGTCCCAGAATTGGAGGCAGCAGCCTCTGCGGTTGCATCTTCACTCCCATTCGATAAACAAAAGACAACTTCCGAACTGTTGCATTTGGTAAAAAAGCACAAGGAAGAAATGAATGCGCATAAGATAGCTGACCTAAGGTTTGTAGCTATAATTCTGTTCCCATAATATGCTTATCACATTGAAAACAGACAAATAGTAATAATTTGGTTTTATTTGCCTTCTTTTAAAAATGCTAATTTATATGATGATAAATGATACTTATGCTTCCTTTGGAAACACTGGAAGTTTTGCTAACAACATCTTTTCCCTGTCAGGTGCATCTTCATTACTTCCTTAATAGAACTTCTCTGATCTTCAGCAGCCAAATCTAGTTAAGGTGCTTGTGCTGACTTACAGAATTCTTTGTGGTCAGGCATCAGTAACTACCTTCACTCACTTTTCAATCTACTACTTACAAATAATGCAAGGTTAAACAGAGCATTTTCTGTTACCGCCGTAATGCTTGGGAAGACATTATCACTGACGATTTCTGGTCTGAAACATTAGATTAAAAAAATAGGGGAAGATGGAACGGGGGGAAAAGAATAGGTTTCAGAACATCCACACAATTGAATTTTTCTTTACAATTTCATATTTTCATATTTTTACATTTTCTTTACATTTTCATATTTATGTTTCTTTTCTTTATTGCACCAGAATAGCAAACATGAAAAAAAAATCTGTACTGTGCATCCTTCAATACATTCCAATATTTACATGCTAATATAATTTCAATTTTAGCAAGTTTATGGCAAGCATGAAAATTAGAAGAAAACCTATGAAACGAAAAGCCTTCAAAGCATCCAGTGAAATTGAGTGTGATGAAGATGAAGACGGCAATATGGCACGTATTAATGAAATTAGAATTAAAAGGTACTTTACTTGATGATTTTCTGCATGTATGTCTTTAAAATCCTGAATTTATAAATCATTACAGGTAGTCTTTGAGTTACAATGATCCATTTAGTGACCATTTGAAGTTACAACAGCACCAAAAAAGTGACTTATAACCATTTTTCACACCCATGACTGTTGTAGCATCCACACGTGCTCAAAGTTCAGGTGCTTGACAACTATTGTGGTGCATTGATGACATTGCACTGTCCCAGGGTCATGTGATTACCATTTATAACCTTCCCATCTGGTTTCCTGATAAGCAGAGTCAATGGGGGAAGCCGGATTCGCTTAACAATTTCAGTGATTTACATAAAAACTGTGGCAAAAAGTCACAAAATGAGGCACAGCTTACTTAACAATTGCCTGGCTTAGTCACAGAAATTTTGGGCTCAGTTGTGGTTGTAAGTCAAGGACTACCTGTACAAGGATGGCCAAATGTTGCTGTGTGGAAGCATGCCACGTTCTTTCTCTTTATTACCCCCTCCCACCCAACCACCCTTTATTGTCACGTGCTACAGAACGTTAGACTTGTCACATTTTTAATATGCCATAAAAATCAGGCTTAATAAAATAGCTTAAGGCTGGCAGGTACCAGTATGTAAACTCTAATTGCAGGCAACTGCTGCTGACTGCAACTTGGCAATTTGATTCTCACCGGGCTGAAGGTTGACTCAGCCTTCCATCTTTCCGAGGTCGGTAAAATGAGGACCCAGGGGCAATAGGCTGTAAAACCGCTTAGAAAGGGCTGTAAATTACTGTGAAGCGGTATATAAGTCTAAGTGCTGTTGCTGTTGCTATTATTCTTTAGCTGTTGGGTATCTGCAAAAAAAGGGATGGCCTCTGTGGACCTGATGTTGGGCAACTGCTATATCAGTCATGGAGCATAGATATTGAAAAACGAATAGATATTTTAAAAATCATCAAAATAGGTCACTAATTTTAGAGAGTTCTCTAATCAACCTCTTCCCCATCTCACTATTCCTTTTTGTGGTAAGTTACATTTTGGGTTAAACATTTTTCAGAAAGGCAATACGAAATAGCAAAGAAAGTAAAGCATGATACAAAAGTGAAATATAGCTAAAGTTAGATTGTGCTAGCAGCATTTAGTGTATCCCTCCATACTTTTCTACCTTACTAACCATTGTTGCCTCTACCACATCCATACACTCCTTCATACATCACCCTTTTTTGTTAAAATTATCACCAGTAGACGGAAGCATGCTCTTACACAAGTAATTTTTGCTTCTTTTAACAAGCATTTATTTCTTGGGGTAAAGTATATTCCACATACTACCTTTCAACTATTATTTCCATATCTTAAAATTTTTCTATACTTTTTCCAGTCTTTCGTGAACATTTCTCAAAAATATACCAATGCAGCTACCATATTTTTCAGAGTATAAGACGCATTGGAGTATAAGACACACCAAGATTTTGAAGAGGCAAATTAAAAAAAAAAGTTTTTGCATTCTGTAGACCTCCGAAAAACGGGCCATTTATCACGAAAATGGGCTCAGTTTATTTTTTTAAAAAAGGGCATGCATAGCCTTTAGTAGGCTCCCAGAGTGCTCTTGGGGGCTGGGAAGGCAAAAATGAGCAAAAAACGGCCCATTTTTCACTCATTTTTGCCCTCCCCAGCCCCCAGGAGCACTCTGGAAGCCTCCTAAAGGCTATGCACGGCCATTTTTTCAAAGTGGGCAGGGTTTCAGGAGGCCAAAAATGCTGTATTCAGTGTATAAGACGCAGTGAGATTTTCACCCTCTTTTGAGAGAAAAAGGTGTGTCTTATACTCTGAAAAATACGGTACTTACTTTTACCCCATTTGTGTCTAATATGAAATTGTTCAGTTCATTTCCTTGTTAAATACAGTATATTGCTCTTTGATATGTACATTTTTAGATCCATGCTCCTTTTTGGACCATGTAGTCTGTCTTACCTTTGCAGAAAATAATTAAGTTCTCAACTAACAAGGCAATGTTGTCTTCATATTGAAAAATTCATATGTTCCCATCCCAACCAACATATCCCTTCCTGTGACCACGAGCATTCCTTATTAGGCCACTTTCCCAAAACAATGCCATCTGTTGGAATCTAGGAGGCATGTTAATTGGCTGCAATGCCTGCCTTATGGAATGGTCTCTCCTTATGATTCCACTGGCCGCCTAGACTGGTTGGCCTTCACAAATTGGTCTTTGAAGACTTCGATATTCCCTCAAGATGTCTGGGAGAGTCTGATCATATGTGGTTTCACACCAATTATGTGTTTTGCTTTTCTTGCTTATGGAAAACTAATCTGATGATTGTACGCTGCCTAGAGTCACATTTTGGAAAGTTGGGTGGCCACATAAATGTGTATAAATAAATTTAATTTTGTTTGTGTGTGTGTGTGTGTGAATGCATGAACAATGCAACTATTGTTACATGATTGAAAAAAAATATGTGGGCAGTGATGGTTTGAAAACAGATCAGAGGAGTATGTTTAAGATTTCAAACTGTTTAGAACAGAGTTCAGAATTATTCATATGGATCCTTCAGCAAAAGGAAAATTTTTAATTATTATTATTTTAGGAATCTCTATTCTGGAGAAAGGCTACAGATTTTCACTCCTAAATCAGAGGGAGCACGTGAAACAGGTTAGTCACAAAACAGTTACTATAATCATACCAGAAGATAATTTGAGTGTAATAAAACTCATCCACTCGATGCTCATTGCATTAGTCTTGAACATGCCACAAACCCTGTTATAAAAACTCCCTATATGTATTTGGAGAAGAGGCTAATTGCTCAACAGCAAGGGAGTATTTGAAACCAGATACTCAAGACAGGGTAAATCAATAAAAAATTAGGGAATTTAACCTCGTGTTTGCATAGAACTGTTGAAAACTATGTTAAATGCAGACATTTGGCTCTCAGTCAGAGAAGAGGTTTCACTTTAGTAATTGAGTGCAGGCTTCACATATAAAAAGTTTGTTTTTAATTCCTGGCATTTCTAGGTAAGATTTTTTTTAAAAAAAATCCAATGCCCAAAGTTGACTCTAACCCCATGGTTCCAAACATTGGCCCCAGGCCCCACTGGGGGGCAATTTGATTTTTAATGGGGGCAATTTGAACCTTGTTTAAACCAAGTTAATGGCCTTTTAGGCTTCCTATATGTGAGTAGAGTTCACTTTTTGAGTAAAATAAGAATTGTATGTCACGGGGGGCGGGGCATCAGGATTTTAAAGATGCTTAGGTGGGGCATGGCCAAAATAGGTTGGGACCACTGCTTTAACCTCTAACAACCACAACAGGAAAGGAAGAGATTGTTGTTGGTAAGCAATGACATCTGGCTTTACAATCACGTTGTTTAATGACCAAAATTCCTGTCTCGGTTGTGATTGTAAGTCAAGGATTACCTGTAACTACAACATTTGTTTTAAGGAACAGATTTCTTTATAGGGAAGCTAGAGAAAATTTCTCCAGTTTTTTTATTTTCACTTCAGACTGAAACATAAGGAAATAAAATTATAATTTCTCTCACTTTTCTTGCTAGTTCAGATAATGTCAGAGTACTTATCCTCATAGTACTCTTCGTTCATGTAGCATTTTAAAACATATTTTCAAATAATAATTATTTTTTAAATTGAAATATATATTCAATCAGCTATGAAGCTAATAAAGCAGGCGAATTTGTAAGGAAAATTGAGAACAGAAAAGTGGTATGGAAAACAGTTGTCCTTTTATTGAGCTGTGCTATGCTGTTATAGCGTGTCAATTTTTTCAACTTTCAATTTCCAAAAATTAGGAGTTCTCAAACGTTTTGACATGCCAACAATTTGGGATCTAGAATTTGCCAAAACCATTACATCCAACTTTTCACTTCCACCCCAGAATGGTTTTGAGGAGATGATACAGTGGACAAATGAGGGAAAACTTTGGGAGTTCCCAATTAATAATGAAGTTGGTGAGTATCCTAAAAGGGCTCTGAGCTTGGCTCAGCAGCTCAGTGAAAATTGGGGGTGCAGGTTTTGGGAGGTTAGTTTCAGAGGGACAATACAGTACAGTATATTGTACAAAAGATGGGTAAGTCATTTGCAGAATTTGCATATTGTTTTTGAGACTTTTGACTGTTTTCAAACATAGTTGTTTTTTATTTTATTTTGTTTAAATAAGTTAACAAACAAACCAATTCTGAATTACCATCACTTTTTATGAACCTCTGGGAAAACAAAGAGATCCCTTTTACTTCATGTCATCAACATGAGAATTAAAGGCTACTTCAAATATTTGAATGAAGAAAACAGGACACAATTTTGCTTGATAAGTGAAAAAGATAATGTTATGTGGTCCTCTCAGATACACCTTAATCAGCAGTTACCTTAAACTACAAGATGGGCAGTACAGTGGTACTTTGGTATTTAGTCGCTTTGAAACTCATCGAATTTGGTACTCAATGCATTTTGTCCATGTACTCATTATTTGTTTGAGCTAGAACTTATTGCTGTCGGCTGCCTTGTGACACACTACATCCGGGATGGCGAACCTATGGCACTCATTTGTCAGGGCACACGAGGCATTGCCCTGTCAGCTGGCCAGCGCGCATGCGCGCACTGGCCAGCTGAGCTCAGCCTTTTTAAAAGCCATTTTCACCCTCCCCAGGTTCCAGAGGCTTTATAGGAGCCTGGGGAGGGCAAAAAGAGCCTCCCGCCCCCCCGGAGGCCCTCCGGAGGCTTCAGGAGCTTCCCTGAAGCCTCTGGAGTGCAAAAAAACTGGTCCTTTGGGCAAACCAGAAGTTCGGGAACGGACTTCTGGTTTACTTGTAGGATTGGTTTAAGCCCTCTGGAGCCTTCAGGGATCTTCAGGAGACTTCCCTGAAGGAAGGAGGACTAAAAACGGTCCTACGAGCAAACCGGGAGGCTTCAGGGAAGCCTTCTGAAGGTCCCTGAAGCCTCTGGAGGGCTTAAACTGACAAGCAATACAATACAATACAATACAATACAATACAATACAATAGTAGAGTTGGAAGGGACCTTGGAGGTCTTCTAGTCCAACCCCCTGCCTAGGCAGGAAACCCTATACCGTTTCAGACAAATAGCTATCCAACATCTTCTTAAAGACTTCCAGTGTTGGGGCATTCACAACTTCTGGAGGCAAGCTGTTCCACTGATTAATTGTTCTCACTGTCAGGAAATTTCTCCTCAGTTCTAAGTTGCTTCTCTCCTTGATTAGTTTCCACCCCTTGTTCTACCCTCAGGTGCCTTGGAGAATAGTTTGACTCCCTCTTCTTTGTGGCAACCCCTGAGATATTGGAACACTGCTATCATGTCTCCTCTAGTCTTTCTTTTCATTAAACTAGACATAACCAGTTCCTGCAACCGTTCTTCATATGTTTTAGTCTCCAGTCCCCTAATCATCTTTGTTGCTCTTCTCTGCACTCTTTCTAGAGTCTCCACATCTTTTTTACATCGTGGCGACCAGAACTCAATGCAGTATTCCAAGTGTGGCCTTACCAAGGCATTATAAAGTGGTATTAACACTTCACGTGATCTTGATTCTATCCCTCTGTTGATGCAGCCTAGAACTGTGTTGGCTTTTTTGGCAGCTGCTGCACACTGCTGGCTCATATTTAAATGGTTGTCCACTAGGACTCCAAGATCCCTTTCACAATTACTACTACTGAGCAAGGTATCACCTATACTGTACCTGTGCATTCCATTTTTGTTGCCTAAATGTAGAACCTTACTCTTTTCACCATTGAATTTCATTTTATTAGTTAGTGCCCAATGTTCAAGTTTGTCAAGATCCTTCTGTATCTTAAGCCTATCTTCTGGAGTGTTGGCTATTCCTGCCAGCTTGGTATCATCTGCAAATTTGATGAGTTCCCCATTTATTCCTTCATCCAAATCATCGATGAAGATGTTGAGGAGTACTGGGCCCAAAACAGAGCCTTGGGGTACTTCACTGCATACTTCCCTCCATGTAGATGCAGTTCCATTGAGGACTACACATTGAGTGCGGTTGGTCAGCCAGTTACCAATCCATCTGGTGGTGATGCTGTCTAACCCACATTCTTCTACTTTATCTAGTAGTAGGTTATGGTCTACCTTATCAAAAGCCTTATTGAAGTCCAAGTAAACTATATCGATGGCATTCCTCTGGTCCACTAATTTTGTCACATTATCAAAGAATGCAATAAGATTAGTCTGGCATGATCTGTTTTTGACAAATCCATGTTGACTTTTGGCTATTACTTTGTTTGCTTCTAGGTGTTCGCAAGTGACTTCTGGTTTGCTCGTAGGGTCACTTTTTGCCGTTCGGAGGCTTCAGGGAAGCCTCCCGAAGATCCCTGAAGCCTCCAGAGGGGGCGGGGGAGGCTGTTTTTGTCCTCCTCAGGCTCCTATAAAGCCTCTGGAGCCTGGGGAGGGCGAAAAAAGCATGCAAAAAATGGGGGGAGTGTCTCTCATGTGTGCATGCGCACTGGGGGGGTCGTGCGTTGCATTATGGGTATGGCACGCCCGCACACAACCCCCCTTGCGCTCTCCCCTTATGACACGCGAGCCAAAAAAGATTTGCCATCGCTGCACTACATTATTTCTTATGGGAAAAATTTGTTTGGTACTCATTGTTTTTGATACTCATCATGCTTCCTGGAATTAATCAAATTATCTGCTCTTTTCAGTTTCATGGATTTTACTTTTTAAAAATCCTTTTAATAGAATATGTTGAATGACAGACAAAAAATGTAAATGTCTTTTTGGGACATCCAGATAGCACAAGAGGCTGTATAAAGCTTTTCATTCACTTGGTCTGCTGAGCAATGTATTGAATTTATAAAAATTCTTGTAGTATTAAAAAAAAAACCTAATAATTATCAGAGTGGCTTTTTAAAGCTCAAGATATCAGTGGAAATATTGTCTTAGGGATTAATGTTTGCAAATAATTTGCAAATTATTAGACAAGGTACGGCAATCTGCTCAGGGAGGTTGTGAATTGAAGTGCTTTGACAGTGATTGTATCTTTTCCTTTGTCAGGACTTGAAGATGATGCTGAATTTTATGAACATATATTTCTAGATAAGCATTTAGCAGACTTTCCTAAAGAAGGACCAATTCGCCACTTCATGGAACTTGTAACATGCGGACTTTCCAAAAATCCCCACCTAAGTGTGAAACAAAAAGTAGAACACATTCAATGGTTCCGGGATTATTTCAAGGAAAAAGAACAGTTGCTGAAGGAAATTGAAGCCCATGAGAAGGAAGCTTTGGTTCAAATAGAGAATATATCAAAATGAAAACTCAAAAAGTCATGTTCTAATGTAAATAATCATTGGGAGGTTGTACAGCATAATCTGGAAAGAACCTGATTCAGAGATATCAAAACTCGCAACAATGGTTTCATCTGGCTTGCAAATTGTTGAATAAAATGTCTATTTCTCTGTTTATTAATGTTCTGAAAATAGTGTTTACAATGTTTTGCTCTAAAATATTGGAGTGAAATCAGTCTGAAGATTAAAGAGAAACCATCAACTGATGTTCATTGGTAATGCTTACTAATAGTATATAATAGCACTTTAGGATAAACCTTTCTGTATTTTTACAGTTTTATTTCCCCATTTTCAATAATGAAAATAGAAAATAGAATTAAACACTTGTTTATTGCTTGAGATTTATTCTAGAAATAAATTTCTTGCAAAATGATACACTGTTTCTTTCCACATGGATCTATATATTGCACCAGCTTATGTTTTCTGTGCCTTTATCCTCAACTTTCTTTCTGTCTCTGTGTGTGTGTGTGTGTGTGTGTGTGTGTGTGTGTGTACATTAGATATGCTAAAATAAGATTTTATTCAGACTTGCTGATTGCTTTAGAACTTGAAGATAAATAAGATACTGCTTGAAATGCTTATATTTTTAAACAAATCTGAATTACTAATCCCATGTATTTATTAGTGTTGCCTGATTTTTCATCTCTCCCATTCTTTTCAATGTTTTTTAAATTTAATTGTAAAAAATCGTTTTACCTGTATTGTAAATTCCACTTTTTGGCTAACTATACCACTTCAGTTAATGTTTCTATATCCAAAACCTTTTCAAGAGTTCTCATGAGATCAATATATATATATATATATATATATTAATCCCATCCAATAGACAGTTTAAATAACATTCCAGTTTTCTTAACAGTCCCACGCAAGTTTACTGTTTTACAAGGACAAGATAATGGCATTAATTTATGCAAATTAGGTATTTTCAGTTCAAAGAAAGCGCTGGTTGTTGAACATGATATTGTGGTTTATTTGCTTGGTTTTTAAGATTTCTATCCTATTTTTCATTCAGGAGCCCAAGTCAGTGTGTGTGTGTTTTGTGTGTATGTTGTCAACTCACGAAGCTTCCCTAACCTGTTCCCGAGTTGCCATAGGCAGGGAGCATCAGTCGGAGCCCTGATATGTGTGTTTGATTAATTTTTATCCCACCTTTATCACTTAAGAGTGCAGAAACATACTCAATTGTTCATCTTCACAAGGGCATAAGCACCATATGTTTTCTTATATTCCCTTTAATATAACTGAATATAACTTACTATAAATATCTTATGTGGCTGGGATTGTTAGTTTTGTAAGCCGCTTAGAAGGTGTTAATCTGCTTTTTGATTAGGGAAGGTTAGGAAATCTACTTAAGTCAGGCTCATTTTATATCCATAATGCATGATTTAAGAAATAGTATTGCCTGATCATAACTCTTTGGGAGAAGATAAGACGGTATATACTTAAGCTTGGGCAGTGCATGCCTAAAGGATGACTGTCATTTGGACTGAAAACCATCTGTCAATATTACCAGCAAAGAAAGCTGAATCTAAGCCAATAGTTAAATATAACTAACTATATAACAAAAACATTTAGAGAATGGGATCTAATATAGTTGAGTATTATAGGCAAACATTTGTTTGATTATTACAGGAAAAGAAGCTATACTGTACCATATTTTCTCACCCACAAGATGTCAGTGTTGGACCTATTTCACTTTACTAAACATCTTCCCAGACTCCAATTAAGATAGCTTGCAAAAAAAAAAAATCTTGCTACTAAAGCAAGATACCATGAAAATATTTCTGATTTTTTAAAAATAACTTTTATCTCTGTTTCTAAATTTAGCCTTTTTCCCCCTAAAACAAGGTCACAAACATTTGAATTTACCTCCTGGCAATCTAGTTTGGTGTAGTGGTTAAAGTGCTGGCTAAGAAACCATTATTTTATCCTGCTCTTTTTAGATATAACTAAACCTAATATTCTTGCTTCCCATTTTCCCCATGAGGTGTTTCCCTTGTGGGGTGGTTGTGCTAAGAATGACGAGCCCAAAATCACTGTCACCTTCTGTGTTTAAGGGAAGCCTCCTTAGACACAAAAGGTACCTTATATTTGCCACCTTGAGGTATATATAAAAAGAGCAAGATAAAATAATATGACAAAACAATATGGTGAGATGTAAATTACAAAAACGTACTAGATTGGTCATCATCCAAGTCAACATGGACCACGGTAGGTGTTGGAGTTCCTGGACATTTAGTGACACATGACAGTTGCAAATCAAGTCCACTGAGATCTAGAGCACCACTTTACAATACTATCGGCATTGACAAAATCACCACCAATCAGTTGCAAAAGGCAGCTTCCCTTGGAACAGCTTACATCCTGTGACAATACATTTAATAATATTAAACAACATCTGCCTAACCCAGGTTCTTGGGAAGGACTTGATAGGTAGACAAAAATGCCAAATCCAGTTTAAACACCTTGCTGTCCTGCTATGCTCCATTGTGGTGGGGATGTTCCTGGCAGACATGAATAGAACACCAGAAATATACTCCAAGATGTGAAAGTCATTCCGAGTGCCCAGCTAAAGCAAGCAAGCTCCTATATTGGGAAGAGGGTGGTGGTGGGTGGGCAATAATTTTAGTGACAATAGCAAATGCATTATTTAATTTTGCATGAGAAAAGCAGTTTAAGCCACTCCTATATTTTTTTTCCTTAAAAAACCTCCTACATGGATATAAAATATTAAATTATGCCAATATAGTGCCAGGTGATGGGGCCCTTCAGGTCAGATGGCTCCAGTGGTAGGTTTCAAATTTTTTAGAACCTCTTCTGTAGGTGTGGCCTGCTTTGTGGGAGTGGCTTGCCAGCCATGTGACTGGGTGGGAGTGGCTTGTTGGCATGTGACTGGGTGGGAGTGGCTTGCCAGCCATGTGACTGGGTGGGCGTGACCAACTTGTAAAATATGGTGAAACTCACCTAACAACGCTTAGCAACCAAAATGTTGGCTCAGAAATCTGGCATTTCAAGCACGCAAGTCTTAAAGCTCTCAAGTTACACGATCCTTGCACCCCTAACCCTTTAGAAAAAAAACCCAGGGGTGTTCAAACTTGACAGCTTTAAGACTTGTGGACTTGAACTCCCAGAATTCCTCTTCTCGCTCTTCATCTTGATGATGTGCGGATGGGTGGGGGGGAGGGAGCTGGAACCGGTTCTAAACGGCACTGTAGATTTGTGGAACCTCTTCTATAGAAGAGGTTAGAACTGGCAGGAATCCACCCCTGTATGGCTCTAAAGATGAGTAAGAACTGAGGACCTCAGAGTCCCTACTAATGCTGTTTATGATGTGGCTAAATTAAGGCTTTGAGGACATCAAGTTGCTGATCAGTTGCCGTGCAGGAGAAAAGCAACCCAAGTGCAGAGAGAATAGCAATGGGAAGATGAAATGTAAGAAGCATGAACATGGGAAACCTCAACATAGTGAAAGATAAAATGAATTTTATATATTGCCTTCTTAGGCATCAACAAGTTGAAATGGATTGGAACTGGACATTTTCACTCATGATATTTACTACTCAGAACACAAAAAAGGAACAATGTTGTTTTCATAGTAAGGAAGAATGTAGCAAAGGCACTGCTTGAATTCAACACAATCAATCACTGCATAATATAAATCACATTTTACAAACAACCCTTTAATGTATCAACCACACAAATTTATGCTCCAACCAATGATGCAAAGAAAAGGAGGTTGATAGGTCTTATGGCCAAGTTCAATCTGAAACTGAGCATAAGCAACTAAGATGTGAGACAAATTCACTAAATTTCAGAGAGCTAAGGCAAGTAGCGGCATTACAACATCCGTAAAGATATTGAAAATGGAAACAGACATGGGAAAACAGGGAAAGTCTTACAAAAGATTTCCAAACTCAGAAGGAGGTTTCTACCTGGAACTGGCATGCTAAAGAACACCACTGGATGGATCGTTATTGGTTCAATGAAGATCAAAGAAAGAAGGAAAGGATATATTGTAGAGGTGTCAACACTCAAGATACCTTAGAATATACTCTGGTTAACACCAAGATAGGAAGTTACAGGAATTAATGAAGAATCTATGGCGATATATTTCAAGAGACGTAAAAGGGTGTGCAAACTAGTTTTATATGTTATTAAAATAGTGCTTAGGTTATTCAATGCAGAGTAGAACTCTAGAAGGAAAGGGATGTGCCAGATGTTCAAAATGGTTTTAGAACAGGTCAGAGAACAAAGTACATTTTTGTTGAAGCATAGGGGATATTTAAACCAAAAAAATCACCCCTAAAAGTCAGTATGCACTGTTGCTAAGTGAGACATTTGTTAAGTGAGTTTTGCCCCATTTTATGACCTTTGTTGCCACAGTTGTTACGTGAATCACTCCAGTTGTTAAGTTAGTAACACGATTGTTAAGTGAATCTGGCTTCCTCATTGACTTTGCTTGTCAGAAGGTCGCAAAAGGTGATCACATGACCCTGGGACACGGCAACTGTCATAAATGCGAACCAGTTGCCAGGCATCTGAATTTTGATCAAATGATGATTGGGATGCTCTAAAAGTCATAACTGTGAAAAACTGTTGTAAGTCACATTTTTCAGGGCCGTTGTAACTTTGTAAGGTAAGGGTAAAGGTTCCCCTCACACATACAGTATGTGCTAGTCGTTCCCAACTTCAGGGGGCGGTGCTCATCTCCATTTCAAAGCCAAAGAGCCAGCACTGTCCGAAGATATTTCTGTGATCACGTGGCCGGCATGACTAAACTCCGAAGGCGCACGGAACGCTGTTACCTTCCCACCAAAGATGGTCCCTATTTTTCTACTTGCATTTTTATGTGCTTTCGAACTGCTAGGTTGGCAAAAGCTGGGACAAGTAACGGAAGCTCATTCTGTTACACGGCACTAGGGACTTGAACGGTCCCTAAATGAACTGCTGTAAGTTGAAGACTGTCTATATAGAAAGACTTTCAGTTGTGTTGATTGTGTCAAGCTGTGGAATGTCTTTGGGAAAATGAGAATCCAAGAGCATGAAACCTGTTCTGACCCCCCCTTCCTCCGTTGCCCACACAGCACACACACTCCGGAACAGTACAAGGGAACAAGGTTTATTACACCAACAGACAAGAGGTTTTGTGGCAGCAAGCCACCAAGACAGAACTCACAAAGACAGAACACACAAAAGCAGCAATCCAGCTTGCCAGGATCCCAGACTAGAGTTGCTGTCAAAAGTCCTTTGTTGATTGCTACGCAGAGCCTGTCCAGAGTCAACCCTTTTATAACCTAAAAAGGGCGTCTCCCAACAGCACCTGAGAGCTCTTTACTGCCTATAATTACGCCCACGCTCCTTGCGTTTGTGGGCGCGCCGGAAACGAGCATCTCGAAACGCCCTACTAAGTCCTGAGTCACTATCCTCTCCGCTGCTCCAAGGCAGGGCATCGGGAGTCCTCCTCCTCTCGCTCTCACCGCTGCTCCATGCCTCTGGCGCCACCTGGTGGCCGACCAGACTCTCGGATTCCTGCTCAGCCTCCGAATCCTGTCCAGGATCGCACATCTCCTCTGGAGCTGACTCGTATGGAGTATCACTCTCAGAGTCTGGTGACAGCGGCACCGGCTGGGCCACAACACTATCTCTCACCGCAGGGCCCTTCCCCCGGGCCTGACGCTCGGGATGCGGTCGAGAGGGAAATTGTCCATGATAGGCCCGCACCAAAGCTGGAGCATGCACAGCCGTCGCATCGGTCCAGGACCCCCCATCCGAGTCCTCGTCCGCCCAGTCGACCAAATACTGGAACCGACCCTTGAGCCATCTCGAGTCACGGATCCTGGTCACTCTGTGCGATGGCCGTGCGTGCACCTCAGGTGACGACGGCAGGGGTGAAGAGGGACGTCGGAGAGGACAATCCGACCGCTCAGGGATCAGGAGCGAGCGATGGAACACCGGGTGTACTCGCATCGAGCGCGGGAGGGTCAGGCGATAGGCCACCGGATTGATAACGGCCTCCACAGGGAACGGCCCCAGATACCGGTGGTCCAACTTCCTCGTAGGCCGGTGGGACGGAAGATGCCGCGTGGACAACCACACGCGATCACCCACAGCCAATTCCAGCACCGCACGGCGAGACCTGTCCGCCACCCGCTTGTAATCCTCCTTCGCCTGATTCAAGTAGCGGCGCACCATCTGGTGAACCGCCTGAAGCTCAGAGAGGAAATCCTGCGCTGCGGGGACCGGAGAGTCCACGGGGGTGAGAGGGAAAAAACGAGGGTGGTACCCGACATTCGCCATGAAAGGCGTCGTCCGTGTGGAGGAGTGCTGCGAGTTGTTGAACGCAAACTCCGCCACGGCGAGGTACTCCACCCAATTGTTCTGCTGCTGGTTCACGAAGCAGCACAGATATTGTTCCAGAATCCCAATCACCTTCTCCGTCCCTCCATTGGTTTCGGGATGGTGCGCCGAGGACAGACAAACTTGAACGTCAAGAGCGGCCATCAGCCCTTTCCAGAACTGGGCCGTGAATTGTGTACCACGATCGGAGACGACCCGGTCAGGTAGGCCGTGCAGCCGGAACACGTGCTGGATGAACATGCGGGCGGTGGCGCGGGCTGTCGGCAATCTCCGGCAGGGGATGAAATGCGCCATCTTGGTGAGCATGTCCACCACCACTAGGACCGTAGTGAAACCGGACGACGGAGGCAGTTCCGTCAAGAAGTCCATGGACACGGCTCCCCAGGGTCTGTCCGGGGTCGGCAATGGCTGTAGCAAACCTGGAGGAGCTCCCGTCGCTGATTTGGCTTGTCGACACTGCACACATGACGTGACGTACGTCTGCACGTCGTGTCGCAGGCGAGGCCACCAAAACGTACGGGAAACCAGGTGCAAAGTTTTGAACAGGCCAAAGTGTCCCGCTGCCGGAGTGTCATGACATTGGGAGAGAACCAATCCACGGAGCGGTCCTGCAGGCACGTAGAGCCGATCCCGATACCTCAAAAGGTCCTCGTCAAAGGTCCACGGGGATGTCGGCCCTACCTCTGCCCGCCGTTGTTCCACCCACTCGTCGTTTCGCTGTGCATTCCGTATCAACGACCGTAAATCCACGGGTTCCTGGATTGCAGCGAAGGACTCGACGGGTAGGACCGTCCGGGGGGGCAGTGAGTCAGCAGGGTCTGAGTACTCCGGCTTTCTAGATAGGGCATCCGCCCTCTGGTTCAAGGCACTGGGGATATACGTGACCTTGAAGTGGAACCGGGCAAAAAACAGAGACCACCGGATCTGGCGCTGATTGAGCTTCCGCGCTGTTGTCAAAAACTCCAGATTCCGATGGTCTGTCCGGACTTCGACCTGATGCCTGGCCCCCTCCAGGTGATGTCGCCAGGCTTTGAACACCGCCTTGATAGCCAGCAACTCCTTCTCCCAGATGGTATAATTGCGCTCGGAAGGATTGAGTTTCCGAGAGTAATAGGCGCAAGGGAAAAGGGTGCCATCAGGGGCGTGAGCCTGCAACAACACCGCCCCCACCGCGATGTCGGACGCATCCGCCTCGACTACAAAGGGGCGATGGGGATCAGGGTGTTTCAAGATCGGCTCCTTTGTAAAAGCGCGCTTCAAGGCCACGAACGCTTGTTGTTCCGTGGACCCCCAGTGAAACAGCACTTTCTTTTGCAGGAGCCGAGTGAGGGGCGCGGTCAAGAAAGCAAAGCCGGGGATGAAGGACCGGTAGTAGTTGGCAAACCCGAGAAGTCTCTGAACGTCTTTCATCCGTTGAGGAGATTGCCAACTTCGTAATGCCTCCACCTTGCCTGGCTCCATCGCAATTCCTTCAGGGGATATACGGTGCCCCAGGAACTCGATGGTGGTCTGCCAGAACTGACACTTCTCCAGCTTGGCAAACAAGCGATGCTTTCGAAGGCGCTGCAAGACCTGACGCAAATGCTGTTGATGATCCTTCCGAGACGTAGAGTAGATCAAGATGTCGTCCAGGTAGATGACGACAAACTGATCCAAAAGGTCCCGAAAGATATTGTTCATAAAATGTTGGAAGACAGCTGGGGCATTGGTCAACCCGAACGGCATGACCGTATACTCAAAATGTCCATATCGGGTGCCAAAAGCTGTCTTCCATTCGTCCCCCGCCCTGACTCGAACCAGATTGTAAGCTCCACGTAAGTCCAGTTTTGTAAACACCACGGCCTCCCGGAGCCGCTCCAACAACTCGGGAATCAGAGGCAACGGGTAGCGATTACGGATCGTGATGGTAATCGCAACAAAGTCTTAGATCCCCGGTCTTCTTTTTGACAAACAAAACCGGGGCAGACAAGGGCGAAGACGAAGGCCGGATAAAACCCCGGGCCAGGTTCTTGTCAAGGAAGTCCCGCAATGCGGCCAACTCCGGTTCAGACATGGAGTATAGGCGGCCCGTCGGGAGTTTCGCATCAGGTACCAGGTCAATGGGACAGTCGTAAGGTCGGTGCGGTGGCAGTTGATCCGCCTCCTGCTCACTAAACACGTCCGCGAACTCCGCTAAATCCGGCGGCACTGTCACCTCAGCTGAACTGGGCACCTGAGCCGCGCAAACATGACGGGTATGGTCCACGCATTGCAAGGACGGGAACGAGATGCTGTTCTGCGACCAGTGGATCTGGGGATCGTGCGCCCGCAGCCAAGCCAAGCCCAACACCACGGGGAAATGCAGACCCGAAGCCACGTAAAATTGAATGGCCTCCTCATGCTCCCCGAGGATCAGGCACAAAGGCTGCGTGGCGTTCTTGATGGGCCCAGACAGAAGCACCCGGCCGTCAATGGTCTCCACTCGCATCGGAGGGTCTACCGGGCACAGAGGGACGTGATATTTCGTGACAAACGCTGCATCCATAAAATTCGTGGTAGCCCCGGAATCGACCAAGGCATGGGCTGGTATTCCCTGCGGACTACCTGACAAGAGAATGTGCGCTGCAAGAATCAGATGTCGTGGAGGCCCCTCCGCCTCTGTTCCGGCCTGTGCCCGACCCGAAGTCTCCCTCAGATCGGGCTTTCCCCGTTTCCCGAGACGGAGGTCCGTCGTTGAGGGGGGGCCGTAGACCGTGCAGCCCCTCTACCTCCCTTCTTGGGGCAAACCGTAGCCAGATGTCCCGGATCCCCACAGTAAAAACACAACCCCCCTGCACGCCGTCTCTCCATCTCCGTGCGTGACAAGCGGGGTCTGGCTGCACCCAACTCCATGGGCTCCTCTCGTGGGACAGGAGTCTCTCGTGGAACTGGCACTCTCAGCACCTCCCGGGACGCTCGGCGAGGCCTCCGCCTCTGCAGCCGGCCGTCAATCCGGAGGCATAGATGAACCAACGCGTCAAACGTTGGAGGCCTGTCCACTCTCACCAGCTCATCCTGCAGGTCCTCTGACAGGCCATCCTGAAAAGCATCCATAAGGGCTGGCTCATTCCACTCAGAGTCCTGACTGAGCAGCCGGAACTCGGTAATGTAGTCCAGTAAAGAACCACGCCCTTGGGGCAACTCTTTCAGAAGTCTGGTGGCTGTTTCTCCTTTGATGGGGTCCTCGAACGTCAGCCGAAGATGAGTGCAAAAACCCTGGAAGTCATCCAGCAGGGGGCTCGGCTGAGTCAGCAAAGGCGTAGCCCACCGTGCTGCTGTGCCTGAGAGCAAGCTTATCACAAAGCCCACCTTCGTCTGGTCGGTGGGAAAGTCCTCCGCTCTCAAGGCAATGAACAACCGGCATTGGCCCAGGAATGCCAGGAAAAGTTTCGGACTGCCATCAAACTTATCCAGCATGGCCACTGGGCATTTCCTTCGTTGCTGCTGGGGGGGTGGGGGGTTGGCAGGAGCAGACAGCTGTGCAACTTGCGCTGTTAGCAAGGCAAGTTGCTGTGCGAAGAGAGCATTCTCCGCCTGAAGTTGCTCCATCATAGCTGAATGGAGATACGTTTGGGGTAGCAATCAATCTGTTCTGACCCCCCCTTCCTCCGTTGCCCACACAGCACACACACTCCGGAACAGTACAAGGGAACAAGGTTTATTACACCAACAGACAAGAGGTTTTGTGGCAGCAAGCCACCAAGACAGAACTCACAAAGACAGAACACACAAAAGCAGCAATCCAGCTTGCCAGGATCCCAGACTAGAGTTGCTGTCAAAAGTCCTTTGTTGATTGCTACGCAGAGCCTGTCCAGAGTCAACCCTTTTATAACCTAAAAAGGGCGTCTCCCAACAGCACCTGAGAGCTCTTTACTGCCTATAATTACGCCCACGCTCCTTGCGTTTGTGGGCGCGCCGGAAACGAGCATCTCGAAACGCCCTACTAAGTCCTGAGTCACTATCCTCTCCGCTGCTCCAAGGCAGGGCATCGGGAGTCCTCCTCCTCTCGCTCTCACCGCTGCTCCATGCCTCTGGCGCCACCTGGTGGCCGACCAGACTCTCGGATTCCTGCTCAGCCTCCGAATCCTGTCCAGGATCGCACATCTCCTCTGGAGCTGACTCGTATGGAGTATCACTCTCGGAGTCTGGTGACAGCGGCACCGGCTGGGCCACAACAGAAACCTATGGGCAGAATAGGAAGCCGCAATCTGTATGGAGAAACAGACTGGTTTCAAGTCAGCAAGGAACTGAGACAAGGCTGTATACTCTCTCCTTATTATTCAATTTATATCCTGAACATTAATTGAAGGAGGTTGGAGTGAAAGAAGATAAACATTGTTTTAAAACGGGAAGAAGAAACACCAGCAACTTACACTGTGCTGATGACACAGCTTAAAATGCAAATGATCTCCAAATTTTGCAGAAGTCAAGGAGCCTAATGAAAATAATGGACTATGATTAAATATAAAGGCCAAAGTACTGACAGGTATAGCACCTATTGTAGCCTTAGAACTGATACTGAAGATACTGAAGTGGTAGATAGCTTCTGCCTTTCAGGATTGCCTATATAGACCATAAAGGGATGCGGTGGCTCAGTGGCTAAAACGCTGAGCTTGTTGATCAGAAAGGTCGGCAGTTCAGTGGTTTGAATCCCTAGCACCACGTAACGGAGTGAGCTCCCGTTACTTCTCCCAGCTTCTGCCAACTTCGCAGTTCGAAAGCACGTAAAAAATGCAAGTAGAAAAATAGGGACCACCTTTGGTGGGAAGGTAACAGTGTTCCGTGCTCCTTCGGTGTTTAGTCATGCCAGCCACATGACCACAGAGACGTCTTTGGACCGCACTGGCTCTTCTGCTTTTAAATGGAGATGAGCATCGCCCCCTAGAGCCAGGAATGATTAGCACATATATGTGAGGGGAATCTTTACCTTTACCTTATAGACCATAAAGAATAACCAGGAAAGTTATATCTCACAGATTAAAACTTGGCAGATTCGCAATGAAACCTTGAAAAAGATATTCAGATGCTGTGGCCTATTGAAAAAAAAGAATCCCAGCACAATTCTCATCTGTGTAAAGAGAATTATGTAGCATTTTTAACACTCTATGAATCAGCTGGTAAATTTCCAGCAGCTGGAAATGTCCTGTTCTACATGGAAAGCAGAAAGGGGTTGCAGAGCGTGTGAGTTTGGCATTTACTTATTTCATTAAGTAAAGCTTTAAAAATAAAGATAAACAATGACAAGCACAATGGAGCAAGGAGCCAGTTTCTTTTGCCAAACACCTGGGTGACGAAGCAGGTCTCTTTATAGCTCTTCTAAACAGCAGCAGAGTGAGAACCACCCACATTTTACAGGGTGGAAGGTGCCTTAATAATTAAATCCTATTAAGTAGCCCAGAGTCACTCTGGAGTTGGGTGGCCTAGAAATCTTTCCAACCAACCAATCAACCAGGGAAATGTCAGAGAATGGCTGTTAGAGCTACAACTCCAGCATCTTAAGCACGAAGGGATGCTATAGTGACCAGTGAAAACCTAACTCTGATGCCTCAATAGTGCTAGCTGAGTTCTAATTGCTCTGTCGAGGCCAGCAATCTGATCAGAATCAAACAGAATTGCGAGAGGATTGGTCTGCATAGCCGGGGTCAATGAACTCATGTTATTCTTTCCTCCCATAAACGTGAACATAAAGTTGCTGGTTTCGGTGTCAGGTTTCTTCCAACCGGTATTAGAAGCCTTGCAGGCAGTGATTCAAGAACGTGGATCTTTGATAAGTTATGTTTATTGCCGGAACAATTAAAGCCCTTAAAGTAGAAATCCAAGCCCCGTTTATATTAGAAGCAAGGTTCAATTCGAACGCTTCTTTCTTTATTCTATGGGGCATTATAGCATGAGAGCCTTGTCTCTTTAGTTGAGAGGAACAGTTAACCTCTGGATATTGTTGCTGTAATAAGCCAGTCTGATTTCAGGCTGTTTGGTTCTGACCTTTCATAGTTATCTCATCTTCATAGATTGACCATTTGCCTTCTCGTGGGACATTCCTTGTGTTTTGGATAGGCTCAAAGCCAGATCCTGTATATTGTAATGAATGCGATACATAAAATCTTCATACCACCAACAACGGCAACATTTAACAAGAAACTGTTTATATTATTTATTAGTGTCAGCACTGGCTTACAAGAGTTTATACAGGAGGAGGAGCTTCCTACGAATGGCGGTCGTCCTCTGAGCTCCAGGAACACCATGGAGCTCCCGACCGGGTAGGGACTGCTGCCGGCCCCCATACCATCAAAGGGGGTCGAGAGTTGGACAGCCCGACCACCCAGGCATGTTTCGGGCTGGTATTAGCCCGACAGGGTGGTCGGTGAAGAGCGGAGAGGAAAGAGGCTCGGAGGGCTGTAAACAGCAAGGAGAGAGCAATGGTGATGGCGATGGCGTAGTGCGATTGCGCAGACAAACGCCGAAAACGCCGAAAAAAAAAAGCCGAAAAGCCAGAAGAGGAGTAAGGAAGAGGGGGTGTGAGGCTCCGGGGGCCCCAGAGACATCAAAGGGCTTAAGGGGAGCAACGGGACGCAACAGGACACTGGAGTAATCAGCTGATAGGTGAGAAGGGCTGGGAAGCAGCCAGAGGCAGAGGCAGCCGGAGGATCAAAGGGAGATGGCTGCGGCGGCAGACGAAGGGAGGGAGCCGCAGCCAGGGACTCCTGGGTTATTTTACCATTCCTGGCTGCTCCCATACCCCTCCAGGGCCCTGCTGACTCTAATGGGAGCTAAGCAGCTGGGCCAAGAATGCCCCCCCATCCATCGGGGGGGCTGTATCCACCTGGAAACAGCTGAGCTGAACTTTCATCTACCCTCCACCATTTTTGCTACCTTTGCCTTCCCCCTACCACCTGGGATATTTAATCATTTCTTGCCCTCCCCCCCCTGCCTCCAAGCACCAAGTACCACCTGGACACTGGAATATCCCCTACCCTCCATTGAGACTCTTCTATTTATTAACTTTCTACCCTCCACTCCACTGAGACTCTATTAACTACTAACTTTGCATCATCTGTACCCCTACCCTACTGGGACTATTACAACGTTTTAATTTATTCGAGATCTGACCTGCTCCGCCTGCGGGAGGCCCCTCTTTCGCAGGTATGGCCCTTGGCTCTCTCAAGGGCCAGCCTTGATGACGGGTTTGTGAACCCCGAGAGGTAGAAGAAGAGGAAGCTGAGGGGCTTTTTAGCTAAATGTTTTATATTGTTTTTAGGGGGTTCTGGGAAGGGAGGGGGGGATAACCAGGCCAGGAGGGAAGCCAGTGCCAGACGAACAGGTGAGTCCAGGAGGGAAGTGAGCGGAATGGGGGGGGTGAGGGAACAAGCTATTCCAGTAGAGGGTTGTTTTATTGCAACGGTCGCGGGGAGGGGGGGATGCGAGGACAAGAGAAGATCACAAGGTCGGTTGGGAGACCGTGGCTGCTGGCTACGCCCGGTCGTTTGTACCAACCCCCGCAACCTAGGTGGTCGGGAACTACAGGGACAGGGCCTGCGGCTGATGCTTTGCAATGCAAGGTCCGTGACCAATAAGGCCCCCCTCATTAATGAGTTGATCTCCGAGGGGGAGCTGGACCTTGCAGGAATAACGGAGACCTGGTTGGGTCGCGAAGGTGGTTTACCCCTCGTGGAAATGTGCCCACCAGGTTTCCATGAATTCCATCAGCCTCGGGCCCTGGGTAAGGGTGGAGGGGTGGCGGTAGTTATACGGGATGGCCTAGAGCCGAGGGAGTTCACTGTTCCTCAGATATCCGGGTGTGAGTCACTTGGTGTGAAATGGGGCCCAGGGAGGCAGTGGGGTTTACTGATTGTATACTTGGCTCCTCGCTATACGTCAGCAGCCCTGCCCGAGCTCCTCGAGCTGATCTCGGAGACGGCGGTGGAGATCCGCAAACTTTTAGTTATGGGGGACTTCAACCTGCCGTCGACGGGAGCAGCATCCGAGGTAGCTCGGGAGTTCATGGCTTCCATGACAGCCATGGGCCTGACCCAACTAATTCAGGGCCCCACACACGAAGGTGGTCACACACTGGACCTTGTTTTTGTATCTGAGCAGTGGACGAGTGATCTGGGAATAGGGGATTTAGATATTACCCCCCTGTCATGGTCAGATCACTCATGTCTCCGGCTAGACTTCCCTGGCGCTACCCCCCACCGCGAGGAGGCAGAGCCAGTTCGTCCAAGCTGGTACCGCCCCAAGCGCCTGATGGAACCAGATAGGTTCCAGATGGAGCTTGGGCCATTACCTGTAGCCCTGACCCACGCTCGGTCGGAGGACCTAGTGGCCGCCTGGAATAGGGCGACGGCTGGGGCCTTGGACCGGGTTGCGCCTTTGCGACCTCTCCTATGGCAGCGACTCACCCGGGCACCTTGGTATACCGAGGAGCTCAGGGTGATGAAGCGCCATAGAAGACGTCTAGAGAGCAGGTGGAGGTCCTCACGCTCCGAGTCTGACTGAACACAGGTAAGAGCCTATTTACGGACCTACCTTGTGGCATTGAGAGTGGCCAAACGTAGACATTGCGCCGCTCTTATTGCGTCTGCGGATAACCGTCCTGCCGCCCTGTTTAGGGTGACCCGCTCCCTCTTGGTTCAGGAGACGCGGGGGGCACCCTTACAGGGAAGAGCAGAGGAGTTTGGAGAATATCTACAGAACAAAGTCGCTCAGATCCGAAGCGGATGGGCCCCCTCCAGTGGTCTGGACGGGCCGTCAACAGCGAGTCTTGTGAATCCACTCTGGGAGGAGTTTGACTCTGTTGCCCCCGAGGATTTAGACAGGTTGCGTGGACGGCTACGACCCACCACATGTTCATTGGACCCGTGTCCCTCCTGGTTGGTACTGGCATCCTGGGAGGTGACACGAGGCTGGCTTCTGGGCCTGGTGAATGCCTCGTTGGGGGAGGGATCCTTACCATCTGCCTTGAAAGAGGCGGTGGTGAGGCCCTTACTCAAGAGGTCTTCGCTTGACCCAATGGAGCTAGCTAATTATCGTCCAGTCTCCAACCTTCCCTTTCTGGCGAAGGTTGTTGAGAATGTGGTGGCGCAGCAATTTCCACGTCACCTTGATGAATCCGACTATCTAGACCCACGCCAGTCCGGCTTCCGACCCGGACACAGCACAGAGACAGCCTTGGTCGCATTGGTCGATGATCTCTGGAGGGCCAGAGATAGAGGTTATTCCTCTATCCTGGTCCTATTAGACCTCTCAGCGGCTTTTGATACCATCGACCATGGTATCCTACTGCGCTGGCTGGAGGGGGTGGGAGTCGGAGGCACCGTTTTGCGGTGGTTCGGCTCCTACCTCTCCGGCCGGATGCAATATGTGTTGACGGGGGGGCAGAGATCGACCCTGAGGCCACTCTCTTGTGGAGTGCCGCAGGGGTCGGTCCTCTCGCCCCTTCTGTTCAATACATATGTGAAGCCGCTGGGCGAGATCATCCGTGGTTTTGGGGTTGAATACCATCTGTACGCTGACGACACTCAGCTGTACATTTCAACCCCGAGCCACCCCAACGAGGCTGTTGAAGTGATGTCCCGGTGTTTGGAAGCCGTCGGGGTCTGGATGGGGGACAACAGACTCAAACTCAACCCCTCCAAGACTGAGTGGCTGTGGCTACCGGCGCCTCGGTTCAGCCAGCTGACCCCATTGCTGGCCATAGGGGGCGAGCAATTGCCCCCTGTGGAACAGGCGCGCAATTTGGGCGTCCTCCTAGATGCCCGGCTGTCAATGGATGACCATGTGGCAGCCGTGGCAAGGGGGGCGTTCCACCAGGTTCGCCTGGTGCACCAATTGCGCCCCCTTCTGGATCGGGATGCCCTACGCACAGTCACTCATGCGCTGGTGACGTCTCGCCTAGACTACTGTAACGCTCTCTACATGGGGCTTCCCTTGGGACGCGCCCGGAGACTGCAGCTAGTCCAGAACGCGGCCGCGCGGGTTGTCATGGGGAGCTCTAGATACTCCCATGTAACACCTCTCCTGCGCGAGCTGCACTGGCTACCTGTAGTTTTTCGGGTGCGTTTCAAGGTCCTGATTACCATCTTTAAAGCGCTCCATGGCACAGGACCTAGTTACTTGTATCCTCCCACATACATCCCTGCGGCCAATCCGCTCTCACAGGGAGGGGCTTCTCCAGGTGCCGTCCACTAGGCAATGCCAGCGGGCGACGCCAAGGAGTAGGGCCTTCTCTGTGATGGGCCCAACCCTCTGGAATGACCTCCCACCCGATATCAGAACCACCACAGACTTCCGCTCCTTCCGACAAAAATTGAAGACTCACCTGTTTCGATTAGCTGGCCTGGCATAATTATAATTGTGACAACTGTTACCTCCTGGAAACATATTCTTACCTGGTTATTTATAGGGTACGGTTTTAAATTTAACTGATTTTAGGGTTTTTAGAACCAGATTTATATTCTTCCATACAGTTCTTTTTAAATTTTTAACCTCCTCCTTATGTGTATTTATATCTGTATTTATATTTGTATTTGATACTTATTGTTTGTTGTGTGGACTGTACACCGCCCCGAGTCCTTTTCGGGAGAGGGGGCGGTCTAGAAATTCGAAGAAATAAATATACAGAATACAGATGATTCTGTGACAGTGACAATAATCTGCCAGGTACTGCAATCTTCAATTCAGTACTGAGATAATGTCTCATGGTTGCAGCTCCTGAAATATGACTGTACTTTCAATAATATAGCACAGAATGCCACCCTTTATGTCCAGGAGGGAGAAGAACTATGTAGTGTACAGGTAGTCCTCAACTTACATCCGGTCATTTAACAAATGCTCACCTTTATTTGCAGTGTCCTATCATGACCACGATTTGCAATGTCTTTCACTGGTTTCCAGTATTTACTTCACGTTTCCGGCAAAAAATGCCCATTGGGGAAAACAGATTCATTTGACAAATGAAACAAATTCATTTACCCCATGGACAATGTTCCTCCAGGCCTTCCTGTCCTCTACCATCCTCTGGAGTCCATTCAAGCTCATGCCTACTGCTTCAGTGACTCCATCCAGCCACCTAATTCTCTGTCATTCCTTTCTTCTTTTGCCCTCAATCTTTCCCAGCATTAAGGTCTTCTCCAGTGAGTCCTTCCTTCTCATTAGATAGTATTTGAGTATTCACTTTAGGTGGCCAAAGTATTTGAGTATTCACTTAACCACTGCAAAAAATGTTGAAAAATCGGGCCCAGTCATGTGCTGCATCAACTTAACAACCACACATTTCCCCCAGAACATCTCTGCCAGGTAGGTAGAGCTGAAAGTCAGCAACTGAGCCAAGTCACAGGGTGCTTCTAGGGCTAAGGATGAATTAGAACCTGTTTCTCCTCGGGCTTAGCCCAACATCTTACACTCTGTGCCATACGGCAAATACATAATAAGCAAGAATGCCATTTAGAAACATTTTTCCATCTATAAAAACTAAATTCGGGGGTAAGGTAAACATCATATTTTACTCTTCTGGCTGCTCTTACAAAAGAATAGATGTTTTGTTTCTTTTCTTTTTCTTTTTTAAACTAATCAGTAGCTGCCAAATGGTTATATGTAAGTTTGGTTTATATATAACCGCAGGTGGCAGTTTTCCTGCTCCATTCTTGATAACATTGTTAAAACCAAAATACAGGGTTAATCCATTTACAAAAAAAGCCTGATACAATGATGCTTTGAATATTTAAGACAAATCTTAAATTTCATAGTTTTCATAGCAAAGGACTAAACATAGAGCCAAAGGCCCTGCACAGATGTTGTTTGAAGTTCATTCAAATATCATTTAACGGTAGTGGGAAGCTGCAACCAATTCTGGATCCTTGATGGGTGGTAGTTATAATTCTGGGCAAGTACAGGGGGGGGAATCATCCATTGGTTGTTGTGAAGGAGTAATGGGATGAGTGAAGCTTGCGTAGCTCCAGGCAACGGTTGCCAAGGGACTGGGATTTTGGAGGGGTGGGGGTGGGAGTGGGAAGGACATCCAGTTACTACTTTGACAGTGTGCTTCTGACCGATTGCATGGGTTTAATTAAGTATCCTCATGCAGGTATAAGCTTAGGAGATCAATTTTCACACTCACAATAACATTCAGGATGCATCATTCAAATGCAACCGTGGAAAGGTGATAATATTCCGAGATCTGTGGAGAGAAAAAAATGCCTAACATCTGACATCAAAATGGAGATAACGTCACAATAGCTGCTGCTCACCTAGATGTCTGGGAACATCCCACCTCATTAAAATGTCTCTCTGCTAAAAATCAGAGGTTAAGATAATTTCGCCCATGCTTGATACCAATGACAACAGGTAAACATGAATGTCTAAAACCTAAACATAGTAGTTTAACTAACTCAATTGTTCTTTTGTCAATGTCTTCTCCCACATCTAGTTTGGTTCTGTCGTGCTCTGTTTTGGATGAGTTGTTCTACTGAGAGATGTCTGGATAAAATGGCAGCGCCTAGAGCTCTATATTGGCCCTAGTTTCTTTTGAACATTCTCTTGGGTTGCATAGGAACCAGTGACGTGCGGTGAGGTTTATGGCTGGTGAGGCTGGTGAGGTCATCAGGAAGGTGGGGAATGGGACCACGGGTGCTGGAGGCTCAGGCTGCCTCAGTCTCCAGCACACATGATCCCATTCCCCGTCTTCCTGAGCGTGCTCCGCCGGCTTGCGCTCTGCAGTCCTCGAAAGCGACTGGGGAACGACAAAAACCTTCCTGCCTCTGCTGGACTTTGCGCGCTCCTCGCGACTGCATATTGCTTTCGTGCCTTTGTCATCCGGGAGCGCTGACAACATTTCTGCCCCCGCTCTCCACAGCTCCCAGGCGCGCCCGGACGGAGGTAGCCAGAATGGCGCCGAGGCAGTCCGGCGGGCGAGCGACCGAGGATCAGGCTGCCTGATCGTCCGCCCGGACCGCCTCGGCGTCGCTGTGACTGTCGCTTTCGTGCCTTTGTCATCCGGGAGCGCCGACAACACTTCTGCCTCCGCAGCTCCCGGGCACGGGCGGATGGATGTATATAATATTAAACTATACTATACTATACTATACTAAACAATAAACTACAGTGGGCAAGAGTAAAAGCTCTTCTGATATTGGCAGGATAATATTGTAGAGTGTAGGCACCCCAGTTTTTTGTGGTTTTGTTGAATTAAGATATGGTGGAGTCCAACTAAGATCATTTTAAAGTGACGGTGATGCAGTGGTTAGAGTGCAGAACTGCAGGCTCCTTCTGCTGCTCACCGGCTGCCAGCAGTTTGACAAATCGAATCTCACTAGGCTCAAGGTTGACTCAGCCTTCCATCCTTTCGAGATGGGTAAAATGAGGACCCAGATTGTTGGGGGCAATAGGCTGACTCTGTAAACCGTTTAGAGAGGGCTGGAAAGCACTGTGAAGTGGTATATAAGTCTGTTATTGCTATTGTTATTTTCCAGGGCTATTTCTCTGGCACATTGTTTGAAAGATTCTTGATCTGATCAAATCCCATTGGAATCAATATGGGGGGGGGGATTGTAATGGTATAAGGTGGCCCCAAGTAATTTTCACCAAGAAGCCTAGAATTTGTCTTGAAAAGTCAAAGAGTCTGGACAACCTGGGTTGAAAATTAATTTGAGTCAGTAGCTAATATGTAGCATTTGGGCATGAGTTCTAAGTGGAATCATTCCAGTTTCAATCTGAAGGGTTGAATTAGAACAATGAACCAAACCAGGTTCCTTAGAAGCATGACTGAACAGCTTTGAATGGTTCTAGGTTCATGCATAGGCATATTTGAGAGCCCTAGGGCAACTGCAGAACATATTTGGAGAACTTCAAAACCATGTTGTTTTGTATCCAAAATGATGATGGGCATGGTGAAAGTTAACTTTCCTACAAATAAATACGCTAAATCTTAAATAAATCCTTTCTCTGTTGCATTTTATATTGTCTGTATCTTATACCAAAGTGAATTTATTAAGAATTACAGCTGCATGTAGATTACAGCTGCATGCATCCTCCGTCAGGCAGTGCCAGCGGGCGACGCCCAGGAGTAGGGCCTTCTCTGTGATGGGCCCGACCCTCTGGAATGACCTCCCCCCCGACATTAGAATAACGACCGATCTCTGCTCCTTCCATAAGAAACTTAAGACCCACCTGTTCAACTTAGCTGGCCTGGCCTAACTGTAGTTTTTGTGTCCCTCTAGCCTGTATTTTAAATTTTTAGGGATAGATTTTTTAGGTTGTTTTAATTTTTAACTATACTGTACAGCCTATCATTTAATTTGTTTTAATGGGTATTTATAAATATTTAAGTTTTGTATATTGTTTTATTTGTGGTCTGTACACCGCCCCGAGTCCCTTTGGGGAGAGGGGGCAGTCTATAAATTTAATAAAATAAAATAAAATAAAATTAATGCAGTATTGCTTGTGCATACCTCTGTGTTTGTAAACTGGACACAACTGGGGGTTGGGGGGGGGAGATACGGGCTGTTAATTGAAAATAGGCTACCATAGAATCTCACCTGTGGGTATAGAGGTTAGAGCACCAGGCTGGAGACTATGAATCAGTGGGGTGACCTTGGGTCAATGGGCCAGTCACTTCTCCCAGCCCTAGGGAACAGGAATGCAAACCACTTCTGACAAATTTTGTCAAAATAAATAAATACATAAAATTGCAGGGATTTGTCCAGGTAGTAGCCAAGAGTCAAGACTGAATCAAAGGGACAAAACAAAACAAAAAACCCATAGGTTTCAAGTTGCTCTTTTTTCTTTCTATGCTACAGCCATGATTGCAAATGAAATTCTTTGTTATACTTAAATTCAGGTGAGTGTGGCAAGTTTTAACTGTGGCTACAGAATGAGATAAGGTCACATGCTGCTCTCGGATTCTGTCTTTTTCAGCAATCCTTAATCCTTCCCTATACAATCTACTTGTAAATGCTCTGGCAATGCTAACAATGTGGTAGAATTTTACAGCTTTTACTGGAAACACTGTACTGAATAGAGGCTTGCTTAACACCGTACCCCAAAATAATTGCCAACAATCTTTTGAAAACAATTGCTTTAGAATCCTATGAGTAGTTTCTAAAGATCTCAGTTTGATGGTCAGGCCAATTTCATAAGATACATTGTCATGCAGCCTTCTTTGACCGAAGGATAGGCATTAGAAACTTATATAAGCCTTGGTTGACCAAGTGTGATTGGGCACACAAGGAATTTGTCTCTAGCGCATAAGCTCTCAGTGTACATACAATCAACAATAAGTGCCTTGAAAGAGCTACACCTTTGAAATTGTTACAACAGGAGATATCCCTGGCAGTTGCTACAGCTGCAGTTTTTCTAACCAGATCATCAATTCTGAGTGGCAAATGTTGCTATCTTACTGAACTTCTGAACCATTAAAGTCTGATAGGATAAAATTGCAACATAAGCAATTATCTACTTGTCTTCCCTTCACATGCAAGGAGAAACTGATAGTTGAAACGCAGAGTGAGAGCGAGAGAGAGCAAAGCTGACTAATTACAAAACTTGCTGGCTTTGTATATGTCACTCTGTATGTTAACAGACAAAAGCAGCAGCAAGAAGGAGTACATTTTAAAGCATATACTGTATACAGGGATGGTTGGGTGCTGGTGGTATAGAGACCACAGTGAACTTCAATGTAAGGGTTCCAGAAGGGGAATTGGGGAGAAATTACAAAACAACGGCTTTAATATGAGCGGATGATACTTGAAGTGAAGGTAAAATGAGAAAACACGAAGGGAAAGCTTATTAACCAAGATACAAATTGATGCTGCGTTTGCCTGGATCGCTTGAGTTTTTCCAGCTTCATTCTTCATTTCTTGAAGTCAAGCAGATCATTGCTAGACTGGAATGGGTAGAAATGCAGTAGCCCATTACTGCTACACTTTTCATTTGGAAAAGTGATACTTCTTTCTATGTGTACCAGAGAATAAATGAACAAAATTGATATTCACAGTGTATATTCTCCTATAGCAAGTGATACACAAGGAGCACGCAACAAAACTTAGCTGCAAATTCTGGAAAAAAATATATTAATTTTGGCTTATATGTATGTTCTAGTTCTATGCAAAAGGTTTGAAATGTATTTATTCAAATATAAATTTTCATGTGATGTTTACTTCATCCATCTCTAATTCCATGTGGAAGGAGCTAAGGACTGTTACTACAATGTGCTCACCAACACAGGCAGTCTCAAAAAGTAAAATTTGGGGGAGACTAGAGCCGCCTGCTTTGTGTATCTTCAGCAATATGGATGTTTCAAAGCTGGCTAAACCCATTTTTTCAGGCTGATGGCACCCCATGTGCCCATGAGCCTGAAACATGAGGCCCCTTCTGAGGGAGCAGAGCTAAATCACATATGTACAATCTGATCTCTTTAGCTTGCATATGAAATCTAGAACGTTGCCTTCAATCTCTGGAAACCTTCCAAAGTCATTATAAATGTGTAATTTTTAATGTGCCAGAAGTATTGGCTACATTGGCTGAAGATATTATATACATTTACACTTATACTTAATAAATATATTAAGTCAAATTTAGTTTTTCTCTTCATCACCACAAGGAGTTTGATGCTCAAAGGCCAAGGGTACATTAGGCTTCAATCTAGAACAAACTAGTCATTCCTGGTCTAAATGAATAAAAGGCACATTTGGCTATTACTATCAACTTAAGGTTCCCTTACAATAAAAAGATGAAAAGACCCTTGAGTCAAGCATGACTCTGGGCATTGCCTAGACAAAAAGCATGTAGTTTGATTTGCAATAATATTAAAATGCTTGCCATTAATGCTTGACTTCCAGAGTATTTCCGCAACTATAAAATACTGAAATTTCCTTGCAATCTTCATCTAAATACCACCCAAGTGTAGCTCTGCTTATGTCTTTTAGCTGTGCCAAGATTGGTTGGGAATTACTATTGGCCATGACACAAGTAATAATAATTCATAGCCGTATTTAAATAAAGAGTTGGTTGTTACATTTCTGGAGCCTCTCTCAGTCTGTTATAGACTTTAAAAGTGTGTCAAATCTGATTAATTTCTGCAAGCAGGCTATGAACAGGGTTTTGAAGGTTAGTGGGGATGGATTCCAGCAACTTCATGCTTCTTAAAAGTAATTAGCACAGTGACATCATTACATCATGATTTGTTGGATTATATACTGCAGAAAATGGGAAGAAGTCAAGGAAGTAAACCGGATTGTAAAACGTTGAAAATGAACTTTTTAAAATGCTAATCTTCTTTCAGATCTGACCTGAGACTTCTTAAAATTAAAAATGAATTGGGGTGTAAGGTGTCAAATATATTATTCCTAGGTATATTATTCAAGCATTAAAATTAATGTAAAATTAATATACGAAGGCGCTGTGTACGATTAGACTCTTCCAGCATATTGCAATACAAAAATAAATAAAGGACGGCTCTCAGAGGTGGTATGTGGGCAATACTACAATAGCTGTCCTGCACATCAAAACAGCAACATGATACCGAGAAAAATACATAGCTCTTAGTGCTGCATTTATTCTCAGGTACATTGCCCTTTGCATATGGGTAGACCCACATCGTACAACCAATGCTGAAACATGATCTACTTTTACGTCTTGTGACTAGTCCTGGCTTTTATGAAAACAGACGAGTTAGGGTGTTTGTTTGTTTTTTGTTAAAAGGAGGTTTATTTCATTTATGTATAAACTGTTTTACTTCATTTTAACTCAGAGTGATGAACAATGCATGGAAAGTAATGAGCTCAAGCAATATTTCCAGAAATGTATTTTTAGGTGTTTTGATACTGCCAGATGGTAATGTCTTAATGATGGGGGAGCGAGGTGATTGGATATCCAGGGGAATAATAATAATTTAATGTGAGCTTTGAATCCCTACAACCAGGCGGCAAATCTCTACAATGTTTAATTGAAACAACCGTCATAAATTATGTATTTGTTACTGAAATGGATTATTCGGTTTAAGGTTGTATACAAAATATGGTACTGAATAGTCAGCAGTGACTTGTTAATCGCCTCACGTTACAGATGCTCCTTTCCAGTTGGATAACCGGCTGAGCAATTCTGACATGAAATGTCCCATCCATTCATTCATCCACGATATCAAACAGACCAAGGAAAGGCTAGGATAGGGGTCAGCAATCCTGCGGCTCTGGAGCCACATGTGGCTCCTTCATCCCTCTGCTGTGGCTCCCTATTGCCAGTTGGTGCCACAATTTTGAGAGGAGCTTCCGGTTGGGAGGGCAGGAAAGCATAGTGCATCTGGGGGAGACTCTATGGCAAGGAGTGGATTTTCTGGTCAGCTCCACAATTGATAGGGCTTTCGGTTAGGACAGGTAGAGGAAAAAGGACGCCGCGCTAGGAGGAGACTATGGTGGGGAAACCAGACTTTCAGTTGGCTCCAGAATTGAACATGGGGCTTCCGTTTAGGACCTTTGTGGCTCTTTGAGTGTTTAAGGTTGCCGACACCTGGGCTAGGATTATAATACAGCTCTTTCATAGTCCTCCTCCTTTAAAGACCAGAGATGAAACAGAGCAGTGTTGGGTTCTGGATCCCATTCCAACCAGTATGGTTGGAACTGGCCCGGCGTCGCCCACATGGACAGGCGCAGTGTACGCACACATGTGAACAATGCACGCATGCGCTGTACCTGCCAGAGATGCTTCCGCAAGCCTCCACGACGCTCCAGCTGCTCGGTGGAAGCGCCGAAGTCTTTAAAGGACAGGTAAGGAGCTGTACAGGGGCGTACCGCCTACAACCCACCACTGAAACAGAGTTGCCTAACCAACCTGGAGCAAAAGATTATGTGTCAGAGTTTTGAATGAGAAGCTGGAACTGCAGATAGGCCCACGAAGACCAAGACCTGCATGTACCCAAGAGCAGAGATAAACAGAATCACGGTTCATTGAAATGTAATTAAAATGACACCCCCTGCACCAAAGCCTGGAATTCAGCGGGTGTAACTCTTGCCTACATTTCTACAGTTCTAAGTGAGTGTCGCCCCATTTTCTTTCCACAGCTGCTAAGTGAATCACTGCAGGTGCTAAGTTAGTAACGCGGTTGTGAAGTGAATCTGGCTTCCCCATTGACTTTGCTTGTCAGAAGGTCACAAAAGGCATTCACATGACCGTGGGACATTGCAACTGTCATAAATATGGGTCAGCCACCAAGGATCTGAATTTCGTTCATGTGAACCAGGGGGATGCTGCAACCAGGGGGGATGCGAAAAATGGTCATAAGTAACTTTTTTCAGTGCTGTTGTAACTTCGAATGGTCACTAAATAAACTGTTGTAAGTTTATTGACAATGCTGTCATTTTAAGATATCTTTAATATGTCATTGTTCCAAGTAACACAGCCATTGAAAGCAGAACTCCAAGGCAGGTAGATTCCTCAAAGAACATATTTTTGTTTTGACGGATCAGCCAGTCTATCTACTTTCCCCCTCCCTTCCCCCTCTCAGGGCTTGTGACAACTATGGGGCAGCAAAAGATGGCTTCAGCCAGGTTGGCTTCAGAGTTATCATAATAATAATGCCCATGTTGGGTAGTAAGGCAGCTGCCTTACCCATTGGGGCAGGCACAGCAGTCTCCTAAGCTCCCTGGACATTCCTCTCTCCTGGACAGAATTGTGGCTTCCCAGCAGCTCCCTAACTAGCCTGATCTTAGCCAAGCCAGTCATGGGCCCTGAATATTTAACTGTTTGTTTACTCCATCGTCTTGTTTTATCTTGGGGAAGAAAAGGCTGTAGCCATCTTTGCAAAATATGGGACACCTTTTGCCAGGTTTAGTTTGCCAATCATTGCTGTTAAGATGTTTTAATGTCTTTTTCTATTGCTTTGGTTTTCTCATGGGAAAAAGCTATATTGGGGGAAGGGAAACAAAGCTTACTGTAAGGCTCAAGAGTCTGTTCTTTAATATAGAAAGATAATGTTGCAAAAAGGGAATATTTCTTCATTTAACTTTTTTTTGCACTTCTTAATAATCAAAATGCTTTCATATGCATATTTGTTTTCTGAAGGAAATGAATCTGCACTTTGTGTATTTGGTGCACACCAGGAGTCTGCAATGCAAGCAACTTGACCAGATGTACAGGTGCCTCTCTGGGAAAAAAAAGCACAGGAAGGAAGTGACAGCTTACTTCACCCTTAAGAAGCATCCTTTGGGGTTTTCTTTTCAGTCATTTCTATCAAGAAGACAGACATTTCCCAATTTTGAAATTTTGACAATGCACATTTATAGTTAGATTTCTTATAAAATGGAAACAGAGACTTTACAACAAAATGATCATAAATATATTATTCAATTAAAAAATTGCAATTTTTGTTTCAGATTTAATGCAAGCTGCCATGGCGAGATAGCATGTTATAAATAAATAAAGCCAAGTTTTGTTGTTATCGTTGTTGTCCCACCTGTAGAGAAAATTCAAAATAAAAAGGAAAACAGGAAACCACTGGACTGCATAGATGGTGTTCTATGAAGCTGTGCAATGCCGGCGGCTTCGGGAGATGCTGGCCGGTGGGGAGGGGGGACTAGGCTAGCACAAATGCTTACCTGTGTGTAGGCAGGAGGAGGCAGCTCTGTGGATCCACTTGGCGAGTCAGGGCGAGCGTCTGAGCTGGCCAGTTCAGGGACGTTGTCAGCCAGCCGTCACTATGGTTTGGCGATCTAAATCCAATTACCGCTATCGATTCGCCCGAACCGGTCTGAACCGGGAGCAACTCACCTCTGGGCAATTCTTAAGCCGCCTGCGCATATTTGTTATAATTCACTTGGAAAGGTATTTTTACTGTAAAGACCTTCTTCTCAGTCAGGGCTTCTGACTGGACAATAAAACAAATTTCTTCCTTTAACTATCACAGTTCTTTTGTTTCTTCCAAGTCTGGCTGGAATCAAGCTTGTTGTGGGGGCCTCTTCAGGTCACAAAAGGCGGGTCTGTTCCTGCACATAACCGAGTCAGTTGTACCTCACCAGCCTGTTTTAAATATTTGCTATAGGCTTTTTAAAAAAATAATTAAGCATGATAATGAAATGATTATAATACATAAGATTTTCATGAGGGCATATTCATGTTAATTAAATGTAACCCCACTGAAAACTATTCCTTCTTTCAGCATATTTGTACGTGTGGATATACACACACATGCTGTTTCTTGACATTGCTATTCGCTTCAAGCATGAAAACAGGGACTTGGTGTTCTTCTGGATAAACTTGTGTGTTTTCCTATATGGGAAATGGAACAATGGTTTAGACTTCTGGCAATACAACCTTTTGCACTTTTAATCTCTCCTGAGCTTGAGGAACTGACATCCTGCAGTGTATATAGCTTTCCAACTTTATGGTTGAAATTAACTGCATTAGGCTCACTGTTCTAAACAAGCCAATACATAAATAAAGGAAACAAAGCATACAATTAACATTTCCACAAATCATAAACTCCTCGTATGGCTGTGTCAATACCTCTTTCTAAGCTTAATTGTTCCACAAGTTGTTGAGATACAGCAATGTTTGCTGCCAAAAGGTGGGCACCTTGGACCTTTTATTTATATTCTAGTGTAAATAGATTAAAATACTGAAATAAGCCCTAATGGGAGGGGGAGGGGAGTGCCCCTGTATTTATGAGACAATGCTAGGAATAAAAAAAGTCAGCCTAGGAAGGCAGTGTAGAAAATTCAGAAGTAAACTCATCTACTAACAGTAGACAATCTCTTAAGAAGACCTTGGATTGAAGTTGGCTCTGCTAAATGATAGGTCTGTTGGTGATAAGCCCCTGCTTCTCTACAGGTAGTCCTCATTTAGTGACTGCCTTGGACAGAAACATTTGCAGTTACAACAATGATGAAAAAGAAGTAACTTTGCAATCAATCTTTGCATTTATGACATTTTCAGATCTTTAAAGCAAAGGAAAGCTGAAATAAGATTGTAAGCACAGCAGCAGTTGCATTTAGCAATCTCTTACTTAATGATTTGAGTTGCCAGTCCAAATGGTGGTCACTAAATGAGGACTACCAGTAATGGAGAAGAGAGTAGAGCTAGAATGTATTACAGAACCTTGGCTCAACAAGCTCTGGGAGACAGATTTCAAGTTGTACACCAGCCACTACACCAAGGTTAGGAAATGGAGGAGGGATGGCCATGATATACTGTGAGAATTAGATATATTTTTCCTCTAAATCTGAAGTTAATATAAGTGATTTTGGTTAACAACCATAAGTGGGAGTACTACTAGTATATTGGCCTGTAATATCCTGTAGGTTCCTCCCCCCTCCAAGAGCTTTTATTTCATATCCAAGCTGGTGGTCCCCCAAAATTTGTTTACTGGGACCTAGATGAGTGTAGCGTACTTTTACTATTATTGCATCTCTAAATGATATTCATCCAATGCTCTTGACCATGGTATTATTTTGGACTATTTATTAAAGACTGAAGTTAGGACACTGTTCTTTCTGAGTAGGTGGTGCCACTTGAAGTTGGTGGGAGAGAGAAGTCTTCTGCTTTATATCTGCACTCCCAGGCTGAGTAGAAGAGATGGTAAAAGTCTTGACCTGGAGCATGGAGATTTTGTGGCGACTTCTGGTTTCTATTGATACAGAACAGGTACTATGGATTATCCATTTGTAGGTCTTGATGGAGTTGCACTTCATTTGGAGGATCAACTTTAGTATGTTGGTTCTTGTGGACGTCTGGCTCCTGCTAGAGCAACAGGTAGAAACGGTAGTTAGGGAAGTCCTTGGCCAGCTTGTGTGGTGCCCCATTTGCTATCTTTTCTAGATGAGAAGGTTCCAAACACAGGGAAACATGCTGTTAACAACTCCTGGTTAGGCTACTGCAATTTGTTGTACACGGAGTTCAGCTATTCAGCAGGTTCTGACCAGTTCTGGAAAACTGGTAGCAGAAATTTTGAGTAGTTTGGAGAACCGGTAAATACCACCTCTGACTGGCCCCGCCCCCATCTATTCTCTGCCTCCCGAGTCCCAGCTGATTGGGAGGAAATGGGGATTTTGCAGTAACCTTCCCCTGGAGTGGGATGGGAATGGAGATTTTAGAGTATCCTTCCCCTGGAATGGGGAGGAATGGAGATTTTAGAGTATCCTTCCCCTGCCTCACTCACCAAGTCACGCCCACAGAACTGGTAGTAATTTTTTGGGGAATCCCACCACTGATGGAGTTGCACTTGATGCTGGTCTGGAAGTTACAAACGACACAGAATGTGGCTGCCTAGTTTGTGACTAGCACTAACAGGCTTAGTAGCAGAGTCATCTCCATCCTGTGGGAGCAGTACAGTTCACCAGTAAGCTTTTGGGCCCAACTCATGATGGTGATGTCACCTATAACTCTTTTTATGGATTAGCTTTTTGCTACCTTTGAGGTAGTCTGCTTCAGGTAGAAGCTACCTGCCCAATACACATCATAATGGGAAGCAGCATCTAAGAGATTATGTGACAGATCATGGTCTTTTTGATGCAGCCTCCTCATCTTGGAAGAGTTTGTCTACTCCAGTCAGAAAGCCATCTACCCTTAATAATACTCTGGTTGTATTAACCTCCCAGTTAATACTCTGGTTGTAAACAATGCTCTTCTGCAGAGAAAGCTCCCATTACAGGGAGAGTATTTATTTATAGATTTTAGTTGATTATTGCATTACTGCTATTAAATTATTATCATAATTATATTGTGGGTAGTGGTGGGTTTCAAAATGTTTTAGAACCTCTTCTGTAGGTGTGGCCTGCTTTGTGGTAGTGGCTTGCTGGCCATGTGACCGGGTGGGAGTGGCTTGCCAGCCACTGTGACTGGGTGGGTGTGGCCAACTTGTAAAATGTGGTGAAACACACTTAACGCTCTTGCTTAGCAACCAAAATGTTGGCTCAGAAACTCTGGCATTTGAAGCACACAAGTCTTAAAGCTGTCAAGTTACAAGACCTTTGCTCCCCTAACCCTTTAGAAAAAAAACCCCAGGGGTATTCAAACTTGACAGCTTTAAGACTTGTGGACTTCAACTCCCAGAATTCCTCCTCCAGTCATGTTGGCTCAGGAACTCTGACATTGAAGTGTGCAAGTCTTAAAGCTGTCAAGTTAGAAGATCCTTGCACCCAGGGCCGGATTTAGATGAAAAGAGGCCCTAGGCTATTCCACTTATGGGGCCCTTTCACCTCCTATTGTTAAGTTTGTAAATTACATGAGAGATAATAAAATACATCATTACTGCGATATATATCAATATATTAAATGAAACATGTTGTAATTGGTACTAACCTTTATAAAAAATGTGGCACGGATAAATAAAAGGCCCCTCTTGATCTTGAGGCCCTAGGCTGAAGCCTAGTTAGCCTATAGAAAATCCGGCCCTGCTTGCACCCCTAACCCTTTAGAAAAAAAAAACCCAGGGGTGTTCAAACTTGACAGCTTTAAGACTTGTGGACTTCAACTCCCAGAATTCCTCCTCTCGCTCTTCATCTTGATGATGTGGGGACGAGCGGGGGGAGGGAGCTGGAACCGGTTCTAAACGGCACTGTAGATTTGTGGAACCTCTTCTATAGAAGAGGTTAGAACTGGCAGGAACCCACCCTTGATTGTAGGGCACTTTGAGTATTGTAAGTAGGTGGCACGCCAAAGATCTGATCATTCATGAAAATTTTTCATCTGGAGTTTTCTCCCCCCTCCCCTCACATTTTTAGGAAATTAAATTGCCAAAATAAGAATTATGGGGACTGAGAGGAAGGTGAATACTGAGGAAGGAGTAGTTGGAAGCAATTGATGAGACCCTCCAAAAGGCAGGAAGGCCTGGACTCTTGGTTTGTACTGTGCATGTGATGGAGTTAAGTACTGTTTGTAAGCATAGATGAGTTTGGAGAGACATGGCGAATGGAGTTGTTGTAAACTTGGCTTAGAGGTGGGTTTTTTTCAAAAAAAAAATCCTGTGCTTTTTAATATCTTTGCTTTCCCATACTTCATTTTTGCTTTCCATGAGTTTATTCTGAGAGAGAACAGTGTGCCCAGTATATACTTTTTTTGAAAAAAAGAATTGGTCTTACATGGCCCTAGTCTTCACAAACATTAATCTTATTGTGCCTGAAGGTCTCTGCTGCACTCAAAAGCCTTCAGGTGAGATCCTATTTCAGATCGTGTGTGTTGTGCGGACCTTAATTAACCTGCTCAGCAGATTAATTAAGGGTCTCCTCCTCTTAGCCTCCCATCTATCACAGCGGATCTCCATACTGCGAGTAAACAACCCACTTTTAAACCGGCCTTTAAACTTCTTTAAACGGTCTTTCGCTGTGCTTCTTGCAGATAATACTATTATCTTATTATTTTCGTGTTCCCCTTTCATTCCAAAGGCTACGGATGATCGGAACGCGTTTCTCGAGTTTTTAAAGCGAACTAAAACGCGGCTTTCGATATCTCTCACGGCCCTCGGCGCTCACACCCTCCACCCGCACATCCTGCCTGGCTCACCACAGCCGCACCCCTCGCGCGCCCCCTCTCACGGCCTCTCCCGCGGGCACACACGGTGGCTCCATCCCACGACGTGAAGGGGAGCAGGGTCCCCAGGCGGGCCACACCGGGAAGGAACACGGGACGCTGGGTTGGCCCTGAGCGGCCGGGGGGGGGGCACTTCAAGAAGCCCCCATCACAACTCGCGCGGGCAGCGCTCCCCCCTTCAGCTTGGACTGCGAAAGTCCAGCTTGGGGGGTGTTGGACTGCGAAATCCAGCTGTGGTGTGTGTGTGTGGAGTTTGGATTGCGAAAATCCGGCTGTATTGTGTGGGGGGCCGGGCTTGGACTGCGAAAGTGCAGCTGTGTGTGTAGTTGGGGGGACTTGGACTGGAAAGTCCAGCTGTGGTGGGGGGGTTGGACTGGGAAAATCCAGCTGTGAGGGGGACATGGACTGAGAAAGCGCAGCTGTGTGTGTATAGGGGGGCTTGGACTGAGAAAGTGCAGGTGGCTTGGACTGCGAACGTCCATCTGTGTGTAGTGGGGGGGGGCTTGGACTGGGAAAGTCCAGCTGTGTGGGGACTTGGACTGAGAAAGTGCAGCTGTGTGTGTAGTGGGAGGGGGCTTGGACTGCGAACGTCCAGCTGTGTGTAGTGGGAGGGGGGCTTGGACTGGGAAAGTCCAGCTGTGTGGGGGCTTGGACTGCGAACGTCCAGCTGTGTGTAGTGGGAGGGGGGCTTGGACTGGGAAAGTGCAGCTGTGTGTGTAGTGGGAGGGGGCTTGGACTGCGAACGTCCAGCTGTGTGTAGTGGGAGGGGGGCTTGGACTGAGAAAGTGCAGCTGTGTGTGTAGTGGGAGGGGGCTTGGACTGCGAACGTCCAGCTGTGTGGGGGCTTGGACTGCGAACGTCCAGCTGTGTGTAGTGGGAGGGGGGCTTGGACTGGGAAAGTGCAGCTGTGTGTGTAGTGGGGGGGCTTGGACTGGGAAAGTCCAGCTGTGTGGGGGCTTGGACTGCGAAAGTGCAGCTGTGTGTGTAGTGGGAGGGGGCTTGGACTGGGAAAGTGCAGCTGTGTGTGTAGTGGGAGGGGGGCTTGGACTGGGAAAGTCCAGTTGTGTGGGGGCTTGGACTGCGAACGTCCAGCTGTGTGTGTAGTGGGAGGGGGCTTGGACTGCGAACGTCCAGCTGTGTGTAGTGGGAGGGGGGCTTGGACTGGGAAAGTGCAGCTGTGTGTGTAGTGGGGGGGGCTTGGACTGGGAAAGTCCAGCTGTGTGGGGGCTTGGACTGCGAAAGTGCAGCTGTGTGTGTAGTGGGAGGGGGCTTGGACTGGGAAAGTGCAGCTGTGTGTGTAGTGGGAGGGGGGCTTGGACTGGGAAAGTCCAGTTGTGTGGGGGCTTGGACTGCGAACGTCCAGCTGTGTGTGTAGTGGGAGGGGGCTTGGACTGCGAACGTCCAGCTGTGTGTAGTGGGAGGGGGGCTTGGACTGGGAAAGTGCAGCTGTGTGTGTAGTGGGAGGGGGGCTTGGACTGGGAAAGTCCAGTTGTGTGGGGGCTTGGACTGCGAACGTCCAGCTGTGTGTGTAGTGGGAGGGGGCTTGGACTGCGAACGTCCAGCTGTGTGTAGTGGGGGGGGGGCTTGGACTGGGAAAGTCCAGCTGTGTGAGGGCTTGGACTGCGAAAGTGCAGCTGTGTGTGTAGTGGAAGGAGGCTTGGACTGCGAAAGCCCAGCTGTGGGGGGGGGGGGCTTGAACTGCGAAAGTGCCGGTGTGTATGTGTAGGTGGCTTGGACTGCGAAAGTCCAGCTGTGTTGTGCGTTGTGGGGGTGGACTGCGATAGTTCGTGCGTTTGTGTCTGTGTGTGTAGGGCGGGGGGAAATGCCCCGACGCGCTTCCCTCCCCAGGGCACAGGAGACCGCACCCGCCTCCCCCCACCCAGGCGGGCAAAGCCTTAGGGGCGTTTCTTTCGGCTCTTTGGGCCGCCCCCTCGCGCTCGTCCCTTAGGCCCGGGCGGAGTGGGCGGGGCTGGTGCTCGTTCCCCAGCCAGGACGTCGAGCTAACTGCGTGAGCCCTGCCCGCCTGTCGCCCAGCCAGCCAGCGAACGAGCGGCCGCCGCGGGACGGAGTTGGAGTTTGTCAAGTGGCGTCTGGCGCTCAACAGGAGGCCGCTGCCAGACGAGGAAGCCGCCCGCCCGGCTCAAGAAACCTCGTTCTTCTCCCCCCCCCCAGCCCCTCTCCTCCTTCGCCATGGCCGAGGCGCCTCACCCCGTGGAGACCGACCCCGATTTCCAGCCTCTGGCTCGGCCGAGGTCCTGCACTTGGCCTCTGCCCCGCCCGGAGCTCGCCCCGTCTAGTCCGGGACAGACGCCCACTGCAACTCCGGCGAGGGCCGCGTCTCCGTCCCGCTGCGGGCTGGTCACGGCCCTCGGCGCCTCCTCCTCTTCCTCCGCCGGCGGTGACCTGCTGAGTTTGCTGGAAGCGGGCGGAGGCGAAGGCTTCGAGGCGGGCAGCTCCGGAGCCGGAGACCTCGGAGTTTCAGGCGGTTGCCTTTGCGGGGAGTTCCCGTGCCTTCAGCACCCGCAGCAGCAGCAGCAGCATGCAGGGCCCGCCGCCTTGGCCTCGGTGACGGGCCCTCGCAAGAGCAGCTCTTCCCGCCGCAACGCTTGGGGCAACTTGTCCTACGCGGACCTCATCACGAAGGCGATCGAAAGCGCCCCGGAGAAGCGGCTCACTCTCTCCCAGATCTACGAGTGGATGGTCAAGAACGTGCCGTACTTCAAGGACAAGGGGGACAGCAACAGCTCCGCCGGATGGAAGGTTAGCAGGCACCGGGGTTTGGGGAGGGGGGGTTTGTGGTCGGTGGCATCGCCCCCCCACCCGGCCAACTCCGGCCAACTTTGCTTTCGGCGTAGATTAAATGCGGAAAGACACAGACTCTGCCTCGCCGAGAGGTAACGTGAGGCCGGCGGAGGAGAGGAGGAGGGAAGTGGAAAGAGCCGAGCAATTTAGCTGCTCAAGACCCTTGTGGTTTCCTCCGCTTCCTGCCTCCCCAAATCTGCAGAGAGCCAGCGGGATAATCTCTACAGGTAGCCCTCGACTTAACGACTACAACTGAGCCCATTGGGGCTCATTGCTTAAGTGAGTTTTGCCCCATTCTAGTGGTTGTTAAGTTTATTTCTGCAGTTGTTAAAGTTAGTAACAGGGTTGTTAGGTGAATCTGGCTTCCCCATTGATTTGACTTCTCAGAAGGTCGCAAAGGGGATCACATGACCCCGGGACACCAAAACCGTCATAATATGAACCAGTTGACAAACGTCCGAATTTTGATCACGTGACCTTGAGGGATGTTGCTATGGTGGTAAGTGTGAAAAATGGCCATAAGTCACTTTTTTCAGTACCATTGTAACCTTTGAACGGTCACCAAATGAACGTAAGTCAAGGACTACCTGTAGTTGTCTAGTATGCAGTCACTTTCCCCCCTTCCTGTTGATGCTGGGGATGGGTTTTCACGGACTCTCAGTTTCCCACTGCGTCCTCTTTTTTCTTGGTGTTCGCAGATGAAGAGCCACTTGGGCAGTGTTAGGTTGAAGAAGGGTCCCCAGATCCTTTGGTCCTTTCCTGTCTTTGTCCCAGTTGCTATACATAACTCGCTAGACAGCTGGTTTCAAGCGCAGCTGTGTCATTTCCTCTGGTATTTTTGAGAGGCCCTTGAGTGATCCAGGCACTTGAGCAGTTTTGCTTGACTAATGCAGCCTTTCTGAACTTGATGCTCTTCGAGTCTTTCACGCTCCCACACGATAGTCCAACACATCTGGAGGGTGTCATGTTGGCTAAGGTTGGATTGAGGAGTAACTGGATATTACAGGTGTAGCTGTATTGCAGTACAAAGTTGACTTCTTTCTATATTGCTTCCACATTATACCAAGGCAGATTTTCTTCCTTTTCGGAAATCTACCAGCGTTCATAGCCATAGTCAGTTAATTCACGTTAAGCATCTATATCTGATAGCTTTGAGAAAGTACAAATTAGGAGAAACAAATAATGTATAACAGTTCTCAACAGTATAGTATGGTGGTTTTTTTTAAAAAAGAAAGGTACTGCTACATTCATATTTTACTAATGTATCTTGGTGTAGATGTTACCTAATGGAGGGAAATGACTAGTTGAAATGCTTGAGCTTTTTTTTTTGGGGGGGGGGGTGTCCTTCCAGTGGGCAAGATATTACACTTACTAACATTTGAGAGAATTTCTCACGGGAGTTGATATGTTTTCTTGGCTCCTGAATTCTCACTCGTTATTTAAGTTCAGTAAAGTAGCGTACAAATATTATCTGCACACTTTCCAAAGGAAAAAAATTGGAGTCGACATTTTTTGGTAGAAGCAAAAGAACTAAATTATTAATATGTTAAGGAGATATACTGTTAATTCACAACAAATTCCCAATGTTATAATGTGATAATTACTGGTAGAAAAAAGAACAAATGTATTGAGGGAGAGCGGTGGCAATCTTCATCAAAGTTAGCCTTTTGGTGGTGCCCAGAATTGTCAATCCCAGAAGAATATTATGGAAATATATGAGCAGTAGAACTTGGTAGCATGTCATTTGAGAAAAGAAATAGTTTGTCGGCTTTCCCATCTCCATTTCTGGAAAAATACTAGTTAACAGTGATCATTTGCTTAGCTAACATATTATTCAACAAAGCATAACCCCCAGATTTAAAGTTTAGTTTCATTTTGTTAGTTTTAATTAATTCAATATTTGCAGTTCTAACAAATAGATCCCATAAATACAATGAACAGACCAATAGTTTTCATTTTCAGGAACGGAAAATGGGAAACACACTTCAATGAAGTCAAGGGCAATGCAGTAAAGTAGCTGTTCAAATGTTTACGGATTGTTGTGATTGAATGTTCAGTAAGAAACTATTTCCAGTTTCCTTTTGTCTGGACGTAATTTCAAATATAATTGATCTCTGTTGTTTATGTAGACAGCTATAATTTGAGTATGTCACAAATACTGAACTTCTCTACAGAAATCTGCTATGTACTAACGTAGTATGAAAGAAGGAAGTGTTCCTGCCTTTAACTAGTTTAGAGAAAAAAATGCTTTTCTTGGTGAAGCTTTTTTACCCAGGAAAATGTGTGCTGATGAATATTTTTAAATAGCATGGCTGTGCAAGGGTCTAGTTGCTGATGCCTACTGAATAGGCTAACATAGGGTGAAAAATATGTACAATATTCAGTTTTCTGTAATAAGCATCTGTTGTGTCATATTCAGTGTCTGAATTGCTTAAGAAGTCAATACAAATATTTGTTCATTCCTCAATATTTGCATTATTTGGCAAGTACTTTTCCTTGAAATGCCCCTTTTATATAATTCTCTGGAGAGTACATTTGATAGTATATACATTTTTTAAAATTAGAAATCAAGGACTACTGTGTTCTGATTTAAAGTTCAGATTAATTTGGTTAAATTTATATCAAATAAATATGTCCTTTTCCTAGACACAAAAAATTGTCTTGCATTTGATTGATTTAAAACTAAATGGCACTTACTCTTATTCCATTACATTTCTATTCAGCAATTTTTAATATTCAAGTAAAATCTAGTTTTTATAAATCTTGGTAATACATTTACTTTGAAATAATTATACATGATAATAAAAAAACACCTGCATTTCTTGAGTGCTACATAATTCCTGAGCCAGGCATAATTCTGGCTGTCTATGCTTTTTACCTCTTAAAGATGAAAAATGCTCTTACAATATATTACATTCTTTAGTTTTAAAACTTAAGTCTTTTCAAAAACAACTAATCAGACTGCAGTTTGGCTTAGCAAAAGCTGCACCTTTCATCAGTTTGTTCATGTGGTGTCTGTATCCATTGAATCATATAACAAAATATAATAATTTGTATGGATAAAATTAGAGAAATCAGGTCTGAGCCGTAAAAATCCCAGTGGCCACTAGATGGCAGGAAAGAGACACAGAAAACTCTATTTTGTTTGCTCCCATCTAGTAATTGTCCTGGGTTTTGCAGGCCACATCTGGTGACCCTAGAAAAAATAAGCAACCTCTGTTGTAAAATCTGCCTATAGATCACAGCCTACTGGCTCACTGTGCTGCAGAAATACTCTTTGAGGTATCTGAGATTTCTGTGAGTAGAAGCAGCCAGAAGTAGTTTTCAGTGATTTGCCTTCTTTTTTTGCATTTCCAATCTGCTCTGAAGGCTTCAAAACAACATGGGAAATGGTGTGGTGAATTGTACAGAGAAGAGGAATTGCCAAAGATGCTATATATTTTTTCTGCTCATGGTGGCGTCTGTACAAAAATGGATTAAAATGGATAAAAACTTGTGTTTAAAATTCTATATTTCCTTCAGTGTTTTTGGTGAGATAACCTAATAAATCTAATCCTCAACAATCTCTAATTGTTAATTCTGGAGAAAGATATTGAGCACCAAGAAATTTGTGTGAGTCGGTTTATTTAAATGTTAGAAAATGAACTGTAACCTGCCCAGGTTACATGTCAATAACAATTTGTTCCATTTTATAGAGAAACTGGTGTGGAAAGATGGTTTGCTATGATAGGATTAAAAGGAGACTCTTAGTATAGGATGTGGGTCTTTGTCAGTATTTTAGCTCTGCAAACAAACTTGGAGATACAGCTGTTCACACCCCTCAATGCCCTCTGCCTGAACTGATGGATTTGTCAATTTGAGTTTTGAATATAAGTTTTACTCAAAAAGTAAATCAAGTAAAATAGATTTACTCATCCATACATCAAAGTGATAATGCAGATTGCATTGTGCTCTATATTCATAAGTCAGTACAGACTGTTGATGACAAACCTACCTGTTACTGCTGGTTAAAATTAGTATGTGACATTTGTGTAGTTGATTCAGTTTACTTGATTTCCTGGACTCAAAATTGAAGACAATGTTATAACCAATAAAATAGGAACTTCAGCCTATCCATGTGAATTAGATATTCCATATTAGAAAGGAATATACAAACAAAGCAGCAGTTCTTCTCAGTTTTAAGAAAAGAGATCATCTGTTTCCTGAGTATTTTTACTTTCTGGTTACTTAAAGTACTACATTTGTTGCTAATGAAAACTGTGACTCTCCCATTCTTAAATGTTCCTTAAACATTTGGGCAAAAGTTGGCAACTGACTGTTCAGGGCTATAATTCCTGTAAAGCCATGCCAGGATAGTCAGTAGTCAGAGGTAACCTGAAGTTTAGAAATATCCAGGAATTAGAATTGTATCCTTAGGGGTCATTTTAGTAATTCTGAAAAGTGAAAAAGTATAGAAGTCGCTCTGCTTCTGAAGCACATGAATAAGTCTCCACACCACAATCCAAAAGGATGAAGTAATACACATAAGAGTGGATTTCTTAAAAGGAAGTTTTTAAAGAGGTATAACAATATACCATTAAATAAAATATTTTCAAACAATATACTCATTTTCTAAAAAATCAATACAAGAGTTTCATTGCATCCGCTTTCTGAAATGCGAGGGTTGCCTCAAGAAGATTTTAAAAAATTACCCGCATTGTGACCAACTGTTCAAAGTTGTACCGCATGAACTAAAAAGGAACATCGAGATCAGTTGGACAGTAGAATTATTGTGAAGCTCCAATGTGCTTTACAAGTGAAGTGAGAAAGGAATTCTGAATTATCTGTATTTGTCTGAAGCACAGATATAAGAAAGTATACAATTGATAATTTCTTTGTCTGCAGCTCGGATTTCCTGGTTTCATTTGACACTTTGATGATCTCTCATTAGAGTGGAAAAAATGACAGCCTATGATAGGAAACAGTGTAGAAACTCAGGACCTCTCAGTGATGTGCTAACAATGTTTCCTCCTCATTCTGTTTTCAAAAAGTAAAAAAAAGCAGCTTCTATTTCTTTAAATCCCAGCCATCCTATGTTGCAAAATTATATTTTTCCTTTAAACGGTCTTGCATATGTTTCCTATGCTGGAAAAATGGAAATCACTGGTCCAGTATTATAACATTGAAGATACTATTTTTGCATTATTGGTGCAACACGAATTTATCAGATTGTCTGTTTATTATGCTTGCATGGATGTACGCTGGTGTTTCAGGGTGGAGCTCACAGTCAGGACTTCCAGTTCAGGTGGGAGCTAAAATTCTTAATGTCTCGCAACAACTCTTCATTAATAAAATATTAATGAAGTATTAAATAAAATATTTTAGGATCTATTACCTGCTTAATCTCCATGATCATTGCAATGCTAAACGTAAGTTTTATAACGAAGTGGTGACAATGTGCTTATTCCTGAATAGACTTATCTGCAGAAAAAATGCTGATCTGTGACGTTAATTCAAAGCCCACTGATAGGAAGATTCACAGAAGTAGAAAAAAAGTGCTATATTTAGAACTTCTTAAATTCTTATTTGTAAATAAATCGTTGGATGTTGCTTGTTTATTTAAATCAGGAGTGTCCAAACTTGGGAACTTTAAGACTTGTGGACTTCAACTCCCAGAATTCCCCAGGTTGAAGTCCACAAGACTTAAAGTTCCCACGTTTGGACACCCCCTGATTTAAATGATTTATGTGGCCATCTATCTTGGGACTATGACTCTGCACTTTTACCAATTAAATTAAATGAGAAAAGTATGTCAGTTTTACCCATATAAGTTATCCGCATGAAAAATGTTGAGTTTCAGAGCTTTCCTCTTTGGCAAATTGATTGGTTTTTTATGCTGCCACCATCTCCCCCCCCCCAAAGGAATAACAAAACATCTGGCATCCTTCACCTGTATACTTCACCTGTATGCCTTGCTATCCACTTTGCAAGCTTATGAAAACGTGAATTTCCAGCACTTCGTATCTGGAAAACTGCTTTTAATATCAAAAATAGAATTGGAGTATTTTTTTACTTTGATACACTATTTGCATTGTTTTAATTATATTATACTGTATTGTACACTATACTATACTATACCATACCATACTATAATATTATACCAATAATACTAATACTATATTATTATATTTTAAAATTTTTATGCTGTCCATCTCACTGATGCAGCGACACTGGGTAGCTTACAGTTTATTATGACTTTATATATGTAATCTAACACCTTTCTAGTATTTTATATTTCTTTGCCCAATAAGATATTGTTGCTTGGGATAACACAACTATAAAATCATAAAATATTTATTCAGTAGAAACTATTTTGAACTTTTTCAGGGTAATTCAGGTATTTTTTCTACATATATTTTCTTAAAAATAGACCGTTAAAGGTTTGTATTTATGCATATGAAATCACTTTTTATCTGGAAATCAGTGGACCTTGGCTGATGTCAAAAAATGTAAGTTGGGTTGCATTTGATTAGTACTTGATTGGGGGGTCACTACAAAAGAGCAGGCCTATAAGAGGCTGGGAAATTTTAAAAATAAAATAAAGGAGTGACAACCACTTCTGTAATGCTGCCAAGAAAACTATGGGGATGTGCCACACACATCATGAGCAGTTGAGAGCAACTTAACTTCACTTACAAGTTTAAGAATGGTAATTGAGGATGTGGGTTTGATTTTAAAACCTGTCTATTGTACAATTTAACAATTATATTGTTAGCGCTAGTTTTATTATACCTTTTGTATATTATTATTATTATTATTATTATTAATAATAATAATAATAATAATAATAATAATAATAATAATAATAATAATAATAATAATAATAATAATAATAGAAATCATGTGTTGTCCCAATTGTAATTGGAGCCCTTGGAGCAATACCTAAATGGCTTCCTTGCTATTTGAAAATTTTAAATTTACCTGACTTGAACATTCTGACTCTACAAAAAAAACTTCCTACTTGGAACAACATATCCTCCAATGTTACCTTAACAGTTCCTAGGCCCTTGGTTAGGACTCAAGCTGTTAGGCTACCAACCAGCCCCAAAGGCTGTGAATCTCACCAAAGAATAACCACATAATTTTAAGAAAATACTTGGTTGATACCTAGGATGCTGGCAGCAACCTGTATCAATCATAGTGCCAGTTAATAATATTTGTGATGCATTTTTAAATGATCAGTTGACTGAGTTTCATGTTTTATGAATAAAGTATATAACAACAACAATAATAATATAAAAATAAACAACCACAACAAATTAATGACACTAGCACTAATAAGACTAATGCTAAGAATATCCTCTTGTTACCAAAAAGGGAGGAACTTGTGTGCAATTCATTTTTTCTCTTTTGTTTCCAATATAAGTAACAATAATAATTTATTAAATTAATATGCCACCCAACTTCCAGTGACCCTGTTATTTCCCAGCTTTTTCATTTCTTTTTGTGAATGTATTGTTTCCTGCCCCAGTAGTAGAAAAAAATCTTGAGCAATGCTTTTCTACTCTGTGGTCCTATTTGTTACATTTTCCCACATTACTAGAGAAGTGGCTAGAAAACTGTACTTGCATGTCTAAATGTTAATTGAGGACATGTGTAATTTTGACACCTGACCAGTGTACAGCTTAAAGAGCTGCAATGTTAAAAGCAGACCCCAAAGGGAATTTATTAATACTAAATAGCTTGGAAACGACAGCTTGCTACCATTCAATAATTGACTGCCAAGAGGCATGTTTAAAAATATTTTTTCAGGATGTGCTTTCCCATGTTTTACTGCCTCAACATTTCCTCCTACTGATTACTGTAATGGTGGTTCTTTTATATGCTTGCCCAGGAATTTAAAGCCAGTCAGTTTAGATGGAAATTACAAGAAGAATTACTGGTTGTGCTTTCTCTACATTTTATTCTCTCTCTCTCTCTCTCTCTCTCTCTCTCTCTCTCTCTCTCTCCCTCCCTCCCTCCCTCCCTCCCTCCCTCCCTCCCTCCCTCCCTCCCTCAAAATGCAATTGAGTGTACATGTTAACTAAACACAGAGGTAAAGATGGTGGCAGCAGCCATTGATCAAAATGTCTCTTAATGGGTGTAATATGTAATTTGATTTATATTGACTCAAATGATGTCAATTCGGCCATTTGCATTTTCAAGTTTTTAAAAATAACCTCCCTGTATTTTGTATAACTTTTATGTGCAAGTAAGTTCTGGCAGTGTTGTAAACATTGTTTTGTATCTCTTTATGCGAATCATCCTCATCACCCTCTATATCCTTCTACATCTTTAAAAAAATATTTTTTAAATTACCACACTTAATTTATATCCCTCTTTTTTAGAGGATGGTGAAGCTGACTCGCATAAAGAGATACAAAACAATGTTCAAAGGTGGGATTACATTTTTTTAAATGACATCATAAAAGACCTGATTGAAGAATCAAAACTTAATTTATTTTCCAAAAGTTATGAGCCTGGGGAACAGACACACCTGTAAGAAAGAACACATAAGTGATTCAGAAGAAGCATTCTTTTGCATGCCAAAAAAAAAAAAAAAAAACCCAACCAACCTCACATCCAAAAGGAGAGGTATTTTCAAGATAAATTTTACTTCTTGATAGTAACCCTGTGACTCAGTACATTTTGGAAAAAGAATGTCATAAATACCAAATGAGTCAAGTTTAGTCATTCTTTCATATAATATATAAGTTTCATTAAGACCAAGATGCATATCTGCTTTATTTCAAAGCAAGGTAATCTCAATATAATATTAAACCCAGATTTATGTTAAACAAATATCCTTCGGAACAGAAATACTGTGTGAATTCTTCAAACGTTTGTATTAAATTCACAAGTGTACATTTCATAAACCTACAGTACATTACCATTTTTATTTTTTAAACTTCCTCTTGTTTTTATTGATTTATTAGATTTTTATTCCACCTTCATTACTTTATAAGTGATTCAAAGAGATTAAACATTTAATCATCGATCGAGGAATACTAGTGTTTGAAAACATACCCTATGTGTTCTTGGTTTAGCATTTCATCTAAATTTAAAGGGACCATTTAATTTTTAAAATGTGGCATTCTGTTAGCTCCTGTCAAGTGGTTGTTTTGGAAAATAAAAAGCACTGAAATAAAATGGGCAAATGAGAATCTATAGTAAATAATTATAAATAATAAAATAATATTGAAAAACCCATTAGATAATGACAAACATTAGAACATAGTAAACGATAAAAGAAATCTTAGAGATATAATCTGAATATAATAAACTCAGGTTGCTTGTTAATGCAAGGGCATGCAAGGAACAATAATGTATTTTTGGATAAGAAAAGCAGTCTGTTCTATTTTACAGGCACAGTTGATCGATGCAACTGAATCCCAGGTGTGTGCATTCAATTAAAAATAAGCTGATTTCCTTGTTTTTTTTATTTATTAGATTTTTTTAAATCCCACATTTATTTCATTATAAACAACTCAATGCAGTGAACATACATAATACTCCTTCTTCCTCTTATTTCCCCCTTAACAAAAACAACAACCCTGAGACGTGGCTTGGGCTGAGAAAGAGAGAGTGACTGGCCCAGTCACCTAGCCAGCTTTCATGTCTAAAGTGGGATTAGAACTCATAGTTTCTTGTTTTCTAGCCCTGCACCTTTCTCTATGAGTTTTTTCAGAGATTATTTTTGTGCAACAAATAAACAAAGAAATGATGTTTTTTTGCTACAAATACTAGGGCCCAAGGAAGAGGAAATCTCACTAGGTAGGATTTGAGCAAATGTTAGAAAATACCCATTTGAAGAGATCCTAAACAATGCCCTTTTTTCCAATCTCTCAATAAAGAGAGAATAAGGGCAGAGGTGGAATCCAGCAGCTTCTGGCCAGTTCTGGAGAAGTGGTAGCGGAAGTTTTGAGTAGTTCAGAGAACCGGTAAATACCACCTCTGGCTGGCCCCGCCCCCATCTATTCTCTACCTCCCGATTCCCAGATGATTAGGAGGAAATGGGGATTTTGCAGTAAGTTTCCCCTGCTAGGCCCACCAAGTCACACCACACCCACCAAGCCATGCCCACAGAACCAGTAGTAAAAAAAAATTGAATCCCACCATTGGATAAGGGGCCCAATACTGTATATCAATTAGCAGCCTAACCAGTGCATCTTTTTCCAGTGGAACTTTTGAATGCTTCTGCATAGACCACACTGCCATGGTATAATCATGATTGTGTAAAAACTGTTGCTAGACCAATAAAAGGGAATATTTCTAGCTCAGGGCTGAAATAAAGAGTCCCTGGGGCTCTCTGAGCTTAATTGTTTTCTTGCAGACGTTTCATTACCCAACTAGATAACATCATCAGGGTGAGTAGGGAGTGGGATTTGCTCTCAGTTTATTCTACTTCTATATAAAGTGAGAGCAAACCCCACTCCTTACTACTTACTACCGTAGCACTAATGATGTTACCTAGTTTGGGTAATGAAATGTCTCTGCAAAGAAACAACTAAGCCAGGGGTGTCCAAACTTGGGAACTTTAAGACTTGTGGTCTTCATGGCTGGCTGGGGAATTCTGGGAGTTGAAGTCCACAAGTCTTAAAGTTCCCAAGTTTGGACACCCCTGAACTAAGCTCAGTGAGCACCAGGGACCCCTCACGATTGCTAGATCAGACTCACTCAGTAATATTTGTAGCTTCTCTATTAGGCGTAGTGAAACATTCCTACCACCACAGGTAGTAGTAAATTTATATGCAGCTGAAAATCAAGGAGTCCTTGCAGACCTGATCTTAATGGGAGGGCAACTGATTGCAAAATAGGCTGAACTCTGCCCAAAACTAAATACTGCTTTTCTGCTTGCAGTTCACATTCTGGTGATTTTCTTTCTCCCTATTTTTTTTTCCAACTGAGCTGGGGAAATTACAAAAGAATAGTAATTCTGATGTGATTTTTAAACAGAATCCCTACATTGTTCAGATGTAACTTTCTCTTCCTATTTGGGATGGGGTGTGGAATTTTACTGAACTCTCATTTTTTAAAGGCCTTGCTATTTTTAGTAGGTTTATTCATCACTTTAAGGGAAAAAAAGGGAATAATTGAAGTGTCCCTCTACAGTTATACCCCTAGGAATATATAAACATGAGGCGGGAGATAGGAACAAACAAAGTTCTAAGATTTCCCCCAAGAATTGTTCTTGCCTCCTTTCTATATAACTCTAGAAAAGAGTCCTATATGGCTCAATCTTAATGAGACTGTTCAAGAATCAAATGAGTAGTGATTTGATAATAGCTTAACTTGGACTAGCAAGAAGTAGTAAAATAGGGTGAGCCTGCAAACAAGCATTTAGAAGCATTAGAAGAGCAGAAATAATTTAGTTTATTAAAAATACATTTCTGTGGGTATTAAAAATATAATAGCCTAAGAGAGTAAAACCATAAGAACAGATGCATATCCACTTAATAGACATGGCGATTGGGCCAACTGCATTTAAAAATTGAGGGATCCATCAGTAAAGAATGAATTACAAATACATTACATAAAGAGTTGTGATGGAAGAGCATTGATGAATGCTCTAATGAATAAATATATAAATTCTCACACTTTCTTTTGCTGCCTTTAGTGCGATGGATTAAACTGAAAACATGTTATTTTAATTGTTGGTAACAAAGTATATAGAATGCTAAGGGCAGTAGCCCCTGCAGAGTTTGGTTGAAACAATGGATGACATCCCATGGCAGGGCCGAGAAAGCAAAAGAAAACAGGGTGACATAAACTAAAATATAGAATAGCTAATTTCAAGCCAGAACCCAAGGTAGGAAGTCAAGTTGAAAAAGCCATTTCGGAGAAACAAATAAAGGAGGAAGCTGGAAAATAAAAAAAAAATAGGGAAAGTGGAAAAGTAGAGTAGATAGTGGGGCTGAATAGTCCTTCAAGTAGAGAATCAGGAGCGACACACACAAAATATTTCTGGCACTCTAAAGATCTCGTCTGAATAGCAAATATAATGAAACCTTGATTTAAACCACAAATTGGAAAGAAAAAAAATTATTAAATTGAAGAGTATATCATCTGTAGTGACGTGCAAACGACATTATTAGGCATATAGGCACCATGGAAATTTTGGTGCATTGAGGCGTCACTGTATTATCACTAATCCAAGTTAAAGAGGATTATTGGTTTATGGCAGGGAACACATTCAAATTCCTTTTCTTCCATTGTTGAATGGCATTTTACATGGCATATGTTAAGTGACAGATTCCTGTTTGAAATTATAGCACATTCAGTGTTTGGTAATTAGCAACATTGAAACATTGGCAATTAGAGGTAAGATATCAAATCCTATATTTAAACAATTTATAAACTGCTTTTCAAAATGTAACGTATCAGAATTGTATGTACGTATGTATGTGTGTATGTACGTACGTACATACATATATGTCAGGATAATACATATAGGGAGAATATATAACAGGTGTTGTACACTTATGTATACTCAGTTTTAAGTAGTAGGATAGACAAGAAGAGCATTTGTCCAATCTAGTCACTGAGCCAACATCTCCTGTAATTTCAAGTAAGTATATAAGTCTAAGGACTATTGCTGTTGCTTCTGCTCAGCAGTAAATCAAAGAAAAGCAATTTTGTCTAAATACAAAAATTGTATTTTTCACAGAATGAAAAGTCAGGAGTATTCCCATTCCTCTTTATAGAGAAAGAGGTTCCTTTCTCCACTGATAACCGAACCAGGTACCAACCGCAATAGCAACAGCACTTATATACCGCTTCACAGTGCTTTTACAGCCCTCTCTAAGTAGTATAACAGAGTCAGCCTATTGCCCCCAACAATTTGGGTCCTCATTTTACCCACCTCGGCAGGATGGAAGGCTGAGTCAACCTAGAGCTTGGTGAGATTCAAACTGCTGAACTGCTGACAGTCACTCCTCGTCTCTACCATATTTATTTATTTGCATTACGTCTTTATTTTTTTTACAAATAGCTCAAGGCGGAGAACATATTCAGCACAGCTTCCTCTCCTATTTTCCTCACAATAAAAGCCCTGTGAGGTGAGGTGAGCTAGAGGGAGAGGGACTGGCCCAAGATCACCCAGCTGGATTTCATGCCTAAGGCTTTCACACTTTCCTGTTTCTAGTCTGATGCCTTAACCACTAGACCAAACTGTCTGTCACGAGAAGAAGCTCCTCTCTTTGATTTTGGATTGTTCTGCACGGTGTGCAGTCCCAGTGCAAGCATGACCTACTAGCCATTTTTCAAGGGCAGGAACTCACATTGACATCAGATTGATTGGGTATGTACTATCAGGTTGTTGTTAACTCTTAGTGGTGACATAGATATATGGTCATTATTATATACTCAGTTCCAGCTCACTGGGAGGGCAACTTCCACTTGACTTTTGCATCAAAAAATGTGCTTTCTGATTTCTTCTGGGGCAAACAATGTTGTCAGGTTAGGCTTCAGCTGCTGTCTTACATTTTTGTGGTAGACGAATATCTCCACTACAATTGGTGGAGGAAAGGACACCACAGAGTGCTTCCTAAGCTTAGTTATTTCATTACCAGACTAGGTAGCATCTTCAGTATTAGGTTCAGTGTTAGTGAAGGATATCCTTTTCCTTCTAGTCACTGATTGATCTCCTGGCTGCATGCCCCTTTCTAAAGAGACCTTAACCAGTGAACCATTTTTAGCTTTTCTAGTGGTCCAATTAAATGATGGATCATTTTCATTTCTTTTACAAGTTCACTGGTGGAATGATTAAGGTGTGTTTCTTTGTGTGTGTGTGTGACGCTGGGCCTTTTGTTAATCTGATGAAATTGACAACAGTTCTGTCAGCTTCCCCTTTTGGACTAAGTGACAAGAAGAATCATAGAACTAATTATCTTGGGAAAATAAAACATAATGCTGTTATCTCAGAAATCACCTTTCTTAGGGAAGCAGGGACATAATTGATGTTTAATGAAATGTAATTGACTTTACATTTTAATTAAACACATTGGTAACATGATTTTTTGGTACTTCTGTATCTGATATTGCTACTCTTGGGTATCCAGAGGGAGTCAAAGAAGTAAAGATAGCAGCTGCAACCATGTAATCAAAGTCAGTCAGTCCTTCCTTCCTTCCTTCCTTCCTTCCTTCCTTCCTTCCTTCCTTCCTTCCTTCCTTCCTTCCCTCCCTCCCTCCCTCCCTCCCTCCCTCCCCATATTAATCCACTGGATATAATGGGATTCTTACACAATGTCCGTGTCAGTAGAAGCCACATGGTGTTCGTGTCAGTAGAAGCCACATCCTTTAAGATTTGTCCAGCTTCCTTTCCCAGCATGAATGTGTGGAGCAAAGAAATATGATCACAGTCAAGTCCTTTAATCGAAAGACAACAGTAGGCCATCCCCTTGGCCAAGTGGAGGAAGCTGAAATAAGAAAAGGGATTTCTTGAATGAATTTAGCTTTTAGCTAGTTTATGCATGGGAGTCATTCATGCAACAAAGCTATGGTGTGGAAGACCTTTCAGTCTGGTCCAGCAAGTTTAGGAGGAGATGATAGAGCCATTGGGCCAGATTATGTTCTCCATGAAGTGGCAGCCAAATTGATGAGCAGGGAAAGACTATTGGAATTAGGTTGCAACTACATAATTAAGGCACAGATTCTCTACTCCTGAATTAAAAGTTTACAATATGGATTTTGCCTCCTGGCAAGTGATTAATGTTTACTTCTTAATTAGTTGGCTTAATTCTTTATATATGCATATGGGGGGGGGGGGAGAGGTGTTAATTACTGTCTGTACTTTGCATAATGTTTTCATTTCTTCATGGCAGTGACATTTCACCGTAAAAGGAAGCCATGATACTAGGAAACCAGTCACTAAAAAAAATTTCCTGCAGGAAAGAAACACCAATTAAGGGAATATTAAATACTAATCATACTTAATCTACAATTATGGATAACAGGCCAGGATGAATGAGTAGAACTTTGCAATAAGGACAAGTTCAATTTGTTTTGCAGGAAATCCTACAGGATATAATGTGTTTAAAGATCATAGAAGAATCTTGTCTTGTGTATGTCTCAGTAGCCCTATTAAATCTAGTTGTGCTGATTTCCACCCCTTGGAGTTTAGATTTTCATGTTGAAGTGTGCATTGATTGATTTTTGGAAAACTTTCTCAGGAGAACCAGAAGAATTCTGTAAAAATACAACCTAAATGTATGCCTTTTTTCTAGAGTTAAAGAACAATGGCTTATAGAAAGAATTGGTTTGTTCAGCCTTATCAGATTATGTTTTTCCCAAATCCCCCCCCCCCCCCAATTTCTTAAAATTAATTAGGGGACCTGTTGTTTCTCCACTTAAGAGGCAGTTTCCTTCTAAATTCACTCAATGTATTGAAAACATGTCTTTTCTTTCCCAATGAATTGTGGGAAGGTGCTTTTTTATGTTAGTAGCAAGGCAGATTGATTCAGTTATTTTTAAACTTTCCTGTGAAAACAGCATCTGTGAGTGTATCACAATGGGTCATGATGTATTTCCTTTACCAGGATGAAAAATAAGTCATTTATTATTTCAGCTATGACTTTTTGACTCTTGGGTCTTTTAAATCAAAATAATGCAGGATGCTAGAAGAGCAACCTGGGTACCAAATTTCATCTTTCTCCATAGTGAGGGGAGGAGTATTCAGGATGGGTTGACCTTGTCCTCTCTTGATTGGACTGAATCAGATAAGTCTTTTAGCCACACCTTGGTCACCAGGCTCCACCCAGTTATCGACTCAGTCCATCAACTGATGCCTGTGTTCATTCTGAGATCCTGAAGAAACTTAAAGGAAAATTTTTTAATTGCTGCAAAAGCAATTGAAATTGCCTCCACGCTGCCTGATCAATCACTAGAGGCTGAGGAAACCCCCAGCGGGGGTAGAAAGTCTGCGCAGCAACTGCTAAGGCGGTGCGCAGCCCAGGGCACTAAGTGAGGACTCTCACCAAAGACAGGCAAGGGCAACACCCAAGGAGGCTCTAAGGGCGCCGGAGTGCTCCACCGCTCCCCTCGGGTTGAGCGATGAACCACGGCATTTTAAAACACTCGGGAGCGCCTGCACTGGCAGCGATCGCCAGAGAACAAGGTGAGAGCCGGAGAGGCTCAGAAAGAGCTGCGGGAGGCAGGGGGACGCAAGAGAGAGCTCCCAGCGGCAGTGGAAGCCGCGCGGCAGCCTGCAAAGCCACAAGCCGCTTCCATGTGCTCCAGCAAAGAGGAGCCTTTTGAATTTGGAGCCGGGAGCCATTTTGAAACCATGTGGTCCAAGATGGCGCCCCCCAGCAACTCAGAGGAGGCCAGCAGGAGCCAAGCACTCAGCCCTGCAGCCAGCAACCATCGGAGGCACTGAGGAGCCCTTAAAAAGGTTAGAAACCATCTCGGAGGCATCAGCCAAGGGCTGGGGAGGCAAGGCATAGGACAAAAAGGAAGCATATCTCCACCAAGGGGGCTAAAGAGGCAGGCTGTGAATCCAACCCCCCCCCCCCCAAGCCTAGCTCCAAGTATGAAAGGCAGAGGCACCAAACCTTGGGGCGCATCGGCCACAAGGCCAGAAGTAGGAAGACACCCCCCCCGGCCTGGAACCTGAGGAAAGATTGCCAGGTTTCTCTTCACCTGGCAGGGCTGCAGAAGGGGACCCCTCCCTCCAGGTGAGGATTCTCTTCAACACCTTGGGCTTTGTCATCCTGTGTTCTGGCAACCTTGCTATCACGATTTATGCAAGCCCTATTCAGTCCTTTTCTGAGTGCCTGACTAGCCAGAGAAGCCCAGACAGGGCAACGAGGCTCAGATCGCTGCTGAGGCTTTCCCTTTAAAGAAGGTCTTCCCTTTAAGGAAAAACTTTCCCTTTAAGGAAGAGAAAGGAAAGCAGCTGGAGGAGGGGGCAGCAAGGCTCTCAGCAAGCTGCTGTTAACAGCAGGAGGCCACAGGAGAGAGCGCGGCAGCTCTTAGTAGCACAAGCCACTTTTTCGAAGCCCTGACCGGCAGGGCTGTTGTATTTGCCATGCAGCACCATTTGTAAAGAAGGGGGAGGAGAGTCCCCACGTGGCCCAAGATGGCGGCCTCCTGCAGCTTGGAGGACACAGGCAGGAATCAAGTCCTCACTTCTAAAGTCAGCAGCCCCAATATAGGGGCAGAAGAGCCTCCAATCAGGTTAGAGATTACCCCTGAAGGTCCATCCAAGGGTGGGGGTGGCAAGGTAAAGAACAAAATGAAGCACACCTCCTCCAGGGCGGCTAAAGAGGCAAGCTCCTCTTATACTCCTCTTATACAGGGTTATACAGACTATCCAGGCAGCTCGCAGACCCTCCATGGAGCACATTTATGGTGCTACATGGCGGGCTTTTTCAACATGGTGCATCTCTAGGGGCCACGATCCGGTCCGGGCCACTGTTGCACAAGTTCTGGACTTCCTTCAGGCGGAGCTGGACAGAGAGTTGGCTCCCAGCATGATTAGGAGACAGGTCTCGGCCATTTCAGCGGTACTCCTGGGCGGTAGATCTCAGACACTGACTCACCATCCGATGGTCAGGCGGTTCCTCAAGGGGGCCTCCAATCTTAAACTGTCCACGTGCACAGGTACCCTTCCTGGGACTTACATAAGGTGTTGGACGCTCTGACAGGCCCTCCGTTTGATCCATTGCGTACTGTCTCTCTGACGTTCCTGACACTTAAGGTGGCCTTTTTGGTGGGCATCATCTCCGCTAGGAGGATATCCGAACTGCAGGCTCTGTCTACCAGGGAAGATTTCTGCGTGTTCCACCAGGACAGGGTAGTGCTAAGTTGGACCCCTCCTTCATACCCAAGGTGTGCTCTTACTTCCATCACTCGCAGCAGCTGATACTGCCCAATTTCTGCCCGGACCCTTCTTACTCATTAGAGAGGAAGTGGCACACCTTGGACATGAGGAGGGTTCTGAGGATTTACCTCAGAAGAACCAGGCCAACAGGAAGTCGGAAGTCCCATTTGTTTCCTTCCAGCCGAGGTCCCTGGGGAACAAGGTGACTTTCACCATGATAGGCAGGTGGTTAAGAACCTGTATTGCTTCTTCCTATCAGGCACAGGGTCTGCAAACACCGAGCTCTATCACAGTGCATTCTACACAAAGTGCAGCCACTTTGGCGGCCTGGGCCACGCAGGCCTCACTATATGAGACCTGTAGGGCAGCTACGGGGTCTTCCCCCTCACCATTCGTGAGGAATTACAAGTTGGACTCCTTTACTTCTGCGGAAGCCTCATTCAGACATAGGGTGTTGTAGGCTGTTCACAAGGCAGGGGAGAGGTCTCACCAGACATAAGTTTGGGCATATACTCAAATGTGTAACCCTCCCTAGGGATGTATAGGCTTTGGTACATCCCATCCTGGATACCCCTCACTATGGAGAAAGGGCGTTGGTACTTACCTGATACGCCTCTTCTCATAGTGGGGGAGGAGTATCCAGCCCCTCCCTGATATGGGTATGTTGCGAAATTGCTATGTTGTTTGTTGAACTGTTCTGTTGAAGTAATAAATAAAGGTTTGAAACTAAAATAAAGTCTAGAGTGGATGGTACAGCGAGTCGGATAGAGTTCTTTGCCGATAACTGGGTGGAGCCTAGTGACCAAGTCGTGGCTAAAAGAGCTTATCTGACTCAGTCCAATCAAGAGAGGACAAGGTCAACCCATCCTGGATACTCCTCCCCCACTATGAGAAGAGGCATATCAGGTAAGTACCAACACCCTTTTTATTATATTGAACTATAAGCAAGATGCTTGTAGCTTAAGAAAAATGTAATATACAGTATCTTCTTGCAGGAACAGTATAATGCATGTGGATAAAACAAAAACAATTTTTTTTTGGCCTTTCAGAATAATTCTAATTTTCTAATTCATTATAGGAGCCCCATTTTCCTGATTTCTAGAGATGGCAAATCTCTGGGTTCCAGGACCCCGTAGCTTTAGTGGCTGGTCTCCTTCATATCTAGCTTCAGTTCACTCTCCTTGTTAATTGTCAGTGTTGACATCAGGGGAAGATGAAAATTCTCTAGCCATCATGCTAGGAATTAAAGTCCACACATTGTTAATTGCCAGGCTTAAGAAACACTGATTTAGGCGCCAAGACTTGTCTCCAAGAGGAAGATGTGACAGTAATGGAAGTTGAATTGATCTAGTGGACTTTTCTGGGCCTCCTTTCCTCTGGCACTGATAAGCAAAATCATACAAATAAAGAAATTAATGGCTAAAAAAGATCTTCATAACTCTGAAGTAACCAAGATACTTATAGTTTCCAATTCTTGTTTTCTGCTGAATCGATTGATTCCATCCCCTGATGGAAATATCTACTAAGCCAGGCTTGTCAAAACCAGAAAAGAGAATTCCTAAATATAAACGTCTGGAGGTTGACCAAGGGACTGTTGGAAAAGCAAGCCTATTTCTTTTTTTAAAAGTTTCAATTCTCAGAAGGTCCCCAACAGATGGAACCGATGAATACATATGCTAGAATTGAGGACATCCCTATACTGTATCTAAAAAAGGCTTTTATTTTCAGTCAGAAAAAGACTTTCAGCAGATCTTAACTGAAGAACTTGTTCTTCAGTTCAGATCCTCCTATCAACATATTGGAAGGATTATCAATGGAGTTTTTTAAACTTTAGAAGATGCACAAAGGTCTAATGTGTTCAAAACCCCCATGTTAGGAAGTTCTTCAAAATAACTGCTCTTATTAGTCCTTACCAAGGCAGACTTCATACCCCCAGATTTGTTTTTTTGATGGAGAGGAGTATCATGACCTTCATTCACTAGATTTTACAAATTAATACATTTGAATGTATATTAGTATGCTGCTTGTATCTTTTAGTCAGTGGGTTTTAGTACATTGGCGTACAAGGTAATCTACTGGCTAGAGATCCTAGCTTGCATGGAATAGCATGGGATACAACTTATAGTACAAGTGAGATTTGTTTATGCTTGTGAGATATTAGTAAAGTATACCAAACTGACTGTCCTTAAAATTAGTAGTTAATGCAACATGTGTTATGATATATGTAAAAATGGTTTACATCCTTTATCTTACCAAAATGTGTTACATGAAAACTTTGATTGACTAAAGTGACAGTGATTAGTGTTGGTCAATAGTGTGGGCCCATCTGATGACAACCAAATCATAATAATATAGATTACAACTTGAAGTGTAGGATAAATAATGTAGGTAGGTAGGTAGGTAGGTAGGTAGGTAGGTAGGTAGGAAGGAAGGAAGGGCTTCAGAAATTAAAATGCAATGGGAAGTTTTCTGATGAATCGAAGGCTAATTAATACATGTAGAAAAGTTAAGGTTGGATTTAAGAGAAAAAGCGTATATCAGAAAGTACTAATAGTTGTCATCTAGATTCTTCTAAATTGTATGAAAATAGGAATCCATAGGTTTTTGCAATATTCTCCAGTAAAAGGTGATAACAGAAGAACCAGAAATAATGTATATAGATAATGATAAGTTCTGAATATAGACTATATTTGGTAGTATCAAGAGTAGATTTTAAGAAAAATGAACAGGAAAAACTGTTAAAATATTAAAATAAGAATAAAACATCTGAAGGGAGAGATATGATTCTTTTATGCAAAATATTAATTTCCCATCAGAATGAGTGAAAAGTGGATATAGCAAAGGTCAAGATGGATAGGTTGTAACAGAGTAAAAAGAATTACATGCTGCAGAACTGTTATTAATATTATTAATATTAATAAATATTAATGATAAGAATAAGAAAAGATCTTTGGGGGAATGATAAATTTTAAAAGGGTATGGATGAAAATATAATGTACATATGAGATAACTGCTGCATAAAATAAGATACTTTATAATGTGTATAAGAATGAACGTGAAAGAGAGGCAAGGAAAGATTAAAATTAAAAGATGTGGAGAAAATGCAGATTGACTGATGGATTTTTAAAAAAGTTTAGAAGTGGCTAAAGAGGGCTAAACAAGCAGTTCCAGCACAATGGAAGTTTCTAGAAATAAAGGTGATAGAACATTTAAGAGGAAATTGAATGAAGGACTACTGGAAGGAGTATTTTAGAGATTTGTGTAGGAATTATAGTTATATGTTAAAGAATGGAATTAAAACTCAGGTTATAAATGTTGAAATGGTAAAAAGTTGAAGGATAGATGTTGAATGAAGTACAAGCAGTATATGTGGAAATAAACCATGTGTTGGAATGAATTAAATTTTAGATGAATATTCCATCATTGAGCACAAAATAAGATAAGGTTAGATTTTACTACAGTATCTTCAGCAATGTCTGAAGAAATGCACCTGAACGACAGCAGTTTATTTGTTTGTTAACCTATTTATTTATTAAAACAAATATCAATTTATACATCAAAAGACAGTGCCAGTGAAGATTATTACGGTATCCTTTGAAAAATATTTTAAGAATTTTATGACCAAGTAATCTAACCAAATTTCAGTTGCATAATTACTGCCTGCATTCTAAAATTAATCTAAGTTATAGCCAAAGAAAATTCAGCTTTGTTTTTATTGTCATGATACGCCTAGTCTATATCTACTTAGCAATCAATATCTGCCAGCTTTCATTATGAAAGTTAGGGACTTTTAGACAAGACAAATTCTTGGGAATCTCATGTTCTTTAAATTTATATTTTTATAAGAAAACGTACAAATTCTGCATGATACAGTCTAAGAATCAAAAATGGGACGGAAGGAAGTTTTAAAAGGAAGTCTTCCTTTAAATTCTGATTACATAAATACACATAAAATACATGCAGTTTTGCTTTTGTCTCATCCTTAATGTTCAGTGATGACCCTTTGAAAATGTATTTAATAACAACCCCTCAAGTCTACTTTTGTTCTCTACTACACTTGCTTCCTGTTCTACCTGCAGATAGAAAGGTAAAAGACAACACAGCCTTTTTAAAATATTCATTTCAAAATAGCTCCAACAGTGCTGCCCTCTAAGGTACTTTGTGCCATTACGTTAGCCGGGCATTCCCACTTTAAAATACAATTCTAATCCCTTCAGTTGGAGTTAATTACTTCAAAAATCATATAGAAAGTTGCAATTTATAATGGAAAAGGGATCTTTATTGTAATTCATGTTATCCAGAAAATCTGAAATTCTGTAATTGCATAGAGCTGTGAGGGTGAACCTATGGCACACCGGTGCCTCTGGGGGCATGTCAGCTGTTGTCCCAGCCAGCTCCACAATGCCTGGGTGCACGTTTCCCGCTGGTGGGGGTGGGGCACATGTGGGGACATGCACGTGCATGGATGGCGGGCAGAGATTATGCATGGGGGAAACTCGCCTGGCATTTTGGGGGCTCGCACAGTGCCCCCGTACCCCATTTTGGCTTTAAGGTTGGCGCAAGAGGCCTTCCAGGCCCAAAATGGGGCACAAGGGGGGCATGTGCACATGGGAGTGGGCCGCATGCAGGGGTCACTTGCACATGCAGGGCGGGCATGTGGGGGAGTTTGTGCCCGCATTGCATTATAGGTGTAGGCGTGCGCATGCGCTTTGGCACACAGTGACAAAAAGATTAGCCATTACTGGCATAGAGGGAATTACATATGTATCCTCTATATGTCTCTGATAACTTCACAACTTCAAGAGCCTTTTAAAGAAGTTTAATTCGAAGCATCTCTTTTTGACAGACACTTTCTCCACCCTAACACAGTGCTGATTCATCCAATATTGTTGTCTCAATTTCATTCTGTGACTACCATAATTATGAAATCAAAACAGTAGCAGCCACATGCAAGCAGGAGGTATCCACTGATACGGGAAACCCAAATGTATTCTAGAACCATGCCCGCTAAAAGAAGTTTTAGAGGGAAAAAAGCTTAAAGAGGTGAAAGCAAAAATCACCCAGTGAGGACTGAGCGTGGTTTATTGTCTGAGAAATTCTGCCCTCCAGTTGAAAAAAAAAAGAAACCGTATGGAAGCAAAACTTTGAAAGGAAGGCATTCCTCCTACAAGCTTGCTGGTCAGTAACATGTCCAATCTTCATTATTGTCCCAGCTTTTCTTTTAAAAGGAAAGGGGCCTTTTGAATTTTCTTTCCCTAGATTTCTGCGGAATCACGTGCGGCTGAAAGGAAAATAATGAGACATTCTATTGGGAAAAGAATCATAACTGATAATTAGAAGCCATAAATTGACAGAACGATGTATTTATGAAATGTATGTGTGTCAAAGGAGCATAATTCAAAATGGGAAAAGTCTGGTTTTGACATGGTCTTCTTTTGAGGATTATTCTGTTTTAAAAACACTATGAAATAAGTTAAGCAAATTTCATGCTGTGGACTCTGTGAATAACTAGAGGAAAAAAGCAAAAAGTAAAGATCAAGAGATAGCTAACAAGGAGAGGTTAATAGGGTATGATTGTATCTTATAAAAGGCATTAGGGAGTGAATAACATTTGCTTATATGGGTGCCCTGCCCTGTTTCTGATCACTGATAGGAGTGAATAAGATGAGCATTACTTTCCTTTAAAATATCTGTTGATGATGTTCTCGTTTGATATAATCATGCTTTTATCGCTTTCCTTTTTCCTTCTTTGCTTCTGCTGAAGTCTAAAGTTATAATGTAATTTGTATGTAATAACCTAACACCTAACCTAACCATCTGAGTTATGCATTAGACTGAACTTTGATCATGATAATTAAAATTTTTTTACTATGAAGTTATCCCCACCTCAATCATAGCTTTGTGCATGAGTCTCTCCCATATTTTTTTCCCAATCTGTCAGCATGGTCAAGATGAAATAGCTGCAGGACATCTTTTGAGAAATAACAATTATGGATTTTCTATCTGGAACTAGTCTGAATTGTTCAAGATGCTGTGATGATGTTCTTTATTTTCTACATTTTGCACTCAGATGTTTGAGAAAAGTTCAGTATTAACAAACACACAAATCTTCTAGCACAGACTTGGGCATTTTATGGCTCTTTGGCTGTTCCTGTCTAGCCTGCATGAAGTCAATTGGAAATTAGAAATCAAATGTAAGTAACCGTACACAATGCACACAATACAACTGCATTACTTTTTTTTTAAAGATGATTGCTATTTTTTAAAATTTACATATCTGTGTGCATCAGTGCCTACACCCCTTGTTGTGCCTTCCACAACAGCCCCAGGTTCTCATGTGGCCCCTTGGGAAAATTAATTGCCCACTCCTGTTCTAGAACCATCCAAGCTTGTTCTAGAGTATCTCCACATAATACAAGAGATCACATATTAGACATCAGAACTAGTAGCTGTTGATAATCTTAATATTTAAACTCCATTTTAAAAAGTCTTTTCTTTGCAGATAGTCATTACTTAAGATGAATGTGTACATTATTAATTATGACTGTATCTTTTGGACGCACCGGAGTATAAGACACACCAAGATATTGAAGAGGCAAATTTTTAAAAAAGTTTTTGCACTCTGCAGGCCTCCCCAAAATGGCCCATTTTTCATGAAAATGGGCCCGTTTTTCATCAAAAAAGGGCATACATACCCTTTAGGAAACTTATAGAGTGCTCCTGGGGGCTGGGGGGGGGGCAAAACAAGCAAAAAACGGCCTGCTTTTTGCAAAAACAGATCCGTTTTTTGTCAAAAAAAGAGCATGCGTAGCTTTAGGAGGCTTATAAAGTGCTCCTGGGTGTTGGGGGGGGGGGCAAAAACGAGCAAAACATGGCCTGTTTTTCGCTCATTTCCGCCCTCCCCAGCCCCCAGGAGCAATCTATAAGCCTCCCAAAAGCTATGCACGGCCATTTCTGCGAAGGGGCCAGGGTTGCGGGAGGCCAAAAATGTTGTATTCAGTGTATAAGATGCACCAAGATTTTCACCCTCTTTTTTGAGGGAAAAAGGATGCATTATACTCCGAAAAATACAGTAGGTACAAATAAATAAATAATATATTCCTCATTATTCCTCATTATCCACTAAGGTATGCTTTATGGAATAAGTAATTTGCTCATGCATTGCAGGTCTTCCTCATACAATCACCTCAAAGAGCAGGTGAGCAAATTATAACAGACAACAAGTAATTTTAAATGATTAAGAGCTCTGTACAAGTAGAAGATAGTAAGATAATATTGGAAAAAGATTGGGGGTTGAACGTTGCCGTCTCTTGCTTCTTTCCATCTATCTTTACCGAATATATGGTTGACTGAGAATAGTGAACGTTATTTTTTTACATATTGCAGGAAGCAGATGGGTGATAATTGATGGCCTGTTTAAAGGATGAATGAATTTGGGGCCCCTGGTTTCCTAATTTTAAATGTTGTGGGTTTGGTGTTTTTTTTACACTTGTCACAGATTTTATTCTTGCTTTACTCCTGTAAGATGTGTGTCTGTGTGGGCAGATGGCATGGGCATAGCTGTGTTCTGGAAGTTTAAGGATTTCCCCCATTCTATTCTATTTAATTATATAATAATTTTATTTAGATAAAACAAATGTTGTCATAATATTTCTGAATTCTTACAAGAGGCTGGATTTCTCAGGAAAAGTAGAGAATAGATAGATTGGCCCAGATACTGTTGTCTTCTTAGTTTATTCAGTTTAAATTGTATTTCCATCCCTAGCACAAACTTTTAGAAAACCCACCAGTGATGGGGAAGGGAATAGGAAAGTTTGTATAACCAGACGGGCTAAGAGAAGGTATTTATTTTTAATATAATGTAGGCAGCTGGGTCAGACTGTACAGCTCATTGTCAGTGAAAGTGACAGTCTCATCTGGTTCATGCAAGAACCTCAAAATGATTATTGTGACTCTTCCTTTTGCTTTTATTTTTACTCAGCTGTAACTAATAAGTGGCTGAATTTTGTGTGGTGAGCCTTCTAGATTTTTCATCTTGACATAAAACTACCGTGTTTTCCTCTTGACCCCCCCCCAAAATAAGCATTTGGCCTTATTTTTGGGAAGGTCTTATTATTTTTGAGGTGCAGGAGGTGGCAAGCGTGGTCACCTCATGGCTGCTGATGTGTTGCAATATTTTTGGGGAGGGCTTATTTTTGGGGGAGGGCTTATTTTAGCACATGCATTCCAAAGCCCAATTGGGCTTATTATCTGGAAGGGTCTTATTTTCGGGGAAACAGGATAGTTATCATAATAAAACCGTTGAACCTATTACATAGCTGATAACCCTACAGTAGGCTGATAAGACTACAATGGCGGTCACTAAGTAATGCGGTTGCAGAGCACAATGTAATGTGACTGCATCACATAGCAACGGCAATCCAGGCAATCCGGGTTGTTGTTGTAACTCTGGACACAGCAAGAAGTAGAGGGAGTCCCAGTATACAGGGTTGCCTTGGGGTGAGGGAGTCCCTGGGAAGCCCAGGCTGTGCACAAGTTGGGAGAGGGGCTGCTGTGGTGCAGCACGAGGTCAGGAAAGCTGTGGAAGGAATATGCTGTGGTTCAGGGGCTCCTTGGTGCATTGTGGCTGTGGGCTGAAAGAAACCTCAGAGCAGTTGAAGTTGTAGCCATCCTGGAAACCCCAGCTGCCACAGCCTGGCAGTATGGTACAGAGGGGCTTTTTGGCATGCTCCAGCTCTGGAGTTGCCCCTAGCTCCGAGGGTATCACCCTCAGCCATCCCATCCCAGCAGCCCTTGCTGTCCAGCACTCCAGGCCCCCTGCCATCCTGCATCCCAACACTCTAGATGACCTTCACTGTCCTGTTTCTACTGCTGAGGCTTCCTCAGGTCTCATGAAAACAGGCGCACTATTTGGAGAATGGCAAGTGCACCATTTTCACAAAGCTTCAGAAAACCTCTAAAGCTTTCCAAAGGTTTTCTGAAGCGAGGGGTCCTTGGTGCTCTCTGAGCTTGGTTGTTTTCTTGCCGACGTTTCATTACCCAAAGTAAGTAACACCATCAGTACTAGAGCACGAAACGTCTGCAAGAAAACAACCAAGCTCAGAGGGTACTAAACACCTCTCATTTCAACCTTGAGATACAAATATTCTCCTTTGTTGGTTTTCTGAAGCATCACAAGAATGGAAAAAGACATGTGCCCCATTCTCGGAATGTTTTGGAAGATCTCAGAAGTTTTCTGAAGGATTTTCAAAGCACTGCAAGAACAGGGAACACAATTTAGAGAACGGCACTTGCGATTTGGTGAATGGGGCAAGCCTCAGGGAGAAGGCCTGGTATGGCTAGTCGAAGCCTCCCATAAGGTTCTGCTAGCCATGCCTGATCAGCAGGGGGAGGAAGATAGTGAAAGTCACCTGGGTATGGCAGGGCCTATGGAATTTGAGGGGGGGGTGTTGTGGGGAGGTGGTAGCTGACTTTTGACGATCCTGGGCCTCTACGTCAACCCCAGACCACCACTGTTCTTGGTAAGTGCTGCTCTGCCAGGCAGCCAAAATGGCATAATTGGGGGAAGGGGGCAGGTGAGGGAAGTTGAAGCTTCTCTGTGATCATAAATGTGGGCGGATTGCCAAGTGCCTGAATTTTGGTCATGTGATCAATAATCACTGCAATTTTTGATCAATAGTCACTGCAATGGCTATGACTGCAAGTCACTTTTTCAGCACCATCGTAATTTTGAATGGTCACTGACTGAATGGTGTAAGTTGCAGACTAGTTGTAAACATTTTCTGATTACTTTGGCTTTGACTTACAGCAGTGGTTCTCAACCTGTGGGTCAGGACCCCTTTGGGGGTCGAATGACCCTTTCACAGGGGTCGCCTAAGACCATTGGAAAACACATATTTTTGAAAAAATATGGAAAACATAAAATAATTTTATGGTTGGGGGTCACCACAACATGAGGAACTGTATTAAAGGGTTGCGGCATTAGGAAGGTTGAAACCCACTGACTTACAGTGTCTGAAATCATTATCCAACTGAAGGATCACAAACCGATTGAAGTACTAATGAAAGCAATTGGGAACGACAAGCATGAACCCTTGTTGGGTTCCATGTTAAGGGAGAAAACTTAAGCTGCAGAATGTAGAGAATAAGAAAGATAATCTTGACAGAAATATGCAAAAATCCTCACCCAAATAAAGAGGGCTCAATTTTTTAAAATCCTGAGGTACCATATTCAGAACTCCTTTATGTGGTGTTGATTTTTCATCTGATGTACAATATTCAATTAAGCAAATGCCTCCCTAATTCAGTACAAATATACAAGTGCCAGGGGGGAGTTGGGAGAAAATTGACAGCACAATCAGACTTGCAAGATTCTGATAGTATAACCAATCTCAATAAAATTAATTTTAACCCTCACATGGAGTTGATTCTTCATCTGCTATATCTAATTGCGCTGACACAGAAGCACCAGTTTCAATCTCATACAGACCCCATTTTACACAGGTTTCAGACTCACTATGACTTTAACCTGGATTAAAGAAGATCCCAGATAGTATTTGCTTTGAATTCAACAGTAGATTATGAAATTAAAATGGCCTTGATTGTGCTTTTACTACCCAAAATTTCTCCCCACAGTATGCAGTATGTTCAGAGCTGTTGTGTTACCACCATGTGAGTGAATAGGAGAGATTCTTTTCTTTTTTTCCCTTTTACTTATTGGGTAGCAGGACTAATGGATGACATCAGTTGTTCTGTATACCATGTTGAGGATGTGGTAGCTTTTCCAATTAGATTTAAGGATGAGGAGAAACAATTACTGCCTGTGTCATTTAGAAAACATGAAGTTTCTTTTGGGTATAATCTCATCAATCCAATTTTTTGATGAGCAGTTCCTTATGACTGTACAGAGTCCATGAAAGGGAAAGAGAGGGAGAGATTGTATTATTACGTTGATTGTGATAACACTAGCATGACAAAAGCACTTCTACTAAAGTCCATCTATTAATTTGATAATTAACAACTTCTAAATCAATTCCATTCCAAGATGGCCAATGCAAAATCCATCCCTCAGTGGTTGAATATTAAATTAGAGAACAGAGAGGTTAATTCTTCTCTCTAAGGCCATAAATAGCTGTCAGATACTATGAATTTGTTAGTGATTTCCTCATGTGACTCAGTCACTGCAGAAGGCTGTAAGACTGGCAAAGATAGAAGGAAAGAGGAGAAAATATGCATGCGGTCATTAAGAATCAACATCACTTTGAGAGAACATAACCTACAAGTCAGTCAGTCAGTCAGTCAGTCAATCAATCTGTTTAATTAAAAACATATTGGATAGAAATGTTTCCTTTCTTTTTTAATTAGCAAATTGGATTCTTAGAAAATAGCACATTTTACTGTATGTAAGTAGACTGACTTCAGTGCTATGCTGTCCATTTTTTATTCTTGGCATTCTCATTGTTACAGAGGAAGACTACATAGTAAGTATATCTGAATTATCTTGAGAGTTTAGTCATCTAGCAGCATAACCTGAATAGCATGCAAGTCCAAATAATGTCAGTGATAGCATAAGTCCAGATGATCCTTCATATTTGAAGTTGCAGCTTACGTTTGTGCACTGACATTTTACAAGAAGGCCCTGCCAGATCAAAAGTTTTATAAAAAAATCAAACAGCATCTCCTGGCATTTCAGGGACTGAGTCCAAATCTTCCTTGTTCCCCAGATAACCACTCAAAAAGTGATACCTCAAAATTCTGCATCAGTAGCTAAATTGGTATAGGGATACTGGACTGATGGTCTGTGTTTTTCTTTTCATTCACTCCTGCGAAGGTAGATAAATAGTAGTTAGCCACTCATATACATTTATTTTATATGCCATCATATTTTCTAAAGTAAAACAATATTACTTCCCAAGTAAATGTATCTATCAGATAACTGTTTTGAGAATTTCAGATAAATCTTTTGGGGAAGGGTGTTGGAGGAAATTCGTGGTTAAAGCAATAGTGTTAATATCTTAGATTAGTTGATTTTCAATTAAAGAATGTTTGTGGGGCTAGAAGATTTTGCTCTGTCTAAAAGTGTGGAATGGCAGAGTACATAATTAAAATATTGCTTAATTATACAGTTTGGACTTGCACTAGCAGCATACAAAACTCTTATTGTAAATAGTTTTGGAAAATTTTAAGCCCAACTTTTATTGAATAGACCAATAAATAATTTTTTTTAGGTAAGTATCAGTAATTTGCAGCAACAATGGAATTGGAACATTCAATGTTAGGTCAACAGAGTTGGCCTTTAAACAATGTTAATATTAAACAATGTATCTATGTACCTTTTGATGTAAAGACATTTAATTCAAGAGAAACCTACTGTTTTTCCCTAAGTGTATTGAATCTGTTGTATAAAAACAGTTATTTTCTTATATATGAACCTGTGTTTGTGTTTGTGTGTGTTTGTGTGTGTGTAGAGAGAGAGGGGGACACATTTATTTTTTAATGTGCATTATTAGGAATAAGATCACTTTTTTAAAAAGTATGGATGTTTAGCATTGGCAGAAGCAAGGTTTTAATTCCTGTAGCTACAGTGTGACTATGAGAAAGGAGCTACAATTATGTAAGTACTGTAAGTTTAAAATGTGAAACTGCACATGCTCATGGTATTTCCTTTCTTTCTCTTTGTTTTTAAGTCTTGTGTTGGCAAACATTTTGGGGCTGTGTTCTCTGTTTCGGGGATTATAAAAAAATTAAATCAGGGAATGATAGAATAGAGAAGAGAAATATTTGTTGAGTGCTTCACAGCTGAAGAATTTTGGAAGGGGAGAATTCCGTAAGATAATTAAATTCAGAATGTAAAAGTGCTTAAGTGAATCACAAGGCACTCTATTGATAAATTGCATTTCATCAATACCCCTACACAAATGTTGATTATTTCCTTTTAACTGTTCAAATTGGTCTGGAACGAAACTATGACAAGGTTGACAGTAACTTGAAGAAAAACAAACATTCTGAAACACAAGCAAATTACATACCAAGTATGTTTATGTGTAAACAAATAAATACTAGGAACCTGGACAAACCTCTCTTTAAAAGAAAACGTCTTGCAGAAATGTTAAAAAGTAGAATTGTTCTGAGCAGCAGAATGAAAGTTGGGATATTGGACTGTTTTGCCAGGAGTGAAATAAATTCTTTGTGTAGAATAACACCATGCCCATGCAGTTAGAAACTACTTGTGCTGAGCAGAACTTTATAGTCTGGTGCATGTTGCTTTGATAAATCCCTCTGGGCCGTTTGCGTGTCTTTTCATCTCAATAGCTGCCTGTCTCATTCATAAACTTGAAGCTGGTGTTTGTGGCACTGCAGGAAACTTTCAAAGGCTGCACTGAGTTCCTTGGAGGTTGGGTGGAATACAAATGTAACAGGCTATTTGTCTTTCCCAATATATAGTGTGCATGGCATGTTTTTTCCCTTGGTATTTGTAATACAGTACTGGAATTTCTGAGCAAAACTCATCCTGTGAGGGGAAGGGGAGACAAAGAGCGGGTGAAGGCAGTGTGAATGGATCCCTGGCCAGTTCCACTTCCATTGTCATTTCCAGCCTGTTATGCCAATTCTTGAGTGCCTCCATTGAAAACAATGGAGGTTCTTGGCTTAGGGCCCTGTCATTCCTGTTGTATGATTCTGAAGTTGCAGGAAATACTAAATAGGAACAAAATATAAGCTAAAGAAGTTGGCAGTGTTTTATTGTCAGCTCAAATGGCTTTTAAACAGTGACCTTTCAAAAGTGTTTAGGTGGCCTAGGTGGACAATTAAATGGCTTTCATCACCGATTCCAACAACTGTTTCCTTTGATACCTAAATATCTGTAATTCTAATAAATGGTTCACTGTAGGTATCAATTAAAAACATAGGCCAGATTTCAATGTTTATGATATGTACTGATAAAAGAAGTGTGACTCACAATGAAAATGTTTGTGTGTGTGTGTGTGTGTGCATACATGCAATTTATTTGCTGTCTATCTTACCATAGGATTACTCTAGGCACTTTACAACAATAAAAAGCAAGAAATGAAAATAATAATAAACGAAACAGAAGTAAAATAAAAGAACAATAAAATAAACAATGAAAAAGAAAACAGTGAGAATACATTGGTTTTTCCTTTCCTCTCCCAAAAATTACCTGTGAATAATCTGTAATTTCATGCTTGCAAAAATAAGGCACCTCATGTACAGGCAATGGCGCTTTATTTTACAGGTAATTTTAACTATTAATCATTAATTTAATCAATTTTCTTGTGCGTGTGTGGTTTTTCCCCCCATTCATTCATTCATATTCATGATTCACAAGGTGGGTTACAAGCATGCATTTATTGGATTGGGAAACCTCCAGGACTGATTTTAATGGCCATTGGCAACTGATTGACAAGACAGGATTTTTTTTAAAAAAATTATATCCCTTTTTCTATTTAATCTTCCTTTCTAATCACATAAGATGCTTGATGAACTTTGTGGACACGTCCATGTAGTTTTCTTGGAGGAGCCTCACTTTGGGATATATTTTGGCTTTCTAATAATCCAGTTTACAGTATTCTGGTATTCCAGGAAGGGAGCATCTTGAATTTAGGGGTCTTTGGGGTTAAACAAAGTACTTATTTCCCAAACTATGTTGGCTTTTCATTACTTTCTAGGAAATGCATGATGATTCTACTTTTCACTTATCAAATCCATCATTTTGTCTATATTTGTCCTGGAGATTTCCCAATTCAAAGGACTTTCCTGAATCCACCTATGTTACAGATTGCGAGAGACCATCTTAATGGACAATTCTGATCTGTATTTAAAGGAGAACTGCTCATAATAGCAATAGATACAGGTAGTCCTTGACTTACAACCATTCATTTAGTGATCGTTGAAAGTTGCAACGGCCCTGAAAAAAAGTGACTTATGAGCGTTTTTTCACACTTACTACCGTTGCAGCATCCCTGTGGTCAGGTGATCAAAATTCAGATGCCTGTCTCATTCATAAACTTGAAGCTATTGTTGCAGTGTGCTGGGGTCATGAAATCACCTTTGGCACTTTCTGACAAGCAAAGTCAAAGGGGAAAGCCACTGTGGCAAGAAAAATAATAAAACTGGGCAAAATTCACTTAACAACTACCTTGCTTAACAACAGAAATACAGGACTTACCTGTATTTGAAAAACATTATTAAAATATAATAGTAAAATACCAGGATCCAGAGGCTGAAATACCAGGAGGGCATGAATGTGAAAAATGCCCGTGGCTGAAACAATACAATTCAGCTGAGTTTTCAACTCAAACCAGGTCAAAACCTGGCAGTTACACTATGTAGTTGGCTAAGGGCTCTTTCCTCACATCTTTGAGTTGAGAAGAAAGTAGATCAGTATGAAAAGGGTTGCTTCTGCTGCTTCATTTTATTGTACCTCAGCAATAACTGAGGTAGGGTGTAACCAGCTACCTTTCTCCTTCCTGCCAGCCTTACTCACTGAGTAGGAAAACAAACTACCAACAATTGTTCATATGTGTCGTGGGTTTCAGGTTTGAGCTTTCGTTTTTATTATGTCACTATTCTTTCTTACCTTATTCTTATTGTGGCAAGAAAGCAGACTGTACAGGGAATGGGGTGGTTTTCTATGGGGGATGAAAACAACGGGATGTTCAATATTCCGATAGTTCTAGCTATTGGAATATTGCCCTCTCAAGTGTCTTCAAGAACTGCTCTGTTCGTTAGACCTTGGGATGTACATAGATGATCAGGATAGTAGTTCTGATTCCTCTTTCTCACCGATCAGAGGCTCAGGGATGATAATAAAGACATGGTTCTTACCTTCAACATTAGTTATTAGAGCCCCTGATCCCCCATCTTTGCTTTCTTTGCTCTCTCCTAACCCCACAGAGGACCAAAACAGCTTGATAAATTATACGTATATCATCTGTACGCTGATGATACCCAGCTGTACATCTCAACCCCAAGCCACCCCAAGCCACCCCAACGAGGCTGTCGAAGTGATGTCCCGGTGTTTGGAAGCCGTCGGGGTCTGGATGGGGGACAACAGACTCAAACTCAACCCTTCCAAGACTGTGTGGCTGTGGCTACCGGCACCTCGGTTCAGCCAGCTGACCCCATCGCTGGCCATAGGGGATGAGCAATTGCTCCCTGTGGAACGGGCGCGCAATTTGGGCGTCCTCCTAGATGCCCGGCTGTCAATGGATGACCATGTGGCAGCCGTGGGAAGGGGGGCGTTCCACCAGGTTCGCCTGGTGCGCCAATTGCGCCCCCTACTGGACCGGGATGCCCTACGCACAGTCACTCATGCGCTGGTGACGTCTCGCCTAGACTACTGTAATGCTCTCTACATGGGGCTTCCCTTGGGACGCGCCCGGAGACTGCAGCTAGTCCAGAACGCGGCCGCGCGGGTAGTCATGGGGAGTACCAGATACTCCCACATAACACCACTCCTGCGCGAGCTGCACTGGCTGCCTGTGGTTTTTCGGGTGCGTTTAAAGGTTCTGATCACCATCTTTAAAGCGCTCCATGGCACAGGACCTAGTTACTTGCGGGATCGCATCCTCCCACATACATCCCTGCGGCCAATTCGCTCTCACAGGGAGGGGCTTCTCCAGGTGCCGTCCACTAGGCAATGCCAGCGGGCGGCGCCAAGGAATAGGGCCTTCTCTGTGATGGGCCCAACCCTCTGGAATGACCTCCCCCCGATATTAGAACCACCACGGACTTCCACTCCTTCCGACAAAAATTGAAGACTCACCTGTTCCGATTAGCTGGCCTGGCATAATTATAATTGTTATAACTGTTACCTCCTGGAAATATACTTCTAACTGGTATTTTAAGGGTATTGTTTTAAATTTAATTGACTTTAGGGTTTTAAAGTCATATTTATATTCTTGCTGTACAGTTCTTTTAATTCGTTTAACCTCCTCCATATTTATATTTATTCACTTATTTATCTGTTTATCTATTTAATGAATTTTATTGTGGATGATGTATTTGCTGTGTGGACTGTACACCGCCCCGAGTCCCTTTTGGGAGAGGGGGTGGTCTAGAAGTGCGAAGAAATAAATAATAATAATAAATAAATATAGGATCTACTCAGAGAAAACTACTTGTGTCCTGGTTTGTGTCTTTATGGTAGAGGTTAGGTCACTGCTTCTGGTCAATGCTAGTGCATGTGCCAATTGTGGCTGGAATGATTTTGTCTGACTCAGGTAGGACTGCATAGTGAACAAGCATAGGCTGTTCAGCTGTTTCCTGAGGAGCTCTAGTGCCAGCAGCCAAGATCAGCACAATATTGTCCATGCTGCAACATTAGCACTTGTAGGCCTGCCACAAGCTGAGGGTTTTTTTTTGACGTCTCTCCCAGCCTTCTGATTGTGTCGGTATTTGGGATGGTGCAACCTACCCCTTCTAAATTCAGCAGTCTTTTAGAAATTGTTTTAAGAACAATACTTTTGAGGTTCTACTTTTCTTTCTCAAAACCTTCGTCCTAGGTTTATTTTGGTTACTAAAAAAGGAAGACTGTATATGTTCCTCCATGAGATCAATATTCTCATATCCACTCCTCCTGAAAGAAGAGGAATTAGGCCACTCACAGGAAGTATCCTGTCTCTTCTGTAGCCAAAGCAAAAATGTCCATGAAGATGCCGAGACCAGGAATCATATAGGAGGGGGCGGTGTCACAGCTGATCTTCCTGGTCAATTGGAACCAAGCAGATTGTTGAGCCTGAACATGTTCCCCAAAGCTGTTTCTCTGTGTGCTTTAGAATGTTCATAGGAGAGGTTTCGTGTCATTTTATGAGGGAAAACTTTACTTTTTGGACCACAACATTTTACGCCAATTTTAGCCTGGCTGTTCAGTGAGCTGGTGGTAAGATAGGCAACCTTGTGAGGATATAGCAGTGGGGTGTCTTTGTATTATAGCAAGCAAACATGAGAATGAGCTGAAAGTTTGTTAGCTTTGAAGGGAAAAGGCTATTTTGTTTTCGTGGCTTAGCATGTTATAAAAATAGTGTGCATGATTGTATAAAGTACAGGGTATTCTATGATGCTCAGAAAATATTTTAATTAAACCAGGTAAAATATATTATTTGAATGCAGTAATTGAGTTCTTTTAAGAACACTTCTATGATTTGACTTTTTACTAAGTAAGATTGTGTGCCGCTTCTTGCTACCTTGAGTTTAAATTTCTTCTTTTTAAATCTATGTGTGATATTTTTAAAAATCCATTTACACTGCACATTTCACTTTCATTTAAAGTACATATTCTCTAAGACCAAACCCAAAAACCAGAATGTAAACAATACATTGAAACATATAGAAAATTAAGAAATGAGCAGCTAAGGTTTTATTTCATTGATTCATAGACACACACACAAACATAGACAAACACACTTTCTGAGACGCTTTGTAATTTCGGTGTAATCTCAACTGCTATAAATAGGGTGCACAATAGCTAATGAAACAGATGTTCAATTCCCCAGAGATGTGGTTCATAACTGATTTCAAAAAAATATTAGTGTATTAAAGACATCACCTGAAATCTTTTTTTTAAACAAAGTTTTATTGGCTTTTAAACAAATAAACAAGGAAAGGGGCAGTGGAACAGGTTAGACATCACCTGAAATCTTGACACAGTGAATTGTCCTCTGAAAAAAGCAGTACAACAGATCACCAATATTTCTAATTTTAAATATCCTCTGAAAACTCACTCCTATGTATCAGAATGGTTGTATCAGAAAACAGTTACCAAATCCTGAAATACAGGAAAAAATCAGAGCATTTTACTACCATTATATGCATATCAATATATCCATGATTTTTTTTGATAATTCTTGATTTCTAAATGGGCTAATTTGGTTATATAATTATTGTAGGCGATTGGATTCAAGCTTGTTTATTTTAAAATGCCTCAAAAAGATTTTAAATGGAGTATAAAAGATTTAACAAGTAAGTGATATTGTAATACCATTACAAAAAAAACCCTACTACATTCACGCCTAAGCAGACATTCCTTATCTTTTTTTTGATAGAATAGCAATGTCTTTCCCCATAGATGGTATTATAGCTAGAAATGGAGAAGACTTTCAGGTTTAACTGAAACTTTGAAATGCCGATATATTATGGATGGACAAGCTATGGTCTAGGGGTCATAGACAGTCCTAAGCCACCAAAAGTGTGACCTCCTGGAATCTTAGGAACTTGGTCTGCTTTTCCTGCCGGCCAACTAATCAGCACGATCAGCTGGCCGGCAGGAAATGGATCATTGGTTTCCTGCTGCTGTTAAGGCAGGAAGCCCAACAATCTGGTTTCCCAACTGCTTGCTGATTACTTATTCAAAAGATTGGTGAGGATCAGACCACTGGTTTCCGGCTGCTAATAGTCATTGGAAATCAACAACCTGTATTAAGCCATAGGGACCTCAGTTGGTCAGATTTATCTCTGTGGAGCTCTCGGCTTCCAAATTTCAGAGCATCTCCTCCTATACACATATTTCAGGTAACAAGAAGCAGATGCTAACTTTGCTGTGGATGGACATAAGTGGGCTTCTGAATGAACAGTAGATGGAAAATTAACATATCTGATTTAGTGATCTGGAAACATTGATCAGGATACAATATGCTTCAAGTCCCACAAATGTTTGGTAGCAAATTGCTAACAGCAAAACAATAACTATTACTCAAATGAACAGCAATAGCACTTAGATTTATATACTGCTTCACAGTGTTTAACAGCCCTAAGTGGTTTACAGAGTTAGCCTCTATTGCCTCCAACAAATTGGGTCCTCATTTTATTGACCTCGGAAGGATGGAAGGCTGAGTCAACCTTGAGCTGCTCAGAATTGAACTCCTGGAGTGAGTAGTGAGTTAGCCCTGCAGTACTGCATCCTAACCACTATGCCACCACAAAATAATATTTGAAAAGGATGGAAATAGTGATAAATCTTGTCTCTCATTCCCTGATTCCATTGCACTTTGTGACATTGGAGTTGTACAAAGATCAGACAGAAGCATTTTCCCATTCAGGAAAACAGTGGCCTGGACAGTTCCATCATTTAAACTCAGCACTTTCTAGCAGAAGTTACAGGCAGTGTTATAGGGCAGGGATCTCCAACCTTGGCAACTTTAAGACTTGTGAACTTCAACTCCCAGACTTCCTCAGCCAGCTTGCTGCCTGAGGAAGTCTGGGAGTTGAAGTCCACAAGTCTTTTAAGTTGCCAAGGTTGGAGACCCCTGAGTTTACAATTCCTGTAAAAAAAACAGTGCAGCTTGATTTGCAAAGTGGAGCCTTGAATCCTTCTTGTCCATTTCACAATCTCAATAAATGCCTGGCATGTGGGGGTTTGGAGGAGGGGGTTGCATCAAATTTTTCTGTATCGCATATCCAAATGTCTGGATTTAAGCAAGTCATTGATATCTCTCTGGGGTCTAGGAAAACTCGCCATGGGACAATTCAACACTGTATTAACCACTTCATTCAGCTACTTTTATTATTGATGACCCCATTTTCGTCAAAATTATTGTAACTCTTATATTTCTGGATTGACTTTGTTATTATTGGCCACGGTTCTGTTGAAATTAATTTAACTTTTGTATTTGTTGAATTGACTGTGGCAAGTTGACCACAGTGAGATGACTGCAGCGAGTTGGCTGTGACCAATTGTTCAATTATGTTCTCTCTGCTTCCATACACTGTTCTGCAGTATGACCTATAAGTGTTGGGAAATAGACCATAATTCGGTTATGCCTTCATCACAGATTCCATGGGGATTTATTTGCAGAAAGTCTTGATGGCTAAACAATTTTCCATTATACCAAAAGCTTAAGATCTGTCTTTTTGTGTATCACAAGTAGCCAGATACCCATAGCATGGACTTGAAATGAGGGCTAAAAAATTAAATTTCCCCTTTCTCTTTGCAGAGGGGCACAAGGGGAGTTTTATTACTGCAGGAATTGCTGTAAGTAGGAGGATGGATACAGGTTGCTAGTAGTTTTGATTTTCTGCTTGGTTGACTGGAAAGGACACTGATTTGCCTCAGTTATACCTGTTGCATTGCTTTCTAAGCTTGGCAGGAGGGTCACACAGATCATCTTCCAAATGTAGTGGTGGGATCAGAGAATAGAAACAAAGATGTATGAAAGTAGCAATAGAATAATTATGCCCTCATGCAGAAATACTTCCAGTGTTAAGTTTGCAAAGTTAGAGAGAAACCTGGTGACTCCACTGAAGATTTATCGTGGGTGAAGTTGCAATGAATCCTGCCAAGAAACAGAGCAATAAAATTTGACACACTGAGTTGAGGCATGTACTTTGAAGTGAAACTCCTGCTTAGTTTAGGGGAAAAAGTCACCTTTCATTTTCAGTGTCGTTCATGTTCTTTCTAGGCATAAGGGACAGACTCCAAATTCAGTCACTGCACTTGCTGTCCCCGTTGCCAAGTTCCAGTGTATAAAATTGTACCATTATCAAGTCATGTCTGTGTTTGGCAAAGATTTGTAGACACAACATCAATAACTATGCTAAATATTTTTGCAATACTTATTTCTCTTCCACACTTTTTTCCAAGTAGTAAATCATACTGTAGTTTCTTTAATCTCCCCCGGCTTGTGAAAAACAGGAATTTATGTAACAGGCACTCTGCTGCAAACTTTTTCCTGTTTGGAACTTCTGTTGTTGTTGGCAAAATTTGGAGATGGCTTAGCTACTCCAAAAGTGACCTTGGATGTCCTTTGTATAAGAATACTAGATTGTAACTTTCTGATGACTAAGGAGGCCTCTGCAGTTTCTGCAAAACACTAAATGATTCTTTTGTGGATGGAGTGAATAATTTGCACAAATAGGTCTGCACACAGAATTACATTTTCAGTGTAAACATATTTTAATCTTTGGTAAGGTGGGATATATGATGGCCAGAAAACATCTCTGGTATCGAATTCTTTTTGGAATGTGTTAGTGGATTTTAGTCTGAGCAATCCAGAGTGTTGTGTTTTTTGTAAGGTTTTCCAGCCTCATGTTCTTCCCGCACTGAATTATCTAAAGTTGCTTCGAAAGTTCTTAGCTGTTGATGTTGCCAGGGAGAAGGTGTAGCACTATTATTCTGCCAGTCCCTCTTGAAGTTATTTTCAATAGGAATACTGTATACCGAAGTAGGAAGTAGGAATTTACATTTTCTCAGAAGATGATGGTTCGAATTAGAAAGTGATCATTTCTGGATTTGACATTGGGTGAACGAAGCAAGTTTACAGAAGCCTTGGCTAGAAACATCATACAAGATAAAACAGACATGTAGAACAGCAGTGTATTTCCCCCCATTCAATTATGAAACGGAGGAAGTGTCGTACTTCTCACCCGAAAAAGTACATGCAAAGGAGGAAGGTAAAAGTTGACACCACACACCCTCCATTTCTCACTAAGTGCTTTAAACAGTCTAATTGCTCTCTAATTGCACTATCAAAAATGAACCAGATAAGGAAGGTAAAGTGCAAGAAAGTAGGGAAAGAGGTCAGGTTTCTGCTCCCTTGACACAAAGCCACAAAATCCTCCCCAATACACAACACCCACACTAACTTGGCCTTTAACCTATATCTTATGCATACACACACACAAACCTTGCAAAAAGGGGGATTCAGAGCAAATTATGAAATTGACAACCGTGTATTCCCCTAATATTTCTAATGGGCTTGCCATACTTGCTCAAATGAAATCTGAATACTTTTATTCTGGTTTTATCTTATTATCTTATTCAAATCTTATACATAGGTACATGCACATACATACTTTTTTTAAAAAAAGGTAAAAACTAACACGAGCTAATATAAAGTAAAGAGGAAAAAAGAAAAAGAAAAAAGTGCAAGAAAAGGAAACAAATGACAAAAGTTATAATAAAGTGGTGTCTAATATTCTTCCCAGCATTTATAAGTATATATATAACCTGTAATCTTAATTATCAGGTGGTCCTTGAGTTACGACCATGGTAGAGCCTGCCCATTACGTCATAAAACATAACTCTTGTATTTTATGACATTTTCTCAAGAGGTTGTTAAGTAAGTGCCAGTTTTCAGCAAAAGCTTTATAAATGCAGCTGGGTGCATTATCCACCTGTTTCCATTGTCCATCAACGCTGGAAACTTTTAACAAGCTTGTTTGGGCGCTGTGAAAGCTATCTGTGCCTTTGCTGCCAACCCACCTGATTACACTCCCTTCTAAGACTTCTACTAATAGAAAGACCTGCCCGGGAGTGCTGGGACAAGGCTTGTGTATTTTCTGCGGTTCTGAGCCCTTTCCCTGTTTCTCATACGCCATGAGACGAATGGCTTAGTAGGAATGGACTGTTGGCTTTCCGCTCTCTTAATAAAACAGCTCTCTGTTCAGACCAATTAGCTAGTCAACTGGCAAGTGAAGAAATTGTAGTGGGTTTAACCCTTTTGCAGCCAGGTGCCATCTGTGCTGTTCTGTATCCTTTGATTCCTCAGGGCAGCCTCTCCTCCTCCTCCTTTCTCTGCATTTGCATTTGTCTAGTCTACTTCCTGAGAAGCTTGTCTTTGAACTGACAGGATGGAATTATTGATGAATCCAGACTTTCCAGTTCCTCTTTGTGGAAAAAAAATCCAGCTTAGCAGATCCTGATTTTTTCCCCCTCCAGCTATGCTCCCGTGAGGAGGGCTTTTTAACATAGCAATCTGGCTGAAAGTCTAGTGTCCAGACATTTGATAATCTATGGCAGTGATGGCGAACCTATGCATGCTGGCCAGCTGACAGGGCAGCACGCGCATGCACGCTGGCCAGCTGACAGGGCAGCGCCTTGCGTGCCCTGACAAATGGCTCCGCGTGCCACTTGTGGCACGCGGAGCCATTTGTCAGGGCACGCAAGGCGCTGCCCTGTCAGCTGGCCAGTGTGCATGCGCGTGCTGCCCTGTCAGCTGGCCAGCATGCATGCGCGCGCTGGCCAGCTGAGTTCACCTTTTTAAAAGCTATTTTTCGCCCTCCCCAGGCTCCAGAGGCTTTATAGGAGCCTGGGGAGGGCAAAAAGAACCCCCCCGCCCCCCCGGAGGCTTCAGGGACCGTCCGGAGGCTTCCCTGAAGCCTTCGGAACACTTAAAACCACCCTCCGAGCAAACCGGAAGTGACTTCCAGTTTGCTCGGAGGGTCATTTTAAGCATTCCAAAGGCGTCAAGGAAGCCTCCGGACGGTCCCTGAAGCCTCCGGAGGGCCTCGGGGGGGAGGCTCTTTTCGCCTTCCCCAGGCTCCTATAAAGCCTCTGGAGCCTGGGGAGGGCGAAAAAAGCATGTAAAAATGGGGGGCGCGTTGTGCGCGCATGCGCACTGGGGGATCGCGCATTGCATTATGGGTGCGGCATGCCCACACACGACCCCCCTGCGCTCCCCCCACTTGTGGCACGCGAGCCAAAAAAGGTTCGCCATCGCTGATCTATGGTGTTAATTTTTGAGATGGAGCAGATGTGGCTTCCTGCATGTGTGTAGTACTTACTGACAACTACTGAGAATCCTGTTGATTCTAACAATGAAGAATGTTATTATTTGGTGTGGCAACCGCTGTGATTTGCTGATCTTGATTCATCCTCTTTGCATCCTATAAGTATGATAGGTTTTGTTGCTGATAGAAATACAATTTAAAATGTGCACGTGGAGGTGGAGATACTATTTTATATTGATATTGTTATATTTCTCATTTGATAGGCTTGATGGATTTGTGGGGGGAGGGTTGGGGGGGGGGAATCCAGGATATATTATCTTGGCCGAGGAATTCAATATCTTTCTTACATTTTCCTTTTTTAGAACTCAATCCGTCACAACCTCTCTTTGCACAGCAAGTTCATTAGAGTACAGAATGAAGGAACAGGAAAAAGCTCTTGGTGGATGCTTAATCCAGAAGGAGGAAAAAGTGGCAAGTCACCCAGGAGAAGGGCTGCCTCCATGGACAACAGCAGCAAGTTTGCAAAAAGTAGAGGGAGAGCTGCAAAGAAAAAATCAGCTCTTCAGGCAGGTCAAGATGGAAATGGTGACAGTCCAGGAGCACAGTTCTCGAAATGGCCAGCAAGCCCCAGCAACCATAGCAATGATGACTTTGATAATAACTGGAGTACTTTTCGACCTCGAGCCAGTTCGAATGCTAGTACCATTAGTGGACGACTTTCCCCAATTCTGCCAGAACAAGATGACCTTGGGGAAGGGGACGTGCATTCCATGGTCTATCCTCCATCAGCAACCAAAATGGCCTCAACTCTGCCGAGCCTTTCTGAAATGAGTAGTTCCGAAAATATGGAAAACCTACTGGATAATCTCAATCTTTTGTCTCCAAATGCATCATTGACTGGGTCTACCCAATCGCCACCTACTACCATGATGCAACAATCTACTGGTTATTCATATACATCATCCAATACAAATATAGGTTCAACCAATGCAGACTACAGGAAGTACAGTTATGCTCAGCCTAGCATAAATTCTTTGTCCCAGATGCCTATGCCGACAATTCAGGACAATAAATCGAGCTATGGAACCATTAACCAATATAACTGTCCAGGACTTCTTAAGGAGTTGCTTACTTCTGATTCACCACCACATAATGACGTCTTAGCCTCGGTAGATACTCATGTTTCCCAGCCTAGTAGCCGAGTGCTGGGACAAAATATATTAATGGTCTCTAACTCTGCAATATCACCATATGGCAACCAGCAGCCCCACAACAAAATCATTGCCCCCAGTGCTCACTCTCACCAAGGACATGTCCAACCCACAGCGGTAATAAACAGCCATACTTTATCTCTCACCCTTAGCGCTGTGTCTCATGGTTCAAATGTGACTCATTCAACCTCAGCAAAAAACTCAGTCCAGGGGCTCATGAGCCACCCGATGCAAGTGAATAGCATAAGCCCCTTCACCACGGTGAACAGCTGTAATGGGTATGGAAGAGTGGGAATTGTTTCTTTCCATCAGGAGAAGCTGCCTAGTGACTTAGATGACATGTTCATTGAACGATTGGACTGCGATATGGAATCAATAATCCGTAATGATCTGATGGATGGGGAAACGTTAGATTTTAACTTTGACAGTGTCTTACCTAACCAAAGTTTGCCACACGGTGTTAAAACAACAACACACAGCTGGGTGTCAGGATAAGACTAGAAGGTTAGTTCCCTTTTTGTTATTTTATGACTATGTTGCAATACATTCATTATCTTAAAGCAATAATATAAGGGAAAAATTGAGCTTGGGATAGTCTCTTCCATTAGAATGAAAAGCTGCATATCAATTCTCTTATTCTAGATCAGAAAGTTTATAAACACATACTTTGCCTTCATGATTTATAAAGCCATAGAGATGATCCTTGATTTACAATCTTTCGTTTACTGACCATTCAAAGTTATAACAACAACAAGGTGACTTGGGACTTTTTCACGCTTGCAACATCTCCATGGTTATGTGATCAAAATTGGGACACTTGGCAACTGACTCGTATTTATAACAGTTGCAGTGTCCCAGAATCATGGGATCACTTTTTGTGAACTTCTGACCAGCAAAGTCAATGGGGAAGTTAGATTCACTTTACAATTCTGTTACTAATTTAATAATTGCAGTGATTTACATAACAATGGTAACAAGAAAGGTTGAAAGATGGGACAAAACCCACTTAATAACCAACTTCCTTAGCAACAGAAATTTTGGGCTCAATTGTGGTTGTAAGTCAAGGACTACCTGTACTTCAAAAATCATTATAGAAGTTATTAAAAAGCTATCTTATGAGATATGAGGTACGTTAGTTTTCTCAAAGCAGAAAACCTGAATTTTAATAGTAATAAAATGTTATGATAAAGGTTTAGTAGTGTAGAATAAATTTAGGTGCAATTTGGCCAATAAATAATGAGTGGAAACGGCAACAAAAATGGAAGAGAAAGGAATACTTATTTTACCATTAATCTAGGGTGAAAAGAGCCTCCCCCCCCCCCCCCCGGAGGCCCTCCGGAGGGTTCAGGGATCGTCCGGAGGCTTCCCTGAAGCCTTCAGAACGCTTAAAACGACCCTCCGAGCAAACCGGAAGTCACTTCCAGTTTGCTCGGAGGGTCGTTTTAAGCGTTTTGAAGGCTTCAGGGACTGTCCGGAGTGACTTCCGGTTTGCTCGGAGGGTCGGGGAGGGCGGGGGGGGGCTCTTTTCGCCCTCCACAGGCTCCTATAAAGCCTCTGGAGCCTGGGGAGGGTGAAAAATGGCTTTTAAAAACGGTGAACTCAGCTGACAGGGCAGCGCCTCACGTGCCCTGACAAATGGCTCTGCGTGCCACCTGTGGCACGCGTGCCATAGGTTCGCCATCACTGATCTAGGCATTTTAATGGCTTCATTTTGAAATTACCATCATGCTTTTCATTCTCAGTTTTCTAAAGATTAATGGTTTTGGTAGGACATTCTTGCATATTGTTATATGATGAAAGGATGGGATGGAATTACATTTTGAAAGTATCTAGATGATGAATCACACTATGTGATCTTAAGCAAGGGATCACAAAAGAGCAGCTCATCAAAAGGCAACAGCAGACATAAAAAAGCAAGCTACCATGTGAAGTCAAATATAGCGTTATCTTTTACCTCTTTTGAGTAAAATCACTGGAAATCACCACCACCAATTTTTAAGGCATAGATACCTCAATATCCTCCCCGACAGACTTATGTCAAAGTAGTATAGTTTGCCAGACCCTGATGAAAAAAGTCATTCATAAATGCATTTTTATATAGATCAATCAAGAATGCCTTTTATCATTGTATGTTTTCTTTCTATTATCCTAGGCTACAGTTTAAAGTGCTTCAGACATCTCTGACTACAAGAACTGCATATGCATAAAGAAGTCCAAAGATGTTCTTCGTCTTCTTTGCAATTTCTTGTAGAATTTTTTTTTCTCTTGTCAGTCTTGGCTGCAGATCTCTCTTTCTCTCTCTTTTTTTGTACAAAATGTTTGCTGCCAGATACTTGCAGGTTATTCGTTGCTGTAAGTAAGGAATGTGCCATTGGAAGTGTCTTTATTTGGAAGTGCCAAACTCACTACTATGTCATAGAAAAACAGAAAATACTTGACTTTATGCTGCAGCTTTCCCCAAATAGGTGGCTTCCAGATGTATTAAATTTCAGATCCCATAATTCCTGCTAACATGGCAGCAGTATGGGCAAAGTGGTGTATAGAATAAGTTGTGGAAGTAAACTTTGTTTCTGCAAGAACATATTAGATTTAATTAAAATCATGGAACATGATGAACAGCTTGATTAATTTTCTTTTGGTGAATTAAAGTTGCTGTAAATTTTATATGCGACAAACCATTGAATATAACCCAACCAAAGTTTTGGTATTCAGATTTCTACATTAGAGAGTATATTGAGAAGCTTTGTTTGCATATGGAGTAGATATATTGTAGAGCTCATTTCCAGATTGATTAATTTTATTAATAAAACGTAAAATTTGTAATACATCTATAACTATTTTCTTACATTTGCTGTTTTACAAGCTTCTTAAAAATATGCAGAATCCAATATTTTAAAAACATTCAGCATATTTTATACACAGTATTTTAACAATATAAGAGGAGAGAATTTTTATTAGCATTCTGTAAGATTTATAAGAGAAGGTTTTTACATAAAAAATGTCTGGTTTTTATCTGGCATGAAGATGATCTGTATTCTTAGTACTATATTGACTGTGCAAAAGTCTTAAATGTTGTTAAATACTTTGTACATACAGATCATGTTTGTATTTATTTTATGAAGTTTTATAAAGATTATTAGGCATTTGTGTTAATATTTTCTTTAATAATCCATTTTAATTTACATTTTTTAATTGCATGGTCCCTCATTTCCTTTTTATTACTGCCTCCTATTTTGATTTGAAGAGATCATACAGCTAGAAACTGGTTTACGCTAATTATGATGTAATAATGTATTTTGTAGAAATAAATCTTGATCATAATAATGTAACAATAGTTTTGCTGGGGTTTACATTGGCTTCAACATCTTACAATGATCAAGAAAAGTTCCAATAATTTACTCCTAGATTGATAAGAGCAGGCTTGCAATATATAAATAAATATAAGTATCATTGAAATTGTGAGCTATATGTTATGTCTCTTTGATATAATAGCTGTGTTGTGCATCTTTCTTTTATATGATATTGAATCTCTTCCCTCCAAAATCCAAGCAAAGAAAATATTTATTCAAAAAAGTCTTTAAATCCTAGCAAATTTAATTTTCAATTCTCTGAAGTAGATTTCAGGGGCACCTGAGGAAAAGGCAGGGAGACTGGCCCCTCAAAATTGCCAAATCATTTTGTTTCAATGTTTTGGAGAGTGAGATCATGAGGAATAGCCATGGATGATTTAGTGAACATTAGGTGAGCCCCTGAGGGACATTTAAGCTTTAACCCCCCCTCCAATGATTTAATATATCATGTGGTTCAACTGCACTTGCCTCATGGAAGACACATACAAGATATTTTTTGAAGACCTTATTTTCATATAATACCACAAGGTGTACAGCTGCAGGCATATATGTTAACTACTACCAGAATACCCCTAAGAGGAGAATGTTTCCATGAGCATATTATAACCTAAGAATATTCTAATAATGCTGGCAAAGAATCCTGGGAAAGACTGTTAAATATTTTCATGTCTCTGTGTATGTTTCAATTCAGTATGAATATTAGTTGAATATTGCTTGCCAAGTTAAGAAACACCTCTGCTCATTTAAAACAACTGACAATTAGCGTTACCTGGATCCAATGCTCAATAATGCTGTTACAGGGCAGGAGGACAGGGAAATTAAAAAAGTAATGGAGTGTGGTGTTATAAAAAATCAATGTGAAGATTGATCATACATGTTTTTGCATATATCTTTATATTCTGTAATTTTAAATAATAGCAAATGATGGCTTTGTAAATTGTGTCAGTTGCTTTTCCAAGCAGCCAGGCTATTCTCTGTCTCAGTCTGTAAAAGAAATATGTAATAGAACTGTTCCAATTTAATGTATTGTTTTCTAATTATGTATTAATAACTGCATTAATGAGATCTTTGCTTTGATAAACTGACAAGTTCTATGAAATGATAAGCTAATGTTATAATGTTGAATGGTGACAACTCAACAGAGCATTTTTTTAAAAAAAAGAGATGATTATTAATATGGACCAGTTCTTTAAAAGTCTTACAGTGCAATTTTGCACATGCTTGTTATGATATAATTCTGACCATTCAGTGGGTTTGACATCCTAGCAAGCATGTGTCAGGATTGCAATCTTAAATTTGCACTTGATCCAATGAATTAGATGTTGCTACAACTTTTAAACTTTCTTAAGATCATCAGAGGAAAAGTTCAGGCTTATTAATTTATAATTAATATTTCAAGAAAATGATTTTGTGTTTTATATGGTCTGAAATTAATGATGTGGTTTAAGATAACAGAGAAAATGTAACTGCATTATAACTAGATCTTTTATGAAAAGAATCATCCTCCACTTTGGTTTCCCTTGTATTTCCCTCACCAACATGTTGACATCCAAATAGTTCAGATCATTTTTGTGATTTGTAAAGGCAATTTGATTGCTGAACACTTCAGACTACCTTTTGGATATTTGTGGAAAAGTGCCTGATGTTTTTCCAAACAGAAAATAATCCTTTGTATAAACCCGTACATGTATATGCATTACTTTAATGATCTTGTCCTTCATATGGCTTATCTGTATGCTGATAAAGGATTCTGTTTATTTGTTATTGTTTGTGCTCATTCAGAAATGCAAAGGCATTTAAAATCTTTCTAGTCTGTCTTTACAGAATTATCATGAGAAGAGGCTTTTTAAAACAACTTCCTGGGCATTTTTTTTATTGGAAAGAGAATATATTTTATAAAATAAATAAATACTATTTTCCTTTTTAATATATGGGGACCTGAGATTGAGGGGGTATGATTTGCTTCAGGAAGTCATTGCCTGCAGCTCTATTTGCACCCAAATAAATCCCCTGGCTCTGATTCCCAATTCTGCATTCACTCAGTTATGTATGGGATTGTTTGTGTTCCTTATCTGCTAACTTTCTCAACAAACACTTGTTTCAGGCTAAAACATTTACCATCCACAACCAAAAGTCAGCAATAAAATGATGCCACTGTAAATTTTATTTTAACTGCTTTACCAACTTCTACAGCTGGAATCTTGGTCTACATTAATTTGGTGTCCTTATTCCAAAAAGTGTCACTGCTGTAGCTGCGCTTGAAAAAAAAGAGAAGTTTAAGATGCCTAAATAGAGGTACAAGTCGTTCCCATGGACATTGAGTTAAGTTGACTTATAAGTCTGTTCACTTCTCCTCTGGTATATTCTGCGGCAGAACAGACTTCCTTTTTCTAAATTATCTTCCCCATGGCATTTAAACCAGGAAATTGGTTTAGTGCCACTGTAAGATATACGTAAACTGAGATTTCAAAACCACTCCTCTTTGCAGTTAAAGGGGAAAATATGCTAATGAGGTTTTTTTTTAAAACCACCAAGGAAAGGCACTAACATTAATTAGTGGAATGGGAAAGTACCACTTATCACTAATAAAAACACCTCATCTCCCAAAGCCAATGGCTAACATAAAACTTCTTTTAAAACTTCTGTATATATGTCTCTGCAGTATTCGTATAATAGCAAATCACCATGGAAAATAATAAGACACTCTTTTTGGCAGCTCTTGTACCTCCCTTTCTTTTGGGGTGCATCAATACTGCCCTTTCATTGTCACAGGAGATAACACAGAGCATGGTTTAGCCAGTATAATGTACCGTGTTTTCCTGAAAATAAGACACGTTCTTATTTTCTTTTGGCCCCTAAAATAAGCGCTTGGCCTTATTTTTGGGGAGATCTTATTATTTTTGAGGGCAGGAGACGGCGAGCGTGGTCACCTCATGGCTGCTGCTGTGTTGCAATATTTTCGGGGAGGGCTTATTTTCGCGCATGCGCTGAAAAGCCTGATTGGGCTTATTATCCCGGGAGGTCTTATTTTCAGGGAAACAGGGTAGTACTTGCAATAGTATTTTATATTTCTGTCTCTGCTGCTGGGGAAAGTTATGAGGCCTTCGTCATAACTTCCACATGTAGTCTTAAGAAGAGAGAGCTCTACTAATAGAATTTGGGGGTTACATGGACTATTTCTATTCTGGTTCCCAAGAGGCATAGATATAACTGAAGAAAAAGATTCAAACTTAACACTTGTTTTTGTTTGAATTCATCTTTAAATGTAAACATTTTATAGCAAGGTATAAGTCTAAAACTAACCCAACAAAAACTAAGTTCAATAAAAAAGTGTCTCCTGAAAGATTTTTTCCACAATAAATAAAACATCACTTGGTACGCCTGAAAATGCAGAATGAAACATGAAATTATGCTTCCGTTATCTACTGTAGACTATTGCCAAAATAACAGTTTCAGTTTTGTCACAATATACCATATCTTCTCATAAAACAATGGAGCCACCTACTTCTGGGGCATTAATCTCTGTTCCATTCTTTGACATTTTACTTGGGAAATTTTCCAAGTGAACGATTTTTATTATCAACTACCTTTATTTATTTATTTATTTATTTATATTTGGTGCTTCTAGACCGCCCCCTCTCCCAAAAGGGACTCGGGGCGGTGTACAGTCCATAGAGAATATCACAGAATACAATAAAAAAGTGAAATATGTACAGTTTGGAGGAGGTTAAAATGCAATTAAAAGAACTGTACAAAGCTAATATAAATATAAGTTTTAAATCCTAAAACAGACACAACAAATTAAAAAACCCCTAAGATAGCCAGATAATAATACATTTGCCAGGAGGGACAGATTGTAATTATGCCAGGCCTGCTAATCGGAACAGGTGAGTCTTCAATTTTTGCCGGAAGGAGCGGAGGTCAGAAGTTGTTCTAATGTCGGGGGGGAGGTCATTCCAGAGGGTTGGGCCCATCACAGAGAAGGCCCTACTCCTCGGTGTCGCCCGTTGGCATTGCCTAGTGGACGGCACCAGAAGTCCCTCCCTGTGTGAGCGAATTGGCCGCAGGGATGTATGTGGGAGGATGCGATCCCGCAAGTAACTAGGTCAGCTTTAGCTATCTATTTAGAGCCTTTGAAGCATGTGTGGCCCTAAGAATGCTTCCAATATCTAATACCAAATTATATTTTTTATATACATAAAATATGAAATGTATGTGACTCAATGTGATGTAATTTTAATTTAACTCAGTTCTGGTCCCATTCACTTTGCTTTGGTACCAGGTATTCTGTGGAGTGTGATTCCAACAGACTAGTTAAAATCACAAGACTTATCTCCTCACCCATCCCTCACCAGAGTTTGATAGCTAATTGGGAGGAATTCAAAAACTCCTGTTAAAGAAAATATAACAGATATGACTTTGTGCCTGCTGTTTAGCAATGCAGAAATTTTTATCATGGTTAATGGGAAATTCCATATTATAGAGTTGGGTTTCCCAACCTTTGCTACTTGGAGAATTCCCCAACCAACCTAGCATTGCTGAGAGTTCTGGGAATTGATGGCTATTCAATCTGAAAGTTGTCAAGAAGACTGAGAATTACTGATTCATAGGAAGATATAATTAGTATTAGTGACACCTTTCTAATAAAGTATACTACAGGCTACAAAAACAGTACAATATATACAACAAACGTGGACTATAATATAGTGATATTGTCTACTTGCTCATCTGGTAGCCTGGGTTACTGAGAAGATTTTATTACATATTTAATACATATGTATTTAACACACATTATTTTATATGTATAATTCTACATGTACATTTTAGAAAAAAAACATTTGAGTCAGGAGTTTAATGATTTAATCAAAAGTAAAGGCATAGGGGCAGGTATTGATTGATTGCTTAATTCAAGGCAGTGTGCAACTTGAACCTCCACTCCATTGCATTCCAGGTCACAGAATTGCTCTAGCAACAGAAGCTATCAACAGCAGAATATTCTCTCACACCGGCAGTAGATCTAGGAGTGGGAAGTGTATACAGATCTATCTCCAGAGAGCTCAGGCCTTTTCATACACAAGCGATCCTTTTAGCATATAGGAAAAATGGCAGAAAATGGCACAGCACAAAGTAATCAGAATCTGATTTAATTGGGATTTTTAAAAAAATGGAGTTAATGAGATGGGGAAGTTCCAGTGTCCTATACTGGTTAAGAAGTTGGTATAGGACTTGTGTCCATCTGGACCACTGGATCAACTTTGGTCCTGTTATACTGTTTGTCTCAGCTCAGCCTGCATCTGAAAATGTTATTGAGCAAATAAAATGAAGGAAGATCCCCATGTAAGCGGCCTTCAACTCCTGCAGAAAAGGAGAGGAAGAGAGGGGGGGATATGTACAGTATGAATGAATGAATGAATGAATGAATGAATGAATGAGTGTGTGTGTGTGTGTGTATGTATGTATGTATGTATGTATGTACGTATGTATGTATGTATGTGTAAAAGAGAGCAGCAACCTGTATAAGGAGAAACTTCCTAATAGTGAGAATAATTAACGAGTGGAACAGCTTGCCATCAGAAGTTGTAGGTGCTTCATCACTGGAGGTTTTTAAGAAAAGGCCGGACAGCCAACTGTCTGAAATGGTATAGGGTCTCCTGCATGAGCAGAGGATTGGACTAGAAGACCTCCAAGGTCCCTTCCAGCTCCATTCTGATTGAATTGAAAAATCTAAGAAATATCGGAAAACTGACTGGAGGGACCACCTAATAGGAAACCCCAAAAGTAAGTGACCAGCTGCAATCCTTCCAAAAGAAGTGGCAAAGATGGGCATTGGCAAATCTGTACAAAAGGGTTTTTGTGGATTTTAAAATAATATATACTACTGGTCTCTTTGATCTTGAAAAAGACCTCAAGCAAACAGCCAAATGAAATATTTGGCAGAAGGAATGAATATAAATATATTCCCAATTTCCCAATTTTAGATTTTAAAAGTACATATTATTTAGTTCAACTGACCTGTCATGGTTTGTATGACAATAATACACATCCAAACATATATCCTTGCAGTAGATTTTTGCCGAAATTCACATTCCTCCCTAATGCTTTGATCTAAAATTAGTTTCTGGGACACCTATGGGGGTGAGAAGCAGCCCACGAGGCAGAAGCTGCTGAGACTTCTCCTTGGTTGAGTTTGGAGCACTTTCTAAAATGGTAGCTACCTGTTTAAAAGAAAAGTGGCCTGTTGAAACACCTAGAAAGTAATGATGTTCTTAATTACTGTTTAAAATATACTTTTTGGAGTAGAGCTTAAGAAATCAAAAGAAAGGCAGATGGAAAGATGGAATGGAGTCAGAAGACTGGAGGGGGGGGGGAAGACTTCCAGTTGGCAACTGTGCCACACAGTTCTGCTCTTCTGCTGTCTAAAGGGATGTGCCAGACTTGAGGGAGCTCTCCAAAGATGCCCTTTCTCTTTGCTAAATATTTAGTAAGGACAGTGAAGGATCTACTACCATGTCTTCATTCTGGTTCTCCAGGTAATTACTGAGCTTAGAATCCCTCTGGGAAGATATTGGAGAAGATTTCCCCTCACACATATGTGCTAGTTGTACCCAACTCTAGGGGGTGGTGCTCATCTCTGTTTCAAAGTCGAAGAGCCAGCAGTTTCCGAAGACATCTCCGTGGTCATGTGGCCAGCATGACTAAACGGCAAAGGTGCACGGAATGCTGTTACCTTCCCACCAAAGGTGGTTCCTATTTTTTCTACTTGCACTCTTACATGCTTTCGAACTGCTAGGTTGGCAGGAGCTGCGACAAGTAACGGGGGCTCACTCTTACGCAGCACTGGGGATTCGAACCACCGAACTGCCAACCTTTCTGATCGACAAGCAACTGAGCCACCATGTCCCCGCATTGGAGAAAGAGAGCTGTGTGGGTCCATGGTGGCAAAAAGCCAGGAGGAGCTTGGTACTATCTTTTCTGCTCAAACAATTTCAATAAATGGTATAAGCTTATATAAGTTGCAGTTGTGAAGAAGTTACATGGCAATTCATAAAAGCTTATGCCTTTTAATAAAATAGGTTAGCTGGAAAAGATGCACCAGATTCCTGATTTTTTTAGGAAGGTGAGAATGGCTAGCATGGCTGACACTTGGAAATAAACACCCCTCACAAAGCACACCTGCTCTAAAGAAGGTTAAAAGGAGAAAGGTGTGATGAAGGCATTGGGCCCTGGACACAGTTGCCTATTTCAAGTGCACATACAACATCAGTTAACCCTTGCTTCTCCAGTCAGGTTTACAGCATATACCAGTATATCACAGAAGTGAGGACATCCCCTCACATTTTGTAAATATTTAAGTATATCTTTTCATGTGACAACACTGAAGAAATGACATTTGGCTACAATGTAAAGTAGTGAGTATACAGCTTGTATAACAGTGTAAATGTGCTGTCCCCTCAAAATAACGCAACATACAGTCATTAATGTCTAAAGTGCTGGCAAAAAAATGTGATGAGGTGTACTCACTTCTGTGATATGCACTGTTCTGTATAATTTACTTGAGAAAGTGCTTCAGGACATTTTACTCCCTGCTCCCACAAGGAGAACAGATTCATAATTTGGGTTTACTCCTTGACCCCCAGCTGTGGTTAGGCTCATGTTTGCATAGTTATGCGGTGAGTAGCCCTGACTATCTCAAAAACCAGATCTACCACTCAAGCCTACCTGATTTTTTTTTAGTAGGAGAGGAAGCTCTTTGGAAGATGTCTTTGCTACCTGAAGTTCATCTCATGACTATATAGCAGAGGACCTTCTCCTAAATAGACTATCCAATCATGGAATATGTTCCTCAAGAAGATATATCTGATCCTGACTATCTCATCTCCACAGTATTTGGGGATATGGTGTCAAGCTTTCAAAAAAGAATCGAAGAATTTTCTGAATTTATTTTCCATTTAATGATACTCATGGCAATTTTGTCTTTTATTGTATTGCCTTTTTGCGTTTTGCCATGAGTGCTGTATAAAAGGAACAAACGTGATAACAATTATATGCATAGGTACATGCATGTCGAGTGAAAAGAAAGCCATCATTCAGTATGATTTACATCTTATGAAAAACTTTTAGACACAGCAGAACATGAGCTGCTACTACAGTACTACCAATCACAAGCAATGCCTGGGGGGGTTAGTATCAAAATGAGAAGATTTGTTTTGGCAAGGAGTTAGGGATTTATATACATAAATAGACAGCAGTAACTTATTTTGAAAACTAGATCTGCAGATTATGGAAATTGATTCCACTTATTTGGCTTCATACTGCCTCTGGCATTGCTTTATACAGGCCTGCCTTGCTTGGAACACTCCCTACTTCTCATCATTCCCAAAATTATGAGGACTACTAAAGTTAGGATTTATTTAGTCATGGAAAATTTTCTCTCAACTGCCTTCATCAAAAGGATGGACAAAAGTATCCATTCCTCCGTATGCCTATTAAAATAGCAAATAATTAGAGCTAGCTGAAAGGAGAAGGAATATTGAAAAAAGGAAGAGCAGAGGTATTTGCAGAATAAAACATTTAAGATGGTGACCATGACTGCATGATCCAAGTCCTCTTGTTAGGTGCATCTTGTCTATAACCCGTGTAAGGGAGGGTGGGCAGGGCTTTGATCTCCTGATTGAAGGACTCCGTCTTGAGCTGTTTGCTCATTTCTCACAGATGCCCCCGAGTTGAAAGAGAAAGAAGAATTGAAAGGCAAAATCAGAAATAGGGTAAGCGGGGAAAAGAAGCAACAATCCACAGTAGTTACTACAGAATAAGGCCTCAGCAGAGAACCAATATTAATTTAACTAGATTTCCCTCAGATTGAATTGAATTGAATTGAATTTATTAGATTTGTTAGCCGCTCCCTCTCCACGAAGGGACTCGGGGCGGCGTACAATAAATAAAAAGCACATATTATACAATTAAACATTTCACGGAGGAGGTATCAAAATCGCACAATACAATACATAGAAATAGTCATAATAGGATTAAAAATTAAAATACCCCCAATATAAAATTACAAGTTTAAAAGATTGCCAGGAGGATAAACATGGAACTATGGTTGAGCCAGGCCGGCTAGTTGAAAAAGGTGGGTCTTGAGTTTTGAACGGAAGGAGCGGAGGTCGGTAGTAATCCTAATATCGGGGGGGAGGTCATTCCAGAGGGCTGGGCCCATCACAGAGAAGGCCCTGCTCCTGGGCGCCGCCCTCTGGCACTGCTTAGATTCGACCCTTATGTGTTTGTTTAGTCTTCTTATTTCAGAAACCTGACTAGAATATCCTGTCTTTTATGAAGTATACCCAGTTAATCTGTCATTAACTCAGAAGTGGTATTCAGCCAGGTTCTAGAGAACCGGTAGCGGAAATTTTGAGAGTGGGGAGGGAATGGGGATTTTGCAGTATCCTTCCCCTGCCACGCCCACAGAACCGGTAATACATTTTTTTTGAATCCCACCACTGCATTAACTGTCATGTTAAAATTGATTTTACCATTGTCACAATAAATGTTTGGCATTCTTCCAACAAGAGACAGGAGGAAAACTAAGGGGCTAAGAGAAATTATTTTACATAAAATTTTCATATTTCACATTTCATATGTGATTTCACATTTCATACAAATGATGTAACAATAATGGAATATAAAACCTATTAAATAAAAATCAAGATGATACAGGCGAAAAAACCCCATCCCTCAGTGATTCTTTTCCATGTCTTATTAATTAGCAGCTTGACTAATTAGAGACTCAGCCAAGGAGGACAGATCCAATTTTCCCTTGTTTCCAGAAGGGGTTGTAATTAGTAATAAGACTGGGCAATTATTTATAATGTCAGATTTATAAGCCTCATCTGACAAATGCTTAACTTGGGGAAAAAGAAGCCCCTGAAAACCAAAAACCACTGACAAAACGCTGATCAAAATGAAGATGTACTTGGGCATTCTGCTCTCAAGTTAAATCCCTTAATGCTAATTAAAGTATGCCGATTGAAGCAGGCAATCACCATGTGATTAAGTTGGAGGAAAGAATGGTAACATCATCCTGAGTGAGCAGCTGAAATTATTTCTGTGGGTCTAAGTTTTATGTCTTTTCACACACACCCTGTCTACCCATGCAGGTTTAAGCACTCTCTTCTTGGCATTAGTACCAAAGTACAAATGATTACTCTTCTGCTTTCTCTCTTCATGCCCTGAATTTCCATATTTTTCGGAGTATAAGACATACTGGAGTATAAGACGCAGCAAAGTTTTGAAGAGGAAAATTTAAAATAAGTTTTTGCACTCTGCAAACCAAAAACGGTCCATTTTTTGCAAAAAATGGGCCCATTCCCCCCCCAAGTCATGAATAGCCTTTAGGGAGCTTGCAGAGTGCTCAATGGGGGGGGGGAGCAAAAAGCGGCCCATTTTTCGTGAAAATGGGTCCATTTTTTATTTTAAAAAAGGGCATGGATAGCCTTTACGAAGCTTATAGATTGCTCTTGGGGGCTGGGGGAGGGTAAAATTGAGCAAAACATGGGCAGTTTTTTCCTCATTTGCGCCCTCCCCACGCCCCAGGAGCTCTCCAAAAGCTTCCTAGAAGCTATACAAGGCCATTTTGGTGAAGGGGCAGGGTTTTGTGAGGCAAAAAATGCTGTATTCAGTGTATAAGACGCACCCAGATTTTCAGCCTCTTTTTTGAGGGAAAAAGGTGTATCTTATACTCCGAAAAATACGGTATGTGCAATCAAGTCAATGTCAGCTCTTGGGGACTATGTAGATAGGCCTCTTCTAAGGATGACTCATGCACTGCTGATAACTTTTAAATCAAGATGATAAAAGATGCTTGAAAATGTGCTTTTACCCTACAGCCAGAAAACTACCCTAAGTACCCTATGTTGTGGCCCGTAGTGGCTAGCGGAGTTGGCAGCAGATTCGGGCAGTGAGAAGGTTGGAGAGGAACATGGGCCAGTCCTAGAATCTGGGGAAGGCTCTGACGAGGGCTCCGCGTTGGAGGCAGAGATGGGTCCAGGGCCATCTGACACTTATCAGCTGCCTTCAGAGTCAGACATCAGTGATGCAGACGAACAGCTGGAGCCTGTTCCCAGTGTGCACATGTGCAGAGTTGCCAGATGAAGGGAACAGCTAAGGAACAAGGGTCAACTTGGGAGTAAGGCCACAGGTGGACGGTGAATGGCCCCTCCCATAGAGAATAAAAGAGGAGTGAAAGGGGAGGGGTGTTGCAGGAGGCAATTAGTTCATTCTTGCCAAGCGTTGCGGCATCTGAAAGATATCGGCCTGGCTACTCTCCAAGCCTGATAAAGGTTGGCAATTGTGAACTATCTTAAAAGACTGTGGACTGGGACTTTGCTGGAGAGGAATTCATTGTAAATTAAATAAAAAGGGTTTATCGGGATGAGGACTCGGCTTTGTGCTGCTGGGGAAGCCTACGTCAGAACACCCTACCCTAACTATCCTACAACCAGAAAACTAGCTAGGTCTGTGGATTGTTCATATCTAATGCTGTAGCCCCTATATTTTGTAAGCTTTGTGCAAAGAAAAACCAACTCAAGCCCTCTCTGCCATTGGGGCAGTTCTGTGGTACCATACATGCTGTGGGATGTTGAAGGTTATATTTATTCTGATTTTATGGAAGGAGCAACCTAGGATTATCACCTATAAAATGGATAACTGCCTTCTCTTGACCCTTGAATTCAACTCATCCTCCCAATAAGCTCTTTGTCCTGCCTTTAGAACAGGTCTTTCACACAAGTGTGACTTATGCTCTTGGGTATGGTGTGACCCTCTCACTTTTTCTAGTTCAATGCTCCTAAAGCTGCATGCTACTTATATAAGCAGGACAGCCTAGCTTGGCATTCTGTCATTATCTAAGTGATAAAGACACAAGCTCAATTGGGTCCAGTGTTATTACTTGAATGTGTACAACTAATAAGCAGGCATATGAGGTGAGGGAAAGAAAGGAACACCTCCAAAGCTATGGCTCCCCACCCCCATGGAATTGTGGATAGGTAGAACCTCTTATTGATCTTGAAGGAAACAGTGTACGTATGCAAATAAATAAAGGGATTGTGTCTGAATATATTCACCACCTGAAAAATAGACTATCCCCCTTCCCCCAATTATAATCACTATTGCTTTTCAGAAAACATTTGACTTTGCACCTTTCTATTTCTCTGGTGACACCTGAGCCTGAACACACACACAAAAAAATAGTGCAAGATCAGAAGATGGGGAGAGACCTGGCCCATAGAATCGCCAAGAGTCAGACTTGACTGAATGGATAACATCATCATCAAGAACATTTCTCTGGTGCCTGCCTTTGCTTCCATGGCAGTCTTTATCAGGTGCCTATTAACATTCACTGCATTTTGGAACACGGTTCCAGCTGCAGTATCTCCTCTCTATAAGAAGCACACGTATAGTTTCTGTCTATAAGAAAAGAGCAAATGATGGGGGAGAATGAAGAAAAAAGCAACTTAAATGATAGATATCTATGGAGATTCTCAGTCATCCAGGCCGTGGTTGTCCCAAAGGCAACTGGAGTTTCTTTGTTTTGCTTGAAGATATTTCACTTCTCATCCAAGAAGCTTCTTCAGTTATGACTGAATTGTTTTAAATAATTATTTATTATTTTAAGTTCTTGGACGAGAAGCAAAACATCTTCAGGCAAAACAAAGAAACTCCAGTTGCCTTTTGAAAAAGCACCTTTGAGTTAAATGGTAGACAAGACCATCAGTGTTAATGATGATAATGTACAGGCCAGTGGTGGGTTCCGGCAGCCACTACTGCTGGCTTACGCTTGGTGTGTGCTATGCACTCATGCGCAGTACAACAAAAATTGCTCTGTGCATGCATAGAAGCCAAAAAAACAAGATGGAGAACCAGTTCGGGGACGTGGCAGGCCTGGGTTGCTACTGGTTCCAGCGACCCACGTTGCCAAGTTACTACTGGTTCGGCCACACCAGTTTGAACCGGTGGGAACCCACCACTGGTACAGGCTCATCTAACTTCCCAATCCCCATGCCTTTTCTACCATGTCCCCAATATGTTGCCTTCATCTAATTCCCCAGCCTTTACTTGAGGCACCATTAAGTTCCTGCTTTCAAAGTCATGTTTTCTCCTTTAAGCCAACAGCAAGCAATGTCAGTTTCAACATGTGCAAAATAATAATAATAATAATAATAATAATAATAATAATAATAATAATAACAACCATCATCATCATCATCATCATCATCATCATCATCACTATATGATACATCAACAAATTGCAGCTTCCTGCAATAACACCAGTGGAACTGCAAACAGCTGCGCTATTGGAAACATCGGATACCTAGGTTGATACCTAGGATGCTGGCAGCAACTCATATCAACCATTAGCACCAGTCAATGATATTTGTGATGCATTTTTAAATGTTCAGTTGAGCGAGTTTTATGTTTAATGAATAAAAGAGATAATCACCGTTATTACTGCAGATATGCAAATAACTATGGTGGCTGGGATCAGCCTGGCTCCTACTGGTTATGTCAGGCTGGAGTGTCACACCCTTCAGTACCCAGACCCTCTCCCTTGGGGCCATTCCAATCTAAAGATATGAAGAATCTGTCACTTTCCAACTGGGTCTCCCTACCCTTTCCACTTCTTGCAGGCTGCAGACCTGAGAGGTGGTAGATTTGAAACAGCGACATTCTCAGGGGTGAAAATCAGCAGGGTCTGACAGGTTATGGAGAACGGGTAATGGAAATTTTGAGTAGTTCGGAGAACCAGCAAAAAAAAACCCTCTGGCTGGCCCCAGAGTGGGGTGGGAATGGGGATTTTGCAGTATCCTTCCCCTGCCACGCCCACCAAGTCACGCCCACAGAACCGGTAGTAAAAAAAAATGAATTTCACTACTGTATATTCTCCTGCAGTACCCACTCTCTTCCCAGACTGTAAATCAGCTTTTCTGCAGATCCAGGAAAGGGAGAGCTAAACCCACATTTACAAGAAGGTTGCAAAGCAGGTGATTGTTGCATGGAGGTGGGGGTGGGGAGGATGGAGAGTTCCTCTGGATCAGATGCTGCTGGGTGGAGTTGCTTTGACAGCAAACTGAGTGCTAATCCCTTTCTCAAAGAAAGAAAGGAAACCCAACCAGCAGTGGATTGTCCAATAAAGAGGAGCCCCATTCTACAGATGAGTTGCCTGCCGGGCTTAAGGAGCGAAGAGGGCATTGACAGATGGCTAAACCCACAGGTCTCCCCCTTTGTCAATACTGCAGGCCTAGTTCATAGTTTCCTCTTACCTGGCAAAGTCCAGAAAGGAGAGGGCAGTACTGTAAAGCCAAAGGATTTAATCAATACCTTTGCTTAACACACCCTGCCCTTAGGAAATCAGGATACCACCCATCTGATGGCAAGCTAAAACAGAGGCAGAATTAAGGTTGGCAGCTAGGACAGCAAATTTTATACTGTGGCAGTTTTCTGCCAATGGAAAGGTGGGTACATAACCCTTTGAGCCACGAGGAAAGGCCCTTAAAGAAGCAATTATTTTTGACAATATTAAACAGATTTAAGAAGTTATTGTGAGTCTCTGGAAGCAACTGCTAGGTCTCTGGACATGGGTCATAGAATCATAGAGCTAGAAGGGACCTTGAAGGTTTTCTAATCCCCTTTCAAGGTAGGAATCCTTATTATGGTAGCTATTTCCTATCCCCATCACAAACCTGATAGGCATGTGGATAAGCAGCCAAAGAGAAGAAAAGGCTTGCTCTTGATGTAGATGTGTATCTGGGTCCTTACTTCTCCTCCAAGGTTCCTATCTCTATCTGCCTGCCTGCCTGCCTGCCTGCCTGCCTGCCTGCCTGCCTGCCTGCCTGCCTGCCTGCCTGCCTGCCTGCCTGCCTGCCTTATCTATCTATCTATCTATCTATCTATCTATCTATCTATCTATCTATCTATCTATCTATCTATCTATCTATCTATCTATCATCTATCTATCTCTATCTCTAGCTAGCTAGTTATCATCTATCTAAACAGTTTATATGGCACCCAACTCACAGAGCTTATCCTTGCAGCTCATCATCTCCAGGGAGCTTTTTCCTGGACACCTCTCCACTTTGTTTTTCCATTCTCTCATTTCTCTCTCCCTCCTTTCCATCCTTCTTGGACAGAACTCTCCCATTTCCCCAGAGTGACCCAGATTCTGTTCCTGGCTCCTTCCCCATCTCATTGTCCTCCCTTGGAGTTTCTGGGCCCGAGAGGCTGAGCAGGGCTGAATCTTTTCTGCCGGGCGGCCAGTCACAGGATCTCCAGCAGGAGAGTCTGAACCCCAGAGAAACACAAAACATCCCACAGTCCCTTCATGGTTGCCTTAGAAGGATTTTAAGGAGATGAATGTCCCGTCCTCCACAACACCTTAATGGTCTTGGCTGTTGGATATTTTCTAGTGCCGGAGTTTTGTGTCTTAAATAGACAGCAATAGTCAGACTGGAATTAAGAGAGATCCCACAGTCAATTCCCCCAAGGAAAAAGTCTAACTAGAGCAGGATATTTCTAGAAATTCCTTTTGTTCCTGGGGAATTGCTACAACAGATCTCCCCCCCTCCTCCTTTGCAGGAAATGTTTGGTGAGCTTGTTAATGAAATCACTGTAGCATTCATGGAATGTATACTGGAATCCTGTGTCTGGTCTTCTAATTACAAGAGAAATACATGAAAGATTGTATTTTATTACTTGAGTGTGTGTGAGCACATGCCACGAACACAATGACTGTGGAAGAAAATCATCCTGTTATTTCAGATTACTTCAGACTCAGGTACCGTGAGTAGCTGCGTAGAAATCTTGGTTGCCATTATGAACTCATGGATTTAGTTTCCTTCCCATTTTTTTAATGCTACGTCAAATGGCTAGTTTTTCCTTGGGTTGCGTAACTATATGTGTAACTCTACAACTGCACAGCAATGCCGATTTTAAAATAAAGGAGGTCTGATTATTCACCACTGTGCAATGATACAGTCTTGTGCAAAGAATAGCCCTGCACACACCCAACATGGATTTCCTGCCAGCAAAATCCCTTTCCCTCTCATTGAGGTCAAAACAGAGAGGGTGGTCGGGAAGTGTTGCAAAACAGGTTCTGTGACTTTTCCTGCAAATCCCACACTGTGAGTTAACAGTATTGCTGGGTTGGAGCTCATCTGATTTGGTAATTCAGAGAAGCCAAAAAGCTACAAGACATGGGTCGCCTGGGAAAATATGGAAGGGAGCAAAAGGGTATGAAGGAGGCGAGACAGGGACAATTATTTGAAAATATTGCTTCTCCTTTCTCTCTTTCCATCCCTGCGTTCAAATCTAGATTGTCATAGGTCCGTGATGGCGAACCAATGGTACGCGTGCCACAGGTGGCATGCAGAGCCCACTCTATGGGCATGCCAGCTGTCTCCCCAGCCCAGCTCCACATGTGCACGTGCCTCCTGCCGACCAGCTGGTCTTTGGGTCTCTGCTGTAGATGCAGGGGGATGGGGCACATGTGGGGTAGGCAGGCTGCATTCACGAGGGGAGTTCGCATTGCATTTTGGGGCCTTGTGCAGCGCCCCGTGTCCCATTTTGGCTTCCAGGTTGGTGCAGAAGGCCTTCCAGGCCCAAAATGGGGTGCAGAGCCTGCGTTTTGGGCCTGGAAGACTTTGTGCACAAACATGGAAGCTAAAAATGGGTGAGGGGGAATGGAACGCATGTGTGTGGGGGGAGGGGGAGCGCGGGGGGAGGTCACACATGCATTCGCGGTGGTGGGGTGCACGAGGGGGGCGCGCATTGCATTTATGGGGGATGGGGCGCATGCGCGGGGGAAAGGAGAGCACGGGGGGGGTCACACGAGGATGTGCTGGGAGGGGGTCACAGGGGTAGTGTGCATTGCACTATGGGTGCAGGTGTGTGCACTTACTTTCGGCCCACAACAACAAAAAGATTAGCCATCCCTGTCATAGGTAAAAGGGGAAACTTGGGAACATGCAAAGCCAATGCTTCTTCATTCTGGGTTATGATGGCATTCTCCTGTGAGGGTGGCTGACTGGCTCTTACTGTGTGGGACTGATCAGAGGAGCTTTTAAGAATTGCAAGGTGTTCTTTGGGTCATATGATCCAACCCAGACACTTTGCTTTCCGGTCTCTGCTTGAATGCACCTAGAGAAAGGATTCTCCCACTCCCTAGGTAACTGGTTGTGTTGTCAAATTGCTCTATTAGACATGATTTGCTAATATATAACCAGAATCTGTTTTTCTGTAACTTGATTATCAGTCCATGCCGTGTCTTTAGGGATTATGGCCTTCTGTGTAACAGCCCTCCAGCCATTTTTCCTATGTCCTCCTAATGTCTTTTTCTTGTCAAGGTTGAACATGCCCATTCTTTCAAAATCATCTTGAAGGAGTCTTGATTTCCCTAAATGGCTGCCCTTCTCTAGACCCGTTCTCATTATTTTCTGACCAGGATCTAACCAGCATAAAATAGAATGAAACAACTGCTTCCTATTTTGGAGATGTTAATTGATACAGGCTAATACGAAGTTTACCCATTATCCATGGTTGTTATGGTCATGTTTGGGCTAAACACTTTAAGTGCTTTGTTGCTTATTTGTGATGTGGAATATAGTTTTTCTTTGGTCAAAGGGGCGTACTGGACTGAATAGATAGATTAATCGCCTGAGGATTGGTATATGGACGCTCATTTTGTTGAAGATAATGACTGGAGACCAAGAATTATAAGCTGCCCAGAGTCACTTGGTTGAACTGGGCAGCTATAGAAACTGAATAAATAAAAATTAATAGTCCTTCGGTTTCTTGTTTATAATTGTTTTATTATATTATAAAGTGCAAGTAATACACTAAAGAATACAAATAGCAGGGTACCATGATATTTATTTGTTAAATTTATTTCGCACCTATCTCACTGTACAGAGCTACTCTTAATATTATAAAAAGTAAGAAATGGAAAGAGTGTAAACAAAAACAGAAATAAAATAATAAAATAAAATAAACAATGAAAAAGAAAATAACGAGAATACATCAATATGATAACAAATGGATGGGTGAAGCACAGAGAGCAAGGGAAAAAGGAGGATCTACGTTCAATTCAGCAGTCACCTCCATATGTATACAACATGAACTAAAATGGTTAATATTATAAATATTACACTTCAAAGGTTTTTCTTAAAGGTAAGAAAAACAATGTCAATGTTTTTAGAAAATTAGAAAATTAATGTCAATGTTAACTATAATTCTGAGATGTTCATCAACAAAAATTGCTTGAATTGTACAGTTTAAGTGTAGCATTGATCATATATATTTATATCTATATATATAGAGAGAGTTTGGAGATTGCCCATCTCCCTCACAGAATGACTGAGTGGTGAAAATAAAAATCATATAAATATTGCATTCCAACAGGAAGCAGTTAAAACAAGAATAAAACAATTAAACACACTGAAATATTGTGTAGTATAATAAGAATTTCTATCTTGTGTTTAATATTGAGGTCTTTATTGTTATTTATTGTTCATGAAAACAAAACAAAAGTAAAAATAAAAAAGCTGCTTGATAAAATAGATAACTTTTCCATTCTTTATATTCCAACTGAGTTGCAGTGTTTATGAACTTTCAAACAACCTTAGACAACATACTTGTGATTAGTAATTAGATTGTATTTGCCTCTCTGCATGACGCATTGTACTTATGGAAGCCATTTTTGTTTAAACTTCTGTGTGGATATATATGATTAATGTTGCCACTGCTGTGCATTCTTTGAGTTTTAAGTTCCTAATCAGATATTGTCAATGTTGTATTTTATTTTCAATATTGGCAAAGTTTATTCTTACAAAGCTGTTAAGTATGTATCTCAGTTGTAACATTCCTTACTGATGCTGTCAGGTTTCCAAAAGATGCCCTAATTAATTCTGGAATTTCACCTAGTTAAAAATGTGATTTCATTTCAAAATTAATTTCCAAATTCTCTAAATAGTGCCATGTATATCTTTTTGAGTTTTTTTCTTAAATGTCTACAACCAATACCTTTCCTTTCCTTTATTTCGATTTTTATACCGTCCCCTCTCCCCAAAGGGACTCGGGGCGGTGTACAGTCAAATGAAATAGATAAAATGAACTACAAACATGCAAACATAAAAACATAGAAGAGGAGGCAATACAACACTGTACAGGTAAAAAACATTTAGTTAAAAACCCCCTAAGCCTCCGTTTCTTCCACCTCTCGGGGTCTATAAACCCGTCATCAAGGCGGGCCCTTGCAAGCGTCAAGGGCCATGCCTGCGAGAGGGGGGTCTCCCGCAGGCGGAGCAGGTCAAGCCTCGTATCCTTGATATTCCGGAGCTTCAGGAGGCGACCGCCATCGCCGGAAGCTCCTCCTCCTCCCCTAAAATGTTTGTTCTAATTCTAATTCTGTGGCATTACCAATGTTTATTAATGATTGATTTTACTATCTTGGAAATTGTTGCCAGGGTATATTTTATGATTTTGGTCCCTATTTCTTTCTGTTGTTGTGCTATGATGGTTTCTTTAAAGTTTTATATTCTTTTTATAATGATGTTTTTCATTTGTGCTCTGTCCATCAATACTACTTTATATATGTTCCTTTAACAGAGGATATTGGTTTTATAGGAGCATTTTAAATGTTCTTTTTTTAATTACCATCCCTTACTCATTCTTACGTTTAAAGTTTATGATTTGGGCAATTTATAAGTACAGTAACCATGGTATATTCTGGCTGTCCCTAGGTCATTCTTGTTGTGTCTTTAATCTGTTCGTGGAGCCCATGTGAACAATTTCTTCAGATTGATTACATTTTTTCTTACTATTCCTGTAATCAACATGGAAAGCATTCAAAGGAGAGGCTAACGGTGAAATTGTTGAGCTGATATTTTTTCTTCTGAAACTCCATGCTTTTGTCGGATTTGGCTTGATAAGATATCCTTTCAGATTCTTGTCATTTATTTATTCAATTGGTTTGCTGCCCATTTTGCCACAAGGTGACTTTGGGCAGCTTACAAAGTTAAAAGCAGTAAAAAAAACATTGTGTGTGTGTGTGTGTTTGTTTGCGTATAACAATAAAAATACAAATTATGATTAAAAGATGGGGAGGGAGGGATGTGGTCTACTATTGACTCAAGCCAACTGGTAGAACCATATCTTCAGGATCTTATGGAAGATCAGGAGTGTGGGGGCAGATCTCACCCTAGGAGCAAAATGTCCCAAGGGGTTGGAACCACAGCAGAGAAGACTCTTCTCCTGGACCCCATCAGCTGGAATACCTTGACTGACAGGATCTGCAGCATGCCTCCTCTGCCAGCACAGGTGTGGTAGCCCTGTCTTATTGGGATGAAATGGTTCCTTTTGTACCATATCTGTGGAGTCCATTAGGTAAGCCAGCTTCTTCCAGCATTGATGTTCTACTATTCGGAGTCCTCCAGCTTCTGAAATTCAGAGGAAAAGAAAGGAATGGAATGGACACACACAGGCATAAAAGTAGTTTATGCGCTGCTTTTTTATCAGTAGCCCCCTAAGCCTTATCCTGATTTAGGGTACTGTGCATTTGTACAGAATTAAAATATCAAAGCCATAGAAGGCTGGAATATATGCAGGGGCCTAAACCTCGAGACCTTGAAGGCTTTTTTTGTAAAACTCACAGGGGAAAATCTGATAACATCAAAAAGGAAGAAAGAATATATATGTTGGAAATTCATTTACCACCTGTTTGTTTACCATCTTTATCACCAATTTCTTTGCATCTCAATTCTGTATTGAAACATGGTGGTCTTTAAAACTAAGCAAGGTTAAATTTGATTAGTACTTAGTTGGGAGACTAGCAGGAAATCCCAGGGATGAAGGCTAGACTGGGCAGGCAAATTTCCATTATCAGGACAAAAAAGTACATGGATGTTGCCATGGAGTGGCTAGAGATCCAGCTCAACATGAAATTTATTTTAACAAATCCACAAATAAGCACCTCCGTCATCCTCTGCCATTGCCATTTCCTCTTCTTTTGTGGCAGTATGTGGCAATAGGCGTAGAACAGGTTGGATCACCAAAGCCACCTGAGAATTGCACCTCTTACTCTTTTTACTAAGAGTAGTCAAACATCCAGGTGTTGATGTATGTATGCTAAAGGATTTTGATCTAGACTAATGGAATGTGCCAAAGATGGATGGCCATAGGCTCATTCAGAATTTGTGCAATTATTTTGCCTTTCTGGAATGCCTGTATTTTCAGTGTTTTAATGGCACATTTTTAAGAAATAGGATTTTAAAATCCTGTTTTAGGATTTTATCTGAAACATCTAGAAGTTTCCAGGAAGCCTTGTGTCTTCCTGGAAACTTCTAGATGTGTTGAACTACCATCCCCATCAGGGGTGGGTTCCGGCAGGCACGACTGCTGGTTTGCTCATATATGTGCTGCGTGCACATGCACAGTGCAATAAAAATTGTTCTGCGCATGCGCAGAAGAAAAAAACAAGATTGCGATGCCTATGGAGCTGCCCAGAGAACCGGTTCAAGCTACCCACCTGGATAACCGGTTCCAGCGACCCAGGCCGCCAAACCACTACCGGTTCGGTCGAACTGGTCTGAACTGGTAGGAACCCAGCACTGATCCCCATCATCCCTAGCCAGCATATGGAGATGATTAGATCTGTAATTCCACATACCTGGAGACAATAGTTAGGGAAGTTCCACTGCCAGAATACTCCAGTCAACTCAGTCACTGGCAAGCATTCTGGGAGTTGAAATCCATTTATATGAAGAGTACCCTGTTTGAGAAAGGCTGATGTAAAGGTGACTGATTCCAAAACAAGACCCTTCTATAATTTTCTAGATAAATATTTAGTGCTAAAATCTGTTCAGAAATACATTAAGGACCAACTTGGCTAAGAATTTGCTGAGATTGCTTTGTTTTCTTTCTATAAATTAATTAAAATATAGTTAGATAAACTTCCTTAATAATTTGGTTTGGAATATCTCTAAGAAAATGGAAAATAATTGATCTGTGATTTTCAACTATAAGCATTCTTACATGCTGGAACGCTAGAGGGTCCCAGAAACTTGAGAAATATGGAATGTGTTTGTGGCTAGGGCAGGTCAATAAATACAGGGAGCAAGATGCTTGATCTTGAAAAGCTTTTGCAGAGAACCTGTGCCTGCTTTCATAGGTGGGATTGGATGTCACAAATCACCTTTTGTGACACATTTTAATCACGAGGATTTGTCCTCATCTTATTTGACTTTTTCCTCAAGAAATTCAAGATACTGTACTTAGAACTCAGTTCCCTTAACTTTTTCTCATAACTTTGTGAGATAGTTTAGACTGAGTGCTAGAGAACATACATGGTGAAAACTGGTTTTAAACTTGCACCTTCCCACGACTGTTTCCTAAATCCGCTATTTTCCAACCTTGACAACTTTAAGACATGTGGAATTCAAACTCCCACAATTCCCCAGTCACCACATCTTAAAATTGCCAAGGTTGAAAAACAGCGCCTTGATGAGTGTCCTGCTGGCATAGTTTGGCCTCTAGATAGGTTTATCTGACCATTTGCTTCTATGCCCCACAAAATACATTTTAAAAAGCTGCCCAGGATGAAATGTGTTGGTTGTTCCACCCAAACATTGAAAATTCAGAGTTTCAGATTCTGCCAGGTGTTAAGACTGAGAAGAAACACCTCTAATTGCTGGGCGTAGTCCAATGAAGAGTATTCTAAAGGGAAAGAGGGAAAATTGATTTAAACTAGGGAATGCCGTAATAAAAGAAATTGGGAACAAGGAGGAGGATGTACTGCCTATTGCCTGCATACATCAGGTACCCTAATGTATTTGTAAGAAAACAAGTGACATGATCCTTGGCTCAAAATGCGATGGGTACTTCCATGTCAACAGCCCCATCATACAAGTGTTACTTTCATGCAATTAAAGAGAACATACCTTCTGCTGGATCATGAAAGTAGTCCGTAGTCATGGTGTTGATTGTCCTCAAGGCCAAACCAACATCTGCCATGTATGGTAATAGTTCACTATTGGAAGGAATCTGGCAACATCTCTTCTACCTAACCAATAAAAGACATACACTTTTGTGATTTGAAAGTCATTTTATCAGGTGCATAGATTGGATAGGCCAATGTAGGAATTAAAATGGGATGTGGGTGGTGAAGAAGGAAAGTTATGTGTCTGGTTAGTACCTGGATGGGAGACTAAGAAATCCCAGGGCTGTAGACTACAAAAATGGACAATAAACATATTCACAGGTGATAAATCACTTCTAGATAATTGCCAAGAAAATGTAGCATTTTCATAACAACAGGTTGGAAAGGGTAAAATACTATGACAGATTGGGGACTGTTTTAAGATAAAACATAACTATTGGTTACTTCCCTTGACCAGTAGACATCTTTTGGAGGTTTTCAAGAATAAGAATGGATAGTCAATAAATCTCAGCTACACGAATTTAGAGTACTATGATACATTCCATGATCAATTTCTAATCAAAATGTCTCTGTTAAACATTTGTTTAGCACACTTGAAATCAGTAAGAAAAACAGGAATAGCAATATACTAAGAAAATAATCTAGACTGTATGTTAAATTTAGATACAATTTTAAAGCCTCATGTTTCAGATAGGATATAAATTATTGCATGCATAACTAAAGGGCCTCTTTTGCTATTATGTCATTACCCTAACTGGCTATAAGAGCTATTATATATTTGAGAATAAAGCTGCTGCTAACACCTACTAGAGAGACATCTTGGTATAGTAGTTAAGACACCAGACTATCACGTTTCCCTGAAAATAAGACCTCCCCCAGATAATAAGCCCAATCAGGCTTTTGAGCGCATGTGCTAAAGCCCTCCCCTGAAAATAAGCCCTCCCTGAAAATATTGCAACACAGCAGCAGCCATGAGGTGACCACGCTCGCTGCCTCCTGCACCTCAATAATAATAAGACCTCCCCGGAAATAAGGCCAAGTGCTTATTTCAGGGGGTCAAAAGAAAATAAGACCCTGTCTTATTTTGGCAAAACATGGTAAAAACTGGGAGACTGAGAGTTTTAGTCCCGTCTGAGCTATGAAGCCAACTGGGCCAGTCCATCTCCCTCAGCCCTGGGAAGAAGGCAATGACAACCCACTTCTCAATATCTTGGCAAAAAACCTGCAGGGACTAGTTAATTCAATTGCCAGGGCTTAAAGGCACACCCACACAAACTATGTCAATGCATCAGGTAGGTTAAAAATAGTATGACCAAATCTGTTTGTTTTTTTAATGCTTAGGTAGAAGAAAAATAGGGATTAGTTTTTGTGTTAGCATTCCACTTTTCTTTGTAGTCTGAACATGACAAATAGGTTATTACTCCATACTAGTGACTGTTAGGCTGAAACTTGTGTAAGTTTTATTTTTCACCTACTCAGAATCTTATACAACTATGAAATCAAAGGAAGAGCTGCACACTTTAGACAGCTGTGATTCCAATGGATCTTTGTGTGTGTGTGTGAGAGAGAGGGGGGGGAGAATATGAAGGGAGGTTGTAAGACTTGTGTATGCAGAGAAAAGCTGCCTCAAGGGATTGAGGAGGTAGTGAAGAGAAAATTACCACGTAGTTCCCAGGAGATACTCAAAAAATGCTCTAGAATTTCCAGCCCCCCCCCCCCCTTTAAAATGAATACATTTGCAAAAAAAACAACCAAAACTTTATCCACCCTAGAGCTTTTAGACCAACAAGATGAATTGAAGGGACAGGAGAAATAATAAATGTGAAGCAGAGGTGGGTTGCTCCCAGTTAGGCCCAGTTCATCTGAACTGGTAATAGTGATTCGGCCTGGGTCACAGAACCGGCAGCGACCTAGGCCGGCCATGCCCCCAAACTGGTTCTCCGGTCTCTTCTGCCATTGCCAGCATGTTTCTGCACATGCACAGAACAATTAACTTCAACTGCACATGCACGTGCAATGCGTGGTGCGCACATGCATGCGTGAGGCAAACTGCTACCAACTGGTACCAACCCCTCCAAGACGGAGTGGCTGTGGCTACCGGCGCCCCGGTTCAACCAGTGGACTCCATCTCTGGCCATTGGGGGCGAGCAACTGGCCCCCGTGGAACGGGCGCGCAATTTGGGCATCCTCCTAGATGCCTGGCTGTCGATGGATGACCATGTGGCAGCCGTGGCGAGGGGGGCGTTCCACCAGGTCCGCCTGGTGCGCCTGGTGCGCCAATTGCGCCCCTTATTGGACCGGGACGCCTTTCGCACAGTCACTCATGCGCTGGTGACGTCTCGTCTGGACTACTGCAACGCTCTCTACATGGGGCTCCCCTTGAGATGCACCCAAGGACTGCAGCTGGTCCAGAATACGGCCGCGCGGGCTATCACGGGGAGTACTAGATACTCCCACATAACACCTCTCCTGCGCAAGCTGCACTGGCTACCTGTGGTTTTTCGGGTGCATTTCAAGGTGTTGATTACCATCTTTAAAGCGCTCCATGGCACAGGACCTAGTTACCTGCGGGATCGCATCCTACCCCATATATCCCTGCGACCAATTCACTCTCACAGGGAGGGACTTCTCCAGGTGCCGTCCACCAAGCAATGCCAATGGGCGGTGCCCAGGAGTAGGGCCTTCTCTGTGATGGGCCCAACCCTCTGGAATGACCTCCCCTCCGATATTAGAATCACTACTGACCTCCGCTCCTTCCGTAAGAAACTCAAGACCCAGCTGTTCCAATTGGCTGGCCTAGCCCATCTATAGTTTTATTCTTATCCTCCTGGCAGTTATTTTTAATTATTTAATTTAATTTTGGGGTAGTTTTTAGGGGTTGTTTTTAATGTTTTTCTTAATCTTACTTTACTGTACAGTTTGTATATTGCCTCCTCTATCTATATCTATTTATATCTATATATCTATATGTATGTTTTATTTCGACTGTACACCGCCCCGAGTCCCTTCGGGGAGAGGGAGCGGTTTATAAATTTGAAATAAAGTAAAAAGTAAAGTAAAGGAACCCACCCCTGATGTGAAGGTGTGGGACATGGAATTTAGCCTCTGGGCAAAATATTTCTCACTTCTATCTTGAGGTTTATCTCCAGGAGCTACAAGCAAAGCCATACCTGCCCCCCAAGGAAGGAGGAGAATTTGCCACTTTACATGCTCTTGCTGTCACCCAGTGTCTACTCCAACCATACTTTCCCTTATTTGTTGACTGACCAGCCAAGTCGACTCACCTTCTGAGAGCTCCCCAGAAATGGATGCCCTGAGGCAGGAGGTCTGCATTGGGCTGGGTGGAAAGCTGCTATGGAGAGCCAGGGTCCTTAAGGGCAATGAGATGGTTGCTCCAGCCCAGAGCATGGACTCAGTTTGCTACTCTTCCCCAAGTAGCAGATGTTAGCTTCAATTTGCAGTAGCAATGGCTGTTTCTGTACCATTCTGCATAGGTGTAGAAATTAAATTGTTTCAAGGAACTGCAAGCATAGTTATACATTCCAAGAATAAAATAAAATTTAAAATTCAGCTTGAGCTACTTCTGGAAATAAGTGTGTATACAGTAAATGTCTTCTCCAGCATTTGTCTCCCAAATATATTGGACTACATCTCCCATAAGGCCCATCTTGGCCAGCATTTTCTGGAAGGCACTGTATTGAAGAAGGTTGGGAAATAAAACCACTTTGAAGCAGCCATTTCGACATTTAGGTAGCATTTTCTGGTTTGTGGCTAATAATAGATTTTGCCAGAATTCTAGAATGTGGATTCTATCATTTATACATTCCTTAAATATTGTATGTAAAAAAAAGGTTTACGGTTGAGATAATGGTATTTCAATAAAGCATGGCATGAAACAGCTTTTAGAAAAAGCACATATTGGGAAAATAGCCTTTTAAAAACATATAATTCCATAAAGGAAGCCAAAAAATGTTGTGCTTAGTTGTACCTTTGGAAAGGGAGAAGAAGTCCCATGTTCTCAGACCTTGCATCACAGTAAGGGAGGGGCAATTTCACTCCCCCAGCACTTACCCCAGCATAAATCCAAGCCATCATCCTGCTTTTTTAACTCCCTTCCAATGCTGCTTTTTCCCCATGGAGTAACCACATACACACAAGGGGGTCCTCCATCATCGGCATCAGGAAAGCCCAGTGACAAACATGCTGTCACCGTGTCTCTTTTGAAACCACATTTTTGGTGCCCTATCTCATTTTTGAATGTGGAAACTTTTGGCTGTGCGCAAAAAGTTTTTTTTAAAAAAAACCAGAATGAAAAAATGCCCTGCTGCTTTTGTCTGATGACTCTTGAATCACAGCCATTGCCTCGCAGGCCCTGGGGCAATTCTTTGAAGCAGGTCATGGTTTTCCTGCTTTTACTTGAACCCCCCCTCCCCCCCTCAGAGAAATGTTGTCCTCATGACACAATGCAAAAATATATATTTTATCTTTGGCATGAGTGGTATGTAGGAAGGATTCTGAGCCTACCACGGAGTTGTTTTAACTGTACCCAATTTGGTGGGTTGAAGACACAAAAGAGCCAACAACACAATTCTCTAGACAACACACACAAGCACTCTCACCTATTACTCTCTACTCACTCTTTTCAACTCTTCTCCAGAGCTACTATTAATCTGACTAATGCTACGCCAACTCCTCCTCCTTGTGAGTATTTTGAAGAGAACATTATCCCCTTCTAAGCTGCTTTACGCTGCTTTACTTCCCTACTTACCTTCTTGTCTCCCCTACGCATACCACCACAAAGCTGTTTTACCGCACACAGCTTTTATAGCCAATGATGCTGTACTGCTTGGGGAGAGGCCTTAAAGAGACAGGACAAAAGCAGCACAGGTGCTGGCCATTTTCTGGGCAGCTTGCTCTCTCAGTGGGCCCCCAAAAAAGGAAAACCTCCTTTTTGTACCTGGGGAGAGAGTCCACAATGGGCCACTGACTCTACAGTGGCCTCTGATTATCAACTAGCAAAGCCAAGACAGATTTCACCAGGTGGGAGATGAAGGCAGCACCTGACTTCTGGACCAGAAATGACAAAGCAATGTGTGCTACCAGTGGAGTTTTTTGCTCTCTAGGGAGGGATAATGCCTTCAGGTGCCACACAGAATATTTCCCCATCATTACTCTTCTTCCTTTGGATCTATGGAAGAGGGGAGGTCCCATTTCATCCTTTGTGTTAAGCCCAAAATGACTCATATTGGCCTTCACCAAAATGTGGGCTCTCTTCCAACTTTTTAAAGTGCTTCATCCATACATTTTCAACCTAGGAATAGAATAGAATAAAATAGAATAGAATACAATACAATACAATACAATACAATACAATTCTTTATTGGCCAAGTGTGATTGGACACACAAGGAATTTGTCTTAGGTGCCTATGCTCTCAGTATACATAAAAAGACAAGATACATTCATCAAGAATCATAAGGTACAGCACTTAATGATAGTAATAGGGTACAAATAAGCAACCAGGAAACAATCAATATCAATATAAATCGTAAGGATAGTACATAAAATAAACTAAGTAGATGTGGTTAGTGTAGTTCTCAAATAAAGGCAACTCTTGGGATGTTGGTGTTTGTTGAATTTGGTTTTCTTCTTGGAAAATATATCGTCAACAAACAAGGCAATATTGTCTGTGTGTTAATACAGGGATGGAGATATGGGGTAACTTGTCCCACCTGTGTTGATGAAGGCTGTTACAGTTGGCTTAGTTTGTAACTAACATTTCAACATTACAACCTGAGCATATTCTCCACTAAAAGCAACTCTTCCAAAGTAGTCTGTGTTATAGTGCTGTCATAAAACCATCACCTGATATAAAAGATATCATTTCACTGTTTTTATCTCCACTTTTCTTTATTGATCATAAAAACTGATCCCCACTTCAGAGAAGCAAGAAGGCAGGAGAGGGGGGAAATTGCAATATTTAATTAATTTCAAACATAACATATCCTAGTGTGTTCCTCAGCAATATCCACTGTGTGAGAATCTCAATCTCAGCTGGGAATAGGTAGAATGGAGTCCTACTTCAATTGCTCAGGGGAATGAAAGAATCGCAGCAGAGTCTCTTATTTATTTATTTTTTACCAACAGAAACTCACAAGTATGAAATGGAAAGCAATGGCTATCTAGATATTGCACCTGGATATCCTCACATGATGCCTGTCAGATACCTAGGCAAACACTCAGGCCCAATAGCTGTTCATTTTACTTGTGTGAATGGTTAAATACAGCTTCTACATACAGCTGGTTAAATGGTTAAACACAGCTTCCTCCCCCACACCCTGTGGATATATCACGAAGAAGAAAATATGTAATATTATTTAAAGAGATAAAAGGGGGGATCATAAAACAACTTGAAGAAAGTACTGTCCTCTGTACTATATTTATTATTCAGATTCTAAAATGACCTTGGTACATCACTATTGGTGCATCTATATTGAGTAGACAATTACCTCCCAGATGTGGAAGCTGTATCTAACCATTCACACAGGTAAAATGGACGGAAGGAGCCACAAAGGAGAATTTCAATCCATTTAGGAGTCACTGTCACAGCTTTTGGACACCGCATGTTGTTGGTTTATTAATTCTATAAGTTATATGAAGGAGGTTTCTCTTTTGAGAACTCGTGTTTGCCACTTTCATTGGATGGCCCAAATTCTAGATTGAAGAAGGATGGAGTTGGAAAAGCTCACTCCATTCTTTTTCCAAAGCAATCATAAATTGGGCCTGCAACAAAATATTGTTGGGTGTATGCGTTGCTCCTCAAGGCTCCAGCCACCCAGCCAGCCACTTGAGCTTGTCCAGAAAACATGTCCAGCCATTCCTCTCTCCCTCCAATTTTTGACTTTCTGTTCCCCAGAGCAGTGGTGGGCAACCTTTTTTTTCAACTGAGCCAAATCTCGCCAAAACCACGATTGAAATTTATTTTGAGAGCCACATTTTTAAAACCGAAAATACATAGGATGGTACACTGTTTTTAGTTTCAATAAACTCTGGCATTTGAAGCACGCAAGTCTTAAAGCTGTCAAGTTACAAGATCCTTGCATCCCTAACCCTTTAGGAAAAAAACCCCAAGGGGTCTTCAAACCTGACAGCTTTAAGACTTGTGGACTTCAACTCCCAGAATTCCTCCTCCAGTCATGTTGGCTCAGAAACTCTGGCATTGAAGCATGCAAGTCTTAAAGCTGTCAAGTTGCAAGACCCTTGCACCCCTAACCCTTTAGAAAAAAAACCCAGGGGTCTTCAAACCTGACAGCTTTAAGACTTGTGGAGTTCAACTCCCAGAATTCCTCCTCCAGTCATGTTGGCTCAGGAACTCTGGCATTGAAGCATGCAAGTCTTAAAGCTGTCAAGTAAGACCCTTGCACCCCTAACCCTTTAGAAAAAAGAAAAAACCCAGGGTCTTCAAACCTGACAGCTTGAAGACTTGTGGACTTCAACTCCCAGAATTCCTCCTCCAGTCATGTTGCGGTGACGTCATCTGCGTGGATCCATCTTCGGCTTTTTTCACAGGGGGCAGGGCTGCTGCTGAAGATACCGCCACCAGAACAACAACTGCCTCCTCCTCCTCCTCCAACAGCACCACTACATTTGGAGTGAAGCCGCCAAAGCTCCCGCTGGTGCCCCCTCCACTCGGAGCACCGCGTTACCCCTGCTGCCTTCTCCGCCGCCTCCATGCTTTTGAGAAGCCATGAGGCCTTTTTTCCCTGCTCCTGCCCCCCCCCCCGCCGCCGCCTTCCTACTGGCTCCCACGGCCTCATGGCTCCTCAAAAGCACAGCAGAGGAGGAGGGTGCAGGGTAACGCGGGGCCCAACTCAGGTGCTCCGAACGGAGGGGGAGGCGCCGCTGCCATAGGCGGGGGCGCCGGCGGGAGCTTTGGCGGCTTCACCTCTGCCACAGCATCGGGTGCTGTTAGAGGAGGAGGAGGCGGCAGCAGATATTCCGGTAGCGGCAGGGGCTTTACTTTAGCTGCAGCGCCGGGCGCAAGCAGCTAGGATTGGCCACCCACAAAGGACCTCCTCCCCTTGCTTTCCTGGCATCAGTCGCCCCGCGCTCACCAAAACAAGTCCGGGGAGGTCCTTTGCAGGCGGCCAGTTCTAGCCTTCTGCAAAGGACCTCCCCAGCCTCCGGCGCCTGTGACAGCAGAAAGCACTGCACGGCAGTTGGAAACTGCTGCGCGGTGTTTTCTTGCCACCTGCACGGGCGCGCAGCCGCGCACCTTAGAGGGAACAGTGGGTGGGAGGGGAGCGGGCGCCCGGCACACAGAAGAGCCGCATTAAAATGTGTAAAGAGCCGCATGTGGCTCGCGAGCCGCGGCTTGCCGACCACTGCCCCAGAGCTACCTAGACATCCATCTCAACTGAGCATATTTTGGTCTCTTGTCAAATTTTTTGCTTGTTTGTTTGGCTTTTCTTCCTCTGCCCACCTTTTCAAATTTGCAGATGACACCAAACTGGCAGGAATAGCCAACACTCCAGAAGACAGGCTTAAGATACAGAAGGATCTTGACAAACTTGAACATTGGGCACTATCTAATAAAATGAAATTCAATGGTGAAAAGAGTAAGGTTCTACATTTAGGCAACAAAAACGGAATGCACAGGTACAGTATAGGTGATACCTTGCTCAGTAGTAGTAACTGTGAGAGGGATCTTGGAGTTCTAGTGGACAACCATTTAAATATGAGCCAGCAGTGTGCAGCAGCTGCCAAAAAAGCCAACGCAGTCCTAGGCTGCATCAACAGAGAGATAGAATCAAGATCACGTGAAGTATTGATGCCGCTTTATAATGCCTTGGTGAGGCCACACTTGGAATACTGCATTCAGTTCTGGTCGCCACGATGTAAAAAAGATGTGGAGACTCTAGAAAGAGTGCCGAGAAGAGCAACAAAGATGATTAGGGGACTGGAGACTAAAACATATGAAGAACGGTTGCAGGAACTGGGTATGTTTAGCTTAAGAGAAAGAAGGACTAGGGGAGACATGATAGCAGTGTTCCAATATCTCAGGGGTTGCCACAAAGAAGAGGGAGTCAAACTATTTTCCAAGGCACCTGAGGGTAGAACAAGAAGCAATGGGTGGAAACTAATCAAGGAGAGAAGCAACTTAGAACTGAGGAGAAATTTCCTGACAGTGAGGGCAATTAATCAGTGGAACAGCTTGCCTCCAGAAGTTGTGAATGCCCCAACACTGGAAGTCTTTAAGAAGATGTTGGATAGCCATTTGCCTGAAATGGTATAGGGTTTCCTGCCTAGGCAGGGGGTTGGACTAGAATTTTATTGATTTGATTTTATTGGATTTATAAAAAACCGCTCCCTCTCCCCAAAGGGACTCGGGGCGGTGTAGAATCATAGATATATTACATGTTACATGTTGCATGGAGGAGGCATAAAAACCCACAAAATCAATTCATAAAATCTACACAGTGATAATAAAATTAAAATAACATTAAAAACATCAAAAACTACCCTAAAATTTAAAATAACTGCCAGGAGGATTAGAAGATAAAACTATAATTGAGCCAGCCGGCTAGTTGGAACAGGTAGGTCTTGAGTTTCTTGCGGAAGGAGCAGAGATCGGTGGTGGTCCTAATATCGGGGGGGAGGTCATTCCAGAGGGCTGGGCCCATCACAGAGAAGGCCCTACTCCTGGGCGCCGCCCGCTGGCATTGCTTAGTGGACGGCACCCGGAGGAGTCCCTCTCTGTGAGAGCGAATTGGTCGCAGGGATGTATGGGGTAGGATGCGATCCCGCAGGTAACTAGGTCCTGTGCCATGGAGCGCTTTAAAGATGGTAATCAACACCTTGAAAAGCACCCGGTAGACCACAGGGAGCCAGTGCAGCTCGCGCAGGAGAGGTGTTACATGGGAGTATCTAGTACTCCCTATAATTGCCCGCGCGGCCGCGTTCTGGACCAGCTGTAGTCTCCGGGTGCATCTCAAGGGGAGCCCCATGTAGAGAGCGTTGCAGTAGTCCAGACGGGACGTCACCAGCGCATGAGTGACTGTGCGAAGGGCGTCCCGGTCCAATAGGGGGTGCAATTGGCGCACCAGGCGAACCTGGTGGAACGCCCCCCTCGCCACGGCTGCCACATGGTCATCCATCGACAGCCAGGCATCTAGGAGGACGCCCAAATTGTGCGCCCGCTCCACGGGGGCCAGTTGCTCACCCCCAATGGCCAGCGATGGAGTCCACTGGTTGAACCGGGGCGCCGGTAGCCACAGCCACTCCGTCTTGGAGGGGTTGAGCTTGAGTCTGTTGCCTCCCATCCAGACCCGTACAGCTTCCAAGCACCGGGACATCATTTCGACGGCCTCATTGGGGTGGTTCGGGGTTGAGATGTACAGCTGCGTGTCGTCAGCGTACAGATGGTATCCAACCCCAAAACCACGAATGATCTCACCCAGCGGCTTCATGTATGTGTTGAACAGGAGAGGCGAGAGGACCGACCCCTGCGGCACCCCACAAGTGAGCGGCCTCAGGGTCGACCTCTGCTCCCCTGCCAACACACGTTGCGTCCGGTCGGAGAGGTAGGAGCAGAACCACTGCAAAACGGTGCCCCTCACCCCCAGCCCCTCCAGCCGGCGCAGTAGGATACCATGTTCGATGGTATCAAAAGCCGATGAGAGGTCTAATAGGACCAGGATAGAGGAACAACCCCTATCCCTGGCCCTCCAGAGATCATCCACCAACGCGATCAAGGCCGTCTCTGTGCTGTGACCGGGCCGGAAGCCGGACTGGCGTGGGTCTAGATAATCTATTTCCTCCAGGTGACGTGGGAACTGTTGCGCCACCACACTCTCTACAACCTTCGCTAAAAAGGGAAGGTTGGAGACGGGACGGTAGTTAGCTAGCTCAGTTGGTTCCAGAGAAGGCTTCTTGAGTAAGGGCCTCACAACCGCCTCTTTCAAGGCGGCCGGGAAGGACCCCTCACTCAATGAAGTGTTCACTAGCCCCAAGAGCCAGCCTCGTGTGACCTCCCAGGATGCCAGTACAAGCCAGGAGGGACACGGATCCAATAAACATGTGGTGGCTCGCAGTCTCCCACGCAACCTGTCCATATCATCGGCGGCAACAGAGTCAAACTCCTCCCAGAATGGTCCCTCAAGTCTCGCCTCCGACGTCCCCTCTAGCCCACTGAGGGAGACCCATTCACTCCGGATTTGAGCGATTCTGTCCTGCAGATATTCCCCAAATTCCTCTGCCCTACCCTGTAAGGGGGTTTCCCGCGGCCTCTGTGACAGGAGGGAGCGGGTCACCCGAAACAGGGCGGCAGGGCGGTTGTCTGCAGATGCAATAAGAGCGGCACAATGTCGACGCTTGGCCACTCTTAATGCCACAAGGTAGGTCCGTAAATAGGCTCTTACCTGTGTTCGGTCAAATTCGGAGCGTGAGGATCTCCATCTGCTCTCTAGGCGTCTCTTGTGGCGTTTCATCACCCTTAGCTCCTCGGTAAACCAAGGGGCCAGGGTGGTTTGTTGCCGCGGGAGAGGCCGCAAAGGCGCAACCCGGTCTAAGGCCCCGGCAGCCACACTATTCCATGGGGCCACCAGGTCCTCCATCCGGGAGCGGGTCAGGGCTACAGGAAGTGGCCCAAGCTCCGTCTGGAACCTATCCGGTTCCATCAGGCGCCTGGGGCAGAACCATCTAGGACGTTCTGGTTCCGCCTCCCCACGGTGGGGGGTAGCGCCAGGGAAGTCAAGCCGGAGAGATGAGTGGTCTGACCATGACAGGGGCATGATAGCTAAGTCCCCTATTCCCAGATCACTCGTCCACTGGCCAGAGACGAAAACAAGGTCCAGCGTGCGACATCCCTCATGAGTGGGGCCATGAATTATTTGAGTCAGGTCCATGGCTGTCATGGAAGCCATGAACTCCTGAGCTACCTCGGATGCTTCACCCATCGACGGCAGGTTGAAATCCCCCATAACCAAAAGTTGGGGGTCTCAACCGCTATCCCTGCGATCAGCTCGAGGAGTTCAGGCAGGGCCGCTGATGCATAGCGAGGAGCCAAGTATACAATCAGCAGGCCCAACTGTCTCCCTGAGCCCCATCTCACGCCAAGAGACTCGCACCCGGATATCTGTGGCACAGTGAATTCTCTCGGTTCCAGACCCTCCCGTATAATTACCACTACCCCACCACCCCTACCCAGGGCCCACGGCTGATGGAATGCTCGGTAGCCCGGTGGGCACATTTCCACGAGGGGTAAGCCCCCCTCGTGGCCCAACCAGGTTTCCGTTATCCCTGCGAGGTCCGGCTCCCCCTCCAAAATCAGATCATTAATGAGGGGGGCCTTATTGACAATGGACCTCGCGTTGCATAACATCAGCCTCAGGCCCTGGCTCTGTAGATCCTAGCCACCTAGAATGCGGGGGTTGGTACAAGAAGACCTCCAAGGTCCCTTCCAACTCTACTATTGTATTGTATTGTATTATTGTATTTTCCAAAACATTTTCATCTGCTCAATCTGCCAGAATCTGTCTTCACATGCTTGGGATTGACAAGTCCCTATCTCACCAAAAGTCAATGACCCAACGACGACTCTCAACCTGGTTTGACCAGCCTGTCGAAGCTGTTGGTCAGGGTATGGCCACTGTGCATGCTACAGCTACTAGGAGCCACAGGAGAGCTGAGTGATGGGTGGGGACCAAAGGTAGACGAGCTGCCCTAAAAGGGCACGATACGCCCCTATACCAGAGGTGCTACCCCTCCCTGAACATACATCCCTACGGTCATGAAGATGGTCTCTGCAAACAATGTGGTACATTAAGAGCACGGGAAGACACAAAGGACACCCTGGTCAACCACTGCGCCCAGCCCATCTCCAATTGTCTCGACTCTTGTCCTACTATTGGAACAAGATGGAATCTGGGAAGAGAGAGTGAGGTTGACTATGCTCACCTCTCCCTCACTTTAAATCCAATTCACGAGCAAGTCTTGACATCCCTCCAATTCCCGTGAATTTTCCAAAAGACTCTGGAGCTTTCATGAGCTCTCTGACTTCTCTCTCCCCCCCCTCTCTCTCCCTCCCTCTCTCTCTTTCTGATGTGAAGGTGGTATTTGGGTAGTATTATACAAGGGAGGCATTGATGACATTCTCCTTAGAGGCTGGCGATCCCCATTAAGCTACTTGCATGCCAGAATGTCTAGCTAAGCCTATCTCAGGCATTCCACCCATAAGCTGCCCCTGCAAGCTTGAAGATTTCCCTGACTCCTTGCCACTCCGGTGCTGCTGGGAAGGAGGTTGCCATTTTTACTCCTCCTTGCCAAACATTTGCTTGCCTGCCTTGCCTCTGGTTCGATGATACCAGATGGCAATTCTTTCCAAACATTTTGAGAACAAGTGATTTGAAACGCGCCACACCGAGGATCCCCGTTTATTTACTTTGTTTATTTGTTTTCTAAAGCATAATTCTTAAATGCTGGCGCGTGTTTTGTTCATTAATCAAATTAAACTCAGATCTTTGTAGAAGCCTGGCTTCTCCTAACATCTGTGATGTGGTTTCAGCTGTTTCTTTTTCCCCCCCTGGAGGGTTAACGCAACTAGAGCAGGAGTTAGCGCTTGGGTGCCTGAAGGCTCCAAAGTACTCTAATCTTGCAAGATTTCATGCAAGAATGCTGAAACCTTGCAAGTTCTTGATCGAGTGCCAAAATATTACGTAGCTCCACCAAAAGCTTTTGCTTCGAAACAGAGGACGAAAGAAAGAGCAAAGTTTTACCCTTCAGTGGAAGAAAAAACCCTAAAAAGAGGAGAGCAGCGGGGGGGGGGAGCAGTGCCGAGAGAGCAAGGCGGCAATACCAATACACATTGGTGTGTCAATGACACCAGAATATCTGGCTGGACATAGGTTGATATTCATTCTGTCTCGAACAGTAGAACTGACCTGTGAACTTGGATAACTTGCAACTAACTGGCAATTTCAATATCCAGCTCCTTCAAAGTGTTAGTCCTTGACTTATTATTGTCCAATATTGTCGTAATGGCCTATTATGGTCATAAGTTGTGAGAGTTGTAAAGCATGTCAGCATGTGACCGGACCCATTTTTGTGACTTTTTGTGTCATTAAAGTGAATGCTGCAGTCATTAAGCGAACCCATTGTTCACTATGGGGCAGTTTTGCTGAAACCAAGAGGTTGGTGCTTGTTTTCAGCAAAAATATCCTAAAACACAGTTACGTGACTGTGGGATGCTACAAACCACCATAAACGAGGACTGGTTGCTGAGCGCTTGACAGGTGGTCATGTGACTCTGGGGGTGGGGCCACTGCCATCGGAACTTTGGAATCATGTCATAAGTACCTTTGGGATGATCCATTGGAACGTCAAACAACTGGCAAGCAACCAATCGTAAATCAAGGACTACTGTGCTTTGAAATTGGCTTGCAGTTGCTTTTCAATCCCCTGGTTCCTGTTCAAGAGCAGGAAACACTGAGAGGTTTCCCCTGATCTCAGCTGAGAACCTCTCAGAGTTTCCTGCACTTGAACAGGAACCAGTGTGGTACTATATAGTGGCGTATGTATGTATGTATGTATGTATGTATGTATGTATGTATGTATGTATGTATGTGTGTTACAACCCCTGGTATGCCCAAATATGGGAGGAAGCTCTCTACTCCCCCTTTCTGTCCTTCTGCTCATTACAGAAGACCATCCAGGCAGAAAACCATATTTTTATTTTTAATGTTGCCTTTGCTATGTTTGTGTTGTATTTGTGCTGATAAATAAATAAAGGGAGACTAGTATAGATCTATTTCAAGTTATTTAGCTCTCATCAGCCCAGGTTCGAATCCCAGTAAGGGTATGGCTAGCTGATGAGAGCTAAATAGCTTGAAATAGATCTATACTAGTCTCCCTTTATTTATTTATCAGCACAAATACAACACACACACACACACACACACACATCTATCTATCTATCTATCTATCTATCTATCTATCTATCTATCTATCTATCATCTATCTATCTATCTTTATATCACATCCCACTATTGAATCGTTGTGACTAGACTAGCACTGGGGACACAAAATTTCTAATCTTTCCTTAGGCACAGAAGCTCAGACTGGTGACTTTGCACCAATAATTTTTGCTCAATCAAACACTTCACAGAGCTGTTTGGGAAAATAATAGGAGGCCCCATTGTGGTCTAAGAGAAAAACAAATAGGCACCTAGCAAGTAGTTAAAATTGATCATTTGATCATCCTGAACTCTTTAAAAAAATTAGTGTCTTGCCTACAACACATAAGCATCCATGTTGCTATGATGGTTTTTTTTTTAATTACCATGTTGCACATAACAGCATTTGAAAGTGGAGCCAAACCTTTTTACAAAGAGGATATTTTACACAACACGATAGTCGTCTTTTTCTTCTTCTTCTTCTTCTTCTTCTTCTTCTTCTTCTTCTTCTTCTTCTTCTTCTTCTTCTTCTTCTTCTTCTCCTCCTCCTCCTCCTCCTCCTCTTCCTCATCCTCTCCTCCTCTTCTTCTTCTCCCCTCTTCTTCTTCTCTCCTCCTCCTCTTCTTCTTCTCTCCTCCTTCTCCTCCTCTTCTTCTCTCCTCCTCCTCCTCTTCTTCTCCTCTCCCTTCTCCTTCTCCTTTTCTTCTCGCCTCCTCCTCCTTCTCTCTTCTTCTTCTTCTTCTCTCCTCCTCCTCCTCTTCTTCTTCTCTCCTCCTTTTCCTCCTCTTCTTCTTCTTCATCTTCTTCTCTCCTCCTCCTCCTCTTCTTCTCTTCACTTTTTGGATCCTTGAACGCCGCTTTGCATGGTCCAGGATGCAGGCCTGCAGCTTGCATATCTATATGCATATCTCTTGCATATCATCTTAGACAACATGACAGTGATATTTTAAAAAAAGCAAGAGAAAATACAAGCAACTGTATTTTTTAAAAAAGGAAGAAGAACTTAAAAATCCCCAGAGAGGACAACCGTTACCCATCAAATTAACAGTTGCCAAATTGCCTTCTGCAGAGGCAGTTATCTGTGTTAACAGTGAAAGAAATGGAAATAAAGATGAATAATGCAAAACAAAGAAATTCTGAATTTGCAAATATACTGGGCAAATAGTAAGCATATAAATTGTGACAAGCAAAAGAAAAGAAAGTGATGTTAAAGTTGCAAGAAGGAAATACTGAAATAACTGATGATGCAAAAAGTGTTTCACCAGTATTATTCTATTTTATATAAGGGTCAAGGAATTTCCCTTGGAATAAGTGAAGGACTATTTACACGAACAGAATCTACCAAACATTACGGAGAATCAAAGACAAATTTTGAATGGACTTACAACAATAAGGGAACTGTGTGGAGCTATTACAAAGACTAAAACAGGAAAGGCACCTGGTCCAGATGGTCTGCCAGCCTCCTACTAGAAATGCTTTGAGGATGAACTTTTACAACCTTTACAACAAGTGATAAATATTATTTTAGAGGACAGAAAGATTTCCGAAAGCTAGAAAGAGATTAAATAGCATTAAAACCTAAAGAAGGTCAGAACCTGACTTTAACAAGAAATTACCAAGCGGTATCTTTACTGAATAATGACTATAAGTTGTTTACAATGGTTTTGGTTAAGAGATTGGGAAAAAATTAAGGACATTATTCATGGAGACCAATATGGATTTTTTTTTACCTAAAAGACAATTGCAAGATAATATTACAAATGGTATTTCTGGAGTGTTTGGAGCAACACGTGAAAAACAAGCTGCATTGGTCTTCTTAGATACAGGGAAAGCCTTTGATAGTTTGATAATTTTCTTGATTAGAGTTTTGGAATGTATGAGCCTTGGAGATAATTTTATTACGTAGGTACAGTCAATATCCCACAGAAAGCCCAAATAATTGTTAATGGGGGATAAACAAAACCTTGTGCGATTCAAAAAGGGACAGGAGAAGGATGCCTGCCGTCTCCAATTATTTATTTATTTATTTATTTTATTAGACTTCTAGACCGCCCCCTCTCCCCAAGGGGACTCGGGGCGGTGTACAGGCACAAATTAAAACCATACAGTCAATAATACAAATAACTAAAATCGAATTAAATACACCCCTGTACAAATTTATAAAAATTAAAAACATTAACCTTAAAACCAAATCATAAAATTTAAAAATACAAACTGAGGTGGGAAAGCTGGAATTAGGCCAGGCCGGCTAGATGAAACAAGTGGGTTTTGAGTTTCTGGCAGAAGGAGCGGAGGTCCGTGGTCGTTCTAATGTCAGGGGGAAGGTCATTCCAGAGGGTCGGGCCCGCCACAGAGAGGGCTGCTGACACAGTCTAGTGGATGGCACCCGGAGAAGTCCCTCTCTGTGTGAGCGAGTCGGCCGAAGGGATGTGAGGGGCAGGATACGATCTCGCAAATAACTAGGTCCTGTGCCATGGAGCGCTTTGAAGATGATAATCAACACCTTGAAACGCCATAATCAACGACCCGAAAAGCCACAGGCAGCCAGTGCAGCCTGCGCAGGAGAGGTGTTACGTGGGAATATCTAGAGACTCCCAGAACCGCCCGCGCGGCCGCATTCTAAACCAACTGCAGCCTTCGGGCGCATCTCGAGGGGAGCCCCATGTAGAGACCGTTGCAGTAGTCTAGCCGGGACGTCACAAGCGCATGAGTGACTGTGTGAAGGGCGTCCCGGTCCAATAGGGGACGCAACTGGTGCACCAGGCAAACCTGGTGAAACGCCCCCCTTGCCACGGCTGTCACATGGTCGTCCATTGACAGCATGGCATCTAGAAGGACGCCCAAATTGCGTACCCGATCCACGGGGGCCAGATGTTCGCCCCCAATGGCCAGTGATGGAATCAGCTGGTTGAACCAGGGCGCCGGTAGCCACAGCCACTCAGTCTTGGACGGGTTGAGCTTGAGTCTGTTACTTCCCATCCAGATCCGTACGGCTTCCAGACACCGGGACATCACTTCGACGGCATCGTTGGAGTGGTTTGGGGTAGAGATGTACAACTAGGTGTCATCCGCGTACAGATGGTAATCTACCCCATACCCACGTATGATCTCGCCCAGCGGCTTCATATATGCATTGAACAGGAGAGGCGAGAGGACCGACCCTTGTGGCACCCCACAAGTGAGGGGCCTCGAGGTCGACCTCTGCCCCCCTGCCAATACAAATTGCGCTCGACCAGAGAGGTAGGAGGAGAACCATCGCAAAACGGTGCCCCTCACCCCCAATCCCTCCAGTCGACGCAATAGGATACCATGGTCGATGGTATCGAAAGCCGCCGAGAGGTCTAATAGGACCAGGATGGAGGAACAACCCCCATCTCTGGCCCTCCAGAGATCATCCACCAATGCGACCAATGCCGTCTCCGTGCTGTGGCCGGGCCGGAAACCGGACTGGCGCGGGTCCAGATAACCAGTTTCCTCCAAGTGGCGTGGAAACTGTTGTGCCACCACACTCTCTACAACCTTCGCCAGGAAGCAAAGGTTGGAGACGGGACGGTAGTTGACTAACAAAGCTGGGTCCAGGGAAGGCTTCTTGAGCAGGGGCCTCACCACCGCCTCTTTCAGGGCAGTCGGCAGGAACCCCTCACTCAAAGAAGCGTTGACTAACTCCTGGAGCCAGCCTCGTGTGACCTCCCAGGATGCCAGTACAAGCCGGGAGGGACACGGGTCCAGTAAACATGTGGTAGCTCGGAGTCGCCTACGCAACCTGTCCATATCGTCGGAAGTAACAGAGTCAAACTCCTCCCAGAATGGAACCTCAAGACCCGCCTCCGACGTCCCCTCCAGAGCACTAGTGGGGACCAACTCGCTTCAAATCTGAGCGATTTTGTCCTGCAGATAGTCCCCAAATTCCTCTGCTCTACCCTGCAAAGGGGCTTCCCGCGGCCTCTGTTGAAGGAGGGAGCGGGTTACCCCAAACAGGGCGGCAGGGTGGTTATCTGCGGACGCAATAAGAGTGGCACAATACTGACGCTTGGCCACTCTCAACGCCACAAGGTAGGTCTGTAAATGGGCTCTCACCTGTGTTCGGTCAGATTCAGAGCGAGACGATCTCCACCTGCTCTCTAGGCGTCTCTTGTGGTGTTTCATCACCCTCAGCTCCTCGGTAAACCAAGGAGCCTGGGTGGTTCGCTGCCGCAAGAGAGGCCGCAAATGCGCAACCCGGTCCAAGGCCCCAGCAGCCGCACTATTCCATGCAGCCACTATGTCCTCCATCCAGGTGCGGGTCAGGGCTACAGGGAATGGCCCAAGCTCCGTCTGGAACCTATCAGCTTCCATCAGGCGCTTGGGGCGGAACCATCTTGGACGTTCCGGTTCCGCCTCCCCGCGGTGGGAAGTAGCGGCTGGAAAGTCGAGCCGGAGAAGTGAGTGATCTGACCATGACAAGGGTGTGATGACTAAATCCCCTACTCCCAGATCACTCCTCCACTGGCCAGAGACAAAAATGAGATCCAGTGTGTGTCCTCCCTCGTGTGTGGGGCCCTGAATTACTTGGGTCAGGTCCATGGCTGTCATGGAAGCCATGAACTCCCGAGCTACCTCGGATGTCTCCCCTACCGATGGCAAGTTGAAGTCTCCCATGTCCAACAGTCTGGGGGTCTCAACTGCCATCTCGGCGATCACCTCGAGGAGCTCGGGCAGGGCTGCTGATACATAGCGAGGAGCCAGGTATATAATCAGTAAGCCCCACTGCCTCCCTGGGCCCCACTTCACGCACATGGACTCACAACCGGTTATCTGTGGCACATTGGTCTCTCTCGGCTCAAGACCTTCCCTCACAATGACCGCTACCCCACCACCCCTGCCTAGGGCCCGTGGTTGATGAAATGTGCGGTAACCTGGTGGGCACATTTCCATGAGAGGGAGACCTCCCTCGTGGCCCAGCCAGGTCTCCGTGATTTCTGCCAGGTCCGGCTCCTCCTCCAACACCAGGTCGTTAATGAGGGGGGCTTTGTTGACAACGGACCTGGCATTGCATAGCATCAGTCTCAGGCCCTGGCTCTGTAGATCCTGACCACCTAGATTGCGGGGGTTGGGACATATGACCGGCCATACCCAGCGGCCACGGTCTCCCAACCTGTGATGAGATCTCTGTCTACCCTCGCACCTACCCCTCCCCACGACCGTTGGAATAGAAAGACCCTCTTCTGGAGTATCGCTACTCCCCCCCCCCAATGGCTCCGCTCACTTCCTTGCTAACTCCACCTGTCGGCTTGGCACTGGTCCCTCCCTCAGCCTGACTAACCCCACCCCCCACCCTAGAACCCCCTAAAATACGAATCAAGAATTTAGATAAAAAAACCCTAAAACTACGCCTCGCGTAGTTCAGTCCAGTGGTGGGATTCATTTTTTTTTACTACCGGTTCTGTGGGTGTGGCTTTGTGAGTGTGGTGTGGCTTTGTGAGAGTGGTTTTGTGGGTGTGGCAGGGGAAGGGTACTGCAAAATCCCCATTCCCTCCCCACCCCACTAATCTGCTTTCCATCTCCTCCTGTTCAAGGCAACAAAAGAAGATGGGCTGGGAGGCTGGGAGGCAATGGGGGCGGGGCCGTCTTATTTGCCAGTTCTCTGAACTACTCAAAATCTCCACTACCGGTTCTCCAGAACCTATCAGAATTGGCTGAATACCACCTCTGCTCCAATTGTGTTCACTTTAGCCCTTGAGGTACTGAATAAAGACGTAAGACAAGATGAAGGAATCGTGGGAGTTTAAAGATTTAAAAAAGAAACTTACAACTTAAGGGTTTCTGCAGATGACATGGTGATAGTTGTGGAAGATCTGTTAGAGTAGTACTTCCCAAACTTTTTCTTCATTAGCCAAAAGTGCTTATGAGAAAATCCATTTTACCCAATCTAGGTAAAACACTCTAAGTCCACTTAAATGTCCTTGTTATGATTGGATAATGGGTTTGGGTATTGTTATTCAACAAAAAACCACTTTTGCCCAAACTTGAGAAATTTACCCAGGTTTGGGAAGCACTGTATTAGAAGGAGTAGAACATTAATGGGGACATTAAAAGACTTCGGTACGCCAGCAGGTTTTAAGGTTAATAATCAGAAGATGAAGATGTTAACAAAAGTATGAAAACAGAAGACCATATAGAACTGATAGAGAAAACTGGTTTTAAGATTAAGGAAAAGGTAAAATATTTGGGCATTATGACAAATGTAAACTGTATGTGATTTCACAATAATTATGTTAAGACGGGGAATGAAATTAAGAAGGTCATATTAAGATGGGAGAAATTAAAAGTGTAACTGTTAGGGAGAATTTGTATGAAAAAAAAAGAATGCTTTGCCTAGAATAATATTTTTGTTTTAGACAATACCTAATATGACCATATACCATTCAAGCGATGCCAAAAAGATATATCAAAATTTGTATTTCAAGGGGAAAAAACCCACAAATTAAAGTGTTTCATGATGCAAAGGAAAGAGAAAGATTGGGTTTGCTAGATTTAAATTTGTTTTTTGGGCTTCTTTAGTTTGGAGGGGGAAATGGGTGTTGCCAAGGAAGAAAACATTTTACAATTAGGTCATGACCTGAGGTTTGGATGGCATGGATGCCTTATGGATTTCAGCACAAGAAGCATTTTATAAAAGAGAAATAAAGGCAAATAATTAATGAACCAGGAAAGATTGGTGAATTATAAGGAGAGTATAAAATTAAATCAAATTAAATCAAGAGAGCAATTATGGCAGAAGGGTTTTCTTTTCTTTTCTCTTTCTACACTTCACTTTTTTTCTTTGAATGTATTTCTTATTCTCCATGTAAAATCTTTTAATAAAAGTTATTTTAAAAAAAAGAAAATGTAACAACGTGCTTGCTCTTCTGCAAGGAAGCAATATGAACCATGATTTCATGCTGCTAGGTAATGCAGGAGAGGAAATCATAAAAAGGAGAGGAAATCATAAAAAGAAGCTTCAGAAATACCACTTTAAAATATATCCAGGCTTGATTTGGACTGTTCTGACAGTTTTCAGATCCTTGCAAGTCTTCCTCTGTGCACAGTAGTCCAGGCAAAGTCAGCAGAGTGAAATTAATTAACAAGAATCTGGCTGGGGGCCAGGCATGTAAAGTGTCAGTTTTCTTGAATGACTGCCTTGAAATGACATAGCTTACTTGCGCCTGGGAGCCAGAAGGTGGGGAGTGGTAGGAGTTCCCACCCATGCAAAAACGGACCACCCACAATTCTCACTGTTAACAAGACCGGCTTTGTTCTAGATATAATAAACCAGCATGAAGCCAGAAAAATGCTGACTCTGCTTTCAAATTGAGCCGAGATCATTTGATCGTTTAAAATCCGGAGCTGATTTAGAGCTCCTGATTTGGAGCTTGTATGGACGTTTTAGGCCCTAGCAATAGAGGGAAGCATTTATCACTCCAGTTAATGTTGCCATCATCGGGTGAATGGCTGTTGAATAATGGAGAATAGCTTCTCCAAATAATTAAAACACAAATAGGGGCAGACTGGTCTCTCCGTGTGATGATCTTCAGATTCGGTGTGAAGATGCGGCAGATTCAGTGGTCTTTGAATCCTGACCAGTGGCAATATCCATGGTTCCTTTTTAATTTGATGCCCCATGGAAAACCCTTGGGAAAATGGAAGGGGAGACTTGATCACTACATAGTGATGATGCTCATGTACATATGTATCGATGTCTGTATATGCACATCACTGTAAACCAGAATTTTGAAAAATGTTGGTTTTTGCTTGGTTCCTCCTGCCAGAGAAAGAGTTAGCTAACCTCTGGCATGTTTTCAAAAATAAGAGACTGAAATTATAATTACACATCACTCCAGAGAGGAAAAAAAAAAAGATGGCAACTCAGTTGCTCATGGAACTTTTGAGCACACAAATTTAAAAGGATGTGTATTAGAAATGGAAAAATGGGGGTAATGACCAAAGCAGTGTACTACCAAGTAGCTAATATCCATAGGAGGAAAATCCAAAAGATTAAAATGCAAAAGGAACTTAGGCTGGCAGGGAAAACTATAGCTATAGATAAAGGGGTGGGGTGTGGGAGAAAGGGCTGAAACAGCCACCAAGAGGGGTAAGAGGTGAAAGTGGAAGGACAGAACTTTTCAAGCTTCAGTCTTCTCTCTAAATGAGACCTTTGTTCAAATGGACTCAACCAAGTGAGTAAAGGAGCGAGCACCAAGTGAAGATAAATAAACAGGTTTAGGGAGCACCTGGTTACTATGAATGAGTAGTCTCCAGAACCAAACCACCTTGGTCTGAGCGTCTTGTAGAAGCTTATGAATGTTATCTTGGAGTCTCTACTGTAACCTCTGCGAAATCATGGAGAATGGTCAGAATGCTCAAGGACTGGAGAAGGACAAGTCGCCAAAAGTGTCTTACCTTCAAAAAGATAACAAAAAAGGACCCATGTAACCACAAAACAATCAGCTTGACATTGATCATCAACAAAATTTTGAAACTAATGATTAGCCAATTTATGATCATTTAGAAAAGAAAGCAATAGTTAGTAGGAATCAGCATGGGTCTGTCTCTTTTATATAAATGGTATAATTATAACTAGAGGGGTTCAAGCAAAGATTGGATAACCATTTGTTGAGGGTGCTATAGTAGATGTGTCTACTGGACAAGGGATTATGTGAGATGTTCTTCAGGATATCATCCAATTTTCCATACTATGATCCTAGAATTCTATGAGGTTTATCACTTCATATATGATCAAATAATAGTGTCGCTATAATTATCCTTACCTATGATGTACAAATCAGTATTTCAGATTTGTCTCTCCTAAGCAGGCTAGAAAGCATATTCAGGAGCAAAAATGGAGGAATATTCTTACATTTCCAATTTGTTCAATTAACAAACCATGGAAGGGGTATCTGTGATTCTTCAGCTGAGAGATTCTTAGCAATGTTCCAGTGATTGAAAGCAGAATGATGTGATGATTTTGCTTTTTTCTTCACTTTTAGAAGTACATTGCATCTACGGTGTTTCCCTGAAAATACAACATGTCCTGAAACTAAAGCCTTGCCACATTTTTTGGGTGGGCAAAAATATAAGCCCCTGCCCCCTGGACAAGCCCCCTGGACAAGCCCCCCCCTCCAGCGAGGCAAAGCACCACTCATCGACCTAGCGGTATCCCGAAGGCACCAAGCTGCGGGAGCCTGAGAGGGGGGCAAAGAAAGGCACTCACGTTGCTTGGAACCTTCGGGATACCGCTAGGTTGGGGAGTGGCGTTCTGCCTGGCTGGAGGGGGGAGTTGCCGGGCGGCTGCTCCCTTGCAAGCAGGCTCCCGAAGAGCCAGGCACAGCCTCAGGGGCGAAGCAGCCATGAGGTGATCATGCTCACGAGCAGCCGCCCAGCAAACCCCCTCTCCAGAGCACCATTCACTGACCTAGGGAGTATCCCTAAGGCACCAAGCCATGTGGCGCTCTGCCCACCCCCCCAGCTCCGGTGGCTTGGCACATTCAGGATACCCCCTAGGTCAGTGCATGGAGCTCTAACCAACTGGAGAGGGGGGTTGCGCGAGCGCTTGCTCTGCCCCCAGCTCTCATGCCTCCCAGCCTCACCATGCCCTGGGCCAGCTGTCCTTGCAGCCGCCGCCGAGCTCCGAGCAAAACTTCTTGTCCGGCTTCCAAACTCCGGAACTCAGCTTCCAATTCTTCCAGCAGTGGCCGCTCTAGGAGTGTTTTCTATGGTTATGGGCAGGCTGCCGGGCAAAGTGGTTTGCCGGGTGGCTGCTCGTGAGCATGGTTACTTCATGGCTGCTTCGCCCCTGAGGCTGTGCCCGGCTGTTTGGCTCAAGGGAGCAGCCGCCCGGCAACCCAAAAACAATAAGCCCTCCCCTCTAATAAGCCCGAGGCCATATTTCGTGGGTCAAAAAAATATAAGACCCTATTGTATTTTTGGGGAAACACGGTAATGGAGATTTAACATTACACTTAAGCCTATTATGTTTAATTTACTGCCAACAATTGGCTGAAGATGTGCATTTTTGCAATTATCGCAGATGTTATTTTTATGGGCTGTTGAAAACTGGAAGGTCATTTGTCACTACTGTATGTGCTTCATGGAAAAACACACAGTATTTCCGGTATAACCAGTCTGCCCTCATGGATGCAAGTGAAATGCTGACATAATCACTATGGTATGTAGGTCAGGATAGCAAATGAATATTCAGTATTGGTGCATTTAGTAACAAATATGACCAAAAAATGGGCCAACACCATTTCATATTTTTTAAACCCATTCATCGAAATGAAACAGCCAGGACGTAAATCTGTAAAGTGACAACTACCTGTTGACCATTCAATCCCTGATGTAAGCTTTGGGGGTTTTAGTCCATGAATATTAATTAGTTTCACACCATGTTTTAATGTGTCCCTTGTTCCAGTTTTGCTAATTAGAATTAATTACTTGAGGTTTTTCTGTGGCAAAGGGAAATTGACTTGCATTTGGCGTCATTTCCTCCTAATCTTTATTCCGTGGATCTGATTCCAAAGAAGATTTACACAACGTGCCCATTTGTGACCCAAACTCTAAATTATCTGGTTGTCTTGGATTGTCAATCTGGACAATGGGTGATGAAACAGAGAAAAAGCAAACAAGACATACCTTGTTTGATCCTCAAAAGAACAATATTCTGATTTAAACAGGTTCTTTTCCTGATTGTATACGTGGGCATGTTATAAGAACATCATATGCATTTAATAAAACGCCGTCAGCAAATAAGCTCATTTTGCACATGCTGCTTGCTTGTTTTATTCCTAAATTGCCTCTGGGATTTAAAAGCAGGAGTAAAGCCAAGGGTGGTGCTCAATTTGGGGGTGTCATGAAAGAAGGGACACACACTTCCAAAGTTGGCAGGGCATAGAAGTGGGTGGATCTAGACTTGAGACTAGATGTAGTTGATTTAATTTAGTTAAATGGCAATCTAATTAAAATTAAATTAATTCAGTGCAGTTAATATGATTGTTTCCTCCTCTAACATTTAATCATCACTCTCTTTATCACCTTAAAAAAAATACCTGTTTACCTTTTGGAAGAACCCAGGGGGAATAACTATTGACGCTCTGGAGGTTTGCACACGGGCCAGGGCTCATGGATGTTGGCCTGTTTGAAGGAAAGAAACAGCACTTTTGAAATGAGCTTCACAAGGGCCATTTCTAAGCAGTTTTCAGAGCCAGCTACATCAGCCTAATGTACGTACCCAGACACAGAGAAATGAGGCAAGGCTCTCCCTGTGTAGCTTATTAGTTGCAGCTGCACCAGCCCATATACTTCTCCTGGGCCTCCAGTGACAAAGCTGGATCTACCAACACACTTGATCACTAGCCTGATCCTTTAAGAGGACAGGCTAGGCCCTGCCTAAAAAGTAAAATCCTCATCACTTGGACAAACAAGTCACCTACCAATTAAATTGGCAGAGAGTACTACTTGAAGGGATATATTAAAGGGCAAACATCTCAGAACCGGGAACAGATGCCTTTAAAAAAAAAGAGAGGAAATAGTTGTTTTCAAATAAAAGCCTTCTGGATAAATAATCAAATCTTTAGTAGTTATGGATTCTTTTTAACCAACTTAAAAGTAAGTTTTAATTGATGCCAAATATTACAATTAAGAAAGGGTAAGCATGATTGCCTCATGCATCAATGCAATCCTTTTCAGGGGCATCCAGCCACAAGAGATGGAGGGAAGATGCTCACTTTGGTTGCTGTTCAAATTAATCAGCCAGTTTGTTATGTAAACTGAATAGAATAGAACAGAGTTGGAAGGTACTGTGTAAGTCATCTAGTCCAATCCCCTCCTCCTCTACAGCAGGAGACCCTGTACCATTTCTGACAGATGGAAGTCCAGTCCCTTCTTGAAAGCTTCCAGTGATGAAACTCCCACAACTTCCGAAGACAAACTGATCCGTTGGTTGATTGTTCTCACTGTCAGAAAATTTCTCCTTATTTCTAGGTTGAACCTCTCCTTGAACTGCTTTCAGGATTCACATCCTTTCATCCTAGCAGTGATGTACTTGGATGCTGAAGGTAAGGCTGCAAAGTCAGATAACCCCCATCTCAGAGAGACTATAGCTTACTTCAAAATGTGTGTTTTGGTGACCTTCCTCCTCCTCAGTTAAATAGGGCTATGAATCTTTGCCTCCAGGCAAAAAGTCATAGTCTAATCATGCCACGAGGCATTTTTTTTTATTTAAACCATTTTCAGGGCCCTCTTAACCAAAGGAAGTTGGGTTTAATTTTTTATGTCATCTGTTTTATCAGCTTCTTTTACTTTTTTCTGTCTCAAGTTTTTCATACATTGATTATCATTTTTATTACATATCAACCATCCTGTTCATTTTTGTGTGAAGGACAGGATTAAAATAAACCACAAAATGTTTGATACCGCTTGGATTAAGAATATCAAATTGTAAGTTTTTTGGGTTCTTTCAATGCAGTTTATCTTGCCATCCTTCTAATATGAAAGGCACGATAAGGACCACAAAAAAGGATACTGATTTATTCTGAATCACTCATCCCTAAATGGAAAAGGTAATTTTGATTAAAGAACAAAATATTTCTGATGGGATGGCCATGCTTCTACATTAAGGAACACATTTGCTCTGAAATTGCTTTTGGCCCCTGTTCTTTCAGTGTTCAGGAAATCTATAAAGACCCATTTCTTTAATTAGGTTCTGAAATACTAGTCAATGTTAATTGAAATAATGTTTTTAGTGTTTCCATGTTTTTAAATAAACTATCTTAAATAGTAATCTGAGAGGAAGGAAGGAAGGACCTCTACTTTGAAAGAGGGCAGCTTTATACTACCCTGTTTCCATGAAAATAAGATCTCCCCAAATAATAAGCCCAATTGGGCTTTTGAGCACATGCGCTAAAATAATCCATCCCTCGAAAATAATCCCCCCAAAAATATTGCAACACAGCATCAGCCATGAGGTGACCATGCTCACCGCCTCCTGTACCTCAAAAATAATAAGATCTCACCGAAAGTAAGACCAAGCCCTTATTTCAGGAGTCAAAAGAAAATAAGACACTGTCTTATTTTTGGGAAAACTCGGTAATTGGAGCCGATGCTTAACATTTTGGTGGGAGGGATGATCACGATGAGCAAAACTATGATGCAGAGAAGGCAAGATCTCATCATACCTTCTTCCCAGATTTGAAGTGCAAGTGAATAATTTCTTGCCCTCCCCCCTTACAAAGCCCAATCAATCAATCAATCAATCAATGAATTAGCCTATTTTAGGAGAGATATTACTATGTGCCTGAATTTCCCACTTCAAACTGGTGAATATTTATGTCACCAACGTTTAGTGGTAAGGTCAGAGAGGTCTCCCAGGATCAGAAAAAGATAGTTTGCAAGCTACCAGCTGACTTTCTCTTACATACATACTGGTAACATTTATCCTTTTTTTTTTTTTTTGCATATTTTAACTGTTCCGAATTAGGCAGAGAGAATTAGAAAACACATTCATGGAATATCTCTTGGGAATCCATGGGTTAATCCTGTGGGTAAATTGCAGGTGCTTTCTCCTGGAACAATGCAAGCCTGCACTTGCATTTGATTGTGCACTGTTATTGCTTCTTATCCCATATCAGGTAGCTCATTCTTAACAAGGTTGCTATTACTATAATTGCTTAATATATCCTCTCCCCTTGTTATAATCTTAGGTGACTTAACTATATGCTCTGCTGACACAAGCGGTGAGGTGTAACAAAATAATGTTTCTCTTCTCAAACCTCCTGGGAAGCATCCATTTAAATCTTCTATCAGAATTTCCCCATTCATTTGACAGCATTCCACATGAAGCCTTGCAAAATGCAGAAGAGGAGGAAGAAAGCAGGGAGAAGACTTAAGAATGAAAGACAGTAGACCAAAAAAAAAAGAGCTTTGGGGAAATCAAATCAATAAAAATGGAGCTAAACCATTTTCCTAGGGGAGTCGAAATTAACATGATTGGTGTGGAACTAAAGCAGAGTTAGAACAGCATCCAGGAAATTAGGGAATCTAGGAATCTGAGCATTGGGCCTTCAACTCTGCTGAATTAAAATGCTAAACATCCAAACTTCAATTGGAAGAAAATTAGCCAATGTAACAGTTGCTGTCCCCATTGCTGATTGATTGGTTTTCTTTTGGTTTTCTGTCAAATCCTACCATGCTAACATTGTGTGTGCGGAACAAGTTAAGCAAACTGATTTGTTAAACTGTCTGGCTTTGCTATCCTCTCACTTTTAGAACCTCATCTGACCAACAGGAAGGGCAGGGCTGGATCTCAGGGAGATGCCAAGTTTTGCTAAGCAGTTCAACTGCTTCCCCTGCTTTATAGCACCTGTCAAAATTGGGGGAGCTACAGAGTAAAGTGCAAGAGCTGGATGTCTCAAAGCTTAATAGCACCCTCTGTGGACCACCAAAGAGTTTGGGGGAAGAATGGGGGAATGAATATAAAGCAGAGGTGGGTTGCTGTCGATTCAGCCTGGTTCGGCCGAACCAGTAGTGGAATTCAGGGCTGGATAGCAGAACTGGCAGCGACCCAGGCCTGCCATGCCCCCGAACTGGTTCCCTTGCCCCCGCTGGGTGCTGCCATTTTGTTTTTTTAAGTGACTGCACATGCACAGTTCACTGTAAATTGTTCTGCACATGCACGAAGAACAATTTACACTGAATAGTGTATGCGAACGCAGCACATGTGTGCATTGTGCACAGGTTGCAAACCGGTTGTAAGACCGGCAGCAACCCACCCCTGATGTAAAGGGGTAGATTTGGCTGTCTCAAAGCCCAGCAGTGGAAGCTACACTTGTGCTTAAATTTATCTAGCCAAAACCAACTAAAAGCAGAGAGACAGTCTGGTTTCTTTGCCACATAGTACCGCTCACTCAATAGTTGTTCTGAAGGCTGTGAGGAGTTACCGTATGTGGTGGATATTCCCAAAAGCTAAAAAATATTGGATGAAAATATATACTTGGTTGGAAAAAATGATAAAACAGCATATAGATTTGAAACCAGAGACATTTTAGTTGGGCATCCTACCGGAAAAGTATGATAAGAAGACTATATATTTAGTTTTACATATATTAATTGCAGCCAGAATTGTATTTGCACAGCAAAAGAAAAATGATGAGACTCTGCCAGGTGAGAATGTAATTAAGAAAATACTAGAATGTGCAGAAATAGATAGAATAACGCTTACTATTAAGGATAAAGAAGAAACTTGAATATTTTTTTTATATGGCACGTATTTTATCAATGGCTAGACAACAGAAACAGAGGTTAGGAAGGAGGAGACATAAGAAAAGGAAATGTTAAAGTGGAGAGTTGTTAAAGAAGATAATGTTAAGTATCATTGTTATCATATTATTATATTATCAATATTATGGTGATGAATACTGTAGCAAATATGTGGATTATGACTGCTTAAAAACAACTGTACCCAGATCACACACCGTTTGATGGAAATTAAATGTTTATATGTTATATAAATAAAATAAATAAAACATGGAAAAAAAGAAGGCTGTGAGGAGTTGCTGGTACAGTGGATGACAGCTGTGCCAAGCTCTTCCCCGCCACATCCCCCCCAAAAAAGGGAATGGCAAGAAAGAAGAGCACTTGGGATCTGAGTCTCCATCAGTCTGAAGTGGCCAATAAGTACCAGGATGTTCCCACCCCTTATGGGACACCTGTCAGCACTACTGAAAGAACAGTTGTGAAATATGTCAGATTTTACATGCTTTGAAACTGCTGCTGGCTTAAGAGGGCAAATTCTCCTTTCAAACAGAAGCGACCAAACATAACATAAGTCTTTTTCACTCATGAGCTGATAACAAGACGAAGGCAAATCATGGGGTCTGTGGCAGAATAAAAAGTTCACAGAGCAAGTTCATAGATGCGATTTGAAAAGGCCTCTTAAAAGGAGCGATTACTACTTGTTTGTGGGAGGAAAAATTCCTAAATGTAATTTGGTAATATCTTTCATTGTCCCACGATCAGGAAGACTTCAACTTAGTACCAGTAGTCCTCAACGTATGACCACATTTGAGCCCAAACTTTCTGTAGCTAAGCAAGACAACCATTAAATGAATTTCCCCCCATTTTATGGCTTTTCTTGACACAGTTATTAAATGAATCACTGCTTTTGTTAAGTTAGTAACACGGATGCTAAATGAATCTGGCTTCCCCATTGACCTTGCTTGTCAAAAGGTTGCCAAAGGTGATCACATGATCTCAGGACTTTGCAACCATCAGAAATACATGCTAGTTGTCAAGCGGTTGAATTTTGATGACATTACTGGGGATGCTGCAACAGTTGTAAGTGTGAACAATGGTCATGACACTTTTTTCAGTGCTGTTGTAATTTGGACCAATCACTAAATGAATGGTTGTAACTACCTGAAACATAATTGCTGTGGATGCATTTTGATAGCTTTTGTATTTCAAACTGCTGTATTTCTACTGTTACATTTTGGGATATGTTTAAACACCCAAAATAGTTTCAGCTTTGAGTGTTTTAGGCTGTGTTACTTATACTATACCCTGCTTTCAGTCCATAGTAAATTATTGGGGCTTCTGAAATATTTTATTGTATTTCTGTCAATTTTTGAAACAACATTATTCACATTTCTGATTTCTGTTCCCCAATACATACACATTCCTTTTCTAATAGTTTTTATGCAAATGTTTGGTTTCCCCCCAGAAATTGTGGAAGATTAAATCTTTTAGTTTAAAGCATAGCAATGTTCTGTTGGAACCACATTATTTATATTCTAAGAAATGTATGTTAGTTACATCAATTTCTATAATGCACACACACACACACACACACACACACAAAACTATAATTGGCTGGCTACATGCATAATGAAACAAGCATAGAGGATGAGTTGATTTGTGCAGCTGAGCTGAGGCCACTATTCCATCCTGCTTCACTGGTCTGTTACCTGCTTTTTTATTCAGCTTGATTAGATGCTCACATTTTTAGCAGTGAGTGACTTGTTGTGCATTTCCTGACCAGGGAGGCTGAACGATGTATCAAAACAATTCCATAAGGGGCAAAATATAAATTCATCTGGAGCCTATAAATTAATAATATTCTCTGTCAAACAGTAGTTTAACCAGGGATGAGAAATCAGGAACGGATTTAGATGAATAGAACAAAGCAATGGTCAATTAATAATTGCAAGAATTCATTTTTAAAAAACGGGGCATGATTGGACCGAGGCTACCAGGAAGCAATGAATATGTCACTGTTCAGTCAAAATGGGGAAAATCTTGGCCTGGTTCATACAAAAGTATCTAATTGGGTTGGGTTTGGGAGTAGCATGTTTTGCAAATCTAGCTATTTATGATTAATTCAGCAAGCATGGTTAAACAATACGTAGTGGCTTAATGGATACACATATCCAGTGACGTACGGTGAGGTTTATGGCTGGTGAAGCTGGTGACGTCATCAGAAAGGTGGGGAATTCTTAACAAGGCACTGGCTACGACTCGGTTTCCAGGGTCCTTTCGTGAGTGAGCTGGCAGGGAAACGGTAGCCGACGGTCCGAAAACTCCGTCGCACTTTCTGCTTTTGTGAGCAACTTCCCGTAAACCTGCCATTGCTCAGTGCGAGGAAGGGAGCTGCTTGCGCATGTGCATTCGCCCTGGAACATGAGCTCCGGCGTCAGAACCCGACAGAAGGCGGGGAATGGGACCACGTGTGCAGGAGGGAAGCTGAGGCTAGAGAAGTCTCCTGCACCTCCCTCTGTCCTGCACATGTGGTCCCATTCCCCGCCTTCCTGAGTCAACATGAAGGGGACTGTAGCTCGCGCAGTCCCATTCCCCAAGGCTCCTCAGCGCCTTTTCCCTTTCCCCTTTTTTTTTCATGATGAGAGCAGTGAGGCTCTGCCTCCCCTGCCTCTCCTGACCGCACGTCCCTGCACATATCTGTTCTGTGAATCCCTCGGTTCACCTTCAGGGATAATCTCATCTGCTAATAAGATCCTGACAGGATTTATATTGGACTGGAGTCTCTTTCATTTGTAAGGGAGCTTCTTCACAGTTCTTATGTCAGCTGCTATTTCTTCCCTGAGCAACCATGAACATCCTAAATGAGTAATGTCAAAATACTGCCAAGGAGCAAATCTTGCAAGTTCCCAGAGATCCTGCTCTATAGTGCGCGCGTGCGCACATCTGCACATACACCATATAGAATGTCCTTACTTGAGTCCATTTGTCTGGTTAAGGGCAAAAAAAAAATCCTAGCTGTGAAGGGGAATTGTAAAACCATCAACCACCTTTCCCTTGAAAAACCCAGAAGCTAGAAAATCTAGGTGCATCTTATACACCGAATACAGCATTTTTTTCTCCCGAAGCCCTACCCCCTTCACCAAAAGGCCATATATACCCTTGTGGGGGCTTTCAGGGGGCTCCTGGGGGCTGGGGAGGGCAGAAATAAGCAAATATGGGCCTCCATAAGGCTATGCATGCAATATTTGTGAAAAAAAAGGGCCCAGTTTTGCGAAAAACTGGCTATTTTTTGCTCATTTTTGGCCCCTTCACCCCCCCAGGAACATTCTGCAAGCCTACCTCCCAAGGCTATTCATGACTTTAAAAAAAACGGGCCCATTTTCAAGAAAAACGGGCCGTTTTGGGGAGGTTTGCAGAGTGCAAAAACTTTTTTTTCCCTTTTGGAAAGCTCTTTAACTGATTGATGAGAATTACATTGATCAAATGTTGTGCCAGCAGAAACAAAGTCTTAGATGCTGCAGATTGTCAGCGATTTCCTTCTCCCGCCCATGGATAAATACACCTGGAAGCATCTACCTGCCTGCCTACACTCTCTCTCTCTCTCTCTCTCTCTCTCTCTCTCTCTCTCTCCCTACCTACCTACCTACCTACCTACCTACCTACCTACCTACCTACCTACCTACCTACTGTATTTCTCTCTCTTTCTCTCCCTCTCTATCCCTCTGTCTACCTACCTACTTTTTTTTTTAATTTGCCTCTTCAAAACCTTGGTGCGTCTCATACTCCGGTGCATAGATCAAGCATAAGTGGAGCAATGAACTACCTATAGAACCTTTAAAAAATCACAAATGAAGATTAAAGGTCATGTTGATAGTTCATTGCCCCATTTATGCTTGTTCTATGCTTGAATTATGCTTGATTATGCTAGTTTCTTGGTTTCATTTTTTTCAGGGGAAAGGTGGCTTGATGGCTTTACAACTACCCTTTATAAGCACTGCTGGGATTTTTTTGGTGGGGGGAAACACAATTACACCATAGTAATTGTTTTGTACAGTTTACACCAGAAAGCAGTATGTCACCAACCAAATTTTTAAAAGGTTGTGTCCAGTTCTAATCACCTCAATCCAAATTTTCCCTTGCTACATTGAGCTAATAATTCAAGCATGAGGAGGATGTATTTCTCCAGGTTTTTAAACATATGTCTCTAATCTTCATTTGTGATGATAGAGACATGTGTTTAAAAACCTGAAGAAATATACATATGCTTCTCATACTTTAATTATTAGCTCAGCATAGCAAGAGAAAACTTGGATTGAGGAGATTAGAAATGGGCACAACTGTTTATAAATGTGGTTGATCACATACTGTTTTCTGGTGTAATATGTACAAAACAATGACCATGGTATAGTTGTGAAAATATGCTATAGCCTTGTTGGGTGGGTCTGACAGATATAGTTCCACTAAATTTCCTAGAAAAAAAAATACTATCAAAGCACAAATCATGTTGTCTGGGGAAATTCAAGGGGTGAAAGGTAAAGAGACAAGGGGGAAATATGACCTAGGAGCACACATACTCAGGTTCATAAACTATCCACTGTAAACAGAATTCAGTAAATATTTTTAAAGCTATGTCCTTGACTTTCGGATGTAAGTCAGAAACCTCTGGTGTGCAAATGGCTTGTTTCTCTTCTCCCTGCCTTTGTCTGACTTTTCTCAGGCGCTTTGGTCCCATCCCAATGTAGGAACCTGTATAATCATAAGGACTGTCATAGAAAAGGATTAGACTCCTGCCCAGCAGTTCTAATCTTTCTTACTGATAACATACAAAGAACATTTGCAATGACCTGCTTTAACACTACATGAAATCTGAGGTTTCTCAAACTTGGTCCCTACCCCCACTACTGAATTTCATAAAAGCAGAAATTTGCTTTTATGCAGAGGTATTACAGGAACTTGCATAGTTTAAAGCTTAGCATAAATCTCTCCTCTACAATCTGCAAAATATAAGTTACGAAAAGGGATTAAGCCTTTGCAGTAGGGTTCCATTGGAATTACTGGAATGCAGTTCAAACACATCTGGATGGCATATCCTTAGGGAAGGCCAGCTTAAACAATGCCTTCCCGCATTATGTAACATATTTAAGATTTTCAGTGCCTAGTATCTTGGGATGGGCTTGGGGATGGAGCATGTGACTACTCTAAGTGGGAAGGGAGCCTAGAAAAGCATAGCTATTTTTTAAGTCAGCCTGAGAGTTGAGCCCATTGCCAGAGCTGGCTTGCTGCTTTTACTTAAAATGGGGGGGGGGGGGGAGAGAGTTATGAGCAGAGACAGCACTGTCTTCGCTCCTTGTTTTTCTGGAAGTAGCCTGAGAGAAAAACTGCTGGTCCAGTTGTCACTGTTTTTCCTTTCCCAGTTTATTATTTACCTTAAGCAACATGAGGTAGGAAAAAGCTGAGGTAATCAAACGTATTTCTCCACTTCAGGCTGCAGGTGTCCTGCAGAATGTTCTTTATAAAAAAATCTGAAAGAGAAACCAAGCAGCAGAAGGAAGCTTTTCTGCCTGCTGCACAAGATGCTTTGGTTGTTTTATTTAGAGTACTGCAGAGGTGGGTTCCTACCAGTTTGGCCCAGTTCGGCTGAACCAGTAGTGCTATGCTGGCCTGGGTTGCAGAACCGTCAGCGACCCAGTCTGGCCATGCCTCTAAACCAGTTACTCGGTTGCCACAGTCGCTGCCGCCATCTTGTTTTTGAGTTCTGCCCATGCGCAGAACAATTTCTATTGAACTGTGCATGTGCGCGCAGCGCACATTCAGAGAGCGAACCGGCAGTAACGCCGGCTAGAACCCACCCCTGGAGTACTGGTTAAGGACAGATAGTGAGCAGGCCAATGTAGTCAAGTACATCATTCAGTAGATAACCTACAGGTGATATTAACCTCACAATTAGGCTGGCTAATAAATTTAGGAGATGGCTCAATTTTTCTACCAACCCAATCCTAGAAAAGGGGCATGGTGTCTGAATTTAGTACCAATGGTAAATACAAACTGAATCAGATGGAGGGCCTTTATCACTTGTCTCTGATCATGGTATAAATGTGCCCTGGCCATATTGCTATGACATTGACATCTTATCCCAACCCATAAGAGAGATAAACAATCGGACTTCCGGTTCCGGCGGCTACGGCGACGGGCAAGTTCCTTGCCCGCTCCCGCTCCCCGGTGGGCTTCCCCCACCTCTGGGGGGGCACAGGACGCCCCGGAAAGGCGTCCTGCCGAAGGAGCGGCTCGCGGAGGGCCCTGGCATCGGCGGCGGCTGGTGGGGGTCTCTCCGCTTTGCTCCAGGCATCAAGGAGCAGTCTCGGAGGGCGCGCGTGCGTCTCGCTTCAGGCTGATCGGACGATGCAAAATTGAAGGAAGCAGCGGCGGTGGGGTGAGACGCTTCCTCTCTTCATTCCCTTTCTCTTGATTTGATGGACTTTTCAGCAATTTTAAAAGTTAAACTCTCGGATTTTTTTGGAGGTGCGGCTGGAGGGAGGGGGATTTCCCCCCCCCTTGGACAAGCGGCTTGAGAAAATTCTGCTTTCGCCCCCAGGGGAAGGAGGAGGGTGGAGAGCCAACCAATGATGCCTCACCCCTGTAAAAGTGACTTTCATTGGATTTAGTTCCAGAACTTATGGGTAAACTGAGAATTTTCTGAACTTTTAAAACTTTACTATGCCTCTGAGCCCAAAGCTGGCAGGGCAAGATGGCACACTTCCATTGTCTTCATGAACTGTGAAACCTGACTCCACCTTTAAAATTCAGGCTTCCGGTCTTTGTCTCCGTGTCACCCAGAAGAATCTCTTGTGGATTGTTATTTTTTGAACTCTCTGGGGGGAAAATTTCTCTCTATTGCTAGGCTGACTAAAGAAACTCCCATCTGCTTGGATCTTCTGCCTCCTGGACTCATCTGTCTGCTCTACTTCTCCAGCTGTCCATTCTCTATACTGACTGATCTCTCTACTTTATAAACTATGTCTCCAAAAAGACCACCTCCTGGAAAACCTGGCTTTGCTACTTCTGCACCGACATCTGCAACATCCAGTCCTGCTACACAGTCAAAGATTACAGAATTGATGCAACCTAAGAGTACAGAGATGGATTTGCAACAAATGCTTCAGCAACTTATACAGGGCCAGGAAGAAATTAAGAAACAATTAAAGGAAATGAAGGAAGAAATTAAAGAGAATCAAGCCCAAATTTATAAGAACTCACAGAGACTGGACCTTGTGGAGGGCGGGGTGGCGGAGGCGAGGGGGGGGGGGTAGAAGCATTGCAGAAGGGAAACAAAGAACTTGATATCCAACAAATGAAAACAGAGTTTGAGAGAATGTCCTTTTATCTTAGATTTCAAAATGTTATAGAAGCAGATGGGGAAAATATAAGGGACATTATGACTAACATTTTAGCTGAATACATACATAAAGATAAACAACAGATGGAATGGGAGATAGATCTGGTCTATAGAGTGAATTCAGCATATGCCAGAACACACAATGTACCCAGGGAGGTCCATATTAAATTCCTTAGAAAAAGCACAAGAGACGAAATTCTGGGTGTACAAAGGGGGCAAGCATTGACATATCACGACAGGGAGATAACCATTTTGAAGCAGATCCCCAAAAAAATTAGGGAGAAAAGGAAAAATTATTCGCAATTGGCAAATAAATTATACCAGAAGGGGGTGTGGTTTAGATGGTTGATGCCTGAAGGTATGCTGATATTCTGGGAGGAGACAAGAATTAGAATCAATACACCCATAGAGGCACAGGCCTTTATGGAAAAAAACAAAGTGAACCTAGAAAAAACAGAAGACTCTACAACGGTTACGCAGGACACGGGAGGGGCCGGAGCTCTGCCAGCGGGGGGAGAAGGGGCAATACCAAGAAAGCTCAGATCACAAAAATGAATAAGAAAACCACGTTGTTATAAACAGACCGAAAGTAATAATGAAATTATATGTAGACTATATATTATAATATACAAACTGATTGAAAATTTTTCTAGAATTAATATGCTGATTTTATATGATCATGTATTAATGTTTTATATTTAGATGTATTTTATGAGTTTGGAGGGAGGGGGCGTCTGCCGCACTTGCAACTGCCAAAATCTGTACACCATTCCACTTACCCTTTTCCCTATAAATGTTTAAAAAACCAATAAAATTTTTGGGGGGAAAAAAAAAGAGAGAGAGATAAACAATCCAGTTCTAAAGAAATATTTTTCCTCTTCTTCTGGCTTCCTCCTAGAGAAATCCGCAAGGTATCTAAAGTTTGTTTGATGGGGAGATGGGAGCTGACGTTGCAATGACACGACATGCGATCTTGGAGTTCCAAGATTGCAGTCGATATTTCTGCCACTGGACGATCCTTTTGGACCTAAACTGTCCCACAGAGATGGTGATAGTGAAGAGTACATCCTGCTGATCTCAGGGACACTGCAAAGCCCCTGATTGATCCAGGAGAAGTTCTTATTTCCGACGACAGAAACGCAGCCTTTGAAGCTGCTGAAGTTGGGACAGCTCTGGAACGGAAAGAAAGCAGAAAGAAAAATCATGTCGAATTGGTGAGGAAATTTTATTATTAGAAAAGAGACTACTCCCCAAAAAATCAAAGCTAAATTAAAATTGAAGATAGAAGAGAGGAAGCGGCGAAATTAAGCTACATTAAACTTAGTCTGTTATTTTTTTTCTTTTTATGGATGGAATTTTTGCAAATGTTCCCTATTTTTTAAACTGAATGGATTAGTTTTTCTTCTACTACTTTTTATTTTTTCTTATACTTAAGGATTAAGACTTTTCTTTTTTCTATAATGCTTGATTAGATTGTTTTTTTCTCCATTTAAGAATTGTTTTCTTTAAATTTTGAACATAATGAAGATATAAAAAAGGAATAGAAAGAGGGCTGTAACAACAGAGGGAAAAGAAGTAACACTGCTGGAGGCTGGAGAATGGAAAGATTGTTTTTTCTCTTTCTCTTTGATCATTTGACACTCCAAGGTTTCTCAGTTTGTTTACCGAGAGTGATAGTAGGAAGAGTACAGATTGTTTATATAGGTGTTCTTCGGGAGTTCTTTCACCAGTTGGATTGGAGGAAAGACAAAACCTTGACTTGAAAGATTATAATGAACTTGCTTGAAATTTAATAAAAAGCCTTGAATGCTATAGTGGCAGTGTTTACAAATTGGAAGAATGGCACAGCAGGAAAAAGAAGCTATAACATTGCAAACGATTATGTTTGAAATTCAAAAATTACTAGTAGTAACAGAGAAAATTGAGAAGAGATTGGAGAATATAGAACACAAAACAAAAAAATTTGATTGAAAAATTGAGGATGTTTATCAAAGGAAGAAAATGGAGGGTAGAGTTCTAAAGATTGAAGAAAAAAATGAGCAAAGAGATAAGAAAATTGTGGATACTGATAACAAACTGAGTGTGGTTGGAAATGATAAGAGCAGAATATGGAAAGGGGAGATAGATGGACTGGAACTCTATCCCAGATTTCAAAGTATAGAAGAAGAAAAGAAAGAAAAATCAATGGAGGTAAGGAGAGAAAACTTGACAGAAGTACTAGTGATAACCAAAGACAAGCTGATGGAAGGAGCAGGTGGAGGGTTGCGAGTTTTCATGAGATACCAAATGAACAATAACTTGCGAAGAGAAGTCCATACAAGGCTTACTAAGAAAGTAATCGGAATACTAATGCTACAAATGGCGAAAGACATAAGACTGCACTATTACTGGAAAGATACAGGTTGATGTAATGAAAGTGTATAATAAAAATTAAGTTAAACTTAGTTAAATTTAGAGTATTATGTTTAAAATGAAGTGATAATAGTTATAGTCAAATAAATGACCATAGTTCAATAAATGATTAATAATTTAACAATATGAAATTTTATATAAATTACAAATGGAGACTATGAGACGAAGTTTAAAAGTTTTTGTTATTAAATATAATCAATTTTTACTTAGAACATGTTATAAAGATGTAATGTTATTGGATGTTTTTAGGAAGATCTAATGGAATGCCTTTATATAATTTTACTTTAGATTTATAATATTTCATATAAAAGAATGTAAAAGCAATTATAGTGAAATGAAGGTTGAGGTACAATAATAGTAATATATATATATATATAAATATATTTGATTTAAAAAGATGTGATTTGATATGTATTGCAAGTGATGAGTACGGAAGGGATGCATAGAAATTTTGTAACTAACTGACACACTTTCTATAATTTGTAATGGAAGATGCTTTTATGTTTTTTGTTTTTTGTTTGTCTGTTTGTGTTTGTTCAAAAAATTTAAAAAATGTTTTTTAAAAAATAAAGTTTGTTTGGTGCTATCACTTACTTTGGAAGGTGGTCAGGTAACAACAGTGACCAGAAACAGAAACAACAAGGGAGGGAAACTGGAATCAACAATTTGATGCTGCTATATTTTTTTGGCTGACTCAAGAATGGATCACAGTCAGCGGAAGGGAAAGGCCTAAAGAGGAGATGGAAACTTTTGGTCAATTAGTGAAAATACAGAGTTGGAAAGAGTCATTCAGAGCACTGAATCCATTTTGGGTTGCTGGTTGTTAATGGAGACTTGCTTGTTAAATTAAATCTTGGAGGCCATAATCCAAGGCATGCTTTCTGGTTCACTGAAACCAGAAGCCAGAGAGCTTCTGAAAAAAAGTTGATGAGATATCTTCCTACAGCCATACTGACTTATGCATAGCAGATCCCCACCTTATTAGGATTTTAATTTGAGCATAGTTACATCAAGTCCTTCCAGAATTTTAGAGGAGGTCCAAAAGATCTCAGATTTTGTTGTAAATTCCTCTTTTCTATCGCTTTACATTCCCCAGAAATTATGTTAAAGAACAACCAAGGAAACCTCTGTGAAAGGAGAGAGAAGGGGTTAAAATTGGGAGAACATGTGATTATTTCAATAACATGTACTTTAGTTTAATTATGGTGGGATATTAGGAGTTGAGGTATGTTTATGTCATTGCTTCCCAGGCAGTACTGACTCCGGGGCAGAGTAAATCTTTTGCCTCAGACAATGAATCAGTAAGAGTAGTAGATTTAGACTGAGGCCCATTGCTAAACCCTCCACTCAAAGTTCAACCACCAAAACCACTCAAGGTTCCCCATTAGGCTTCAAAGTGAAGTATCAGTGTGGACAGAAATTCCAGTGAGCCCCACCTGCCTCAAAGTCTTCTTCTGAGGTACCCTCACAGTGAGGCTCAGGCCAATTGAACAATTGTTGCGGAGTGCCCTGTGAACTGCAGGGCTGAATACTAGACACAACAGCTTTAGTCCAAAAGATCTTTCCTTGAAACATTGTGAATGAGAAGACAGCGTGAATTAGCCGTGGGATCATCCATTTCCTCATTCTAGGAAGAGAGCTCATCCCCTTTTGGAACACAGCAAGCTATAACTTACAGCCATTTGCAGTGTCCTGTGGTCACTGCATTTGCTTTACTTGCCCCTGAAAATCACACCTATTGCAAAGCATTGGTTCGTTTAACAACTCTGGTGTTTGCTTAATCATAGCAGCAAAAAAAAAACCCTCATAAAATCAAGTCAATTAGGTGACCAACCAATTGTATTTTATAACCATTATGACCAGGAGTCGGTTGCTGCTGGCGACATGTTGCAAATTGTTCTGTGCATGTGAAGAACATGAAAAAATGACTAAAAACCAAGCTGGCAATGGCAGCGGGGACCGGGGAACCAGTTCAAGGGTGTGGCCAGCCTTCCATCCCTACCGGTTCGGCAACCCAGTCCCAATTTCCTGAACTGGTTCGCGCCTGAACTGGTGCGAACCGGTAGCAACCCACCTCTGATTAACGACATTTGATTGTAATGGGTAGATTCCATTATGGTCATACGTCAAGGACTATCTGTCTATGCCAGGGGTGTCCAAACTTGGCAACTTTAAGACTTGTGGACTTCAACTCCCAGAATTCTGGGAGTTGAAGTCCACAAGTCTTAAAGTTGCCAAGTTTGGACACCCCTGGTCTATGCGGTCACAGAATTTCAATGCTGTGAAATTCATGAACGCAGCATTTCCTATGTGGCAAAAACAAAACAAAGCAGGTAGCCCCTTTCTCCAACTAAGAAATGTTATTAAAAAAGCATAATTATAAGTTTCGCTGAGCTGATGCCAATCAACACTAGAGCCTCTGCAGTAATGAGATGCACTGAGACACAAATAGTTGCATCTGCCCTTGATCATCAGAACAGAGCAAGTTGCTTTACAACACACAAATCCGGACATTGGCAGCTGCAGCTGGATTTTCTATGTGAAATGTTCCTACTCTAACCTAACTCGCTTCCCTAAATCCGTAATAACAGAGTTGATTAGATTACCTTAACCTTTACACCCAGCCTTTGTGTTCAAGGAAGAAAACAACATGGGGGCTTCCCCCAATTCCTCGCAGACTATTGAAAGGACATTCAATGGTTGCAGCTTCTCCATGTTTACAGTAGTCCCACCTTGCGCCCACTGGTGTTGTCCTTCCTGCCTCCCAGTCCAGAATGACAGGGAGCTTTGCTCCTTCCTTCCTCCTTTCTTTCTTTTTCCTTCCTTCCACGGTGGGATGGATATCTATTTATTGCCTCCATGCACTGCATCTGCCGCTGGGTTTTTTGGCCTCTTCCCAGGGATCAAAACAAAGTGGAAGATACAAATCTTAGAATAACATCTGAATCTTGGAACGGGCTCAGGAATAACACTTTAAACCTCTTTTGCGCCTCCATTTGAAGGCAATTTTCTGCAAGATCCAGCTCCAACGGTACTTAACAGTCCACAGTCAGCAGAAAATATATCTATTATATCACTATGTCTGTTGAAGGAGTGGCAAGGATGGTATGGATTTTGCATTTGAATTTCAGCAGTGTCCAGATGCATGCTTGGGAGTCTATATCTCCTACAGACTCACAGAGTCTGTATCTTTGCCAATTATCACTCATTTAGCTCCATCTTTTGTTATTTTTCTTTATCTGGAGATAGATGGGATAAGTTCCTTAATGAAAGTGAGCCAGGAACTTGGTTAGGCTTGTTTGTGCAAACCTTAGCCTGTTTCATTAGTCTGTGGTTTGGTGTAGCCAGCAAAGGCAGAAAATGAGCTAATTTAGTACTGTAATAAAGTTAGTCTGTTCCCTGAATGCAAACCTCTGAGTTTCAGAAAACCCCACCTACTTTTGACTTTCTTTTAAGGACAACCTATATCAAGAAACGTTCCATTCCATCTCTTTCCATCCATTGATATCAATGGCTTTGTGTGGAAGAGTGTGTGGGAAACCCCAAAACTGCACGAACCCTTAGGGTATGTTGTAACTGATAATCAATAAAAGTTTAGCTTTGGATCCCTCCAAATCTAAACTCTCTTAGAGGAAGGATAGATCCTTCCAGGTGGGACCAAACACAATAGGTCTCTAAACATATCATTTGCAAACAAAATGCCCTATAAATTGGTTGGACCCTTTTTATTTGTTTACTTTTTGTTTGTTTGTTTGTTTGTCAGTCTATTTGTTTGTTTACGTTTTATTTAATTTTTATGCCATCCATCTCCCCTATAAGATGACTCTTGTTGTACTAGCATACCTGAAGGGTGCCAAGCTGAGGAAGGATCTTAAGGATTGTGTTTGGAGTTACATTCCACAGTTTGACAGTAGGGAAAACAGTAACTCCCACAAACTATTTAAACTTGTTACAGGTTGAACAACAGTTTTTCACAGCAGTATTTATATGTTAACCTCTTTCTTTAGTCTAAAGATACATCAAGGCTCTCTTTCTTTCTATAGTCTATTTTGTCTAATTATCAAAACCATAAATCACAAATGCTTTTTTTTTTACACAAAAGATGTATAAGGATTTTCCAGTTCCTGAAGATGAATCAGAATTTCTCGACTGGTTATAATGAAGATCTATGAAAGTCCGTTGACGTATTTGCTCAGGTCAGCTGAAAACATTCTGGGAAGACAAAAGCATTTGAGGGCAACAAAGTGTACGTCACCATCTGGGCTCCAGAACTTCAACACTGGTGTCTGATTACACTTTGGAAGCTAAAAGCATTCAGAAGAAATATCTAGAGCAGTGATGGCTAACCTTTTTGTCGCCGCATGCCGAAAGCATGCACACGCTCAACAACACATGTGCGTGCCTGCAACCATAATGCAATGCGTGCATTACATCCCCCACACTCCACCCCTACACATGCACATGCAAACCCCTGTGCTCTGCCCACCCCCCATGCTTGCATGTGCGAGCTCCCCACACCCTGTTTTCGGCCTAGTAGGTGTCCCTGAAGCCTCCTGGGACCAAAAGCAGGCTGTGGAGGAGTGCCACCAACCCATGCTTCCACCCCACCCCTGTGCATGTACATGTGACTCCTTGCCCCTGAGCATGCATGTGCAAACCCTGCCCCCACACATACACATGTATCTCCTGTGTGCGTCCCTCCCGTGCATACATGACAGAGACCCCAAAATCAGCTGGCCAGCAGGAGGCATGCGCACATGCGCGGTAAAGTTGAGCTGGGGCGACAGCTCGCAGAGAGGGCTCTGGGTGCCACCTGTGGCATGCGTGCCATAGGTTTGCCATCACGGATCTAGAACAAGAGAGGCTTTGAGTACCATTCCTTCAAGGCTCTGAGCTCACCAACACCTCCTTGGTGAGTCAGGAAGGACATAAATACATTTCTAAGTGCCAATAGATAAATCCTCGTGCCTATTTCTTCTTTTGTGTTACTACTATTTCTACTTCTGCAATCCTTCAAAAGGCAATCCTACTCCAGCAATCCCGCCGGTTGGGAAATGGAGGGTGGGGCTGGGGGAAAGAGAACTGCAGAATTTCTGTTCTGCACAGTGAGACCTCATATGGAAGAGCATAAGAGTTTGCTGCTTCCAATCTCTTTCTGTGATGCAGCAATTGAACTGATGCTACAACTATTCTCCAGATTACTCAACTGGGCATTTGGAGAAAAGAATTCTTACACTGCCACTTCTCCTGTTGCCACTTTGTTATGAGGACAGCAAAATCTGTCAAGGACCCTATTTGCGTGGTTTGAAAACAGTTCTCAATTGTCTGAGAAATCCCAAAAATGCTTTTTCAGGAGGCAACTGGACTTCCTTGTTTTTTCTTTGAAGGCGTTTTCCTTGCAAGGAATATAAATCTTTCCATTCCGCATTATCCTGTCAGAGCTGAAGAAGCTTCTTGGATGAGAAGCAAAATATCTTCAAAGAAAAAACAAGGAAGTCCAGTTGCCTCCTGAAAAAGCACCTTTGGGACAACCATGAGCTGTATGACAGAGAATCTCTACAGACTGTCTGAGAAATCACTCCTTCACAGGCTGTCACTTGACATGAGAAAACCAGGATCTGCAGGGATTAGGCCCAGTATTTTCTGACAAATGAGGGCAAATATACATGTCCTAGGATAATGATGCGAGATCAAGTATGTTCTTCCTTCCTCTGCCTTACTCCAGAGGTGGGTTTCTACGGTTCAGCCCAGTTCGGCCAAACCAGTAGTGGTATGGCAGTCTGGGTTGCTGGAACAGCAGCGACCCAGGCCTGCCATACTCCTGAACCAGTTCCCCGGTTGCCGCTGTCCCTGCCGCCATCTTGTTTTTGAGTTCTGTGTATTCACAGAACAATTTTAATTGAACTGCTCACATGTGCACAGCACGCATTCAGTGCGTACAAGCGAACCTGCAGTAAAGCCAGCCAGAACCCACCCCTGCCCTACTTCCATGGGAATAAAGATCCTACTTATGGGAATTCTCTCTGTAATGTGAGAGGGGAACAGAATAATCACGGAGGGTGCTGCAGCACACCAGACAACGCTGCGACTTCTGTTGCATTACTGGCAAAAGAAGGGGCGGGGGATCAGAATAGCGTCATCACCGCCTACAGACTAATGAGTTACAGAGCTGCTAGTTTACAAAAACACAATATTTAAAACCCCAAGGCAAAGGGGATCTTGGGGTCAGACAACAGAACCCATTTCTTCCCTCCATGTAGTTTGCTTAATTCAGTTGTTGATTTTATCTATTGGTTGCACCCCATTTCTCTTCCTACCTAGCTCTGCACCACCTTTCCTCTGAGAAATCAAGATGACACACATTTTAACCTCAAAGAAAGAATCCTTTGAAATAGGTCAGGTTGACAGGGCAAAAGTTCTTCAAGTGGGAACATGAGTCTGGACATAGTTCAGCTTGTTAGCCGCCAAGGCATTCTTGGAGTTTTTTCCAGCCATCATTAGCTTTTTGGCTTGCTTTCTTGTACCACATGTAGGACATAGACTTGTTAAGCCTATTTTAGCACCACATAGCTCACCATAGTCCTCTTTACCTAATGCCCTCCAGAAGGATTAGACCATAATATCAGCATTTTCCAGAGATCATGGGTGTTGTACTCCTAAACTCCTAAACAGCAGGAGAATGAGCAAACGTGCTTCAGGTTGGAGAAGATAGTCTAAAGCAATCTTTTTGATCTAGACGGTATTTGTTGCATCAAAAATTAATGTGCACTTAATGGATCACTGAAACAGAATAAATCAAAGCTAAACACACTGTGGCTGTCTATAATTGTCCCCCATAGGAACATCAGAATGTGTAGCTTAAACAATATTATCATAAGCTTGCGGGGCCGGATAACAGAATTAACTGACAGATCTATTAGCCGCTATGGTTGGGTAAATCTTCTGCCCTTTTGGAAAGGCAAGAGTGATGGCAGAAAGGAGGAACTAATTTTGAATGTTGCTACAACTTTGGAGAGGTAGTATTAGGAATCTACTTTAAAGCACAAGATTCCCGAGACCCAGCTTTGGGGGAAAACAAGGATGCACACTTCCTTGGTAGCATTTAAATTGTAAAATGGCAGTTTAACTGAGTAGAGCAGATTTTCAGGAAGATGAGGCCATTAACTTCAAGTACAGTGGATCAGTATTGGAAGCCTGGCAATCTAGACATAGACTGGTTAAACTATGCCAACCCTGATTTAAACTATGTTTCTGTGATGCTCAACTTGTCTATTTGTAAATAACCCACCAAATATTACAAAACCTTTGATCACCTTTTTGCAAATGAAACTAAAAAGGCCACGGTCTGGATTTCTTGCCACTTACAGAAATCAAGTGTTTTTTTTAATTTATTTTTCAATGGTTAATTATTTGTCGCAAAAAAGTTCTTTCTGCTTGAAGGTTTAGCATTCCAGAGTTAGTTACTGGTAAAATCTCTGAAAGAAATAAAATATGAACTTGACACTTACACATGAGAGAGTTTAAATATGTAAGAAGAACTAAAAAGAGACCATACAAAAATATTGTCAGACATGCCTATGTCTAATATCTAGTATTTTTATCTATTAAGACATTAACACGGGAGACACTTAAATCTGCATTATATAAAGTTAATTGCATATAAACATGGTTTTGCCATAACTAGCAATCTATACCTCAGCCAACCAACTGTTCTAAGGAAGTAAGTACTAAGCATTTTGCCTTTTGCATGTCCTTGTTCACCCATCAACCAGTTTGAATCCATTCCCAAGGTACTGTACACTGTTATTACCTCATCTGCAAGAAGTGATAATTCTCTGCAATTTGCAGCATCATAATCATGAAGTACTTTGGCTTGTCTACCATCACTTGGGGATTTCAATTCACTTAAGTTTGAAGCAGCTGCAGCATTGCTTCGCTTACTGTTGAGAGCAAGCCTATACCAGAAGATGAGGGCTTGGGAATAGTACTGTAGAATTACTTGAGGCACTGCTGGAGATGACTGATGCTGACAAGAAACCAAGATGGAAACTATATGAACTATTTCTGGAGGTCCAGAAATTTTGTTTTACAAAATAAGTTAAACAGCAAAGGTGATGAATTTGCGAAGCTTCTTCTCCAGTAATATTGTACTGCAAACCAGGGCATACAAAACCTTTGCTAGACCAATTCTCGAATACAGCTCGTTTGCCTGGAATCCACACTGTATATCGGATATTAATACAATTGAGAGCGTCTAGAGCAGTGATGGCGAACCTTTTTTGTCTCGCGTGCCACAAGTAGGGGGAGCACAGGGGGGTCGTGTGTGAGCGTGCCGCACCCATAATGCAATGCGCGACACCCCCCCCAGTGTGCATGCATGCACAACAGGCGCGACCCCCCCCATTTTACATGCTTTTTTCACCCTCCCCAGGCTCCAGAGGCTTTATAGGAGCCGAAAAGAACCTCCCCCGCCCTCCCGGAGGCCCTCCAGAGGCTTCAGGGACCGTCCGGACGGTCCCTGAAGCCTTCGGAGCGCTCAAAATGGCCCTCTGAGCAAACCGGAAGTCTCGGAGGGTCGTTTTAAATGCTCCGAAGGCATCAGGGAAGCCTCCGGACTGTCCCTGACGCCTTCGGAACACTTAAAATGACCCTCCGAGCAAACTGAAAGTCACTTCCGGTTTGCTCGGAGGGTCGTTTTAAATGCTCCGAAGGCGTCAGGGAAGCCTCCGGACCGTCTGATTTGCTCGGAGGGTCATTTTAAGTGTTCCGAAGGCTTCAGGGAAGCCTCTGTACCATCTCTGAAGCCTCCAGAGGGCCTCCGGGGGGGGGGAGGCTCTTTTCGCCCTCCCCAGGCTCCTATAAAGCCTCTGGAGCCTGGTGGGGGCGAAAAAATGGCTTTTAAAAACGGTGAACTCAGCTGATAGGGCAGCACCTGGCGTGCCCTGACAAATGGCTCCACGTGCCACCTGTGGCACGCGTGCCATAGGTTCGCCATCACTGGTCTAGAGATATTTCACGAGAAGAGTACTCCACTCCTGCTCTAGTCACAACAGAATACCCTATGCCACCAGGCTTGAAATTTGGGGCTTGGGGAACTAGAACTACGCCGCCTACAGTCTGACCTAAGTGTAGTACACAAAATTATCCGCTACAACATCTTACCTGTCAATGACTACTTCAGCTTCAACCACAATAATACACGAGCAAACAGTAGATACAAACTCAAGGTAAACCACTCCAAACTCGATTGTAGAAAATACGACTTTAGCAACAGAGTGGTCAATGCCTGGAATGCACTACCTGACTCTGTTGTTATATCCCCAAACCCCCATAATTTTAACCTAAGACTGTCTACTGTTGACCTTAACCCATTTCTAAGAGGTCCATAAAGAGGGCGTGCATAAGCACACCAGTGTGCCTAATGTCCCTGTCCTACTGTCCCCACTTATTCATACACATTTACTGTGTTTATATTTATGTTTATACTTATACCTGTTATCTTTTACATTTTAACAAACTAAATAAAATAAAAATGAAACAAAAATAAATAGGAAGTCAACATTCGATCTTGGCCAAAAGGCCAAAAAGCAATGCACATCGCCCAACCTTTCGAAGAAAGGTCTAGTAATTTATGCCTACTTTTGGGTTCTTCTGACTTCATTTTAAAAAAAAACCTCAAATCTCTGCCTCTTTGCTTCCAAAAACTCACATTAATATTTTTATTTATCTAGCTATTGTTTTATTATCTCCTATCACATTTCTCAGAGAGAAAAAGAACGGTACATTGAAGCTGTCCATTAACTGCTCCAATTCACACATAGGTTTTTTCCATATTTAATGAGTACATTTCTACCCATGATTCTCAAATCAACTTGTTCCCAGCATGTTGGTCTGATTGTTCTGTCTTATATAACTTTGTGCTTGATGGTCCAATTTCTCTCAGCAACTCTTAGCATCTAGATCTGGCTGCAAAAGTTGTCTCTTTTTAATAACATTTTCTGTTTCTTTTTTTTAGTGTGGTCTGATTTGCACAGAAAGTTTTCTAAGCAAACATCTCTGGTTACTCAACTTTCTATGCTAGGGGCAGCAGAAATGTTCACTTCTTTGAACATTGGCTATCAGCTTCTTCACACTGATATCTATAGTGGTCTATAAAGTGGCAATTTAATAATGTTATTGGCAACATCTGGTTTTCATCACTGTGCTCCCTCCCTTTGAAAACAGCTGGTGCGGGGGGGGGGGGAGAGCAGCAACAGGGAAGGCAATAGTAACAAAGCAACAGATGCTTCCTGGAATGGCTTTTGCATATGCACATGCCTATATCCCCCTCCCCAGGACCCTCATAGAACAAGCTGGAAAGAAAGCCCAGGGTATGCGAGGATTTTTGCTCTGGACTCACAGGCACATTCAGGCAATGTGACTTGTCAGCAGAATGGCCTATTGTGCCTGTTACAGCTTGAACCCAATCTGACTTTTAAGGAGACTTCCAACGGCAGCTGGCTGTGTCAAAAGTGCAGAGAATAAGGCACTTAGTGTGAAGCCGCAATACAATTGAGTAAAGAGTTATTTATTTATTTATTTGTTTAAAACCCAGCTACATTTTGGATCTCGTTTCCAAGTCATTTTCAGCCCCACCACAATTCAGGCCAGTGTTTCGCGCTGCTTTAGAAATACTACGCCTTCTAAACAGTAGGCTCTTTCATCTCAAAGTCTTCCTCTGCTCACCCGGCATCCACAAATACCAGGAAAGGTAAGAATTTCTTAATTATCCCGCAGCTAATCCCTGAAAAGAGAGTGCTGTTCAAGATGAGTCTTGATTTAAAAAAGAAGAAGATTGAGAGATAATGTTTTGTGTTCCTATTCATGGCTCGGTCGATCATTATTATGGGGCAAGAGAATCTGCAAAGCACATTTGCATTCCTTGAGGTTGCGTGGAAAATATGAAATTGGCTCAACCAGCTGTGGGCTGAATGCCATGAGAGTGGTGGATGCCTGACCGGGCCATCATCTGAGCATAGTTAACTCACTCCAATACAGACAAAGATCATGTTTCTAGCCAAATGCAGAAGCTGAATATAAATCCCCAAGCGCTGAAAAATATGAAAAGAAATCCATTAATCAACCAGCCGCACACATAGTGAGAGATTATAGGAAACTATAAGGGGACAATTTAAAGCTACTAACAACCCTCCAGAAAATACCAACCTCACCCCTGAGGAGCATGGTAGTAATAGTACAGCAAGCACAATCCCACCCACCCCCGCCCAAATGCCTTTCCTGATGGGGCTACCTGACATCTGTCCATCAAGCTTTGCCACAATATGTTTTGGAAGGAACACATCGCATTAGATTAACAGCACAATCTCATGCGCTTGTATGAGCTTTTCACAGCTCATGAAACCACGCTTAGAACGACATTTTCCCAGTTCCTGGCATTTTCCAATGTGAAAGATATCAACACCAATACAGTGCCCCACTGCACTCCACACTGCATGTATTAGCAGCTCCCAGTGCAAAATAAGAGAGTCCTACTACCATAGAGTTGGAAAGACCATTCAGGCTATCAAGTTCTACCTTCTCTGCTCAAGTATTAAAATTTTAAAAAAAATATTCGGGGCTAATTTTAAACCAGCTTCGGCTTGAATAGATCCAATGGAAGGGGGGTTTACTGTGAAGAATTTTCTATGGCATGCGTGCCGGATGTGGCACACAGAGAGCATCTCTTCAGGCACGCCAGCCATCGCCTGTTGCTCTTCCCGGTTCCAGTGTACACATGCGCCAGCCAGCTGGTCTTCCTGCATGCGGGAGCACCAAAAAATGGAAGACCAGGTGACCAGCGCGCATGAGCACGCCCAAAACTGGAAACTCAGCTTCCTGGCACATGCATGTGCACTGGGCAACTGCTGTTCCAGCTTCCAGTGCTCCCACATCTGTGTGCCTGGGAGTGCACTCCTGTTTCGGCACTTGGTGCTGAAAAGGTTCACCAACAACTATGTGATTCCACTTTGGGCCCGTGATAAGAGCTCTCCTATTCCCCAACACGTGCCTTCTCTCCCAATTGTAAAACTATACCCAGATCCTAGAATTGCTCCTCTAGGAATTTACTCTCAACCTCTTGCTAATCACGTTGCTTTTGTTCAACTTTCTCCAGTTTGTCTACTGTATCTAAAATTTGGGAGCAAGAAATAGGCAGAGTTTGTAGGATGGAATTGCATGGAGAATGCAGAATATAGGTAGTCCTCAACTTACAGCAATTTGTTTAGTGACCGGTCAAAGTTACAATGGCACTGAAAAAAGTGATTTATGACCTACTTTCACACTTACAACCATTCCAGTATCCCCATGGTTACATGATCAAAATTCAGACACTTGGCAACTGACTCATATTTAGGACGGTTGCAGTGTCCCAAGGTCAGGTGCTTCACCTTTTGGGATCTTCTACAAGCAAAGTCAGTGGGGGGAAGCCAGATTCACTTAACAACTGTGTTATTAACTTAACATCTGCAACAATTCATTTAACAACTGTAGTAAGAAAGGTCGTGAAATGGGGCAAAACACACTGCTGGGCAACAGACATTTTGGGCTCAATTGTGGTCATAAAATCACGGACTACCTATAAAGTGAAGGTATTACTATTCATGCTTTGGGAACTGTATCTTGCAGCAGTCTTTCTCAACCTAGCAGCTTTAAGAGATATGGACTTCAATTCCCAGAATTCCACAGATAACATGCTGGAACCTGAAGTCCACACTTCTTAAAGTTGCTGAGGTTGAGAAACACTAGTCCGTATTATTACCTAAAACTTATCCGGAGAGATTCCAAAGAATTGTTCTACTTACTTCAGCAGACTGCCACTGCAATCGTCTGGAAAAATACAGATTGTCTGTGCAAAAATATGAGATTTTGTCTCATATTTTCTGTGATGGCTCCTGTCTTGTGCAACATCCTCTCTCCAGAAATCAGATTGGCCTGGCCCCTGCAGGCTTTTTGCAAAACCTTAAAAATGTGGTTTCATCAATGGACATGGGAATCCAAGTGTGTGGCAGAGCCTATACCTGTGATGGCGAACCTATGGCACACATGCCCCCTCTGCGGGCATGCCAGCCATCGCTCCAGCCCAGCTCCACCGCGCATGCGCAGGTGCCTCACGCCAGCCAGATGGTATTCAGTCTCTGCCATGCATGTGCAGGGGGTGGGGCGCATGTGTGTGGGTGCTCACACATTGCATTTTGAGGGTTCGCGCATGTGCACGCCTCCCCCTGTTTTGGGCCTGGAAGGCCTCCTGCACCAACCTGGAAGCCAAAAATGGGCAAGGGGGGAGGGATGCATGCACGGGGGCGCTCGCATTGCATTTGGGGTGGGACACGCATGCACGCTTTGGGCACTCAGCACCAAAAAGGTTAGCCATCACTGGCCTAGACAGTGGCTGTAATGTATAGATGGATGTGGCTCTCTTGGCCATGAATTTCATTTTATGGTTTTTATGTGGTTCTGAGGATTTTTAAGTTGTTATGGTGGTGCTGATGTTTTTGTATTTTTTATTGTTTGTGAACTGCTAAGAGTCACATATTTAAATTGAGGAGCTATCTAAATTAGAATAATAAATATATAATAAAGCCCATGGATGGAAATGCTTGCTACCCTGAGTAACTTGATTCTGCTTCCCATACCTGTGATTCTGCGGCTACCATTCAGTATGATTAGCAGTTATAGAAAATATTTTTTACAATGCAAGACCTAAGCCTTCATCAATGAATTTTATGGGGAACCAGATAATGGCAACTCTAATTGTTCCCCTCCTAGATTCCTACTGCTCATTGAAATCCATTTTAAAAGGTTTGGTGTACATCTTGTTTTAGTAAAATGCTTTCAAAGTATAATATTAGTAAAATATTATTAAATGCTTTCCAAATAAAACATTTAGATGTTATTTGGATCAGGCTTGTTTTTTTTTAAAAAAAAACCATTATATCTGTAACTGCAGTATTTAAATATAGAAATTTAAATTTAATTTTTATGCTGGTTTTCTCATGGCTGAAGTTACAATTGGATAGTCATGCTTCCCTACATGTGAGGAGAACAATTTAATTCATGTTGCATCAGCAAGTTCAATTTATTTTAACTGCATTCATGGTTGTCTCTAAATGAATGGCTCTTTGTACTACTAGTCCAAAGAAATTTCACTATTATTTGATCTGGAACAACTTGACAGGAGCTTGACACACATTTTGAAGAAAAAAAAACAGGAAGGTAACAAGCAGTAAACAATACCTGTACCTCCCCCCAAAAACCTCCATGGATGAAACTGGAGGATTGCCTAATTAAAAACTTCTGGGTTATTTTAAAACACTGTTACTAAAATATTATGTTATGGTTTTTAAAATGTAAAAACCAGAATGTGGGTTTGGTCTGAGTTTAACGATAACAGGTCTTTTTCCAGTATGGAAAGTAATTTGGTCATATCTGATGCCTGCTTGCAGACACCAACTAATGAAATGGAAAATAAAAAATAAATAAATCCAAAGCAGTATTGGAGGGATCGTTTCCTCTTCTGTCCCTGATATAAAGCCAAATCTCAGGAGAAACTCCATAATAAATCAAACTACAAATTAGATGAGACGTTTACCACAATTAGATTCTGGTGGTGTCTTAATTTGCTTTAAAAAAAAGTTGCTAAGAGTTACTAAGGGCTCTGAACAGCTCCATGACCTGTGATGAAAATAGGGCTGTTCTGTCAAATTGCAGGATATCCGGACATTGTTTGCCATGGCTTCTGCCTTGCTAATTGCTGGGCTCCATGCCTTTCTATCTCTTGCTCATTTTCTTTTCCCTTTACAATACAATACAATACAATAGTAGAGTTGGAAGGGACCTTGGAGGTCTTCTAGTCCAACCCCCTGCCTAGGCAGGAAACCCTATACCGTTTCAGACAAATAGCTATCCAACATCTTCTTAAAGACTTCCAGTGTTGGGGCATTCACAACTTCTGGAGGCAAGCTGTTCCACTGATTAATTGTTCTCACTGTCAGGAAATTTCTCCTCAGTTCTAAGTTGCTTCTCTCCTTGATTAGTTTCCACCCATTGCTTCTTGTTCTACCCTCAGGTGCTTTGGAGAATAGTTTGACTCCCTCTTCTTTGTGGCAACCTCTGAGATATTGGAATAATGCTATCATGTCTCCCCTAGTCCTTCTTTCTCTTAAGCTAAACATACCCAGTTCCTGCAACCGTTCTTCATATGTTTTAGTCTCCAGTCCCCTAATCATCTTTGTTGCTCTTCTCTGCACTCTTTCTAGAGTCTCCACATCTTTTTTACATCGTGGCGACCAGAACTGAATGCAGTATTCCAAGTGTGGCCTTACCAAGGCATTATAAAGTGGTATTAACACTTCACGTGATCTTGATTCTATCCCTCTGTTGATGCAGCCTAGAACTGTGTTGGCTTTTTTGGCAGCTGCTGCACACTGCTGGCTCATATTTAAATGGTTGTCCACTAGGACTCCAAGATCCCTTTCACAGTTACTACTACTGAGTAAGGTATCACCTATACTGTACCTGTGCATTCCGTTTTTGTTGCCTAAATGTAGAACCTTACTCTTTTCACCATTGAATTTCATTTTATTAGATAGTGACCAATGTTCTTTCTTTTTCTTTGTATAAATTGACCCAGATCAGCAGCAGGCAGCCTCATTTTTTAATCTGTTAGAGACAGATTCCCCCCCCCCCAATAATAACCTGCTGGGGCTGTGTGAAGAACAAGACTGAAGGAAGGTGTGGTGAGGCCAGATCTACAGGTGGAGGGAGACACTCTCTGATGCCTTCCATTCTTCCTTGCTCTCTTTTTCTGCAGGGAAGAGACAGAAAAGTCTTCCAGGAACCTAAACTGATTTTGGGGGAAAGCTGAGAAGGAATAAAATTAGCTTATACACCACACCCAGAGGAAGGGGTCAAAATTGACATGGAGGGGAATGCAGATCAAAAGAATGAACTCGTTTGGAATTCCAGAGGGGTGTGTGTGTGTGTTTGTGTGTTGTGTGTGTTTTAATTATATGCCCAGTGTGAAAAAACCACCTATTTTGTGTGTTTGGGAGCTAATATTTTTTGGGGAGGGCCAGAGGAATATCATTGCTGTAGATCCATGTAGAAATTTATATATCTTTTACCCTGATGATATTCCAAAAGTCTTTAAAAGTTTAAAACACTTAAAACACTTTAGACTAGGGAGCCAGGATGGATAGCAATAACAATAGCAATAGTACTTAGATTTATATACCGCCCCATAGTGCTTAAGAGCACTCTCTGGGCAGTGTATAATATCAGTGTATTGCCCCCAACAGTCTGCATCCTTATTTTACTGACCTTGGAAGGATGAAAGGCTGAGTCAACCTTGAGAATTGAACTCCAGGCTGTGGGCAGAGTTTGCCTGCAATCAGGGCTGGATTTTCCTATAAGCTAACTAGGCTTCAGCCTAGGGCCTCAAGATCAAGAGGGGCCTTTTATTTTTATTTATTATCTGTGCCACATTTTTTATAAAGGTTAGTACCAATTACAACATGTTTCATTTAATATATTGATATATATCACAGTAATGATGTATTTTATTATCTGTCATGTAATTTACAAACTTAAAAATGGGAGGTGAAAGGGCCCCTTAAGTGGAATAGCCTAGGGCAGTGATGGCGAACCTTTTTTGGCTCGCGTGCCACAAGTAGGGGGAGCACAGGGGGGTCGTGTGTGAGTGTGCCGCACCCATAATGCAATGCGCGACACACACCCCCAGTGTGCATGCATGCACAACAGGCGCGACCCCCCCATTTTACATGCTTTTTTCACCCTCCCCAGGCTCCAGAGGCTTTATAGGAGCCGAAAAGAACCTCCCCCGCCCTCCCGGAGGCCTTCCAGAGGCTTCAGGGACCGTCCGGACGGTCCCTGAAGCCTTCCGAACACTTAAAATGACCCTCCGAGCAAACCGAAAGTCACTTCCGGTTTGCTCGGAGGGTCGTTTTAAATGCTCCGAAGGCATCAGGGAAGCCTCCGGACCGTCTGATTTGCTCGGAGGGTCATTTTAAGTGTTCCGAAGGCTTCAGGGAAGCCTCTGTACCATCTCTGAAGCCTCCAGAGGGCCTCCGGGGGGGGGAGGCTCTTTTCGCCCTCCCCAGGCTCCTATAAAGCCTCTGGAGCCTGGTGGGGGCGAAAAAATGGCTTTTAAAAATGGTGAACTCAGCTGACAGGGCAGCACCTGGCGTGCCCTGACAAATGGCTCCACGTGCCACCTGTGGCACGCGTGCCATAGGTTCGCCATCACTGGCCTAGGGCCTCTTTTCATCTAAATCCGGCTCTGCCTGCAATACTGCATTCTAACCACTACACCACCAGGGCTCCCTGGTGGCGGATGGATGGATGGATGGATAGATGGGTGGATAGATAGATTTAGTCATTCAAACTACACGTCCCTCAAAATTTACACAAATTAAGCAGTACATTCATGCTTTGGAACACTGAAGTTTCTCCCATGAGGATTTAAAATGGATAAAAGGAAGATATAATGTGGTCTCTACATGGGGCTTCCCTTGAGATGCACCCGAATACTACAGCTGGTCCAGAATGCGGCCACACGGGTGATTATGAGGAGTACGAGATACTCCCATATAACACCTCTCCTGCGCGAGCTGCACTGGCTCCCGGTGGTCTATCGGGTGCATTGCAAGGTGCTGATCACCATCTTTAAAGCGCTCCATGGCACAGGACCTAGTTACTTGCGGGATCGCATCCTGCCCCATACATCCCTACGACCAATCCGCTCTCACAGAGAGGGACTCCTCCGGGTGCCGTCCACTAAGCAGTGCCAAAGGGCGGCGCCCAGGAGCAGGGCCTTCTCTGTGATGGGCCCAGCCCTCTGGAATGACCTTCCCCCCGACATTAGGATTACTACCGACCTCCGCTCCTTCCGTACAAAACTCAAGACCCACCTTTTCCAACTAGCTGGCCTGGCTCAACTATAGTTCTATCTCTAATCCTCCTGGCAATTTTAAACTTTAAATTTTAAATTGGGGTGTTTTAATTTTTAACCTTATTATTATTGTTGTTTTATGTATTGTAACAATTGTTGTGACTTTATACCTCCTCCGTGTAATGTCTAATCGTGTAACATGTGATTTATTTATTGTACGCCGCCCCGAGTCCCTTCGTAGAGAGGGAGCGGCTAACAAGTCTAATAAATAATAATAATAATAATAATAATAATAATAATAATAATAATAATAATAATAATAATAAAGAATAACACTGATTAAGTGTCTTCTAAGTCCCCCAGACTGTAACTTCTGTGTCCTTTCACAAAGAAGTACCTATAAGATGCACCAGTATATAAAACGCACCAGGAGTTTGAAGAGATAAGTAAGAAAAAATGTTTTTGTCCTCCCCAGCCCCCAGAAGCACTCTGCAGGCTTCAACAGGGCTGGGGAAAGGCAAAAACGCCCCCATTTGTGGAAAATGGGCCGTTTTTTCACAAAAATTGGGACATTTTTGCCTTCCCCCAGCCCTGCTGAAGCCTGCCTGCAGAGTGCTTCTGGGAGCCGGGAGAAGGCAAAAATGCCTATATTTTTGTGAAAAACAGCCCATTTTTTGCCTGTTTTTCGCAAAAATGGGATGCGAGTGCGGGCTTCGGGAGGCCAAAAATAGCTGTATTCAGTGTATAAGATGCACCAACATTTCCACACTCTTTTAGGGGGGGGGAAGGTGTGTCTTATACTCTGAAAAATACGGTACTTACTGGTCAAAAGTTCTTCTCAATCTTACGTCTGCTACTCCTTACCTAAAAAGTCCCCAGAGAAGCTCTCTAATCTAGTCAATTTTGCAACCTCAACAATTCATTTTCGTTTTCCAGGATACAGGTAATATTTCTACATGCAGAACAAATGAATTGTCACAATGAAATGCAGTAAAATTTGCAGAGCCTAAAGGAAGGGATGCTGCCTGAAAACCTGATAACCTAATAAAGTACTTAGCAATAGGATACTGTACCCAAAATGTAAACAGCTCCTAAAAGCCACTAAGTAGTTTGCAGAGTGGAGAAGGCAGCCCATTTCAAATGGGTAATTAACCCAGCTTGAAGGATAGCGCTTACAGTAAGCAAGGAGAGAATTAACCCAAAAGCCTGTGAAAATGGAACAGTAAACATAGTAAAATGCAACTGGCACCCTTTCCAACGGAACACCAGCTCACTGATTTTTATTTAAACAAAAATGGGTACTGTTTAAAATTATTCTTTTGAACATTGCTAATTTAGAGCACAACTCGTTTTCTTTACACAGGTTTTGTGCCTGCAAGAGATGCGTGTTTAACAGCGTTATAAAATATTTTCTTCTTGAATCCCTATAGTGTCAACTCTCCTTTATTCTCAGTTACCTTTTTGCAACCCTCTGCCATGGAAGGAGTATAATGGAAAAGGAGTTTAACCACCGCTGTTAGGAGTGATGATTTCGCACCTATTTTTTTTCCTTTTACTTCTGCTCTCTCTTAAACAAAACCTGGCAATTTTCACTTGAGCAAATGTGAGTACAGGTAATCCTTGACTTACGACCCCAGTTGAGCCCAACATTTATGAAGCTAAGTGAAACATTTGTTAAGTGAATTTGACCTTTCTTGCCACAGTTGTTAAGTGAACCACTGCAGTTGTTAAGTTAGTATCATGGCTGCTAAGTAAATCTGGTTTCCCCATTGACTTTGCTTGTCAGAAAGTCGCAAAAGGCGATCACATGACCTTGGGATATTGCAACCGCCCTGAATATTAACCAGTTGTCAAGCATACAAGCTTTGATCACATAACCATGGGGACGCTGCAACAGTTGTAAGTGTGAAAAATGATCATAAATCACTTTTTTCAGTCCCATTGTAACTTTGAAGGGTCATTAAATGAACATTTGTAAGTCGAGCACTACCTGCAATTGCTTTGCTTTATTTGATTCTTTAAAATTAAAAAAAACAGGATTGTTACCCACTGCTTCTTCCCTTTGAATTCTAAGGTAATACCTGCCAGAAATCTTCAGTTTGATGTCTCCCTTAGGCATGAAAACCTGCTGAGTGACTTTGGGCCAATCCTTCTCTCTCATTCCAACTGCCTTACAAGGTTGTTGTTGTGGGGAAAATGGGAGGAGCTCATCAATAACTCAACTGCCTTGAGTTATTTATAAAAATTATAAAGGCAGGACCAAAAAAAAAATCTAAAATAAAAATAAATGTACATTTACTTAGTTCTAGAAATACCGTGCACTATTTTTAGCCAAGAAATCGTCTTCAGTTAAATTCAACTGAACATTCTTACGAAACCTAAGAATTAAAGTGCATAATTGTAAACCTTTTCAATTTGAACTTCTGAGTTAACTAATTTTACTAAGTAATCAGAATTCCTTCAATCTTTTACAAGTCTTAGAAAAACCCAGATTTTTATGAATTCCACAAAAATTTATTCAGCATCACAGACACCTAGGTAGATTTGTTAGCACCACAATAATTGATCAGGGCTTGTCTATTTTAAAAGGACTGTCTTGTCACTTTCATGCTTCTTCCATAGTCTTAACATGTTCTGTACACAAGATGGTATAGACCAGTGATGGCTAACCTTTTTGGGATTGGGTGCCAAAAGCAGGGGGAGCGCAGGGGGGTTGTGCGCAGGCGTGCCCACACCCATAATGCTATGCGTGTGACCCCAGCATGCATGAGCGCGCCAACAGTGCTCCCCCTCCCGCTTTTGGTACACTTTTTTCACTCTCCCCAGGCTCCAGAGGTTTTCTAGGAGCCTGGGGAGGGCGAAAACAGCCTCCCCTGCTCCCCCACCGAGGCCCTCCGGAGGCTTCAGGAGCTTCCCTGAAGCCTCCAGAGGGAGAAAAACGGACTTCTGGTTTGGCCGTAGGGCCATTTTTTGCCCTCCGGAGCCTTCAAGGAAGCCTCCTGAAGGCTCCGGAGGGTGAAAAACGACCCTATGAGCAAACTAGAAGTCCGTTCCCAAACGTCCAGTTCACCTGTAGGACCGGTTTTTCGCACTCTGTCAGTTTCAAGGAAGCCTCTGGAGGATGAAAAATGGCCTTAAAAGAAGGCCAAAGTCAGCTGGCTAGAGCACACATACACCATGGAGCTGACAGGGCAACACCTCTGGTACCTTAACAAATGGCTCCGTGTGCCACCTTTGGCACGCGTGCCATAGGTTCGCCAACATGGGTATAGACAAATACTATTGATAAGTATTAAACTGCTCTGAACTAGTAACAAAAATTAAATTCCACAGTGCTTAGCATGGAAATGGTCCAATATTAGGGTCTCTCACTCACTTTCTCTCTCCCACCCTCCCTCCTTCTCTCCCTCCCTCCCGTGTGTGTGTGTGTATTACTATAAGACACCACTGAAAATACACTTAAGCTGAGAGACATGACACCTAAATTTGCAGCTCAGTAATTTTTTGTGAATACTGTTGGCTGTCATCATATAATTGACTTGTGTGGCTTCTGACGGCAAGGTGGTCAATCGTGGTTGTATAAAACCTTAATCAGTACATTTCCTAGACCACAAAACGTCCTGCAGGCACACTTTAATTACCATTCTTGTTTTCTTCAGCACTTCTTGACAAGGCTTTTATTATGCAACTACACTATCCTATTCACGGTATTTTATGGTGCAGCTAGATGCTACTGCCTTTCATTTGTAACTTTCCTTCGTTTTTTCCCTCCACCGCTACTTTAATCTCTTCCCCCCCCCCCCCGAAATCTGTTCAGTGAGGAGATTGAATAGCTGCATATATTTGATTTCTAGCAAGTTCCTTTTATCTGAAACAAACAATGCTCTGTTTATTTGAAATACTCAATGAAAGATTTTTTTAAAAAGAAAGTTTGCCTGATTTCTATAACATAGGCTACTCATAAAGCTACATGTATTCAGGGTCAGGTTGTGTAATAAAACTAAGTGCCCCAATTCACCACAAAGGAATAGTAAGTTAGGATGCTGCTTTAACATCTGTTTTCATCCAACAGTAAAATATATTGTGCAAAATACGGATTTTTTTTTTCTGGAATAGATCTGTAACACTGTGCAAACAAAGAAGCTGTGTAAATGAAAGACTGAAAGGGAGTAAGAAGCCTTAATCTTGGCCTACGGTTGGTATTTATATTCACTGTGTGTGACCTGAGTATCTGAATCCATTTGGGCCACCTGTTTCCTGGGCCTTTCTCCAGTCCTTGAGCTCCCCACCCCCCAAAAAAGTCAACTCTGAGTAGGTGCCCAGCCTCTACTCGACCTCAGGAATGAAGGGCCTGAATGGGGCTCTTCTTTGTAAGATGAGGAGCAATGATTGGTGAATTTCCCTGTCAGTAGGAAAAATATCCATCAATTGCTCCCCCTAAGTGGCAAGGGCAGGAACTGCAGCTGAAAGAGAAGAATTTTGATTTATCCATCTATCAGAATCTTTAAGGCTATTTCTTTCTATTTAAAAAAAAAAGAATTTTATTGGTTTTTAAACATTTATGGGAAAAGGTAAAGGGGTACATAGAAAATTTTGCCAGCTCCCACGCTAGTGGTAGAAATCCCTCCAAATCTCACAATTTTTACAATATTAAAAACAACGTATAAAAGATAAGCAAAAAACAGAATCTTATTCTACATTGTATCAACCATGTGTTCAATCATTTTTCCTTTGTCACTTTCTAGTATATCAACAATTACAAATATTTCAAATACTTTTATTTTTGTGACCTGAGCCTTTTTGATATTGCTCCTTCCTCCCTGTCCCAGGTGAAGCCACAGCCCCCCCCCCTTCATATCTTGTACCTTGCTACCCTTTTCACTACTTTCCCTGTGTTTGTCTTCTAGGAGAGAGAGATGTTTTTTAATGAAGGCTTCAGCCTCCTGCACTGTATTAATTCTAATTCTATTTCCCTCCCAAAAGATCAACATTCCCTCAGGCAATAACCATCTAAACCAAACTCCTTTATTGTATAATTTCTTTGATAAGGATGAATACTTCCACCTTCTTTCTCTTATCTTTTTCGGAATTTGCTTAAGAATGGTGATTTCTTCATCTTTATATTTTAGTGGTCCCTCCCTTTGGGCCCCAAGAACTTCATCCCTTGTGGTCCTCCTGAGAAATTTAACATGTACCTCCCTTGGAACATTATGACTTCTAGCATATGCTGAATTAATCCTGTAAACCAGATCCATATCCCACCACAGCTGTTCTTTGTCTCTCTTAATGTATTCTGCTAAAATTGTACTCATAATATTCTTAAGGTCTTCATTTTCTGTCTCTGGTAGGTTCTGGAATCTGAGAAAAAAGGACATTCTTTCAAATTCTATTTTTGCCATAAAGTTTTCCAGGTCCACATTTCCCTTCCAGATTGCCATAACCTCCTCCCCCAGCCCAGCCGCTCCCTCCTCCAACACCACAATTCTCTGTTTATTTTCTGAAATATGATGTTTAACATCTCTGAGTTCATCTTTGAGATCTGTCACCTCTTTTTTCAACTCATTTTGACCCCTCATAATTTCTTGAAACATTTGGGTAACAGATAGCTCTTTTGGGCTCTCTCCAGACCCTTCTTGTTGTAACAATGAAGTAATTTTCGTTTGCTGCATGCTTGGACTGGAGGTGGCAGACGCAGGAGCTGAAAATGACTTGCCCGTTGGTGGTTTCTTAGGCCCCATTTGTCTAAGTTCAAAGATGTATATGTCTTTTACAAAGAAAATGGCATCAGCGGATTGTGCAGCTGTGCCGGTCCAAGGAGGCAGGCAAATCCGAAAGCAAAGAGTTAATTCTCCTTCACAGTTCCAAGGCACCGAGGCACACCAGAAAGGGGAAAGTCGAATAATCAAAGTCCAAAAAGACCACGTAACAGGGGGGGTCCAGGTCTCCCTCAGAGAGGGTAATAAAACAATACCAGAGGGTTTTTTTTTCCGAAGGTAATTTCAAAAGGCAGACTTCATTTGTAAGTGCAAAAACAAAGACGGAAGGGAGCCATCTTGGCTCCTCCTTTCACAGGGAGAAGAACGGAGATCTCCATAAAGTTTTTTTTTAAAAAAGACAGCTCAGCAATTATCTCTTGCAATTGTGATAGCAATCTTTCTCACACAGTTAGTTCAAGTGACGAGTCAGCCTTTGTTCTCTCTCCATTCCAATAGAGAGAGAGATAGTTCAAATGCCGCTTAATCCGAGGGGGGGGGGTAAAGAGAAGAAACACCCCCCTCTAATCTTCAGTTTCAAATAAGTTGAACATGAATTTACAGTAGTCTGCTGCTTGTCATTTAATGACGATTAAGGAGATCAGGTGGCTCCCCCACCACCAGCATTCTTTAAGGCTATTTCTTGATGCAGTGATTTGGGTATAACCCATCTTAAGTAGAAGCAAAAAAGTGACCTGCTGTTGGGGCAATTGCTTATACAGGGCCACACCAGCAGGATCATGTAGAGCAGCCCTTGTCTATGGCCTTTGGTAGCAATCTTGGTGCATCTCTCCTTGTATCATGCCAATTCCATTCTACAGACCAAGATGGCCCCAGAAGCATCTAGTAAGAGGGGAGACTACTTATAACAGCCAATATTGTATCTTCATCATGGTTGCCACAGAAAGAATGCAAACCCTGCGTATAGCTAAGTTTGTGTCGGGAGAAGATGGAAAACCACATCTTCATCGCAGTAGGAAAAAACTCCTAAATTTAGCCATTCTCAGGAAATAGATGGCATTCTTGAACAGGCTTCCAGAGAAGAATTAGCAAAGCATCTTAGGGAGAAATGTGGAAGTGCTCTTCCTACAAAATTGCATTTTTATTTTTCAAAAAAGCAGTACACCAGATTAATAACTTTTTAATGTGTCTTTAGTGCCTAAACGTAGATCACAAAGAGATTAAAAAAAGCAGACATGCAGCTACCAAATACAAAAATAGCAGACGCAAGTATAACACAATCAATTAGAATAGAGCATTCATGCGTGCCCTTTCAAATTCTTGGTTTTTTAAAAAATCCATGCTTGCAAATGGTGAGCTTATACCAGCTTTTCCAGCTATGTGCCCTTAAAACTAATCTCTCTCTACCGCATTTAAAGGGCTGACCAATTACAAATTTCCATGTCTTTCTTTCAGCTTTGCCCAAAGGGCAGGTAGAAAAGAAGGTTGTAAAACTTGGTCCAAACCTTTGGGTACACTTCTGCCAGCATGGATTACACTATCGTGAGTTGGTAAAATGTAGATAGTCCTACAGGTTGCAATGGCAACTGAGGTTGGGATTGCTGTTGCTAAATAATGTGTTTGTAAAGTCCGTTGTTATCATATCCCTTAGTGACAGCAATTCAGGCAGTACTAGTTCCCTCTGTAACCCCAAGACATGTGGGTCATTAAGCAGCAGGGGCAGAAGTTTCAGGTAATGAACAGGGAGGGGCTATAGGTTGGGAGAGGCCCAGCACACATCCTGGTCCTGTTAGGTGTGGGTGTGTTCATGTGTGCAAAGCCCAGAGGAGTGGGCAGAGACAGGAAAGGGAGGAAGAACTTATCAGAGTGACTTGTAACCTTCCATGCTGGCTTCCCTGTTTATTTTGCTTGTGGGAACCTGATAGGAAAGGTGATCATGTCACTGTGGTATACTGCAACCATCATAAGTGTAAGCTGGTTGCCAAGCACCCAAACTGTGATCGTGCAACTGTAGGGATGCTGCAACAACCAGAACTTCAAGCATTGGTTTTAAATATCCATCATTCAACGCTGTCTCAAGTTTTTCAACAGTTTCTGTTGAGCAGGTAGGCCTCGCTTACTTATGTGGTCAGTAAGCCAGGACTACCTGAACTGCTTGGAAAATCATGAAAATGAATATATCACCAAAATATTGTTTGGAAGGTAGAAGCAGAAATAGCATAGCTATCAATGAGAAGTACCCAGACACTGAAGTAATGGGGATAAGAATGGAGACAGATCACTGAGTGTGGCTGAAAAAAGAGATTTATGTTTCAGATTCCTTTTTTCTCTTTTTTTTCATCTTTTAGGAGCAGTTTTTTTCTTTGTTCTGGAATAGCATGATATTATACAGTGACAGCAACATCATTGCATGAAGACACAGCTTCCTCTTTAGATGAAGGCCTCAGCCAACCACAACCTCTGCGAAAGACTTTTACAAAAATTGACGATATGGGTGCTCCAATCTACTTGGGGCGGGGGGGGGCAACACCCGGAACTCCTTATCCTTAACCACAGCTATGTGCATCCAGATGTGAATGTTAATTTCTACAGTACAATAAATATGTAGATTAATTATGGATATGAACTACTATTTTTACTACTGGTTTGGGCATGCTCCCGTGAAACCCAAACTGGGTGGGTGGGTGGAGCCTCCCGCCGCTGCTACTACCGGTTCACCCAATCTGGGCCGAACCAGGAGCAAACCACCTCTGATGTGACCATGGGGATGCTGCAATAGTTGTAACTGTAAAAACTGATTGTCAGTCACTTTTTCAATACAATGTTGTAACTTCAAACAGTCATTAAACGAATGGTTGTAAGTCGAGGATTGCCTGTATTTGCAAAATGCCTGCTTAGGAATGGTCACAGATATCCATGCAAACAAGTGTAGAAGAAATTTACTTAACCCTGGCTGAATGAACCAGGGAGAATTTTATCTAGTCCAGATCAGCAGTAAATGAGGTAAATGAGGAAATTTCTCTTCCCTCTTTCATATTTGGTTTCCCTCCTTACCCCCAGGCCATGGTAGGTAGAACCTTCATGTACAGAGTAGAATGGAATCCTACAGATGGTCCTCATTTAGTGACCACACTTGGGGCCGATAGCTCAGTTGTTAAGCAAAATGAAACTAAGTGAAACCGCAACTGCTTACAATCTTATTTCAATTTTCCTTTGCTTGATAGAACGTCAAAAATCATAAAGGACAGGTTGCAAAGCTGCTTCTTTGTCACTATCGTAACTGTGAACAGATGCTAAATGAGAACTACGTATGTTTTTGTTACATGTCATCCTTGAACATTTAAAAAGGCGTTCTCTCTGAAAATTCTCCAACCGGTTTCATGTAGGTACAAATTCAACTCCAATGTACGAAAAAGACTCAAACAAAATATTCTAATACGTACGCAAAGTGAAATTAGTAACATTTTTTGATTGCCTGTTGTACCTCACATAATTTTTTTTTTACTGAATATTAATTTAATCACAATTCCCACAGTTAAGCCAATCAATGTTTGCACGACATACTGAACCATGAACTATCCAGATAATGCTCTGCAGTGTGTCGGATTGAATTTCAGAAGATATGTTGGAGTGCAAAGTACAAGCATATATGCCTATTTGCAACTCTTGAAAGTGTTATCGTCCCTTGGTAGCTGGTTCCGCTGTCAAACTGCTTCTAGTCCTGCTTTCCTTGGATATATTTTCTGCCTTTCGAAAGAACAGATCCAGCCCTTTTTCAAGGATTTGATGGGTGTTTCCAAATCAAGACTAAATATAGACGGTTCCACTGTCTCCCCTCAGAGGTCACCTCACCTCCTCCAATTTGTCTGGTGCCCAGAACTGAAGAGACATGACTCAAGTAACAATCTGACCAAAATGATAATGGAAAGATTCTGGGTTAGAGGTTTAAAGTCCCTTTCTAAACACAATTGCTAAGTCGCCAGTCTTTAGCCAGCTTTTGACCAGCTCAACAAAAGCCCACTAACCCTGCAAGCTTCGCTAGGCCTGGTTTAGCAAATGGGCACCAAAGTCTGCAGACCAGGCAGATCTGTCTGGTCAAACACGTGAAAATACTTGGGCTAGTCTACTTTCTCTTCCAGTCACTACCTCTCCTGTCACTGTGTGGGAAGTGCCTGAACCCCTCAGTGCTGTGAAAGGGAATGTCAGCCTGACAGTTAATGAGGCAGGAGAAGACAAGCTGGCTACGTTCCCGAGGGTGAAGGAGTCTCCTCCTGGAGCGCGGTTTGAGCCTCACGCAGGGAGCAGCAGCCCCAGCCATGCCTTTGTTCTCAGCTCAGTGGCCCATGGAGTCAACAGTCCATCTATCCCCATTATGGAGGGAGAGAAAACAACGTCTCCCAGCAACACGGAAAGGGTGCTTTGCTAAAAGAGCTGAGAGAAAACAGGTTTAGCAATATTGTGGCGCTCTCTGACAGAAGTATATCTAGTTATGTCTGCTATACATATACTGTATATATACTATAGGTATCTCCCCTTGCTCCACAAACTCCCTGGTACACCTACCCAATATAAACAGTGTGTGTGTGTGTGTGTGTGTGTGTGTGTGTGTGTGTGTTGTGATTTCCACATATACATTCCCATGTACATATGCGCATATAATTTCCACTCACCCACAAACTCCAGAATATGTGGAATTCTACCCACAAAACAGGGCATTGCCAACATTGCCAAAAACCTCTTCTAAAAGGCCTTATCTGTATGGAAAATTAGAATGTACACAATGGCTGGCCTTGAACTCCCTTTCCGAAGTTGTGTATTAGCTGGAACCATAGCTAACCATGAGAAGTGGGTTTACCCAACTCTCTTAAGTATTTTTTTTAGGAAACAATGTTAACACTAATCGTATATGCTGAGTAAATATATCTTCTTGGTCTTTAATGAGGAAGTGTATTGTCAGATTAACAAATGAGTTAATGAAGTCTCGGAAAGCAACACTACATACAAATGCAATCCTGCTGAAACTCTAGGTAGTCTGTATCAATCAGAAGGTTGGACAAAAATGTCCCATTTGCACAGATTGTCTTCTAGCTAGGGCTGGTGCAAGAGCCTGAGGTGAAGCTGTTGTCTCGGAAGCAACTCTGCTACACCCAGCTGAGCAAAAATGAAAGTACTGAGCTGTTTAAAATAAAGCAAGGTAGCTTTTCACCAACACCGTAAGAGTTAGCAAAAGAAACCTTTCAGTAGATGAGAAATCTACACAATCTAGGCCTGCTTAAAGTTTTGAAATTACCCATCATATGTCTCAAAGGTACTTTTTTTTTTTAAAAAAAAAGGCAACTGGACGATGTTTTTTCCTTGAGGAAGAAGAGGACGTTTTGCTTCTCATCCAATAAGCTTCATCAGTTCTGGTTGGATGGTAGAGGGTAAATGCAAAGATTAGTTCTGATGGATGGAGAGGGGTGGTGGTGGAAGGATTATATTTCTTTCCTTCCATCCCCCTTCCACCCCCTCTCCATCCTGTTATAACTAATCCTTCCACCCCACCCCACCCCCCATCCAGCAAGAATTTATGAAGCTTCTTGGATGAGAAGCAAAACTACTTCTTCTTCCTCAAGGAAAAAAACATCCTCCAGTTGCCTTTTGAAAAAGCACCTTTGAGACAACCTTGACCTGGATGACTGAGAATCTCCATAGACATTTACCCATCCTATGGTTTCTGGATGCTTGGTGGAGATATGCAGAACCAAAGTTAAGGGAAGGGAGCAAATGTAAAGCTGAGGAGGACTTCTGGGGGACCATCAGGTTTGTTTGGCAGCTTGCAGAGCTTCAGGGCTGTCTGAATCAACAGTAACACAGTTAGGATGACCGGCTCAGCGGGAGCTTTGAAACAGGAGCATTGGAGCAGCGACAAGGAAACATTATTTTCATGGATGCAACCAATAGCTCATGGAGCCTGAGAAAGACAAAATATGCCCAGCATCCAGTCTCTAGATTTGCTGGTTGCTTTGGGACGTACATAGGTCACATTGAAGGGTTCATTTATTGCACATTTCAATGCCAGATTTAAATGAATCTGAGTTTGTTTTTTAACCTATAGACAAGGTAATTGTATCATTTAGACCAGGAGTCCCCAACCCCCGGTCAATGGACCGGCACCGGTTCTCCACATGCCAGAAACCAGTCCACGCAAAAGAGTGAAACCTCATCTGTGGGATGCAGCCAGGGCACGAAACCATGCCCCAGTGGTGGGTTCCGGTTTCTTCTACTGCCAGTTCACTCAGGGACACGCTTCGGGCATGCATGCATTTGATTTGCACTATGCTTGCATGCATGGTAGGTGAAAAATGCTTCTACGCATGTGCAGAAGCAAAAAACAAGATGGTAGCATCTATGGCGCCGCCGATAGAACAGGTTCAGGGTCATGGCCGGCTGAGTTACTACCTACTCAGCCAAACAGGTCCGAACTGGTAGGAACCCACCTCTGCCACGCCTCCACTGGTCCACAGACACCCCCCCTCCCGAACCAGTCCCTAGTGCCCCTAAAGTTGGGTACTGTTGATTAGACCTCCTCTGATGGCTCCCTTGTTGACTTCATGTGACCATATATTTCTGTAGAAAACTCCCAGTATAATTGCGGCATTTCCACGTTTGTTATTTAATATTATCGGTCAGAGAGAAAACAAAGAACAGAAAACATTGGGTTGCTATTTTCAACAGGACATATATAAAAACCACAACAACGGCACATAGTTTAACTTTAATCCAAAGAAGGAAGTAAAGTACTTTATAAGCTATGCAGTGATCATTACCTCTAGATATGACCATTCAAAACAAAGGTGTTCATAACATCGTTATATTTGCCATATTTTATTTTCCTCTGTCCTCCCCTGTTATTCTTCCCACACGTCTCCAATCATGGCCAAAGATAGAATTCTCCCAGGATAATCAGTCACAAAAGTTGTACACTGACCGATCTTTGGGGAAAAAATCAACATAAAATATATTTCTATAACGGTTGAAAAAATATTTTTTTGCTTTTTTCCCCCCCTGCAACTTGTTAACACTGCTAAGCTGTTGAAAAATATTACCCCAAAAGAGATTTTTTTTGCTAAACACTTTATTAAAAAGCACACAAAATGGATGAAATAACATTTAAATTTTAAATAAAAAGAAATGCACGACTGGTCTTAAGGCAGTCTTTTATTGCTAGCTTTGTGTTTCCTTAATGACATGTTTATGCGTACTTATTTGGGAAATGTTTCTTAATGTAGAGAATTTAACATATTTTGCACAAATGCTGTCAAATACAAGTAGCCCTCAACTTACAACCACAATTGAGCCCAAAATTTATGTTGCTAAGTGAGACAATTGTTCAGTGACTTTTGGCCCATTTTATGAACTTTCTTGTCACAGTTGTTAAGTGAATCATTGCAGTTGTTGAGTTAGTAGACAGGTTTTAAGTGAAATTGGCTTCCCCATTTTCTTTGCTTGTCAGAAGTTTGCAAAAGCTGATCACATGACCCCTGGACATGGCAACTGTCATAAATACAAACCAGTTGCCGAGCATCCAAATTTTCATCACGTAACCTTGGGAGTGCTGCAATGATCATAAGTGTGGAAAACGGTCATAGGTCATGTTTTACAGGGTCATTGTAACTTTGAATGGTCACTAAATGAACCGTTGTAAGTCGAGGACTACCTGGACTTGTCTAAAACAGTCTAAATATTGACACCCTTTAACTAATTCCCTTCAAAATGTTTCATTTCCTCCCTCCAAAGCTTCTACTTTTTTTTTTATTCCCTTAAAAGCAAACAAACCAGAAGTTGCTAAGCTGACCATGGAGATGAGCTGGTGGTTGCGAAAGCAGAAACAAGGAGAAAATCTGCAGAATTGAAGAGACCGTGTCTAGCCACAGCTACTTAAATTGCACCCTCAGGAGAAAATGAAGAAGTTTGCACCAGCTGAGGACCAGAATAATTGGTTTAAGCCACATAAGGGATAAAAATAAACGTGCTCATTTTCTCCCAAAGGAGCAAATCTTAGCCAGGCATGCCTCAGCTAGCCAGGCCTGTCTCTCACTCCCAGCCTTGACAAAACACCACCCATGACAAGGGTCTCCTGTTGCAGAAGCTTCATCCAGAACTTCCTGCTCTCTTTAGAAGTGCTTTCAAGCTGGTCCTCCCCAAAAATTTAGGACTCTTTCTGATATACTGGCCATCCTGGCTTGGGAATTCTGGAAATTGTATTTACGGCCCAGCTAGAGGATAGCAGAATACGAAAGCCTTGATTCAAGGCACAATCAAAATGCTGGAAAGCAATCTGAGGCTAGGGAGCCACTCACCATCTTGTACAGAGGCATCTCTCGAAATCACACTTCGTTTTTCAAGTCTGATTTCATATCTGGAGGACACAATCAATCGCAAAGCTCAGCTGCTGAGCCGTGTGCATGATGGAGGATAACCTGCGGGCCCATGCATCCTCATGAAGTGAACTTTAGAATGCAGTATGCCAAGCTAATGAGTCCAGTTTCTGTTTTTAGCCTCACCGTGTTCACAGTTTCCACAAAACTGCTTACGGGAGACTTTTTATTTGTTCATTTCATCTGTGGTTGTCTGACTAAGATCTTCTCGACCACCGCCGCCCAGTTGCTCTTCGCTTAGCTCTCTTTCCCCGAACGAGTACTGCAAATCACTCCACAGCTTAGTTGGATCTTCAGTGTTGTTCTAACTTGCATCTGTTCTTAGACCTACTCATGTCTACTTAGCTCTGGTGGTTTTACTCTTTACCTTCCTTTGCTTCGTGGTCCTTTATTGTATTTCTTTGCTGTAGTGTAGATTCTTCTATTCACTCATCTCGATCAGTCTAATCTTCTGAGCAAAGCTGAAGCTGTGCATTTTCTCTCTGCATTGATCTGTGGGTCTTTCATCTTACTTGCATAGCAGGTAAAAAATTAGGAATAACTATTGGGACATTGTATAGGCTTTGATGCTTGGTACAAAAAAATATTTTTTTGCAAAGATGTCTTTAATAGTTTCTGATAATGCACCCAAACATGTGTCTTTTTCAAACTGGTCAAACAATCCAGTTCTTGTATAGTCCTGTGATCATAGGTGAATGTCATGTGTTCATATCCTGACTCTGAATTCCCATAATGACAGCAATCAAACCAGCTCTTTTTGGAAAGAGTAGGTGAAAGGCATGCAATTCTTCTCTCTGCTGTGGATTAGGGTCATGTTGATTTTTCTCCCTCCCTTGCTTATTGTGCTGTCATTTGAGGGTACAATTAGCTGTAATCTTCCAATGGGCCTTACTCCCTTACTGTAGGAAACAGTTCTGTAGCCTACACCAGGGGTATGGACCCTATTAGTCTCAACCAGCCACAGTTCAACCATCTTTGGGGCTTATGTCTTGTCTTCTGTACATTTAGAGCAGTGATGGCGAACCGTTTTCGCCTCGCGTGCCAAAAGCATGTGTGCGCTATTGCATGGGCTTACATGCCCACCCCCATAATTTACCCCTCCTATGCCGTGCCCCCTGCGCATGGATGTGTGACCCCCCCCCCGCTGCCCCATGCATGCGCGCACGGCTTTCTTGGAGCCTGGGGAGGGCGAAAATGGCCTCCTCCTCCACCCCACAGGAGGCCCGAAATGGCCCGTTTTCCGACTTCCAGTTTGTGCGTTGGGCTGTTTTTCACCCTCCGGAGGCTTTTGATTGGAAGGAACAGAACCGCTGCCTAACTGGGCCCAAGGCCAGCTCCAAAGGTGATCCAGAAGGATACCATACCAAGGATACCCGGGCTCCTTGGTATACCGAGGAGCTGAGGGTGATGAAGCGCCATAGGAGACGTCTAGAGAGCAGGTGGAGGTCCTCACGCTCCGAATCTGATCGAACACAGGTAAGAGCCTACTTACGGACCTACCTTGTGGCATTAAGGGCGGCCAAACGCAGATATTGTGCTGCTCTTATTGCATCCGCGGATAACCGCCCTGCTGCCCTGTTTAGGGTGACCCGCTCCCTCTTGTCACAGAGGATGCGGGGGGCACCCTTGCAGGGCAGAGCAGAGGAGTTTGGGGAATATCTGCAGGATAAAGTCGCTCAGATCCGGAGCGGATGGGCCCCCCTCAGTGGACCGGACGGGCCGCCAACAGCGAGTCTTGTGAGACCATCTTGGGAGGAGTTTGATTCTGTTGCCCCCGAGGATTTGGATAGGTTGCGTGGACGGCTGCGACCCACCACATGTTTAATGGACCCGTGTCCCTCCTGGTTGGTACTGGCATCTTGGGAGGTGACCCGAGGCTGGCTTCTGGGCCTGGTGAATGCCTCATTGGGTGAGGGATCCTTACCAACCGCCTTGAAGGAGGCGGTGGTGAGGCCCTTACTTAAGAGGCCTTCACTCGACCCAATGGAGCTAGCTAACTATCGTCCAGTCTCCAACCTTCCATTTCTAGCGAAGGTTGTTAAGAATGTGGTGGCGCAGCAGTTTCCGCGACACCTTGACGAATCCGAGTATCTAGACTCACGCCAGTCTGGCTTCCGACCTGGGCACAGCACAGAGACAGCCTTGGTCGTGTTGGTGGATGATCTCTGGAGGGCCAGAGATAGAGGTTGTTCCTCTATCCTGGTCCTATTAGACCTCTCGGCGGCTTTTGATACCATCGACCATGGTATCCTATTGCGCCGGTTGGAGGGGATAGGAGTCGGAGGTACCGTTTTGCGGTGGTTCGGCTCCTACCTCTCCGACCGGAGGCAATGTGTGTTGACAGGGGGACAGAGGTCGACCCCGAGGCCACTCACTTGTGGAGTGCCACAGGGGTCGGTCCTCTCGCCTCTCCTGTTCAACACATATGTGAAGCCGCTGGGTGAGATCATCCGTGGTTTTGGGGTTGAGTATCACCTCTACGCTGATGATACTCTGCTGTATATTTCAACCCCAAACCACCCCAACGAGGCTGTCGAAGTGATGTCCCGGTGCTTGGAAGCCGTCGGGGTCTGGATGGGGGACAACAGACTTAAACTCAACCCCTCCAAGACTGAGTGGCTGTGGCTACCGGCACCTCGGTTCAGCCAGCTGATTCCATCGCTGGCCATAGGGGGCGAACAATTGCCCCCTGTGGAACGGGCGCGCAATTTGGGCGTCCTCCTTGATGCCCGGCTGTCAATGGATGACCATGTGGCAGCCGTGGCGAGGGGGGCGTTCCACCAGGTTCGCCTGGTGCGCCAATTGCGCCCCCTACTGGACCGGGATGCCCTACGCACGGTCACTCATGCGCTGGTGACGTCCCGCCTGGATTACTGCAACGCTCTCTACATGGGGCTGCCCTTGGGACGCGCCCGGAGACTGCAGTTAGTTCAGAACGCAGCCGCGCGGGCTGTGATGGGGAGTACGAGGTACTCCCACGTAACACCTCTCCTGCGCGAGCTGCACTGGCTACCTGTGGTTTTTCGGGTGCGTTTCAAGGTGCTGATTACCATCTTTAAAGCGCTCCATGGCACGGGACCTAGTTACTTGCGGGATCGCATCCTCCCACATACATCCCTGCGGCCAATTCGCTCACACAGGGAGGGACTTCTCCTGGTGCCGTCCACTAGGCAATGCCAACGGGCGACACCAGGGAGTAGGGCCTTCTCTGTGATGGGCCCAACCCTCTGGAATGACCTCCCCCCCGACATTAGAACCACTTCTGACCTCCGCTCCTTCCGGCAAAAACTGAAGACTCACCTGTTCCGATTAGCAGGCCTGGCATAATTACAACTGTCCCTCCTGGCAAATGTATTTCATCTGGTTATCTTAGGGGTTTTTTAATTTGTTGTGTCTGTTTTAGGGATTTAAAACTCATATTTATATTAGCTTTGTACAGTTCTTTTAATTGCATTTTAACCTCCTCCAAACTGTATATATTTCACTTCTTATTGTATTTTGTTATATTTTCTGTGGACTGTACACTGCCCCGAGTCCCTTTTGGGAGAGGGGGCGGTCTAGAAGCACCAAATATAAATAAATAAATAAATAAATAAATAAATAAATAAATAAATAAATAAATAAATAAATAAATAAATAAATAAATAAATAAATAAATAAATAAATAAATAAATAAATAAATAAATAAATAAATAAATAAATAAATAAATAAATAAATAAATAAATAAATAAATAAATAAATAAATAAATAAATAAATAAATAAATAAATAAATAAATAAATAAATAAATAAATAAATAAATAAATAAATAAATAAATAAATAAATACCATAATGAGTGCAATGAAGAACTGCTGAGAGGTTGCAGAGAAATATCATGGCGGCACTCTTCCCATCCGATTGCTGGTTTGTCATTCACAGAAATGACCAAGTTAATCTTGGTTTTATATCCTGGCCAAAGCCCAACTGGCGGAGGCCCTGATTATAAGTATCTTCCAAATTGACCTGGAATGACAAGCTACCATCTTCTCAATTAGCTAAGCCAGAAGCAGAACGTTTGAGATCGGCTTAATATCCCAGATGGTTTCCTGGTTTTAGTGCAAGATTTAACATGGCTTTCTTGGAACAACTCAGGACCTACTCCTCCAGCATTAATAATTATCTTTAACCATGAGTCAGTTCTCCCTTCGCCAACTTAATCAGCCACAAGGAGTGCGAAATAAATGATGGGGTGCCAGGCCTCGCCTTCTTCAGATGCTCTGCTATTCCCATTCTTTAAAAGACTCCCAAAAAAAACCCCACGACAAGCAGCCCCATCATCGTCTATGCCTGGCTCAACCCTGATATTCAAATTCCTTGAAATCTGCCCATTCTGCTAGCAATAAAATATAGTAACTGGTCCAGGAGTGAAATTAAGCAGGTTCTAACAGGTTCTGGAGAACCGGTAGCGAAAATTTTGAGTTATTCAGAGAACCAGTAAATACCACCTCTGACTGGCCCCGACCCCATCTATTCTCTGCCTCCTGAGTCCCAGCTGATCGGGAGGAAATCCTTCCCCTCCCACGCCCACCAAGCAACACCCACAGAACTGGTAGGGAAAAAAATTGAATTTCACCACTGAATTGCTCCCAGACTGGTCTGCCGGCCCCTTCCCGAGCATCTTGCGACAATAAAAACAAACAAACCAAGGCTGGCCTATGCTGTGTTAAGTACAAATACTTCCCACTGTCTCCACTGCACGGAAGAGTGCTCCAAATGTAGATTAATCTCTGCTTGTTCTGATTTGCTTAGAGATTCCTGCCATGTGCGCTCAAGCTGTCCTGCTTTCTTCACTGCCATTGCAGCAAGTCAGAAACTGCTGCAGGGAAAGCAAACATTCCTCTATGGCCCAGGACTCTGAACTTTCATTACCCAACGTCTGCTGTAATGAGTGAGTGGAAGCCAACTGCTCTACCCTTGAATTGCCTGAAGCACAGGGGCCACCTGGGCCTGTTGACAGCCATAGGAAAAACCCACGGGCCCATCGGTTCATCAAAACCAGAGGAAAATTCCTCCCTTTGCTCTTACAACATCCGCAAAGGCCAAACTGAGTTGCCTTCTTATTCTTCGCCTTCATCAGAATCTGCTGTCCTTCCAGAAAGAAAAGCCCCCCCCCCACTTTTCTTTCTGGACAGCTGCAGATTTTCTAAAGCAGTCCATCACTACACTCTTCCTCATGATATTGTTTATAAAATCATATAGCCTTGAAAAAAATTAAAAAATAGAGTACATTCGCTCCTCCAAGCTAAAAGTCAATTTGCAGAAATATCAAACAACTAGCTGATAACCCAGCGTTGCCCGGAGATTTATTTATGCTAATCCTGTATTAGACAGGAAAAGGAATGAATTATATCTATAGTGTCAAGTCAAAGTAATGCTGGAACACACACACACACACACCTGAATCCAAAACACTATCACTGTCAAGAGTACTGTGATTTGACACTATAGATATAATTCATTCCTTTTCATTTCAGCGGCCCAGGCGTTCCAGAGTTATGCTGGAACACACAGACACAGACACACATTTTTAGATAGATGATAGATAGATAGATAGATAGATAGATAGATAGATAGATAGATAGATAGATAGATAGATATAGATCGATTAAAAGAAACAGCAGTTTCTTTTATTTACATTCAGTGGAATTACATTTTTTAAAATATTGATATAGTCATATATTTTGTTGTTTTTAATCCATCCAAGGAGGGATAATACCTAGCTGGACTCCAAATGTGACTCTTTGGCCTCATTTTGTCTCTTGTAGTCACCTCCCATCCTCCAGCTCCTGGCAGAGGACGGAGGGGAAACAATGAGTTCTGTTTGATTTTTAAAGTTTTAAAGTTGCATCTATTGCACCGCTCTGAAAAATGCCGCCTCCCAATCTGGGCTAACTGCAAACATCAGTATGGCATGTTCATTCCCTAAAACTCTGGACCCACCAAATAGAAATGAGTCAGCTCCATTTCCACAATTTCAGTGATGTGATTTCATTCCTTTTGTTTCTAAGGTATTATAGTAATGTTTGGCAGCTTGTAAAAGATTAAAAAATATATAATTATTACACTGAACAAAATACAAAAATATGTCACACATCCATAAAAACACACTGCCCTGGGGGCAATCAAATCTGAGATGCATAATATTTGATGGGCTCATATACAGTGATGGGATTCAGCTGGTTCGGACCGGTTCAGGCAAACCTGAACCTGCAGGTCGCCACTATCGGTTTGCCTGAACCGGTAGTGGCGACCTGCAGGTGGAGATGCCCACCCACCCCGGTGCTGTGCCGTCCTATTTAGCCATGTTTTCTAAGCCGCGTGCAGGCATACAAGCCGCGCATGTGAGCAAAGCACATGCACGGAAAGCATGCCCACTCACATTTTTGGTGTGCAGCGGACTGGTGGTAAAATTATGTGAAACCCACCTCTGCTCATATAGCTTTTGACCCAATGCTTGAGAGAAGAGCCAGGTCTTTTAGATCCTGCTTAAAGGCCGTCAGATCTCTGGGGTGGGGTAATGCATTTCCAAAAGAGAGACTTAACAACAGAAACCACTCTCTGCTGGCCTCTCTCCCTGAAGTCTAGGCAAGGTAGGAAGAGCAAATGGAACCATGGAAAATACTTACCTCTGCATTAAAAAATTACAATGTGTAGGGGGGAAAATGAGAGGTCTCTGAGGCTGTGCATAAGGTTTGGTGGTCTGATGTTGCCCTGGAACTGTAGCCTGTGCTCCTTTGATGCCTAAAATAACCAATGCCTAAAATTAAAATTAAAATGCCTAATTTGTTGGCGAGACAAACATCTTCCTCCTCCTCAACACCCAAAACAATGAATTTAACTCCCTTAAGTTAAATGCAGGAACACTGGAATTAATCACAGCACAGTGCTCACTATTTAAGTTTTCAATCGTTCAGACTTGGGACATAGACATTTTTGAAAATGGGAACCACATCAGCTCTTTTCCAGTACTCAGGTAGTTCTCCAGCGCGCCAAGAACTTTGGAAGATGTGGTTCAATGGTTCTGAGATCACGTCTGCCAGTTCCAGTTTAATCTCAAGGCATGCTCAAGCAAACCCAGGGAGAACATGAAACTTTCCTGCTTTGACAAAGCGAACTTTGGGACCCAGAGGGCAGAGGGGCTAAACAGATCTAGTATATAAAGTGGGATGGGAAAAATGGAGAAAGGGAGGTGAAAAGGGTTACGAATAAATCTGGAAAAATGCTACTTCTGATTTTGGACTATCATAGTCTCATCTCTCTTCCTACATCAGAAGATTAGAGTGGTGCTCTCTCCCTCCCTCTCCCTCTCCCACCCTCCCTCCCCCTCCCTCCCGCTCGCTCTCCTCCTCCTCCTTCCCTCCCTCCCCCCTCTCCAAAGGTGGGCTGCACTTACCTTAACAACCGGTTTGCTGGTTGTGAGTGTACAGCCTTCCATGCATGCTCTTTGTTCACGCATCTGCCTTGTGCACATGCGTGAGGCATCAAAAACAAGGCTAAATAGGACAGCATAGTACTGGGGCGGGTGTGCAGACCCACCCGCAGGTCACAACTACCAGTTTTCCCGAACCGGTCCGAACCGACAGCAGCCCATCACTATCCCTCTCCCACCCTCCCTCCCTCCCTCCCCCTCCCCCTCTCCCACTTGAACTCAACTGCCAAATAAATGAGAAACTATAAATACTGCAATAATACTATAGTTGCACTAATTGGAGTTACATAATCTCTTCTCATTATTTTAATACTAAATTGTACTGGAATTGTGCCAGTTGGGGTTTAGAGCTGTTATTCCAATACCTCCTAAAAACCACTGGACTTTGCATTTTTCCTCAAAATGTATTATATAATATGAGGCAGGCTGCTTCAAGCTGCTAATAGCATGCAATATATTATCTACAAGGCAAAAGAAAAGGGTGAATAATGAAGTTCTGCCTAAGATTAAGCTTCCAAAAAGAATTTGTCAGCCTGAGCACCTAAATGTAAGAGCAATGGGGCCATAGTACAGAAATAGAAATTGAGTTTATTAGATTCTTTAATATTGGCATTGGTTGTTTTTGTTCTTGTTCGTAACTTTACCATGGAGACAGCCACAAATTTACACGGTGCCTTCTGGATTGGATGGCGGTGATGAGGAGAAAAAGTCGCGCAATGATAATAAGTAATCTGAGCTATTGTGTTACTTTCTGAAGGTCACTCAAAAGACAGTTATTCAATGTATTGTTTGCTAATAGGGTAATGTTTATAGTGTGATGTAGACTCAACAATCTGGGGTTATTGTGTTTTGGGCAATGCCTTAACAAGAGCAAAAATGTGTTTATAATTCCCGTAAAGTCCAATATAACTATGTAAAGCATGTGTAAAAAAACATCCAACCATGTTTTCATCACTGTTATTTTTCTCACAACTAGCGCTGTTGCCATATACAGTACCTTTAGACTGATTCTCTGATAAATAATAAAGCTTATACATTTGGGGGACACTTCCAAATGGAATTTAATCTAGGTTACTTTAGGTTAAAACAGAATTGGTCATGCCACACTTCTTGGGTAGCAAAACTTTAATAATCTGCTTTATTTAATAATGCAGAGTTGTTTCTTTCATAACACAGGAACTATCTGCTTTATTCATGCATTGTGCAGGATGGGACTCTGACTTTTAACACTGTTGGTCCAAACTGAAATTGAAATACGCAAGTATGACAGGACAATCAAAGAGGCAAAGGTACAATATTTGATGAATTTTGAAATTTTGAACATGAAGGTTTATTTTCTAAATTTGTACCAGGATAGTGCAAAGCATTCAGGAGAAATGGTTTACCAAGTACATTGCTGTGAACAAAGCTCTTCCGAAAACATTAAAGCAGCTGTATTCATAGGAAGACTCAATCCAGCTGTTTGAAGACTTCTCCCAGTTAACCCTGCAGTCATATTCCTGTACAAATAACACTTCTGGTGGAAGCTGGGCCTGAAATGAAACCACTAGCCATCAAATGGTTGTCTACTTCTGATTATAGACATCAGAATAAAAGGAAAATAATTTATGGCAAAGCTGGAAGCCTCCCAAATATTAGCCTTGAATAAGGCTCATCTCAATCCCAGGTATATGGTTTAATGGCTAGAGTATGGTAATGTAATAAAAAATGACCTTTCTATATTTTCTTCCATGGGTTTTGCTCTTAAAGTCTATCGAGAATATGCTTTGAGAACATTTTAAACATTAGTTGTTATTGCTAGGTAGGTCTTTTAAAATATTATCATAATTACTCTTCCTCTTTTTACAATGAAAAAAAATATTTTCTTATTTTATAAACTTTAGTGGCTGCCTGTCTTACATAAGAACTCTGGGCAGCTGAAAACAAGCTACAAAAATAATAACAATTCTAAAAATGAAGCAAAAACCAACATGAAAATAATCATAGTATAATAGCAAAAACTACTGTCCAACAAACTAAGCCATTCAAACCAGACTTATATTAGGTTCATCTTACATCAGAACCTATTACTGTGACCAACAATGGGATTAATTACGCTTAAATTGCAAATATCTGGAATGATTTGTTGTGAAATATTAGACTTTTTAGTGTCAGATCAATATTGCATATTACTATACATATTATGTTCTTGTGACTGTAAACTGGCGAGAGGGGAGGGGAGGGGAGGAGAGGAGAGGAGAGGAGAGGAGAGGAGAGAAGAGAAGAGAAGAGAAGAGAAGAGAAGAGAAGAGAAGAGAAGAGAAGAGAAGAGAAGAGAAGAGAAGAGAAGAGAAGAGAAAATTTTAAAAAGCCATTTGGTGAATCAGTTGTTATTCCATTCATGAAACCCAGATAATATAATTGGTATTGTTTGGATATGTGGTAAACCTAAAGGCTCCCCTCAAAGGGAGGAGGATTGTGTCATCCAAATGTGATCCTGCTCTACTCCTGGTTTCCAGGAGGTCATTCTTGGGTCTATGACAATTCGCCGTGGCCAACTCGCCATAGCCAACTCTCAGCGGAATAATTTGTTGCGGGACAAAAGTTACACTAATATCAAAGAAATGGTGGACTAGAATCATTTTTAAAAAGGATGCAAAAGGAGGGACAGAATGAAATGTGAATGACAAACATTAAAATAATGTTTAATTTATTTTAAATAATTAAATTCAATTGTTGAATTGTCCTGCAGTAAGTTGGCCATGGCGAGTTGGCCATGGCAAAGCTAACTGTAGCACATTGTCCTATTCCAGTCATTCTCATGATGTGTGGATGGTCCAGACCATGGTGAGAAAAACTGCAGAGGAAAAGTCTCTCCAAAAAAGTGGGGTTCAGCCTATCGTAAGATTTCCACTTTCTACAGGGGGAAGCTATAAGAGATTCATTGAATGATTCACAGCCTCTGATTGTGAAGCTGTACATCTGATATTCATTTAATTCAGTTTTACCTCAGGTGTTTGGTGCCAACTACATGAGATTTGGGGTTAATTAGATCAGGTTCCTCAAGCCTCGTCCAGATGCGCCAAGTCTCAGAGTTCTCCAGCCAGCACAGTCATGGCTGACATTGCCAGGAATTAAGCAAGGCCCACTGATCTGGATAGAATTTACTTTGGAAAACTATATTTCATTAATCACCAGTTAGCTGTCTATTGTGTCTGCTACCAGAAACTGTATACTCACATCCTGTTTTGGGCAGCTGCTGATGAACTTTTTTGTGACGATTTGTCTGCCGTTATGGAAAGACAGCGCTGGTCTGATCCCACAAGATATTTACATTCTTATACAGAATGTGGAAAAAATAAAAAAGGGAGAAATAAGGTCCATATTATAAATTTATATTTTAAACCCCAATAACTAAACGATAGGTGTTCACCCCAGAGAAAGGGAGATGATTGTTCTTGACTAGAGGATCAAGAAAGGAGTAAAATATTGGCAACAGTTTAAAATAGGACCTGTTGACAGCCAAGGTAGTATACGGTGCTGAGGTTTTTCTATGGCTGCTTAGGTTCAGCATTTTTGAATTAGTTCATCAGGTCGATGCCTTGGGGGAAGACAGAGTAAAAAATACCTTCCTCCAGCTTAGCAGTCTATCTCTGTGCATTGCAACAGGATTCCATTCAACAAGGAGCTTCAACTCTTCATTGCCACTGCTAATCCCCAACCCTTCCACCTTCAGTCATTAAGTAAGGAAGAGGATTTGGGTGACTTTATAATGGACCTTGACAAAGTTCATAAGTACAGGTAGTCCTCAATTTACAGCCATTCATTTAGTGACTGTTCAAAATTGCAATGGCACCAAAAAAAGTGACCTTATGATCCTTTTCGCACTTACCCCCGTTGCAGCATCCCAGTGGTCATGTGATCAAAATTCAGACACTTGGTCCCTGATATTTATGTAGGACAACTGCAGTTGTCATATGATCACTTTTTGTGACCTTCTGACCAGCAAAATCAGTGGGGAAACGAGATTCGCTTAACAACTGTGTTACTAACTTAACAACTACAACGACTCGCTTTAAAAATTATGGCAAGAAAGGTCACAAAATGAGGGAAAATTTACTAAAAACTGTCTTCTTCTAAATTTATCTCCCAAGAAATAAAGGGAGATAAATCTATTTCAAGCTATTAAGCTCTCATCAGCTAGCCCTACCCTTCTGGGATTTGAACGGCAGCAGTATGCTCCATCCCATAATTGGGTAGACCAGGTTGCCCTGATCAAAAAAAAAAACCAAAAAACTAAAAACTGTCTTGTTTAGCAACAAAAGTCAATTGTGGTCATTAAGTCTAGGATGACCTGTAAGGACACAATCTGTCATGTCAAACTCGACCGCTTGCTGAAAAAACAAAGGAGGGCCGGGGAGAGGAGAACCTCTTTTATACTGACTTTTATATCAGTTAAAATTACATTGACTGACTTATTAATTACAATATTTTACCTATCCAGGGAATTGTTGGTAAGGCATAAGTTGGCGACTTACAAAGTAAAATATATCGATGCCTCTGAAAATGCCTAACAAGAGTTTCTGCTATAATGCCAACTCCTACAAAAGTTACTATGAAGAATTTTACCAACAAAACCTAATGAAGTTATATTTAGCCCAGGGATGGGATTCAACTGGTTCAGACCAGTTCGGGTGAACTGGTAGCTCCGACGATCAGCTATGAGCGAACTGGTCCACTCCGACGATCAAGTTTGCCCGCATGGCCACCCTTGTGCTTTACTTACCTATATCCTCTCAGCTGATTAGCACGGCAGAACGGAATGCCGCGCCTCAGCTGTGTTACTCCCCAAGAAGTAACGTAGAAGGTAAGTTTTGGTAAAATTGTGCACGCGATCACTGAACCGGTTGTTAAACCGGCAGGATCCTACCACTGATTTAGCCGTTTATAAATCCAAATTACTTTCCTTTTCAACTTTCCTATCTCTCCTTTTTATGCCGTTATAGTTATGCTTCTCTGAGATTATATCAAAAGCAAGTCAAAAACTTCCATATGTCTTGAAGCCAGTTTAAGTTAGGCATCATTTCGTTCCTGGTGCAACCCATTAAAATACAAAGACGCCTCAATTTGTTGCAGGTTAAAAAAAAGAATGAAATGCCACCGATTTGGGAAAGGCATGCATGCATCCCACTTCCCACAACATGGGCTCAGGAATGATTTTTGTTAGAAGCAGATAATTGAGGTTTATGGCATTTCCATGATACGTGATTTATTTACATATACATAGAGGCTGAGCATAAGGTGAAGGTTTACAGCATTAATACTTCACCACTTCCTGTATTGGAAACAAGCAATAGAGATGAGTCAATATTAGTGATACGATTTTATGCTGGAATGGAAAATGGAAATTAAGCATTAGAATATTTTTGGTCTTTGCAGAATTCTCGTTACCCAACCTGTTCTCATCTGGTTTCTATTCTATCTATTATTGTGGTTAAAAGTTATTTTCTGGGAATTATCATCACCCTTAGGATTTTTTTTTCTTACTGCATACATTGTAACAGAAACATTTCCATAAATTAAATGACACTTTAATTTTAAAAACTCAACTTCTATCACTATCTGAGGAACCTGAGTTGCACAGGAATCAGAATAAGGTACTTGCTTCTTTCCATCTAATCTCCGTGACTTGGCAGCTCCCCACTACATTTTCTGATTTATACAATACAATACAATACAATACAATACAATACAATACAATACAATACAATACAATACAATACAATACAATAGTAGAGTTGGAAGGGACCTTGGAGGTCTTCTAGTCCAACCCCCTGCCTAGGCAGGAAACCCTACACCGTTTCAGACAGATGGCAAGCCAACATCTTCTTAAAGACTTCCAGTGTTGGGGCATTCATAACTTCTGGAGGCAAGCTGTTCCACTGATTAATTGTTCTAACTGTCAGGAAATTTCTCCTCAGTGCTAAGTTGCTTCTCTCCTTGATTAGTTTCCACCCATTGCTTCTTGTTCTACCCTCAGGTGCCTTGGAGAATAGTTTGACTCCCTCTTCTTTGTGGCAGCCCCTGAGATATTGGAACACTGCTATCATGTCTCCCCTAGTCCTTCTTTCTCTTAAGCTAAACATACCCAGTTCCTGCAACCGTTCTTCATATGTTTTGGTCTCCAGTCCCCTAATCATCTTTGTTGCTCTTCTCTGCACTCCTCTTATCTCCTCTTATCTTCAACAGTCTGATCATCTGCTTTGGGCACAGTGTCCCATCACCTACATCTACAACTTTAATGAAGCGGAAGGAAGAACTATATATATATATTACATTTTCCCATTATTTCTAACTTCTCATCAGAATCCTACCGCCCATGACTCTTCTGGATTGGACTGAAGCGGACTGAATGATAGAAGTGAAACAGAGGCGGGTTGCTGCCGGTTCGCCCCAGATTGGGCGAAACAGTAGTGGCGGTGATGGGAGGCTCCACCCACCCACCCACCTGGATGCTCTGTGCCTACACAGAAGCTTCTGTGCATGCGCAGAAGCGTCATGCAGGCACACAAAAGCAAACCGGTAGATAAAAGCATGTTTAAATAATTATAGCTAAATGAGAATGATGGTACATTGATGGCAAAATACATAAAGATTTTCGATTTTAAAATGTAAATTAAAAATATGAAGGATGTAGAGTAACGCACGAAATTTATTTGTAACCAATCGACATGCTTTCTACAAGATGTAATGAAGAATGTTTTTTGTGTGTGTTTTTGTTTAATTAAAACAATAAAAAAATCCCCCCTCCCCCAAAAGCAAACCGGTAATAAAATCAATTGCACCCCACCACTGAACTGAAAGGAATGCCCAGCTTGGTTCCCACCAGTGAATTTCCGTTCCCAGAATCTACCAGCTCTTCACTACCATTTGGAGATCATCTCTATTGGGGAAAGTTGCAATAAGATCATCTCAATTTAGCCCACAAACCCATAACCCCTGTTCAGACTAGCAATAGCAATAGCACTTAGAGTTATATACCGCTTCACGGTGCTTTTACAGCCCTAGTGGTTTTACAGAGTCAGCCTATTGCCCCCAACAATCTGGGTCCTCATTTTACCACCTCGGAAGGCTGGAAGGCTGAGTCAACCTTGAGCCTGGTGAGATTCGATCCGCCAAATTGCCGGCAACCGGCAGTCAGCAGAACTAGCCTGCACTCTAACCATTGCGCCACCACAGCTCAATTTTTACTCTGATATTTCTGCATGTAGTCTGGAAGGAATGTAGACAGATCTCTGTGAATCTGACTTATTTTGTGCAAATATGATCTGGAGAAGTTGTGACTGTCTGTACTGTGCTGAAGGTGAAGCTCCAGGAAACCAAGGGCTTGCAGGGACCTTCTGTGTAGCTTCCTGAAGGATATCTGCCTCCACCTTGAATCATCAAGCAGAGGGGAAATCCCTGCCAGTGCCAACAATATGCTACAATCAGGGTTTATGTGGTCCCTTAAACTTTCTGCTGTTGTGTGGCTGGTGTATCATCCTGAAATATCTTGGAGTGGTATATCTTGGTGGGCAGAAAGAAATATTTTCTTTTCTTCTTTAAGGGTCTTCATTTTTACGTAGGTCCCTGCCCTGCCTGTTAAGTTTTTTTTTTTCAAAAGCTCCATAATGATTGTAGCCATCTCAGCTGTCATTGTGGACCTGCTGCCAAAATGAATAAGTCATGTAAACTGCTGGCAGATATATTGTGTCAATAAATAACTGCTCCTGATATTGCTTGATTTAACTAGCTCGGCCTTGCAGCTCTTCTCAGCTATTCATTTTTTCAAATATATACGTATGTCAACATTTCCTGCCAGCAGGTAATTTCTGCCACAGGGTCATAGAATTTTCAATGCATGGGTGTCAAAAGTGATTATCCAAGGTGTTTAGCCTAAGGCTTCCCTCTACCCTGGGTTTCCTCTCAGTCTGCTTGCCTGTTGATGCCAACAAACTGGCACTGTTGGAAACCATTTCGCTGAAATGGGTGCTTTTCAGAGAAAACAGGCATCTTAAGGGCCTCCTCTGGTCGCCAACTTAGGAATTGAGAAACCTGTTTTATAATAAGTCAGTCTGATTAGCTAGCCTTGTTGACAGTGATTAGTAGCAACTCTCCGTGGTTTCAGAGGGTCTTGGAACTGAACTTATGATCTACATGCACAATAGGTACTCTACCACTGAGAGCTATGATCTTCCTCCACAATCTCAAAACTGACAGCTTGAACAACTTAACTACTTCTCAACATGTAATTTGAAATGTAAAGCCCCCACTTCTTTCTGTTTTGCACACCCAATATATTCTAGAGACATCTCAGCAGTCTACATGTGGAGGAATCATTTTGTCACTGGAGTCCATCCAAGTCAGCAACAGATATCATTTAGCTTAACCCCATGAGAATGCAGTGTTGGGATGGACTCCAAAGGAAATGGTGACAAAAGCTGTTAACTAGGAGCTTTTCCCTTTGATCCCAAAATTGCATTCATTTGTGCCTGACTTTCCTGCTATGTTAATATACATTTGCTGTTTAACAGATAAATGTCTAAATCTGTAGCTTGACCTTTGCAGTGCACATATTATGCAGGAAGTGGCAACCCCTAAATGACTTTGGCTGATATCAAAAAAGCTTAGCAGCATTTGTACCTGGATGGGAAAAGCATCAAAAAAGCTCAGGTCTGTAGGCTAGACTCAGTGCAAAAAGCATGGTTGAATACTTTTTAAAAATAAAGGTAAAGGTTCCCCTTGCGCATGTGTGCTAGTAGTTCCTGACTCTAGGGGGAGGTGCTCATCTCCGTTTCAAAGCCAAAGAGCCAGCGCTGTCCAAAGACGTCTCCATGGTCATGTGGCCGGCATGACTAAATGCCAAAGGTAAACAGAGCGCTGTTACCTTCTCACCAAAGGTGGTTCCTATTTTTTCTATTTGCATTTTTATAGGCTTTCAAACTGCTAGGTTGGCAGAAGCTGGGACAAGTAATGGGAGCTCACTCCGTTACACGGCACTAGGGATTCGAACCCCCGAACTGCCAACCTTTCTGATCGACAAGCTCAGCGTCTTAGCCACTGAGCCACCGTGTCCCTGAATACTTGTTAGAGCCTATCATATTTTATACATGTCTGCCAATGTTGTCCAAATCTCTGTTTCTATTACTGTTTTTTGTCCATGTTTGTGGTAAAGAAGGTCATGCATCTTTTCTGATGATATACACATGGCCACCCTATAATTCCACCCACTCTTTCACTCCTGTTTTTATTCTCCTCTGCTCTGGTCCTGATCTGCCATTATCCTTCACTCACCAACTTTCTTCATCACTCTTGAAAACTACTCAATGTTTCTACTTTACTTAGAGCCAAAGAATCCCTAATTAAACAACATCTGTACATAATTGCAGAAGAGGAAAGGTCTTAGATGACCTGGCCCTGCTATTAAAACAGACAGATCCTTCCCAAACATGAGGCCTTCCAGTCATGTTAGCTGGGAAAACAAATCCAGAGAACAACAGGCTACGGAGGGATATGTTGCATCTTGTCCTCTTCTTATTAGATAAAATTCTGCATGCAGGATTGAGAATTAAGACCTAGACATGGAGAAAGGCTACTACCGGGCATACTACAGTTGAAATGTGAAAGAACTGGTTGGCTAACCTCAAGTGGCCAAGCCAGACAAACTGGGATATGAGGCTGAACTATCACACCAACCTGATCCTATGCAGTTAGCAATATTTACCATGACCCTAGGATTTAAAATGTGTCAGAAACATTTCCATTGTCCATCAAGTATGCTTTCGCCATTTCAGGCACAGGATCAAAGAAAACCTCAGGCTGTCAAGGTCAGGAAGGTCATGGGTCCTTTGGAAGGAATATTTGTTATGTGATGTGATGTAATTTGTACAGTTCATTTCTAAAAAAAGAGGTCAATTGGTCTGAGCTCAATGAAAGGATCATTAGTGCTTCATGTTACTTTTCAACAGAAATCTGTCCAGAAAGTGACTAAGTGATGAAGTTGCTCTGCTCTTGGCCATAGGTATGTTCTTCCGCCTATTTCAAACTAAAGCTGCAGGACTGAAAACAGATTTCAAGGTTCACAGCTCTGTCTTGGAGATGAAAGCTAAACAGAACGTGAAATGGAATAGCACCGAGACATCAGCTCATGCATTCCAATCTTTAATGTCTCACAGCAAACAGCTAGAATGCTGCTATGCTAGATTAACGTAAACAGTATATATTTATCCATTAAAATTCTGCATTTTCAACTATTCTTCCCTACTAAACCAAAATTAAAAATAACAATAACTCAACCGAATACCAGCTATCCAGTAGATGCCTACAAATTGTATAACAATACGAAGATGCCAAAGCCAGAGGAAACATTGGGGCAATGCATTGCAACTTACCCCTGCCAATGTCCTTTGGAGCAATGTAAACCTTTTGCTTGAATAAAGGAGCTAGACATAAAACGCGTCTAACCCCAAAGCAATCTCTCCCTGTTACTTTGTAGAACAGTTGTACAAATTTGACTATTCAGGCAGGTGTCTGGGGATGGTCGAATAACAACAGATCAGATGCTTACCTGTTTTCTTTTAACCCTATTGATCAGTTGGATAGTTACTGGGGGATTGTATCTTGTAAGCTTATAAGTTATTCAAAATTTTAGGAAAAGGAGAGGAAGGAAGAAAGGAAGGAAGGAGGAAGGGAAGGAGGAAGGAAGGAAGGAAGGAAACTCTACTACTTAAGTTCCAATGCTGAAAAGACTTTGAACTGAACACAGTATGTTGTCCTTTTCTATAATACAATATGTTCAAAAATGATAATTTCAATGCAATTCATAGTAAACATAATTGTGTCCTGATATTCAGTTTCATATTCTGTACTGGGACCAATTAACTCTGCTGCTCTGAAGTTCCTATGTGGTGATGTGAAGGGAACATCTAATCCAACTTGATGTTTTTCTTGTGTGTGGGATCTTCTCTTTGCACTAGCACTTAACTCTGTACTGACAAAACTATGTGTAAAGGAAAGTGGCAAGTGAACAAAAAAAACTGATTAGAACAAATACCCCATCAAGACTCGCATTCTGTTTCCAGGGTCCTACTGAACTGGCCATGAAATCCCACAAATCAGATATGAGCATCTTCCACTTGTGCTTCTGAGCACTTGGACCTGAGTCAATTTGATACCACAGCTGCATCCCACAAAACCTTTATCCTGGTTGGTTCCTGAGGTAACACAATTTCTGAGTTTGCACAACCTCTTGAAGTATAAGCTAACCTCACACAACACACGAGGGTCACAAAAAAGCTTAAGAAAGGTTAGGGTCTTGGATTAGGCTGTAGGCCATCTACCAGTATATGACCGACCTGGCAAAGAGTTATGTACTAAGAAAAAAAAAAGTGCAATTGTTGCATTTCTCACCAACATTTAGGTGCTTCCTGTCAGCACTTAATTCTTTCCAGCCAAAAGATAATTCCTTTTTTTCTCTCCTTAAGATGTGTTTCTCCAGAAAAACTGAAAGTAGGCAGAAAGCGATGGAAATTTGGACCTTGGAAAAGATTCCTGTTGGAACCTAAGAGAAATGGGGCAGAAAAACGGGGGAGTGTCTCAGACCAAAATTGCTCAACCTTAACAGATCAAAGGCTAGCATTGCTGCCCATGGAATTCTTGTTCAAATATGACATTTGTTTGCCCCCACCCTTGCCCCCACCTCCCTGAGAGTTTGTTTAGATTATGTATGTCACTTGCTTCTTGCTCCTCTATTAGATTATCTGAAGTACTAAAAGTCATATTAGAAAGACATGAGCAGGCTGGGAAAACATTATACAGCAGTTCTTCTGTTCCTCTAAACGAGTCCTCCTCTATTGGATGACAGAGGCCAGATTAGGGCTATTTTCATAGTGCTGTATTTAAACAAGAGCCCTTATTGCTGATTGAAACTTTCAAAATGCATTTGGCTATATGTCCCATAATTCCCACCCTCCTACCTGCCATTGTTAGGTGATCGCATCTTTAATGTCTGCCTGATTATTTACAAAATAAATGCCTTTTGAAAAAGCACCTTTGGGACAACCAAGATCTGGATGACTGTGAATCTCCACAGATAAAAAATACAATCTTAATTAAACATTACACAAGTGAATTTTAGTTTGTTAAAGTAGACAACAATAGTTTAGTTCTCAATAGTTGAGAACTGAAAGCAGCTCCCACGATTTAACAAGTGATGTTCCTCATTCTAACAAAAATATTAGTTTTGCATATTTTAAATGGCATTTTGAATAATGGTTTGGTATACTGTACTTTGTACTTAAACATCAGAATAGTAGTTATTACATTAGATATTTCCTCCAACTCCAAACGCTCTTTATTAGTAAGGCTGGTAGTCTCTATGATACACACTGGTAGCCCACATGCTCTAGATCAGTGTTTTTCAACCTTGGCAACTTGAAGATGTCCGGACTTCAACTCCCAGAATTCCCCAGCCAGCATTCGCTGGCTGGGGAATTCTGGGAGTTGAAGTCCGGACATCTTCAAGTTGCCAAGGTTGAAAAACACTGCTCTAGATCAGTGTTTTTCAAACTCAGCAATTTTAAGTTATTTGGACTTAAATGTTATTTGTGTGTATGGACTCTCCCTCCAAAGTGAAAGAAGTGATTGTATCACAAGAAATAATGGCTTTGTTCCATGCCAGGCTTCCCTAACCTGTTGACTTTCATTTGTGTTAGATTACATTTCAATTTGACCCTGCCGGTTGGAAATTCTGAGTCGAGAAAATCTCAGTTTCTATTCCTGGGTTGTGTGTCAGGAGAAGGGCACACATTGGAAGCCCTATTCTACCTAGTAGGCCTATGGTTTGCTTGCTATTAAATACTCACAGATTTTTGTCACCATCTAGTGGCAACCTCTAAAACAAGCACTATTCTTTAAGCCAGGGTTCTCTAACTTTGCATTAGGGCAGTGATGATGAACCTTTTGGGCTCGGCACATCAAAATATAGCAAACGCATAACTTCGTTGATGTGTCACCCTCCCCTCATACAAAAGAGAAACAATACTGCCCCTAGCTAGGCCACCTGGAAGAATGGTAGTCGGAAGCAGCACAGGGGCTGGGCTGAAGTTGAGGCCCAGTCTTCGGTTTCAGCCCTAGCACCACTGCTGCCACTCAAAAAGGCACCTTGCACATTCGCCGATAAGAGGGAGCCTCAGGGAATTTGCCCTGCACCATTTACCTTCAGGCAGTGTTCTTTTTCTGTTGACAGGCTCCAGGGGCCTCTTCAGTATGTTCTTGAAGCAGAGTCAAAGAATGCTCTTCTGTGGCCTCTGCGCAGCCTCTAACAATCAGGCAAAAGCACACTCTTAGTTTTCAGATGCTCCAGAGGCCATGCAATAGAGGGAGTGGAGGGTGCCACAAAAGCCCACTCCATTCTCATGCGTCCTACGCAACCCCCTTGCTCATGGGTAGTGCTTTCAAGAATAGTTACTAGGGGTTGGTAAACACTAGTGTGTTACCCTAAAGGTAGCAGCATGTCACCTTTGACACACGTATCAACAGTTTCCTGTCACTGCACTATGACACCCTCCAAGGAAATAAATGAATCTTTGTGATAAACCCTCCCCCCACCTGTCATCATCCTCAGCCATTCAGTCATGTCCAATCCTCAAGACATTCGATGGGTCAGCAGTCTCCGTGCCTCTCTGTCTCACACCACCTCCTTCAGATCTTCCATGATCATCCTTTATAGTGTTCAGCCAATGGATATTAGGGTAATTACTCCTAGCATGATTGACTTTTTGAGTGAGTTAGTTGACATGACGTGGCCAAAATATGGTAGTCTTTGTTTGATGATCTTGGCTTCAAGTGACACCACCTCATAAATTAATTGGATTTCATTGGGGTTAGGAATGGGCAAACAATATAGTACTTCTTTAAAAGATACATCTCCAATCATTTTCATGACTCAGGCTCATTGTTATTAACACTACTGTTGGAGTGGCCACTGAATACTGAACTCCACTAATATGTACACTTCTGTAGATATGGGTTTAAAGATCAATCAAAACTTGCTCCAGGCGTTGTTCCTTGCTCTGCCTATACAAGGCCACGACAGACTTGTCTAGGCCAAGAGTCGATAACACTCTTGCTTTGTCTATATAAGCCTATCAGTTTTTAAAAAGATGGTCCCCATCTAAGTTGCTCAACACTACCTCGGGTTTAAATGGACAATCCTGCCTTAAGCATTAGAAAAGCATCATCTCAAATCTAAAGATACACAGGGACACAAACCTAGCTTGCTTCAAAGGTTTCAATTGTAGCTTGAATTGTTATTGCTTTGGTTATCAAGATTTTTGCCATGCTGCTCCATTATATCACCAAAGGAGAAATCACATTTGTGGATTCATGTTTGCACTGATGAAGACAAATTATAGAACTTTCCTCACTTTCCTCTTACCACTTGTACAGATGTACCCTGGCAATATTGTTTTTCTGCCAAATCCTGATGATTTTGTCTTCATCTGGTTCCCAGACTTTCAGAAAGTCATTCTCAAATGTACCACTGTTAAATTAGTATTGTCCCCTTTATTCCAATGTTTTTGGAAGGCCACCTCAAGGTTTTGTCCTGCAGCGGCTTAGAAATCAATAATGGGAACAGCAAAATAGTAGTTTGAATAGTTTTCCACTAATTCAAGGATGGATTGCAGAGCCCTGCAATTCAGCAGTGGAGAAAAATTAAGTTGAGATGTTGGCATTTGAAGACATAAAAGTTATCTTGAAGCACTGCCCTCTCTCTGCCTATAGATCTGCAAGTATTGGAGTCCTCTGTGAGAAATTCTTAAATTTAATAATTGAAGAACTTCACATCATTTCAATCTTATTAGAAGCCTATCCTAGATATATTTTTTAAAATGTTAGCACATGAATCTTGAAGAAAAGTATTAACATTTCTGTTAATTTTGGGTGAGAGGCAGTGGTGGGTTCCTACCGTTTCAGCCCAGTTCGGTTGAACCGGTTGTGGTATGGTGGCTGGGTCAATGGAACCGGCCACAACCCCAGCCTGCCACACCCCCGAACTGGTTTCCAGTTGCCGCTGCCGCCATCTTGTTTTGGAGTTCTGCACGTGCACAGAACAATTTTAGTTGAAATGTGCATGTCCCTGCAGTGCGCATCCAGAGTATGCACAAAGTGCGCACACGAGCGAACCGGGAGTAAAAGCCAGCTGGAACCCACCCCTGATGGGGGTTTTTCTTTAGGCAGAAGAAATATGGATAATATAATTTAATTATGTTTCTGGAAAAAATAGGGGACCAAACATTTAGCTAAGAAATCTATTACTTTTCTGCTGCAAATAATAATATAAACACACTTAAGTTTCTTTCAGAGGGACCAGACATAAACACTGACTAGTAAGATTAGAGACAGAGAACTATCTTCCAAAGGGTAGCAGAAGAAGCTTACTTTGTCTGTGTGTCCCCCCCCTCACCTTAAAATTCTCTGTCTTGCAAAGAAATATGGGTCAAATCTGTTCCCGTCTTCCAGTGCAATTTGTTTGAAATGAGGGATTTGGGATGGATGAGCAATAACTGCGATGAACTGACGAGGTCTATGAATCTTACCAGTGAAAACAATTCAGCACATAAATTCACAAAAAATTCAAAATAGTGGGGGGGAGATTAATAAAAATGTATTTCCCCCATAATTTCTGCCGCTTGCTACTATCTATTTTAGGGTTACTACGGTAGATCTAGGTTGCAAACATTTGGGTGACTGGTGAGCGGTAACAATATTAGAGGTTTCTGTATCTCTTTGCTATCTGACAGTCATCCCAAATGTTTGCAATAAAGTAAAGCTGGTAGCTTTGCTTTCACTAAGCTTTATAACTTATTAGATCACCTGATCCTGATCATCGGTTTGAGCATTTGGAAACTATTTAAGGTCCAATGCCTATGACAGGATAAGAGGCCAGCCATGCCTGTTAACTTTTTTTTTTTTTTAAGGTTAGTGTGTCATACAAAGAGAGCCAGAGATTCAAGGTAATGCTTACTATTATTTCTGCTTTGCTGCTTGCCCTGGCCAAAGGACAGGACAGAAAGCACACACTCAGCCTTGCATTTCCTTGAAGTACCATCAGTTACAGGAAATTGAAATTGAGGTACAAAAATGAAGTAGCAAATGGATAAACTTTCTCCTCTTGGCTCCTGAATTAAGATGAGTTCATGAGTTCAAACTCTGCCAGATGGGCAACAAGTAGCAGTAAAAAGGCATAGAGGGCAGTTCTTCAAATAGAGAGCTTTTACTATCAGGTCTTATATATATATATATATATATTATATATTATATAATATGCCTTGCTGAGAGGTTATATCAGCCAGCCCTAAGATTGACTTAGTTTATTAATCAACAGTCAAGTGGGTGGGTGAATCCATGAACCGTAAGGCTATGTTTACACAACATTTTAACACATAAAGCATAACTTGTTGTCTTTCATACAACAGGATAAATCAAAACGAAAAAACCACCTTGTGACTTAATAAGATGGCCTGGCTCACTCACAACTCACATTGTGATATACAAATCAGATATGATCAGGTTCATTTGGTTTGAATTTGTGGCTTAGTAATCACAGTTTATAGCATGTTGTACAAATCACACCTCAAAGACATACAACAAATAAGAGTTGGCATCTGCTTGAATTTTGCCACTTTCTAAATTAATGCAGCAGAAACCGCATGCTTGACTGGCTAGTCAACATTAGAGGCTAGATAGAAGCAACCCAATGCCAGGTATTTGCAGACCTTAAGTCATGAATCAATCAGCAATGTACGTGTGTGTGTGTGTGTGTGTGTGTGTGTGTGTGTGTGTGTGTGTGACCAGGCTTCAATACATTGAGCTACTCTAGCTAATAATCTCAATCCAGTCCTACACCAATGGCAGTGGGTGGAATGCGGGGTCTGTATGGCTACGGAAAGGAGCTTCCGGTAGGGCATGTTCAATTCCCACTGCTCTGCTTTTCTGTGCAAATGATTTCCTTCTGTCAACTCTGATTGTGCCACACATAACTTTCCAATCTAGGGTAGAAGGGGGATGGGGGAAAGGCTTGTGTTTTTTTACCTCCTGCTGCAGCCCTAATCCAAATGGAGCCATTTCTCTTCTGGGAGCAATAAAATAATTTTAAAAACACCTTTCTATTGTAAAAGTACATTGCTTACAATTTGCCTTTTGCTAGACATGGGTCTACAGCTCCTCCAACTTTGCTAACTGGTAATATAGGAAGGTTCCCTTAAATCAGTGGTTCCCAACATGCCCCACCCCACCCCAGAGAGGGGCAAATTGATTTTGATTTTAAGGGGGGCAATTTGAACCTTGTTTAAACCAACAGCCTTTTAGGCTTCCTCCACCTGAGTAGAGTAAAGTAAGAATTATATGTCACGGAGGGGGGGGGCATCAGGATTTTAGAGATGCATAGGTGAGGCATGGCCCAAAAAAAAATTGGGAACCACTGCTTTAAAGAACAAAAAGTATACGGTAACAGTTTCTTCTGGAGGAGGATGTGGCAGCATATTACCAGTATGCCAGCAGATGCCCCTGGTGCATTGCTTAGAGCAGGGCTTCCCAACTTCAGCAATGTTAAGCCAGCTGGGGAATTCTGGGAGTTGAAATCCACACAACGTAACGTTGCTAAGGTAGAAACCCAGGCTTAGAGGACTCAGAATGGTTTTCAGACATTCCAAATCTTCCATGCTGTTAAGAGACACGGTGGTTCACAGATCTGACTGCTCAGTCTTCACGGCCAGGGAATCCTCCTGAAGACATCCAATTCAAATCACATCGAATGGCCTTTTTAATTTAGGGAACATCCTGCAAAACGGGTTGTTTCCAATCTTGAGAGTCACCATAAAGCTTGTCTCTCTCTGGATTAGCTTGTAGAAATCAGGAATTAGAGCAAGGAACCGTGGATTGGAATGCAATTGGATATTTGGACAATTTGTTTTGTTTGTTTTGCTCACGTCTATCTCCCATTCTTAGCTACCCACTCCCCAAGTCTCTGAGCAATGGCAAACAAATGACCTACTGAAGACACCATTTGAGCTCACAGGACGCCCCTTGTTGACGTAACTGCAGTGACTTCCTGAACATATTGATTCTGTTTGGGGAGTGAAGCCAAAAGCCGATGACAGCAAAGTTCATAGGTTTTTTTGCTCTTCCCTGTGTGGGTGGCAGTTAGATGTTGGTTCTTTGGAGCAGTCGGTTGACTGCATCTACTTTGCTCTAATGGATTGAATAGATGACCATTAAAATAGAAAGGCAAGCGCAGCAGCTCTTAATTTCTAACTTACCTTAAAAGCATTTGCTCTTTAGTTATTAATTAAGGCTATCCTTTTAATAAAGCATCCAAAGAATTATTTTCTTTTTGTCCAGTGGCCATCTTTATAGGCATTTCACTTTAGCCATTTATTTAGTCTAATAGGAGTTTATTATGAACACAAATTACCTCCTGGCAGAAGGGGGAAATGACCAGCATGCAATGTATCATATTGAGGTAAAAAAATAATTATTGTGCCATTTATTTTTTCAAGGACAGGCATGTTGTGATGCTAAAGTCTAAAGGAAAGTACATTGATTTACAGGAAATTGTTCACTTTCATGGTAGTCATTTACAAATGTACTTTTAGAGGCCCCCCTCAAATGCTGATAAGCTTTGTACTGGTCCAGCCAAGTCGTCTCCAATAACGTCAGAGGCGCTTTAGGGGCAGGTGTGCCTACTGCTGGTATTCAAAGTTCAGGAAAACACTACCTTTACAATCTCCTCATATAGACAAACCCCAACTGCTCTATAGAAACCTATCTGTCACCTAATTTGGTGACATCCCCCCCCCCAAAGGGCCATTTTGGTAGAGATAAAGCCTCTGATACACTGGTGTAACACCTATAACAGTGGTGGCAAACCTACGGCACGCGTGCCACAGGTGGCACGCAGAGCCATTTGTCAGGGCACGCGAGGCACTGCCCTGTCAGTTGGCCAGCCTGCGCATGCTGAGTTCACCCTTTTTAAAGCCATTTTTCACCCTCCCCAGGCTCCAGAGCCTTTATAGGAGCCTGGGGAGGGCAGAAAGAGCCCCCCCGCCCCCCTGGGGGCCCTCCGGATGCTTCATGAGCGTCCCTGAAGCCTCCAGAGCGCAAAAAAACAGCCCTATGGGCAAACTGGAAGTTTGGGAACGGACTTCCGGTTTGCTCGGAGGTTCGTTTTGACTGCTCCAGAGGCTTCAGGGAAGCGTCCTAAAGGTCCCTGAAGCCTTTGGAGCACTCAAAATGACCTTCCGAGCAAACCGGAAGTCACTTCTGGTTTGCTCGGAGGGTCGTTTTGACTGCTCCGGAGGCTTCAAGGAAGCCTCCTGAAGGTCCCTGAAGCCTCCGGAGGGCTTCTGGAGGGGGAGGCTGTTTTCGCCCTCCCCAGGCTCCTATAAAGCCTCTGGAGCCTGGGGAGGGCGAAAAAAGCATGCAAAAAATGGGGGGTCACGCATGCGCACTGGGGGGTCGTGCATTGCATTATGGGTATGGCACGCCCGCACACGACCCTCCTGCGCTCCCCCCACTTATGGCACGCGAGCCAAAAAAGGTTTGCCATCGCTGACCTATAACATGTGTCAAAGATGATATGACATGCTTTGGGTGACATATCAACATTCACCAACACCCAACAACTATTCTTGAAAGCATGGCCTGTTCTCATGTGGTTTTTGGAGGCCATGGAGGCAGCATGAAAATGAAGTGTACTCTTGCGCAGCCTCTGAGCCCTCCAAAAGTCACGCAAGAGAACCATGGTCTCATGTGGCCTCCAGTCTTTTTGAGTGGCAGCAGTGTTGCTAGGTTTGAAATCAAGGCCCGAGCCTCATCTTCAGGCCAGTTCAACATTGCCACCAAGTGCTGCTATCCAGAATGGCCTAGATGTTGGGGGATGGGAGGGAAACAATTGTTTTTCTTTTGCTGGGTGGGAAGATGTGTAAAACATCAACAGAGCCAAATTAGGCATATTTCAAATTTTTGAGGTGCCAAGCCCAAAATGTTTGCCATGACTGCTTGAATCCAAGGCATCTGGAGATAATCAAGTTGGAAAAGGCTGTCACAGAAAGTACAAGAATATTCTGAAGAGGCAGGAGTATTACTAGATTTTAGAGAGTTTATTGTTAGCTTGATCATTGTCAGCATGTTATTGTTTAGTTGAAAAGTAATGCACAATCGTAGAGAAATAAAGTTGATCATGACTGAAACAAACATTACGGTAAGTATTATCCTGTCCACAGGTGGTGTTTAGTAGATTCTACTACAACCTACACTTAATATTACATGGCTCAAGAAATTGTGACCTTGAGGGGGGGAAGCTGAGGTCTCCTCTGGGGACAGAGAGGAAGGAGCAATATCGCAAAGGCTCAGATCACAAAAATAAAAGCATTTGAAATAAATAGCAATTGGTGATATTCTAGAAAGAAACAAAGGAAAATGAATGAACACATGGTTGACAATATAGAATAAGACCTTGTTTTCTGCTTATCTTTTATATTTTGTTTTTAAGATTGTAAAAACTGTGAGTGTTGGATGGGTTTCTATCACTAGTGTGGGAGCTGCCAATTTTTTTTGTATATCCCTATACCTTTTCCCATATATGTGTAAAAACCAATAAAAATTTTTGGAAAAAAAAATTGTGACCTTACAACTGATGTCTCTTAGTAACCCATAGAAGTTAGTAAGCACCACTGATCTCTTACACAATCTCATTGATAGTACTGGATGTTTTGGTCATTTAGTGCAAGTTGTAAATCTCATTGCTTTGTGATCTAATCCTGCTCATATCCAGGAATCCAGTAGAAGCTGCCATTGGCATCATGATGTGGTATCATTAATTTCACCTGCTTTCCCTCATGAATATCTACCCCATCTCATAATGGAATGGGCTCCGGTAAGTGAAACAGTTCGTCTTGCTTTTCAAAATTGGGAGAAAATATATTTTCTTTCTAAAATCTTCCCTCTATGAAAGAAAAAGTTCAAGACTTTAACAAGTAAAACCTATTTACATAGATTTCTCAAATATTAAAGAGAATCAGAAATAGTATTGTTTAGTTTATTAAACATTCATAAACTAATGCAGTTGGTAATTAAGATGATTAACTTTTATTACAAAAAACAGATATTTCAAAGATTTGGTCACTGAAATTGATGAGTAAAACAAATGCAATATATTATTTTGCAATAGTAAATATGCTTTTATGTATCATTATTTATTTACCTTTTAAGCAAAGAATGAGTACAGAGGTAGAAACATATTTGTGTTAGCAATAAAAATTGCACTTTAAAATTCATCTCTGATTTTTTGAAGTTTACTTATTTTTCAAATTGCCAGCATATTTCAGCTTTGGCATAGTACTTAAACAAGATGGCTGAGCTTGTTTCTTGAGTGGAATCTTCTCAGAATGTAGATCAATATACAACTGATGAAACACCTCCCCATAATTAATTTTAAAACCTTATCAAAGACAAAACTACATGCACTTGGACAAGACGTTGTCTGGAAAAAGCCTACGTGAGTTCTGATGCTGGGAAGAGATTGGGTTTTAAAAAAAACAGCATTTATCAAAATCACAACTGGGCATTATGAATTGAGAAAAAACATGCAAGAATTCCAACAAAAATATACAAACATATTTTGCAGAAATATCAAGAAGTTTCAGCAGGACTGTACCAAGTCTTGTGTTAGAGAACTCGAAGCACTTAATACACACTGCTGTTTGGATGGATGGATACACTTTATTAAAGTTTTTATAGGACCTCCTTAGTTGGTTTTGTGTCAGAGAACCAGTAACTAACAAACCCAAGCTGAGTGCTAAGAATAATGCTGCGAAATAATATTCACTTATACAAAGTTAGTAAAGTTTGAATAGGATCTGGTTGATAGTATTGATTTCAAGACTTCTTGTTCAGGAAAATCAAAGTCTTTAAAAACAGGTGTGAATAAAAATAATTATGGTGGGATGGGGTAGTTACTTTTACCAACACTTCCACCAATTTCCTCGGTACACAGATGTTAGCAGACCAGGGAATGCCTGGGATAGGAAGAATCAACACTTGCTTTCTATTAGCAGCCGTTTCTCCTGAGCCAGAGGCCTTTATTTTCCCAGAAAGATATTTTGGGATGCCACACAAGGCAAATCAGTTCAAATGTCGTGTTTGGAAAAAAAAAATCACCAGCTGGTGCTGTCTTTGGCTGATTAGACTTGGTGCCTGTTCAAACACTATAAACAGCAGCAAGTTCCTAATTTCTTCCTGCTAAATCTAATGTACAGTAGGGTCAATTGAACATTTTTTTACTGTCCAGCGCCACCACAAACAGGAGATTCACAAGGTAAGCTTCAGCTCTAGGTGCACGAACAACTTTTCGGGATCCTAACTCCTTATATAATTGTGGCAGCATCTTCTTATACAGGTAGTCCTCAACTTACAATAGTTGGCTTAGTGGCTATTCAAAGTTACACTGGAAAAAAACAACATGACAATCTCTGACACTTATAACCGTTGCAGCATTCCCATGGTCACGTCATCAAAATTCGGATGCTTGGCAACTGACTCATGACAGTTGCAGTGTCCCGGGATCATGCGATCATCTTTTGCGACCTTATGACAAGCAAAGTCAATGAGGAAGTCAGATTCACTTAACAACCGTGTTACTAACTTAAAAATTGCAGCGATTCACTAAACAACCGAGGCAAGAAAGGTCGCAAAATGGAGCAAAATTCACTTAACAAATGTCTCACTTAGCAATATAAATTTTGGGCTCCATTGTGGTTGTAGGTCTAGGACTATTTGTACATGAAATTGAAATTCTACTCCGAAAGCTCTCAAGGGGCAGGTCAACAAATACTTTGCTTCTATTTCACATTCAAATTGGATTCCCTGGTATTACTGTGACACAACGCTAACCCAATCTTGTCACTTCCATGGAAGTAATTGCTGCCTTATGCTACATTTGTTGACAGTATGTCCTGCATATAAGGGCTTCTCACAAGCAACCTGCAAAAAATAGCAATCTTATTTGTATTTCATCAAGAAATGGCTTATCGTATTTTTCAGAGTATAAGACACATTTCCTCCCCCCTAAAAGTGGGTGAAAATTTTGGTGCATCTTATAGACCGTTTCTGGGCTCACAAACCCTCCGCACATTGCGTTTCACCCTCCCTGGCCCCCAGAAACACTCTGCAGTGCCCATTTTCACCAAAAACTGACCCATTTTGGGGCTCCCGAACCCTCCATGCATCACATTTTCACTCTCCCCAGCCCCCAGAAGCACTCTGCAGGCCAAAAATGGGCATGTTTTTGGCAAAAATGGAACATGCGGAGGGTTCGGGAGCCCCAAAATCGGCCTGTTTTTGGCCTGCGAAGTGCTTCTGGCAGATGAAGAGGGCGAAAACGGGATGCACGGAGGCCAAAAACTTTTTTTTTCTTGTTTTCTTCCTCTAAATCTAGGTGCGTCTTAATAGTCCGGGGTGTCTTATAGTCCAAAGAATATGGTATTTCAAGCACTATTGAATATTCAATCTATTCTCTAAAGCACCTGAAGGCAGGACAAGAAGCAATGGATGGAAACTAATCAAGGACAGAAGCAACCTAGAACTAAAGAGAAATTTCCTGACCGTTAGAACAATTAATCAGTGGAATGAATATAGAAGCGATATAAGATTGATATATACAGGTACGATGACATAACAATGTTAATGTGATGACTGTAAGATATTATAGAGGGGAAAAAACTATTTAAAAAAATCAGTGGAATGATTTGCCTCCAGAAGTTATGGATGCTCCAACACTGGGAGTTTTTAAGAAGAGATTGGACAACCATTTTTCTGAAATGGTATAAGTTTTTCTGCCTGAGCAGAGGGTTGGACTACCTTCCAACTCTGTTATTCTGTTATACTTTCAATGTTATGAATAGGGAAGTGAGTGTAAGTTTTGCATCTTATACCTTTTCATCCTTATATTAACTTTTCTGCTTTTCTTTAGCACAATATCCACTGCTGCTTGCAAGCACTATGAAATGAAACAGAAAATCACCCTAATGTGGATCAGATGAATCAGAAGTCCTTACATAACTAAATGCACATTAGCAGATGGCACAGAATCCTTTAAAATGTATTTCAGTTGTTAAATGAAATTTAGAGCGACATCTAAAATTACTCTGTAAAATTCCTCACCACATCCCAAAGTGATATTAAAGAACATTTACAGGAAGGGAACTATTCTGGTGCTCTTTAACCAATTTTGCTAAGAAGCATAATAATTCAGAAAACAGTCCACTTTTAATGCCAGAGAAGAGGAAGGTGAGTGGCATTAACCAGACCAAACCTTCTTATCACCCTCACTCTCCTGCGTTCAAAGGAGAGAATCCTGCATTGGAGAGAATCTGTTGTACTTGGAAATGTATCCCAGCATTTTCAAACTAGGCAGCACAGAATTGCACCAAGGCTCTATAAGGAGGAGATCAGGCTTCCCAATAAGGCATTCAACAGAATAGAGTAGAATAGAATTCTTTATTAGCCAAGTGTGATTGGACACACAAGCAATTTGTCTTCAGTGCATAATCTCTTCAATTCTCCAATATTTTGGAGACAAATTGGCATATTGGAAGAACAAGCTATGAGCAAAGAGATTAGTGTTATGTGGGTTTACCCATTAATATTTACTTTACTTTTGCAAGTTAGCAAAAAATATAGCTTTCCATCCTTTTTAAAGCCTTAGGTGCATATTATCAATGATCAGTTGAATCTACCTGTCCCATTTTTTTAACCATTGTAAGCATATTTCCAAACAGAGCCCTCACAGGTCTTCCATTCCTCATTTTTATTTACTAAAAACACTGATAGAGAATAAATTCTGTTTTAATTTAAAGCATGTGCCAGCTTCCTTACTAATTTTGCCAAAAACCAATCCTTTACAGATTAAAAAATGGAAGGGAGCAGAGGGTCTTGTATGTACCATGAGAGGTTTTAACACAGAGAAAAAGCTGCATTTGACTTGGAGTGAAAAAGGAATCATATGTTTTCAGAAGTATTCAGTCTCTCCATATTTTGAGGTACTCAAACAAATATAGAAATCTGCTTTTTGAGCACAGCATATAACATTTGTGAAACATGTCCGGTGTCACTCCTAAACTATGGAATGCACATTTTCAATCTTCTCTTCTGGATTTCAGGAAAGAGCTTGAGACTTTTCTCTTCAGCTGCATCTTATTAGTTATTTTAATAGTATTAATGATTTTAAATTTTAAGTGTTTTTTTTAATCTTCATTGCTAGCATATTGAATTCTTGATTACAGAAAGGACACAACTTGCAGGATTTTAAAAAAATAAAATTTCTGAAAAGCTATCTTAATCCAGTGCCATTAAAAATGCAAAACATGGAATCCAGTCCTTCTTCCCCCAAAAAATTACTCCTACCAGAGTTTGCTAAATTTTTGGTTTTTTACTCACTAAATCAATAACAAAAGATATTTTTCAAAAAATCTGGGAGTATTAGCACTGGGGTTTTAATCAAATAAACTAAAGTGTGATTTGTGCATAGGCTCAATATAATTTGTTAAAAACTCTTGAAGGAAAAATAGGGCAATATCAATACTGGCTCAATCACCAAAATAAGAAAATACTTTGGTTCCACCATTTATTTTATCATCATAATAAAAAGTAGTCTGAATTATGACAAAGCTTTCCCGAGTTATAATAAATTACTTTAAATGCCGGCGTGCAGCAAAGCTGCCATCCAGCAATACAATTTAACATACACACAGCCCCAAAAAGTCAGTGGGGTTTCAGCTAAGTTACATGTATAATTGCAACCCAAGCAACAGTCTTCTTCAAGAAAAAACTCAGTTGTCCTTGCCCGTTTCAAAGTTGCACAAAGTCCGTTCTCATGTAATGCAGTCAGTGTCTTAAAAGGCAGGTTTTGGGCGATAAGATTAGGAGAGCAGCGACTGAACCTGATGAGGAGATCTATATAATATAGTTTCCGGATCTTTATAAGCATTATCAGGATTCATCACAGCTGCATACAGTTCAGTGTAAGCTCGGCAGATCAATTCTGTGGACTGTTTTATTATCTGTTGTCTAAAACACAACCAGAATTAGACATGTAAATATACAACTGATGATAACAGAATAAACATAGAAAGTTCCTTGATGAGCGAGATCCTGTCCTCTTTCTTTGCAGGAAGAAAAAATGAAGGCCATCCTAATAGCTCCCTGCCTCTACTCACTGCAAACGAACACAACCTCTTGCTCTTGCAACCATCTTGCAGAAGGCAGATGCTCTTGGGCAGCAATGGCAGGATGGTCTGAGGCTCTTCACAATGCAAAGTTATGTGATTTCTGAGGCCAATGTCTTCCCCCCAATTATTTGGCAACAGTGCAAGAGTTGTGCCTTGGCCTCTGAACAACCACAAGGGTTAAGTCTTTCTTTTATGAATTTTTATACACCCATTCCTTTTAATGATGATGATGATGATGATGATGGAAATAAATTGCAGCAATCAGTTTAATCATTCTTCTGGGATTGCCCCCCCACACACACCCATGTCCCTTTTCTATACTGGAACAGTATACAATTTGCAGCTAAACAGGTGGGTGCAGCCCCTTTATCCTTCAAACAACTGGTAAGATGTAAAATAGATAGCAAATGCAAAAGATGGCTACAACCAACTTCCTGGCAAAAGTACTGCACCCATTGAATCAGACAAACAATCTGTTTCCAAAATGGTTTCCTGCTGCCTGCCTCACATAATAAAAACCAACTGTGAATCAGTAAGTTGTCATCCGCCTGTACATCGGCCAGTCAAGGGCACTGGAAACATGCTTAGTCCCCAAATCAGCGCCCTCATGTTTGAGCCTTTGACTGGGATTCTAATGTAAGCCACGTGCAAAGGAAAACAATGAATTCTGATTCTGTCAAAGAAAAGAAAAAAAGAAATATTTTACTTACTTAACAGCTGTGCTCAGGAGAAAGTTTATCTGCGGCATTAACAGGCCATCAGGAGCAGACAAATAACGATCAAACTGGACCTGACACGCAGAGAAGGGCAGATATTAGTCAATGTGTGGACCTCAAAAGGCCCACTGCTCAGAAAGCAAGAATTAGAGCCAAACACTCTCCAAATGTAGTCTAATGCTCCAGGGAAGGGAGAATCTGGATGCGCAAAAAGACTGCTGACCCCCAATATAGTATACTCAACCAAAACTAAGCTGTAGCATGGAGATGTTTCACACTAGCCCAACCCTTGAACTGGGCACCAATCCTTTGTATGAGGAAAGAGTCTCAGTCCAGCCTATCTTGTTCTTTCTGCTCTCTTCACATTTGCCTCATTCTAGTCACTGCTCCTCACTACATAGGTTAATTTGCCCTCACAGAAAAAAAATCCCTGTTCTTTAATTGTAATATCCTTTATAGTTTATAGATGTCAATTATTTTTTCCCCAATTTGAATTATCAACAACTGTCAAACTTAAACATATTTTGAAGTGTCACAGTCCAACTTTTGCCTTAGAATGCAATTTCTGAAATCTCTCATGTTATAAAACACTACCAAATGTAGTATAGCAAAATACCCGGGGGGGGGGGGGGGCTGATATAAAAATGAACATGAAATCTGAATCAATGTCGTGTTCTCCTTAACATCACAAGAAAATCTATTGTTCTGTAGTGGATTAACTAGAAGCAAGTAAAGAATTAAAAGAATGTTGGTCCTTAACTGAATGTTTCTTTTCTGTAGATGAGGCGGGAGGGGCTATAGCTGGGTTTTATTCACAGCCTGATTGGTCCAGAGACTGAGGGAATTTTCTTAAAGTACTTTCCTTCCCTATTGGCTCCCAGTTTCCTCGAGGTTGAATGGAAAAGCTGCGAAAACATAATGCAGGCAACAACGAACAAACATCCCGACCGCCCTTACCCTGCCTAACTATAATGACTAGGGTGGGATGTAGCCCCTCCCGCCTCATCTACAGAAAAGAAACGTTCAGGTAAGGACCAACATTCTTTTTCCTGTAGATATGGCGGGAGGGGCTACAGCTGGGACATACCCAAGCTAAATTCCAGGGCAGGAAATAGACCCCTCCCACCTGTTGGAGAACCCGACGACCGAAGAGCACGTCCGCTGAAGCGAAGCAATCCAGTCGATAGTGTTGGATAAAGGGCATTGGGGAGGCCCAGGTGGCCGCCCTACAGATGTCCTCTAGAGGAGCCCTCGTGGCGTCGTAGCGGCACTTTGAGTGGAATAGGCCATGATCCCTTGAGGAGGATCTTTACCTGAAGTTACGTAAGATTCCGTGATGGCCTGTCTTAGCCACCTGCCTATGGTAGCAGAAGAAACCCTAGAACCCAGGGTACTAGGCTGAAAGGATAGAAAGAGAGTTTCTGAGGCCAGGGCTTCCTGGAGCTTACCCGTGAGCTCCGCATGTCTGCGGGGCTTGCCTGAGTGAGCAGGGAATGCTACTGTCCTCTATGCCAACTGAGAGGACCAGGTCCAGGAAAGGACCACCCTGGCTTTCCATCACGACCCTAACGGGTCTCCAGGGTGGTCGGGCGATTGAGAAATCCGACGAAAACGCGAGAGGTGAGAGAGCCGGAGTGCGGGAGAGGGAGCCAACGCCGGCCGCTGCTACTGCTGCTACAGCTGCTACTGCTGCTTCCGCTGTGGAGATGCTGGGCGTGGGACGGCGTGGCGAAGCCAGCTGGCGTGTGTGTGAGCGTGTGGAGCGGCTGGGCGAAGTAGGAGCTATGCAGCCTATTGTCGGTGTTGGCAGTGCCGGGAGAGGCCGAGGAGCCGGGCGCTGGGAGCCCTGGAGGCCTGCCGAAGCGCCAAAACGTTGGCGGGAGGATTGGAGGCCGGCTGAGGCGTTGGAGGCACCGGAGGCTGGTGGTAATGGCCCCTGGGGCTGGAGCGGCGCGGCGCGGCGAATCGAGGTGCCGGACACATAGGGGATATACAGGGAAAGGCAATGGCGGCTGCTGGAGCGAAGGAGAGGGGAGGAGCGAAGGTAGTGGCCCTTCATCTACCATCATTGACCATCTGCCCCCTGTTACTATCCCCGGTTTACCATCCACCGACCACTTGCTCCCTACTGTTTTTCTACTGCCCACCTATGCTTTGACCATCTACAGACTGATTGACTGGTCTGCCATATCCATCATTCCCACCTAGGACTTTTGGCTTTTATCATCGGTACCCAGGCCCTGGCTTTCTGCATCTCTCTGCATTTTCCTTTTTCCTGGACTCAGTGCTGTAAGCAGCACCTATTTTAACATCTTTTTAAAGTGATTTTAACTATGGTTTATTTTTACTCAAGGGTAGACCTGATTTTATTGTGGGAGTCCCCCCTCTCGTAAATATGGCCCTCTGCCCTCTGCCCTTTCAAGGGCCCACCTTAATGACGGATGCATCAATCCAGAGAGGTGGAGGAAGAGGAGGCTCCGGGGGTTTTTGTGCAAATGTCTTTTAAGTGTTTTAAGGGGATCCGTGGGGGGGGGGAGGGCGTAGCCAGACCAGGAATAGGAGCAGAGCCAGGCGAACAGGTGGGACTGAGTAGGAAGAGAGCGGAGTGGGGGAGGGGAGTCAGTATGACATTCCTTTAGAGGGTTCCTATATCCCAACGGTTGCAGGAAGGGGTAGATGCAAGGACAGAAGAAGATTCTGCAGTCGGTTGGGAGACCGCGGGCGCTGGATACGCCCGGTCGTTTGTACCAACCCCCGCACTCTAGGTGGTCAGGGTTTACAGAGCCGGGGCATGAGGCTGATGTTGTGTAACGCAAGGTCCGTTGTTAATAAGGCCCCCCTCATCCATGATCTGGTTTCTGAGGGGGAGCCGGACCTTGCAGGGATCACGGAAACCTGGTTGGGCCACGAGGGGGGGTTGCCCCTCGTGGAAATGTGCCCACCAGGATACCGTGTATTCCATCAGCCTCGTGCCCAGGGTAGGGGTGGTGGGGTAGCGGTCATTATACGGGAAGTCCTGGCACCGAGAGAATTCACCGTACCTCAGATATCCGGATGTGAGACTCTAGGTGTGAGATGGGGCCCAGGGAGTCAGTTGGGCCTACTGATTGCATACTTGGCTCCTCGCTATGCATCAGCGGCCCTGCCAGAGCTCCTCGAGGTGATTGCGGAGGTGGCGGTTGAGACCCCCAGACTATTAGTTATGGGGGACTTCAACCTGCCATCGACGGGTGAATCATCCGAGGTAGCTCGGGAGTTCATGGCTTCCATGACAGCTTTGGACCTGACCCAAATAATTCAGGGCCCCACACACGAGGGAGGCCACATGCTGGACCTTGTTTTTATCTCTGGTCGATGGAAGAGTGATCTGGGAATAGGGGAGCTGGTTATTACTCCCCTGTCATGGTCAGATCACTCACTTCTCCAACTTGACTTCCCTGACGCTACCCCCCATCGCGGGGAGGCGGAACCAGAAGATCTTAGATGGTTCCGCCCCAGGCGACTGATGGAACCAGACAGGTTCCAGATGGAGCTTGGGCCACTTCCTGTAGCCCTGACCCGCTCCCGGACGGAGGACCTGGTGGCCGCATGGAACAACGGGTGGCGCCCTTGCGGCCTCTCCGGTGGCAGCGAACCACCCTAGCCCCTTGGTTTACCGAGGAGCTGAGGGTGATGAAGCGCCACAAGAGACGCCTAGAGAGCAGATGGAGATCCTCTCGCGCCGAATCTGACCGAACACAGGTAAGAGCCCATTTACGGACCTACCTTGTGGCACTAAGGGTGGCCAAACGTCGATATTACGCCACCCTTATTGCGTCCGCAGAAAACCGCCCTGCCGCCCTGTTTCGGGTGACCTGCTCCCTCCTTTCACAGAGGCCGCGGGAAGCCCCTTTGCAGGGTAGGGCAGAGGAGTTTGGGGAATATCTGCAGGACAAAATCGCTCAGATCCGGAGTGAATGGGTCCCCCTCAGTGATCCTGGGGAGACACCGGAGGCGAGTCTTGAGTTACCATTCTGGGAGGAGTTTGACTCTGTTGCCGCCGAGGATATGGACAGGCTACGCGGGCAACTGCGGGCCACCACATGTTTATTGGACCCGTGTCCCTCCTGGCTTGTGCTGGCAGCCTGGGAGGCTACACGAGACTGGCTCCTGGGGCTGGTGAACGCCTCGCTGAGGGAGGGGTTCCTACCAGCCGCCTTGAAAGAGGCGGTGGTGAGGCCCCTACTTAAAAGGCCTTCCCTGGACCCAGTAGAGTTAGCCAATTATCGTCCTGTCTCCAACCTTCCCTTCTTAGCGAAGGTTGTTGAGAGTGTGGTGGCGCAACAGTTCCCTCGACACCTGGAGGAAATTACTTATCTAGACCGGCGCCAGTCCGGTTTTCGACCCGGCCACAGCACTGAGACGGCTTTGGTCGCGTTGGTGGATGATCTCTGGAGGGCGAAGGATGGGGGTTGTTCCTCCATCCTAGTCCTGTTAGATCTCTCAGCGGCTTTCAATACCATCGACCATGGTATCCTACTGCGTCGGTTGGAGGGGATGGGGGTGAGGGACACCGTTTTGCGGTGGTTCTCCTCCTTCCTCTCCGGTCGGACGCAATGTGTGTTGGCAGGGGAGGAGAGGTCGACCCCGAGGCCGCTCACATGCGGAGTGCCACAGGGGTCGGTCCTCTCACCTCTCCTGTTCAACACATACATGAAACCGCTGGGCGAGATCATTCGAGGATTCGGGGTTGAGTGCCATCTGTATGCATATATCTCTACCCCGAACCACCCCAACGAAGCCGTCGAGGTGATGTCCCGGTGTCTGGAAGCCGTGCGGGTCTGGATGGGTGACAACAGACTCAAGCTCAACCCTTCCAAGACAGAGTGGCTGTGGCTGCCGGCGCCCCGCTTTAGCCAGTGTGTTCCATCTCTGGCCATCGGAGGGGAACAACTGCCCCCGGTGGATAGGGCACGCAATTTGGGCGTCCTCCTAGATTCCCGGCTGTCACTAGATGATCATGTGACAGCCGTGGCTAGGGGGGCGTTCCACCAGGTTCATCTGGTGCGCCAATTGCGCCCCCTATTAGAGCGGGACGCCCTTCGCACAGTCACTCATGCCCTGGTGACTTCCCGTCTTGATTACTGCAATGCTCTCTACATGGGGCTCCCCTTGAGATACACCCGAAGGCTCCAGCTGGTTCAGAATGCAGCCGCGCGGGTTATTATGGGAAGTACTAGGTACTCCCATGTAACACCTTTCCTGCGCGAGCTGCACTGGCTGCCTGTGGCTTTTCGGGTGCGTTTCAAGGTGCTGATTGTCATCTTTAAAGCGCTCCATGGCTCGGGACCTAGCTACCTGCGGGATCGCATTCTACCCCACACATCCCTGCGACCAATCCGCTCTCACAGAGAGGGACTCCTCCGGGTACCTTCCGGTAAGCAGTGCGGGTGGGCGGTGCCTAGGAATAGGGCCTTCTCTGTGATGGGCCCAACCCTCTGGAACGACCTCCCTCCCCAATATTAGAACCACCTTGGACCTCTGCTCCTTCCGCAAGAAACTCAAGACCCACCTGTTTCGACTAGCCGGCCTGGCCTAATTGTAATTGTAATTGTACTTACAGGTAACACCCACTACTGACCTTCCTGGATGGCTTTTTAAATTTTAAATTTTGGGGTTTTAAATTGGTTTTAGAATTGTTTTTAATTATTTAATTAGTTTGGGTTGTATATACAGATGGTATGTTTGCGTTGTTTTGTCTGGTGTTTTATGTTATGTTCTGTTGTTTTATACACGAACGGTCTGTACACCGCCCCGAGTCCCTACGGGGAGAGGGGGCGGTCTATAAATTTAATAAACCTAACCTAACCTAAACCTGACCTGTGGAAGGGCAGTGTTCGTCTGAGATAGATGCGCAGAGCGCGGTGGACATCTAAACGGTGCCAAAGGTGTTCCCTCTCGTGTGAAGGAGAGGGACATAAGTTAGGGAGAATGGCTTCCTGTGACCTGTGGAAGAGGGAATTGACCTTCAGGAGAAAGGCCGGATCTAGTCTAAGGACGACCCGATCCTGGTGGAACTGGCATAGATCCTCCTTGGAAGATAATGCCCCTAACTCAGAGATACGGCGAGCCGAGGGAACAGCGACCAGAAAGTTCACCTTTAGGGACAAAAATCTGAGGTGAATTGTCCTCAGCGGTTCAAAGGGAGGCCCGGTGAGAGCTCTAAGGACCAGACCCAGATCCCACGTTGGGAACCGATGGACTGGAGGAGGGCATAGTTTTGCCACCCCTTTAAGGAACCATTTGACTAATGGGACCTGAGACAAGGGGAAACGGCAGTCCCCCGCCAGGACCGAGGAGAGAGCCGCCACCTGTCTCTGTAAGGTATTATGGGAAAGTCCCTGGTCTAGGCCATGTTGGAGGAACTCAAGGACTTGAGCCACAGAGGCGCTGCCAGGAGATAGATTGAATCTTCCACACCAAGAAACGAAAGTCGACCACGTAACGTTATAGATTCGTGTTGTCGATGGGCACCTGAAAGATTTGATGGTGGATATGACCTTGGCTGACAGATTAGCATCCCTCAGGAGGCGCCGCTCAAGTGCCAGGCAGTCAGCTGGAGCCACTGAGGCTCCAGGTGAAGGAATACCCCCTGGCACAAGGCAATCTCCTCCTGAGGAATTGTCCACAGGGGAGATATGGATAGTTGGACCAGGTTTGCAAACCAAGTCCATCTCAGCCAATATGGGTCTACCAGGATGATGTGTGCCCTCTCTATCACTACCTTCCTCAGGGTTCCCTGGATCAGGGGGAGAGGGGGAGGGCATAAAGGAGGCCCGGGGGCCATAGGCTTCTGAGCGCATCTCTCCCTTTGGCATTGTGCGTTGGGAAGCGGGAGAAGAACCGGTTCAGCTGGGCATTGGTCGGGCTCGCGAACAAGTCCACCAGCGGGTTGCCAAAGCGGTGGCAAATTCTGCGGAAGAGTTCTGGAATCAGTTGCCGCTCGCCTTGGTCGACTGTCGCCCGACTCAACCAGTCGGCCTGATGGTTAGCTATGCCCGAAATGTGTTCTGATGTTATAGAGATCAGGTTCTTCGTCCAGAGACCGAGTTTCTGTGCTTCCAGCCAGAGACACTTGGAATTAGTCCCCCCTTGATGATTTATGTGTGCCTTCGTGGCCACATTGTCTGTCAGAAGGAGCACGTGGTGATTGGTTATCGAGTCCCGAAATTGAAGAGGGCCAGACAAGCTGCCTTCAGCTCCAGCCAATTTATAGTGACGCAGGTCTGACTCTGTCCATCAACCCTGCGCCAGTATGGCGTCCAACAAGGCCCCCCCAGCTGTAGAGGCTCACGTCCATGGTTATCGTGATGCGATCCGGTTCCCAAAGTTCGGATCCTCGACTTAGGGACGGAGACAGCCACCACCTCAGGGACCAATGAAGGCCCGGGGACAGGAGGACCGGGTGTAGGGAGTTGCTCATGCGTTGGCACTGGTACAGAATGAGTGTCCATTGAAGTGTTCGGGAGTGTAGACGGGCCCAGGGTACTATTCTTATGCACGAGACCATCTTGCCCAGCAAGCGGGCCAAGGTCAGGATGGAACTGATCGACTTGCGCGGACGTGTCGTGTTAAGGCTTGAAGGTTTGCTAGACGTTCTGGGGAAAGTTGAACAAATCCCGCCACGAAGTCTATCACCATGCCCAGATGCAGGATTTTCGTCGAGGGCGAGAGATGGCTCTTAGGGAAATTGATAGAATACCCTAGCGACTGTAACGTCTGAATGGTTAGGTTCAAGTTGTGAATTGTGTGAGTGCGGGACCGTAGCAATGGAGTCCACCGGTTGAGATTGCAGGTGAGCCGCAAAGGCTGCCAGGACCTTCGTGAACGTGCAAGGGGCAGAGGCTAAACCAAATGGGAGGGCCCCATCATTGGCAGTGATGTCTCTTGTGGGAAAAGCGAAGGAATCTGCGATTCCTGAGGGAGGACATTTTGAAGCACCGGTAGATCAGGTAAGAGTTTAGGCGCTTCAGGTCCAGGATTGCCCTCCATCCCCCCGAGTTCTTCAGGACCACGAAGAGGTTGGAGTATAGGCCCAGCCCATACTCTTCCTCTGGGACCGGTTCCACAGCCCGGATCTCTAGCAAATGTTGGATGGCTAGACTTGTTAGGCGCCGCCGAGCCGGATCCCGAGATGGGGAGAAGGTCCTGAAGAGAGTCGGGGAAGGGAGAGAAACTCCAGCTGAAGGCCGTCCCTGATGATGGACCCGACCCAAGCATCCGACATTATCTGGTCCCACTGATCCGTGAAGGACACTAGGCGGCCGCTGATGGGCTGTCTCAGATTGGAGTCATCTCCCTCTGCCGAAGGGGCGGCCACACACACACACACACACCCCGTGAAAGGGCTGCTTGGACCTGCCTGTCAGGCCTGTAAGGAGCGTACCGCTGTTGTCGATAGTCCGGTTCAGGAGGACGGTAAAGAAGAAGACGACCTACGGTAAGGAGCCGGATGGGAGTTCTGCTTCTTGGTGTTAGAGGGTAGGACCTTTTTCTTGTCCTTGTTCTCCATGAGAATCGGGTCAAATGATTCCCCGAAGAGATTGGGGCCGGAGTAAGGGGCCGCTGCCACATTCCATTTGGACTTGTTGTCCATTTGCCAGTTGCAATAAGAGGTGCCACGATGTTACTGAGGTGGACAAAGCCCAGGAAGCAAATTTGATAGAGTCTAAAGTGGCATCAACCGAAAACTGTGTAACCAAGATAATTTTGGTGAGGTCTTGGTGAAGACGCTCATCCTGACTTGGGATGCGGTCCTGTAATTGACGCAGCCACATAACCATGGTGTGATTAAAATAGGAAGCTGCAGCAGCTGATTTAATGGCCCAGGCGGACGCATTGAAATTCTTACGTAAAGTAAGTTCCGCACGCTTGTCCTCAGGCTTTACTTTGTCAGCCACATAACCTGAGACCACGGTAGAAGTGTTAGTGAGAAGGGCAATGGGGGTATCCACTGTTGGCAATTGGACAGCCTGGGAGAAAGACTGCTCCATATTATAGAAGCGGCGGTCGTTACTCCCAGGATTGGGCAAAGAAGAGCCCACTGGTTCTTAACCACTTCCAGAAAGAGAGGAGGGGCTGGAACCTCCTCCTTATCTGTATTGGGATTGATAAACACAGCCAAGTTGGGGTCCCTATGTTGGGAAACAGGTGGAGTTCCAGTACCAATCTGAGTAGTCTTCTTCGCCTTATGCAGAAGAGGCTTAAATGCCGGGGGCGCAAAGAGACCAGAAAAGGCTGGGGGATCAGGAGGGACGGTGTCCTTGTCCTCAGAAAACCCCAAGTCTGGATGTGTCACCTCCCCTAATACTGAGCCCTCGCTGACCACTGATGGAGAAGGGGCCCTAGGTGGACCCTGACCATGGGCAGAGGAAGGAGACCTAGGATGCCTGGAATCAGAATGAAGTCTTGCCACCCCTTGTGAAGATCGCTCTCTCTGTGAAAGGCTGAGGCAATGCCCTTGGAGATTGCTGAGGAAATGAGTCTCCTGATACTTTCAGGTAGGAGCTCTAGATCCTCCAGCTCCTCCTCCGAGGGCACAAGGGCAGCAGGACCTTGGGGTGCCAGGTGTGAGGTCGGGAGATAATCTCTAGACCCCCCCTTCCAATGGATCCCTGCCCCCTTCCCTATACGCTCTCGGAGAGATGGGGGGGAAGGCGAGGCCACCTGTCTGTGAGGCCTAGCAGGGGAGACAGAAGAAGAGGAAGGGCTGAAGCCTCTGGAAGGTGAGGCAGAGTTGAGATAACTGGGCCTTACTGGGGATCTGGATCTGCCAGGAGAATAGTGCCTGGTAGCCTGAGCTAGCCTTTCGGCCCTGGCCACTTGTTTCTCCAAGGCTCCCTGTCTTCTTAGCTCATCCCTCACAGCAGCTCTAGAGGGCCACTGGTCAGCAGATGGTCTGATAGCCGCTGCCCTAGTTCTCATTCTGCCCTGGCCTTCCTCTGCCACCGCATTGTGGGTGCTCACTGAACCCTGCCCCAACTCGGGAATTATGGAGGCCACACCCCACTCACGTGTCTTAAGCCTGGTGGTAGACTGTTCAGGGTACCGCCAGCCTCGATTAATGGCCGCGTTGCGGACTTAGGGCACTGGATAGCTGCCTGCCGGCCTCGATTAATGGCCGCGATGCAGGCCTCTGCTGTAGAAAATGGCCGCTTCCACGAGGTCGCTCCAAAATGGCCACCGTGCCTCATGGCAAGAAGGAGAGGCTGCCTGGAAAGTTGGCTCTGAGGCAATGGCCTCCCAGCGAGCCGAGTCCTCTGCTCTTTGTTTTTATATTCTTTTAAAGCCGCGGCTGTCCTCTCAAGCCGCGGCATGGTATCTCCGAGCTGCGGTGGCTGTCTCAATGAATTATGCGGCTCTCTTCGCCGTGGCAAAGTTCTGAAGCCACTGCGAGGATTTTGAGGCTGCGGCAGGACTTTAAAGCCGCGGCAAGCTTGTTAGAAGGCGTGGCGTTTTTTTGGAGTCGTGGCGAGGCTTTTGAGGCCGCAGCAGGACTTTGAAGCCGCAGCAAGCTTGTTAGAAGGCGCCGCGTTTTTTGGAGTCGCGGCGAGGCTTTTGAAGCCGTGGCAAGGCTGTTAAAACTGCAGCGCTCTGCAGGCAGTTACTGGGCAAAACGAATGCCTACCTGAAGCCTCCAATTCTCTCTCTCTCTTTCGGCTGCGAACGGGAGCCTATCATCCCTGCGCCACCAGGGATTGGGCAGAGCACCCCCCAGGCCCAGAGGTAGGAGGCCAGGTCTCTCCTACCTCCTTATGAGAACTGACAAGGCAGACTCTGTGGCCAGCAGTCCGAATTTTGAAGAATTTAGAATATCCAATTAACCGAATCCAATACTATAATTCCAATAATTAAACAATTCAATACCTCAAGGAGCCAAACTAGTACTTGGACCAAGAGACTAAGGAAACTGGGAGCAAATAGGGAAGGAAGGTACTTTTAAGAAAATTCCCTCAGTCTCTGGACCAATCAGGCTGTGACTAAACCCAGCTGTAGCCCCTCTAGTCGTATCTACAGGAAAATTCTAAAATTCCTTTACATTACAGTGAAATATCGCACACTGATGGGTTTCCATTATTTATTAAACCCACAGACCCCCAAAAAACAACCCACCAAATCCTGAACTGAACTTTAAGAACATTCGGCTTTCTTTGCCTTATTTCTAAAATTTTTGATCGAAAACACCTTGAAAGTAGCCCTCTTATATCTAGAGGAGCATCTTATAAACAGTGATAACACAATGAAAACGAAACTAAAACACCCACTCTCAAAATCCTATGCCAGTTTTCCCCTCTTCTCCTGTACAACACAGCTGAAAATATATTTATCTCACCATTGCAGCTTTTAATGACATAGAATCCATACTGGGTACATTAGCCAAGGGACCCTAACATTAAAGGAGAGGTAAATAAATGAATAATTACACAGAATCAGTGTTTTAATAAAATCAAACCAAAAACTATTTTGCAACAAGCCCTAAAACTGTAGCATACTATGGATATTTATGGACTCATGCAATGATTATAGCAACTGAATTTTGGAGAGGGCAAGTGTCACAAATCTCTAGATCAAAATTTGAAGTTAGTAACTTACTTATCTGGTGAAAGGAAACCAAATTAAGAGTGCTAAACAGACAGTTATTGACTTTATGGAGGACAACTGATGTATGTCCGCTGACTAATAATATTTTTGTGGGTCTATTCATGAAGAATTGTCTCATGGAAAGGAAAGAAGAATATGATTTTTTTTAAAGGTTCATAAAGCAAAATAAAATGTGAATTGAGGAAACTTTAGGTAGAAAGAAAGTACAATCTTAAAAAAAAGAGAGGGAAAAGATGATCATTCAGGCAATTTGTGAGAATTTAGAATGCAGGCCATGTGATTAAAATTCCAGATGATCAAAGCTGGGAGATCAGGCAACTCTCCTAATCACCAGTTTTAAGAAGGTCAGCAAAACACATTACTTACAGTAGCCTGGACCACTTTATAGCAATAAACTAGAATGTGAGTTATATAATTCTGTAGTATGACTTATTAAACAAACCAACAAAAGCAAAATTGAGTATATCACAATCAAAAAACTCTTATCAGCTTATGAATTACAAAGTTACACTATTTTCCACAAAGTGGCTTGGTGTTCTAAAACTAAAATAATGTATTTCTTTTCATTATTCAAAAACTGTCAAGGACACTAGTTAACCCCTGCTTATCTTTTTGAATGGGAGGTTAAAAAAACCCAATATGAAAATTACAAAGTAAATTCCTGGTCATATGTGGGTTAACTAAATGGAGACAAATCTACCTAATACAAGTTAAAACTTTCAAGCTCCACACACCAAAATCCAATCTATTCTTTTAAAAATACCACTGCAGCTGTGTCTTTTTCAGGTAGATCAGGGCCTCATGACTGCTTTAAAAACATACTTGTTGACATCCCTTTGAGGTCTCTTAAAATCTTATGAATAATCTATCTTCCTCCCAGCGTGTTTAAGATTGGGTCCATTTGGAGTTACTTTTTATTAAATAATTCTATCTGTAAGCCTTATTTCATTTGGTTGAAGAACAGGTTTAAGAGTATGAAAATAGAAACTATATTGCCCAAACTAATTTCGATAACATGAAATTGGGTCTTGTCTCTCACCAAAATTTCAAAAGTCTTAAGATATTTCTGTTCCAACAAGAACTTGCTTGGTTATTGATTCTGAAATTCTGAATTGTATTTATTTCAATATATTAAACTAACTCTATAATATATTGGAGCATGACGATACCTCATTGATGGAGGAATGCAAGTAATATTAAGAGAAAATAAATAACTCAGGAAAAGCATAAAACAACAAATGCAAGATAACCCTGTCTTAACAGTTTTTGTTTAGTGTTAAGAAGAGGGTGAGGGAAATTCCTGGAGGCTTTCAAGATTCTGTCATGATTATGCCAATAAAGAAAAATAACATTCCTAAAATCTTTACTCTGTATGCTTTCCTCACCTGGCCTTCCTTGAAGGGCTGGTCCTTGCAACGTAATGTGCTTGATTGCATTTGGCTCATTATAAATAAAGTAGCCAGAAATAGATAGCCTTCCATTAGGCCATGCTTGCAATTATGATGAATTTGCTCCAACAAGCAAGGATGCTAAGCCGAATTGAAAGCAATGATTTCACTAGCTTACAAATGTAAACTTATTTGAATATATTAGTGAAGGATGAGAGAAGAAAAGAAGTGAAAGAAACAAAGAGTGAAAGTAGAATACTGCAGGAAGAGAAAGGACAAGTGTGTATGAAAATGGATTAGAAGATGGGAAGCCACCCAGAAGATGGGCAGCTATATTGTTTTAAATAAATAAACCAACAAATAAGGTAATCGTACCAAAGAATGAAAATGGATACAAGGAAAGTGGTTACAGAATGCTGTTTAGAATAGACACAAAAGTGTTATGCTACAGAGTGCTTTAGGTCTATGAGTGTGAATATAAAAAGAGTTTATTTTTATTTCATTATAGAAGCAACCAGCTTGAATTATGGAAAGTTTTGTGAGTGTGCAGCTGAAGGCTGGTTGTTAAACTTCCATGATGGAAATAAAGTATCTATGAACATAAATGGAATGTTTAGTGAATGGTTTAACATTGAGTAGGCCCTCAGTTAGGTATACACAAAAATAATTGTTCAAGGTATTTATGGATAAACATATAAAGAATGCTTGTAGCAATGGAACAAATGTGTTTGTAGAGGCATGAATATACTGTACATGCACTTTTGCACACAATTTAAAGTGTTAGCTGAGGACTCAAAATTATTTGTAAGAAACTTGGGGAAATGTTTATTATTAGAATGGAAAAATCGATAGAAACATTGTACTATATATATGAATTTAGCAGAAAGTTGGTAGACAATATGTGTCCAGATGTAAGGAATTAATGTTTATCAAAAGAAGCAGAAATGGCTTTGTATAAGAGCATGGGATTGCCATGAAGGAAAGGAGAAATCCGTACAAATTATAGTTAGGTGGCACTGGTGAGCATATTACTTATGTGTATGAATATGCTTCAAACAATTGGCAGCTATGAAAAAAATATGGAGAGAGATAATGAATTGTGTTGGTATAAATCAAATTTAGCTCTATTTTTTCTTCTTACCTCATGCCTTTAATTTCTTTGACTTACTATTTCTTACTCTCTTTCTAGGTTTTGCAACATCGTGCTTGTCATGAAAGGAAACAGTATGATGGGTTTTGCATGTTATGTAATTATAGCCATGCACATAGCAACCCCTTTTTGAAACTAAGGCTTTCCGAAAGAATTATCCTTCCTGCTAACGAAAAAGAAACCAGAATTCCGAAGTATCTATTTAGATCCCAACTAAATATAGTAGACTTACATTTGCAGTTCAGGGTATCTGACTGAAGGGAAATATTGGCTGAACAGCTATAGGAGTTTCCAAGTAACACAAATATGCAATCAAAAATAAGCAATCCAGTACGTCATAATTGTCGGTAGCAGGTTTCTTAACCATGAATATATTTTGTAGTCTAAAGATATTCATATGAAAAGCTTAAATGTTAGGCAAAACACATGAAAAGAGACTTGTCAGAAATGAGCAATATACTCAGATTGAACACCCAAGAAGCAGATGCAGAAAGATAAAGATCTTAGCGAGGAATATGGGAGGCAAGTCAAAAAGAAAAAAAGCACAGCAATTAAAGTATTGAAGCAGGCAAGAGGTGATGGATAGATGATTTTTCGTTATTTTGGTATTGTTTTGATTTTATTCTCTTTTCCTCTCTTTTTTCTTTCATTTTTTGTAGGTAGGTGACATGATTAGAAGTTAGGTAGGATAGAAAGAAAATGGTTTTAACAAAGGATGATATGATTAAAAGTGAAAATAAGAGATAGAAAGAGAAAAGGGGAATATTAGTGAATACACTTTTATATAAGAGCAATAATTAGAGAAAATATGTAATAATCAAATAGTGACAGATTGCAAATTTATATAAATATGTATTGCTATTAGAAATATATAAATTGGTTGAAAGTTATAACTATAACTAATGCTATTAGTTTTATTTGTATTAGAATGTATGACACCAAGGTGCCACACTGTTCACGCAATGATGTTTGTAAAAGAAAGTATATACACACACACACACAGAGAGAGAGAGAGAGAGAGAGAGAGAGAGAGAGAGAAAGAGGGAGAGAGAGGGGGGGAGAGAGATATGAGTATTGATATTGATAGTTTCCAAAATTATTGCTCACCTGTTCTGTCTTGTGTTGCTGTACCATGTTATAAATATAACTTAGACCCACTCTAGTTAATATGTAAGACGCTTGTTCATTTATGAGGGTATCCAAATGTGCTTCAATCTAAAATAAAGAAAGCGAATTTTTCACATTGCAAAGTATTTACAATTATCATATGTAATTTATTAATTTTTAAAAAAAATGATAATGAGTTTGTGTAAGTTACATGCCATGAGTCTATGGATATGTAAATTCAATCTCCCAGCTAGAGTTTATGGTGTTTTGAATTGTACTATTTTTTTTCCTCAATCATTTTACACATGTTGCAATGACATTTTGCACAAGCTGACTAGTCAAAAAGTTAATAGTGTAAAGATTTTTGGGCCCTGTGTTTGGAGATGAAGCAAACATCAATGAAGAATGCACAGTCTTTAATTTAAAAAAATGCAACAATGTTGTTAAATTAATTGCCAAAGAAGAAATAAGAGGAATACATAAATGATAAATTGTATTTTTCACTAACATAATTTTTATCAAAACCCATGCATGTCCAGCTTGTAACATAAATGTAAGATTGTAAATGTCTGCTATTCTCCAAAATGGATGGGAAGTATGTTTTAGATTCAGTATATCATCATATACTGATATTCAGTAGATATTCATCATATCTATTATTTTTAATATCACAGGCTCTGTTCGGATAGTATCATAGTGTAGTTAGCTGAATTGTTAGCTGAATCTATTGTCTACATAGGCATCTTCCTATCTTTGCATTTTGACTGAGTTTGGAAACAACAATTAAAGTTAGGGAAGGGCAAACTCTTCTGTGCATCAAACAGCTGTTTTGAAATAACCTAAGCCCAGATTGAAATATGCATGTTTCAGACAATATATAGGACAAAATGTGGGTCTTTTTTTCTGGGTAAAAAATGAAATAGTTACTTTGGTGGGGGAGGGGGAGTGAGAGCAGGACAAAGGCAAGCCCCAAGGTTTCCTTGCTGACATCATCAGGGGAGGGGGATCAAAATGGTATTGGGAAGATTGGGGTCTAAAGAGGCTGGTGGGGTTTTCTGTGCCCAGGTATCATTAGGAGCTGAGAGGAGACAGAGAAGGTGTAAGAGATAACCACCATTACATAAATATCAGCTTAGTTCTTTAAGAGACCATGGGGTTAAGAAAAAACCCTCAAGACTGCCCCCTAGATTCTTCTTAGTATAAGAAGGGAGATAATCCTTGTCAGACTTTTAAGAGAATGTTATTGTACCTTATTGTAAAGAATCAGGAAGATGACTTTAAGAAAAATAGGCAAAAAAGTTATATACAGTAATAGGCAAGAACTGTTATATATGCAAAAACAGTAGGAATATTCTTTAAGTCCCAGGAAACAAGATGGAAGTATCTCAGGCAGACTTCTTCCTGATTCATTGGGCTATAACAGGGTGAATAAAGCATAAAAATAATTGGGTTTTAAAGATTCTGTTACCATACTTTATCTCAATAAAGTACAGCCTTACTCTCCCTTTTGGAGTCTGATCTATCCCAAGGGCTGACACCTTAAAAGTAAAACAAGGTGCCAATTGCTCGTGTGAAGTTTGCTTTCTGATGTTGTCTACTCAAAGGGTGGGCAGGAGGGAAGGCACTGCAAAGTCTGGAATGCAGGAGACTGAAGATAAATCACTTGGAAGAAGGGGGAAAAGAATGGAAGATGTGCCCTAACCTTGTGCTACTAACTGTGAAACAATACCAGGATCCTTCTAGGTTTCGTTTCACCCAAAACCAAATCTTCACTTTGTCAACAAAACATTTAATCAGAACTTTTAGGACATGGTGGTTCATTTGGTTTAATCATGACTAAAACAAAGGAAGAAACCATTGCACAGCAAGCTAAAAAGTTGTTTGCATCTCGGCTTAATAGGCTGCTACAAATGTGATTTAGTAAAGTTAATTGTAGGATAGACATAACCAGATAAACTCTTTAATTCAACCATCTATTGCCAAACACAGTTCAATGATACCTGGTCCTCCCACCCATCTCACAACTGGATCTAGGAAAATCTAGGAATTTCATCTAATTATAATATAATATAAAATGTTTAAAAATCAAGAAACCATCTAGTAAATTATCCACTGGATGGCAACTGCAATTTATGTGCGCTGTCATTTTAAAAAAAAAAGCAGCTTGCAAATATAGCTCATAAAATTTACGTTTCACTGCTTTGCTGCATCGGGGTTCTTAACCCCCATTAATGATTTTTTTTTGGTGGCTGCATGCACCAGAGTGTTTACTTTAAATATAAAGCTGTGAGGATACACACATTTAAGAAGATTGTGTTGTATTTATTCCCTGTTAATGGTTAATGGCAAAGAAAACATCAGAAGATTGACTTTGGACATTTACCTGATATTGTAACATTTCTAGCCTTTTATCTGTGAATTCAAACAGAGCCAGCATTGTCTTCATCATATGAAGTGAATTCACCATGAAGGTTGCCATGTCAGCAGACCCCAAGTTACTGGCAGACATAGTACACATCTGCAACAGAGGATCCAGCACACAAGACAGAACCTAGAAGAAAGCAGGAAGAGCAATATACTGACTCAGAGCAGCCCTTGGGTATTTTCCCATTCTATTACTCCCCAAAAGAAGGAAGCTAATGCTGGGGGGGTGGGGGGGGGTGTTTGCCGACCTTTGAACACAATTTCAGATCTTATAAATAAGCACTGCCAGCCATTTGCTATTCTAATTTCCACATTTCAATCCCAGTGTGTTTGCCAGCCGCTTATGCAACCTCTTCTACATTTAGTCATGCTTTATTTGTTAATGTCAGAAAAGGATGTTGCATAGGAAAGTTGCGTAGGCATAGTCAGTCCAAAGCAGAAGTGATAAAAACATAGATAGCGGATGATGCTTGTTGGTGAGGCTTGCAGTGTCCAAGCTATTCTGGGGGGTGGAGCTTGAGGGAAGGTTCAAGTTGCAAGAAATTAAGGTAAATTAAGGTAAATGTTCAAAACAACTACCTTAATTTACCTTAATTAAGGTAAATGTTCAAAACAACTACCTACTCATTCAGCACAGAGACAACACAGGCTGCTGGCCAAAGTTGGCTATCCTTTCCCCCATTGGAAAACTCAACAAACATCGACCAAGTTTGCCATTTTTAAGACAGTGGGCTTTTCCCACTCTGAATGGGGTCAGTATGTTTCTTCCAAAACTTGAATAGTGGTTCATCGTATGTCTGACCTAATCTTATCATTTCTTGTTTTGAGGTGTTAAAAAAATCACCATGGCCATTAAGTGAAACTTAAGGTTGTTGAGCGAATACTAAGACTATTGTTCGCTATGAGGTGTTTTGGCCAAAAAATAGAAATGCCAATTTTTGGCCAAGAAAATATATTAAATCACAGTGCTGATGATAGCAGGATGCTGCAAACACCTATAAGTGTAGGCCAGTGGTCAAGCATTCAAAATCTGCTCACATGACTGGGGTGGGGTGGTTGTAACTCTGGAACTGGGTTTTAAATACTTTGGGGGTAGTGGGGGTCTGCTGTAACTTTGAACAGTCGCTAAGTGACTGGTCGTATGTCAAGGACTACCTGTAGCCCAACTTACAGAACTTAAATTTTAGAAAATGAGTGTTAAAACCAAATCTGCAAAATGTACTTCAAACAAGTTTGAAAACAGGCTATTTCTTGAAGGGGGAAAAAAAGATCATATACGTTATTAATTCTAGAGACTCTCTCATTTAGCTTTCAAAATGAGCTTAGAAAAGTTAGCATCCACCCAACAAATGCCTGTATTGTATTATAGGCTTATAGCTCTCTTCCCGAGTTTAGAGGACAGAATATCGGAGTAGCCTGTTCTCTGCTTTTGTAGCCAGAGTGGCAAGCTTGGCATTTAATTCAACTTAGTTCCTTGGTAAGTCTAGCAGATACAGCCAACGTTTGTAGAAAGGATTAACTACTATTACTGATCAAATTTTAGGCAGTTTCCTTTTTTGAGAGATAAGTAACATATACAATCTGAAATAGTGAAACAAATGCTGCCATCTTTTCCACATCCTTAGTGAAATGGTTGGTGATTAGCAGGGTTACATTCAGAGGTGGTATTCAGCCGGTTCTGACCGGTTCAGATGAACTGGCAGCAGAAATTTTAACCAATTCAGAGAACCGGCAAATACCGTCCCTGGCTGGCCCTGCCCTGCCCTTTGCAGGAGTCCCCATGCATCCTGTTTTGGCTCTCAGGTAAGTGCAGAGCCGAAAATGGGAGGCACTCACCCAATCACATGACAATCTGGCCACGCCCACCAAGCCACGCCAACAGAACCGGTAGTAAAAAAATTTGAATCCCACCACTAATTACGTTCATACACATAAGATGAAATGAACATTACTTTACTTGTCCAAAGTCTGTTTGACGAGTATCCAAAGGAATAACACAAGAGTCATGGGATGACAAGACTTCACGCAGCAGAGCAAGTGTTTGATTCAGTGTAGGACTTGGACCAAGGTCTGCAGGTGGCAGTTCAACCTACAAAAGGAAGCAGAATATCTGAGTTCAGAAGATGTCTTTACATTGAAGCATAGGTACACAGAGGAACAGAAGAGCAATCACAAACTCCGCAAATGAATCTATTATGGTTTATTAGAACAATGTTCTGCAATCTGGTGTCATTTAAAAGATTTGGGCTTCAACTCTAATAATTTCCAGCTTATGTCACTTTTCAGTTTGGGAAGACAATGGAGTATACAACATGAAAACGGTTACACATACTTGTCTATCTGCAATTTTTGTAATCTACTCCAGTCCAAAGACTCTTGTCATCACCTAGACAAGCAAATATGAAATCTTTAAATCTAGAAGATTCCAGATTGGGGGAAAGAAATTACAACTTGGAGTATGTCAGCAACAATCCTTCAAACTCCTGCCTACTTTGAAAGAAAAGAAAGTGGAAAAAAAGGGAAGCCATGTTGCCAATGACAGTCAATCAGGTTCTGCACGTCTTCAAACAGCCCACCCCAAGTTGCCCTTGCTATGGGTGCCACCTCTGTAAAAATAGTAGCTAGAGTGTAGAAGCAAATTGGAAAACAGGATAGATAAGACTTGTGACTGACAAGCGTGCTGATTGACACAAGAAGCGGAGGTATGTAATGCATAATAAATGAGTTCGGGATAAAACATAGATCAGGTTTCCCAAATTATTGAGCAAAGGATTTGTTGGTGACTAAGACTGAAGTTAGCCTTTTGCAGCCCTATATATTTAGCAGAAGAATATGTATGCAAACTGTTTTTCAAACAGACCTTATCCAGCAGTTTACTCGCATGGAGACTCAAACTATTGAAGAATATCTTTTTGCTCAAAAGGTGCATCTCTTCTATCGTAGTTAACAGCATGGCTGCACTGTTTCCCATGATATTACTGAAATCAAAAATAAAAAGTATGTGTGAGAGACAGGAAATAAGAGATTTTATTCGATTCAGGAATTAACAGATGCAACTATTCCATTTAGGAAGAGGCTTTTTTTAAAAGGCCATTTATATTTTAAAAATACCATGCCTTGCAATAAAGAAAAGTTGTCTCTCCCCTCAGTTCTTCCTTTCTATGTTTCTCAAGAGCCAGAAGGAAGTTCACCCTGGGAAACTACCATGTCATCATGAAGCAAGACCATGACTGAAGCTGGGAGAAAGTTGCCAGGGCAAAAAAACACAATAAGCAGCACCGTCTCCATCCCAAGCTAAAGCAAACTCTGCTCATCTTTAAACAGATTTAAAGGATACTGAGACAAATGAGCACCCCCTCAGAAATTCATTAGGTAAAAAACAAAGTTCCCTTTCTCCTCAGAAAAAAAGAAAAGTGGGATATAATCAGGGTAGAATTTCAGATCTGAACCAAGAGAGACTTTTTTTTTTAGTATTTTCCTCCAAGTGCTTGGTCTGCTTCCCCTCACCCCACTGGATCAACCAAGTGTGGATCAAGTGTAGATCCATTGGTTGTGACAGAAATTGACCAATTGGCTTGTCACCCAAGCCTTATATAGCAGGATGAGACAGAATGACTGGCCCAAAGTCACCCAGCTGGCTTTCATTGCCTAAGACAGGACTTGAATCCACAGTCCCCGGGTTTCTAGCCTGGTGCTTTAACCATTAAGTAAAACAGCTCTCTAAAACTCCATCCTAAAAATCTGTCTTGTTCAGTGATGCAGGAATATATTTTACATCATTTGCCAAATTTATCAGTTGAGGCCTAAGGGCTGCCCACCATTCTCCTCTTAGAGGCCTCTCCTAGATGGCTATGGAGAAGCTGTCTTTTCCCAAATCACATAGACCTATCTCCAATTCAGTGGTGGGTTCTAAAATTTGTTACTATGGGTTCTGTGGGCGTGGCCAGGGGGCATGTGACGGAGTGGGTGTGGCCAACCTGACATCATTCATGCACATTCAGTCACATGACACTCCCCTACGAAGCCACACCTACCAAAACAGTGGTGAAAATTTTTGGGATTCCGATGGAGAGAGGTGGGGGGGGGGGGGGAAGAGAGGTGAAAACCTCCCAAAAATAGACCGCCAGTGCATTTAGGGTGTGGAAAAGCCATAAGTTTCCTAGAAGGAATCAAAGCATTCAACTTTGCAGCCCGGAGGTCACATCTGTATTTATAAATCTGGCAGGCAAGTGGGGGGGGGGGGGGCAGGGAACAACGAGAAGGGTAGGAGACAGGAAATAATGCAAGCGGAGGAGCTGGACTGTGCAAGCAGGAGGGAGGGAGGGAGGGAAGAAAGTTCACCCAATCCTGGCTCAGGACAAGGGGGGGAGGAGGAACCGGCTGCAACCCCTCAAACACCACCAGGTGCGGTGGGGGCCGTGGGAAATCACAGAGCCTGGATTGCACGTTTGCGCTTGTGCCCTGCAGTCACAATATTGTGACCCAAAGGACCATAGAAAGAAAATTCTAGATTGTATCAACAGATCCTGCACCAATCGTAACAACCCTGAAGTACTAAATGTTGTTAGTTTGTTACATTTATTTTATGTCTTTTCTCCAGAAGTTCAAGGTGGCCTCCTCTATGCCCCAGCCAATTCAACCACCGCCTCTCCTTTTCAGGCAGGTACCTCTTCCTCTTACAAGTTCGCCTTGGCTGGGCTGAGCTCTTGCTCGCTTTAGCCACTGTTCATTGTCTCCGCTGCCACCCTGAAATGCCCGCCTCATCTCGCCTCTCCGCAGTGCGTCTAGGCTGAGGGGTCACAAACAGGCAGGCAGCGGGGCTTGCACTCTGGCTACCACCAGCTGCCCTCAGCAGCATGCAGAGGGTTCTACGCCCTCACTCCAATCCGGGTTCCTCCTATTGCATTCCGTTTTCCTGCCTTTGGGTGGAGGGAAGCGTGCCCTACACGACATCCTGGCTCTATGCTCTACTGCCTGCTTGACTGGGCGCCTCCCGTTGCCACTGCTCAAATTGCCCATTGCAGGAATTTGAAGAAGCTGCGTGACTCCTCTGCTCCATCCGAAGGCACGAAAACAGAAGGCAGGGTGAGCGTCTGAGCGGACCAGTTCAGGGGTGTGGCCAGCCAGCTGTCACTACCAGTTCGGCGACCCATGCCCAAGTACCACTACTGGTTCACCCGAACCGATCCGAACCAGGAGCAACTAACTCTGCTCCAGTTCAATGGGAGATTGAAGTATATGGCAACAGTGAGGTATCTAATGGGATTATCCATTGAGGTTCCATAAAGTCCAATATTGTCACTGATACTGTTTAAATATGATCAAAAACTGCTAAGTGCTGATGGCATCAAGCTATGTAACAACATTTCTCAATGCCAGATATTACATTGCAGTATAGAGGCACTGTGTTATACTACAGTGTAACCCTTGAACACAACCAGTTCTTCCCAAAACCATCTTTTAAAAGTTTGCTTACCTAATGGTGTGATGATAAAATTTGAGAAGATTAGAAATTTTATACAGAAGGACTGCACCAGGTTCAGCTATAATCACCTGTTCAATTCGAACCTAAAGAAACATTTTAAGAACATATTGTTGAAATACACACTTCCTCTTCAAGAAAACATAATGTACAATTTTAAGATTACAGTATTCCTTTTAAATACTGCACATTCATTATTCAATTTTGTTTCACATAATAATAAAAGATGCATTTTCCTTGGGAAATAAGCAATCAACGAAGTTCCTTTTTATGCAAGTAAATATGCTATTATTTGTAAACTGCTTTTTTGTTCCTTGCTTCTTAACATATGGGGCCGATGCAGTTTTAATCTCAAAGGCTTTCATAAAACCAAACATTTCACCTTGAGTGGCCGGCAAACCCCTTCTGTGATGTGCCCAACTATTTCTTGCATATTTTCTTCCACTCCTGAAAATAAAAGCAGTGCACATTAGAAACAGGAATGTTAGTTCCTGTCATTTAGAAAAAAGAAATGCAGCCACTGTCTTTCCCCCCAAACAGTGCTTCTCCTAAAGTGGTAACGATTCCACATTCTTCCAGCAGCACATACAGTAGCTTCACCCCGTATGTAATCTTTAGGACAGAAAAAACCCCGATGAAATTCCCCTCCTCGGAAGATCCCAAACCCACAATTCTTGGCTTTCTGCAATACCTTCTGTGGTTATGTGTTTCAAGAGAGCCTCCAGGTGCTCTTTTTCGGAAGCAGTAGCCTGATGCAGCCAAGCCAACATGTCTCCCACATATCTAAAGCCAAAAAAATATATAATTCTATTAAAATGAAGCTTGCTATTCATAGTAATTAATGCTATACAATGTGCAATGCCACAAGTAAGGTACCTCAAAGGATCGTGTGAATGCATTTCAATAGGTCGAGGTGTTCCTCCTGGACCTCCTCTAGTAAGAGCATCTATAAAGCCGCGGACCACAGCGCTTCTTCTGGCTGTTCCAAACTCATCAAGAGTATATCTACAATGTAAAAGCAACTTGGATATAAATTCTAAACAGCAAATTGGGGGGGGGGGGAGGGGGCAAAAAAAGGGGGGGAGAAAAGGCTTAGAAACTTTATTAATTGATTTTTACTCATAATATGTTATAAAAGTGTAATGTGATTGGAAGATTTTTGAAATAGCTAACAAATGCCATTATGTGGTTGTGTTTTTAAGTATGAATAGGTTCAGGCAGAAGCATGTTCAAATAATGGTAGTCAAATGAGAATTGTGGTATATTGATGGTAAGATACATAAAGATTTTTTTATTTAAAGTGTATAATCTATTAGGAACTACAAGTAATGACTATGGAAGAAATGCACGAAAGTTATTTGTAACCAACCGACACGCTTTCTACAAGATGTATTGAAGGATGATTCTTTTTTTGTGTGTTTTTGTTCAATTAAAATAAAAAAATTCTTTTAAAAAAAGTATATCTACAACGAGAGAAAAAAATATGGACTTACAAGTTATGGGCATTTTAGTTGCCCTCCTTAGTGATCAAAGTGCCTTGGTTTATGGAAATGCAAGAATATTATGCATAAAATTCCACTGCCTAGATAATTTACCAGCAGATGCCCAACACCAACGTATTTCTAATGGCCACAAAATCATGCTTTTTGTTTGTCATGCTTCAGCATGCAAACTGCGACTTACGTTTTAAAACATAAGAAAATAAATTATTCATTCTGTTTCAACTATCATTTTCGTTAGGATTCAATATAAGATGGGAAATTACAGAAATTACACAAACTAGAAAACATAGGCATTCAGGCCACTATCAAATTGCCTGAAAACAAGTAAAATGATTTGTTTACTTGCTTTAAATTAGTGGATAATAAGCCAACTGGAACAAGTTGTAACCATTATTTGTTCTAGCAATAGCCAGGACAATTCCAGAAGGAACATTTAAAAGAGCAAAGAAAGCTACAAAAAGAGAAAGGACTTTTATAAATTAATGCTTATATTAATAAAGAACACAATTCCACTTTTAATTCCATATTAATTCCATAATTCCAAATGTAATTATGTTTTAATTCAGCAGAAAGCATCTGTTGGAAAAACCAAGCCGGTCTATTCTTTGATTCAACCTCAAAATACTAAGTCTTTAAAAATAGCACAAGTCCCTTTATCTTTTTGAATGACTGCATTGTATGCTATATGTGAATATTACCTAATGCCTTATTGTTCTTGCAAAATGGATGAGGAGAACCGAAGGGGAAGTGACTGTAGTTTTGGTGAGAAACATTATCACTTCTACCCTTTGGAATCCTAAAAAAACCTTCACTTTTAATACTGGAATACATTCTAGTATTAAAAATGAAGGTTTTCATGAGAAGAAACGTCAATTTGGGACAAAAGTTAAGGAATTATATCTGAGGGAAATTCATCTTCATTTCTAAGATGCCTAAGGAATATACCTATCATTTTCAGTGAGGCCTGTATCAAGTGAGGTATATTGTATTAAGATAAGACAGCTGTTGACATGGTTGTGGTAGACATTCCAATATTGCCACCTTGTGGTAAATCTGAAATATATTTATATTCTTTTCACAAGGTATCTCATAATACCTAAATAATAAAGAATGCAGACCACATCATTAGACTTCTGGGCCATTTCTATGAATGCCTTAGTTGCGGCCTCTATAGACCCATAAAAAGTATCCCTAAAAGTAATCATACAAAGAGGAACCAAATGAAATAATTAGGAAGTAATCATATTAACTGCATTTTACTGTTAATTAAATTGAATTAAATTAAATTAATCATTCTTGACTTTTACATGTCCTTCTTCTATTTTTGGGTGATCTACAGATAAAAAATCTTATTCATCCCAGCTTCCCGGGGGGGGGGGGGGTTGAGGTTGGCAAATTGATGTGCCTCTATGAACAGGGAAGACAGCGTGGTGGCAAATACCAGTAGCCCGGCATTAAATCCAGAAGACTGCCCCCTTGTGCTCCAAAAGGCTGTTCCTCACAAGGAAGCTCACAGGTTTCCCATCCATCTGATTGCCAGACGCCATGGGATAGACAGTCACAGGTCAGCCTACATGGGTTTGGGCCCTCCACACTTTTATTTAAACACATTTGGAAGACATTTATTTTTTTAAGTTTAAAGTATTTTTGGAGCAGCAGAATAATCGAACTACTCAGTGAATATCCCGTTATCTTGGATTAAAGATAAGAGCAAAGAAACAATTTAAAGGATTTAAAAATAATTAAAAAGGAAAAGCCTGCCAAGAGTTTAAACTAAGAAAGTTTAAAACAAAGGGAATCTGGAATTATTGAACAAAACATTTCTGAAACAATTAAAACACTGAATATGTATTTCTCTGGGAAAGAGTTCTATTTGAATAGATTAGTTTTGCAAAACAAAAGATAAGGAAAGTTGCTAAAGCCCATCTGACTAAAGAATTATGGAATGTTGAATAAGTTTAATGATCTGGAACAGGGGTGTCAAACTCGATCATGTCGTGGGCTAGATTGTGACATCACAATGTTTTTTTGCCTTTGCAGAGCCGGGTGGATGTGGCCTGCGCAGGCCATATGCCACCCGCAAGCCGCTAGTTGACAGGCCTGATATGGAGAGAGAAAGAGAAAAGGAAAAAGAAAAATGTCTTTACTTTTATTTCCCCTTTCTCAATTGGAATGGCTCCTACTAGCAAAATAGTGAAACTTAACAGAGATGACAGAACAAGGTATTACACCTGAGACATTCCAAAGGATCTTTGAAGAACTGGGGGGAAAAGTTACAGCTACAATAACGGCATCAGTAACTGCTTACATGAATGTATTATTTAAAAGAGATCTGAAAGATGAAAAATAATTCTGAAGAATCTGCAGGACAACTGAATGGAGAAGTGAAACAAATTAAATTTAAGGTGAAAAATAAAGCAGAAATAATGGCATGAGAATAGAAATATCAAGTCAAGAGATGAGAAATAGGCAATGGACTATTACTGGATTGCAGAATCTTGTTTGAGACCAGGGGTTCTTAGAGATCAGCGATGAAAATTGTAAAGAAAGCATTATCGAGGTCTAAAAAACATTAAGATGAAAGGAAGATGATGTAGATAGAGATCAGGTCCTATGACCTTTTAATATCAGAGTAAGGATTGATTAAGCCAGAATACCATCTAAGGGAAACAAATTCAAAATTAACTTGTTTGACCAGGATAATAAGTGTTTTTATAAAACAATGGAAACCTTTTATGGGCTTTCTGCTGAAAATGGATTAATGACTGAGTTAATGACTTGGATTTGCCATTAGAAAAGGGTTGGATATGGGAAGAAGCGAAATATGCAATGTAACTCCAAAGGAGAGTTGCTTGTTTGTAACTGCAATTATGCCTACTAATAAAAAAATATTTTACAAAATACCCACAAACTCAAGTTTTTCCTCAACTTTAACAGTAAAGGTAGTTTTCGACCTATGACCTATGATCATTCATTTAGCGATTGTTCAAAATTATGAGGGAACTGAACAATGGTTACAACCAGTCCAAGGATTTCTGGTTGTCTGAGCATGTCCACAGCCATGTGATTGCAATTTGGCCACAGTTCACAGTTGCAGTTGGTTGCAGCACCCTGCAGTCCCATGAGCTCCTCTTGCAACCTTTCCGGATAGCTTCTCCCAAGAAAGTCAATGGGCAGGAAAAGTTGCAAATGACAGGAATAAGTCCGCCCCAATTCTCACTGCACCTCCCTCATACCCCTTACATACCCTCTTGCCCACCCATGCATTCTTCCCAACCTGCACACACACACACACCGAAGCCCATGCCTCTTAGGCACCCCTTTGCACCCTTGTGCACCCGCCCTGTCCAAACCTCTTGCACAGACCAACACTCTCATGTACATTCCTGACCTGTGCCTCTTGTGCAACCTCAAACATCATTCCTGATGTTCACCACTCACACCCTGTCATTCTCTTCCCTATCTGGCAGCAGCCACTACCCTACCTGCCAGTCTGGGGCTTGCAACTTGGGCTGGCTTCCCCACTGACTTTGGTGATTTGCCTGAATCACTTTCAAATCATTTTACCAGTGTTCTTTGGCAAATTCATGCATATTCTCAATGGTAGCCCTTGTTTCTTATTCTGGAGAAATTCTCTCTAAATGGTCACTTAGAATTGAGACCAACCTTATCACAAACACATACATCCCACCATAGTTAATTTTCTCCACATATTCATGCTGTGTGCTTAACTAAAGCAGAAACTTACTTATAGAGAACAGGCCTGTCTTGCAAAGCTTCCATTGCCTGAGCTAGAACTGGAGAAACGTCACAGGTTTCTTGTGTTAAAGCCCTGCATTCACCTGTAAACAAGCCAACAGTCTGATTAGTAAGGATTACTAACAGTATTAGTAAGGATTCAACAACATTTCTCTCCTCATTTCATTGGTAACACTGAATCCTAGAGAAAAGATTACATTTTTATAGTGTCCTTTCTTAGAAGCCACAGTCTAAATTCAGCTCAGCTGCCCTGGTGAAGTCTAGTTAAGATACAACTGTACTTTGCCACTCTGTCAGAAGCCCTCTGTATATTTAGGAGTAGTTGTCCACCCTTCCTGTGGGTACTTATTATGAAAAACACAGAGACAGCCACAAAGAAGCTGTGGAAAACACCATGGCTATATAAAACAAGCAAGGCAGGGATGCAGACATATTCTGTCTACAAACAGGCAACAAAACCAGACTTTTTAGAGAAACACAATTGCAATGGTTGTTCATGTCTAGAAGACAGAGAGGAAGAGTATGTCCAAATTGTCTTCAAGCTGAAAAGCAATAGAAACAAACCATCAATATAAAAACCACCAATTTAGGATAAGAGAACTACAATCTTCTTTAAAGAAGCCCCAGAGGCACAGTAGTTAGAATGCAGTATTGCAAGCTAATGCTGCCCACAGCCTGGAGTTCAATCCTGACTGCCTCAAGGTAGACTCAGCCTTCCATCCTTCTGAGGTCAGTAAAGTGAGTGCCCAGATTTGTGGGAGCAATATGTTGACATTGTGGACTGCTCGGAGAGTGCTGTAAATTGCTATGAAATGGTATATGTCTAAATGCTATTGTTATCTTCTTTAGATTACAGAATATATACTTCTAAACTCTGAAATTTAGGTAGATTATTAGGTACAGAAAAGTAGCGTTTGAGATTCCTAAACAGATTTCAGATCATAATAGTGTTATAATGGCACCAGCAAGTGCGAACTGATTTGCCAGAAATCGCCTTAACAAACAATCTTATACATTTTGAAGAAAATTGAGCATAGAGTAGTAGCTACATTTACTCATGCCATACACACTTCTAAAAGCCACCTATCTCCATCTACAAGAATACTTTAATGGGGAAAAAATTAAAATAACTACAATACCTTGGGCCCAACGATACAGCTGTTCATAAGAAGTCTCCTGGAGGAGTGCCATCTGCTCCATAATCTCCAGCCTGCAGATTTAACATGTTTGAAGTCTTTACAAAAAGTGCAAAAACATCTAAACCTGGATGGCTTTACACTTGTCTTCCTGTTTTTATTTTCCAATATAAATCTCAGTATGTTAACAACTCAATTTATGAGGCTTTACTTAGTTGATGGTCCCAGTTGCTTTATACAGTGTGAACTCACCCTGATCTTTGTTGACTGGTGCGCAGAAGAATCTTGACATCATTGTGAATCTGCTTTATTCGTCTCAATACTTTAAAAAAATTCTTTAATAAAAAAAAGTTCAAAATTAAAAGCTGTGATATTTTACTCAAACTAACTTTGTTTGCATGGCTATTGTACATTCAGATAATCATACTGCAGCACGCTTGGTACTTGTATTGGAACTATAACTTTCAGAATTCATCCCCACACGGCTTGAAATTTGGGGACTGCTGTTTCCTGCTTGCAGTATAGCATTTAAAACTCAAAAACGGTATTACAAATTCAGATGGGTTTAAACTTGAAACATTTTGTACATTTATAACATAGAGAGACAGCTTCATACGCAGAGGATCTGAAATGTGTTTAATGTTTTTACTTTTGATGGCGATAAAAATATATTGGTTTTGTTCCCCTTTTTTAAAATAGTAATGGCAATATATGCATTGTCTAAGAGAAGAAAATAAAGAACAATTTCCATATATCATTATAATTGTCTATACAAATTCTGTATCTGTGTGCAATCTGCTCACAAGTGGCAAGTGCCATCAGATCTTCATTGGTTTTGCTCCCTTTGGAAACAAGTTCTTCAAATGCAAAGAGACTGTAAGGAATTCACCATCTCATTATATACTGAGTGACTATGAACTCAGAACAGTCATTCAAAAACATACAATTTAGAAACCAAAGCAAATTGACTTCGCCCATTCCAGACTTGTTCAGTGTTGTGTTCCAAACAGGCTACATTGAGCCAGAGTTTTGTAGTTTGAAATAAAGATTGCTGTGCAGCACATACTTTCTTTGTACCGTATTATTTGCTACTGCGGCTAAAGGTTAAGCATACCGTAGCATTTTATTGCTGTTTGCCAGGGAGAACAGTTTCCCTTTGTTTCGATAACAGCCTCTGTTCGAAGCTGATTATTTTATTAGGTATGTCGGACTAGCAACAGGAAAGAGAAGAGACAATATTACCCAGTTGAGCACAGTGGCAATTACAATCTAAACAATTATTTCCAAGGATACAGCTAAACGGTATTATGTAGTATCAAGCTATTTTCACCATTTCCACAAGTGGACATTGCGAATTTCAATCATGGTCCTTCTCTTCACCAATGATTATAATCCATTCTCGTGTTATGAACACTTCCTAACTACTCCCATCTCTGAATTACGGAAGATTCTTTTATGTAGGCTTTTCCAGCCAGAATCTTTGCAAAGGATAGAATTCTTTTCTAAAAATTCCACCCTTATATATCTGCTTTGGAAAGTTTTCCTGCAAGTAGCACAAATTATTCATATTATCCAAAGAGAAAATGGTGATCAGAAAAGGAAGTCTGATTCAATATGTTAAAGAAGGTTACTGTATGTATTTTAGGATGCTTACTTCAGTAACGGGCCCATCTCTGGTGCATCGAAGGATGTTCATCTCCTCTGGAGAAAGTTGGAATTCTGCTATGAAAGCATCTGCTATTTGTGCTTTTAATTCTAACCTTTGGCTGCAATTTAAAAAAAATGATTCCGTTCATGACCATTATAATTTGTTTCGCATAAGCTTAGGATCTGGCAGCCATTCAAACAGAAAAGTCTTAGAGGGTGCACTTTCACCTTCAGAACAGGAAGAAAAAGAGAAGGAGATGGACATAAGGGGAAGTAGGAGCTTACAGGTAGTCTTTGACTTGCAACCAAAACTGAGTCCAGAATCTTGGTTTTTGAGCTCCAAGTGGTTGTTAAATGAGATGACACAGGAAGTCTGTCTGTGTCAATCTCACTTAATTGCCCATGTGGCCACTTCACACAATGACTGCAAATCCAACAGTACCGTTTACAGTTCTTAAGTGATTTCAGGTTGTTAAGCAGAATCCCAAATAAGGAGCATGCAGTGCCTGGGGTGGGGGGTGGGGAACCCTGCTTCTGATTTTTAGCTTCTGAGGGAGACACACTTGAATGTGGCCTGCGCCAGGCCTCCCACCCCACCCCAAGGCACACTGCCCAGCTTATATCTATGCAGCCTCTATCTATCATGCTGCCTTTATTGTGCATGGAAAGGAACTCCTTCAGTAGGGTACAGAAATGGAACTCATCAGAATCTGAGCTTGATTTCTGCAGTCCACAGAAGGATGTCATCTTTCTTTTGCACACAGAAGGGAATTTCTCCCAAGGGATGCAGAAACAGAAATTCAATTCATCAGGATCCGAGCTCCATTTTTGCACCCCCATGAGAGTGTGTCATCTCTCCTCTGTGCTTGGAAAAGAACTTCCAAGGGTTCAGAAATGGACTTCAAATCATCAGGATCTGATGTCAACTGATGTCTTCTATTTTCAAAAGTGTTTAACGTAAAATAAGTTCAACATTTTTTCAATTTTATCATTTGTTTAAAGAGACATAGACATCCAGAATACAGACACTTTATCTACTTAAAAATGATATATAGCAAAAATGGTATATATGTGTCTTAAAATATGTGAGGAAGAACTCCAATGTCTGGAAATATTTGCCAGTTTATGATTGTTCAACCAGCCTTAAGTTTATAGCTAATTACTTGGTATAAAAAATCTACAAATTTTGAAACACACATGACAAGAATTTACCACTTACGTACTTGTACTTAAAAGTGCAGGAGTCATGTTATCGGAAGGATAAAGCCCAATAAATGGAGGGACTTCATATCAGAACATACTTAGTATATGATTTTCGGATTTAAAAAAGTCAGTATAGAGCAATATATATATAGAAGAATAGAATGGAATTCCTAGAAAGGCCTAGTTGAAATTTGGATTGTGGCCTTTTGGTTGAATATTAGATTCTTTTTATTCTTTCTACATACAAAAACACTGCTGTAAATCATATTTTATATCATTGCATACATGCTGGCTTATATTTTGGTTTTATTCCAAAACTGCTTTAATGCCAGTTTTAGGTTTTAGAACTTAATGGCCTTGTATTTTATTGATTTTCTCTATTCTGTGAAATATCTACAAAGATTCATCTTCTATGAAATTTAGAAATGCAGTTAATAAATGAAACTTTGAAACTATTTTATTTCCTTTTCATGTGACATCCATTTTTTAAACCTATTACCTAAATTCAAAGATAAAAGCAGAGCTAGTAGATGTTCAGGATGCAGTAACATCTTACCATATGATATAGTGGAAATTATTTCTCTAGAAACTATCTGAGAGGTTGCTGCACCTAATATAGCAACATAAAATAGCCCTAAGGAGATTATTATTCAGAATAAAAAAAACATTCTCATTTATCTTAAGGGGAAAACGTTTACCTCTCTGCTTGAAGCTTTGTTGTTTTGACAATCAAATCTTGAGTTTGCTCCTTAGTTGCCTGTAAGACATATATGGATGATTAAAATGAGTTGCTATTAAGGACATAGTTTTACTTTTAAATATATATTACTTAAATATGGTAAGAATGAATAGAAGGGCAATTTAAAGTCCAAAATTTCCTGTTTCCTCTCACTGACTGGGACACAGGGTGAGCCTTTTTAAAATATATATACGTATATATCAAACATATATTGCTCTTAACATGGAACAAGTTCCATGTTGCCAGGCTAAAGAGAGGAATATTCTGGGACAGACTCAGGTACATTATAGATCTGCTTCAAAAAATTCATCAATATTTTGTTTCATGCAAATGTTTTAGCACCTGAACAATCTTTACAGTCCCATTAGAAAACATTCTGTGCAATGTGTTGCTTGAAAGTAACATTTCCAGAGGGGAAAAAATGTGCAATTTCCCCATCACATGCACAATACCTTCAAGTGATTAGTCATATCCTGGCAGCAATTGCTCATTAATTGCACATCTTCACTGACGTTTTCAAGCTCCTGAAATTGCATGGAAATACACATTATAACATTACAAATATATATTATGACAGATGGCCTAAAATATTTATTTATTAAATGTATACACTGCCTTTTTTGCAATCTGAGGCAACTCTAGGCTGCTCACAACATAATAAAACATATTTAAAAATTATAAATGCAAAAACAGATTAAATCTGTTTTAAACATTAAAACATTTAAAACATTAAATACAGATTAAAAGACCACAGGTTTTGGACAGAACAGCAATGATGCTTCTTTGTCATTGCACCAACTGCCTACAGCTTCTTCATCAGAGCCTCATGCCAAAAAAAAAACCCTAGGTTTTAGAAAAAATATAATTAACACATTTATTCAAATCAATAAATAATAAAATTCATTATTATTTCAGATTCAACTATCTGAATAGTGAATCAACTATTTCTCTCAATAAATTCAATATTACGTCTGCCAGCAGAACTGAAAAGTTTCCCTTGCCATCTAAAGTCCTTGAAACTTGCTCCAGAAATTGAGAACCTCCAGAACAAATGGGAGTGTCAGCCTGTTTTGCTATTTGCTTTCGGCTGCCATTGAAACGGGGAGGGGAGCCTGGTATTTGGGAGGGGAAGCTTTAGTACAGGAGAGATTGTAAAGTGGGAGTTTTGGTCTCTCAGTTTACTGTGCATGTTGGAGATTAGCGCTTGGTGTCGGTCAAGGCCAACCATCCACATACCAACCTGATGATGCTCCTTGAAGATGGAACCCACATGACACCTAAGTGATTTACAGATTGTACAGTGGGATGAGGGTTGCCAGGGAGAGGGGGTTTGGTCACGTACTGATATGTATGATTTCGTGCGCTTTTGCCTCAGATCTTGTTTTGCTTAGCTACTATCTTTTCATAACTGGTAAAAGTACTCTTAATTCTGCAAAATGGAGTTAAGTGGTTTCTTTCTTGGTTACTGAGGGAGGCCGGCTTGACATGGAGAAATTATAGGAGAAGAAAAAGAGATGGGTGTCCTGTTAGAGAAAAGAGAGCTCCTGCTCAAACATAATTACAACTTATATCTTTTTAATTTGATTATATGAATACATTTGTCAAATAATATGCACATTGTTTCATTAAACTGTATTTTCTATTGATCTAATAAAAAAAAACTTGAAGCGAGTATTAAAGAATGCGTAAGAAAAACAGTAGATTTATATAACAACCTGCAGCATAGCAGCTACCAGAGGAGAATGGTTCTTTTCGGTAAGTTTCATGATATTTTTCTATACCTCTTTCACTTGTTTGAAAATGTAGACAAATTCTTCATTGATAGCTAAACTACGATGTTCAATATCCCCACGCAGATTTCTTCTGGTACGCAAGCTGTTTTCCACAAAAAAGTCTGAAAGAGTCTTGAGCGCTTCTAACATTTCCTGCACAAATATGCAATAAAGACAATGTTAACAATTCAGATATAAAAAAGTACCCTAAGAGATACGTAGTTCTAGGTTTTCAGTTACCATATTTGTTCATGTTAAAAGTGCAAAATATTTGATATAAATATAAAACACACACTTTATGACACATTTAATTACTTCTAAGCATAGACTAAACTACACAGTATAGTATAGTGTTGTATATGCTGTATAAAAGGTATAGTATTAATAGTTTGGCTTTTTAACAGATCTTAGAAGCATGTTGTGGGAATTATATTTGCCATGAGCAATTTTTTGCCGCTTGAAACATGGCTCTAACCAGTCACAAACAAAAAAAATCAGGTATGGCAGAAATCTATGACAGGCACTAAGGCAACATCTGCAGGCCTTCTGGTACCCATGACCCCAGAGGAACTACAGGGGAATCTCTGCTGTAGAGGACAGCTTTAGTGCAGTTCAAGGGGCAGGCAAAAGCACTCATTCCTTTCTCCTTCAAAAGAAGCACTTAGAAGCACACAAAGTATGCACAGAGAATTGTCTGGAGGGCAGGAGAAGAAGCAATGGATGGAAATTAATCAAGAGGAGAAGCAGCCTAAAACTAAGGAGAAATTTCTTGACAGCTAGAACAATTAATCAGTGGAACAACTTGCCTCCAGAGGTTGTGAATGCTCCAACACTGGAAATTTTAAAGAAGAGATTGGACAACCATTTGTTTGAGATGGTATAGGGCTTCCTGCCTAAAGTAAAGGGCTGGACTAGAAGACATCCAAGGTCCAAACTTCCAACTTTGTTCTTGTCTTATTGCGATACAAATATTAAAAGGCAGTTTCACAACTTAAAACCTGCTCTCTCACACAGGTCTCCCTTGCTAAGAAATCATATACATCACAAGAACTGTGATTTCACAATGCAGTTTGTACTTACACGGGTGAGTTATGATTAAATAATAGATCTGTTATCTGTTGCTATAAATACTGCGTGTATGCTTCACACCTAACTCTGGTAGCATAGCAGCATCACTAAATCTGTGAACATGAAATAGACCAGCAATTGAAAATATTTTTTGTGACTGTGCATACTAATTGTGAAGATCCATGCCTCACAAAATACAGCTTTTTGTACATCTTTTATGAAGCAGATTCAAGGCTGATAATGCCGCCTGTTTGTAGAGAGGTGAGTTTCTTTTGTAAAGTATCTGTATACATTTAAGAACACATAAAGCTCTTCCTTCTTTATATTTTTGCACTAATCAGCAGATGTTGAAATAAACTTGAGGGTGGTTTTTGGGGGGTCAGTGTTAAAGAAAAAAAATCAATTATTCTGTAATACATTTAATAAGATGACTGTAAACAAAGAATGGAATTTTATAGCCTAAATGCATATTATAAGGATACGGTATTCATGTCTTAAATGCATGGTTTGGGCCCCACAGTAGTCCCAAGGAACTTTTCTCACTGTAATCTGTTGCCACAGTTATAAACTGTGGTTATAAATTATGAGTGTCTATGTTAACCCTCCCAATCCATAAAGCATGCCTTAAATCCATAATTTTGCCATTCAAAAAACACTGTGCTACACATTTTATAACAACCATTAACATAAACTTTAATCTAATACAGCACCAAAGAATTTACATATAAAAACTTTAGGATCTGTTAAGAATTTGTGCCTTGGATTTGTCAAAACACCATCATAAAACAGACGATCCATTTTTGCTATACTGTATAGATATCGCAGAGGATTTTAATTCATATCCATCTATCTGAACTATTCAACTGTTTTTGGAGACCAATATGTAGCAGTGATTCTGTGATGTTCAATGGGATGCAAGTCACAAGATGCGACAATTGAGGGCAACATTTCTGTTACTAAGTGAGACATTTGTTAAGTGAGTTTTGCCCCATTTTATGACTTTTCTTGCCAGACAGTTGTTAAATGAATCACTGCAACTGTTAAGCTAGTAACATGGTTGTTAAGTGAATCTGGCTTTCTCGGTGACTTTACTTGATCACATGATCCTGAGACACTGCAACCATCATAAATATGAGTCAGTTGCCAAGTAGCTGAATTCGGAGCATGTAACCGTGGGGATGCTTGGTTTTAGTGTGAAAATGGTCATACATTTCTTTTTTAGTGCTGTTGTAATTTCAAACACGAAATGAACAGTTGTGAGTCAACGACTACCTGTATAATAATCCTTCTTCCTCCTATTTTCCCACAACAACAACCTTGTGAAGAGGCCATGAAAGAGGCCAGTGTCTTTCATGGCCAAGACAGAACTAGAATGCATAGTCTCCAAGTTTCTAGCCTGGTTACCTCAATCACTAGATCACATAACCACATTGAAATTTTGATCATTTTTATTGATCATTCTTTAGACTACAGCTGATGTGGCAGTTACGTGAAGAAGTGAGATGGATATTTCTAGTTTGCAGGATGTTCTAAAACTTTTTAAAAGTATGTCATAACATATACATTTAGCTTCTTCCATCCTTCCTCACCCAACTCAAAAAGCACATATCCATATTTCAGCATTTTAGTACCAAATTTTGCAGTGTAATCTGAGAGGAGATGCTCTAGGGAAGACAAACATCAATCATGGGACTGTATGATCCATGGACCACAGACTCCCCATGGTTTTTTCAGTAAGCAAGAACCTCAGTTTTACTTTACTATAATAATCGGGCCATGTGGTACATTATCATTTGGCTAATAATCCTGCGAATTGCACTCAATTCACTAATACATTTCACAGATGGTTCCTGAGAAAAGCACTTGATAAATGCAGGATCAAATTATAATACACATCATGTGAGTATAAATCATCACAGATACAATCCAATGGAAAAATCTCCTTCAGAACATGCTTTTAAGAACAGCCAGTTTCCACATTGCTCACCTGCACATTTCCCTTTCCCATCATATATTTAAACTGCAGCTATGCCATGAACAAATTCACAGGTTTTAAATAATCACTCTGGGATTCAATTCTCAGATCTAATCCTTTCAGAAAAATGGGTACAGGGCATGTAGGTAGCAATTTCTGAATGTCAAATAACACAATGGTGCAGGTGTGGAACTCATAGATCCATGGTGGGTTTTTGAAGTGAATATCTTACATTTCTATCCCCATCTAGGTTGAATCACAGGGAATCCTTGTCCTGTCCTACTATACCCATTTATTTGTACCCATTTCCCATGTTATTATTCATGTTTATTCTTCTTCCTGTTATCTTGCTTATGACTGCAGGACTGTAACTTTATTGCTTGAATCCTTACGATTTATATTGATATTGACTGTTTCCTGGTTGCTTATTTGTGTCCTATGACTATCATTAAGTGCTGTACCTTATGATTCTTGATGAATGTATCTTGTCTTTTTATGTACACTGAGAGCATATGCACCAAAGATAAATTCTTTGTGGGTCCAATCACACTTGGCCAATAAAGAATCCTATTCTATTCTATTGTACATGAGTGACAAACTAAATAAATAAATAAATAAAAACTAGCCCTTTCCAGTGTATTGAGTTACAGCAACCATCCTGCCCTGCAGCAGCACAGTCGCTGGGAATGATGGAAGCTCAATATAGCCGGCTAGGGCCTGTTTTTCTGTCCTCTGCCTTTTAGCCGATACAGAGCCGGCTTTATTTTTCAGAAAGGTGGAAGGAAAGGGAGAAAAGGGGAGCCGACGAATCAACCTGACTTACTTTGTCCGCTTCCAACCGCGTCTCTAGCACTTTGCGGAGCTTGCGAGACAGCGGGTTGGCCCCGGTTCCGCCGGGCGGCCCCTGAGATAACCCCCCCGTTGTCGGGGTAGCCGAAGCAGGAGCCCCAGCCGTGAATGAACGCGGCGGCAAGTGTTCTTCGGATACTGCCGCCATTTTCGTCCCGAAACTGCCGTGGTGGCGAAGGCCGGGACCCGGACAAGGTGCGTCAGCGCACAGATTCCCTCCTCTCCTCTGCCCGAGAAATGTAGTTCCGCCCGTTTTCGGTTTTTTTCTCTCTCTCTCGGATCTGAAAGTCTTTTGTGTCTGCGAGACCGGCAGATTCCGACTAGGCGCCTCATAGGAGTCAGAGAGAAGCTTTGCTTTTTCGCGATTAGGACAATTAAAACGCACTTTTTGCTCCTAGCTGTCATCGCAATAATGAATTATTACATTAATAGGGATCTTGCATCCAGGAGATACAGGTAGTCCTCGAATTGCAACAGTTCATTTAGTGACCGTTCGAAGTTATAACGACTTATGTGACCGTTTTTCACACTTAGGACCATTGCAACATCTCCATGGTCCCATGATTTACATCCAGATGCTTGATAACTGACTCATATTTATGGCGGTTGCTGTGTCCCGGGTCATGTCATTTCCTTTTGCGATCTACCGACCATCAAAGTCAATGGAGAAGTCAGATTCACTTAACAACCAGGTTACTGATTTAACAACTGCAGTGATTCACTTAACAAACGTGGCACAAAAAGTTGTAAAGTGGGGCAAAACTCACTTAACAAATTTTGCATTTAGCAACATAAATTCTGGGCTCAGTTGTGATTGTAAGTCGAGGACTACCTGTATTTAACTCTAATTTTTGGTAGGGCTGAATTCAGATTTTCCTCCTTTTCCATGTGTGATTTTCCTCCTTTCTGTGTGTGTCTTCTTCAAAATTCAGTAATTGAATTACATGCATGAAATAACTCAAATTTGAGGCACAATTGACAAATGTTGGTTCTTGTTAATAACATTCCTAGTTCATCCGAATTCCAGGTGATTCAACCGACACAAACATGTAGTTTTCTTGTCATTTGTTTTCTTTCTCTAGTGTAGTCTTATAGCTGTGGGAATTCCTGGTAGTTTCCTATGTAGACATTATGATGTTTAGCTTTTTTTTTCTGCTTAGCTGAAGTTGGCAAGGTGCTGCCACCTGCTGTGATTTGGCAAGCAATTTTATAGCAATAGTTTGTCACAAGACTTAATTCTATTATAACAGGCTTAGTGATGGGATCTATATTTTTGCATTGCCTCTATTATTTATAACCACAAACTTTCAAGTCCCCAACAGCTTTTTACTCAAAGAAGAATGATGACATCTCCTCTTAACATCAGAAACCTCTTGGGAGATGGAGAAAGATGATTCATATCTATCTTATCTATGGCAAGTTATGAGCTATATTTGTGACACGATTATATTGTTTGCTGAAGATAAACAATCTCCAAAATTACCAAACTAGTTGTTTGTTGTACAGATTGCACAACTGGGACAAAAGTTACTCAGAATACCGTAAATAAACACTGGTTTTTAGAAATCTAAAACCCAGTCTCTTATACCAAAGCAATGCTATTTTGGTTAATTGAAAAGCATAGATCCTTTGAAAGATGGAAAAGTTATGATCATACAAAAATGTATATACTGCATTTCTATAACATTTTCAAAGTATTTTAAAACATTATGATGCTCTCCCATATTGCATGGGAGAAAGAGAGGTTTTCTAAAAAGATGATATCTAAAACTTTGACAACTACAGTAGGAGATGACTTATTTGATCCTTCAACATTGTGAATTCTGTCATGCAGAAAAGTAATTGCCTGACGAGCGGGAGATAAAATTCAACACAGATCTTATAAATATGGACAGATAAGTAATTGGGAACTAAAGAGTGTTGGATCTGAGAGACTTCTCAGCTACATTCAATAATACCAACCTTAATTTGCTTCTGGAGTTCTCCCTGAACACCTCCCAGCAGGATTGGTGCTTAGCAGTGGACTGATGATTTATAGGATTTCTTGGGGCTTCTTTGCCCCCCAGCAGAAGATAGAATACTGATACTGATGTGCTTGTGATCTTTCTCCTCAATACTTGACAGGCTTTTTCTCAACCCAAGTACTTTTATTGATTCATTTTCAGACATACATACAATAAAATTACCATATATAAAAGAAAAACTTTAAGTAATAATAAATTTGAAACACACACAGAAAGCTATACCCCAAGTTCACCTGATTTTACAAATCTTTCAAAAGAAACATTTAAAAAAAATATTGACCATCAATATTCAAAAAAATATTTCCCAAAGGAAGAGATAGTGACAATTCTTGATTAACCAAATATATAATTTTCTCAAAAACTCCTTAATCATGCATCTCTGTAATCCAGTCCTTCATACCTGGAATTATAGTATCTTCTCATCTAAGGATTATACTTTTTGCTGTTGTTAAAACATGAAAAATCTCCTTTGTTCTGAACATGTCAAGTTCTAAGTAATTGGTGGATAAATGACTACAATGTAGGCATCTTTAAAAACTAGGATTTTCTCAATAATTCCATCAATGTAATGTGTAACATTACTCCAAAAAGGGCATAACCAAAAATTTGGCCATAATATATGATTAAAGTGTCCTCAAATTTCTTGCAATACCAATACAAATCATCATTTGTTCATCTTTTATAAAACATTCTAGATGGTGTCCAGTACATAAGAAAGCCAATCTATTGATGAATGCATTTTATTTTTAAATCACAGCACAAGCCTCATGCATCTATATGAACCTCATTATGATTCTTAGCCAATGAAAATTATGCATTGGGACAATCTGGAAGCACAGTAAAAGGTCAGATATTCTGGTGGAGACTATCAAGGCTACTAAAGTACATCACATGTTCATCGTCTGATAAATGTTGTTTCATGGCTGGCTATATCCATCATAATGGCATGATATGAATTGGCTAACTGGAAGAAGTGATCTAGAGCAGAGGCTTTTTAATGTCTTCAGGGAATGGAACCCCTAGGGGTTTCTTTAAAAAAAAACTGGAATCTGTGATCAAAAAGCATAGTTTTGGCGACAGAAGATTTATTGTGTTGGAGTTAACAGGTTGTTTTTTTTTACCTCTAGTCCCTTATGGAACCCCAGCCGGTTCTATATAGGTAGCCCTTGTCTTACAACAGTTCACAACAGTGATCATTCAAAGTTACAACAGCACTGAAAAAAATAACGTGATCAAAATTCAGATGCTTGGCTTCTGACTCACAGTTATAACAGTTGCAGTGTCCTGGGATCATGTGATCCTTTTTGCGACCTTCTGACAAGCAAAGTCAATGAGGAAGTCAGATTCACTTAACAACCATGTTACTGAAGTGATTCACTAACAACTATAGCAAGAGAGGTCATAAAATGGGGCAAAACAAATGTCCCACTTAACACCAATTTCGGCTCAGTTATGGTCATAAGTCGAGAACTGCCTATAGTGTTCTATGGATCTGTAGAAGACAGTTTGAAAAATTCTGGTCTAGACTTTTGGAAATGGCTCTCACCATTGTGCTGATGTTACCCAGCTACATCTTTCTTTTTAGCTGATACGATTAATAAGTTGAGGATCAGTCTATACAAAAGAGTCCTCTGTCTTTTGGGGAAGATTGATTCAAAGAGTAAAACCCAAGAAATGTCTTCTTCAGTTTATTTAAATACCAGCATTGAAAAGGTACTAGATGAAGAAAAATAGAGTGAAGCAGTTCCCTGAAATTATATTCAACTGCCTTCTGAGCTTACAGTAACATTATCTTCATTGAATTAGAAGCTCCTGCCAAGTTCTGTCTGAGCTCAGAGACAGCTATGGCAGAAGGCAAAATAAAATTACAAACTGTTTTAGCGTCATAAGAGGCCAAATCTAACCATGGTATAATCCTCCATTGTGAATTTCCCCAACTACATGAAATTTCATTGGGGCCTCTGCAGCTGCCTGGTAGTTAATGCTTGATGTGCTAGCAAAGTATAGTCTTCAAAAGGTTCTGTTTCAAGAGCTCCATCTGCCATCTATTTAGCCTCTTGCATTTCTCTCTGCACAGTCTAATTATAGGATTGGGATTTATATTTGGAATGTAAAATAATTCTTCAGATGTATGCATCCACATTCAGTCTGATTTCTTGGAGTTCCTAGGAAGTACTGCATCTGGATCACCTGCCTCCCCGCCTGTCTGTTGCTTGCACAGGTACTCAACTCACCCGTGCTGAACGAGCTGTGGCTGCTACCAGACACTGTCGGCCCATGTGCACTCGGCACCTCTTATACTGGCCATGCCCAACCCTTCACTAGGCTTACTTTGGGGAGGGCTTATATTAGGTGCATGCATAAAAATAGGCTGGGGCTTATTTTTGGGGTAGGACGTACTTTTGGGGAAACATGATAATAAAAACAATAGGTTTAATGATTAGGTTGAGAGTTCAATTCTAGGTAGCAGCAGATGTTTCTTTCCTAGAGCTCAAAGAAAAAAATATCTGCTGTGGCATCAGGAAGGGCATCAGGCCAATAAACGCTCAGCTCCATCCAATCGCCCCGACTCTACCCTGAATTAAGGGATTACAGGGTTGTAAAAAGGAAGCTTTTTAAAAAAATTATCCCTATATAAAATAAATCAAAATTAGCTCCCCCACCCTTGTACTACCATTATTTTTCAGAAAGTACTGGGGTCCTTTAGCATGCTATCAAAGGCTACATATAACTCTTAGTTTTGAAAAAGTTGTGCCTATGGAGATGTTGGAAATCATGGTGGCACAGACATTCAAGATGATGTATAATGTTACAAGGGCAAGTCATAGCTTAATACTTGCACTTGTTTTTAAATTTGAACAAAGAATTATGTCATAGATGTGGACATCAAATTCCTATTAACTTAAAAATTTGCATGCGAGGTGCAAATTGGACATGTTAAAACCAAGGTCATATTTCTATCAATATTACTTGATTCCTAAGTGAAAAACTATGATTCTGGGGGGGAAACCAATTATTCTACATCAGATTTAGATGCCTTAACAATTTATAACTTGAAGTAAAAATGGCATATGTAGCATATCAATGTTACAAGCTGTATAACCACTGCAACATTTTTTTCAACATCCACTTTGTAGAGTTAAAGTACTTGTTCAGCAAACAGTTGATGTTTTATATTATTATTACAGAACTATTGCAAATAATGAGTCTCTTTTGATTGCAATGCATGTGAGTCAAATAAATTTAATGTGGTATCATGAGACTTAAAGTTGTTCAAAGTAGTGCAAACTTCTTTGTCAAATTTGAGATACATTTTAATAATGAAAAAGCAGGTTATATAATAAAAACCATTTTACTGGAATCCTTAAACACATAACAGGGAGTAGTTGGCAATTCTCTATATTGACTTTTTAAGAAAAGCAATTTGCTAAAATGATAAATATATTAACACTAACATAATGAAGAGCCATGCTCATAAATTCAGTCACTTTTAGCTGTCTAAAAATAAGGGATCCTTGATGCTCTCTGAGCTTGGTTGTTTTGTTGCAGATGTTTCAATATCCAAACTAGGTAACATTATCAGCGCTAGTACAGATGATGTTACCAAGGTTTGGGTAATGAAACACCTGCAAAAAAAATTCCAGCCAAGTTCAGAACACAACGGACCCATCATTTCAACCCTGAGCTACAAATATACTCCTATATCCATGATGGCGAACCTATGGCACGTGTGCCCAAAGTAGCACACGAAGCCATGTCGCCTGGCATGTGCGGCCTTGCCTGTTTGTCTTCTGGGTTTCTGGCGCACATGGGCATATGATGATCAGCTGTCCTTTGTGCACGCGGCAGTGCCCGAAAAACGGCATGTGTATGCACACCGGCCAGCTGATTGTCAGGCATGCATGCATGCCTGAACCCGGAAGTTCCGCTTTTCCAGAGCGTGGTCCCTTCGCATGTGCAGCAGTGCCAAAAACCAGCCTGCGCATGTACGCTTGCCAGCTGATCATGCACGCTAGAACCATGAAGTTCGGCTTTTTCAAAGCATGGCCCCGGCAAGCGTGTGCGCGTGCATTTCAGCGCAACCATCACTGTCCTATCTTGTCTAAAATAATTAATTCAAATGTCAGGTTTAATTTAGATGGGTTTCCTTCCATTAATTCATGATTAAATGATAACTTCAGAAGCTATAGGTGCTTCATCACAGGAGGTTTTTTTAAGAAACTATCGGACAGCCACCTATCTGAAATGGTACGGTCTCCTGCTTGAAAAGGGGGTTGGACTAGAAGGCCACCAAGGTCCCTTCCAACTCTGTTATTCTGATACAAATATTAAGAGGCAGTTTCACAAATTATACAGATCTATCTTGCTAAGAAACCTCTATTCCGATTGATTGCTTGAATTTATGAAGTGCATTTCCGAAACTATAAAAGGGAAGGGTTCGTTGCACACTCTATTCTTTTAAGAAACGGAAGAACCAAGAGATTCCTAGGAGCCCCTCCTATCTGCCAGACAAATAAAACAGTATTTTCAGGGATTTGGGCGCTCAGCACTGCCAATTCCCCCTATTCCTTCAGAGTCCCTTTTTGGGAGAGGGGGCGGTCTAGAAATCCAAGAAATAATAATAATAATAAGACATCTCACGCGCTTAACGGCGGTAACAGCAACGTGACACCACCGTATTCCCTCGGTTCTTCAAAAAGTAAGACTCTCGCAAGTCGGGCCATGGTGTTTTCACACCTCTGCCGCCCCGCCCCCCTACTCCCACGCTCAGTCTCCTGCGCGGTCCTCCCCCCCCCCCCCAGCCAGGATGCTGGAGAGATGCGCTCTGGTTTTCCGCCCTGCCGCGATCGCTTCTCTTCGGGTGTTGTCCTCCTTCGCCTTACAAGGCTGCGCGCGAAGCTCCCCCTCCCCCTCCTCGTAGGTGGCAGGGGGCGGAGCTCTTCGCGCCGAGGTTTTGGGACCCCGCTTGGCTCTTCCCTCCCAGAATCGAGCGCGGCGGCCGCAGCTGGTCCTGCGCTCCGGAGCAAAAGCTGTCGCTGCTGCTGCTGCCTGCCGGCTCCGAAACGTGCCGAGCAGCTACAGAAAGGCAATCTTCCATGTGTGCCCGGGCCGGATCGGCGCAGGCAGGTTAGTAAAAGGAGTTAACCGTGAGAGGGCGGGGGGAACGGGGACGCGATCCTCGCCCGATTCAAGGAGTCGAGCACCGCTCGGTTGGAGGCAAGGCGGGCGGGGAAGCCGCTTGGGGCAAAAGGCGAAAAAAGAGACCTTGCCTGCCCCAGATCTATGAGCAGGGGAAGGTGGGGTCGGACCCCCGCCCGCTTTTCCTGCGCCTTCCCAACATGAGCCTCGCGTCTTCTTCTCTCAGTGCCGGATCGTCCCCTTTCGAGGCGGCAATGGGGAGCCCAGCGGAACCCAAACTTAGCAGCAGGTCCAGCGGGGCAGGCTGGCAAGCGCCCCCTCGGCGTTGACGTCCGGCCGTCCGGAGAAAGGCCGTGACTCAGCACTTGGGGGGGGAGACACCCACCCGCGCACCCCATTTTCCGTATTGACAGCCAGCGGGGGAGAGTTTGCAAAGAGCTTTTGGGGGGGGGGCTGTTTTCGCCGCCCTCCCCCCTTTGCGCCTTTCCCTCTCGGTCGCTGCCCGGTACAGTTTCTTTGATCGCGTGGAGTGGGCGAAGCAGGCACCCGGGTGAGTGGGGAGGGGCGCGACGTGCATCTCGCTTTGCCGTGGGTGGGTGGGGAGAAATCTGGGGATGCTCAAAGAAGGCTCCTCTGCCTGATCCGGGCCTTCTTCCTTCCCAGAAGTGCAGTCTGGGTTTTGGATTTGAAAGGACTGGCAGATTTCCTTCCTCCTCCTATTGCCCAATGCGATCAAGCCCATTCTTTTCCCTTCTGTTGTGAAAAGTGATCTGGGCTGGTGCTTGTTCTTCGTTGGGATCTGGGCAGATGCTGTAATTCCGAGAAGAAAAAGAGTGGAGGCAGAGCCTAATTTGTGAACGCCTTAACTTCCCTCTTTTACAGCCTCTTATAAAGGCAAGAGACCATTTGGGGTTTTGTTTTATTGTCTTCTTGATCTCTGAGGCTCAATTTGTTTCTGTACACAAAGAGAAATAACAGGAGGAAAAAGTCATGGTACATTGCTATCTTATTTCTCTTAACCACCAGTCTTCCTACCCCAAGGTTTTTGTAGCCGTTCCAGGGGTTGTTACTGGCAGGGTTTTATTCAGCACTGATTTCCATGCAACTCAGGGTTGATATGGCAAGGCTAACCAGGCTGCAAAAATATGGATGGCCACTACATACCGTAGCAGCGAGAGCTTTTAGTATATACTTGCTGCCTTCAACTGTCACTGGGGTTTTTTAGTAGTTCTCTTCTATCTCAGTCAGAAGGCAAGGCAGGAAGCTGCAATTTTATATTATTATTATTATTATTATTATTATTATTATTATTATTATCATCATCATCATCATCATCACCATCACCATCATCATCATCAACATCGACATCATCACCATTATTATGGGCTGTCCAGCTGACTTCTGTGACGTGATCATGGGCCTTGTTGGGTGGTATTTTCAGACTCTATAAAGCTTCCACTGCTGACTTCCTCATGTCAAAAGAACAAGAGAGCTTTTATTTTTGTTTGCCAACTGACAACCAGACATGGTAGGAAAGATGAGAGAGGCTGACCTGTTTCTTCACCAAACTAAAAGGTGGGGCTTTGTGATTCATGAGTTCATTTTCACTTGACACTGAAAGCCATAAGAGCAGAGCCCAGGGCTAGATCTGGTGACCTTCCTATAACTTCTCGCAGCCCGATGCCTGGTAGGACTACCCATCCTATCATTCTGAACACCTTCATTAGAGGGTTGGTGGACTGGAACAAGCTATTCTTTCTCTAACCCAACCTTCAATCTTGCATTTCTTGCATTGCGTCCTAGCTTGGTTTCATGGTTGAAGCTTAATTTTCATCATGCTTTTCTTGGTCCCCTTCCCCATGTTGAAAGATTATAATTTACCTCCTAATCCTGCTCCCTTCCTTAATGCTTCTTGTTAAATTACAGCTTTTGATGGGGACGAAGAAGTAACAAGAAGAAGCTCCATCTCTGCCATACCAGGAATCTTAAGGATAAAAGAAGTGAGTCTGACGGCGCTTATGGAAGATTTCCTTGGACTCCAAGACTCCTGGGACTGAGGAAATACCTGCAGATCTCCAAAACTAGTTTATCAGGTGGCAGATTTTGTTCCAAGCTCCTTTGGGTCATCATGACTGGGAAAATGGCCTCTAGCCTGACTTATGCTGGAGTGATCTGGGCCTTGTTTTCCTTCCTTTGTGCCGGAGCCTCCTGTGTGGGTTTCTTCATGCCTTATTGGCTGCTGGGTTCTCAGCTGGAGAAACCAGTCTCTTTTGGCACTTTCCGGAGATGTTCCTATCCTGTTCGAGATGAGAGCCGCCAGATTACAGTCATGGTGGAGCAGTGTGGACGTTACGCATCCTTCCAGGCCATTCCAAGTGTGGAATGGCAGATCTGCACAGTGGTGACTGGTTTGGGCAGTGGTCTTCTTCTTCTAGTGGCCCTCACTGCGCTTATGGGATGCTGTGTATATGAGCTGATCTCCAGGACTGTGGGCAGGGTGGCTGGAGGCATCCAATTCTTGGGGGGTAAGTACCTGCAAACTCCTGACCTTGGAACCAATGCCTGCCAGTGCAGACACAATGCCTTCATTGTTCTTGCTGAATCAAACTCTCTCTTATATTCATTTTCCTGCTAGGGCCAGCCTCCACAATATGGGAGGGATATATGTATAATGGAAAAAAAAGACAGTGAATGGAATTTCCAATGCTGAACTCTTTTTATTACAGTTCTATCGTGTTTTTTTCCCCTGTGGGTTACTTGCAGGGAGAGAGTACTTGACTGCTACTCAGTCATGTTTGCCTGAAGGAATTGTTCTGGTGGGAACACCACAATTCTAACCATTTATACCCAACAGAAAGACCATTGTGTTTCTTGGAACATCCCCTCAACAGTTCATATTAAAATGGGGAACATAACATATTAGAAAATATATATTTTTTAGATTGGAGCTCATATCACATTTTGAAAGTTATTCTCCCTTCTCCAAAGTCTGCTCAAGTCTCAGAGTGCCAAGTCTCAGAGTGCATTTCCTCTAGTTTATTGTTTCTGACCATATGGTTTTAATTCTAATTTTTCCTTTGTCTGTGTCTGTGGCTGTAATCCCTCTGAGTGTGTGTGTGTGTGTATTTGCAGCTGTTTTCAATTCCAACCTCTGCAGCTGTGAAGGGGGAGACCCCTCTCCCCAAGAATTATATAAGAAGTCACATTTTATGACATTTTGTGAGGAGGTAAAGCAGATCTCCCTTGAGCTGAGAAGTTCTGGTTACAAACAAATCCATGCAGTTTCTTGGTCAACTCTGTAGAAGTGATTTCTCCATGACTTTCTCTGGCGTATTTTTTTGACCTCCCCAATTTGGCTTCCAGCCTTGAAATACCCTGGTGATGTGTCATCATACCATGTTTCCCCGAAAATAAGACAGGATCTTATTTTATTTTGACCTCCAAAATAAGTGCTTGGCCTTATTTTACGGGAGGTCTTATTATTTTTGAGGTGCAGGAGGCGGTGAGCCCACTCACCTCATGGCTGCTGTTGTGTTGCAATATTTTCGAGGAGGTCTAATTTTTCGGAGAGGGCACATGCGCTCAAAAGCCCAATTGGGCTTATTATCCGGGGAGGTCTTATTTACGGGAAAACAGGTAGCACTGACCAGGTTTAAGCTTGCTTAGCTTCCAGATCTGGATACGTCTGGCCAAGTGCTACCCCCCGCTAAGATAAATTTATGGGAAGTTTGTTTTCTGAAAGGGAGGTGATAGTGGTAGAAATGGAAGTGGCTTGTTGATAATGATCTCATCTCCTCCCTTCTAAGCATTCTGGGTGTGTGTGTGTGATGTTGCAATGCAGAACTCAGAGAGTACATCAAATTTCTAATTTGATGATATAAGTTAATGCTAGTTGCTGCCTCTCAATTTCTCTTTAAAGCCAGATCCATCCAAGCCAGGGGTATCTAAACTCACGTTGTCATGTGACATATCATGACTTCCCCCCTTCGCTAAAATGGGGGTGGGCATGGCCAGCGTGTGACACATCTGGCCCGCGGGCCACAAGTTTGACACCCCTGATCCAAGCTGATTTTAAAAAATACAAAGATATAGAATGAACTCCATTGTCAGTAGAAAATATTCCACTCACCTATTTTGGGGGATTTCTTCTACTTTACAAGCATACTTTTCAAAGTGCATTGAGTGATAAAAATTAGCAATGAAGTAACACGAACCTGGTGTAAATTCAATTGGACAATTTTAATTAATTTTTTTCCAAATGACTTTTATGGAAGCAAATAAATTTAGGTGCAAAATTTACACATACTAAAATTAATGCTGTGATGTGTAGCAGTATATCTATTATTTTTCTTAATTAAGGAAAATGTATTCAATTAGCTATGTTTAGAATAATTATAAGCATTGTAATAAAATAATTTCCAAAGAAAGGTTTCAATCTGAATATAACATATTCATCTCTCTCCTAGTTTCCACTTTTTCTGCCAAATAAATCATTTATTTCAGCTAATAGAAAGATTTTTGAGAAATTCATGATTAGCTTTGTTTTTACTATATTTAAATAAAAATGAACTGGTGATATACATTTTTCCATTGACTGAGCTGGAAAACTTTCTTCAAAAGATGTTGAAGTCTTCCAGAATACTCACATTTCTACCAAAGAAATAGGTGCTTATGCAGTAATATTTGTCTGTTTGTTATATTAGTTTTGCCATCATTTTCTACCATAATTTTTAATAATTTTCTGTACAAGAGTTTCACTTTGTGGCTGTTTTTACCAAATTTCACCTTTTTCATCAATGGAAAATCTTACCCTAACAATTTGCATTTGTCTTGCAGTCTATTTGAAACTAAGTAAACTTACTCCATAAGTACTGCTGATGGGGAGGCAGAATGGAAGTATTTTAATGTAGTTTTGATGTAGTCAAATTGACTGGAACGATAATTCTTTGTACTGATTTGTACAGTATATAGTGCCAATTTAGCAACTTGATTTTGGTTTGTGTGTGTCAGTGAAAAGCACTAGGAGTATATCTTAAGGCAGTGAACACTAAAGAAAGCAATCAAGTTCAATGCTTTGTATGCTTCACTGTGAATTGTAATTCAAATCTTTTTTATTGTCTTATTAGTTATATGCTTAATATTAAGAGCTTTGCAGTCCTGTTTAGTTGACACATTGAAGAATAACTCCTACTTCAGAAAACAGCTTACAAATTCTAATGAGGTTCAAATTCAAATTCTTATTTAATGAGGTTGTGAATGTTGAATTGGACCCTCCCTTGCCCAGTTGTCTTGTTCTCATAACAGTAGTTGAGCAGTGCTATTCTGCGTCCTACTAAGATGGTTGGTGGAGAGGAACAAGTTGCCCCATGCAAATTAGTTAGTATCCTAGGATCCTTCATTCAGCAGCTGAACAATGTGACAAGGATAGTAAACATGGCAACTATAACTACTAGCCAGACAGAGACTATTCCCTCTAGTTGCAACAACAGGGACAGACTACGCCCCTAGCAACCCTGGGCCAGAAAGCCCCAATCAATAGGCCCAACTTGGACAGCAACTCAAAATGATGATCTTTAACCCCTTGTTTCCCCCTCCTTAGGCAATGGCTGGGGCTGAAGATGGGGAAAAAAAGGGCTTTTGTATTATTTGCTCAGCTTTTCACTTGCAGCTCCATGGGGACAGAGTGATCAGGGGGAAATCAAGGGGTTGAGATTTTGCATCAGGTTTTCATGATGAAACAAAGATAAGAAGCACCAAGATCTTAGTATAACATACAAAACATTTCGATATGTAATTGTGCACAAGTGTGGTGGACTGTGGGAAAGCAAGGCATTGGAGAAAGAAAATAATGGATGTTGAATCCTTTTTAACATTGTACAGAAGGGCTGTGAAGGGAAGTTACGTTTCTAAGGAAAAATCTAACCCAACACAAGAAGAATGGATTTATTTTATTAACATGTAGCTTCATGGATGTGAGTAAATATATGATTTATTTATTCATTCACTCATCATTGCTCCCTTTTTTCATATGTGAACCTTTCTCATTCTGAATTAAATTTAGTCCTTGCTGAATTAAATTTAGTCCAACCTTACACCTGTTGGCCAGCCTCTATGAAGAGCAGCGGTTGCTAAATTACTGCATTGGAGCCAGGATGCAAAGAAAGGGCCAGAGGCACACATCCTGGGGACTCTTGTGTTTAATAAACAGCAAATCCTGCTTGTACACAAAACACGGCCCATCCCAAAGATTACACATTTCACAATTTTAATATCAGAGTGAATAGCCAGCTAAAAGCTAAATGGGTGATTTCTCCTCTTGTGCTGTATTTTGTAGTACTATTACTTTGGCTGAATCTCTGCTCTTAAACCTCCTTTGGGGTGGGCATTTCATGCAGAGAAAAAACACTGGCTTGATTTATAGCCGCCTCTCTGTTCAAGGTAACTAACAAAATTTTAAACCAGACATAATATAAGGTGTTAAAAATAAGGATTAACATCAACAATTTAAAAAAAAAACCTAAACCCATAATGACTAAGTGGTTGGTTTTGTAAGCCGTTTAGGGCTATAAGGGTCAGTGCCAACATTTTAAGTGCTTAGTGATTTGCTCTTTTTGCAATTAATACCACAGCCTATTTAAGGTGTTACTTTCTCTGTGTTCAGTTCAGTTGAGGAAAATTCCAGTACTGTTTCATTCTTCATTTTGGAAATTTATATGATTTGGTATTATTAATTCAGAGAGACACATTGGAAGTTGTATTATATCAACTAGCAAGGACTGTTCTTGATTTGTTCAGTCTCTAGAGAAGTGTTTCTCAACCTTGACATCTTTAAGATGGTTGAACTTCACTTCCCAGACCTCCCCAGCCTAGTGTAACCTTAACCCGTGCTGGCTGGGAATTCTGGGAGTTGAAGTCCACTCATCTTGAAGTTTGCAAGGTTGAGAACCATTGCTCTAGCATCTAGATTGATCCTTCTTTCTCTCCTTCTCTCTTCGTCGATTCTAAGTCATCCAGGTCACAGTTGTCCCAAAAGTGTTTTTTTTTCAAAAGGCAACTGGACTTGTTTTTTTCTTGAAGAGGTTTCACTTCTCATCCAAGAGGCTTCTTCAGTTCAGTAAAGTCAATTGAAGTGAAGCTTCTTCAGTGAACCAAAGCTTTTTCAGTGAGCTGAAGAAGCTTCTTGGATGAGAAGCAAAACATCTTTAAGGAAAAACAAAGTCTAGTTGTCTTTTGAAAAACTCCTCTTCAGTTGTGATTCCTAACCTGTCCCTCTCTCCAAGTTCTTTGCTTTCTCCAAGCTTCATTCGCCTTAGCCTGATTGTCATTCCTTTTAAGTCAAGTGTGTCTAATAGTAGGAATCAATAAAGTTCAAGTACAGCCTAGAATACATTGGAGGACTCCAGATGAATGAGACCCAAAAGTCTGTAAAATGTATATGATTGTAGTTATTTCTAAAAAAAACCTTGTCCCTGCACCTTCAGATCTCAAGAGATGCCAGACTCTTATTCACTTCCATTTTCTCTTTGATGTATTTACATGACCTCATAACAAAGAGCTAGGTGAGAAATGATATCAGTTTTTCAAGTTACATTATTTGAGTACCATGTGTCAGGGATGTGAGTCATTTGCTTTGAAATAATAAAAAAAATGGGGTATATAAATGTAATTGATCCATTGGGAAGTTCCCCAGCAGCGGAAATATGTCCGTTAGCTAGTCCTGAGGCTTATTATATATAAAGCAAGCAACAAACTCCAGTTCTTTTCTGTAGGGGTAGATGTTTGTCTTAGGAATTCCCCCATGGCTCATTAAAATGTCTCAAAGCAATGAAACTCACACAGTCCTAAGTTCTGTTGCAGAGGTGATTGTTGTTTGTTCTTCATTTGAAATGTTTGTCTCAGTTATTCTACATTTCTCTCTCTTGCTCGTCATATTTTGATTCTGCACTAGTTTTTAAGCAAATATTTTTTTCAATGTCTCTTACAACAATTAAAAATTTAAATGCATAATGACTATGGAAGGAAATTGTGCATGATTGCAAATATAACCCAGGCCTTTTCCTCAGGCTTTTCAGACAAAAAACAAGACATATACCGGTAAGTGATGAAATAATAGGAGAAATGGAAAACACAGGAAATAGCAAAATATCAAATGTTTTCTCCTAAATCAAACCTTTCTCCAGTACAGATTGCTAGCAGATTCACACAATGCTTTGAACTGCAAGGCAGGCGAACATGTTTTTAGCATAGTTTTTGTGCAAACCCAGCATATAAGTTAGCTTATTATTCAATTTACAAAATAAATTAAGCACTTAGATTAATTACACAAATTACAGTGTACCATGGGTGTGTGATGTGAACATTGACTGCATTTTCAAAATTTCAGATCCTTTTTTCCCACAGCCCTGCCTGAACTTGCAGAGAGACAGAGGTGAAATGGCAGGAATAAAGCATATGGTTAATTTTATTACACGGGTAATAGAAATTGTGTTAAATAACACTTTTCCTTTCAACTAAAAAGGGATGCCTGACATATTCAGCCTACAGCATTTCATACATTGACATGGAATGAAAGTTTATTAGTTAGATTTATGAAATGGTAAAAATGGAAATACATCCCAAAAGTGCTTTTTTCAGACCTGGATGACTGAGAATCTCCACAGACATTTGTGAAATATCTATTATTTAAACAATATTGCTCGGGGTTGCTCAGGTAATATTATATGTTATTATTTTAATTGGTTTCTCAAATCTCTCTTGAAACTATGTTCTTGTTTATGCTTTTTGTCCCCCCAAAAATAGCCCCAATTACAGTAAAGTAGAAGTCTTTGTGAACTATTTCATATGTTGGTTCATTTATTCTGTGATGCTCTGCAATTTAGGCAGAGCCTGAAGGTGTTGTTTTATCACTATTTTTAGCTCAACTAAGCCTTTCGTTTTTCCTAATTACTTTTTAAATCCAAATTGAGTATCAAATATCCTGGACCACAATACTAACTAACTTCACCCACAGACGTTAACTAAGAGGTAACCTTTTGGAGGAGGTTGGTGTTTAATTGAATGCCAAATTTGGTTATAGGTTCTGGACTCTGTCCAGGGAAATGCATGGATATAAAAACTAGCACAGAAGAAAAAAACCAAGAGGGAACATTTCATCATCCTATGATCCATACACAATTTGATCTGAAAGTGATAAACCAGGCACCATTGAATTGAAATACGGTGCACTTCCACTCTAAGACTAATTGCCATCTTGGTGCAAAGTTATCAAAGGAAACGAGCTTCTATAAACTTGCTATAAACATTTGTGAAGAACCCATTTAGGCTGCCAGAATATTGCTGAGCCCAGATAATGATACATGCATGGCTGGGGATCTAAATATCTGATATTTTGTTCTACCTGTTTCCCTGCCAATCTGTCCATTGTGATCTAGTGGCACATTTCTTTGATGATGTTTTACCTGCCAATAATTCACAGTGGAGTAATCCAAAAGAAGACCTGTTTCAGGGGTCCTTCCACAAATACCTCCCTGCAAGTTTGATGCAAAGCCATTATCTGGTACAGTTTAGGTCATCTGCTCCTGCAGGCTTTCTGTTGAATTTAGGTTGCCAATATAACTGATTTTGGTTGCTATCACCATTGCTGTTGGTCTTGCTAGCCTGTGAAATGAATTTAAGCTTTTGTAATCTAAAAAGCAGAGGCATCACCCTGCAAACAGAAGTGCGTATAGTCAAGGCTATGGTTTTTCCAGTTGCAATGTATGGCTGTGAAAGTTGGACCATAAGAAAGGCTGAGCACCAAAGAATGGAGGCCTTTGAACTATGGTGCTGGAGAAGACTCCTCCGAGTCCCTTGGACTGCAAGGCAATCAAACCAGCCAGTCCTAGAGGAGATCAACCCTGACTGCTCTTTAGAAGGCCAGATCCTGAAGATGAAACTCAAATACTTTGGCCACCTAATGAGAAGGAAAGACTCACTGGAGAAGAGCCAAATTCTGGGAATGATGGAGGGCAAAAGAAGAAGGGGACAACAGAGAATGAGGTGGTTGGATGGAGTCACCAAATCAGTAGGTGTGAGCTTAAATGGACTCCAGAGGATGGTAGAGGAGAGGAAGGCCTGGAGAAAGGTTGTCCATGGGGTCGCGTTGGGTTGGACACGACTTCGCAACTAACAACAACAAAAATTAATTGTTATATCTCTGCTTTGGGATTATAGTCATTTTTTTTAGTAAGGAAACATTTAATAGGATATATATTTGGTACATCGATTGGACTAAGGTTATAGGGAAGCACATGAGTTGAAGAGAACAAGTTTGCTTTCTTTTCCCCCCTGAAGCCCTGTGTTCGTGTTCAATTCTTGTGCATGCATGGCATGCAGAAACATCAGTCAGAGTGTTCTTTTGTGGGGAGCTGACATAATGTCAACTGTCTCATTTGCACACGCCACAAAAGAAACTTCTGGGGCATTGTTTTTCTAAAAGTATAGCTTTACTGATAATATTCCATATGGGTACAGAAGAAGCAGAGCCAGCTCTGAGGTTTTTTTTCACGCGAAAAGCAGCTTAGCTAAAAATCCCCCTTTCCCCCTGAGCCACCCACTGTTCATTGTTGACCAAACATATACAGTCCACCCCGAAAGGAGTAAACCCAATGCTACTATGCACAGTGTTGTTATATGCCACTTCTGCAAAAGGCAAAAGCTCAGCCCAGTTGCTTTGCTGATAGTTCACATAACACCGAAGATATTGCTCCAAGTCCACCATGACACATATTTTTAATCAAGTACCCAGGTATATTTCAGGTATATCTTTAGCAAATCAGCTGTAATGATTAAACCCAAGTGCTTAACTAACCATTGCTCCAATGATTCCTCTGTAGAAGGAACAGCACAAAACTTTCCTACTCGCTTAAGCTTTCATTAGACTTTGTTATGGGAAATTTTCTTCATCCAAATATTTTTAGCCTCTTTTTCTCTTTTTACTTAGTAAAAGGCAGGCTGTTGCAAAGTATCTGAAAAAAATATTAGCTCAGTATTGTGTTGTATTAAAAATAAGACTAAATATTTTATTGCCTTCCACATTTCATGGGAATGTGTGATGTATTAGTAACATCCCTCTGCCCCATAAAACATTTCTGACAAAGGTCCTTTTTCTAGTCCTCACTTTTGCACACATGGCTAAAAGCTCTTTTTCCCATTTATGTATTTATTATTTCGATTTATATAGCCACCTAGAGCCATGTATTTGTCATGTGTGAACACATTCCCATGAAATGTGGGAGATGATAAAATATTTAGCCATATGTCTAATGTTCTAAGAAATGGACGATTATACATTAGTCCCTCGCAGGCTGTCATTAGTCCCACACGACTGTCATTCGTGTTGCCAAACTGCCAGGAGTAGAGATTCCTCTCATTGCAGAAAAATAGCAGGGGATCATAATAATCCCTTGCTTCCTTTTCCAGTAATCATATCAGCCAGCTTAGGCAAGCGCCAGGCATGCATTTGGCACTCATGCTGCCAGCGAATATCCCTGGCATCAGTAGGCAGCACTTTGATATAAATGGAGAATAACAATTTTTATTGCAAGAAAGTTACTCCTTGGAGTACTGCATATAGGTGTTCCTTGACTTATAGCCATTTGTTTGATGACAGTTCAAAGTTATCCCTTGTAAAAAATATTTATGACTTCTCCTTGAAATGAAGACCGTCATGCCACACTTGCAGTTAAGGGATGCAATTCAGACTCTTGGCAGTTGCCTCATGTTTACAGCTGGGTGCAGCATCGTGCGGTTATGTGATTGTGATTTGCAACCTTCTTAGCTGGTTTCCAACAAGCAGTGCTAATCGGGGAAGCTGGATTTGCTTAGCAACCATGGTGATTTGCTTAGCAGCTGTGGTAAAAAATGGTGGTAAAATGCGATCTGGTCAGGTGGTGACTTGCTTTATGACCACACTGACAAATGATGGAAATTCCAATCCCAGTAGTGATTGTATGTTGAGGACTACCTATAGTAGCCAGAAAATGATCCAGAAAGTTAGCTGGTAATCAAGTTATGATTTTTAACTTTTGTGCCTTAATCTTCAGTTGGGATTCTAGGATTTTTCTCCCCCTTTCCTCCTTTACTTAAAACCGAAATACTAGATAGATTTTGTTTACAGACATATGTCTATGGAGGCTCTCAGTCATCCAGGTCATGGTTGTCCCAAGGGTGCTTTTTTTGGATGAGAAGTGAAACATCTTCAAAGAAAAACAAGAAAGTCCAGTTGCCTCTTGAAAAAAAAAACCTTTGGGTTCAGAAACATAGTTCTTATTGTTGCCAAATTGGAGATTCTTGCTAAGCAAAAATACTTTTTCCTTCTTTTCTAATGTTGGCAACTCATCCCTCTTCCATAGTTCATTGATTCCCTATATAGCTTCATGTTTAAAATGAAGAAGTTCAGATGACTTCTTAGTGTATTCCAATTTCATTGTATTTTTCTTAAGGTAATCATTAAACATGGATGCATTTAAATGCATGCTGAAAAAATACACACACAGTTAGCTTTGTATAAATCTAACAAATAAAATGCTGTTAACATTCAATATTCTTTTATTGGTTTAACTCCAAATTTCTAGATAACCAGTCCAAATGGGCAAATCTTGCCAGTCCTTTTGAAAGCAATCTTGAAGGAGACCGAATTTAGTGAAGAGACTTTAGCAATTTGGGGCAGGGAAAATAGCCATCAATAATATATGTTGTGTCCTGAGCTTCCTGGTAAAAAATTATGGAGCACAGCATTGTGACAGAGATTGGCCACCAGAAGGTGAATTCTGGCCAGCGTAGTTTTCCTGGACAAGGAGAGATTGTGAGATTGCCCACTCCAGATACTGCTCTTTGTGAGGAAACTGCAAGAATTGAGTGTTTTTTGGTTGATTCATGAGACAAACAGTGGGAATCAAGGAATTTCAGTTAAGCACAGCTGTAAGGCACCCTATCTGAACACAATGTTTGCAAAAGACTCACTTTCGTAAACATTTCTGGATGTAATCAATTTATAGCTAAAGAGAGATTTTCTGAGTGGCAGGATAAGAGCAATCCACTTGGTGAGTCAGCATTCTTATTGGATTAAAAGTGAGGGGAGGAGAGGGAGCTTCAAAGATTTAAAAACTTTGATCAAAAAGCTTAACAGCTGCACAAGCTAAAGATATTGAAACTGCAAGAGGGAGAGACTGCATTAGTGGATAATATGGCTATACAAAAAAAAATCATTTCATCAATATTATTCCAATTTGCATATTTCTCTAGAAAAAATACACGAATACTTTAAGAAACAAAATTACTGCAGATTACAGGGGAACAAAAACAGATTACAAATGCATCTGACTACATGGTGGAGGGAGGGGTTGCGAAGCTTTAAAAAAGATTAAAGCTGGAAAGTTGGTTGGATCAGATAGATTACAAGATTCTTATTATAAATGTTTTGCAGATGCCTTTTATGACCTTTATAAAATACAGAGAATTCTAGTTTACAGGGAGAAAGGATATCAAAGAACTGGAAAAAAGCCAATAAAGAATTAATTTAAATAATAAGGAGGGGCAAGATTTGATTTTAACAAAAAACTATGTGGGCAAATATAATTATTGGACAATGCCTATAGGTTTAGAACAATTATGGCTGATAGGTTGAAAATAATTTTACAATAATTTATTGGATCAATGAGGATCAATATGTATTTTACTTAAAAGATACTGTGTTTCCCGAAAATAAGACAGGATCTTATTTTCTTTTGACCCCCAAAATAAGCACTTGGCCTTATTTTCAGGGAGGTCTTATTATTTTTGATATGCAGGAGGCAGCAAGCATGGTCACCTCATGTCTGCTGCTGTGTTGCAATATTTTTGGGGAGGGCTTATTTCAGTGCATGTGCTCAAAAGCCCGATTGGGCTTATTATCCATCTTATTTTCAGGGAAACAGGTTAGTTACAGAATAATATCAAAAAAATTGGAGTACTTGAAACAACACAACAAAAAGCTAGCATTGATTTTCTTACTGTAGTTGCAGAGAAGGCCTTTGACAGTACGAACTGGGCTTTTCTGTTCAATGTTTTGGAAGGTATGAACTTTAGAAGAAACTTCATAAAATGGATAAGACCAATGTATAATTCAATGAAAGCATATAGTTGCAGAAATCTATAGATAATGGTGATCTATCAAAGTCTTGTGAGATACAAAATGGAACAAAGCACGAATGCCCATTGTCTCTTATCTATTTTAATCCTTAAAACATTGAATAGAGATATGAGACAACATGAAAGGATTGTGCGAGTAAAGATTTAAAAAGAAACTTATAAGTTAGGGGCTTTTACAGATGATTTGGTGTTGGTTTTGGAAGATCAGGTTTAGAGGAAATTGGTACATTCCAACAGAAGATGAAGATGTTAACAAAAAAAAATAGAAAATAGAGGATCAAATAGAACTGAGGAATAAAATGAGTGATAAGATTGTGGACGAAGTAAAATATATGGGTAATACCATGACAAATATGCAATGCATTTCATATTCAACATTCTTTGGAAAGATATGAAATTAAATTTAAAAAAAGATGGGAGAAATTATAACTGACTGCTGAGAAGAATTTCTGTGATAAAAATAAATGAAAGTCTTGCTTAGAATGATATTTTGGTTTCCAACAATACCTGTTTTGAAAATTGACAATAAAGCCAAAGTTAATATCTGGTTTAAAAGTTATTATGTTAGACATGCCACATTGAGAAAATGGAATAGATACAACTCCCAAGTTCTGTCCAAAATGATGTTTGAAGTGGTATTTGCCAGCTTCTCTCTACCTAAGCTTTGCTATTTGCATGATGAGCTATTGACATTATAGGGAAGTGGGATATGTTGGCTTCTTATTTTTCCTTTTGTTATACAGTGGTCACTCCTTTCCCAAGTGATCTCTGGTATGAGTGAAAATCAATTTGCATCAGCATACCTTGTGTTGATGGGACACAGTGGCTCAGTGGCTAAGACGCTGAGCTTGGCGATCGGAAAGGTTGGCAATTTGGCGGTTCGAATTCCTAGCGGTGTGTAATGGAGTGAGCTCTCATTACTTGTCCCAACTTCTGCCAAACTAGCAGTTCGAAAGCATGCAAAAATGTAGAAAAATAGGAACCACCTTTGGTGGGAAGTAATAGCATTCTGGGCGCCTTTGGCATTTAGTCATGCTGGCCACATGACCATGGAGATGTCTTTGGACAGCGCTGGCACTTCAGCTTTGAAATGGAAATAAACACTGCCCCCTAGAGCTGGGAACGACTAGCACATATGTGCGAGGAGAACCTTTACCTTTTCCTTACCTTGTATTATCTCATGGCTGGAGCATGCTAAAACAGTTGCCTGGATGAAGCCTGGAGTAACAAAAGTTTTTTTTAAAATTCGGAGTTATTTGCAATGAAAACAACAAAATAACTCCCTCCCCGCTCCCCCAATAAGTTGAAATGAAGATAGCCTAAAGCAACTCTTTATATAGATATAAGAAACTTCTGGCCAATACTGCTAGCAAACTCACCAGATTACTACTACTATCCTGCCTGAAGGACCTCAACTGAAGTTCTTCACACAGTTGTTTTTTCCACTTCTGCTTTGGGGAAATTACTAGGTGAGCCCTATCAATCCATTTATCATCTGCCCATTTTTTCCAATGGGAAAACTTCTCAGTGCTTAATGCAGGGCATATCCATATTTTGAACACTTTTCTCCATGTGGGAAGATATTCGGAATGATTACTTCAGATATTCTACATGGAGTATGAATATGATGAAATACGCACAAGTCACTTGAAGAATTCTAATTCTAATTGATAATGGAAGTCCTTAGAATTCCTTTGCTGACTAGATAGGCATCTCCAGATTAGGGAATAAGCATCCTGAGAAACAAAATGTTCCACTTGTAATTTTTTGGCTATTGTCTATTTTTAATCTCAAATGAATGCTCACTGTACTTTCTGTGACCAGTTAAGTTGCTGCACCAAGCTGACCTTGAGTTGTCTCAAAAAACTAAATGAGATGGGACCTTCTTAGTTCTTTAATAAAGCAGACTGTAAATCAAACTAAGAATGTGTTAAAAATTTCTGGAAGAAGGAAATGACAAATTTCTTCCATATTGCTACCAAGAAAACAGTAAAATCCGTGACATCTCCAGACGACAAACTTGAATTGAGATTTTAATCTTTTTTGTAAACACGCTCCAGTTTCCCCAATATTAAAACTGCTGACAGATGATTGTACATAAAATATTGAAAGATAGCCAGACACAAAAGCATGTCCCACAGTAGATTTGCCAGTCTTTAAGATGCCGCAAGCTTCTTGTTATTTTTTTGTGGTAACAAAACATTCTGTCCACTGCCCAGAATCGCATGGCGATTTTAAAGCAAACGATATTTTGCAACGCCGGGATTTTACACAGAACCTCATTGTCCAGGAGCAGGAAAACAAGCCACTGAAAATAGAAAGCTTCCCAGTTGTGTTGCACATGAGTGGATTGACTCGGTCTGCTGTCTGTGATGAATGTATGCAATCAACTGTATGTATGTTCTGCCCGTGAGGCATTGTCAGAAGCTTCAACTTGTGCGGATGAAATGGGGTTGGCAGGAACAAGCAAGACTGTATTTGGTAGTCACTGCCATGGCCATCCAGTTTCCAGGCACAAAATCAGGGGTCAAAGTGTCCTATATAAAGCTCTCAGAGTTTCTTTCTTATGTTAAATGAACTTGCTTCCAATCCTCTATTGGCTTTTCCCTGTCTGGTGTCCTGTGGAGGGTGCAACATAGCTGATCAAGGCAAGGTTCATCAAGACAGAATTTCAAGTAGAACTAAGAGAGTTTTTGATGGCTTCGGTTTTGTGAAACACCCTCCAACTAAATCCAATAAAACAAACAAACAAACAAACAAACTCCCAAAGGAGCCCACTTTTTCAGGATTTCAAAAGGGCTAAAACTATCCTCCCCCCCTCCTGTTAAAACAATCGTCTGGGTTGAAAATGTAATTGCATTATCAGATTGTGCTCCTTCTTTTTGGGCTTGTGTACCTCTTGCTGGAAATGAAGGAGGTTTAGTTAGCTATTTTAGATGCTGTTTGAGAAGAGCAGTGCGGTGTGTAACCTTTATTATTAATTTAGTGGACTGAAGAGTCGGTCGTGAACACTTGGTTACAAGACCTCTTTGTGAACAATGGTCACTTGGGAAGCAATCATTGCTCTTTGCACAATATTTAATTGCTAGGTTGAGAGCCAACAGAGGCGTTTTTTTAAAAAAAAATAGAGTCCTAACATTGCTTCGCAAAAATAAAGCTCAATTTAATGGCAGCCTAGGTGTCAGTGGCGCTTTAAAAACAATCAATTCAGCAATTACTGGCACAACCTTTATCCCCAAATGCAGTTGCTTGTGTCCCTCACAATCCATGAATATATATTACTAAATTAATTCCTGCTTTCTTGGACCCCTGCTGTTCAGAAATAATTGTTTCAATAATAAAGAGTTACGTTCTTGCAGCTGCATCTAAGCGGCAGATCAGATAATAGCTAGGTCACTTCTTTTCCCGGGCCATGGATTCTTGCCAAAAGAATTTGTGTGTGCTGTATCAACAACAGTCAATGTTTTCCTGTTCAGCTGTAGCTAAATTTTTCATGAACCCTGGGCAATTTGCCTAATGAAAACAGGGCTGTCTCTCAAGCCAGCTTGCAGCATTTGCATGCAAATCTTTAGAAAGATCAGTGAGAAAGAGAGATGAACAATTCACTTTGAATATTTGAATATGAAAAGTATTGGGATTGAGAAGGTACATGATGCTTAAACAGTTAGGCTACTTTGAAGGTTTAAAATAGTTTTACAGTGATGATATGGTTGCATCAATTAAAATTGCATATTTGCTTGAAAGCATAAAATCCAAGGGAAGACATTCTAAAATGAGCAGAATGCAATGAATCCTTACATACAATTAAAATTATGAGAAAGTTCTTGTAGATTTCTGATGAAAGCAGAATGCATAAGTTTATTAGCTTCCTCCTTGAAAATCCATTGCAATTTAGCTATATTCCTTGGCTTTTTGGTAAAGACCAATATCCTGTTGTTTCGGTTCTGCCTAACAAATAGTGAGAAACATTTATATCATTGTTCTCAAATCATGCATGCATTTCATGCACCATTGAAGACAGTGGAATTCCAGTCCTAAATATCATAACATCAGTTCAAGATTATTTAATTCTAAACATGTGTATTTAAAGTCATTCCGTGTAAGGAATATATAAGAGAACAACAACATTTTCCCCCAGGGCATCCAGTCCAATTTATGAACTCTCTCAGGGCTTTTTGCATCGTACTTTTTTTGTCGTAGCAAAATGTGACTTGTATTTTCCATTCTTTTCCTGTGTGATTGATGAAGCTTTCACAAGCAAGTATGTAGCAGCTTGTGAATAATTTGCACTGAGAAGGAAGACTAGAATAGGAAACAGATCTTTCCTAGTTGTACAGAGAAGACTGTGCATTTGTACGTGTGTGTCTCTCTGTGTGCTGGTATTACTAGCTTAGAAAAGAATCTACGTATCTATATAGTAGTGCTAATGTTGTGGGCAGGTAAACGTTTATTCAAATGATTATACAACATATGTTAAAACAATTCTAGTAACCCCTCAAGAGAGTGCATGTGAGTGTAGATGTTAAACAATATTTACTGCTTCCATTTCATCAGGATTTGAGTCCAAAGGAAGATATAGACACCCCTCCTCAGTTTATACCCTAATTTTTGAGCCTATATAATATGTCAACACATATAATACATGGGCAACCTTAGACATGATGATGCCAAAGTAATATAATGTGCAGTGAGACATCATGATGTAAATTATGTTTGTTGGTACTTCGATTGTAACACAGAATACAAGTACACAAAGGATAGAATTGCCTTCTTTCCTGTTCAACATTTCTCGTTTCCTGTTTTATGTATTACAGATTTTCACTATAGATAATGAAAATAATAAAGTGACATGCAGACCAAAACTTCTGAATATCAATTCCTGTGCTTCATTATAACAAACACCATCATCTTAATACAATAGAATCTTATTTGGATCATCTTCAGTATTTTCTGGGTCTACTTCAGTTTTGAACTGTCTTTGAAGATTTCTTAAATATATTTATTGTACCAATTCTGTCTCTAATAAAGATGTGGTCTTCGGATAACAAAAAGCACTAATACTTATTTCCTCACATTTTAAATAAGGCCACAATCTTCTTTTTCTACCAGTATGCAATCAAGCACTGCTCTACAATCAATAAATTAGATTGAATTGCTATCTCATTCTAGTGTGTTCAGTAATCAGGTGCACTCCTATGCATGATTAGTCAAAAGCCAGTACCACTCTTATAGTCCATAGTCCATTGTGTACATTTATTATCCCTAGGATTTTAGCCTTAGGTTTTACTGACATCACTTCAATATTACAATCAGTGATAGGATGCAACTGGTTTAACAACGGGTTTGGTGACTGCACGCTTTATTTAAATCGGATTTTTAAATTTTTAAATTGGATTTTTAAAAAATTTAAATCGGATTTTTAAAAATTTAAATCGGATTTTTTAAAGTTTAAATCAGATTTTTAAAAATCAAATTTATTTTAATAAAATGCTTTTGGAGTAAAAAAAATCTGTCTAAAGATGGTTTTCTATTTAAGATACATTAATAATTTAGTTTTTTCAGCATGAAATTGAGCTTAGTTATGTAGCATGAGACTATATATTCTGCAATATTTACATTTTTGATAAACTCAATTCAATGAATCCAGTGCAAGCTGAGATAGCATGCACTTTAAATAGGAAACCTTCATTTTGTTTGCAAATAATAATATTAAAGATTCTAACTACCAGCAAGAATGAGTCCTTACATTTAAATAGCACCTGTCATTTCAGATGCATCATGGCAGCACCTGTTAGTAGACATCCACTCAACTGCAGCCCGCCATGTCCCTCACCTTGTGTCGCTGCCGCATCACCAGCCGTCCCATTAAAGTGAATTGGACTGTTCGTGTCAACAGCAGGTCACAAGAGGAGGAGCCGCTGTGGGACAGAGATGACAGTTGCTGTTTAAAAATTATGATTTAAATCGATTTAAATCAAGCCTTTTTACTAGTGATTTAAACTGACCTCATTTAAATCAAATCCGCCCTGTAATGCTTAACTACCTGGGATCCTTGCTTTACAATGGGAACAGGGACTGCTGGAATTGCAGTCAGAAAGTGATGTGATCACATGATACTGTACTGTACATTGCTTAGCGAGAGAGAAATTGCAGTGTCCCAATTGCTATCATTAAATGAGGACTACCTGCATAACAACTAGTTTATACTCACCCTATTTACTGTATTATTCCATTCCTTTCTATTCATGCAAACTACCAGTTTTGGCTTCCACCAAATGCATACATTGCTTTATACCAGTGACGTGCGGTGAGGTTTATGACTGGTGAGGCACTGACACAGTGCTGGTTTTCAAATATTTTTAGACTTGTGGACTTCAACTCCCAGAATTCCACAGCCAGGCATGCTCAGTTCCAATTTAAAGCGACAGCATTTGTTTTTCTCCTTTGCTCCTTCTTTCTTTTTCTTTTTCTTCTCCTTCCCCTCCTTCCTCCCTCTCTCCCTTCCTCCCCCTCTCTCAAACACACACACACACACACACACACACACACACACACACACACACAGAAGTTGGATTGGACTATCTCTCCTACCCCTTCCCTCTCTCACTCACTCTCAAACAAACCCCCCCCACACACAAAAGTTGGATTGGATATCTTTTCCAGTGGCTTGAAAGCAGCTCCTCTGCCATCCCCCCCCCCCCCCATTCCCCTGCTGCCTTTCCCAAACACCTCCACCATTGCAAATACAGCCTGCTGTCTGGGTGGGAAATGCCTGGAACACAATAAAGCCCACCCACCACCTCCTGCTGGCAGGCTGGGGTGAGAGGTGAGGCAGAGAAGCCGGAGGGGAGCCGATCCGAGCCTTCCAAAAGAAAGAGGCTGGGGGGAAGTGTGTGTACTACAGCATGGCTCTTTGCCTGGCTTCCTGCCTCCTCCTGTGGTCTCCTCAGTGCTCGCTTGTGCTCTCCCTCCCCAAGTGTAGTTTGATTGCAGGTGGAGCCACGTTGCCTTTTCAAACTTGTAATCAGTGAAGCTGGGATATATTTTTATATAGTTTTATCCAGCTGTGTGTGTGAGAGAGAGAAATGAATGGGGGCCTGGGGAGGAAGTCACTACACTTGGGGAGGGAGAGCACAGTGAGGTTAAGCAGAGTCATCCACGGTGAGGCAGCAACTAGCTCAGCTTTTTCCTTTTACTTTTTTTTATGATGAGAGTGGTGAGGCTGTGCCTCACCTGCCTCACCTGACTGCACGTCACTGCTTTATACACTGCCCTTTGTTCTTTAATCTTTTGAGGATTGCATTAATTTGGCCATGATTTTCCAGAACTTCCCTTCCCTTCCCACCCATTCATTCTTCTTTCCTATGTTTATTTTGAAACTTAATCTTTATTCACTGAACTTGAAACTGGGCATTCATTTGTATAAACAAGATTAAATTGCTGTTTATTGTATGGGATAGCTTAGTCGATAGTTATTCCTTTACATTCTTGCAGTTTATTTCAACAGGAATTGCATATGATTTACATACGCTTCCTTTGTTTGAATTTTCATGAAGTTCTTCATATGTTATTTGACCTTTGGAAATGGTTCTTTTTATTATCTTATGTTCTTCTTGCTGTAACTGAAAATACTGGGAACAGAAACAATTTTTAAAATAGCTCTTCCTGTATATAAATCCCTCTTTGTCCTATTAACTGTTTTAGTTATGATTCTAAACTATGAAAAAGATTTGTAAGGAACTATCTTGGAGTTTATGCCATGAATTCACATGCCGCAATCAGTTACATCTTAGTTTCCTTTTATTTTTATTTCCACCTTGGGGGCAACTGCTTCATCCATTCATTTAGCAAAGGTGGGGAGCTATGGCCCCTTTATGACGACGCTGGCTCGGGAATTCTGAGAGTTGAAGTCCACAAGTCATAAAAGGGCTGTAGTTCCCCATCCGATTTAGAGCTTGAAGATGGATTGCATATTACTGCACAGACCCATAATTATAGAACTTTCTTAACTCCTCCTTTTTTCTGTCTTTTAACAATCCTTCATCAAGGTTGAGTTGAGGCGACTGAATGGAGTTGAGTGTTTATTGGCTGGATGCCCTTCCTGATGCCTATGTGGGGTTCGCAACAAACAATTACTCATTGCGCTCACAGAGAGAAATATCTGCTGCTACCTAGGAATGAACTCACAGCCTCCTGATTTTGAGGCGAGAACTCCACCTCTAGGCTACCGCACTGCTCTTCTGAACGCCTCCTAAATGCTTATAAATAATTTTAAATAAATGTACTGCTAAATGATTTTTTCTACAGGTAGTCCTTGACTTATAATATTTGTTTAGTGACAATTTGGACTTATAACTTTGAACGGTCACTAAACGATGGTTGTAATTTGAAGACTATGTCTATCTCTTTTTTAACATTGGCCTGAACTGCTGTATCCCTCTGACCTCTTCCTTCTGGGTAGTCTCTTTTCTTCTGGTCAACTGCAGGGCAGTTCAGATTGGAAAACTTCCATCTGGAGTTCCAGAGGGCTCAGGAGCAGGTGGTTTTCTCAATTGACAAACCCTTGTTGAACTTCCTGGTCTCTAATTTCACAACTCATCAGTAGATTAAATTTTATGAATGAATATGATTTGGATTTTTCTATTTGGTTTCTAGTCCGGTTCACATCTTATTAAAAATGTGCAGCTTCATTTCTTCTGCTTATATGAACAGTCCACTACCCCAGATGCTTGCCTCATCCCAAACACTTAGCCTCTAGGCTCAAATGAGCCGTAGTTCTCCCATCCCACTCACCCAAGCAGAGAGACTGCACTGCAATCTCTAGCCATATATGTAGCTGTCTGGAACAAGTACCTGGCTACAGAATCATGGTGTCATTACAGATTTCCGCACTTTGTATTTAAATGTAAGAAGAAATAATGAAACCTTGATAGCCAGGAGGTTCTTCCTCCTCCTCCTCCCCCCTCCCCCCATCCTCCTCCTCCCAAATACATACCCACAAGTATGAAGCATCAATTTAATTTTACCCATTTCATTGTGAAGCAAGGGCAAAGGGCTTGTTTTACCCCAAAACTGCCATATCTTAGGAAGTGGCACACTTAGAATAGAATAGAATAAAATAGAATAGAATTCTTTACTGGCCAGGTGTGATTTGTTAGTGATAGTCATAGGTTACTAATAAGCAATCAAATCATATTAGGAAACAAATAAAAAAATAAATTGTAAAGATACAAGCATTATTGAGAGGTTTTGTCACTTTAGTCACCTGGAGGGAGCCCTAATTGGCTCTTAGTTTTTCCTATTTGATTTCAGCATTTGAGGCTTCAAAGTGGGCAGGAGAGAGGACATTGTGCTGGATGATAAGTTAAGTAAAATTGGTAGGATCTTAAATAAAGCTGGTTCTTAGAAAAAAATAGAAAAAATTCAATTTAAAAATATTACTCTAGTGCAGCTGATGTAAGGAAAACCATTTTCTGGTGGACTGTGATGTAAAGCTGAAATGAATGCAAAACAGATCCCACAAAAACACTTCAAAGGAATAACTAGTGATAATCTGTCTGGATAGGTTTATTGATTTGATGTTAAATACATTGCATTTACTGATGGCTGTGCCTAAGGAATTGCTTCCAAGTGCATAAATTAAGGCACCCAATACATTTAGATTTAGATTATGTATTCTTAGAGGCAAACACTTTTGAAGAATTTAACAAGATATCAAAAATCATAAATGCATGCATGAATGCTGGGCAGGATGAATCACAAAAATAATAATTATATAACCAAGATAGGATAACATCTTCACTTAGATTGCTGACATGTACTTCTTCTCAACATTTGTATTAGGGTTTTTTTTTTTGTTTTTTTTTTTTGTGGGGCAGAGAATCAGATGAGCCTCTGCAGATAGCAATACTTGGTTGACCTGTCAAGCCTAAGAAGCAAGCAAGATTGAAACTTGGTTGTACTTGTGGTTTTCATAAGACTCCAGAACTGAAAGCTGGACTTACACATTCTGGAAGAAGACAGTTGTGAACAATTTCACAACTTGTCAGGAAGACTACATACTGCAAGTGCCCATAACATCACCCTAAGCTAAATTAAACCTGATGGAAACTCTTAAGAAAGATCAGCAATTCGGCCAGTTTTTCTTTGGTCCAATACAAATTTCCCCCTTGCTGTCAACATAGCACATGATGTTCAACTCATATACTTTAATCTCTCTATATAAAAGATAGTATATATACCACTCTCTATATACCACTCACTCATCAAGAAATCTCCAGAACTGTAAAGCCTACAAACTTGAAAATTGGCAAATTGGCTTTTAGGTGCTCGCTAAGAAAGGATTTTTTGAAATGACCATCAGATCATTAGTATTTCTTATACAGTAATTAACACGCTCTGATGCTAAGGTGTTCTACTCCCCCTCCCCACCTGAAAAGAACTCTGATCCATCTGCTAGTTACCTCACATTCCTTTACCTCAGTTCAAACTGGCAGACGTTCCACTCCTTCACTCAGGAGTGGTCTGGGGCTCCTTACAATACTAAGCGTCAGTACCTCACCAAATTGTCAACGCCTTCCTCCTCTGGAACGGCTTCCGGACTCAAGAAGGCGGGAGTGATATTCCCTTATGTGTTTCAATCACCGAATATCATTGAGCCAAAAGATTGAACCAGAGTGAACTGCATTTCTCCTGGATTGTCCGATCACATAGTTTCGTCGCAAAGCACAAGTATCCAGCTAGTTTTTCTATAAATTCAAAGGATTAACATTATATTTGGATTTTTTAGTTGTTCAGTAGAGAAAAAGTTAGAGCACTCAGTAGCCCACTCTTTTCTCAATGGTCCACCAACTGTGGACACAGAGACAGAGAGATAAACAGAAAATGAGGATTCTGCCTCCAGCCTTCATTCATTGGCTATGTAGTCCGGCTAAAATTATGTTGCTTTCTTTCACCTGTAGGTTTGTTGATTGGTTCTGGGTGTGCTCTCTATCCTCTGGGCTGGGACAGTGAAGAAGTCAGACAAGCCTGTGGCAATCTTTCCGACCAGTTTGAACTAGGTGAGTAATCCTAACCTTGTGGAAAATGGCCTTAAATGAAATGGATTCACAAAACAAAACCCGAAAGAGAAAAGCACACATGAATGAAAGAAGTTAAGAAAGAATCTTCTATTCTTTAAGAAATGGTACAGCTGCCCAGCCAGAATCTATACCTGACTAAAGTAAAGCCACTTCAGAGACTCATGCCTATGTGCTAGTTTAACTGTGGTTTGGTCTTGGCTGTGTTTGCATAACATGCTAAAATATAAATCATCTATAAACTGCAATTATTGGGTATGCTTAAATTGTAAAGCAATAATAATAATATAATTATAGACAAAATGTCCATCTTTTGATTGCAAAGAGGCCACACAGCTTGGATACTATGCTGATTCATCCTAGGTTCTTGGGAAAAACTCAATGCGTATGAAGGTCAGCACCAGCTACAGAGCTGGCAATTGTGATTTCACATTATTGTGTATATAATTTTTTAAAACCCATTATGGTTTTTAGACTGTAGCGTGAACTGCATCCTTAAGTATCTTTTCTTCCCTAATTTTTGCCTGCTCTATTACTTTAAATCTTGTAACGTGAGTCCTCTATTCCGTAAAGTTAAACTCATTTTGAAACAGTCATCCTGAATTGAATGTGGGGATCCTACATACAGAAATCAAAAAGGATTGTTCGTCCCCCCTGTTCATACTGCAGTAGAGGGGGAAATGCCCTTGTTTTCAGAGATGGTTCCTGATTCCTGAAGATATGCCCAAGTGCAAGCTAAACTAGGTGTAGGGGTGGATATCTGGACATTTTTGAATCTAAAAGGAGTTTTTAAACCCCTAAAAAAACCTGTGACGAGTGCCTGTTTTTATACTTACTCCCTCCCCAACTCCTACGCATTTGATCTGTGCAGGCATCTCTTGAAGGTAAGAAAACTTCAGGCCTTTGCCTATCTTCATACCAAGGAGCTACATGTTTACAACTTGGTGGGTGAGGAACAAATGAATATGGCCTATGAATACATGTGTTTTCCTTCAATTATTGAATACAGCATTAGAATGCTACTACCGGTAGTAACCCAAAGGGAGGGAGGAGGGGGGGGAAGATAGAGAAAAGGAGGACCAGACTTCCAATAATACTGTCTTTGTGTCTCCCCTGCAGGCACCTGTGAAATTGGCTGGGCTTACTATTGTACAGGAGGAGGAGCTGCAGGAGCAATGTTGATATGCACTTGGCTGGCCTGTTTCTCTGGCAAGAAACAAAAACAATATCCTTATTAAAGCCAGAGCAAAACAGAACAAAAAGAAAACAAGTTTTGGGGATAGGGGTGGGGTGGGGAACAGTTTGTACGTTTTCTTGAGAAGATGCATATTAACTCTTTATTGTAGCCAGATAAATGAAAACAAGAATCAGTGAAGTTGGAACTGATGTGTGATACTGTGAATAGGAAGGAGTTTCTCTGGGTCTTAAGGAGGATCTCAGAATCTTAGGGGGCCCTAGGTTCTAACTATATTCTTCCTTGCCAGTTATGGGCATCGGCCAACGACATGAAGTATCCCCTCTCATGAAGGGTGGGGAAAAGCGATAGGATTTTAGCACACTATCAGTTGAAAAGAGTTGAAGAACATTGTCTTCAAAGACAAAGATTGGGCCTTAGAAAAATTTCTCAGCAAATAGAGAAGGGAGCATTTCTTCTCCTTTGTAACCTGCTTGTACTGTGGAGCAAGCACCAATTTTCTTAGAAGTGTGGCTATCACTTGCGTATTTATAGGGAGACCTGTTTTTAGGCCTTAACACAGTTTGCCTTTAAGGGCATCACGAGCTGGCGGACTGGCCTTTTGCAGAGTATGGTGGGTTTTTTTTCTCTCGAATTTGAATCTGAAGTAGGCAGGGTCCTTCTTTGTGGGACTAAAAGCACAGCTTCCTACATTTGCACAGACACTTTCCCCTCAAACATACACAACAAACGTTAGCCTCGTGGATCAGTTTTTTTAAAAAAATGTACAGCCTTCAGGTATTTGACCAATCTGCCTGTGTATGTGTGTGTGTGTGTGTGTGTGTGTATGTAAGTAAAACAAAGCAGTTTGAGCAGTAAATTGCTGTGGCAGTTACTGTTACTCAGGCAAATTTCTAAAGCCAATATACATCTTGTCACCTCTGCCTAAAAGCACAAAAATCCACTCCAGACATTTGTTTGTCGTCACCTAAGCATATTACCAGCTCATTGTTTCGTTTACAGATTACATGCAGATTTGGCCAAATTACCTATTTTATAAAAGCCCGGGTAGTGAAATACATCTGCTTTTTCAAATGAAAAAAAAAACTGATTTTAATGGACAGTTGGAAACAGTAAGCTGGTGGGTGTAGAATGAATTTAAGACCACACGAACATATTCTTCAACTTCCAAATGCTTCCTTGAAGCAGATTTTCACATCAAGAAAAGCTTTCATATCACACACCTGTAGTGTGAAGTGTGATCAGCCCTAATTTTCATACTATTGTACGCATTCAAAAGACTTTTCATCCAAATGAACAAAGCCACATACATCGTTTCAGTGTATTTTCCCTTGAACTTCCTTTCCCTGTACATTTAAAATATTTATTAAGAACTTTTTTTTCATAGATTTAAGGCCATTTTTTTTAAAAAAAGAAAGAAATGCAAGAGAGAGAAAAGGGAGGAAAAACACATTTAAAGAATATATGATTTCTGACATGCTTTTCAACAGATAATTATAATCTTATTATCCTCCCTCCCTCTTAGATATTATGTTCCTTCAACTCCTTATTTAATCCATATCTTTCTTAATCTTCATCAATGTATTTTCCCTTGAACTTCCATTTTCATCCATGGTCAACCATACACACTCTATGCCTTTTTCTTAAGCATGATACACACAAACCTCTTTCCTTTATCAGGTAATTAAAACAAGAAAAAGGGAACATTTCCCCTCAATGCCAAGCTTTCCCTCTCCTCCTTCCCTTGGAGAGAATTAACATATGATATAACTATGTCCTTTACTCCTCTCCTTCCTTCATATATTTACTGGGAAGGACAGCAGGGGAAATATCACTACCTCTGCTCATAACTCTCATGTGAAGGGAAGGGTTGCACAATGCTTGCTGCAATGCAAAATCTGTTTTACGTAGATAGAGCACACCTATTTCGATGATGCACAAGGCCCCACAGGCCAGGCCACCAGTTTTATTTCTTTGCAACCACTACATTCCCTGCGTATCTTATCATTGCTACGGGATACAAAGGCTGCAACCAGAATGTTCCAACCGAAATATTTCAGAAGGGATCGGATCCGCAAACCACCATTATTGGAGTTGGAACATTCAGGGACAAAATGCTTTGCCCCTCCCACTCCATTGCATTATGGGGGAAAGACCCCCCTCCTAATACCAATACTGTGGAATAGAGCAGTTGCAATAAGTACTCTGTGCACTTAGTTTGTTTTTTTGTGTGTGTGCGTGTGATAAATTTGAATTTCAGTATTATGCCACATTTTAAGCAAACGACTCTAATGGACTTACGGGCCATTTTTTTTCTCCAGTATTTTATATAGTGTAGATGTGATCTCAAGTTTTACTGTCATTTTCAGAACTATATCAATTTTATTAATCTCAACATTTTCTATGTTATTAAAAATGCAATATTATAATCAACATATGTAGCCTTTTAGATAAGAGTATTCCTACAAAGGGACACCTCGGTCCAGTGACACTAATGTGTATGGCACAGTAGAATATTACTACTTATACAAGGGCAATGAAAAGCATCTTCCAGGTTTTATTACTAATACTGTTAGTAATTATTGTTGTATTGTGCTGTATTGTTTATTTTAATATTCATTTTTATAATGCAATATAAAATGTACTATTTTGTTAGTACTTTAGAATCTGTATAAATAAATGTTGTCTTCAACTGTACATTTTTCCTCCTGTAATCAAGCATTTGGCTTAGTCCTAAACCTAATCAAATGCTGACTGCCTATGGTTTAATCTTTCCCCGTATGGCTCATAGGAACGAGATATTTGCAGACATGATGCCTTACCATGTGCTGGAACAGAACTCAACAGAATAAGGGGGAAATTGGTGCCCTTGCTTCCTTTTACAACAGTGGGCATCAACCTTCCTAATGCCGTGACCCTTTAATAACAGTTCCTCATGTTGTGGTGACCCCCAACCATTAAATTATTGTTTTCTGTATTTTTATGTCTTTTCCGATGGTCTTAGGTGACCCCTGTGAAAGGGTCGTTCGACCCCCAAAGGGGTCCCGACCCACAGGTTGAGAACCATTGTTTTACAAAAAGGGAAGGGTTAAAAGGTCCCAACCACTTATGCCTCCTAATGCAAAGCTGCCTGGCTCCTCTGGCAGCAGAGAAGAGGTACCAGCAGTAGCCCTTGTCTCTGTATGTGGAATCAAGTTCCAAAATGGTCATAAAAGGGGAGTTGTACATGGAATGCTTTTGGGCCCTGAACCCATGGCTCTTTTAGATGTAGGACCTGAAATATCAGAATATATGTGAATATTTTGGAAAGAGTAGACAGGTAGTCCTAGACTTACAACCACAATTGAGTCCATTGTACGACTCTTCTTGCCACAATTAAGTGAATCACTGCAGTCGTTAGTACCGTATTTTTCAGACTATAAGACGCACCCGTGTATAAGACACACCAAGATTTCAAAGAGGTAAGAAAAAAACGTTTTTGCCTTCCCTGGCCCCCAGGAGCACTCTGCAGGCTTTAGGACGACTAGGGTAAGGCAAAAACTCCCCCGTTTTTCACCAAAACAGGCATTTTTCCCTTCCCCCAGCCCTTCTGAAGCCCACGGAGTGCTTCTGGGGGATGGGAGAAGGCAAAAACACCCCCGCTTTGGTGAAAAATGGGATACGGGGCGGGGCTTCGGGAGGCGAAAGATGGCTAAGACGCACCAACATTTCCACACTCTTTGGGGGGGGAGGGGAAGAAAGTTGCGTCTTATACTCCAAAAAATAAGGTAAGTTAGTAACACGGTTGTTAAGTGAATTGGGCTTCCCCATTGACTTTTGCTTGTCAGAAGGTTGCAAAAGGGGGATAACATGACTGGGACATGGCAACCGTCATAAGCATGAGTCATCAAGCATCTGAATTTTGATTGCGTGACCGTGGGAATGCTGCAATGGTTGTAAGGGGGATGTGAAAAACGGTCATAAGTCACTTTTTTCGGTGCCGTAATTTTTGAATAGTCACTAAACAAACTGTTGTAAATCGAGGAAAGGTGAATTATTCCAGTGACCAGAGCAACTTTCATTAAAATAATATGGAAATGTTCCAGAACTAAGGTAACAGATATTTCTCATGCAGAGGTCAGTTCCCAATCAGCAGAAGCTCCTTGCTGGACTTTTTTCCAGTATGTGTATGTGTGTTATAATATAGAAGTGATTTGCCATTGCCTCCTAGGATTCTTTTAGCTCACAATCCTGTGATTTCAGGTTCAAAGCAACGTAGGTCAAAGTTGTTACTATCCTAATGTCTTGCAGGAACTTTTGGAGCAGAGTAACAAAGATGCAAAGCTCGGAGGAACAATGTTAGTTAATTGATAGATGGATTACATGTCATCAGGTTTTTGATTCCTGGGGACCACATCACAACACAGACGCACCTCAACATTGGAATATCATTTCCAAGACCTTTGTGGCCGCTCTATGGAGCTCCAATCTGCAGCCTTTTTTCTGGACTGCTTATTTCTTTATGTCGATGGTTGATTCTAAAAGGCCGAGGCTATCTGCTATCTTGATGAAAGCATTGTCAATTCTAAGGTGGTGGTTCTACCCGCTGTCCTTAAGTTGGTCTTCTTTACATTTAATTTATGTTAGTCACAAATGGTTTACATATAATGCTGTCTTTAACATGTTAATAACATATCCATATCCCAAGGAGTGCTTTTCTGTGCAGATTATCAATTGCTGTTAGTTCTGGTCTGCTTAAAAAAACAACGAACATGTTCATTATTCAGAAAAAGTTTCTTTAAAAGATGAGAACCACCACAATAATGAGTATAAAACAAGGCAACTATAATGTATGGGACTGGTTTGGTAGGCTGAACAGTCACAACATACCATATTTTTTAAAATATCCATTTCAGAGTACTATACCAAAATATAACAGGAAAACAAATCAGCAATTGAAGGAACGCTTTAAGTTGCCTTTGAATAGGGGCTGTGCTTAGAAAAACCTTCAGTGGACAGGGATTGCCACTAGTCCAGGCTCTGTTAATGCTGAAGTATAATATGTGTTTTTCAAAGATCTTATTTGCTCATGGACTAGGAGTTGCTCCCGGAGATTACTGCAATACCCCCCCCCCCCGCCCACTCTGTTTGTTTATTTAATCAAATATTCTGTTGTCTCCCACTGACTGTAAACAAATTTAAGGCTGGCAATGAAACCACTGCAAGCACATAACTCTGATTATGTTAAAAGAATGAACAGAAAAACTCTTGGAATTTTATTGCAAGACAAATATGAAAAACCAATTAAAACACGGCCTGTAAAACTTGGCTAAAATACTGAAAGACAAACTAGTCCCTGAGATAAATGCACAGAATTCATCATTAGTTATTTCAAGTATTGCACAAATGGGGAGAGCAGGCCATCAAGTAGAGCAAAATCCCTCCGTCAGCTACTCCTAGAGATCCCCCCCGCCCCACCCCAACTAGCACAGCAATCAGCTGTGAGACAGAGAGTCTAAGAACTGCAGTCCACCGCATCAAGTTGTGACAGAGCTTCCACACTTGCTTGTATGGCATGAAAGATATCGTTAGTCCAAAGGTACGTATTTCTGTACTTGTTCAGCTCCAATTTCTGCCACATATATGGCTCCAGTACTTAAGCTGACATCCAGAAGGTGAGGCTTGACTTCTCTTGCAAGCTGGATTGTGTCCACTACAATGCAATCCCCAATTAATCCTACTGGTGGGGCTGCCAAAATAGAAATCTTATTAACGTTTAGGTGGGCCACAATTATATGCTGCTGATCAGGAGTAAACCTGTAAATGGAAGAGGAAAAAAAGGAAACTTAAAAGAAAAGGAAACACCAAATCTTAAAAGACCCTATTCTGTGAGCAATATGTATTTCTGTTGGATCTGAGGCAACACTACTGTCTCTCTAGATACCCACACTGCCTGAAATGCTGTCCTAAGAGCTTTTTGAAAATCCTACTGGTGGGATTCTGTGTCATCGAGCCAATTTTCAACGGAGATGTTGGGTACAAATTGAGAAAAGTGACAGTTGACAATAAGAAAAAAACTAGACTGTAGTTCTTTGGACAAAAAATCATTATCTGAATATATGAAATATGGGTATTTAAAAAAAAACCAATAGTAAACAAGCATGATCCGTGGACTTGGTCCAGGGATACCATTCTTTCATACAGTTCCAAAATAATGTGAAATTATTCCACATGAAAAGGTATGTCAATAAAAGAATGCATAAAATCCCACCTCTTCACTGCAAGTATACATTTTAAATAGAATGGAAATTATTCAAATTGTCCATGATCCAAAACAGGGTGTGGGGTTTCTCGCTTAAGAAAACAATTTTCATCTAGATTTTACCCTTCCTAGAACTCAACATTCCCTTTCCCTCAAACATATTGGGGATAGGAATGTATGTGAAACAAAGACAAATATCGTCTCCCATTCTAGTTTGTTTCCAACTCCATTCATTGAATACTTGGATCCCACCCAAATGCTATTTTAAAATATCAGGCAGTTTCATGGTATCTTCCAGTAAAGTAAAATTGAGCTTTTTAAGGTCAGAGTCACAGAAAAAGTGCCAGGATTACCAGCCGCTGGCAGATCACTTTCAAAATATACCAGTTATGAAAAATTTATAACTAAGGTGATCACATTTCAAAATCGGGGGGATGTGAATTGTTAGTGAACCCACTGGTGCGGTCAGAGTGCTACCTTACTTGGCTCTATCCTAGGAATTGAAACCTTCATCAGAAATCCTATACACAAAGGGATTCTTGTTCAACAATAGTTAGTTGAAAGGTTTTTCTCTTCCATCCAATGGACACACACTGGCATGCATACACATAGATAACTATACCTTACAGAGTAAGGACCATCTTCTGTGAAGCAGTTATCCCAAGATCCTAACCATTCCCCAGTATTTTTTGCAAAAACCTGGATTCTCCAGTTGGCTCTATCCGCAACCCAGACCTGGTACAAAGAAAGACACTGTTCTGAGCACCAAGAAAGAAATACACAAACATTTTCTAACTTAAACAGATTGTTCTCGAAATTAATAATCAGCTTCTCATTATCCTATGTCGGGGAGGAACCAAATCTTGATATTCAAGCAATATGTATCACTTTCATCCACCCAAATGGTTTGCATAGCCTCAAGGCAACCATTCAATCATTTTTAAGGGCATTGGGAGTGGAGGGAGGTCTGGGGACTAAAAAAAGTCAAGCTGGCAAACTGCACAAGTGAAACTCTCTTCCTTTTGTATGTGTGTTATCTTGCGCACGTACAAAGTGCTGAGACAATAAAAGCTATATGGCTGTTTACTTGGCCAACAGTATCCTCATCAGTGTGGTTAGAGGTATTCTAATGTTTTATGGTTTCCCCAGTTGCAATGTATGGCTGTGAAAGTTGGACCATAAGGAAGGCTGAGCGTCAAAGAATTGAGGCCTTTGAACTACGGTGCTGGAGAAGACTCCTGTGAGTCCCTTGGATTGCAAGGCGATGAAACCAGTCAGTCCTAGAGGAGATCAACCCTGACTGCTCTTTAGAAGGCCAGATCCTGAAGATGAAACTCAAATACTTTGGCCACCTAATGAGAAGGCAGGACTCACTGGAGAAGAGCCTAATGCTGGGAAAGATTGAGGGCAAAAGAAAAAGGGGACGACAGAGAATGAGGTGGCTGAATGGAGCCACCGAAGCAGTAGGCATGAGCTTGAATGGACTCTGTGAGATGGTAGAGGATAGGAAGGCCTGGAGAAAGGTTGTCCATGGGGTCGTGATGGGTCAGACACAACTTCACAACAACAAAAATGTTTTATGCTATTATGTCAAAATTATCATTGCTCCCTTACCCGCCCAACCGAATCCACAGTTACACTGTGTGGAATCCTGAACTGTGTAGGAGCAGTACCGTTTTCTCCACGTAGCCATAGAATCTTTAAATCTGTGGGTAAAAAGATGTTGATGAAGCATTATTTCCTGCAATGAGTTTACAGTATAATACAGTATCAGGATTAAAACAAAGGCAGGAGTAGAGAACCCACAGAGTCCAGGGATATGAATAGACCTTTTATAGTGCTAATTCATACCCCTAATCAGGATATAAAGGATATAAAAAATGAGTGCAAACACACACTTTTAGGCTTTTAACTCAATTTTTACTTTAAAAACTACAAAACTGCTTTTGAAATAAAACAAAAGATTGCCTCACAATTTAAAGGAGTTTAACGTATTGTAAAGAATAGCCATGCTATTCTATCACAAGAGAAAGGAAAACTGAAGGCCTATTATTAGGAAAAATAAAGCAGGTATATTTGTGTCATAAAAATTCAGAAAATACCATGTTATATTTCACTGATATGCATTAAATGATATAATCTAGCTTTCCATTGCAGAATACTACATTAGGAGTTCAGCTTTCTGACTATTAACATAACGCGATATCTATTTTCGTTCTGCAAGATAACGCTATTTAAGATATGTTTAAGATCTTCAGATATCACCAGAACATATTGAAAAAGTATTCGAAACTTATAAAAAGATAAGGTACCAGTAAATTTGCAGCATTAATTGTATGCATATTGGTGGCTTATGACTGCAGAGGCCCTAAAATCATAATCTATGAGTCACCAAGAATTGAGGTATATGGGAAAAGAAACAATTTCCTTATTTAGAATCTTATAATCAGTGCAAATGTCTTACGGCAAGTGGCTGCACCTCCAAAAACCAGGGTGGATTTGATTTAATCAAGTCGATTTAAATCACAATTTAAATCACAATTTAAATCACTAGTAAAACGGCTTGATTTAAATCAACTTGATTTAAATCATAATTTTTAAAGAGCAACCGTCAACTCTGTCCCACAGCAGCTCCTCTAACCCGCTGTTGACTCACGACAGTCCCAATATTGCAGAATATACAGCCTCATGCTACATAACTAAGCTCCATTTCATGCTGAATAAACAAAATTATTAATGCATCTTAAATAGAAAATTATCTTTAGATAGATTTTTATTCCAAAAGCATTTTATTAAAATAAATTCCGATTTAATTTTTTTAAAAAAATGATTTTTAAACTTTTTTTTTAAATCATCGGTTTTTATCCAAAAACCTTGGTTAATCTCAAAAAAGCTAAGCAGAATTGAACCTGGTTAATGCTTGAAAATGAGAGCCTACCTGGAAGCACCATCACTGTAGGCTAGACTGTAAAGTTTAAAAATAATATGCTGGAAAGAAGATAATGTTGGCATATTGTTGCCAAGAAAACCACATGGAGTCATTCATGTGGTCCAAAACTAATGCTGATTGCATCAAACACAAACCACTTAACCACTCCTAATGTGTTCCCTTATCACAGAAAAAGCCACTAAAGCAGCCTTTCACAGTCTTATGTCTCCAGATATGAGTCTCTTATTCTATAAATTATAGTCCAGCCCAGGGGTCACCAAACCCTGATCTGTAGACCGGCACTGGGCCACAGCATGCCAGAAACTGGGCCACGCAAACAAGCAAAGCTCCAGCCGCAGGATGCAGGCAGCAAGCAAAACCACACACCCTCCGGTTCGCGGAAAAACTTCTCTCCATGGCACCCATCTCTGGTGCCTAAAAGGTTGGGGGGCCGCTGGTCCAATCAATATATCAGATTATGAAATGGTTTATCAGCACATTAGAAATAAAAGCCGCCATCAACATTTAAAACATACATTTGCTTACCTTTTGTCAATTTGAGCAAGCGGTTATTTAGTCCTCCATCACCGTCCACAATGTAAATGTTTCCAGTTGATTCCACAAAAACTTCTGCTGGTTGGTCAAACTGTAGAGGGTCTGTATCAGAACCTGCTGTACCTGGAGTACCTATGACTTGAAGGAGTTCACCGAAAGGGCTGTACTGTTTCACTGTATGGCCATATTTTCCTGCATCAAGGAGAAGTTGAGACTTTCCAACAAAGTCACGTGTATTACAAATTTAAAGATAAAATAATAATTTATTCCCTACCTTGTTCAGAGGAAAATTGGTACAACTTCTGGATTCTATTGGTTGTCCTTGACTTACAACCATTTGTGCAGTGACTATTCGAAGTTACAATGTCACTGAAAATGGTGACTTATGACCACTTTTCACCCTTACAACCATAGCAGCATCCCCATGGTCATATCATCAAAATGTGGACACCTGGTGACTGGTTCATATTTATGGTGGTTGCAGTGTGGTGGGGTCATGTGGATCACCTTTTGCAACCTTCTGACAGGCAGTCAATGAGGATGCCAGATTCACTTAACAACAGTATTACTAACTGAGCAACGGTAGCAAGAATGGTCATAAAATGGGGCAAAACTCAATAATAATGTCTTACTTAGCAGCACAAATTTTAGGCTCAGTTGTGGTCGTAAGTTGAGGACTACCTGTATAGAACCTTTCTGCTCTGCATCACAGAGAGTTGCTCATAATGAACCCTTGTTCCTGTTCTTTCTCTCACTACCCCTTGATTAGCAACTCCTTTTCTTCTTCATTCTCCTGAAAGTTTGAATAAGTAAGAAGATCTGCAGAGGTGTGAAAAGAATGTGGCTAAATCTCTGTTCAAGAATATGGTGCAAGCTGCAGATACCTCATATAGCCAAATTTTAATTAAACATTCAATGCTACAATATTTGGAGAACAGATTTTTTTTGGTCAAGCATAAAAAAGAATCAGGCTGCAACCACGTCGGTTGTAGTGCTATACTTGTGAAGACACTAAAAATGGTGCACCAACAGTGCCAGGTGTCTTTTGTTCTCACACTGCCCAAAGCCTTCAATGCTACTGTCCATTAACAATCCCCTTTCTCCCCACTCTGATGGGGAGAAATGCCTTACTAAAACAGGAATGCAGTCATCAGCTCTCTGCACTGCATGCTTTGTAGGAGCTGTATCGTAGCCAAATTGCGCACTTATTTGGGCATTACCTGCAGAACCTTTCACAGTGTGTGTGAGATTCTGGGGCTTGCACGGATGTGCCGTCACCTCTCCTCATTCACAGAATTTCAAAAAGCACACCAGCTGCTGATGCCAACTCCCATGAAGTATCCCTACCGTATTTTTCTATCACTGAAAACCCATTAGGGAGATGAAATAGATACATCAAGGACTTTTGATTACTATGACTAGAAACCTTCTTGGTGGAAGCATGCTTGGCTTTACAGATTAACAGAGTTGGAAGGGACCTTATAGGTCATCTAGTCCAACCCCCTGCCCAAGCAGGAGACCCTACACCATTTCTGACAAATGGCAGTCCAATCTCTTGGGATACTGGCTTAACAAGGTCAACCTGGGTCAGAAGTAAGCAACCTAACCAACTGTTGAGTTTTGAAGACCCTCATTTTAGGTTTGATTATTGGTTATTATATGCTGACATTTTAATGATGACAGAGAGTTTCTCATTATTGATGCTTTTTAAATTAAATATTGATACGAGGTCTTAAAATGACTATCTTTCAGATTTCTTTGCCGTTGACCACGCTCACTTGGCCTTCTGGGATTTGAAAACTGAAATATCTGGAGTACCAGACTGATACTCTATATGTTTCTTGTAAATATATATGACCTACAGTATATGTTTAATCTTGGGTTCCAATTTATTTTGGGGAAGGACCGCATCTCAATTTAAATTCAATCCAAAATATACTTCAGTTGCAAAACATAAGACACCCAACAGCATTCTTTATCCACGTTAAACAACAATATTTCTACGTACCATTTCCTATATCTGTGATCCACACAGAGCTTCCATTAGGTGTGTTCAGTGCAAAGATTCCATGGGGCATCTCAATGGTGGCTGTTTTCCACGTTTGTACAAGATAGCCTTCCTCTGAGAATACTGAGACCTTTGGCACGTCATCATTACCTCTCTCAAGGTGCACAAAGATAACAAAAAAGAGAATCAGAAAGGTATGGCAGACAGAAAAACCCAACCATTTTTTCATTACTTATACAGTAAATAGCTTTAATTAAGCATTAGTCTATTGTAACTCCAAAGAGGCTGACCAAGTATAGTTACCTCCAAAAAACCAAGGAAAATAAATAATTTTATAAATACTAGTCATTTCGCCCCTCTCAGGTTTTTTAAGAGTGCGCCAGTGCAGCTATGTAAAAGGAAAGTAATTGGTGTGTCCAAAAAGATCACAGAAACTAATGTTGCTGGAAAGTCAATGTAGTAGTACAATAGATGACATCCATCATTTTGGGTGCTGATTGAAAAAATTGTTACTGCTGTTTTGAGAAAATTAGTCCACCCTTCCATAACCCAAGCATCCTTCAATTGTGCAGACATTAATTTTAAAAATGGCCACATTGGCTAGGAAATTCTACGTTTGGAATGCCAAATATAAGAAAGGTATCCAAGTATTTAGCGCAAGGCATTCTTGTCAAAAGATAGAGAAAAATACTTTCAGAAAGCTTTACAGCAGCCCAAGAAGAGGATGGCCTTTCCCTCTTGCTTGTTCTCAACATTTGAACATTTAAGGTTCAGGAACCTAATATGAAACTTCCAATAAATCCAAATTTAATCTATTTCTTTCGCTATTCAATGAGAAGCCTTTCTGAAGGACAAACAGAATGTAACTAAAAATAATAATTAATTAACATTCCAAAAGAACTATAAAACAAGAGAAATACCATACGGACAATATTTAACAATAGAGGGTTCCAAATTAACTATTGCAGAAGTAAAACAGGGTGAAATAAAAGAACGGTAAGAAAAGTTAAAGTAAATTGACACATTTTAAAAGATCCACTTATTTTTAAGTCCTGTGCTTGGCTTAAAATACCTCAAACTTGGCACCATGCAAACTTGCCCTTCCATCCATGCCACTTAAGGATATTTCATAAACAGAGGACAGAGATCAGACTATTTCCAACCAGTACTGCTTTATTTATTCATTCCTCAATCTGTCACATTACTGCCACATAAATACAGGTTTTTTTTAATGCTATTGTGTCATTGTTGACTCCTGGTGATTGCTTGGACTAAACCCTGTAGTTTTCTTGGCAAGGTTTTGAAAGTGGTTGTTCACTACCTACTTCTTAGGAATACAAAAAAGTGATTGGGCCAAGTTACCTGGAATGGCATTGCGTCCCAGGCGGGACTAGACTCATGGTCTTCAGTCTACTGGCTTAACCACTACATCAACTTGGCTCTCTTTTTAAAATACCCACATAAAAATGAAACGCATCTCAACATATTTTTAACCACAAAGTATGCTAATGTATTTTAGCTTAATCAAAGCTAAGATACATTAGCATGCTAATACACTAGCATTAATAATAAGTACTTTCCCCAAACTGAGAACGTTGTTATACAATACAGAGATATGAGCAAAATGAAGGGCAATTGCGGTCCAAGCTACACATCAACCATTGATTTTTAACTGCCCCAAGAAATTCACCAGGAATTCTACAACATATAATGCTGGATTTTGTTAAAACTGTTGGACTAACCCCAAATTCCTTGACTATTTTCAAAAAGGCGGCTCTATTTATGTCTCTAGTTGACAGTCACAAAATATTTCCCCAAGCAAAACTCTTTACAGAAAGGCAGCCTCTTCTGCTTCTGCCACGTTGATATAATCTGTTAAAGCTACAGCTGGGAAACAGATCATTTGCTCCAGCAATTCATTGGAGATCCAGAAGTCGAGCTGTCTGGCCTTCAATTTTCCTTATATCAGTCTGTCTCACCCTGGCAGCCTTTCAATAGTTTGGGCGTTCAGGCCAATTTTAATTGTTTTACAGTAGTTTTATTAAAGATTGCAATTACAACAGTGGGAATTCAGATTCATTTTAGATGCATTGCATCCCTTCAAAATTCAGACATTGCACATTTCAGGCTTTAAAGAGCTTTAGACTTCTGATCTTTAAATGCTGCAATTATACAATGCCCTCTCTATGTTTAATTGTTTTCTGCCATTGCAGCTTGAAAAGTATGAGAGCACCACGATTTAAAAATACGCACAGACCTGTAATGTACTTATTGTTGGATTTACATTAGAAAACTAGACATTAAGACAGACTACTCGGGACTGTCCCTATAAAGAGACTGAGCAAACAGTACAGCAGCTGACTCACTATTCTAGCATTAGATTTTTAAGCTATTAAGAAAATACACAATAAACTTTAAAACAGCATGTTTAGTTATGCAAAGGTCTATAGAGTCACATCATGAGATGGATGGTGTATAAATTAAAGAAACGATCAGATTCCTCTTGGGGTAAAAAAAAAAAACCCGGAATCTGCATTAGTTACAGATGTGTTCATACAACATGTTAAAGATTGTGGATCACAGTGAGGCATTTACTCAGTGAACATGTAACAAAAGCCAAATACGGCATGGCATGGTTTCCCAGTCTTCAATCAAAATTTCTATATGTTTATGTTGGCTGAATGACTAGCTAGCCCTTCTGATTTAATTTTATACCCAAAAACTAACATGCCCATACTAATCCAACTGGGGCTCGCAGCAGAGCCTATATAACAAGGAGGGGTAACTCACCCCCTCCTCTATGTCCCTAATTCAATCTTCATTTATGTAGGATCAGCTCCAATTTATTCCTGCTACCCTGCACCATTTTATTAGAAATCCAAAGTCCATATGGCAGTATATGCTTCAGATGACAGATTGGACCATCATTGAATAAACGAATAAAAATAAAGTCATGGTTTCAGATCATAATCAGCCTGTCTTATGGTTTGGGTTCAAACAGTATTTTAGGCCAAGTCACAACATGCTATGCAAACCAGACCACACACTTCAAAGGAAAACTGTGAGAAAACTTCACACATCTGAGCAAAGTACTATCAGATGTTAAAATAGGAGAATCTGGATGCCATCTGAAAGAAAGCTGCCAAAATAAAAACACAGTCACATCTCTGGAAATATAAAATCTAACTTTTAGCTTGAAAGTATCTCCATTTTTCAGTGAAAACCATAGTTTGATAGACAATAAAGCAAAGTTATTGAAACAGGTTCGATATTAATAAAGCTGAGAATAATTTTTGATAATGCAGTAAGGAACCAAGATGCCAGAAACCAAATAAAGGGCTCTGTGTAGAATTGGAAGAATAAATATTTTAGATAATCTCAGATTCTGTAAAAAAATTTGCTATAAAATGTTGTTATTGAACTGCTAATTTCAAGTACATTTTGGTGTGTGTAATTTGAAGAACTATAGGAAAAAGGCATGCAGGGGTTTTTTATGTATTTTTTTAAAAAACTATGAAACTGCCCACTTTGAAACTGAGCAGTCTAGAAATGTAATTAAGAAATAATTCATCAACATAATTAGAACATCATTACTAAGCCAATTCTTGTAACAATGCAAAGTAACAATGCGCAAGCTTTTAAAACGGTAAACCAAACCAAAAAGTGTGAATGAAAAAAAAAGTGATTTATGGTCAAGCGATAAATCAGCACTTAATTAGCTTTTTTCTATTAAAAAAAGTGAAATAACCTGAAGGAGTCAAGCAGAACCATGCAGGATTACAACACTGTATTATTCATCTCCTTAATGTAATAACTGCATCTTGGGTAACAAAAACATTTCGATCTTGTTGTTTCTTACCTGTCCCACGTAGACTAATCCCTGGAGATGATCAACAGCAACACAAAATGTTTGACCAGTAAATTCTTCTGAAAACTTTGGCCACTCTAGATCAAGTTTGTAGAGTGGTTTCTGTATCCGCCACAATGAATAAGTAGCCCACTGATTTAGCACCTTGCAAATCAAATACAAAAACAATGCTGTTAAACGGTGTTGATTTACCGTGAAGCATCATTCCGGCCATTAGTAAATGGATCTGTCCAGAAAGGGTTAACTCCACCTCTTTGTTAGATTGATATGCTGCACTGTTTCCTCTTTTTCCCAACAATCAATCCTTTGAGGTAGATTATAGGCTGAGAGAACAATAAAAGACAAATGTTTAGGTCCAACTTAAGAGAAACATCCTTCTTAAAATCATATGATTTAGCTGAGGGGAAAAAAAACTCCTTTAAACAACTTTATTAAGTTCCAAAAAAAAAAAAACCCTTTCAAAACATTTTCAAACAGCCGCATCCAGAGACAAGGTTGTAAGTATTGTTTCCTTCCAAGTTGAGCAATTCCTTCTCACTATATAGACATGCATTCAAGTACATGCATACAGGTAATGCTCAACGTATGACCACAATTGAGCCCAACATTTCTATTGCTAAGCAAGACAGCTATGTGAGTTTTTCGCCATTTTATTACCTTTCTTGCCACAGTTGGTAAGTGAATCATTGGATTTGTTAAGTTAGTAACACGGTTGTTAAATGAATCTGGCTTCCCCATTGATGTTGCTTGTCAGAACATTGCAAAAAGTGATCACATGACCCCCCAGGACACTGCAACTGTCATAAATACATGCCAACTGTCAAGCATCTGAATTTTGATCATGTGACATGAGGATGCTACAAGGGTGACAAATCACTTTTTTCAGTGCCACTGTAACTTCGAATAATCACTAAACGAATGGTTGTAAATTGAGGACTACTTGTATACCTGGCAATTATATGGAACTGATTTTCCATTTTTGTTCTTTGAAATCTTCTCAACTTCCTAGTCTAGTTTACAAGAGGAGAGGTCTCCTTCACAACCTACCCTGTTTAGCTTTGCAGAAATCAGCCAATGACAGCAACACAAACAAAAATTGGAATGTATCACTATCCATACCCTCATAAACTATAACTTATCGCCATTAGTATTTATACTTTAAAGTTCAATGACTTGGCTTCTCTAATTGGCTGCCAGTAAAGGCTGCCCTCGCACATATGTGCTAGTCGTTCCCAACTCTAGGGGCGGTGCTCATCTCCATTTCAAAGCTGAAGAGCCAGCGCTGTCCGAAGACAATTCCGTGGTCATGTGGCCAGCATGACTAAATGCCGAGGGCGCATGGAATGCTGTTATCTTCCCACCAAAAGTGGTCCCTATTTTTGTACTTGCATTTTTACATGCTTTCAAACTGCTAGATTGGCAGAAGCTGGGACAAGTAACAGGAGCTCACTCTGTTATGCAGTACCAGGGATTCGAACTGCCAAACTGCCGACCTTTCTGATCGACAAGTTCAGCTAGAGAAGACCAAATAATGCTAGGAAATCAACATCGTTCTGTTAAGATAAATTCTGTTGGATAGTGGCACATGAATAGGGATTAATCGGAAAGCATGGTTTATATACTATAGTTTTTCAAAAGATGCATTTCAACTGCATTTCCCTTCATTTCCATAATATGGAAATCTGGTTGAGACTTCTTGGGGTTTCAGTCTCACTACAATTAAATGATATTCAACAGGGGAAGGCTAGTGTAAATACAATTCCTTGAAGGAGAAAAAAACAATGCAGGTTTCCAAAAATCTAACTTGATCTTATTTACACATAAATAATTCAGAATTAAAAAGGAAAGAGAAATAGTTCAAAAGGTTCCCTTCAAATTGGGAAACTGATTGTTAAAACAGCGGATATGCTAATTTGCTAATTAACTGTGAATCCTGCATATTAGCACAAAACTTTCCAACATCCAAGGTAATACAGTGAGGTTCTCTGAGATAATCACGACTGATTGTGAAGTGGTTGAACTTGTCATTTATAAAAAGCACTAAGTAACACTTTGGCAAAGCTGCTCCTCAGTATGCAGGGCACTCAAACAACACACAATCAGTGCTTTAAAGCAAACAGTTGAATTCAAATTGTAAAATATGGAGTATTATACTTCTGGATTTTGAATGGATATACTTTGTAATCGGTTTGATATAGTGCTGAAGGCATCAGGCTAGAAATCAGGAGACCATTCTAGTCCTACCTTGGGCACACAGTCAGCTGAGTGACCTTGAGCCAGTCACCCTCCCTCCAGTACTATGAAGGAGGCAGTGCCAAACCACTTCCCCAAAACCTGGCCAAAAAATGGCAGACTTGTCTAGGCAGTCTCCAAGAATCAGACATGATTGAAGAAAAAATGTAATCACAATTGGAATATTGTACAGTATACAGCTTTGGTTACTGCATTCCCCCCCAAAAAAAGAAATTAAAGAAACCCCCCCCCCCAAAAAAGCACTAAGTATCAACCAAAATTATCAGATTAGAGAATAAGAGCCACCGTGGCACAGTGGTTAGTGTAGTACTGTAGGCTACTTCTGCTGATCACCGGTTGCCAGCAGTTTGGCAGATTGAATCTCACCAGGCTCACGATTAACTCAACCTTCCACCCTTCCAAAGTGGGTAAAATGAGGACCCAGATTCTTGGGGGCAATAGGCTGACTCTGTCAACCACTTAGAGGGCTGTGTAAAGCACTATGAGGCGGTTTATCAGTCTACGTGCTATTGCTATCTTTCCCTTGAACGCCCTATGATACTTACTCCTAGAATTCTCAGCAATAAACACGTTGGCTGATTAATTTAGGGAGTTATAATCTACACATTCTTGGCAGAGTTAGAGCAATTCACTTTGAGGAACCTCTTGCTGGGACATATCTGGTTCTACAAAGGCACTAAATGAAGAAATGTCAAGAGGTGCAGAAAAGTGTGCTATGTGGATAAATCTAGAGGCAATAAAACTGGGCAGTGATTCAAGAACAGATGAAATGAAATAAAGTTTTATACAGGACCTATTGGAATAATGGAATTGGCCAGAAGATGTAGTGATGGCTGTCACCTGGGGCAATTGTAAAAGGAGAGCAATCAATTTTATATACAAGGATCAGCAAACAATAGCTACAAGTCAAGAGAGGAATACATTATCTTCCAGAATCGCAGATCATTTCATTTTGAACATAAGGAGATGTGGTTGCTTCAGTAAGGCCCTGCTTTAGAGCTTCTTATATATATTTGACTAGATATGTGTCATGGAATGGAATTTTGGATCAGCTAGGCTAGGGGTCAGCTCTGGAGCCACACATGGCTCTTTCCTCCCTCTGCTGCTGCTCCGTCACCGGTCAGCGCCACAATTTTGAGAGGAGCTTCCGGTGGTGGTGGTGGGGGGAGAGAGAAGCACAGTGCGCCAGAAGACTCTATGGCAAGGGGAGGATTTTCCAGTTGTCTCCACAATTGATATGGCTTTTGGTTATGACAGGTAGAGGAAAAAGTATGCCGCGCTAGGAGACTCTATGGTGGGGGAACTGAACTTCCGGTCAGCTCCAGAATTGAACAGGGGGCTTCCGGTTAGGACCTTTGTGGCTCCCGGCATTTTCTTTTCTGTGGGAAACGGGTCCAAGTGGCTCTTTGAGTATTTAAGTTTGATCCCTGAGCTAGGCTTTTGGTCTTATCCAACTGAGCCCTTCATAAGTTCTTATGACTGTACTAAATTATCATTCAGATTAAAATAGACCGGACCAGCACCTGATGAAAGATGAGGTCTTCATATCCTTAAAACTTAAAACTGATCAGTATCAGAAATACAGTTCCATTTAAAAGACAATGAAAGACATCTTCCAGATTAGGCAAACCTTCTCCCTCTCCCAGATACCTTATTGGCATCTGAGGGACATGGGCAGTTTAGAAATAGGAAGTATAAAAATAATTTTTCTTTGAAGTAGGTTTTAGTATACGGCTCTCACTGTATCCATTCCTAAATGTCAGATACTGGTTCAAATTTTCCGTAACTTCAATTTGAATGGAAAAAGGGAAGCTGATGCCTCTGCATTGTACTTCCAAAGACTCTGAAGCTTAGTATAGCAAAAGGAGTGATAGATACAACAAAATGGATTGCTGGAAAAAAGTAAATTAAAACCATTTATGGATAAGCATAGCAGCTGGGGCACAAGGATACCACTTTAAATGGCATCAGAAGAACCTTATAAAGCTATCAGAAATGAGGAAACAACCTTTCACACACACACACACACACACAATCTCCTCATACTGAGCCTTTGCAAGAGTCTTAAACTGTTCAGAGAATTGCCAGCCTCAAACCTTAATATTTTTATTTTTTAATTTGGACAGAGTGGTATGTGGAGAGGACACAAGTTTTCCTCTCCTCCTGAAATATAAATAAGGAAATTAACTTTCTATTCTGAATAGTTTCTTCTATTCCGAATATAAAGAACATAAACTTTACATTACTTGCCCTAAGCTAACCTCCAAATATTTCTTTTCCCCTAGCATCAAGAATATTTATTTAAGCTGTCAAGAGCCCTAGCCAGTCAATTCCCACACTACTCTGTCTCATTTCCTTTTTTGGTTTTATTTCCAGCTGACACTCCATGACACTTTTCAATTAACTCATCTAATGAAATTTTTAAACACTTTTTTTCCAATTTCAGTTATAGCCTGCAGTTCATAAACTCATAGGTTTGCTATTTTTTTTCTTTTAAATATAGCAATTAATGTGTGAAGTATGTCCAAAGAAAATACTGCCATGTTTGCCCTTGCTCCGTTTTCCATTGCCACAATAAACTAAATGAACTAAACAATATAATCATTTGTTTGTGTGTGTTTTAGACACATTACTTTACGCCACAATATTAATCGACTGATCCCGCTGCCTAAGGTTTTGAGGGCAATTGTAATTCAACAAATCTTCAACAAGGGTAATGGTAAACTTGATTTTTTTTTTAGTTGACTGGACTCAATATCCAAAATTATTTTACCAGAGCTCTCACCTTATTCTAGATTTCTTAATCAATTAATAATTTAAATTTGTCAAAGAGATAAAGATAATCATGTTTGACTATTTGTAATTATTTGCTCAAAAATCACTTAGGGCAATCACGGCCCCACTGAACTATCAGATTTGCAATGCAAAAATCTGCCAGCCTTAAACCTACCTCTGAGCGAATTAAAATGCGAATACGGTCTAAAAATGGCATATCATTGGACAAGCTTTTGAACACTGCTATATAGAGACATATATCACTGGTTGCTGTTATTACTCGGCTTGCCAACCCACCTCCAACTCGGACCCGACTCTATACAGGACTATCAACAACAGGAACAAAGCAGCCCCTCCGAGTCCTGCAAACAACCGCACCCGATAATGGTCGTGAGCCCCCATCGAATCACTACAGCGACCGCTTACGAAAACAAGCACACTGTGCCCGCGCATGCTCACTCCGCAGCGACAACGAGCTCGCGAAAAGCTTCTTGGGAGATTGAGTGCTCGTTCCGAATCATGAGAAGGGCTTTAGAGAACTACGATTCCCATGGAAGCATCGGGGTTGGGTGGGCGAGCCTATCCAAAGTAAGGGAGTGACTCTAAGCAGGGTCCTATAATTCAGTCACCTTTCTTCGTTCCATCTGGGGCCTTGAGTGACTAATTCGAGCGCAAGCAACAATTGCAAAACCATTAAAAAGGTGAGCGCTCCAGCAACGGTGCTGGCTTCCCGCTCTTTCCGTGATCATTATAAAAAAGATTGGCGAGCTGGGTTTATTTTCTTCATGCTGGAACGTAGATGTGCAAGCTACACTTCATGTATTTTAATAAGGGGGAAATGCGGGAAACAGTATGTGCACTTTGGGTTTGTATCAAAGAACCAGGGATAAATTACCTATATTTTCTCCCGCTGAGCTTTCTTTTAAAACGGTTTTATTAGTTGGGATAAATTAATGATATCTAATTTTTCTACATGGTTCTTAAAACGAGGTTACAGAGTTACAAAGCTATTAAAAAGAGAGACTTTAATTTTATTTTTTTTGCTTTTAATAGAGGAAAGAGCAAGTGGAGAGTAGAGACAGGTATCACAGCCCCTGGGGCAACCCTGCATTCTGCCAACCGTTTTGTTTTACAAATGCACACCAATTTAAACAAAACCAAAAAAGAGAAAAGAAATAATACAGATTTAGGCGTCAGCCCTATCCACTTTCCAGCATTGCCTGTCTCACTGAAGTAATGCCAATCCACAGAAGGCTGTGTCCGTTCAAGATGTAGCAGCTTATAATTTAAAACAAAGCATGCACATGCAAATGCAAAATATATAACTGAAACAAGTAAATGAAGATGTATTAGTCAAATTGGATTTTGTACAGAATAGATATTTAAGCAGAATTGTGAGTTACTTTATTTTTGTTTCACATATAACGAAGTTACCCCATGAACTAATTATAGAATACTGTTGACTTTTACATGCTATGTTGTCAAATTCATGTGGCCAGCCAGGTTATATTGTATATTGTTGCAGTTTCAGCCCATACATTTTTCTTCCAAGTGTTTTTCCACACTAATGAGACTCAGCTTTTTTTTAAAAAGAAAGTGTTGATCCATTGGTTGCAACTGACTGGCTTGTTGCCCAAGCCTGACATTGAGCCTGACATTGTAGGCTAAGTATAATGACTGGCCCAAAAGTCACTCAGCCAGGTTTCATGCTTGACTGTTCGTATTCTAAAATCCCAGAATACTGTAACTTCTTCATTTTCTATTAATTGGACTATTTTGTGGTTTTTACTATTATTCTTGTAAGTCCTTCCTTGCCAAAACAAATCTTCTTGGACGCCAGTAATTGTTGCCTATATAGTACATAGAATAATTGTCAAGGTACTAAGGATTTAATAGCTGTCAGCTGATGAAAGGTTGTAAGCTGTAATCAGTAAGCTGATGCAATGGAAGGCAAGGCTGATGCAATGAGGTGTCTATATATATATAGGTGGTCATTAGAGGGTGTTTCTCTCTCTCATTGTGTATCTCTCTTTCTCTCCTTGTGTCCAAGCTGTGTAGTAAGGGATTTTTATCTCCATGTGTATGTTTGTATATATTTCTGTATATATAAACCACTATTAATTGGCTAAAAGCTCTGTGTGCTTTGTTTTGCTCCTGGGTTTATTTCATAATACTACTACTCACACTGCCAAATCTGACAACAATAGACCTCGGCTGTCTTCTATTCCAACCCCTTGCTCAAGCAGGCAACCCTATATCATTTCAGATAAATGGTTATAGAATAGAATTCTTTACTCTTTTTGAAAGCCTTCTGAAGGTGTGGGTATTCCATCACTGAAGCTATTCCATTGGTTAATTGCTTTCACCATTAGGAAATTTGTCTTTAGTTCTAGGTTGCTTCTCTCCTTGGTTAATTTCCATCCATTGTTTCTTGTCTTTTGGCACTTTGAAAAATATTTTGACCCTCTTGTCTTAGTAGGAGCCCCTCAAATATTGGAACAGAGCTATCATGTCTCCTCTAGTCCTTCTTTTCTTTAGAGTAGACATACCCAATTCCTGTAACCGTTCTTGGTATGTTTTAACCTTCAACCCCCTAATCATTTTTGTTCCACTTTTCTGTACTCTTTCCAGAGTCTCGACATCTTCTTTGTATTGTGTTGGCCAAAAGTGAATGCAGTATTCATCCTCATGCAGAAATGAATCTTATAAATCAGAGTCTTGTGGGAAAGAAAGATGTTCTGGACTGGCAATATTGTCACATATTTTTCTCTCTTGGTCTAATCTGTGTGATTTGGCCTCAATGCTGGTATTCTGCTGTTTGTGTATAGTGCAATATGCTTCCTTGCTGAGTGTCATTTTCATACCTTTCTTTTTTTTACTTCCCCATACTTGCAAACCTGTCATTGTAAGAGCCGGAAAACTGTAAGACAATTTACTTGTTTTAATGTCACAATGTAAATGACGTTTGCTGTTTCTCCTGGTAACTGATTACCATTTTCTTACATTTTAGATGTGAGATTTATTTAACGCATCATTGTTTGAAATGTATATGTGTGTGTATGTCTGTTGATTGATAAATTGATATGATAGTATTGCTATTACAACCCACCTTATGGCTTAAAGTAGTAATTTGTGACCTTTGATTCTTCAGTTTAAGACCAGTTTCCTGCAATCCCTTGCAGTTATCATGATTGGCTGATTGTAGTCCTATGTTCCTGCATTGGACAAGGGTGTTTTGTAGACTTTCTAAAGAAAGAAAAGCAATTTAGACGCCATGTTCAATTGCCCTCTCTGTTTTCTTCTTATTTTCTGTGTGGAGAAAACCTGAATTTATCTTTTAGCTGTAGGTCTTGCTGTAATTTGGAATTGGAGAAGAACGGGAGACATCAACCCCTTGACAGAATATGGACGTCTGGCTAATGGAAGTACTGTGCTGTTGTCCCTGCTTTTGCCAAGACATTGTCCAATCTTGCACTTTGGTGCTGTACTAGCACCATTGAACAGCTGGATAATTCAGCTTCTCTCCCTATTGCATTCTTATAGCCCTATATATTCTCAAATATGTCCCTGAGATTTGCAGTGCTAGTATATCTGAAGCTAGGGGGGAGCAGTCTAAGGGTTGTTTTTTTAAATGATATTTGGATATAAACTAGTCAGATGATATATGAGAATTTTTGGTAAGAAAATCCTGGAAATTAAAATTAAGACAAGATTAAAAAAAGGAAAACATGATTTTGTTAAAATTGAATCAACCTACCTCACGGATTATAAGAAGATTGCTTCTTTTTTCATCAAATTTTTTTTGTCCGTGATATATTCTTATTCTATCTAGTTTTTCTTAATGACACAAGCCATATTCTTTCATCTAAGTGTAACATGCAGAAACTATAAATGTGTGTGTTTCATTGGTAATGTTGTTTTTGGATGTTGTTCATTCTGTCCATGTTGCATCAGGCCATTTTGATAAATTTCTAAAGAGCAAATAAAGTTTCAAAATATTGTTTGTGGATGCTTCTGTTTCCCTTTTTGAGAGGTAATTCTGATGCCAAAAGCTTTGAATTTATGAAGAGCAAACAGGTGCTGCAATCTGCTCTGGGGAATTTCCCATGTTCAGTGGTATCTAAATCAGAACTGAGTGAATTATTTCCTTCCCAGTATTGATCCTGCTTACACCAGAAAGGATTCAGGATGTTTCCACTCACTTCATCTGCTTGAGAAAAATTGAACTGCTCCCTAGATAGTTATAGGCAATTTTGCTAAGCCATCCTGTGATTTATTTTATTTTGATTTTGGTTTAATGCATTGGGCAGACTCCTATTATTGTGGTTTGCAGACCATGGCTTGTTGCTCAGCAAACGATCAATAGTTTAGTGTGGTGTAGCTCTAATTGTGCTATGTTAAATGGATGAAGATGATAGAAGGGTTTCAAGATACGTGTGCTAAATGGCTCAGGTGTGACAGATGAACAAATTCCATACTAAACTTTCATTCTGTAAATGGTTTTTCCAGAAGTAAAACTATAATTTCTACATAAAGTGGAAATCAAGCATTATTATAACTTTTATACCTTTCTCCTTTGACAGCAATTACTATGGCAAAAATCATTTATCAGATTTAGTTTGCATGGAGCACAAATACTGGTAGGAAAAGTTGAAGTAGTGCTGGTTTATTTTCTGCAAATCTTGGGAAGAAATTAAAATGAAAACAGTAGTAAATGTATGTAAGTACTGTAACTGCAAAAGAGCTGAATTTTGGCCTTCCCTCTCAACTGCATTTTTCTGTTAGCTCCTTGGCAGGAACTTCTAAATGGAATTTAGTCGGATTTCTATCCCTGGCATGGAGCCCAACCTCCCAAAGTAGACCACGGGCTTATTTGAGTTAGGCCTTAAGCAAGGCTGTGTTCCAAAACCTCTCCTCCTTATCAAAGGCTTGTAAAGCGATTGTAAATATTAATATAAGAGTGCTTCTCAACCCACCTGAAGGACCATGGGTTCAGATTGAAGTAGTAAGAGTTTGTGTGTCAAATGTTAAGCAAAGCACCAGATCTGACAGCAAAAAATCAAAAGGAATCTAACAGCGCCTCTTTTAACTAGCATGTTATTAAAAGGCATACTTTTTGTGAGCTGTAACTCACTTCATCAGATAAATAGAGTGGTTTGATTCATGTAGACTTTCAATTAGAATGGGAAGAGGGCAGAGAAGGCCATCTTGACAGCTCATGAAAGCTTAAGCCTTTTAATCAACTGTATTGGTTGGAAAAGATCTGCAGTTATTAGAATAATTCTGTTTTCTAAGCTTTATGTTGTCTAATTTGGCATTTCTGTCCCCATCTTCTCTTCCAGAAGCTCAAGGTAAGAAGCAGTGTGGTATAGTGGTTAAGGTGTCAAACTGTGATGAGAAGATCCCGATTCTAATCCACTCTCAGCCACAGATTTTCACTTGGTAATGTTAGGCAGTTCACTAGATAATGTTGGGTTTTCTCAGCCCACCTCAAACCAAGGAAAAAATGGAAAGAAATATTAAGTGAAAGGTGGGTTATAAAATAATAAGCTAATAATAAGGTGGGTATAGCATTCCTTTGCTGGATTTCCCCTTAACAATAGATCTAAACTAATCCAGTCAGTTTACATTGCTGAGTGTGGAGTTGAGTCTCCTTGATCCTAAATTCAATATCTTTGATCTTACGAGCCCTCTTTATTCTAAAGTAGCTATTACTCGGTCTTCTGCACTTCCATTTATTGGCTGACTGATTTGTGAAAGTTTCTGCTGAACAAGAAATACTGTATGTGATGAGAGAGTTTAAATTGTCTTCAATTGTGAAGAGGAAGGGAGAAAAATGAAGGTTGGTGGAAGATAATAACAATTTTATGTATGTTTTTATGTTATCACTTTAAAGCAATTTTGTTATTTCAAAATCTATGACTTTTTTTAGCAACTTAAATATTGCTAACATGTTTATACACAGGTGTTATGTATAATAATGTGATTTTGCTGAAGAAAATTAAGTTATGAAATCTCATTTTTTCCTCAACAGAGATCATGGCCTTGAAGGAACTTTCTAGCAACAAATGCTTTGGAGGTTTTCAGAAAGTGTTTGAACATGACAGGTCAATATACTATTTATTTAAATAATTTTATACTGACTTCTTGTTAGCAAACTAGTCACAACATACATAGACAGACAGACAGATAAAAAGACTCAAACACTGCAATTGTAAAAGTAGCAGTGAAAAACATTTGGATAGAAAGATCTGGGATAATAAAGAATATGCTTCTTTCAAAATGAAGAGAACAAGCAAATTTCCCTTGTAAACAGAATTCATCAAAAGGAGAGCACTAACATTATATTTATTTGATTTTCTCCATGACAACCTGTCCATAATCTGTTCTTTTAAGTCTCCCAATGGTGCACTCGTCTTCACTGTAACTGGGTTGATCCACCTTGCTGCTGGTTGTCTTCCTCTTCCCTTTCACCTTTCCCAGCATTAAAGCTATTTCTGGAGAGCTGGGTCTTTACATAATAGGTAGGATATCTGAGCCTGATCATTTTGGGCCTTGAGTGGGAATTCTGGGTTAATTTGTTCAAGGATCCATCCAGTTTGCTTTCTTGGCTGTCCACAGTATTCTCAAGAATCTTCTCCAATAGCAAAGTTCAAAGTGGTCAATTCTCTTTTTGCTTCTTTAAGGTCCATCATTGTATAAATCCAGATTAATTTAAGTGAAATCAGTGGAATGTAAACTTTTATAACCCCACAGTTCAACTACACTTGAGATTCTATGTACACGTTCTATTCTATTCTGTTCTATCTTGGAAGACGTTGCATTGTGTATAGCGGGGAGACTTACGAAAAAAACGTGCATAAAAGAATGCTGCTGGTCTGAATAGTCGTGTTTATAATGTGGGCAAATTTTCTTTTAAAAAATGACAGCGTTGATGGTTGTTCTAACGTGTGAATCAGTAGTGCTAAGTATTATTGAAACTAAAATGTTGGCGTATGCTTTCTTGGGCTTCTACATTTATAACCCTTTGCCAAAATATTATTTTTTTAGATGTATTGGGACGAGAGCTTCTAGAATAGAGAGCAGCCCTTCTGTAGAAAGAGAAACCTGGAGTTACTATCTTGACATTTTTGGTGGGTCCTGGTTAGAGGAGACTATGTGATTTAGCAAAGATGTCTGTGAATGGAAGGGAGCAGGGAAAGTAATGTTTATCAAATCACCATTTCTTCCAACTACTCACAGTGTTGTTCCAAATAGTCTCTCTGGAACAGATTTGGAACAGAAAGTACAGGGGGGGGGGTCAGCAAAAATGCCTCCCTCCCCCCCTAAAAAAATTGGAAACCTTCACTGCTTCAAGATTCTTTTGTTAATAGAAGATGCATTCCAAAGGCATTATACTTTTTTTCTTTTAACAAAGTATCTTCCTAGCTCTTTTCCTAATAGCTTAATTCTGTCCTTTAAATCCAAGGTCCACTAGAAATGTGCTTGTCGTCTTTCCAATAATATGTTGGCAGTTGTGATATTAAAAGAATAGTTAAGTATTATTGTGTTCTTTAATCACACACACACACACACACACGCTGGTCTTGTTGTATTCCCATGTAAGATTGAGATTGTCTTGGCAACGTTTTGGCGAGGTTCCACTCGCCATCTTCAGGCTGGTGTTTTTGTCTTCGTACACACACACACACACACACACACACACACACACACACACACACACACATTTTAATCCCATCTTTATTCTTTTTTATAAATAACTTAGGGAGCTGAATATACCTAACACTCCGTTCTCCCCTTATTTTCCCTAGAACAACAACTACTGTATGTGAGGTGGGTTGAGCTAAGAGAGAAGGATTGGACACAAAGACACTTAGTTGGCTTTCATGCCTAAAGCAGGATTAGAACTCACAATCTTCTGCTTTCTAGGCTGATTCCTTAACCTCAACGTACCAAACTGACTCTATTAGTAGTTTTATTTTCATACTATATTATTTTGGCTTATTAGGCTTTATGGTGCAAATTGCAATATTCAGTGGTTAGTTTGAAAAGATACCACGTTATTTTTGATTAGGTATCCCTGCTCTGTTTCCTTCAGACTTTGTGCTGGAGCGCATCCCATTCCTTTTACGTGTGTCAATAATTTAGTATTTTTCCTTAGTTATTTTCTGTCACATTAGCTGTATAGTCTCTCCTGCCAAGAAGAATACACTAAATGACAAAAACAAATCATTCAACAGTAAATTTTTACAAGCCCTAATTTAAATACACAATTAGATTATTTAGTGCATCTGTGTCAAACCCACAGCCCATGGGCTGTACGCAGTTCTGGATAGCTAGTAATGCTGCCCCACAAGATATAATAAAAATATTAAAAATAAAGGAAGTTTGTTATTTATATGCATTAACTATATTATATATTTTATATGTGGCCCAAGACATTCATTCAATGGAGCCCAGGCAAGCCAAAGGGTAGGAGACCCATGATTTAGTGGTTTATTATATATTCATCAGCCCCCAAAGCCAGAGTAAGCCAAGCAAGTTGCAAAAACTGCTGAAGCAGTAATAAACAGTCCAGTAAAAACATTAGACTTTTTAAAAATGTTCTGTCTTAACTCCAATATTGTTGTTAACAGTGTGGAGCTGAAATGTAAAATGAAGTTTGGGATTTATTTACCGCCGAAGGCAGTAACTGAGAAATGCCCTGTGTTGTACTGGCTGTCAGGTGAGTATTTCGAAATTATTTGTGAATTAAAGAAAGGCACTTGATTTCACTACTGGACTTCTCTTGCTTCTGCGTTAAATGCTATTTCCCAATCTAAATTACTATACACAATTGAGTATCTATTGGACTGTAGTAGTTCTGATTTGGGGGCTTGGGAGGAGCAGTGTTTTCTATTCCTTATTTTAGCTTGCATGAGAATCATTGCGGCAGTTCTGGGAGTTTTATGAATTTATCTCACATTTTCTTATGATGACAATAAACTGTCCAGAGCGTGGTGATTGGAGGAGTATATACAGTGCTTCTCAGCTTTGGGAACTTCGACTTCAACTCCCAGAATTCTTAAAGTTCCCAAAGTTGAAGAACAATGATTATAAAAATATCTAAGTTGATCTGATCGTTGGAATCTAGAAACCAAATAAGTGATTCATTTTTTCCCTATGAAATGAAAATGTAACCAGGAATGTGGAATATTAAGATGCTCTTCTCTCTTCTCAGGACTAACATGTACAGAACAAAACTTCATAACCAAAGGTGGTTTCCATCAAGCTGCAGCTGAACATGGCCTTATTGTAGTCGCTCCAGATACCAGCCCACGTAAGTGGTTTATTAAAAAGCATCAGCTTAATTGGTTTACTCATGGCGTTGATACAGATGTTCTGACTCTAGTAAACTTAAGCCAGATTGTACAGGTAGTCTTCCCAACTGATCAGAGTTACAATGGACCTCCCTGGGGATACTTACAACTTGGTTCCGAAGTGCCAATGGCTGCTGTCCCCCCCTCCCGCCCCCCGGTACATGATCACATACCTGGTGTTTGTCACCTGTCCTGCATTTACGGCTGCTTGCAACATCTTGTGATCATGTGGACAGTTTTGCTTAAAACTGGAACTTATTTCAGTTTTCAGCAAAACTGGCCCTATGGCAAACCATTGGTTCGCTTAATGACCGCGGCGATCACTTAACACTTGCTGCAAAGACGTTCATAATATTGAATCGGTCATGTGGGTGACCTGATTTACGACTTGGCAGGCTTCACTACAGTTGTAAGGCGAGGACTATCTGCATCAGTGGTGGGTTCCTGCTGGATCGCACCGGATCGCGCGCGCTCCCTTTCAGCGCTCCACCTGGCTTGCGCGCTCCCTTTCAGCGCTCCACCTGGCTTGCGCGCTCCCTTTCAGCGCTCCACCTGGCTTGCGCGCTCCCTTCCGGCGCTGAAACCAGAAGTACAGTCTTGCCCCGCCCCTGGCGAAGCAACGACGCCTGCCTGCGCTCCACCAGCTCGGCTGGGAACGGAGATGTTTCCTCAGCGGAGCGGAGCGCCTGAAAAGACTTTTCAGGCGCTCCGCTCCGCTGAGGAAACATCTCCGTTCCCAGCCGAGCTGGTGGAGCGCAGGCAGGCGTCGTTGCTTCGCCAGGGCCGGGCAAAACTGTACTTCCGGTTTCAGCGCCGGAAGGGAGCGCGCAAGCCAGGTGGAGCGCTGAAAGGGAGTGCGCAAGCCAGGTGGAGCGCTGAAAGGGAGCGTGCAAGCCAGGTGGAGCGCTGAAAGGGAGCGCGCGCGATCCGGTGCGATCCGGGAGGAACCCACCACTGATCTGCATGTACAAATGCATTTGTAAATAGTAATTATTTTATCTGTTGTATCTCATGTTTAGGGTATCTGCCGCTACATTTGACAATAACTGGTTTAAATTTTCTCAACAGCAAGAATAGAAATTATTAGTAACCTAGTTACTTGCGGGATCGCATCCTCCCACATACATCCCTGCGGCCAATTCGCTCACACAGGGAGGGGCTTCTCCTGGTGCCGTCCACTAGGCAATGCCAACGGGCGACGCCAAGGAGTAGGGCCTTCTCTGTGATGGGCCCAACCCTCTGGAATGACCTCCCCCCCGACATCAGAACCACTACTGACCTCCGCTCCTTCCGGCAAAAATTAAAGACTCACCTGTTCCGATTAGCAGGCCTGGCATAATTACAACTGTCCCTCCTGGTGAATGCACTATTAACTGGTTATTTTAGGGGTAATGTTCTTAATCTAATTTGTGTGTGTTTTAGGGGTTTAAAATTATATTTACTGGCTCTGTACAGTTCTTTTAATTTCATTTTTAACCTCCTCCATATTTAACTGTACATATTTAATTCTATTTATTGTATTTTGATATATTCTTTACATGGACTGTACACCGCCCCGAGTCCCTTTTGGGAGAGGGGGCGGTCTAGAAGCACGGTAAAATAAATAAATAAATAAATAAATATTACCTTTCTGTCCTGCCTTCCCTGCATTTTGCTCCTGAATTGAAGTAGCTGCCATTTAGTAGCTTGTCTAGCAAAAGGGCTGAACAGCATACACTTTGGGGGGATGGCCTTCCTGTGTATAAATGTAGCTAGTTTATCAGTGACTGGGTGGTCCTGGTCCACTGGCAGTCATTAAATTTAGCTTATTGGCAGGGTCTTTCATCAATATGAATGGTAGATAGATTTTGAAGGGGGGTCCTGTAGGCATAACTCTTAAGACTGGGTCAGGAACTATAATGGCTACATTCCTAATATTTTCCCAGTGGGCTCTTTCTGATTACCAGAAATCCAGTCATAATATGTTTTTCCAAGAAGTAATCGTCTTGCTGGGAAAAAATGTGCACCCGCATTGAATATCTGTCTTTTCTTACAAAACCAGTTATTGAGCTTTTACTTAAAGTTTCAGAACTGACTTTCCGCAGCTCAGCAAAGTTTCTGCAAGAATTTTTGAATTACCAGGTAGATTTTTCTGCCTAGAATTAGTTTCAGAAGATATTATTGATTTTGAGACAGATATTTTTCCCCTAGCCTTGTGGGTTAGCCCTCCTGCTCATGAAGACAAAGTATCAACCTCCGTTCCTGTAATTTGCTAATTATTAACATTACTTTCCGTGGCAGGTGGATGCAATATTCAAGGAGAAGACGAGAGCTGGGATTTTGGCACTGGAGCCGGTTTCTATATAGATGCCACAGAAGAATTATGGAAAACAAATTATCGCATGTACTCTTACATAAAAGATGAGGTAATTTGAATTACATTAATCTAAATCAGTGTTTCTTAAAAGTGGGTGATATTGTCCTCTGGAGGACATTTGAATTATTTTGAGTGGCATTGGGTGACAGCTGGGGGGGCATTACTTGACATGAAGCCAACAGGAGCAGGAGGATTAGGATAATGAAAGCAGAAGATTACGCATCACCTATCCATCAAATGCTTATTGAGTGTATAAAACTCTAAACGTGTTCTTTGATTATTATAAATATATCAAACTACATACTTAAAATAGCATCACACTTTGGACTGTTTTGACTGCATGCTGTAAAACATACAATTGTGGTAGGTATTAGTGCAACAATATGATTCACAAAAGTTGCACACTTGGTTACATATTAAATTATTACTACAATGACTTGTAACTTTATGACTTAACTATGTATTTGTAATTGTTAGCAAAGAAATAAATGCAATAAATGTTTTTTTTAAAATAATTGCAAGTCACATACACAGGACAGTGGGTGTTACAAAGAACTTGGAACAAGTAAAGGGACAGTGACAACCCCCCCCCCCAAAAAAAAGTTTGAGAAACGATGATATAAATGAAGAGAAAGAGAGGGGGGAAGAGAGAGATCTACAATTACCGTAATATAATTACAGACTGTAGTATAGTGCTGACTTTCTTCTTTGTCTTTTTCTGTTAGTTACCCAATCTGATCAATGCCAGTTTCGCAGTTGATTCTGGAAGGATGTCAATTTCAGGCCATTCTATGGGAGGCCATGGAGCCCTCATCCTGGCCCTAAAGAATCCTGGAAAATATAAAGTAAGGTTCAAACTATTTAATGTGTCAAATTAAATCAAGGAATAATTGATAAGTCTGGTTGGTCTGGCACCTGGTGGGGAAAGGGTTGTTTTGTTTTTACTCTGTTTTTTACTGGTTGTTTAGCCTCCCTAGATGCACTGTGTGTGATAAGGAGACATGTAGGATAAATAAATGCATACATACATGCAGTGATGACAGGATGAAGTAATGTTGGTTTATCAAAGTGGGAAAATAAACAGCTATGTTCTGGAACTCTGTAAACGGGAATTTCATAAATGTTTTATTTGAAGAAAAATAATTTCACATTGTAGTGCAAAAAGTTTGAATAATTAACCACCAATATCTAAATAGTCTGTTTCAGCATTTGCTCCAATCTGCAACCCAATACAGTGTCCATGGGGGAAAAAGGCATTTAGTGGATATCTAGGATCGAACGCAACAAATTGGGAAGTATGTACTGAAAATCTCATCACATATATAATATAGAATAAATTGCAATTGTTTTAAAAAATCAATAAACTGTTTTTACCATTTCAAAACTAACCCTGCAGAGTCCAGTTGTGATTCCAGCAGCAGACAAAAGTATGCAAATCAGCTTTCAGCATTCAGGAACACTCGTTATATCAGTTTTGTTAATGGATGCAACATTTTTAGTTCAGATCATTTCAAATCTGAAATATCCATTCTGAGTTGCAATCAGTTCTCCATTCAGAATTGACTGCTTTGATCATTTCGATGTGTTTTGCATCCAAAGCAACTCTGTTTCATTTTAGAAATGCTCTTGTTCAGGTACAAGTATTTCCAACTTTGATGTGGTTGGAAATAGTTTGTTTGGAAGACAAAAGAGGTGCTTTCAATTTGAAGATTTTTTTTATATACCTGTAGATTTTATTGATTCTTATTCATCTACTTTGACTGAGTTATTAATGTTGTAATTATAACTATCATTTTATAGCAAGCGATTTACAATCTGGATGTTGATTTTAAAGCAGCTACTGCCAGAAAAAGATAGATAATCCTTATTTGTTGATGCCAGGGAGATGTGAAGTTGGAATACTAGATCCTCCTGTTTAATAATTCTGACAGATGAATGCCAGATTGAAAGTATTTTATTCCTCCAGCTGATAGTAGCTGCAAATGAAAGGGAAATTGTTTTGTCCTTGGGGCTTCTAAAACAGGAAAGAATTCAAATTATATGCATTTCATTGTAGCTAATAGATGCCAAGTGGTTATAAGTCTGTTGCATGAAATTCCCTTTTGTCTGCAGTTTCCCTTGTTTTTCTCAGCTTTTAATCTTGCCTGGTTGATGCTATTGTTAGAAGCATACCTATCTTCAAAACAACGCTATAGAGCACTGCACATCAAGACAACTAGACACAAGAACAGTTTTTTCCCATACGCCATCACTCTGCTAAACAAATAATTCCCTCACCACTGTCAAACTATTTGTTAAGGCTGCATTACTATTAATAGTCTTCTCATTGTTTCTATCACCCATCTCCTTCCACTTATGACTGCAGGACTAACTTGGTTGCTTGTATCCTTACGATTTATATTGATAAATCCTGGTTGCTTATTTGTACCCTATGACTATCATTAAGTGCTGTACCTTATGATTCTTGATGAACGTATCTTGTCTTTTTATGTACACTGAGAGCATATGCACCAAAGACAAATTCCTTGTGTGTCCAATCATACTTGGCCAATAAAGTATTCTATTCAATTCAATTTTATTCTATTTCAAATGCATTTTTTTTCTTATAGGCCTATGATGCCACGCACATTGCGAAATCTTATCAAGGCTCTCCTCTGGATATCCTAATAGACCAAGGCAAAGATGATCAGTTCCTTACAGCAGGACAGTTGCTACCCGATAATTTCATTGCTGCTTGCACAGAACGGAAAATCCCAGTCGTTTTTAGGTTGCAGCAGGTAATGCTCCAAAACTGGGCTTTAGTTTGTTTGCATCTAGTGCTTATATCTTATTTGGAAAGGGACAGATAAGTAAAAAGTGATAGTTTAATTAAATGGATTTTTTAAATGACTACATCAGTTCCTAGGATCTGAAAATCTAGGTGTTAGAATTGTGTATCATACAGATTTTTCCATTTTACTAATTTTGAGCGAAAGCATCTAGAAATGTTAGTGGTTAATTAGATTTTTTTTTCTGGGCTTTGCTCCTACAGTGGCAAATTCTAGCTTGCTAAGAATCAGCTGCCTTTTTTTTTCTGCAGTCCATTCATTACCACTAAAATGAATTACTTTTCCATAAGAAGGAACTCTTTGTTCTGGTTTGTTCCTTCCAAACCAATTAGAAATCATAAAAAAATGTGTGTACTTGGTTTATGATTTCTGTGTCTTCCGTGCAATATCAATTCAAATAAAACCTTTTAGAAGGGAGGAGCAAAGTAGAAGAAAAAGAATTACTGTATTTTTCAGAGTTTAAGACACACCAAGATTTTGAAGAGGCAAATTTTTTTAAAAAAGTTTTTGCACTCTGCAGACCTCCCAAAAACGGCTCATTTTTTTTTTGTCAAAAAAAGGACATGCATAGCCTTTAGGAGAACATCCAGTTTTTTGCTCATTTCTGCCCTCCCCAGTCCCCAGGAGCACTCTGGAAGCCTCCTAAAGGCTATGCACGGCCATTTTGGTGAAGGGGCGGGGTTTCCAGAGGCAAAAAATGCTGTATTCAGTATATAAGACACACCCAGATTTTCAGCCTCTTTTTTGAGGGAAAAAGGTGTGTCTTATACGCCAAAAAATACGGTACATGTCAGGCACTTGGCTAATTCATAGAAGTCCAGTTACGGTGCAATGTTGCAAGGACAGCCACTGCCTGGTTAGGGTTAGGATTGACACTGCTTTCAGTAGTGGCTTTAAAGATTTAAGATGTAATTTTCTGGGTTTGTGATATCAATGAATGAGAGATTGCTATGAATTTAAATACTGCACACAGAGGAGAAAACTTGGAGTGTGGAAGACTTTTCAAATTCAGCAGTTGTTTACAGTTTGGAATAGGTCCTCTAACTTTTTCCAAGGAGTTTTGACTGTTCTGAAACATCCATTCCAAGTTTGGAATAGATGTTTCAGTTTACAAATATTTGGAACATTTACAGACTGGAACAGGATCGGCACATTTGCAGTAATGCTGAAGAGGTGTTTCAGGTTTGCACCCGGTTAGACATTAATTACATTTTAAAAGAAATATGAAACATTTATACTACAATCCTATGCTTTCCGTTGAAGCTTGTTTACAACTGGGTAGCTGTTGTATGAGATTAAAGCCATAAATTCTTGTTCATTTGAGAAACTCATAAGGAGATTATTTACAATCTTAACACGTGTTTGTGATTCAGCTTCCCTTAGTGGTAGAGAATATCTTCTCCTGCCAGAGTGATAGTTGTAAAGTAGTCTTATATGCTTTTGACATTGTTGCTTGGTTTTTTTGAAGCCATCTGGTGTTTTTCTTTCTTTAGGGCTACGACCACAGTTACTACTTTATTGCAACATTCATTAATGACCATATCAGGCATCATGCCAAATACCTCAATGCTTGATTGTGTCTCGCCATGGGAATGTCTGACAGTGAAAAATCCTGAAGTGATCAGTGGAAATAAACAGCAGAGTCTCTGCTGTAATTACTATTTCTACAAACTGCAATGAAGTCCTGATTTAATGATTCAAAATAAATATTTTTAACATGCCTGTCTAATTTTGAATGAATTAGATCATCACTCTTTCAGATAACCCAAAGCAATAAAGGCTGCAACTATAATATGGATATATAAATGTACACACTTTCTTTCAGGTTTATGTCCCCAGGCATATCTCATGTTGCATCTTACAACAGTATATGTATTTTTAAATGGAAATCAATCAGTTTTTTTTACAGTAAAGGGCCATTACTTTCATTTAGTTGAGGAGAGTTAGCAAGGAACTCTCCACAACTTAAGCACTTTCTACACATTTGCAGAAATGCTGAAGTCTTTCCGCATTCTGCCTTTTGTAGCTTGCCATAGCAAATAACAGATGAGTCCTGATTTTATTGTAGCTTCATGGAAGAGTTTGTTTTGCCAAATGCATAATGGGCAAAATGATAAGAAAACGGTATTTACAGCATCATATTTTTTACTTTAGAGTCAAAGGAAGCGATGCTAGGATTATCACAACCAACTTGGGTAACTTTGATTACCATTTGGGTAGCAGTTAAGAAAACTTCGTAATGTCAAATTTAAACTTAGACGCACAGATAGTCTACATAATGTATGCATCTGCAAACAATATTTCTATAAGCCATGCAAAACGAAGATTTGTGCAAATGTTACATTTCAAAAGCCTCAAGTACCACTGGTATCCTCTTGTGTGCTGACCAAAGTATTATCTATTACCATCTACATTGCATTTTAAATACACTGCTGCCTACATTTGTTGGTTTACTGAGTTTATTTAAATTTCTACAAATAGCACAAGAAACTAGCAGCACATATCATGAGTAAAATGGCTGTGATTGTCTTGCCTCATATATACAGGATACTCATGATTCTAGATGCCCATCATTCAGTTTGTCTTTGAGCAGGAAAATCACACTATTAAGCAATATATCCGTGCATAGTGTTTTATTTTACTACAAGGCAGAATATACAGCAGGAAACAGCAGTAAACAGCATTATTCCTACATATATATCCCTTTAATCATATATACAATCTATCTAATGACATTGTAGCTTGTGCTAAGAAAAAGAATCCCCAAATCCTGAATACTAATTTACATTAAAAGGCTTAAAATAATGTCACTTTTAAAAGAAAGTTAAAAGCTGGAAACTGCTAGGATTTTCACAATGTTGCTTACAGATGGGCGTAGGAATCAAGAGAATGCCCAGTCTCGCCCTAGGAGGGAGAGCGACAGTTTCTAAATTGTGATATATAAATAAATGAAGTTTGAATGTCACAATAATGCTTAGACTCGCCCACCCACCCCCACAAGAAATCTACATTGGGGGGAAAAAAACCAACACTTCCATACCCAAAGCACTGCTTGGTTGCTTTATTCAACTGGTTAGTCACTTCTCCCGAATCTCAATTGACTAAACATTAACACCCATCAGGTTGGCACAGCTGACTTGACAAAGGCTGTATAGCAGTCGGGTGAGCAAGCTGAAAATTGATATGGAAGCCTTAGTCCGTAAGCATTCCTATAAATGAGGATAAAACGGAAGCCTTTTCCATACAAGGGTCCCATGCAGCAGTCACAGCCTGTAAAGCTAAAAGGAGGAGAAAGTAGGTCAGTGTCACATACTAGGGGGAGCAAATTGAAGCAGATCCTTTAAATTCACTACTGAAAGTCTAGCACAGATGAGCGATTTGGACTAAAAGCGTGCTGGCATTGCTGGTGTATCACTTTCCAAGGGCAGCTAAGTGCAGAGTATATCGGAGTAAACAACTCTAGAAACCTTCCTGATCAGGTTGTAGAACATCTCCACATTTTCTTAATCAAGTACAGCTCTCTGCTTTTGTAAGGTTTATACTATTGCAATGCTTTACTCTCCTTAACAGGGTATAATATTACCATGTGATATTACCATGCTTTACCCTCTACCTTCTTTAACAGGTGCAGCTTTCTTTGCATGGTGCTTCTACAAAGCAGAAAGTTTTAGCAAAGATGTATTAAATTCCTTTCTGCTATTTAGAGGTGAAAAATCAATAGGAATCAAACCAGAAAAAAAAAGATACGGCATTTGTCATTTATGGTTAATACTGAACCAGAACTGTTTGGAATCAAGTATTGCACAAATATTATGCTAAGAATGAACAAACTCACAGATGAGATGAGAATTTAAGGTGCCAAATGCACCCGCAGAATTGGGTTTGGCTTATCCATGGATGGATTTATCTCTGTGAATATACGGTAATATTTTTTTAAGTATCCACATAAAAGTATCCTGTATATTTTTCTATATAAGCCCATCTGTGGATAAGCTAACCGTTGAAATTTTATTCAAAATACCATGAAAACTGCAGATCAGCTTACCCATGGGCAGCACAATTTTGGTTAAAAAAACTGAGGGTGAGCTTATCCCTGGATGGATTTATACGGGGCTTATACACAAATGTATACAGTAAATATATAGATACAAAATCTGCTCAAAAGGATTTTCTAAGTGTAACTAATACAAATCTGTAGCAGAAAGAGAAGACATCTACCAATGACTGTTAAAATATCCCTGTGCCTCATATTGGGTTTCGGAAGAAGGAATTGGCCTATGATTGCTTATGTCTTATGCCCAAGAAACTGCTGTAGATACATAGTCTTCAATGTTAGCATTGCAGACCGAAGAGCAAGGCAGAAGGCTTCCATTTTGTCTCTTATGAAATGAACCAGATATGAAACATATTGGGTAATCAAATATGAATGCATGCAGCCATCTGGTTCACAGACTACTTTATTAACCCATACTAAGATTGTCTTAAGTTCTAATATGCACTTTGTAACATATTGGATACTGTTTTTTTAAAGTATGCAAAGATAAAATTTGAAACTGAGAAGTGAAAGTTATAATGATCTGAGATCAATATTCAAGTCACCTCTTGTGATTATAAATAAAATCATGCATTTTAATTTGATGCATTTGATTTTAACTTCAGTTACAGTGTCAGACTGGAACTGGGGAGTCTCAGAGTCATTTCTTCATTGAAAAACCTGTATTTTCTGGTCTTATTTGGGGGTACGTACGTCCAATTGAATTCAATAGGTCTAGCTTCTGACAGGTTCACATAACCATCTAAGCAACAATAGAATTTGATTGGTTTGAGGTTAGCACGTTGCACAATCCAGCCATTTTTGTTTACAAATCTAGCCAATTCTGGTTTACTCAATAAACCATGATTAAACTCCGACTAAATATGATGTGAGAGTCCATTCACAGGAATGCAATCTGAGTAGCTTTGGGGTGGCAAGATAGGGTGTAAATAAAAATTATTATGATTGGTGCTGTAAGTTAGCTCAAGGTGGCTATGAAGAGAAAATGAGTGGTAGAGAAACCATGTGCATAATGCTGAGCTCCTTGGAAGAAAAGTGGAAATAAAAATGGCATGAAAACATGCCTGCATTTCAAACATACATAGCCATTGAGTCACTCTTATTTATGATTTCTTTTTTTCATTAGGCCAATTTAAGACATTCTTACTACACTATGTTTGCTTCACCCATTTACGAAATCCTTCCATTATGTCAGCCTCAATCGATAAACCATGACTTAAATGGTGAGTGTCTATAGTCCATTACTTTAGGTATTGTAGTTTATTAAAGGTAAAGGTTCCCCTTGCATACACGTGCTAGTCCTCTCTGACTCTAGGGGGCGGTGCTCATTTCCATTTCAAAGCTGAAAAGCCAATGCTGTCTGAAGACGTCTCTCTGGTCGTGTGGCTGGCATGACTAGATGCCGAAGGTGCATAGAACGCTGTTACCTTCCCACCAAAGGTGGTCCCTATTTTTCTACTTGCATTTTTACATTTTACATTTTTACTGCTAGGTTGGCAGAAGCTGGGACAAGTAACGGGAGCTCACTCAGTTATGCGGCACTAGGGATTTGAGCCACCGAACTGCTGATCTTTCTGATCAACAAGCTCAGCGTCTTAGCCTTTGAGCCACCACATCCCTTAGTTTATTTATATACTTTATTGCATCACATCAAATGGCTGTCAATGTGGCTCCACCCTGTTGCAAACACTTTTTAGAACCTGGTCCTGCTCATTTTGGTACAGACTGGCAGTTGCCTCCGAGGAGACTTTTTTTTTTGGTCTTGTGATTATTGGTGAGCTTTTTCATCATCTCCTTTTTGCACTCAACAGAATGCTTGCAGTGATGGCACCTCACTTACTCGCTTATGATATTGTGAATCTCGTCTGGTAAACGATGATATATTTTCCACAGCTGGTGCTTAACGAAGCACAGGGCAGCCATGTCTGTAAGACGCTGAGGCTGCATCAGGAAAGTCTCGGTCCAGAAACAGGCATGCAAGAAGTTGTTTTCCACTAGCAGGTGCTTTAATTGAAGTTTTAGAATCCCACAAGGCAAGGAGTAAAGCAGATTTCCTTCCAGGTTCAGGTAGATGAGGCTTCTGAGAATTTTAAAAAAACATCACTCCACCATTTATGCAGTCATCAGGTCTATTTGGGGCATAGTTCTCTTGGATGCCCAGATATGGGAGGACAAAATTATCTTGGCATGGAAATTTTACAGGCACCTAGGAACTGGCAGAACCCTTCCTTTCAGCCCACACCAAGGAGCAACTGTTGCTACCTCCACTACTAGAGGGTTTCCCATTTCCCTCCACGCAAAGACAGAAAGTTAAGACTCTCTATTTGACTTTTCTCCTCACACTGTCAAGACAGGGCACAGGAGAAAGTAATCTCTGCTTTCTACCACATTAAATCTATGCATTTCTCTGTTACCAGACACAGTTGACAAGTGCTGGGAAAGCTACTCGCAACACTCATCAGGAACCATGACAGATGGATAGCTTCTTTCCCACACAGTGAAAGGAAGGAAGATTGATTAATTGGTCATGTGCCATCAAGCCATTGTTAAGTCTTAGAGAGTTTATGGATTTTCTCCATGGTGATCTATTCTTAGCCTGATCTTTCAGGTCTTCCCATAAGTGAAAATGGGGAAGGTGGAAGTGAAAAGGTGAGAGACGAATTAAGAGTATGTGTCAATCTAGAGATGTGTGAGTCCTGTCCTACTGTTTGCCAACTCTTTTTGCATACTTTAATTCAGTGTTTTTCCAACTTAGCAACTTTAAGATGTATAGATTTCAACTCCCAGAATTCCTCAGCCCCAGAATTCCTCAGTGTGCTGGCTAGGGAATCCTGGCAGTTGAACTTCAGACATTTTAAAGTTGTCAAGTCTGAAATACACTACTTTACCGTAATTCTAAAGTGAATTACAAGGGAGTTTAACAGAGCTTCTGTTAAAAACAGAGCATTCTGGCAGATTAAGAAAAGCCTCAGTATCAGTGAATGTTTTTCTTAATCTGCCAGAATGTTCTGTTTTAACAGCAGCCTGTGCAAAAATTAACATGGTCCCAAGGACTCTTTAGTCATAAATAGCTCAAGATAGTCTCATTAAGTCTAAGCAGAGTCCTGTGTCCCTTTTGCACAGTATTAGTCTTTTCTGAGATAATATATAGGGAGAGAAAAGTTTCGGTTAATTAAGCTTCCCATATTTCAGGCAATTCAAGAAAAGCAATGCATCTTACTTATAAAATGGAGAAAATCATAGTTTCCAAACTACAGATTTCAGCTTGTCTATGCTGGTTGAGCCTGCTGAAAATTACCCCAGCAACATCTGGAACAGTGGTGGGCAACCCGCGGCTCACGAGCCACATGCGGCTCTTTACACCCTTTAATGCGGCTCTTCTGTGTGCCGGGTGCCTGCTCCCCTCCCTCCTCTCGGGCTTCGGAGGGAAGCTTCTGCAAAAGCCCGGGCGAGTGACAACCAATTTTGGTCCTATGACTGCAGAATGCTGCAAAATACCATAAATGCAGGCCAGTTGTTGAGTGTTTCAAATGTGATTGGAACACTCAACAAGGTGACCACAGTGTGTGTGTGTGTGTGTGTGTGAGTGAGACAGACAGACAGAGAGAGGAACAGAGAGAGGGAGTGAGGGAGGGAATCAGAGAGAGACAGACAGACAGACACACACACACACAGACAGAGAGAGACAGAGAGGGGGAGGGAGGGAGAGAAAGATAGACAGACAGAGAGAGAGACACACACAGAGTGAGTGATTAAGTGAATGAGTGAGAGACAGACACACCCACATACACAGAGTGACAGAGAGAGAGGAAGGGAGAGGAGAGAGACAGAGGGAGAGACAGACACACACACACACACACACACAGAGTGAGTGAGAGACAGACAGACACACACACACACAGAGTGACAGAGATGGGGGAGGGAGGGAGAGAGAGACAAAGAGCCAGAGAGAGAGAGAGAGAGAAAGAAAAAGAAAAAAAAAGAAAGTGGGAGAGAGAGATGAAATTAAAAACAACAACATACAAACCTGACTTACTCAAACTATCCAAGGAAATGCAAGGCCAATGTTCACATTAGTGGTTGTGACTTTGTCAGTCAATGTCAGGATGTAATTTTCTCTACATTGTAAGGCAAATTTTACGGAATTTAGCATTATCGATAAATAATATCGTTCTAAAGTTTTTGTTTTATTAGTTGTGTTATTTGTATCCTCCCGACCTATGTGGATACTTGCATGCAGAATATTCTCAATAAAAACTTATTGAAACTAAAAACAGTGTACCATCCTATGTATTTTCGGTTTTAAAAATGTGGCTCTCAAAGTAAATTTCAATCGTGGTTTTGGCGAGATTTGGCTCAGTTGAAAAAAAAGGTTGCCCACCACTGATCTGGAAGACCAGAAAAGTCCTCTTCTCAAAACCAGAAAATCAGTACAATACCTGAGATTTTGTATTTCATTAGGGATATATTCGAGTTCATTATAGGAAACATCAATACTCTGAAGACTCGGCAGGGTAAATAGCCTATAAAAACAAAAGGCCTTCCTGTCACTGGTAATCATAGAAAAGCAGGAAAAATCTTGTCAGTCCTAGAGCCCTTAAAACAGAGTTTGGTCAGCGTTTGTTGAGCTTTCCTCAGTGAACTATACCTTTTGTGTGAACAGGTACATATATTGGGGCATGGTTTTTTTTCATTGTACAGTTAGTTGACCAGAGTTGCTAAGAAATCAGATAGCCTCTACATTAAATAAAGAAGCAAAGATTTGTGGTCCACATCATGGGCAGCTTATATCATCACCCAGATATTTTTTGAAGCTCTCATAAGGTTCCTAAGTGTTTATAAAACAGAAACATTGTACTGTAGCCGTTTTGCCTCACCCAGCCTGTCGCCTTCTTCTGGAATTCATTCCTGTCAAAGAATATTTACAGCAAGTAGAGATGGGATATAAGATCGGTGATCTTATCACCTGAGCATACTTTCTCTAAGTATTGAATTTGAAAGTATTGAAAAGTATTGAAAGTCTTATCTTTCTTTAGATTTCTAAAATGCTGGTTTTTTTTTTAAAGTAAATTCACAGCCTTTGTATTGAAACAACTTGTATTAGGGCTTCAATTTTTAATGGAATTGAGGCTCTATGTTTCAGGCCATTATCCACTTGTACAAACATAATTTCTTTTTTGGGCCAGAAACCAATTCTGCCAGCTTCATCTCATCTGCATCCCCATGAGATAGACAGGCTTCAGTTGAAGCTGTGGTGAAAAACCTTAGTCAAAGCAGATAAGGTTTTTAAAAAATAACCGATGATACAATAATTTATGAGAAGTATGTGCCTCCTTGCCCCCCCCCCCAAAAAAAACCCTGGAAGCTTCTTTCCATATATTTCTAATTGTTATTTAAAATTATTACACACTCAGGTGGGAGAGTAGTCAGCAGGTTGAAGGACATTGTCAAGTATGTCAGATTCTTCATATCAGAGATTTCTCCTGGGATGGATTTGATGGGGTTATTTCGGAGCTTTAGCACTTGTAAATATTGCAGCTGAACCACCTATAAAAGAAAAAAAAAGTGTGTAAAGGGTTATAAATTGCCCTAAAGTCAGTATTTTTAAAAAAAATGTTAGTAAGTTTGGTTTCTTCATTGATGGGAATTCCTGTTTCATGTTACCTTCCAGCACTTGAATTTAAAACTGATTACAGTACTTTTCTCTTCCCCCTTGTGTTTCCATAGAGGCAGGGTTATTTCAAAGAAACTTCATTGCAAGACAATAGTTAGGTGGGGGAACACTGTTCTTCAATTGAGTCAGATTTTATCTCTCCTTGATGTTGTCATTAACTGTAGGGACAGCTAGATGGCTGTGTTAAAGCTCTATTCAACAGGCCTTGAGCTGAGAGAGTATTATGTCAGCTTAGCTACTGTATCTTCCATTATAGTAAGAAAACCAGCAATTGGGGCTCTTTTTGCAATTAGGAAAGAAACTGGTTGATTGCCCTATCTTCTATTATTAGTCCATCTATAGGAGTTTGTCAGCCATGGCTGTTTCCACTAGCGTCTCTTGGACTGGACTCACTTATACCATGTAGGCCTCCAAAAATGCATCAGCTATGAAAGTCAGCTAGTTTCATGTCTTCCTCCGTTCCTTTCAATGATTGCATATATTTTGCTGATTCTGATATCTCTTTGGACTGTGTCCATCCTACAGACAGACGGATCACTTATGGGTTGGAGCTGAACTGAAGGCTACATCATGAGCTCATGTTATAAAAAATTAGTTACTAGGTTATGTTTCTGCTGTTGTTGGACAAGGGGAGGATGACCCCGACAAATAGTTTACTGTTTCCCACAGCAGGATGAAAAAAACCATTTACTTCTCTGTGCAAACCCCTGAATGTAACACATCTCAGGAAATATATTTCTTAATAATAATTAACCAGAACTATTTGCACTCTGGCTCAAATCACCCTTCCTTGTCAAACAAGGGCCAAGGTCATACAGCAATTTGGCTAGTTCCACAGGCAATAGGATTAATTAATAAATGGGTTACACTGTTATATGAACATAGACAAAGTCAGAAAATTAATCACCCCCATTTTTGTTTCCTTGAATCTGCTGACACAGCTGATGGCAATAACCACATTGGTGGCCTAGTGTTTGTGTTATTAACATAAATGAAGTCAGACACCACCATGTTGTAACATCATGAGGACTGCATGGTGAGGAATGACATAACTGTTGTTTTCCTTTCTTTTCCTAATAGAGATACATAAGGCGGAACATGGAAATAATTATGGGAGATTATGAAGCAAAGATTTAGCTCATAGGATACAAGAGTGGATTTTCAGAATGTTGTACATGATAAAATTACATGTCTTGGCAACAATGGACAAGGCAGAGCAGAAAAGAAATAAACTGAAAATAAAGCCAAGGCAAAGATTGTGAGTTAATCAGTTAAGTAGGTGGCAAAGTTATTGACGTATAACTTAAGAGCAATCATGGAAAGACTTGACAGGTGGTGAAAGATTCGGTTAGCACAGATAAGAAATCCTGAGCAAAAATAATTATGAGTCAAGGAAATATATTGTTTTTTTCTCAACCTGATCCCCTCTAGCTTTTCTGGATATTGTCAGGTTCCCCAGTCAATGGTAATGTGATTGGATTGAAATCTGTCATAGAGGCAATGGGGATAGAAAGGAGCTGGCATTCTCAAATGTAAAGAATTAATTGTTTAAAACACTGCTTTAGGGAGGATCAGCCCTTAGTATGTTCCATAAGTTACCATGTACTACAGATGGCAGGCATACAACTTTCTCTGGGCTGAGGGACATGCTTAGACTACATTTCTCAAATTGAGGGTTGGGGCCAAAACAAAAACCATGTTTTATAAGTTTTGTTTCATTTACATATAAAAATAATTAAATACAGTTCTTTAGTCAAATTAAAAATGATGTAACAATGTTTGGAGGTATCTGGAGTTTGTTTATGCAGCTCTAGACTTCCGTTTCTGGACATACTGTATGATTGAATTTGGGTCTTTTGCTGCTTTACCTCAAGCCATAAAATGTCTTGGGCCAAAACTGAATCTAAGGAAAGGAGGATACAGATTTCTGAAAACAAAAAGAGGATAAATGGAAAATATATGACCAGGGAAGAGGGGGGGGGGGGGCTGTGAGAAGCACATATTGTTGGAAAGTTATGGTATATGCATGGAGTAGAAATGTAGGTGTCAGGAAGAACAACTAAATGTAGCTAAAGAAGACTATCAGGCAGCATATTCTGCAAGGCATGCAAGTCAGAATAGCATGCAGGGGGAGAAAAGGTTTGAACCCAGACAGTCCTAAACATAGGCTGAAAAGACTGAGGACAATTCTGCATTACAAGCTTAAGTTGCTTATCTCCTGGGCAATAAAGTTAGTGCTAGAAATCATTCTCTGGATTTTAATCTTTGGCACTGATCTGCACTAGGGACTTGGTCTGGATGTGGTCTAGCAATTCACAGGTCCTTACGGGTAGATTCCTCTGCTTCTTTACCTTGTCACCCATATACTAGGAAAGCAAAGGCCAGCGGTGGATTAAAGCTCACTGGTGCCCTAAGCACTGACAAATCTCGGTGCTTCCCTCCTTTCTACATACTGTACAAATCTTCATTGGTTTTTTTTTTCTTTCTCAACTTTGTGGTGCCCTCTTTGGGCCTGGTGCCCTAAGCATGTGCTTAGTCTGCTTAATGGATAATACACCACTGGCAAAGGCCATTCTCTTTCCCTTGCATGGCTAGGCCTCTGAGGACATACAGTTCCTGTATGAGAAAACAATATGGAAGCAGAAAGTTGAAAAGGACCTTAGAGGTTTTGTAGTTCGTCTTCCTACTCAGGGAGGAAGATGGCGTGCTCACAATGACCTTTCCTCAGCCACCTGACATTGCTGAAGGGCCCCAAGTTGGGAAAGTTACATTGGGACATACAGTAGTTATGCCTTCTCAGAGATGCAGCGGAGTGGAACTGTAGCAGAGGTAGTATTCAACAGGTTCTGATCAATTCTGGAGAACCGGTAGTGGAAATTTTGAGTAGTTCAGAGAACCGGTAAATACTACCTCTGACTGGCCCCGCCCCCATCTAATCTCCGCCTCCCGAGTCCCAGCTGATTGGGAGGGAATGGGGATTTTACAATATCCTTCCCCTGAAGCCACACCCACCAAGCCATGCCATGCCTACCAAGCCATGCCCACAGAACCAGTAGTAAAAAAATTTGAATCCCACCACTGGACTGGAGATACCCAGGTTCAAATCTTACATCAGCCTGCTGTACACTCTTTGAAGTATATCATTGATAGCTCCATCTGAGTGGGTCTTTTGAAAATAAAGTGAAGGGGAAATTCCATATATACCATTTAAGCTCATAGAAGAAACTCATATAAAAATATACAGTGAAATTATTATTCAATGTGTGGTTATGATCAATTCAAACCAAAGAAACTTTGTGTATCAGCAGTTAAGCCACTGAGCAGTAATTTATAAATACCTAGCAAATCAGTGAGGAATATATATCATAAGGCCACGTTTATGTTTATAGATTACATAAACAAAAGCTTCTCTAATATACACTTTTTTTTAAAAAAAGTACATATTACACTCACCTGTAATGGAAAGCAATCCAAATTATTATAGGACAAGTTTAGGTACAACAAGAAATCAGACAAATCCAAGAGGTCAGGAAGCACAGAGAGAAAATATGCCTAAAGATTAGCAAGCAAAATATATATATATCAATATTTGTTTTTTAAAAGAATGGGGATTTGTCAGAACTTAAGACTTCAAGATTTGAACATATTTATATAAAGATGCATCAACAGAGCCTGTTTCCTAAATTAGATGATGCCGCTTCAGGGAATTTGTTGATTACCAGTCCCAATTAAGACTGTGTGTGTGTGTGTTTGAATCAGTCTTGACTCCTGATCTCTATTTGACAAGATTTTAGAAGTTTGCCATTGTTTTCTTCCTAGGGCTGAAAGAGAGGGACTGGCTCAAGGTCACCCACCTGGTTTTGTGTCTAAGGTGGGTGGAATTGGAACGCAAAATGCCCCCGTTTCTAATCTGGTACCTTAACCACTGCATCAAACTGGTTTTGTACTGAAGCTAAATGTGTGGGAGATCTGGAATTATAACCACCTATCACCACATTTGTTTAACACAATACTACTATTGATACTACAATATTCTAAACAACAAAATCGTTATTGGAGAGGGAAAAAAATCATCATTTCATCTCATTAATCAACCAGACACTAATAATAATAGGACTGTGAGTGGCATGCATCTTTGAGAGAAAGAAAGGGATACAAATCTAATCTGCCAACTCATCTATTACTTATAAAAGTACAAATTTTGCATCTCTTTCTCCTAACATGCACTGATCGCCTGGCTTTTTGCAGCCCAGATATGCCCCCCCCCCTGCCATTTTGGTTTTATGTTAGGTTATATATAAACGAGGCCCTATGATTTGTTCAATGAATTGTGATTTAAAGGGGGGGGGGGGAAAGAGGTTGCCTGACACACACACCCTTTCATGTGAACTCACTGAAACATCTTCGGGTCCCGTGACTGTAATTTGCAACATCTTTTGCCAGTTTCTGGTGATTTTTTTTTCTCGCTTTCCAACAAAAAAAATGCCCATTTGGGAGAACGGGTCTACTTAATAATCGTGTGTGGGGTTTTTTTAACAACCACATGATTTACTTAACAACCACAGGGACTTGCTTTATGACTATAGTAAAAAATGGTCATGAAATCAAGTTAGGTCACATGGTGACCTGCTTAATGACTGCAACAACTTACAACCAAAACTGCAGGCTCAATTGTGGTCATTGAGGACTACCTGTAGAATGTACTATATATGTGCTATAAGTCATCTCTCACAAAACCTGCCAGATGCTTGTTTGAGGCTTAGTCCTTCTTCTGGACTAGATGGGCACTATTTTGGAACTATAGAAGCCAGAGTAGAAAGCCACAATAAACCTTGGTTTTAAATTCTGGCTTACACAAATCCAAATCCCAGTTAGGGACTGGAAAGTACACATTATATCTCAGGAAGTTCCACATCTGGTTAACAAGCCAAGGATGACAAGAAGGGAGTAGATAATAGCATCTATGACTGTCAACTCTTTAAAATGGATAGATAATTCCCCCCCCCCCAATGCCATCCATCTACTGAACACATAATTCCCACAGCACCGTCTCATTTCTCATGTTTCCTATTATCTTCTCCTATAGATTCTTATGGTTTTGCAACTTATGATTAATGATTGGTATGATTTATGACTTATGATCTATTACTTGCTTATATGTATACTGAGAGCTTATGCACTAGAGCAGTGGTTCTCAACCTTCCCAATGTCGCGACCCTTTAATACAGTTCCTCATGTTGTGGTGACCCCCAACCATAAAATTGGTGTCTCGGTTCCTAAGACCATCGAAAATATGTGTTTTCCCATGGTCTTAGGCAACTCCTGTGAAAGGGTTGTTCGACCCCCAAAAGGGTCCTGACCCACAGGTTGAGAACCACTGCACTAGAGACAAATTCCTTGTATGTCCAATCATACTTGGCTAATAAAGAATTCTATGCTATGCAATGCAATGCAATGCAATGCAATGCAATGCAATGCTATCAGTGGTGGGATCCTACTGGTTTAACAACCAGTTCGGTGATCACGCGCTTTATATGCGCAGTTTTGAGAAAAAGTACCTTCTGCATTACTGCTGGGGAGGAAAACAGCTGAGATGTGGCAATCTGCTGTGCCACGCAACTCAGCTAAGATATACAGTAGGCGGTGACGTGCAGTCAGGTGAGGCAAGTGAGGCACAGCCTCACCGCTCTCATCATGAAAAGAAAAAAAAACGTAAAAGGAAAAAGCTGAGCTAGTTGCTGCCTCACCATGGATGACTCTGCTTAACTGTTAAAAAAAAGCCTCTAAAAAAGCGCCCTCTACTATGAAGCAGGAGAATTGCATGCCTCCTCTAGTTTGACTTTAGGCGTTTTATGATCACTCAAGCAGAGTTAAGCAAGGGTTAAAAGCCTAAAAATGCCTGACCTAGGTGAGGCATGCAGTTCTCCTGCCTCATAGTAGAGGGTGCTTTTTTAGAGGCTTTTTTTTAACAGTTAAGTAGAGTCATCCACGGAAGCCAGGCAAAGAGCCATGCAGTAGCACACACACTTTCCCCCAGCCTCTTTCTTTTGGAAGGCTTGGATCGGCTCCCCTCCAGCTTCTCTGCCTCTCCTCTCACCCCAGCCTGCCAGCAGGAGATGAGTGGGTGGGCTTTATTGCGTTCCAGGCATTTCCCACCCAGACAGCAGGCTGCATTTGCAATGGTGGAGGTGTTTGGGGAAGACAGCAGGAGAATGGGGGGGATGGCAGAGGAGCTGCTTTCAAGCCACTGGAAAAGATATCCAATCCAACTTTTGTGTGTGTGTGTGTTTGTTTGAGAGTGAGTGAGAGAGGGAAGGGGGTAGGAGAGATAGTCCAATCCAACTTGTGTGTGTGTGTGTGTGTGTGTGTGTGTTTGAGAGAGGGGGAGGGAGAGAGGGAGGAAGCTGTCACTTTAAATCGGAACTGAGCATGCCTGGCTGTGGAATTCTGGGAGTTGAAGTCCACAAGTCTAAAAATATTTGAAACCCACCACTGTGCCAGTGCCTCACCAGCCATAAATCTCACCGCATGTCACTGACAGTAGATGAGTTAAGAGCAGGAGTGGGCAGGCAGGCCCACTTCATCGTTGGAGCGAACCGGTTCGCTTCCAGCAGATGGTCGGAGCTACCGGTTCGCCTGAACAAGTCCGAATTGGTACACTTCCACCCCTGTATGCTATGCTGTGCTATGCTATGCTAGATAAAAGACAGGCAGATAGATAATCTTTACTATGGTTTATTATGTCATGTAAATGAAGCCATTATGTCGTACATGATAGTGTTGAATTTTTAATGAGGTCCAAAGTTCAACCCTTGCTCATCTATTAAGATCAGAGGGCAATTGTGCGCAGCCTAATTTTCCACGAAGATTTTTGAGGCAATAAATGGAAATTTCACCAGAAAACATTACTCTGTGTCTTGTGAAAATGGACAAAAAGTCTGTATATGAAATGATTATATTACATAAAAATTAATGTATGGCCTTACAAAATGGCATGCTTATTTAATAGCCATATGCAAAATCTATTCTGTGTTTCTACAGAGCATTCTGAACTAGCAATTCTAGACACAACGGTATTTTCTGGAAAAGAAAGTGATTGTGGCAATTCCAGTTATTACCAAATCCTAAAACTAGCATACATTTACAAGGCAGTATACTTGTCTGTTTGGGGACTATACCTTAAGACTAAGTCCAGTTTTTCTATGCATGATGCAAAACAGAACCGCCATTTCAGCCTTGTCTAGAAATTCATTGGCTGTCTCTAAAGCACTTAATTCAGTATCGTATCCAGCTCCGGAGACAAATGATTTAATAAAGTCCATTTCTTCTTCTAATTCTGCAATAAACATAACAAAGAGTATTAGGATATAGCAGGCAAGGAGAGAATTCGGATCGTCATTGACTTACGATCATTTGGATTGTTCGAAGTTATGATGGTGCTTAAAATAGTGATTTACACTCAGTCTTCATACTTACAACTCTTGCAGGGTCTCCATGGTCACATGATCAAAATTTGGGCGCTTGGCAAGGGACCAGTATTCACACTGGTTGCAATATCCTAGAGTCATGTGATCAGGGGTGGTGGTTTTCACTTACCGCATCTTCCCTATCGGTTCGCAAATGGGTGCACGTGTGTGTCCATGCATGCGCCTGGCCTTCTGTGCATGCGCTTTGCTCAAAAAACGTCCTTAAACAGGATGAAATAGAGCCAAGACAGGTGGGCTGGCCCACCTGTGATTTCCACTACTGATTCGGGTGAACCGGTCCGAACCGGTAGAATAGCACCTCTGCATGTCATGGCTATTTATGCCCTTCCCAGCCATGGGAAGCAAAGCCCATGGAGGAAGCCGGATTCCCTTAATGATGATGCGATTCATTTAACGAATGTGGTGATTTGCTTAGTACACACGGCAAAACGGTTTTAAAATCAGGCACCACTCCCTTAGCAACCGCATCACTTAGCGACTGAGATCCTAAGTTGAGAATTATCTGTATATAAACTAAGGTTAGCAGGGGGATTGGAGATGACGTTCAAAACTCTTCCCTACTTCTTATTGACTTTTTCAGTTTTCAGTCCACGCATGATTATTTATTTATTTAAAACATTTGTGTAGGCACCCACCTTAAAGCCAACTTTAGTCAATAAAATGATAAAGAACAATTACATACATTTATATAAAAAAAATAACATTAAAAAGCCAGAAGAAACACAGGCACCATAACCATACTTCCCTGATGAAACCCACAATTCTCATTGTCTATGGAGATTCTCAGTCATTCAGGTCATGGTTGTCCCAAAGGTGCTTTTTCAAGAGGAAACTGGACTTTGTGGTTTTTCTTTAAAGACATTCTGCTTCTCGTACAAGGAGCTTCTTCACCTTGAAGTGAAACATCTTCAAAGAAAAGCCAGAAAGTCCTGTTGTCTCTTGATAAAGCACTTGTGGGATCACTATTCTCATCTCACCCTGACCTCCCCTTATCCCATCGCTTGGGGAAATAATCAGTTCTCTCCAAAAAGATAAATGTGTGTGTGTCTGTCTGTCTGTCTAACTCAGGAGGGAGGGTGTTTTATGGGGCAGGGACTGCAGTTCTTAAGGGAAGGGGTGTGGAGCATGCCTATCCTATGTTCTTTGATGGCATGGGTGGATACCCTCAAAGAGAGGTGGTCCCACATATGAGCTGGTCATGTGCCACGTAGGCATAAGGCATTAAAAATGTAATGCCTTACTCTCCCAAACTAATTTTTTTGAAGTGACATTTGGAAAAAGCTAATAGGATGGGTTGTTCCAGCCTTATGCTCCCTTTGACATGACCACTCTAGAAATATTCTTACTTTGAAAGAGACATGTGCTCTAAAACAAATGCTTTGAACTAGGCTATTTCATACTTGAAACACTTCCAGAATAGCTGGAATAATTTTGGAATGCTTCTAGTCAGGTGGGAATGGCTGGTTACAAAATGAAAGGATATCCTTCCAACTCGTAACCTTTCAAAATCAAAACCATACGTTTTTGCATCCCAGTGATATGATGATTAGCCAACAGCTCTGACAAGCTTCTCTTGACAAGGAATTAACATCTGATCCAGATCTGGTATTCAGCAGGTTCTGACCAATTCTGAAGAACCAGTAGTGGAAATTTTGAGTAGTTCAGAGAACCGGTAAATACCACCTCTGACTGCCCCCGCCCCCATCTATTGTCTGCCTCCTGAGTCCCAGCTGATCGGGAGGGAATGGGGATTTTGCAGTAACTTTCTCCTGGAGTGGGGAGGGAATGGAGATTTTACAGTATCCTTCCCCTGCCATGCCCACCAAGCCACACCACGCCCACCAAGGCACACCCATCGAACTGGTAGTAAAAAAAATTGACTCCCACCACTGATCTGATCGTAATTGAATATTTAGTACGGCTTGTGATATTCACCTCAATTTGGAAGGTGCTCAGTCTGACTTAAAAAGAAAGGAGGCCTCTCTAAAGAGAGCCAAAGGCTAATTTTTCCACAATTTTGCAAACTAGTTGATCAGCAGTTCTGCAGTTGGCAGTGCCACACAGCAGTGGCAATGGAGCCAGCAGATTGATTCTTAAAACTTTGGCACACATCGCTATCTACAAAGCTGGGAAAGGTAGAAAGCAAGAGAAGAGGATGGTGGATGGAGTCAGTTACAGTGGCAATAGATGCATTATTAGATGATCTGAAGGACAAGGTTAAGGGCAAGAAGCCCTAGAGAAAATCTGTTCATTGGATTGCTAAGAGTTGACACTGACTGACTTGATGGCACCTAATAAATCATCAGCTCTTGCAAAACATGAGCTTCTGATATTGCTGGTCATGCATTCATGAAGCAACATCATCCTGGATTTGTAAACATTTTCTTGCTTACTGGATAAATTATTTGCCACTCCCTCAAGGTTACGTTTCAATTCTGTCCAGTCTAGTCCAGCCTAGCCTTTGAACGGAACTCATGATGACGTAGCATTCATAGTAAAGAGAAGGCTTTACAGGCTTCTATAAGCTGATGGCTTTATAAACATACCCTCCCTTGTAACTCTCCCAGGTAACCATATGCTGTGGCTTCACAAGGCTTGCTAACAGACCACCCTAGTGAATAGAAATGCTTTTAGGCTTTGCATTTGTAAAGGACCTAATTAAGGGACATCGAACTTATTTATTCAGGGAGGAAAGGTTTAGCAATGTCATTGATAGGGAGTAAACTATGAACTGTGTCACTTGCTTTCTTCAGAAAGGAGGAGGAGGAGGAGGAGGAGGAGGAGGAGGAGGAGGAGGAGGAGGAGGAGGAGGAGGAGAAGAAGAAGAAGAAGAAGAAGAAGAAGAAGAAGAAGAAGAAGAAGAAGAAGAAGAAGAAGAAGAAGAAGAAGAAGAAGAAGAAGAAGAAGAAGAAGAAGAAGAAGAAATCCAGACAGCAGAAATGGGCTAGAAAGAATCCTATTTATTTCCTCAACAGGACACATACGTCTCTTTTGGGATACCTCAGCAAACATTGCTTTATCATACAAAATATAATGTACGATATGAAAGAAAGAAGGGGTATAAACCACTGTGAAACTAAGGGGTCAGCTGTGCACATTGTCCTGAATTCAATGTATTATTAATTCAAAGAATAAATTTAGCATAATTGGTGAACGTAACTATGGTGGTTTTTAAATGATTTTGCAAATTGTGAATCTAGGAAATTATGGCTTATTCAATAAACCATGGTTACAATCAAATAATTGCATAATGCAATGTATAAATCAGCCAATGTGCTTATGTTTAGTGGTATGAAAGAGTGGGTTTAAGCATGGATCTACATTTGGCTGGTTAGTACACCCTTCCAAGTCACTTCCACCACAGAATATAAAAACAAGTTATACCATCATAGAGCATGCTCTGTTTTCTCATACCCTTTTCCATATCCAGCATGATCTGCTGCTCCTTATCTTGCATGATCTGCTGCTCCTTATCTTGCATGATTTGCTGCTCCTTATCCAGCATGATCTGTTCCTCATCCTGCAACATCAGTTTTTCATCCCACGTGCTCTTTTGACTTTTTTTGCTCCTTTGACTTGTTTCTGAAAAATATTATCCATCCAACTATGGTTGGTTCATTCATAAAGAAGAGAAATACTTGCAGCCTTTGAATGTGTATCTGCCACTCACAGTAAAAAACCCAAATAAGTGAGTACAGTATAAGGAATTGAAAAATAGGTTTGCTATGCAGGATGCATTCAGGGAATGTATTGCTAGGTGGTATCCTCCTATGTTTGAAACTGCTTGTGCTTCAAATTATCAAGAAAGAAAGAAATATTTTATATTGGCATCTGAGAGATTTCTGTTATGCCTAATTAGTATTTGCTGTAGTCAATTTAAATATGGTTTATTTATAACTCAATAGAAGTCATGCAGCCCAGGAAGGCTGGGATATATTTCATTTAAGCAGCTCTTGAATGTATCATATTTTTACCCTTTTGGGAAGCAGTACATCCCATGTGTTTTACAAGTGAGATTTACAACAAAATGCTGCGTTTGTACCTTGTAATAGGAGTGCTTTTGTTTAAGTCCCAACTAGACTAGAGCAAGATCCCATATACCAGTGATTGCAAACCTTTTTCTTACGGCGTGCCAAAATTGCATGTGCATACCCACTCAATCCTCCTTGCCCACCTGCGCATGTGCACGCAACGACACCCCCCTCCCTGCGTGTGCAAGCGTGCACAACCCCTCCCCAAGCTCCGGAAGCTTTCCTGAAGCCTGAAGAGGGCAAAAATGGCCCTTTCTGGCCCTCCAGAAGGGCAAAAAAATCAGCTGGCCGGCGCGCGCATGCATGCTGGAGCTGACAGCTGGCGTGCCACCAAATATGGCTCTGCGTGCCACCTGTGGCATGTGTGCCATAGGTTCGCCTTCAGGGCCATATATACTCAGTTGAGAAAAAAAAAGAATTTCTCCTAATGTCTTCAGCCTGTCATCCACCTACTTTGCTCTATGACAACTCATAATTCACATAAGAATATTATTAGAATCCCAAACCCGAGTTCTATTCCCTTCTCACTCATAGAAACTCCATGGTTGACTTTGAGTCAGACATTCAACCAATACTATTTCATATGTTTGCTTCTGAATAGATAAAATGAAGAGAGCTCCTCACTCCTCCCCTTTCTTCTCTAAAACAAAACCCAAACTTGGAAAACAGAAGGACTCAATACCTGGACTTTCCAGTGCTCTATCAGATTCGCTCAGTTTTAAGTATATGGTGGCAACTTTCTCTGGACCTTTCATCTCTTTAGCAATCAGCTTGTTACTGAAGACTTCATAATTATAGTGAGAAATGAATGGCTTTTTAGGGACATATTTCTGGATTACGGAACGGAGAGGCGAGGTTACCATAGTCACACCGCTCACCACAAAATCTGTTGGCAAGTGAAATGGGTGCAGCGTAGGATGCTGTAACCGCATAGGAGCACGACGGTTTTGCATTGGGAAGCTAGGGGGACCAGTCAAATAGACAGGGATAACAAAATTTCTCTTAACAGGGTATGGAAGCTGAACACCAAAATCATCGTCTGGAAAGCTCAAAGAAATTGGTTGGCTCTTTTCAGGCAGAGGAAGCTGACTGTCAACATCTCCAAGCACTTTTTCGGGTTCTTTCTCTTTTTCACGGACAGCTGTTTTGTAGAAACAAAAATGACAGATGTCAAAAATAAAACAACACACACAACATCAGAATTAGTCAACTGAAAGCTGAATGTATATTTGCTATGTATCTATAAACTTTTTTGAGCTTAAATGGACTCCAGGGGATGGTAGAGGACAGGAAGGCCTGGAGGAACGTTGTCCATGGGGTCGCAATGGGTCGGACACGACTTCGCAACTAACAACAACATCTATAAACTTTATCAGGAAAATAAAAATGTATTAATTTGACGTGAATTATGCAGAGCAAAATTGCTGTCTCCAATCATCATATTCATATGTACGTATTCTCACACCAGCATCCACCAAAAGATGATAAAGAACAGTCCATGGTCAATTGCTCCTGAAGCAAAAGTAACTACAGGAAGTCCCTTGACTTATAATAATTAGTTTAGTGACTCTTCAAAGATACACAGCTGTGAAAAACGTGACTTAGGACCATTTTTCACACTTACGACCATTGCAGCATCCCCATAGTCAATGATCAAAATTCAGAAGCTTGGGCAACTGGTTCACATTTATGACGGTTTCTGTGTACTGAGGCCACGTGATCATTTTTTCTGGTCTTCTGACAAGCAAAGTCAATGGGGAAGCCAGATTCACTTAACAACCATGTTACTAACTTAACAACTGCAGTGATTCACTTAACAACTGTTTAGAGCAATTTCAGAATTGCATCACACTGCATCACAAAAATATCTGCTTCTGTGCTCTGATGTGAGTTGAAACATTCCTGAAACCTGGATAATGTTGAATCAGTACACTGTAAATATCTCCCCACTTTCTGTTGGCTTGCATGGTAGACTCTAGATTAGAGGTTTTAGCCCGAAGAGAGTAATGTGAAGAGGTTGAGGGTAAAAGTTTGAGGGCTTTGTTGAACTTCTGGCATGTTAAAAAAACAGTAGTACCAACTTCGCTGTTAGCAGGAAATGCTCTTTAAAAATGTGATGATCCAAGGTCCCCTGGAGTCCCCCAAGACTGTCTCAGAGGTCCACAAAAATCAAAATTATTTGCCAGATATTGAAGACATTTGCAAAACTGTAAGACAGTATCATTGTTGTCATTAGTTTTTACCTGTTAAAATAGATTATTTCATAAAAAGTATTTTATTTATCTTAAGGTATAACGGATTTAATATTGTTATTTTTTACATAATTCAATGAATAAATATTCTACAAGTGTGTCAGTTGCAATTTTTAATCTGGTAAATATTGGTACTTTTTAAATTTATTAACTATATTTGCCGCCCATCATGGCATGGGGCTATTAAAACGATAAGAATATAAAAATGGAAATATTAACAATAGTAAAAATGAAACAATACAAATAACAGTAAAAGTACAGGAATATGATTAAAAGATGGGTGGAGATAAATATAACCCATTCAAGCAAAACCTCTTTGAGGGTCCTCCATAATTTTAAGAGGGAAAGTATCAGGAGTATAAAAAAAAAAGAAACACTGCTCTACATTTACTTTACAAGCTTTACAAGCTTTTTCTGTAAAGGGCCTTCTTCCATCTCCATAGGCACAGCTGGCAGATCTGTGTATAAACCAGATTTTTGCTCTTTAGCAGATATTTGATATAGATAAGGGGAAAAAAACTGTTGCAGGTTTTTTGATTTAGAGAAAATGTCTAATACAATTATTTATGAAGCTCCATTTATGAAAGTTATTGGCCCCCCGTGTCGTATCCAATGATTTTTATTGTGACACTCAATAAATCAAGTAAATATGCAATGTGTCACACCAGTATGATAAGAGTGGTACACTGTTCATGGAAACAAAGCATGCATGAGAATAAGTGGAAAGCTTGGTGAAAGAATCAACAGAGACAAAGATGAGACAAGTATGTATGATGTTCTCTTGGTCATTTAGTTTATTCATTAATAAATGTATGATTGTGGTGATGTATAGGTTGGGGATGCGAGTATATGTATGTTTTTAGATAATGCTGCCTTATTTACCAAGAAGAAAAAGACTTGCAGAGAGTGTTAATTAGAAAATATGATGCAAAGAGTAGATGGATTTGAAAATTAAACATTTTTTCTCCATGTGTTTCACCAGGAAGCATAGAGGGCGGGGACTTGAAAAGTTGACCCCCTCCTAACCATAGCCAAGGGCTAAGAATCCCTTGGAGAGATTAGTTTTGCTCTCCAAATTCAAGGGGGCCTAACCCAAACCCTAAGTTGGTTTTTCCCCCTATGGGATTTCCCCATGTATTTCACCGGGAAGCATAGAGGGTGGGACTCGAAAAGTCGACCCCCTCCTAACCATACCCATGGGCTAAGAATCCGTTGGCAAAGTCGGTTATGCTCTCCGACTTCAAGGGGGCCTAACCCGAACCCTAAGTTAATTTTTCCCCCTATGTGATTTCCCCATGTAATAATACAATACAATAGCAGAGTTGGAAGGGACCTTGGAGGTCTTCTATTCCAACCCCTGCCTAGGCAGGAAACCCTATGTCATTGGGTTAGACATGGAAAATGATGACATATAAATGGTGAAAAAGTAAAGAAAGATGATAAATTCATGTATTCCATAATGTTTACTAAAGAAGAGAGAATAAATGGATATATTTGAAGATCTGGAAATGCTGGTATAAAGGTCATTCTCTGAGCTTGTGGGTTGGTTTCCAAATGTTTCCTTACCAGGCTAGGTAACATCTTTAGCAGAGTTTAGGAGATGTCAGTGTCATCGCTCTTCTATTTATAAGGGCTTCAGCTATGGGTGTGTCAAGTGAGGGTATTGGGATGGGTCTTGTGATAAGGAGGTTACATCAAGTCAGAGTCATTGGAAGGTGAACTGCTGGTGGGGGGCTTGCATGGGTTGGTTGAGGGTCGGTGCTGTCTCTGATCGGTTGTGCAGTTGATTTGAATTCTGAAGGGTTTGTAGGCTGGTTGTAGGTCAGTGTGTCTGTTGATGGATCCACACTGACATCCCCTAAACCAGGGGTCCTCAAACTACAGCTCCTGGGCTGGATACGGCCTGCCAAAGCAATTTATCCAGCCCACGCTCCTCGGCAGATGAGGGCTTCGTAGGGGACCTATCTAGTGCCCCAAGCCAACTCTGCCATAAGGAGGTCAGGAGTATCGTTGGGGCTCCTGCTAAGAGGGGCTCAGGCCTGGTCCCTGAATGGTGCCACCATGCTCCACAAGCTGCTGCTGGTACTGTGCAGCTACCCAGGCAGCCTCTTTGTGGATGGTGGCCCTCCCTCCCTCCATGGGCCTGGATGATGCCCTTCCTTGTTCTCATCCTCTTCCTCTGCCACAGGTGTCCCTGGATCTGCTACCCCGTCCCTAATGCCCATGTCTGCTGCCTGGGCATATTCTACGTCTGCCTGCCCAAGTTCATCAAGCAGTTCACTGAGCACGCCCAGCCGCCGTCACCCCGTCACTCGTTTCTCCATTGCAGCACAGCGCCCAGGATCCACTTTGATAACAAGGGGAGGGTGGGTAATAATTTGCCTGGCCAAACTAATCCCGCAGTCTCCCCTACATTGGGCTCAGCTTCAAACTTGCTGCCAACTTAATTCCTTGCCCCTCTCACTTTTGCCCGTAGTCTGACCAACAACCCCTGTATGCAGCTCCACAGAAAGGGAGAGAATCCTTCCACTTCCCCCCAGTTCTTCACCTTCCTGCATAAGCTCTCAGAAACATCAAGTCCTTGTCTCTATGGTAACTCCCCTCCTTGTTATTTGGAAACCTTGCCTCTTAAAGGAGCTACGTCCAGAATGCTGAAACAGCCGAGAGACCAATGTGCAGACAAGCACCCTTGGAAACAGCCTTTCAAACTATAGTCCAGGCCCCCAACAGTCTGAGGGACCGTGAATTGGCCCCATGTTTTAAAAGTTTGAGGGCCCCAGCCCTAAACTCTGCTGAAGATGTTACCTAACCTGTTAAGAAAATGTTCGGAAACCAGCCCACAAGCTTCACCCTCATCCTACACCTGAGCTACAGATATTTGCCGCTATTGCAAGTATGTGATTAGTTGCAAGGAAGGGGACTTTGCTAACCAATGTGAAAATGGTGATGTGTAAAAATTTGTTCACATTGTTACATTTTGTTTACAGGGAAGTTACAGCAGGATATGTCAAGAGAAACATAAAAGCAAGTTGAATACAATGGGAATGGGGCACATAGGAAGTGTATATTGGTAAGATGCTGTACAATCGGGAGCAACCCACCTCTGTGTACAATCAAGAATGAATATGGAATGAATTCAAAAAAGAAGAGTGACCACTCCCAAAAGGTTATCTTTTTGAGAGTAGAATGAATGGGGACTGAATTCTTAGTCAAATACAGTATATATCAAAAGGGGAAGATAATTTTTTAAAAGGTTGATGGTTGGGAGGTGTTGATCAGATCTCAAGAAGAAAGGACTGGGTAAAATGGATTGATTATATACAGAATAAATATCAGACTAGGAAGTACTATGTAACCTTTAGTTAAGAATGTTTAGACTGATAGATGATCAGAGTAAATAATACATGGGACGCTCGGAATTGTTAGAGTGGTGTATAGTGGAAGTCGGGGGGTGGGTTTGATTGGGAGGTGGGGGAGGGTTAGGGTGGAGGGTGGGGAAATATATATGCATAACTAACCTAGAAGATGGGATTAATGAAATATTGTTACTTTAAGAGAAACCTATATTAGGATTTATATATGTTTAGGTACAATATTTGAATGAGAATTTTTTTTAAGACGGGGGAGGGGAGGGGGTACAGTATTTGTATGTGATTTACATTATATGGTGGGGGGGCAAAAAGGGGGGAAATTTGTTTGTGTAAAACTTTTTCAATTAAAAAAAAGAAGAAGGTTTACAAACAGAATTCAGTATATAAAACAATTTATGGATCTAGCAGAAACAAGAATGATTTGTAAACCTGGAAAGAAATACAGAGGTTCAGAATTGTGTCAGTGAAAACTAGATTAATTTCTGTTTCTGGTGTTGTTGTTTTTTTTAATTTTCTCCCTTTCATTTCTTTGGCATACTAAGGCATTTCTGCATGAAGCAGCTTACACTGAAAGAGAATGGAGTATTGAGGAAAAGTTCTAACTATGCTCACTACAAACTAGATTTTCTTCTAAGGAAACAATTGAGTCATAAATCATCAAATATTTATCATTACGAAGCACAGAATCAGCCACAGTCAATACTATGTGCCCACATCTGAGTTATACATCAGCTTTGCAATACAATAAAGAGTAATGCTAGATGTAGGTAAATCTTGAACAAGACTACCTTACCTTTTGTGCATTTCTTCTTTAGAATATATTGTTCAGGATCCATCTTTGGAGACAGAGGTCTCCGGAGCAACTGAAGTTGAGACATGGTCTTATGTTCGTTAAACCTGTGGTAAGTCAAGAAATATAGGGAGAACGAAAATTTAAAATATAAATCAAAATAATTAAATTCTGAAAGAACATTAAAGGAAGCACTAAGGAGATAGAGGATTATATTGTAAACAAATAGAACTTCCAATTTTAAAAATAATTTTGTTAAACAAATTGCTTGGAAGAAATTGTTTTTCCTTGCTCCTTTATGAAAAGAAGATCAGACAACAAATTAAACTAAGAAGGATATGTTAAGATGGGAGAAAATTCAGTTGTCATTACTGGGGATAATTTATGTAATAAAAATGAATATTGCCTAGAATGATGTTTTGTTTCAAACAATATTTGACAACATATGCATTGTTCAACCAACAGCAGAAAGATACCAGAAAGATATTGGTTTGTACGACAAGGAGAATAGCGAAGAATTAAATATGAAAGAGTGGGTATTGCTGAAAAATATCAGAATTTTAAAATTTAAAAAGTATGACCTGAGATTTAGATGGCATGGTTTTTATGGTGTGATTAGGATTATTTTAAAAATCATTATATTATAAGTGTCATATTGAGAATATGGAATAGATATAAACCCAGACTGTGCCGGAAAATGCCTTTGTGGATCTCAGCACAAAAAGTATTTCATAGAAAAGAAATAGCAGGCAAAGAGTAACAGTTAACATACCAAGAATAGTTAGAAAAAGGACACAGAATAACAATTGAACTCAGAACTTTTCTTGCTAGGACTAAAGGATAATTAGAAAAAAAGATATGGAATATATGTTTTTGTATATGACAACTGTAGTGAGACTCCTATACACACAAAAATGGAAAATTCTGAAATACCCACGATGGACGAATAGTTGGTGAGGATGATAGAATTAAGCAGAGAGAGCAAAATTGACTTGTTCTGAGTAGAGGCAAATAGTATGCGGGCATGTGAAGGAATCTTTCAGTAACTTCATTCCTCTTGTTTTGAACCTCTGTATGTATTTCCCAGTTATAATTTGATCTACTTCTCTAGGCATTCTATAGAAGTAAATCAAGATCATGCAGCAGAAATACCACAAGCTCCCTAAAATCACCAAGTATACAAATCGCTGAAATAAAAAAAAATGAAGTGATTATTTTGAAAGGCAGCTGAGAATGTGTTTACTCTATTTTTTGAAGGAGATCTTGGAACAGTTCAGCTTCTCATTGTGTGGATGGGTTCCAACAGGCAGCCCTGGAATAAGTCAATGGGAAGTTGTCAGATCTTCAGAAGGGGAGGCATCCATGCTTCCATTGCTGAATTTCTGTCTTTAGGAAAAGAGAAAGAGACAAAGACAGATTTTCAAGTTTGATTTGTCTGATCCGGACAACCCTTCCCAACCATCGCTTACATAGTTTCTGCTCTGCATTCACTCAGGACATTTGAATCTATTCTTTCTCGTTTGAGTTCTGACAAACCTGGACAAAAGTAACTCTTGGTTTTCTCTATTTAAAAGCATGGGGCCTAGACACACTTTTTTTTGTGCTTTCAAATCAGTTTTTAATTCTTGGTAACTGCCTGAAGAAGTCCTTGCAATTTTCTTGGCAAGGCTTTTCAGAAGCCATTGCCATTACCTTCTTCCTAGGGCTAAGAGAGAATAACTGGCTTTGTGCCTAAGGCAAGACTAGAACTCATGACCTTTCCAGGCTCTATTTATTTGATACTGGTAGTTATCCTGCTATAAACAGACTGTTGATTCTTTACAAATATTATAGAAACTTCATGTTTGTTTTTCTTATTTTTTCTTTGATACTACGTAATATTTATAGCATTCATTTCAATTCCAATCCTTGAAATATCACTATACACATTTCTAAAACATTTCTTTGAACTTTTCTTCACTTTACTTTCATTTCAAATTCTTAGATTTCTTTTACTTTTGTTTAGTGTTCCCAGAGTTCCTGGCTTAATCCTTTTATCACTTTGGAAAGAAATGCATAACTCCTAGAGCCATGATGGCGAACCTATGACATGCGTGCCACAGATGGCACACAGAGGCCTCTCTGCCAGCACGTGAGCCCCAGCTGAGCTCCACCAAGCATGTGCTGCCAACCAGCTGATTTTCGGGTCTCTGCTAAACACTATATAAGCCATCCATATACATTCAACAGGAACAGGAAGTGCCTCACAGGAGCAGATAGAGGTAAAGCCTAGAGAGGCAGGAAATGCATCACTGAACAATGGAGATGAATGCTAGAGAGGAATAAAGTTGCATACAAGGTTGACATAATTCCTGTAATAGTGCCCCCCCCCGCACCCTATTTTTGGTCCCAGGAGGCTTCAGGGAGGCCTGCTAGGCTCAAAATGGGACGTGGGGGCGCACATGCACAGGTGTGTGTGTGTGCGCACATTGTATTATGGGTGTGGGCATGCGCACACGCTGTTGTGCATGTGCTTTTGGCACACGAGGACAAAAAGGTTAGCCATCACTGTCCTACTATGTTCTACAGAAAAAAGCACTAGCAAGTCTCATTCTAGATGACCTACATTTTAGGTAATTTGGTCCAAGTTCTAATTGTCATGGATTTACAACTATTGCTATAGTTGTCTGCATTAACTGAAGGCCATTAGATTTTATAAAGGTCTAAGTCAGTGATGATAAACGTATGATACACGTGTAAAAGGTGACACACCACAACATTTTGGATGATACAGTAGTGTTCAACACCGAACAGCAGCTATTCTTGACACCATCCCCTATTCTCATACAATTTTTGGGTGCTGCACTTGAATACGGTGTGCTCTTGCATGGCCTCTGGGCTTTACACGAAAACGGGCCTGCGCTATTACGTAGTTTTCAGAGGATGTGGAAGAGCATTCTCCAAAACTGTTTTAAGAACAAAGGCCTTGTGCAGCTTTGAGTAAGCTGCGGGGGCCTGTGAACAGAGAAAACACTGCCTGAAGGTAAGAAACCCATGGCCGATGCTGGGAAGCATTGGACTTCGGCGAGCAATCGTGCCATTCCTCAAGGCTTCCCACTTTGAGGGAAATGACCTGACAGGCAGCCTTCACGAATGGTAGTGGTGATACTAGGGTTGAAGCTGAAGATGGCCCAGGTTTCTACTTCAGGCCCAGCCTCAGCACTGCCACTGAATGCTACTGTTCAGGGTAGACTAGATAGGGGAAGAGAGAAAATTGTTCCCATTTTGTATTTTATTCAAGGGTGGGAGTGTGACACACCAGCAGAGTCAAATTAGGCAATTTCCAAATTTTTGACATGCAGAGGCCAAAAACTTTGCCATCACTGGCTTAAGTGCAAGGAAGTTATTAGAAAGGCAGAACAGGAATGTAAGCCTCTGAATGAGCAGGAAATCTCCAAGTGCCAAAGGGTGGTTTACCCCATTTTCAAAGTAATATAGATTACTATCAAAAGAGAGCAGGGAGAACTTTTACCTAAAATTACATGGCCCTTAACAACTGCTAAGGCACATGCATCAGTAAATTTCATATAGACCCTGAAAGTTGATTCTATGTCATGTTAGTACTCCACTCAACCGTGAAGTTCCTGCCTCAGAAGATCTGATTACACAAAGCTTCCTGAACATGATTTTGTCCCATTTCTATAGAAGAAATCCTAAAATGTAACTCTCAAACTGAGAATATAAATTCCTCTTGTCATGTCCCAGCTGTCTATTCAGAATGCCTGTATAGATCAGAAGCACCTGTTCAGAAGGATCAAAATATTTATTTCAGCAGTATTAGGGTTGCATCAAAACAGTTTTCTTTGGTCAGGTGGTGGATCACAAAATCCTTTCGCAATGCTGATTTCCGAAATTAGTTGTGGAACAGAAACTCTTCTCAGGAAATGGAGAAACGTAACGGTGTGCCATGTTGTCTAGTGAATTCTTACCTTCCAATTGTAAGCTGGGAGCAATGCTCTGCTGGACTTAAACACTGGGAAGGCGTACCTAACGTTCTGGGAGACAAAGGAACAATATGAAGGAAGGGTCTTTGTGATTGGCTAAGGGAATAAATGACCATTCCATTCTACAAAGACTTAGAAGGGAAGAATCCACATAATCAACAAAGGAACTGATTCACACACTGTAGATCTCTTGCAGCTCAGAAATTGAGGATTGGGGGCCATCCAAGCACTTAAGAGGAGATGTCTATGGAGATTTTCAGTCATACATATTGTGGTTGTCCTAAATGTGTTTTTTTCAAAGGCAACTGAGCTTTCTTTGTATTCTCTTTGAAGATCTTTTGCTTCTCATCCAAGAAGATTCTTCAGTTCTGACTGAATGGTGGGAAGTCTTACTGAATTCCCCACCATTCAGTCAAAACTGAAGAAGCTTCTTGGATGAGAAACAAAATGTCTTCAAAGAGAAAACAAAGAAAGACTAGTTGTCTTTTGAAAAAGCACCTTTGGATTAAGCGGAGATGTAAAAACTGTTGTATAAATAGAAAAATGGAATAAATGTGGAATTCCAGCTGCTCTTCAAAGCTATTCAGTGGTTAATCTAGGACATGTAGTGGGTGAGATTATAAATGTGAAACATCACTACAACCATAGGGTTGTCTCCAAATCAGCTCCATTTGTAAGAATTATATGGATTCAAGAACTGTAAGCTGTTGTTTATGGCTCTGCATGTTAGGAAATGGATTCCTCATAGATTTTGATTAAAGAAACCATGATTTGTGAATCCAATTTATAAGTGGGGCTCTTCCACATAATCTGCTAGCCAGCAATGCTTTAACAATTTCATTGAAGTGCCATCGATGGAGAATGTCACCCTCAACTTTTCCTTTTGTGATGTAGAGGCAGCTACAATCGTGCTTTCCTACTCTGCTTCAAAACTGGTGTGTTACAACTTGTACTAGTATGAAACCAACCTTGTGAATTCCACAGTTTAATTTTATCTAAGCCACATTTGCATTCCTCTTGGTTGCTGTATGGAGCTGCTGACATGCCTTCTAGTCACTGGTTGCTGTCACCCATTTTAGAGGTGTTATGTCTCTAAGAAAAAAAAAAAACCAGGGACACATAAATTCTGCACTCCACTCTGCTCTATGACGTAGGTTTAAGATATATTATATGGTTTATTTATATATTTCCAATATGTTTGCTCAGCTAAGATATATTATACGGATTATTTATATATGTCCAATATGTTTGCTCAGCTTACTAGTTCCTATCCATTTGTGCAACTAGTGTGTAAAACAGGCAATAAATAGTCAAAAGCTTTTCTTCTTTTCCATTAGTGGCCTGGTGAAACTTTTAAAAAAGCAGGTCACTGGTGGATCAGTGAACCGCAGATGTTCTCTTCTTTCTCCCCATTTTTCTTTTGTAACTGGCTCAGTCAAGTTTTCCTTTTAGCCCAAATAACTGGAAGAAAAGTAAAATTATGGTTCTTCTCTTCACCTACTAATGAATACACCACACGGAAAGATGCTAGGTAGGAAGGGTCATCACCAGAGGGGCTTCATATAAGAAAATCTACCCATGAAAAGCTCAGTGGACCTTCCAGAACTGGAACTTGCTTACCCACCATTTCAGTAAATGCACATTTAGATCAGATTCTTACAACATACAAAGCCATGAAAGCCGATGGTCTATATTTATATAAAGATTGACCTTAAGGCAAAGACATCCATTATGCTGAGCATAATGAACTAGATCTTAATAAATATGGTGAAAAGTATTTTCTTTTTACTTGAGAATCAAAACATGTTCGTTTGATATAGTCTAGTTCAGGGGTGTCAAACTCGATTTCATTGAGAGCCGCATCAGGGTTGTGTTTGACCTCTGGGGTGTGTGGGCATGGCCAGCTCAGGGGTGCCTGTGAAGGCCTGAATGCTCTGCCAGCAAAAATGTAGCCGTGCACAGCCCTTCCACACTGTTTTTGCTGGCAGCAGGTCACAGACGAACACAGAAGTGCACAAGGCCTTACTGAGTTCTGTTTTAACTAGCAAAGGCATTGCGAGTCAGTCCTTTGCTGCTTCCAGGGCAGCCCCACGAACCAGATCTAAGCACCCCATGGGCCAGATCTGGCCTGTGGGCCTTGAGTTTGACACCCCTAGTCTTGTTGATATGCTCAGTGGTGGGTTCCTACTGGTTCAGACCAGTTTGGCTGAACCGGTAGTGGTTTGGCGGCCTGGTTCGCTGAAACCGGTAGTGACCCATGCCTGCCACGCCCCTGAACTGGTTCTCCGGGCACCGCCATAGGCGCTGCCATTTTGTTTCTGTGCATGCGCAGAACAATTTTTATTCCACAGCGCTAGTGGTGGGTTGCAGGTGGTACACCCCGGTACGGGTGTACTGGTGCCTGCCAGGAGCACCTGGTACCGTTCCAGTACAGTGCTTCGGAGGGCCCACCCACCCACCTGAACTCCTTATCTGTATTTGAGCTCTTCGGCGCTTCCATGGACACAGCATATGGCGCCTGCGCAACATTCCGCCAAGCAGCTGGAGCATCGCAGAGGTGTCATGGAGGTAAGGACGCAAGCGCATGCTGCACGCATGTGTGCGCATGCATGTGGGGGACACCGGGCCCTGTTGCACCGTACCGGTTGCACTGGGATCCGGAACCCAGCATACAGTGGGCATCAAGCACACGCCTATGAGCAAACCAGCAGTAGTGCCTGCTGGAACCCGCCCCTGGATATGTTCCACAAGGCTGATAAGTAAATATATAACACCTCTGGCAGTACCTCTTTACCTATATAAAGTCTTTATTATTAAATTACAATATTCATTTCAGCTTTCATATATTATACCTAGTTACATACCTTGTGCATTTTTTAAAATTTCATGGCTATTATTAAGGATAAATAGTACATTGTAGAAACTTAAGAAATATTATAAACATTGCATGATGTCAGTAATTTCTCTTTACACATCACAGATAGAAGGACACCCTTCCAGACACTGAGCTTGTTCAAGTATATCCCAGTACTGTAAAACAACCATCGGGTGTTTAAGAAGAACAGTTTTTTCATTAGAAATTATCATTAAAAGCCCTCCAAGCCAAACATATACAGTAAATGCTACAAAACGATGATCTCTTACATTCACTCCATCAGATACAGACTTTATCCAAAAACTAACTTAAAAGCTCTGTTTGAGTCATAATCATTAAAAAGTACTTTGCACCACAAACCAAGTATTAATATAAAATTTAAAAAGAAAGCACAAACAAGAATCGTGTATGACATATGAGATTGACAGACATAATATCTTATGATATTATATGCTTTTGTGGATCAGTGTCCAACTGAGATGCATCAAGTGGATCTTCTTTTGGCAAATATATGGTGCAGATTGGTCTCAAAGATTGTGAGAAAGAAGTCTAGCAGTTTACATGCTGCAAAAGATAACCTTCTGTACGGATATTCACCTGCTCTTCAAAGTAATCTATTTTGTTTTTTTGCTGCAGGCATGCGGACAAATCCTGTTCCCGATATCCTTTCATGCCTGGCTGCCAATATAAGGTAATGTGGCATATGAAATATGAGGGTGTTGTTGTATGTCTGGCTGTGGGGCTTACATAGGGAGACTCCTGTGTGCTGATAGGGTTTGCTTAAAACTCTCTTTCCTAGCCTTTTGCAAAATATTGCTCCTAAAACACATAGGGTTCTAAAATAAGGGGGGGGGGGGATCCAGTGGTGTCTGGGTTCTTGATTAAGGTTGCTCTGTTAAAAATCACCTTTCACATTAAATTAAAAATAGAACTTTTCAGGATTTTCGGGATTCGGATGTTTTATTTGCAATACTGATTCTCTCTGGTTCTCACTCTCTTCCCCCCTTTCTTCTATATATTACCTTCCCTTAACTCTTCCTTTTACAGAAAGGCTCCAAAGGCACAACAAGCAATCCTAACCCTTTGCTCCTGTGTGGTGGGAAAGCAGACCATGTCTTTCATCATCTTGATTGATGGCCAAAAATGAATGCTCATATAGCTCGTCCTCTACCTTCCTCTTGCAGAATTTGTAAGCCATAGTTCATAGTGATGGTTGTTCTACATGGAATGCTTATTGTCAAATAACTCTAAGCAGCTCCTGCTTGGTACCTGCTAGATCAGTGTCATTCAGACTTGCTAACTTTAGAATATGTCGAGTTCAACTCCCAGAATTCTCCAGCCAGAAATCGTGCCAAGAAAACTGGAAGGACTAAACCAGACCAGAAGACAATAAAGAGAGAGGGAGGGAGGGAGGGAGGGAGGGAGAGAGAAAGAGAGAGATGGACGTGTAAACTCATTAATTTAAAACTGAGCATTTGAAGTTAGCATTACTGCACAAGTCTTGGGCTAGTATTATCATGGGAATACAAGTAGTCCTTGACTTACAATAAAAACTGAGTCCAAAATTTCTGTTGCTAAGCAAAGCAGTTGTTAAGTGATTTATGCCCCATTTTACAACTTTTTAGTAACATGGTTATTAAGTGAATCTGGCTTCCCCATTCACTTTGCTTGTCAGAAGGTTGCAAAAGGTGATAGCAATAGCAATAGCAATAGCACTTGCTATTGAATATACTGCTTCATTGTCCTTTACAGCCCTCTCTAAGCAGTTTATAAAATCAGCATTTGATTCCACAATCTGGGTGCTCATTTTACCGACTCAGAAGGATGGAAGGCTGAGTCAACCTCAAGCCCACCTCGAACCTGTCAGGATTGAATTCCAGGCACTGGGCAGAGTTAGACTTCAATACTGCATTCTAACCATTGCACCATTCTGGCTCTGATCACATGACCCCAGGACACTGCAATGTCATAAATACATGCCAATTGTCAAGCATATAAATTTTAATCGCGACAGGGATTCTGCAACAGTCATTAGTGCGAGAAATGATCATAAGTCACTTTTTCTGTGCTGTTGCAACTTTGAACGATTACTAGACGAATGGTTTTAAATCGAGGACTACCTGTATAGCAGGAGGGGTGTCATCCCACTCTGTTGATAAATCTATATTCCTGTCTGTAAGTTTCAAAAATTATTCTGTAACTTTTCCTTTTTTCCCATTTGAGATACTTTTGTGGGGCAAAGAAAAAATGTGGAAGAAAGAGTAGAAAAACATACAACTGGCTAACAACCTTTAGGCCTTTCATCTAAACTGCTCCATTATCCTTACTTGTAATCCATGTTCAATGGATTCCCTAACCCATCTTCTTCCTTATCCAAATTAACTTTCAATTTTGTTTTCAACCTGCATTTGTGGGGTTTTTTTAACATCAGAAAAAGAAAGTCAGTTCAGCAACAAAGAATAGTGAATTACATACTTCCAGAAGTTTAGGTTAGACCTAAGCAGGAGACACGACTCATCTAGATTAGAATCTTTATCACAGACGAGAACGAAGCTTCACGCACAACAGAGCAAGGAATTGCAAAAAAGTCAATGCACTTTGAAGTGGGAGTTGAAGTCCTCCAGGCTAAAAGTTGCCAAGGTTGGAGACCACTGATTTAGATGGTTGAGATGAAGAAGCCTAGACTTTGGAACTTCATTGTCAAAGTCTCCAACCTCTTTGCACTTCAAAGTGAAACCTGGCAGGTTACTTGATGTCTAAGGGAAGTGGCTGTGATATGATTACATAAAAGCTGTTGTTCCTGCCTCACTAAAGCCAATTCAATTGTGCAAATATTGATTAAAATATGTACTCAGACATGTCAAATGAACCAGAGGTAGCGATGGACCCGAATTTCAGTTGCTTCGAGAATCCTCTTATTTATAAACTATAGTTTTCTCTCTTCAAACAAGACCAAAACAAATGTCTTCCTCTTGGTTTAGAATGTAGAAAAAAAAGATTCACTATTATATTGGACCAGAGCAAATAGTTAATTAATGTAACCTAGCAACAAATTATGCTACAAGCAATAGCTATCATCAATTTTTTACAAGTACACGAACATTTGAAAACTGAGATGTAAGCTTGCTTCAGGACAGCTGAACAAGATCAAACTCTGACATATTACTTGTACTGACTTGCTTGTGACAACCAGATACCAAAGATATTCTCTCTCATTTCAGAAGTAGCTTAATGTTACAAATTACTGCGCAGAAGAAAATTTCCCTTTCCAGCAGTGACGTGATCCTTGGGTAGCCTGATCTGCTCAGAAACAGATAGAAAGGAGAGAGAAAAATAGAGATTGATAGTTAATAAGGGAAAGACTTCGGGTTTGCAGCTAACTAGGAACACATTCATACCACAGTGTTTCCACCAATTGGGAACAAAAAAATTTCTTCATTTCTCCTAATCTGAAATGCAGAGAACAGCATGAACAAATCACTGCAATCCTTCAATCCTTTCCAACCAGTAGGAAAGTAGAACCCCTCCCTCCCCACTACTTTTGCTGGAGCAGCAAAAAAAAAATCTTGCATTCTCCACATTATTCTAAAAAGATGTCAAATAAATTGCCAGTGCTCATCCCAGCATGTACTGTGTGCAATTTCCTAGGCATCTGCAAAAAGTCCAAAAAAACCCAAGCTTGTAGCTAGGTTTCATTTTACATTAAACTATTGGAATTATTTACCTTCTTCTTTTCAGGACTAACATTTATGATCTTACTTTTCTCTTAATTCCTACCTCTTGCTTCTATCCATTCATAGAATTTATTGCAAATCATATAATATTCTGTATCTTCTTGATCTTTAATTTTAAAGGTTAATCTAACCATTTCAGCACAGTCAAAAATATTTCAAATTACAGCCTCCTCTGTAAAGTAGTTTGCTGTCTGTGATTGTGAAAGAATAGCATGCTGATAGCTGTGCAACCATGTGTTGTTGTTTTCTTAGTAATATTATAGTTGCACCATTACTGTGGTATGAGGTTGACTGGTTTGAAGTTCAGTGTGTTGTGCAAACACAACCAACAAATGCTCATGACCTTGAACTAATCTAACAGAGACACTGCTCTGAATGAAATTATCGGATTTCTTGAATCACTTTGCCAGCTTAGTGGATTCCAGATCAAGGCCTGTGGTCAAGGATGGTAGGAGTTCGAGATGCACATCTTAGACACCAAGCTTGGAGAAATCTGGTCAGAATAGTTTGCATAACTATGCAAAACATCACATTCCCAAGTATTTCTGCTTGTTGTCCCTTTAGAAGTTCCAAAGCAGTGGCACAGGCTGGGCCTCCCTCCTTGAGTTGCCAGTTGGCAGAAAAACTAAAAGAAAACAAAATGTCCTGTGTCTTAGTTCCCGTCAGTCAATTGATGGGCAAAAACTGGCAGGATCCTCATAGTGCAGAGAGGGAACATTAATCCCTTTCTGTGTTCAGTAAACAGGACACACAACTTTCCACATCAACTCTCAGTTCAGAATAAGATTAAACCACCGCCTGATTTTGTTTTGGCAAAACAGGTGGTATGAAATTCCTGCTAGGGTTTGCTGATCATATTTTATAGCATTCATGCAAAGATATGCAAACAGAGACAAAAGTCATATTTTCAGCCATTTTTTTTCTTTTTCTAGCAAAAGGAAAAGTCAGTGGGGCATAGAAAAATGTATGAATAGATAAATAGAAAATCATGTTATCTAGATCACTTATGTACAAAATAGAATATAGCTAATAAGAGCCTCATCTAGAAGTTTTCCTTAGAATTGGAGAAAGCTGCCTCTTAAAGACTAGGCTGGGAAAAATCTTACAAGTTGCAAGCAGGCAAAAGAAGAAAGCAGTTTAACTAAAAAATAAGAAGTTATACCTTTGTGACATACATTAATAGAGAAACTCTTGAGTACTTGGATGGCTACAATGAGGTCCATACCCAATGCTAAGCCATACAACACCCATTTATACATACATACATACATACATACATACATACATACATACATACATACATACATTTAAAAAAATTTAGATGTTGTATGAGTCCTTATATTATGGTTTGTAAATCTGGTTTTATGGCCTAATATGCTGAATGAATGTGTTTGATAAACCATTATTGTGTAGCCATAGCTTATCATGAGGGCATCAACCCATTTTTAGGGTTGATGCCCTTAGAGGTCCAAAGAGGTGCACCTTTTTCAGTACAGCACACTGAGGGAAAGCAACACTGAATGAAATTATATTTTCAAAATTGCAGGGATCAAATATGTTTAAAAACTTTCTAGATCTTATCTAGACAATTGCAGGAAAAATTACATTTTAAGAGTACAAATCAAAAGAAGGAACTAGAGGTGTATTTGTAAATGTTGTGGTTGATTCCCTCCCCTCATCTTCACCTTCAATCTTTTCTTTAATTCTGGCATGACTTTGCTGTCTTTAAAAGCTTTACTCTTTCAGAAACACTGCATATTATTTTCCTTATCAGTGACATGTTTCTGCCCATCATGTAACTTTGCACGTAGCTATACATGTCTATTAAGTGGAAAAGGCAGAATCATCAGCAAAGGCTAAACTAATAAAGATTGTACCATTGTGGAGGTTTTGTGTCTCACATTAGGCGTTAAATGGAAGGGTACAGGCTTGGAAAACCTGAAGAGAAGACCAAAGCAGGAGTAGAGGAATGAGAACCCTTTGAAAAGACACATACTTGGAAAATGCCTTGCAAAATTTCTCTTATTAGAGTGTTGTGATGAGAAAAACTAACCTCATGGAAGTCTGGTCTCTATGTTATTGTGCCAAAAAAGGCTGGGAATTAGAATAACTTAGGAACGAAAGGCAACAAAAAAAAAGGAGACAGTGATTTTATCCCAGAGTCAGTAAATGTGGTTATCATTATCTTCTTACTCTAGTTTGGCATTTTAGCCTTCGATAGAAACCTTAAACTTTAATCTTAAACCTTAAACTGTCTACCGTGGACCTCACCCCATTCCTAAGAGGTCTGTAAAGGGGGCGTGCATACATACATACATTTAATAAGAATGGATCAACGTAAAGAGTGGCAACAACAGATTGACTTTACTTCCACTTTTTATTAACAGCAGTATTTTTTTTCTGTTGAAAGCAACTGGTATTGCTGCTACTGGAAGAGGCTGTCAAGGGAAGAAGAGCTATTTTGTCTTCTCTACTCTACAGGCAGACTAGATGGCCTTTAATCGGAGAGCTATCAGATATAGTCTGAAAACTCGGGATGATCATGAGATTGCAGCAAAGAGGGTTTCATGTGTTTCTTCCCTGACATCTATATTTTTACAGCCCAGAAGCGATAACCTTTCTTTACCTCCTTATTCCCAGGGGTTTGACAACATCTGGTAATCACATAGCAATACGGTCTGTCTCCTGCACATTCATAATGCTGGAGAAATGGAGATATCAACAGCACCTGCCCAAATTCTCTGTCCTACGTAATTATTATAGGAGGAGGCATGTTGCCTGCTTCTGTGCTTGGTTATCCTGTGTTGGGCATCTTTCTCAGATATGAATTCATCATTTGGTTTCATAAGCTACAGTTTTTCTTTTTAATTATGCTAAGGCAAAACCAAATCAGGAAGTGTGAAGCCAGATATTTACTTGCTCTGTTAATCACACATAATTATCAAGCCTTCTTCAACGAACTCTCTCCTGTCCATTGGCGAGGATTAGTCTCCCTTCTGGTACACTAGTATTGGCAGTCGTAACATAGGCCTTCAGCACTAGCCATGAAGAAGCTTCAAGTATCGTGATGCCATCATAAGAATGACACAATATCATTTGTGTGATGATATCCTTGCACATATGGTGTCACACATGATACCTTTTGCCATCTCCTCACAAATACCCCCCCTCTTTTAAAAACCATTTCTATTGTGCTACTCACCAAGGCTGAAGTCACAAGATTTGTCCCTCTCGTACAGAGCTCTGGCAAAGATGAAGCTCAGGGGTTGATCCAAGCCTTCTCTCAGGTTGTCCAACCTCACGTGGTCTTCGGTTCTCATAACAAAGCTTTACTAATTTACCGAACTCTAATGGCAAAAGTGGAATACCGGTAAGAAACAAGGGTGTTTGTAAGTATTGGTGATTTGTCCCTAATATTCATAAAACCTGACTGAATGAACATTTCATTTCTACAGAAGAGTCAAAGGTTGTGAACAACTGGATTCCTCAGGAGCAGGATCAGCCTTAGAATACTGAACTTTATAACATACTTCCAGATACAAACTGAGAACTGTAAATGAAAACCTTTTAGGCTGATCCTGGTCCTTCCATTGGAAAAGCCTCCCAAAAGCCTCATTGGGTTCCGTTAGCACCAGAATGTGGTGTATTATTGACGGATGTTTGCATAAAAATACATTTATCAAGGAAGTGAAGGTATGTTCAATGAGGCATGGTTTCTCATTACCTCTCAAATCCTTCAGAACCCAACAAATTCATGAACTGAACAAAAGGCAACCAACTTTCCTGCCAGGTCCTTTTCCAAGATCCGGGCAAAGAGGTTTGGCTTGACATTTATGAGAAGGAGAAGAAAAAGAAGGAGGATCTGAAAAGAAACAACAACCCAGTTTTTTGCAGAAGTGTTTGTTTGTTTCATAGCATGTCACATCCTAGGCAAAGGACCAGAACTTGTAGATGGAGAATATAAAACTTGGCTAGGATTAGGACTCGAATTCATCCCAGTGGGAATATAATATAAACTTTCCATATAGTTGCCATCAGGAACTGAAGGGGCTTCATGCTTTGCAAAATGGTTAAAACCATCACTAAAGTTTGCATTTTCTTGAACAGGCGGTTGGTCTTGGAGATCCAGAGGGCCAGGTGGTGCAGGTGGAGGGGGAAAACCCGGACATCCAGAATAGGTCATGTAAGGTTGCCCATAACTTCCTGGATTCATGACCATTGATGGAAAAGGCGGTTGGTAAAGTCCACTATGTGACGGCAGAGGAGCTGGTGGTATTAACACTTCAATGTATTGCCCTGTCTCTGGGTCATAAAGCATCTTCAACTGAGGTTGTCTTGGGGATTCTACATAATAGCATTTTCCACTCTCGGGGTCAACCAACATTTTTCGGTGTGCCTGTAGAGGAGCAGCAAAATGTCTTGTTGGGCTTGGAGCACTTTTACCCAAAGGTGATACTCTTTCATTTCTTCTTGGGAAACTGGGGGACTCTTCATGTCTTAAGGGGAGTTGCCCAAGGCATGGGGCACTGTATAACACATTATCGGAGGGAGTTTTCTTCTCCATTTGTCTTGATGGGAAAAATTCATTGCTCATTTTATTTCCAGGTAGGTCCACTTCTGGCTGGAAAGAAACGTTGGAGGTGAATGAAGTGTTATCCAGGTGCAAAGCTGGCGACTGCTTAGGGTCTGTCTCAGATGGATGTGTTTTCACAGGAATAGTTAAGTAATTTGTGTTGTCAGCTTGGGTGGTAGAAAAATACTGTTCATTTGTTGCCTGGTGGCTGTTATTAAAATAATCACATCCAGAGTTGTGGATCTTTTCACCAGATGTTTTTGGGGTAAACATTGAATTCGACACAAGCTTGATTCCCTCCATATACTCTCTTGCTGTTAATGGATTATCTGAAATTATACTTTCTGAATGTATTCTGTGGTGGCCATCTAAGGGTTTTCTGTCTTCCAATGCTGTTGTTTCATATATTCTATCAACATATTGATTATGTGCCGGAGTTTGCATCTGCAAATTTGGAGTATTTATGACTGGAGCTCGGGTTGCTTGTGGGTACCTATAGTTTTCACAGGATGGCATAGATTCAGAAAATATATTTTCTTCTTTTGAAAGGACAGAATAAACTTTACCGTCTTTGGGACCCACTGTAAGGGTCTCACAGGATCGATGTTTCTCATGTGGCAGTTCAGCTTCTTGCACTTTGCAAGAGTCCAGCATGCGACTTTTAGTTGAACGATTATTCTCTCTCATTGAGATTTCCTGGACATAAGCCGATGGTGGAATCACAATGATTTCAGACGAAGCGACAGCTTTATTTTCTCTGTGATTAAAGTGAGGCCAGGTTTCTTTGTTCGTCCTATCATCTACTGCAGAATAACCCATACAGGGGAAATAATCAGTTGCTGTTGTGTGTGGCTGCTTGGAGATAGAACTGTTCACGTGAATATTAAGCTGAGATTCTTTCTTGGTGGAAGCAGGTCTGACATTTAATTCACTCCTCTCACAAAGCACTGGTTTCTTTTCAACTGGGGGCTGAAATTTTTTATTTTCGACAGCTAACTTCTTGGACTGAATTGTAGTAATATGCACCCCAGATTCACTTATCGCTGAACATTTGTTTGATGGCATGAGAGGAAAATGGTCCCTGGGCTTCCTTGTACTGGCCTCCTGGAGAGAAAGTATCGACATATCTAAGCCTTCAGGTTGAGCTTGCTTTGTCTTCTGCGCATAACTTCCTTCCGGTACATAGTCTTTCCTACATATTGAAGTGCAGTGTATGAAGAGAGGAGAGATGGTAGCGGATTCCTTTGGAAACCCGGTTAAGCTGTCGCTTTCACTTTTTTCTGCACTAGAACTTTGGTCAGCACGGGAACTTTCTGTGGATTTAAAGCCAAGGTTGTAATTCTCATTCACTATTTTTCTAACATCTCTGGATTGATGTGTCCTTACATTCCCTTTGTCTGGCATGTGAGCAGTTCCCTCGGTGAAAGATGCTTTAGGACAATCGAATCTGCCGGTGTTGTGGAATTTGCCAGAAGCTGGAACAGCGATTGAGGACAGTTTCATGCTCTGAAATGTCGGCAACCTCTTGGTGGCGATATCTCTGTCCCAACACGTGTGCCTAAAGGCATTGGGAACACTGTGCTTATTCTTCATTTGTGGGACGAGTTTCATTTCTTTAGTTTTGGATACGAAGGTGTTCCTAGGGGTATCTTTGGGCACCGCCAGGCTTGAAGGTTTGAAGGGAAAGGTATCTTCTTTTGAATACAGGCCCTTCTTTTGCTGGATAGCTCGCTGCTTCAGATTTGGCCATGGCTTTTGGGACTTTGCAAATTTGGGAACCAGAGGCAAGGTTTTGGGGTCATCTTGCATGGCCTCAAACACGGCTCGGGCTCTCCAATATTCCTGCCTTTCCCCTGAGGCCTGTTTTCTGATGTTGCTCGATTTTAGCACGTTCACCCCACCTTCTGCCGAGACAGGGAGTCTGTCCAATGGAGCATCTTCTTGGTGCTTCATTCTCTCACTCAGCTCATTAAATGTATTCTTCAGCTTGTAAACATTCTCTCTTAGCTGCTTATTAAGCACAACTCCCTTTGTTGGTCTTAAGGCATTTCTTCCGCCCTCACTGGTAGCAAGCGGTTCAGACCGCTCGCTGGTGGTGGAATGGCTCTGCACGTCCTCGGTTGAGAAGCTGCAATCAGATTTGGACAAAGAACTTGACTTGCCTTCGAAGCTATCTCCATGGAGATCAGTACTGATGGAGGAAGGGGCCGAAGAAGGTGAACTGTCCTGGATGGAAGCTTGTTCCATTTTAATCCTTTGCTCATATTGCAATTTTTTAGCTAAGACGTTTTTCACTAGATTGGAAGCAAGCTTGGTTTTGCTATAAGTGTTGCCTAGAGAAGACGCTTTCAGAAACTGTTTATAATTTATCCGAAACTCATCACTAATATTTCTCCCCTTTGCAGACGGATCTTTCCTTGGCTGTGTGAATGACTGCACGGGCGCAGGCTCGCCAGGAGCACAAAAGCCCGTCTCCTTCTTGTCCTTCCGTCTCAACTGGATCTGGCGTTTGGGCACCATTCTCTTTTTAGACAGGCTCTTTTTGCCATCCGCATTCTCTTGTCTGAGATCAATGCACTCAAAGTGTTCCTTCCCCAGGACTCCACTGAGCAGTTCTGTTTCTGGGTCTTTGCCTGGTGGTGGGAATGGCCAGTTTCCTTTGCTGTGGCCAACCACCATTGTTTTCCTTTGATCACTGCACACCGGCCACCTGTTCAGTCCATTACAATCTTCTGGCAAGGAATTGGACAGGCTGGATGACGTCCCATTACTAGAACTATACATATCTAGGTAACTGCCTTGGGGACACGAGAGGCTCTGGAAAGACCCAGCGGTGAGCTTTTCCACTTCGTTATCAGCCTCATCAGAATCACTCAGAACACTTGAATTTTCAACAAAATATCTGGGGCATGCCAATTTGCTACTTACAGGACCATGAGGTCGACTGCCAAGGCTGCTCTTCTTCAGCTTGCGAGCACCGGGCAACATTTCCTTGGATTTATCAGCACTGAGTTGTGCAGGATGATCCAAGTATTTAGATCTGCTGCTGTCTCCTGGCTGCAGCCTTGGTGTGACTAGACCCATTCCACTACTGCATACTGGGTCTGAGCTATTATTAGCTTTGATTGACATCTGAACCTGTTGGCTTTCCTTACCACTGGAACAGAGTTTGTCTCTCCAGTTTTGATCTTTTATAGCACTGGGGAGGTCTGCTTGCAGGCTCTGCACTCTTGCCCCTTGGACTGGCATTGAGCCTCCTAAAGTCTTGCTCTTATTTGGGGGGAAATGAACTTGGATGTCTCCAGAAGTTGCAGAAGAACTATTTCTTTTCCCTTGGTAAGCCTTGCTGAAATCATTCAAAGTCCTGTGGGGTTGTCTGGCCGTAGCTGTGGAGATTCTGCTTTTGCGAGCAAGTTTTGTCTGATCTGCAGAGAGGATCAACATTGCTTGTTCGTATTCCGCGTCACAGTAAGTGCATTGCATGATACGATCCCCTCCAGCTTCTTCCAAGTATTCAATACAGTCTTTAAAGCTCTCGACCTCTTCTGAGCTTGGTGCTGAGCAATAAGAGCTAGAAGTATCGGAAGTGCAATTGCTAGAAACGTGGCCCTCTTCTTTCTCCAGAGTGGAGTGGACTCTGCAGTTGTAGTTGCTAAGCTCTTCTTCATTCGCTCCAAGAGGCTGAGAAGAAAGTGGGCTCTTACTTGACACGGAGGAGAACATTTTTGGTGCTGTGGAGATCATATGAGTCTGTAATGAGACAATAGAAGACTGGATCCTTTTTTCATCCTGGGTGCAGCTGGGACTCTTCCCACTCAACCCTGAGAACTTGATCTCCTAATTGAAGCTCAGGTTCCACCTCCACTCCCCCTGCCTTTAATCCCCTCATGAGAAAAAAGGCCAAATCCATGGTTAGGTCATGTGGCTGTGCAAACCGTGCCGAGAAAATAGAAACACACACACACACACACAAACATATAAACAGTGTGCTATAAAAACAGCATATAAACAAAAATATCAGTGCTACCTCTGATTGCTTGTGTGTGTGGGAGAGAGAGAGAGCGAGAGAGAACACTATCACATGTCACTATGCAATAGCTGGTTTCAAAATGCAACTTACTCTGAAAAGTGAATGCTTTGCAGAATACCTTTTGCCCATAAATATAATGAGTTAACATAAAATTACGGTAACCACCAGAATCTTCAGCTTGCAATCCAATTAAAGAAATGTTAGCCTTTGAATTGTGTTAATTTTATCTACATACAGTTGCATTAAATAGTAGTGAGAAAAAGGGGGAAAGTATCTAGAAAGATGTTGTTGTGGGATTTTTTTTAAAAAAAAACCCTTCTAACTCTGTACTTATATAACTGAAATGTCCATGAATAAGGTCATGAGTCAAGGAATTCTGTTGTACATCATCCACTGTATTAGCAATTCATCCTAAAGAAGAATAGTCTGGCTAGTCTAGTGTAAAGAAGGACTGGGGTGACATAATAGCAATGTTCTAATATTTGAGGGGTTCCCATAAAGAAAATGGGGCCAACTTGTTCTCTAAAGCACCTGAATGCAGGACAAGAAGCAATGAATGGAAATTAACCAAGGAGAGAAGCAACCTAGAACTAAGGAGAAATTTCCTAACATAACAGTTAACAAGTGGAACAAATTGCCTTCAGAGGTTGTGGCTGCTCCAACACTGGATGTTTTTAAGAAGAGATTGGACAACCACTTGTCTGAAATGATATAGGGTCTCCTGCTTGAGCAGTGGGTTGGACTAGATGGTCTCCAAGGTCCCTTCCAACTCTGTTATTCTATTACACCTGAAACCCAGTACATAATTCACTCCACTTTGTCTTCTCCATCTGGTGATTCTTCATGGCAATGAGTTTTCAGAAACTCATTGCCGTTTCTCAACCCTTTCTCCTTCTCCTCCTCAAATCAGCCATTTTTTGCTCAGTTTTGACTCCACCAACAAATCTACACTGCCACTGTTGACTTTAGTCTTATTTCTGAGGGCTCCATGAAATCAACAAGTGCGCCTTCTCTCTCCTGTTACACATCAAAAGTAAAACATAAAAAGGCCTCTTTTGTTTGTTCTATTAATTGACATCATTATGTGCTGGTGAAAGGGAGCTTTCTGTCAAATGGGCTTCCATCTGTGAACCATGAGGAGAAAAAAATGAGTGTAAAGGTCGATGAGGAAATTGGGTTTCTGACAGTGGTGGGATTCAAAACTTTTTACTTCCGGTTCTCTGGGTGTGGCTTGGTGAGCATGGCATGGCTTGGTGGGCATGGCAGGGGAAGGATACTGTAAAATCTCCATTCCCTCCCCACCCCAGGGGACAGTTACTGCAAAATCCCCATTTCCTCCCAATCAGCTGGACTCAAGAGGCAGAGAACAGATGGGGTTAGGGGCAGTCAGAGGGGGTATTAACTGGTTCTCCCAACTACTCAAAATTTTCACTACCGGTTCCCCAGAACTGGTCAGAACCTGCTGAGTACCACTTCTGGTTTCCATTGGTTATTACAGCCATATAAGTACCAGGCCTTTGCTTTGCAGTAAAAGCAGAAAAGACATCATTGCATGAACCAGTTTGATTTAATGATTAAGCTACAGGTCTAGAAACTAAGTGACTCTGAGTTCTAGTCCCAACTTAGAAATGAAAGGAGGCTAGGTGATTTTGAGGTAGTATTCTTTTTACTCTTTCAGCCTAACCCACCTCACAGGGTTGTTATTGTGGGGTAAATTGAAGGTGGAAGGAATATTAGGTAAGTTTCCATCTTGAGTGAATCATAAAGGTGGAATAAAAAAATATAAAATCTAATGACGGACTAAATCTTAAACTCAGATAGTAGATGGTTGGAATATGGCTGTTTTTGCATTATACTTTGCAACTGATTTAAAAATTGTAAACTGCCTAGTGTGTAGGTGGTATTATTATAATTATATTATTATAATAGGAGCCTGGGTGCTGCAGTGATAAGAACACAGTAATGCAAGTTAAGTCTGCCCACAAACAGGAGTTCATTCCTGACCGGCTCAAGGTTGACTCAGCCTTCCATCTTTCCAAAGTCGTTAAAATGAGGATCCAGATTGTTGGGGCCAATATATTGATTCTGTAAACCAAACTAGAATGACTTCAAATAAATCAATAACTTTTGGAGGGCAAGAGAAATTCTAAGAGCACATTATGAGCATTGTCACAAAATAGTTATTGGGGTAGTGGGAAATTTGGTTTCCCAATTCACAAAATTATGGAAGTGATCAATCACAAGACTGCTCTAATATTCACGTTTTAAAAGACAATTCTACGAGGCCCAGAAACTGTCAACTCAACGAATGAACAAAACCAAGCAAAGATTATTCAGATCCTGCAAATCAAAATCACATGACTCTCATGCATAGCATCAAAAAAGAAAAGAAAAAAGAAAAAACCAACCACCCCATTTCAAAGAAGTGACATTAGGAAAACATTCACAGGAACAAAATACTGACCTATTGCTCAATCTGTATTACACAGACAAATATGTGCAAAAAATAAATAGGCATGCAAAACTAGGCAAATAAGTCAGGTAATGTCCACACTCACATGATGCAAACAAAAAACACCAAAGCTGGCAAGCACATAGATTGAGTAGGCACAAAATGAAATGGTCTCTTCATTTGGTCCACCAGTATCCTACAAGTGCCAGCTTTCACATTTCAGGTTGTCTTTTTTTTCTGTTTTCTTTTATTTTTTTTCTGGGGCCATGTTAGGACAAAGCATATGCATATATACTAATGGTATTCTGCTTCTCTGTCTCTCCCACTTGGTTTCCCCTGCCGGCATAAGCTCTTTTCAGAGGGTGTTTAAGTGAGATGTCCAAATTGGGACTTCTGGCTTGTTACTAAGGCAGTTTGGAAGCCATCCCCTCCCGCTTAGCCCTTATTCCTGGTCTCCAGTCAGGACAGAAAGTTGACACTGTGACCACTTGTTGCTAGAATACTCCCCATTCCATTTCATAGCAGGCCAAATGCTTTGCATAGAGAAGACCTCGCTCCCTTTCTGGTGTCTCCAGATAGGACTGAAAAAAATGTCTGTCTGAAAGTTTGAAGAGCTGCTGCCAGAAGATCAGATTGCTTCAAGAGGGATGAAATTTATGTCTCCACAAATTCATTCAGCCTGTCAGGCATTTGTTGTTTTTTTTAATTGCTAATTCTCGTCACCCCCTAATTCACTGTTACTAGCTATCATAGATGGTATTCAGCCAGTTCACACCGGTTCGTGCGAACCAGTGGGGAAAATTTCACCCGGTTCACTGAACCAGTAATGACCTCTGCTGGCCCGGCCCTGACCTGCCTGGTCACCCGCTCCCTGCTCACTCGCCTCGCCCGCTGCTCACTCGCCCTGATTGCTGCTTACTTGCCCCGCCCACCCACCACTTGCCCAGCCCTATATATGTTGCCTTCACCACGCGGCCCAGCTAATCGCCTTGCCAGTCGCCTCCATGCCTTGCCCACTCTGCTCAGCTCACTAAAGGTAAGCATGCCGCCTGCTCGCCTTTCGCCTTGGCTGCTTTGGGGAACGCACCATTCCCCGGCTCTGGCCTCCCCAGGGCCTCTTCCTGCATGCCACCTGCTCTCCCTTCGCCAGGCATCACCCCATTTTCCCTCCTTCATAGGCCCTGCCCAGTCCTTACTTACTCTCCCGTGGGCTTACCTTAATCCTTTTGTGGCTGGTGGCAGAGGGTTGAGCCAGGGCTGAGCCATCACCGCTAGGCTCCCCACCAGCCGGCATTTCACCCCCCTCTTATCACCAGATGCCTGCAGCCACCTCCTCTTTTTGGGGTGTGTGTGAGAAGCCCCCCAGCCACTGCCTCTTTGCCAGGCTACTGGCAAAACTACTGGCCTCCGCTTCTCGAATGTGCCGAAAAGGAGCTTCAGTCCCGCTGTCATCGGTGCCCTGTTCTTCCGGCACAACAGGCATGGGGTGTGCATGTGTGGCTGACACAAAAAACTGGAAGGCGACAGCAGCAGGACTGAAGCTCTTTATCGGCACGTTTAAGAAGTGGAGGTCAGTAGTTTTTGGCGCAAGAAGCCTGCAGCCAAAGAGGCGGTGGCTGGGAGGCTTCTTGCAGCAAAACTACCCAAAAGCGTAGCTAGCAGGGGTGGGATTCAATTTTTTTACTACCAGTTCTGTGGGCGTGGCTTGGTGAGCGTGGTGGGAATGATGGTCTTGTGACTGAGTGGGCGTGGCCATCTCAACATGTCAAGTTGGCCACACCCACTCAGTCACATGGCTCCTCCAAGCCACGCCCGCCAAGTCACGCCTACAGAACTGGTAGTAAAAAAAATGGAATCCCACCCCTCCTAGCTATGCTTAATTGAGTCCATCTTAGAAACATGCCATTGTCATTGCAGCTTTCGGGGAAAAGCCCTTGCTTCAAACGCTGCTGGGATGCCACCTTTGCTCAGCAGGACCAGCCAATAGAAAACCTTTAATGTGTCTCTGGGAGTATTTGTTATAGGTTCTAAGTTGAGTCCTGCCCTCCATAGCTGCATACCAGGAAGAATGTATGTAATACCAAGCAAGCGTCCATAAACACCCACTTGTTGAAGAAGTATGTGTGTCACCGCAAGCAAGTTGGAGGGAGGCTAGAAATGTAGTTGTTGCTCCCTTGTGAAGGGAAGGAAGGGACGTTCTTTTTCACTCCCTGATTTTCTTAGAACATTATTGTTACTTTTGTCAGCTTTGTTGAATAAGCTTATAAACATTATTTGTTTTTTCTCCCCTCTGGCCCTCATTATTACAGGCTGGCTTGATCCAACAAGTCCTATAATCTAATCATGGAGCTCTTTTCAGTGCTAATTGAACAATTATCTGGTCATGAACAGAGCATGGCATTTTATTTATTTAATTTCATGTAGACTTAGAGGCTGTCCACCTCACTCACGGAGCGACTCTGGGCGGTGCACAATTAAAAACATAAAAAAAAAACATATAAACACTACGTTCCAACAGGAGGCAGTTAAAACAGAAACAGTATATTGCAATTAACGTTAATATTTTTTTTTTAAAAAAAACTATATTCCAATAGGCGGCAGTTAAAACAGAAATAGAATATTATATCGGTAGTCCTCGACTTACGACCACAATTGAGCCCAAAATTTCTGTTGTTACCGTGAGACATTTGTTAAGTGAATTTTACCCCATATTAGACCTTTCTTGCCACATTTTGTTAAGTGAATCATTGCAGTTGCTAACTTAGTAACCCAGTTGTTAACTTTACTTACTTTACTTTATTTGGGCTTTTATACCGCCCCCTCTCCCCAGAGGGACTCAGGGCGGTGTACAGGCAGATAAAACACATAAATAAATAGAAAGTACAAACATAATTACATACTCAGTACCTAAAAGAGGAGGCTATAAGAAACTGTACATAAAGCAAAGCAGTTAAAAACAATATTTAAATAACCCCTAAAAAATACCCAATTAAAAATATCTGCCAGGAGGTAGAATAAGACTATGAATGGGCCAAGCCGGCTAAACGGAACAGGTGAGTCTTCAGTTTTTGTCGGAAGGAGCGGAAGTCGGTGGTGGTTCTGATATCGGGGGGGGGAGGTCATTCCAGAGGGTTGGGCCCATCACAGAGAAGACTCTACTCCTAGGCGCCGCCCGTTGGCATTGCTTAGTGGACAGCACCCGGAGGAGTCCCTCCCTGTGAGAGCGAATTGGTCGCAGGGAAGTGTGTGGTAGGATGTGATCCCGCAAGTAACTAGGTCCTGAGCCATGGAGCGCTTTAAAGATGGTAATTAACACCTTGAAACGCACCCGAAAGACCACAGGCAGCCAGTGCAGCTCGCGCAGGAGCGGTGTTACGTGGGAGTACCTAGTACCCCCCATAATAGCCCGCGCGGCTGCGTTCTGGACTAGCTGCAGTCTTCGAGCGCGTCCCAAGGGAAGCCCCATGGACCTTGCTTGTCAGAAGATCACAAAAGGGGATCATGTGTCCCTGGAACACTGCAATTGTCATACATATGAAACAGTTCTCAAGCATCTGAATTTTGATCACATGACCCTCGGGATGCTGCAAAGGTTATAAATATGAAGAACAGTTATAAGTTACATTTTTCAGTGCCGTTGTAACTTTGAATGGTCATTGAATGAACTGTTGTAAGTCAAGAACTACCTGTAATTAACATTAAAGAGGCAGAAGGGGGGGCAAGGCGGAGGTGGGATCCTACCAGTTTAACAACTGTTTCGGTGAGCGCACGCTTTGCGCGCATGCACTTGCTTTGCTTGCACACACGCCTGACACAAGCTGTGGGCGTGTGCACAGTTTTGAGAAAACGTACCTTCCGCAATACTGCTGGGGAGGGAAACAGCTGAGGTGCGGCAATCTACTCTGCCCCGCGACTCAGCTGAGAAGATAAAGGTCAGTAAAGCGCAGGGGTGGGCGGGTGGTCCCACTTGATCGTCGGAGCTAACAGGTTCACTCCCAGTTGATCGATGGAGCTACTGGTTCACCCGAACCAGTCTGAACCAGTAGAATCCCACCCCTGGTTCAAGGCCCTAATCAATCCCAAATTTGTGTGTCTTCTTCAAGCCTCAAGCAAATCTGCAGAGCCAGGTCTTCAGATATTTCCGAAAGACCAGGAGAGTGGAAGCCCACCTCATCTCTGGTTATCAAAGCACTGCCTTTTTTCACAAGGACCCTCTCTCATAAAGGTTTTATCACCTACTTAGGAGTACCACAACACTGCAGATGGAACTGCGCTCCACGTGGAGTGAGGAGTTTTCTGTTGCTATTATCTTCTCTATCTAATTAGATTACAATTTATAATTTCGGATCAGGTCAGTGGAACAAGAGAGAATCCTGGCACAGTTGTTGATAGGGAAAAAATGGGCACAGCTTGCTATGGTTACTTGCCCTAATTCCTTTCCTGTGTCTTTGAACTTCTATTATTTTCTCAGAGCCTCTCGGTGGATTTTTAAGTTGATTTATTGTTTGAACTGGAGAAATCACAGGTCATTATTAACAACTCTCATATCCCTGGATGCCATGCGGTTTTCATGCCAGGCAACAAAACAGGAATAGTAACAAATTGCCACTTACCTATGTACAGCATTTGGAAGAGTTCCTACTGTGACAGCTGAGAGAGCAAGTTCAACCTGACAGTTGTCACTTGGAGGATTGGATTCAACTGGTATGGGGTGGGGCAGGAAGAGGCTATCCAAGCTGTGCTCCTTTGGTCTGTCTGCAAAGGCTCGGAGAGTGCAAATATCCAATTCGCTAACAGGAGCTCTTCATTGTACTGTATTTGACTTGTCATATAGGGCAAAAAGGATAATTTATCTCATTCAAAGAAAGGCTGTTTTATGTCCTAGCTAGGCTCGGCCTTGCTGCCACTTGATCTGTGGCAGCATTACCAGAAGTCTTTCTCACAATGAGATGGTACAACCATCTTGTTTTATTGTCTCTATGTTTCTTAATTATTAAAACTTCAGCTTTCTTTTGTATGTCTGGTGTAACATCTTTTTCCATGTCATTCTTGCAGCCTGCCATTTATAAACCCATTCCAACCAGTCTTGACTTTGTCAGGTGAAAGTTGTTCCTCTTCCATAACATCTTTTAGACACAGTCTCTCCATACTATTAGTATTAATTTCTGAAGTAATTTTTTTTTTTAAATCCTTCAATATATCGAGTGTTGGAATATTTTGCTTAATTCTGCAATTTTAAGTTTATGTGTTCTCCTTTAATTGTAATCTTTAGTTCCCTCTAGTGTCCAATTTTTAAAATATGACTTTTTTAAAATTCAAAACAGAAATACCCCTATTCTAAACCCACCAAAAACGGTTGTTAAGTTCTGGGCAAAGAATGGAGGTGAGGCCAGAGTGATTTCTAACAGCTCTTTATTCAATACTGCCTGTGAGGCAACTGAACTCCCTGGCTGACACAGCTCCTTTTATAGGGAACTGTTCAGCCAAATAACCAATCAGGAGAGAGTATTTTCCTGCTCTCACGGAGGACCAGAATGAGAACTTCAACTGACAACTATACACTATATACAAAACAGAACAACAGTTACTTGCCTTATAATTTCCTTATGAAGAGCAACTGTCCGGCACACTTGAGCGCAAACTCAAGTCTTCTCCTTCTCTAGAGAGATTTCAAAGAGCCAGTCTATTCACAAGTTCTTCATTCACCGTGGTTGTTGGCTCTGCTTTTCACAGAGATGTCTTCAGTCTGCCATTTTTGGGGTCTCTGTGTAAGCCATGGAGAACCTAACCTTTGTGTTCTCTGTCATTGAATGTGGTGAAATGAATGTTTAAAGCAAGCTCATTGGTACCCTTTCATAAATCATTCCCTGGGAACTAAGACCCCATGTCTTTTCACCCAAATAATCTTTCCCAGGGATCATTTTGAGAGGGGAGACATCCACCCTACTCTTCTATTCAGATCTTTTCACATACAAATAAAAAGATTTTTACCATCACTCTGTGGCTTCTACATATTCCTTTCCCAAAATGACCATCTCTTGATTACCTAGACTCCCAGGCAGGAAGTGTGAAGCTCCTTCTCTCTAAATGGGAAATAGAATACTATATCCTCACTGGAGCAAACATAAATGCATTTTTTAAACCTGGTTCTGTGATTCTGAAAACCACCTGGCTTATCCTGGGACACTTTATGAAAGAGAAGTGGCTCAGCATGAAAGTACAGATGCTCTCACCAGTGGTATGGTTTACAAATTGATAACCTGGCTGCACCTTTGTGGATTGGCTGAATTTCTGAACACTTTTGGCTACTCCATATCAATTATGCTGTCAAAGAGAGATGTTTCATCAAATGTGGCATTTCTATTTATTACTGTATACACTTTTCTGATCATAGATTTAATACATTTTAAGGTTACTTTGTTCTACAAGAAATTTCCTCAGCATGTAATAGGAACTTAGTGACCTTGACAGGGCATAGAAGCTAAATAGCTTTTGGAAGGGAAACTGTGGAAATCCCAGTCCTATAAACCAGGTTTCAGCTTGAGCTAAAAGATGGCTTTCAAACTTCATATAAAATATCCCTCTTATGTTCAATATCCATAGAATAAAGGAGATTTTTTTTTCTTTCTCTTCAAACCAACCAGCAAGTAAACATAGATATGTCTATATCAGTTTACAACACGTGGCATGAGACACAACAGGCTGCACTTAGTGGAAACTATAGCAAAGTTATGTTGTTTATTTAGTTTTTTTTCAAAAAGGGGTAGCAAAGGAACAGCAGCAGGTGCTAATCCACTACAGCCATGCCAAGATCATGCTACTGGATACTCTGGGTCAGATCAGTTCACTAATGGAGCTAAATTTAAATGCTTGGGAATTAATTAAAAAAAACATGTAAATCTCATGACAACTTAAGGTAAACACAGTATATTAACTGAGGTTTTGAAGAACCAGAATCCAAAATGTTTAGCAGAGTTGTTCTCAACTCACACAACAACTCAGCCATTCATATAAATCAGGGATGTAAAATCTATTAGGAGAACCAATTCATGGGGATCATATATGGAATAAAGGCTATGTGGTGGACTTTTCCTGGGAAAACAGCCAGCAGAGACTAAACTGAAATTGACCATTTCTGTCTGGAGCAGGTTTCACTTTCTGTTGCCCCCCCTTTTATCTACCTATAATTGGTATATTATATAGTTTGTAAATGTGGCAAGCCAAAATATATTACTTCTCCAATGTATGGTGTCTTCAAAATAGGGATATCTCCAGGAGATGTAATCCAGATGTAGCTGATTACATGAATCCCAAGAACCTCTTTTCCAAGAGAGAGAAAATTAGGAAGTATTTGTGATAATCTCTGAAGTATTATACCAGGGGTGTCAAACTCGTGTCACCACGGCGGTGTCATGTGACATATCAGGACTTTTCCTCCTTTTGCTAAATCGGGTGTGGGAATGGCCAGCGTGTGACGCATCTGGCCCGCGGGCCACAAGTTTGACAGTCCTGTACTATACTAAAACAGTTAGTGTGCTCCAATCAGAGGTCTGCCTTCTTATTAGATCTTTATAGTTGCCTAGCTGATTCTTCCTCATCTGCAAAACTTTTCAAATCTGCAGAACTTTTCAAGATTTTTCTAGAGATCATGAAAAATTCAGAAGTTGATTTCTTAGTGCAACACTTCTAATTTAATTGCTCATATATTTCACACAACATAATGAATTGGGATAAGATAGTCTTGTTGTTTTATTGCCCTTCCCACCATTATGTTCCTTGATAGGAATGAAACAAAACATTCAAACACTAGCATTTCAGAATAGCTGTGTTGTATTCCCACTATTTTAGATAAATGCATAAATAAAGGATATCCAATTTTGGCCCAATAAAAAGAATGAGAAATGAAAACTTGATATTTTATGAATTTTTCAGCAGGAAAACTTGGGAAATCCTTTAGAGAACAAAAACAGTCCTAAGCTGGTAATCCAAGGGAATGCTTCTGTAATTACTTAAAACTTTTCTTGAGCCTTTTTCCAAGTACATTTGCTATGTAACTTTCTTGTTGCATCTGTATTTTGAATTCAGATGCTTGTTTCCTGCAAAACAACAATACATTACCATTAACAATATAGTAAGAGCCCCTACCACATGGTGCTGGTGTCAGATCGTGTATCCAGACTGAGTTTGATAGATTAAATAAGTCAAAAAAATAAATGGATGAACATACCTATACAAAGTCCTTCCCAATATACATATAGTTGAAAAGATTTATTACCACTCCTACTTCAGAGAAAACAATATATGGGTGCTTAGGCAGTATATTAGGCAGTAATGGAGCTGATTTAGTTGTAATAATCATACATTATTGGGAGAGGGAGGGAGGGAGGCAGGGAGGCAGGAAGGGTTAAATACGCAAATAGGGAGGGAAGGTTTCACTCAGATTGGGGGGGGGGGTGTTAAATAGGACATTAGCATTGGTCCATTTGAGCGGTGGGAAAAATAAAGAAATGTCAGTGGCCGGACTGCCTGTCAGTGTCCTTGAAAAAAGAGAGCACTTTCAGCAGCTGGCAGAGAAATTTTTCCAAGCATGTTTTACCAGTCGCACAATAAAGAGCTGAAGTCACTTTTGGAGACCTGCTTCTTCATTCACCCTCAACTTAACAGGAAGGAAGAAAGGAAGGAAAGAAGGAAGGAATCAATCCTTCAATTCCTAGGCTTGATCCATCATATTTTCACTTGCCTTGGTATGACTGCTTTTCTATTAATTGTGATCAACTGCAGCGTCTAGCTGCAGAACTATAGAACTATATTTAATTTATTTATTTGGTTGGTTGGTTCCTGGACCGTGGGGGGCGATCTGACGGCGCTTTTTATGCCCGCGGTGACCCATTTTGTCGCTTGTGTCTTGCCCCGCAGTTCTTGCTCGAGATTCCAGCTGATTTTCTTCCAAGCAGCGGCCGCAGCCGCGAACAACAGGGAACCTCCTGCTCCAGCCTCCCCCGCCCTACTACATTAAGATCCCCGTGCTTCCCATTCCTGCTGGAAGCATGCAGGCCACGTGAGCGAGCAGGTGCGCAAGACCCCCCGGGAGCCGGGAGGTGCGAAACTGAGCCCAGCTGTCCTCACTCCCCCCAGGCTACGGCTGGGAGTGTCTGAGACGCCGCTGGGAGAATGTCCCCTTCTGATTGCCGGGACAGCAAATATCAAGGCAAAACGCAACTGCTGGAATCGGTGCGCCTGCAACTTAATGCTGTCCGAGAAGCTTGCACTACCGGGAGTAGCAGAAGCAGCAGCAGCGGGCCCCACCGCCACCACCAGTGTCCAGTGTCCTCCTCAGGAGCCTCAAGTTGCGGCCATTTGCGCATCTCTCCCGAACTTCTCTCGGGAGGTGAAATGGCAGGCACCCCGCTGGCAGAGACTCGAGGTGAAAGGCGAGTGAAGGGCGCAGTGACAGGAGAGCCTGCCATCCCAGAAGCCAGCTCTTGAGGAAGGAGGCAGAGATGAGGCCTGGGGCTCGCTTCCCTGCCAGGCAATGGGTTTTTTTTTTCTTGCACGCCTTTGGAGAAAGAAAGGTGTGCGAGAAAGCCCCCCCCCCCACTGCTTCTCAGAGGCGGGGTGATTGGTGAGCCAGCCAATCAGTGAGCAGTTGGTGGAGAATAGTGTGGACCGGCGGGGCGAGTGAGGGAGAGGCAACCGGACGGGCGGGGGGAGCGAGCGAGCGGCAACCAGACGGGCGGAGCGAGCGAGGAGGGGCAGGTGGGAGGGAGCATTCCGGTACTGTGCCACCAGACAAACGGGTTCCAAAAGGTACCCTAAATTTCACGGATGGGTTCTAGCGTACCAGTGCGAACTGGCTGAAACCCACCCCTGGCACAGAACATCCATGCTGATGTCTGGATGGGTGGGCGGACCCTCCCGCTGCTGCTACCGGTTCAGCCAAACCAGGGCGAACTGGCAGAATACCATCTCTGATTCAGTCCTTATTCACTTTCTGGTTGGATTACTACAATCTGCTCTACACGAGGCTGCCCTTGAAGACCATCCAGAAGTTACAATAGATGTAGCATGTGGTAGCATGCACAATGCTGGACATCTCTTAGTTTGCTATATTGTTGCAAGATGAACTGCACTGGCTTCTTTCCAGGTGCAATTCAACCTTTAGGGGATAAAGCCAGATTATTTATGGGACTGTCTCTCTCTGTGGCTATCTGCCCATCCCACTAGTCAGATATGGTCTAAGATGGGCAGTCATACAAATCTTTTAAATAAATAAATAACTTCACTGAATTTGCTAAAGTATTTGTCTCCAGCTGAAGTTAACTGTGAATAATAGAAAGAGAAAGAAATCTCAGCTTGAGGGACTTACTTTAAGATTTGCTTTTGCTTGTTGACAAAATAATGCAATTCCTTGATTTCATTTTCTTTGCAGCTTAGAATATTTTCCTGCTTCTGAATGAGGGTTTCAATTTCTACAATGGGAAGTTGGGAGTCATTTAAGTTTTCCTCTTCCTAAGTCTCAAAATGTATAGCACAATCCATTTATGAGTTTCAATGAGCAGATCTGTTTCCCCTCTTAATGGTCAACATGTCCTTAGAATCCTAACCTTACATAGCAAATTTTAAGAGTTATGTACCTCAACAAATAAAGCAGAGTGATCCTATTGCAAGATAGATATTATTTGAAAGCATGCATTTAGAAGTGTTTCACTAAAAAAAAAGGGCCTTTCAAACATTTCAAATTTCTATTGAACTTACCTGTACATTTCTTTATAAGTTTGTCTTTCTGAAGTGATTGTTTTAGCACTTTATTGTTTACTTGAGAAAGTCTACAAGACAAGTAACAAAGAATCGGTTTTATTACATATTTGATCTAGCAGAATTATTAACGGTAGAGGAAATAGGGACTCCAAGCATTTTTGGTTATATTTTGGGTAACATGAATCGTAATACATGTCACTTAGAATTTACCAGATTCATGTCTGAAACTATTGAATTGTCTGACTTGCAGATCAATGTGAGTTACAGATAGGCGTCTCAATTACAACTGTAATTGAGACTGGAATTATAGTCGTAGGTCATGCTGGTTGTTAAGTCGGTCATCATGTAAATTATTGACCCAATATTTGTTTGTTTGTTCAATTTCAATGGCTGTCCATCTCAGTCAATGACTCTGGGTGGCTTACAATTGAAAAAAAATAAATTATCCAAAAATATGAAAAACATTTCAAAACAATAAAATAGTAAGACCAATAAAACACTAAAACTTACAAATTAAATACATATAGGACCAAGATACTTGACCACTTAGCAATATAGCAGGAAATGGGGGCCTTTGATATATTCAGCTCCCCAGCCTCAGGAACATAGCCAGGATTTTGGGCCTTACTAAAGGCTAACAGGGTTGGAGCCACACTCATCTCTGAAGAGAGGATGTTCCTTAGAGCTGGGGTCAGTGAGGAATAGCTCGTCATCTGATCCCCATCCAGTGGGCATTCTTTGGCTGAAACGATCTGCAGCATGCCTATCCTACTTGACCTGGTTGGATGGATAGCAGCTCTTGAAAAAAGGCAATCCCTCAGGTAACATAGTCCCAAGGCATGTAGGCCTTTAAAGATAACCACCAGCACCTTGAATTGTACCTGGAAATACATCAGCAGCCAGTGAACACAGGAGTGGTGCTACATGTGCTATATATCTGTCACTATTTACTACCTGCATGGTCGCGTTCTGTACCAGTTGGAGTTTCTAAATGGTCTTCAGGGGCAACCCCATGTAGAGCATGTTACAATAATCTAACGTGGAAGTTATAAGGGCGGGAGTTATTGTGAGCAGCGCCTCTCTTGGTCCTCTTGGTCCTGGACTCCCTTTAAACTTCTGCAATTTATTTTATATATGCAATATGTATTTTATATGTACAATATAATATTGCACTGATTCAAATTAGGGGTGGGTTCCTACCCGGTGCACAACCGGTTCACTTCACCTGCGCTTCACTGCGCAAGCGTGCGCAGTTTAGCAAAAATTGGGACTTCCGCATTGCAAACCAGAAAAGGAACAAGGATACCAGCTGAGGAGTGGCAATTCAATCTGATGCCACTGATCAGCTGAGCTTCGGAAACAGAAATAAAGGTCAGTAGAACCCAGGGGCAGGCGGGCTACCCACTTTCACGGATACAGAGAACCGGTTCGCTCTCGTCTTGCAGTCAGCACTAACAGTTCGCCCGAACCAGTCCGAACCGGTAGGAACCCACCACTGATTCAAATTCACATGGTTTTTTTTTGTAGCATTCAATATCATTGTATATAGTTGTAATGAATTAATTTTTCTAATATGTGGCTCCGAATGTGGGCATTGCCCAATGGCAGTATCCAGAAAGAGATTGGCAACCGGTCTGGCTTAATAAAATCTTTTTCAAAGCGGTCAATAGTGACTATTCATTACTGTGCAATTAGTATTATTATTCACAGAACTATTATTTAAGATACCATTTATTAAATTATTTTCATACAATAAATATATGGGGTGGGCAGTCAATAAACAATCTGATACATCATGGAAAGGTTGGTGAATTGAAGAGTTTGGGATTCCTAGTCTAATCTCAATATTAGCCAACAACATTCCACTTTCCAGAACTTCGTTGTAAGTTTTAAATCTGCTGGTAATATTTCAATAAATAAATAATATATCATTTAATGCAACTAACTATGCTTAATTTTATTGAAACCAGTGACTGAAGTGCCGCTAACTTTGCATATCTTTGGCTTTTGTTTTTCCCAGCATTTAGATGATCATAGATGCCGCCAGAAGAATTAGAAGGTGAGAGAAAGGTAAGGGGTTGGCTCCTCTAAGATAGACTATGTGATGACTAATTTAAGGAGAGTGAAATAATTTACCCCAGACAAACTATAAAACCACTTCTATTCATCGGGTTTCCCCCACCAAGTTACAAGCTTACGCCTTGTCAAATGCTTGTTTCTCCCACTCAAGTTGTTTCGACAAAATATCAATCTCTCCTAGGGCAAACTGTAGGCGTTCAGATGTTATAGCTAAGGTATTCTTTGTCTCTGCGTGTTCTTTCTCTTCTTTCTGCAAATTAAAGTACAACTGAAGAATGTGTGTTATAGACTAAATGTTAGCCAGCATATATCATGTTTGTTCTCACCAACTTTCAAGAATTAAGGTAACTCTGAAACCATTATAATCTTACAGTGTAATTCTTACTATTGGGAACAGTATGTGTGTATATGTTACGGTGAAAGACCGAAATCTGGTGAATGTCGACATTCACCGGTGAAAGACCGAATATTTCATTACATTGTTTTACATTCGGACCTTCACCGGTGAATGTCAACATTCACATAGTCGCTTGGTGTATGTCCGAAAATACCCTTATCCTCTCGACATCCTTACCCTAATCCCCTTACCCTAATACCTCGGCTCCTCGCTTCCTTTTAAGCGTCTTCTATTCGCGGAGTTTTTTTTTAATGTCGACATTCACATAGTCGCTTGGTTAGAACGAGTAGTTTCCAGGACCGCGAATTTATTTATTTGTGGAACACTTCCTTTTGCAATGACAGCGCAATTTCTTGAACGGAAATCTCATTCATGGGAAGTAACTTTTCTTTTCTTTTCTTTTCATTGCAAAAGGAAGTGTTTCACAAATAAATAAATTCGCGGTCCTGGAAACTACTCGTTCTAACCGCGCAGGATCGCAGGTTTAAAAAAAAAAACTCCGCGAATAGAAGACGCTTAAAAGGAAGCGAGGAGCCAAGGTATTAGGGTAAGGGGATTAGGATAAGGGTGTCGAGAGGATAAGGGTATTTTCGGACATACACCAAGCGACTATGTGAATGTCGACATAAAAAAAAAAAACTCCGCGAATAGAAGACGCTTAAAAGGAAGCGAGGAGCCAAGGTATTAGGGTAAGGGGATTAGGGTAAGGGTGTCGAGAGGATAAGGGTATTTTCGGACATACACCAAGCGACTATGTGAATGTCGACATTCACCGGTGAAGGTCCGAATGTAAAACAATGTAATGAAATATTCGGTCTTTCACCGGTGAATGTCGACATTCACCAGATTTCGGTCTTTCACCGTAACATATATATATATATATATATATATATGTGTGTGTGTGTGTGTGTGTGTGTGTGTGTGTGTGTGTGTGTGTGTTGTATTTGTACTGATAAATAAAGGGAGACTAGTATATATACATGTATACATGTATGTATGTATGTATGTATGTATGTATGTATGTATGTATGTATATTGTGTCACAACTCCTGGTATGCCCAAATATGGGAGGGAACACACTGCTTCCCTTTTCTGTCTTTCGGCTCACTCTAGGAGACCTTCCAGGCAGAAAACCATATTTTTAATGTTGCCTTTGTTACATTTGTGTTGTATTTGTGCTGATAAATAAATAAAGGGAGACTAGTATAGATCTATTTCAAGTTATTTAGCTCTCATCAGCTAGCCATACCCTTACTGGGATTTGGGCATACCAGGGGTTGTGACACAATACATACCTATTTCCCTGGCTTAGCTGATAAAGGAGGAGAGCCTGTGGCTTAGTGGCTAATATATCTGCCTAATATGTAATACAGCCCAGGTTCAAATCCCAGTAAGGGTATGGCTAGCTGATGAGAGCTACAGTAAATAGCTTGAAATAGATCTATACTAATCTCCCTTTATTTATTTATCAGCACAAATACAACACACACACACACACACACACACCCCTCTTTCAGATATCAGAGAATTTTTTTCTTATCTCTGCCTTATATTTACACAAGAGAAGAAATATCACAGATTAGTAACTGGAAGCTTACACACCTCAAGTTTCTTCACAATAGCGTCATATTCCTCCTTATTTACTGAGTTCTCTTTCTGTATGTTTATCTATAAAAAAGTTACATTTTGTAAATTATTGTTTGTATATAAGAATCTTATCATTTAGATCAGATCTCAACTATATGCAGTTAGATGTTGAGCTGGGTATACTTAAGCACATCTAAATATAAAGGCAAACCGTTTATTTCAAAAATCGTTATTATCTATTTTAAATTACTACATGATTAGGAATCTGTTACTCCAGTGAGTTAACTGTCCATGGAAGTGCATGACGTGGGATGTCCCTCTCTCAGTTGTCCTCATGGCCTTTTAATTCTGATAGCCTGTGTAAAGGAAGCGGTCACATCCTTTTTAAATTTTATTTTCATTTAGCATGCACAAAACACAAAACATCTGCAATAGCCCAGATGGGATGAGAACATCTTCAGATAGTCAAGAAATCCTTCGTTTCCCCTGTACATCTTTTTTTTCATCCAGCATGTACTCACAGGAGAAAACTGAAAGCAACAACAGAGTGCCTTGAGAATCCCCATTTTCATCAGGCCTACCATGTTCTCTTCAGGTGTGCAAAGGAAAATTAACCTACACATCCATCAGCTGTTTGCACAACACAGACAACTAGATGAGAGGATTAGTTTTCTGACCACACTCTTCAGCATAGTTGTAGGTTAGTTGTCCTCACTGTTAGGAAGTTTCTCCTCAATTCCAGGTTGTGTCTCTCCTTGATTAGTTTCCATCCATTGTTTCTTGTCCTGCTCTCTGGGTGCTTTGGAAAATAAATTGACCCCCTCTTCTTTGTGGCAGCCTCTCAAATACTGGGATACTATCAAAAGCCACCCAGAGAACAAGGATGGATGCATTATCCCCATCCTGCTCCCACCAGAGATCATTGACAAGCGTAACCAGTGCAGCCAATTGACTGAAACAGTGGGACAGTTTGAGATGATGCTGTTCTCTCAGCAAAAAAAATAAAAAAAAATAAAGATTTGTTTATAGTACTACTGTGCCAGGTAAGCTACAGGGCCTCCCGCTCCTTTCTTGGCAAGACCAAACCGCGACTTCCAGCTGCTGCTTGGGCAATATTTTCAAGCCTGCAGGACTAAAAGTCGCAAACTTCTGCATTCAGCTTTTCTCACAATCCAAAGCATTTGGAAGCGCCAGCGATTGAGGGAAGCTGCCCAACAAGACCAGCTCTCCGCAACCCACCCCCCATCTCCCCCGCCCACTCCAGCCCAACCTTTAGTCTCAGTTTATCCAGTAAAGCCTCCTGGATCTCGATGAAATCTCTCAACTGTTGGACCGCCGCTGACGACGCCATGGAGAGCCGGCTTCTTCCTCCTCCGGCCAATCCAAGCTCGGATCCAGCTGTCAAATAAAATAAAATACATAAAAAATAACCGGGAGAGGCGCGACTCCTCGTTTTGAATACACTCGCGAGGGAGCCGCTATTGGCTGAAGGCACGAAGCTCCTCCTCCCCGTTCGAAAATGGAACTCTTCTCTATCCTAAAGGGAGGGGCCGAGTTTGAGCAAAGTGCACTGCACCGCTTTGTTTAAGTTACCACAGAAAAGCTATCCCGTTTTTTTTTCAGGAGGCACAACTAGACTTCCATCATTAACAAAAGTCTCTGTTGTAAAATCATATCAGCAAGAGACATTTGGCTTCCCATTATTAAACGAGACAAAACAGGTGCAGAATAGAAACAGGCACACTGGTATACAGATAAACCCACAGAACAGCTGCTAGTTTTAAAATTGGGGTTCCAGGTTAAATAATTTACTCTATATGCAGCTCTTTTCTGTGCCTGCTTATTTAGAAGCAATGTGAACTGAGGGCTCCAGAGTCAGACTCCCTGTTTATTTTACATTTATTGCAAAGGAGGCAACTGGACTTTCCTGTTTTTCTTTGAAGACATTTTGCTTTTCATCCAAGAAGCTTCTTCAGCTCTGACAAATAGTGTTTATATTCCTTGCAGACAGCGGGTGATCTGCATCCTTTCTAGAGGGTCGTTGAAGCATTTGGAGGTTTATCTGTATTTATTTGATTTATTTGATTTTGTCAAGCGTGTGTAAGATAATAGATATAAGTATACACAAGATTATGAATAAATTGTATAGGTAAAAAGTCTGTAGAGATTCTCAGTCATCCAGGTCATGGTTGCTCTGAAGGTGCTTTTTCAGGAGGCAACTGTTTTTTTCCTTTTGAAGACGTTTCGCTTCTCACCCAAGAAGCTTCTTCAGCTCTGACAGGATAGTGGGGAATGGAAGGCTAGGAAAGCTAATACACAGCAATTGCCCCAGCTATTTGTGTTTAGTCAAGAGCAGTCTGCTTGGCGGCTGGAGGACGGCCCTGTAGGCCTAAGTCTTCCTAACGAATCAAGGGCTTGGGTTTGCACAACATGCTGCAGCCTTGATGCTACCGGTACCTCTGGATTTGGAAGGCAAAAAAAAAGAAAAAAAGAAAGACAAATTGGCCTCCCACTCATTTTCTTTCTGGCTCCTGAGATGCTCACATAGTATCACTTCCCTTGCTTGGCCCACCTGCTACCAAGCACATCTTTGGCCTTTTCTCTCACGCTTCCCACGTTACCATTTGCAGCCTGTTGCTGGCATGAAGTGCAAGTTGGTCATCAAGAAGCACTGCAAAGACTTCTGTTGGGTTTATGGAGATTCTCAGTCATCCAGGTCATGGTTGTCCCCAAAAGTGCTTTTTTCCCCAAGAAGCAGCTGTGCTTTCTTCTTTCTCTTTGAAGACGTTTCGCTTCTCCCCTCAGTAACACTGGACCTTTGGGTCAAAGTCCGGTTGTTTCTTTCCTTGCTGGGCAACCTGTGCAGGTAGTCCTCGACTTACAACAGTTCGCTTAGTGACCATTCAAAGTTACAACTGCACTGAAAAAAAAGTGACTTGGGGCCATTTTTCACACTTATGACCACAGTAGCATTACCCATGGTCACATGATTAACGTTCGGATGCTTGACAACTGATTCACATTTACAATGGTTGCACTGTCCCAGGGTTATGTGATCAGCTTTTGTGACCTTCTGACAAGCAAAGTCAAATGGGGAAACCAGATTCACTTAACAACCATGCTACTAATTTAACAACTGCAGCAATTCAGTTCACAAATGGGGCAAGAAAAGTTGTAAAATGAGACAAACTCACTTAACAAATGTTTCCCTTAGCAACATAAATTTTGGGCTCACGTGATCCTGGGACAGGGCAACCATCATAAATACCAGTCAGTTGCCAGGCCTCTGAATTTTGATCACATTCTAAGTGTGAAAAACGGTCCTAAGCAGGGGTGAAATCCTCCCGGTTTGGCCCGGTTTGGCCAAACCGGTAGGGACGATTGTCCTTGGTTTTGAGAACCGGTAGTAAAAAAAAAAGCTTCTGAGGATTGTGCGGCTCAACTTTGAGCCACACAATCGTTGGAAACTTTTTTCCAGCTTTTTAAAGCATTTTTTTCCTGCCAGTTCGGGCCAATAGGCAGGAAAAAAATACTTTAAAAAGCGAAGAGCTTCCGACGATCGTGCAGATTAGCTGTGAGTCATGCGATCGTCGGAAGCTCCCCCACCCCAGCTTTTTAAAGCATTTTTTCCCTGTCTATTCACCTGAACCTGCAAGAAAAAATGCTTTAAAAAGTGAAAAAAGTTGGCCATGCCCACCAGTCACAAGACACCCCCCCCCAACCAAGCCACGGCCACAGAAAAATAATAATTTCACCACTGGTCCTAAGTCCCTTTTTTTCAGTGCCATTGTAACTTCCGTCATTAAACAAACCATTGTAAGTGAAGGATTATCTGTAGTCCTGTTGTGGCAGTTGTATTCGTACAATAGGGTGGTCAACGTCACGTCCATCCCTATGAAGATGAGGGTGCTGGCCACAGCTGCCCAGGCACGCATCTTAAACGGGTTCCAGAATGAGGTAGAGAGGTAGGAATCGTAAAAACAGAATCGAAGGGAGAGACTCAAAGCTCCTAGATCAGGGTTAACGCCAACATCGTGCCTCAGTTTTTCCTGCAGACGGAGCGCAAGATGCACTAATCTCCTTTGCTCGCCCTGCTGAGCCGGTTCCACCCCCGGACAAGGTCAGGAGGGGGATGGGGCTCCGCAGGGCTCCACCTCCCAGAGGACTACCTGTATTTTCTTTCTCTGGCTTTACCTTCTCATTCTGCAAAATTCTTTATCAACCTCAACCTGGGTCTGCATGAGGAAGTGTGGTTTCATTATACAGTGCCAGAACTATTCCACTGAAACACAACTGTAAAATAGCCACACTGTTATTGAGTTGCCTAGTTTGGGGCAAACTGAATTATCTTTTGGATTCAGAATAAACGCTTTATTTTGGCTTCTAATAGTATCTGCTTGATGGCAATGTTTTGCCCTGTTAGAGATAGCCAATGTTTTTGATCTTTTTTTTTCTGGATTTCACCTTATGTCTCTTTAGAGATGTTTTATTCCTCAAACCAGCATTTGTAAGGATTTTATTGCAGCAGTCCAGCCCCCCTCCCCCCCAAGTACCACAAATCAGTTTTGATATTTATATCTTTTATTTCATTTTTTAAAATTTTCATACAATACAGTCACTAGGTGTTTTTTAAAGCAGTACATTTAATGATTTGTGTATAAAACACACACACCATAAACACACAAGGTTTTGTTTCTCAATCCAAGGGTGAAATCTTCAACAGCAGATGCACTGAAATTACCCCAGAATGTGGTCAAATTAATGGAGAACTGTTTACTTCAAATTCACAAATTGCTCCGACGAAGTGTTTTTCTCTAAACAAGGAAAGCATCTTATTTTAATATTAATCCTCTGAAATGTTACACATCTAAATATTGTCTAAAAAAATGAACTATACAGTAATGATTCAATGCTATCATGTAATCACCATTTCGCCAATATATATATGTACATTCAGAGAAATAAATATCACCAATAACTTAAACATTTAAATAAATATATAAATAAATTTTTAAAAAAGTGGTGCTTGATGTGAAAATAAACGAGATTTTTTTCAGAACTCATGCACATCTGAAGAACATTTAAAAAGAAACTATTTCACAAAGGCTGAACCATACCTTTAAGTTTATGCGAAAATCTGCTATAGATCTACCTATTGCCAAATGGGCATATGACAAAATACAGAGTTAATTTTGTCTATCAAAATTCAGGAGCTTGGTTTTCCTGCAATTTGCAATACAAACATTTGTAAAACATGGTTGATGAAGACTTTCAAAACAAATTTTAATATCAGATACCATCTTTGAGAACCGTTTAGCCCTGAAAGGTGTCTTAAGAATATTTCTATGTATAATCCTGCACCTTTTCAGCAAGGATGCAACACTGGGATGTGTGTGTGGGGGTGTGTGTGAAGTGAACTGTGAGAGGGACACTAAAGATAAACCATGGATCCCAAAGTGATAGACCAAACCCTTTAAGCATACCTATTAATTGCCTTTGACGAAAGTACAGAATTTCATAAAACTCAGTTATACATTCAACATGTTACAATGTAGCACAGGATTAGGCCACATTTATCTCTTCATTTAAATCAAAATCTTTAATGACACAATCACCTGATATAATGCTATTTTTTTCAAAGCTATCACATTTCACAGGATTACAGGTAGTCCTCATCTTACAACAGTTCGTTTAGTGACCGTTCAAAGTTACAACGGCACTGACAAAAGTGACCGTTGCAGCATTCCCAATTTAGGTTGCATCAAATTTTTCAACTTTTAATTTCCAAACATTAGGGGTGCTCAAAAGTTGTACTATGCTTTGGGCATTGTAGAGATATTTTGGTTACTTTAATATAATTTAGATGTGCTTGGTAAGCAACATACATAAATATCATAACCTTTTAACATTTTGTTTGTTTCACACAATCAAGATTTGAATGCTTGGCAACTGCCTTCTCCAGATGTTGACTGGCTTCTTCCACTGTCACACATACGCTCCTTTTTCATTCTCATACAGTCATTACAGCCACAGCAATCAAGCGTCATGTGATCCCCTTTTGCGACCTTCTGACAAGCGAAGTTAATGAGGAAGCCAGATTCACTTAACAACCATGTTATTAACAACTGCAGTGATTCACTTAACAAATGTGGCAAGAAAAGTCATAAAAGGGGGCAAAACTCACTTAACAAATTTCTCACTTAGCAGCATAAAGTTTGGGCTTAATTGTGGTCGTAAGTCGAGAATTATCTGTATTGTACATTTTCTTTTGGTTGTGAATTATTTACGACCCTGTGTTCAGAAGTTTTACAAGAAGAATGAGAAGCAAACCCTACAGCTGATGTGCTATCACAGCCCAACGGATAAGGCTACCCATTAATATTTGTAGAATAAAGTTATGCCAATATAATAAAGTTACGTCTAGAACTTTCCTCTAGGCCAAAAGTTGGAACCTAGCTCACATTCTGATATCCGTGAAGCAACCTGATTTGACTTCTCTCAGAGTATGTTTTTATTCCATGCTCTAGAGACCTAAGGCTGCTTTCTTCCTTTGTGTACAAGTCTCATCTGGCAACCGGAATATCAATCCATCCTCATCTACTGGCCAGATAAAGAGTTAATGTTCCAGTTCCTGCTTTGTCTTCTCTCCTCATTTTTTCATATTGTTTTTAGATGACAAATCTTTAGGCAGCACTTTAGCTTTTCCAAGTGCTTTATGTATTGCAACATAACACAGTATATATCCTTAAGACACTGGTCTGCAAAGTTCTCTTGAAACTGAATTGCATGTTTTGTACAGCATATATGTCTGTGCATGTATCTATACATACATACATAAATGAAAGACTAATGCCATCTTTTTCTCTTCTAACTATGCCTTGCAAGGTAAAAGTTGAGAAACCATAGGCTCAGTAAGCATGATGGCTATGATCCTGTAAAGCACCCAGTTGGCACTTAAACAGTGGCAAAGTATCATCATGAAGACTATAACAAAATGAAGGTAAATGAAGAATCACTAACACTGAAATAACTACTGGACTGTGAAACGAAATGCACTGTATACACTACAGCAATTGCTGCCTCTATGTCTCAGTCCATATACAGTTTCCATGAACATAATGATTCCGTGTGTGGTTTGTATGGGATGCTTTTCTCTCTCTACGCCTTTCCTCTTCATTATAAAAGAGAGTCTAATTCCTGCCAACAGAACGGACAGTATTGTTCTCTCATGCCTCAGCCAATTGGCGACTCCTTTGAATCCCTATGAGGTTGGAGAGCTTTTCACAGTTGTCAAGTTTTATGGATTCGGCTTTCTGTTTCAGTCGCTCATCTCGGTATAGCTTGGCCAAATTAGATAACTCTGATTCTGAAAGATGAAATGTATATTTCAGTCATGCTTTCACAGGAAAAAATATTTCACTTTTTATATTCATTTCAAAGCTTGACTTACGTTGGCTTGGTCAAAATGAAAAGCTTACAACCAGAAATATGTATAATATAATTCTTAGATACAATGGCAGAACAGCATCCATTAGTGCTGTAAAAAGTGGTTAGAGAAATCTTTTGACACAGCTAGGGTATCAGAACCATAAACAACTTGGTTTAGATAAATCCTTAACATCAAATACATAGATTTCATGTGATCAGTAGGCAATGGCAGAGTGAAATATCTGTATTTTTACTATATATCATTTAGTTTTCTTGGCAGCTGAGCTGGTTGTAGTGGATTATTTGTCTGTTTTAACCTAAATTTGAAAATAATGCAGGATGCTTGGGAAAAGAACAAAACTTACTTTGTTGTTTTTCTTTCCTGCAACTAGTTTGGACATAATCAATATAATCTTTCTCAATATGCTTTTCAAGGTCTTCAAGTTCTTCTCCATGATAATTATTTTCAAAGTTCTTATCCACGTAATAAGGCACCTGCAGGTTTTGTGTTTCTCTAACAACAGTGTGCCCTAGAGACCTGTGGTAGGAAATAAGAAGGAAATAAATTAATGCCTTCATTGCAAACCAGAAGTATCCTTTTCCCCCCAATTAATATTTTGATTTTAAATTTTCTACTCTCTGAAAGCGAGCAAGGGGAATCATTGACATGCCTTACGCAAAGGGTGGCTGATTATGACCAGACCTGACATCCTGTCTTCCAAGTAGTTCCAGCTATAAAACACCCGTTTCTGGTTTATTTTAAAACAGCTGTGTCCTGCAAAGTGATCAGGAGCTCTATATCAAGCATCAAGTAGCCAGAAAGAAAAATAATCAACTCCTTAAAACAAACTGTGAGTTCCATCTCAAAACATCTTTTTGACCAAAAGCTATTCTACTGTATTTACATCATGAGAATTGAAGATAAAGCAGGAGTGGTTGACCTGTAGATCCAACACCTCAGTGAAGAGGGAAGCTTTGACAGTTACCACAATAAAATGTATTTCTTTGTTCTAATCCATTTATATAATCCTATAAAGTTCAGAATCCTCCCCATATATCATGATTTACACATAAAGGCATTGGAATACTACCCACAAGAATTACAGATTATTCAGTAATTAAATATCCTAAGGTTTGTTTGTTTTTTTTACTTCATATCTCATTTCTGAAAGGCATAGGCGCACAATCTGGAACATGAAAACAAAATATGATAAGATACAACACTGCTTTTGGAAGTGTACTGATGTAATTTAGCATGATAAATCTCTGCTATCTATTTCATTTGTAATAACTTTCTTTTAAAAATTGTCTATCCTGGCTTCGTGCCTAATTCAGAAGGGCATACAATACTTTAAAATCCTATCATTGTAAAAATTACTTCTAAAAACATATACCAAGAAACAGATTCTGCAACATTGGGGCAACTGCTTAGAAGATTCGAAAACTTTTCTTCATTAATTCTACCTCTGTTCTAAATAAGATATAGGTAGTCCTTGATTTATGACCATTTGCTTAGCAACCATTCAAAGTTCCAAAAGACCTTCCTAAGACTACTTACAACCTGGATTCAAAATTCTGATAGCCATCTCACACATACACACAGTCACAGAATTGCATTTTGGGCGCTCAGCAACTGACCCGCATTTACACCTGTTTGCAGCATATGCTCCAGTCACATGACTGCAATTTTACAACATTGGCCAGAAACAATGTTTAGTTCCAGGTTTCTGGCAAAAAAATGTCCATTACAGACAACGGATTGGCTTACTGACTGTTGCATTCAGTTAATGACCACTGTAAAAAGATCCTAAAATTGGGCACAGTTATCTGGTGATCCATTTAACAATTGGCATGATTTACAACTGTAATTTCAGTCTGAATTATGGTGATAAATCGAGGACCGTCTGTACAGGGAAGGAAGAATGCAGGATTATATGGAAGGAAGCATTTCTACAGGTGTCCTGGACCTGTGTCTTTAAAAAGATGTTAATATCACAGACAGTAAATATCTGAATTCCAGCCTCTGTTTAGTGCTCTTTTTATTTGCTTTAAATGTAGCCTATAGCCGCTAACCACATTTCATATGCAATGAAGCAATCTTCCACAAACCAAGGTTCTTGTGATATATCGAGATTACAACTCTCAAAATCCCTAAATTGCCATGTACAGCATCTTTAATACTCTTTTTTTTAAAAAAAAAAATTCTATTTCAAGTGGCAATTTACAAAGTAAGACTGGCATTTTTTTCTGATTAGTTTTTGTTCCAAATTGCCTGGTACAAAACAATTTAACCATTTTCTATCCATTCTTTGGCCTCGAAATATTTAATCTGAAAATGGTTTTCTGTGAAGACATTGTGCATCTTAATGTAATGTATTCAGATAATAAAAGGGAAAAAACCCCGGAAATGCTCACGTTTTTAATGAAAACAATATTGTTTTCTATAGAGCAATAAGTCAAAGTAGTTTATAGGTTTAATGTGCCATCCTTCAAATAATTTGCAGCCCGGAAATTAAGTTCCCTTTTCAAAAAAAAAATTCAGTTGGAATGTATAGCTATGGGTATGACTTTTCCAAGATAAAAAGCTTTTCAAATTAACTGCTATTTATATATATAATGAACTAGAGGCCTCTTTGAGCACCAAGATTAAACCTGCAGTTGGAAAGTTAGTGTCAAGAAGTAGCCTCTATTCTCCCAGGAGCACAAAGAAACAGATCTAGACTTACGATTTAAAGAAGAGGCTGTAGGGTGGATTAGTAGCCATCAGCTGAGTTACTATTGAAACAGCTATTATAATAAAGACTGGCAGTAACTGGATAAATGCTGAGTAGGTATTCTGGAAATGAAAACTATGGTTAGTAAAGCATGTAAGAAATATATGGCGGAAATGGAAACCACAATGGTAACATAATCATCCCAGATAAGGAGCTATGTTTTAATTTAGAACAAAAGCATAGGAAAAAATGTAACATAAAAATAATATTTAATCTTATGCCAAAATCTCTTGTGGTTTTCCATTTTAAAAGGCTTGTTTTTTTTGTGGATGCAATTTGATGGCACCTTGAGGTGGTGGTGGTGGTGGTGGTGGAGTTGTCAGTCTGGATGTTTAGGTTTTTGACAATGATAAATAGAAAAAAAGAAATAGTATCTACAGAGTCATTAAGAGTTGGGCAGCATACAAATTTTATTGTGGCTGGTCGCACAGTCAGCCAGATGTTTAAACAGGATTCGGCATTTCTGTCCGCCTGTTGACTCCTTCCCAAGGAGCTAGGATAGGTTATTTAATAATATTAAATATCAACTTGTTCCAAGTAAAGCTGCCTTTTGCAATTTTTGAAAAGAGGTTTGAAGTGGATTTGGTGCTAGGCTTATAATTAGTTCCTGTTCTAGCTTCTATTTTCTTTAGAAGAAAGAATAAAAACTGGAGATCTGGGTAGCAGAACCATTGAGAACAGTGGTTCTCAACCTTCCCAATGCCGCGACCCTTTAATACAGTTCCTCATGTTGTGGTGTCCCTCAACCATAAAATTGGTGTCTCGGTTCCTAAGACCATCGAAAATATGTGTTTTCCGATGGTCTTAGGCGACCCCTGTGAAAGGATCGTTCGACCCCCAAAGGGGTCCCGACCCACAGGTTGAGAACCACTGATTTAGAGTTTAGTCTGACTAATTAAATAAGAAATTCAAATTCAACGGAAGGTGTATTGTCACTGCATGACAGAGTTGGTCAATGTGCTATGCAAAGGACAGCTTGTTACCTAGTCAGAATATAACAAAGGAGAAGTTAGAAACTACAGTAAATATGGCCCATCTATAACAAAACAGCGAAGATTTTGTTAATCAGCTCAGAGATTTAAATTACTTCTCATATTGTAAAAATAATTCAGCATATTTTGTCTTTTATAGTTAATTACTCATCAGTGATATACTCAGCATTAACTGTATAACTTTGATAACTCCTTCGTCCACGTACTGATTTTATATCTCTGAATCAATTGAAAAAAAAGTTCTCCAAAGGAAACATCATGCCATTCAGTGGAATTTGTAGCCACATTTATATAAAACAATAAGTCTGCAAATGCTTTCAAAATCTTTCTTAAAAAGGCAAGTTACAGTTAAGATCATTCTAAGATTTATAAGTATCACTTCACTTTAAAATAGTTCAAATATTTACTAATTAAAAAAAAAATCCCGTGCTTCCTTTTCTAGGGATAGGCAATAAATCAGCACTGTTTATCTATGATTATAATATCTTCCCTTCCCTATGTACCTGTGGTCTAATTTCTTCCTCCTGTTCATCCTGGGCCCATGTCCTTTCATGTCTGTTCCGCTGTGGATAACACGGGGGGTCCATTGAAGAATTGGAAAACATATGTATATTTCCTGTTAAAATAGCAATAGAACAAAGGTGCAATTTTATCCTGTATTGCTTGTGTCATAAGAAACTAAGATTTCATTTTATTTTAAAAAAGCTAACATGCCTTAAAAAAAATGCAATAGCTCTCAGTCCAGAAAATACTTCCTATGCTGTTTTCATTGCCCTGAATGGATTTTCAAGGGCTGCATGTTTTAGTAGTGGGGACTCTAATGAGCAGAATTCTACATGTGGAACTTGGGATCAAACATTCATCTGTAGTCCTTGCCTTAGTAAGGCAAAAAACTGAATAAAATGCTACTGAAGAATTGCATGATTCCCCCCCTCCCCCGTTTCTGGTAATATTACAAAGAGTTAAGATTATCACAACTGATGTGATAACATCTGCATACTGCCAAAATAGAAGTAAAGCAGTAAAACTAAATTGGTAACCTTCATATCATCTTATAGCTTACCTAGGTAGCGATTTTATCATAAATTAGATTTCTCAGAACTGCAGTACAAATCAATTTAATAACATTCCTATAAAGCAGAGCAGCCTTCTCAAACATATTTAAGCTGTTGAGAATCATTGACTGAAATGGGCAGCCATAAAAATTGAAAGAAAAAAATAAATGAATATGTATATGCCTGAAAATGCATCGATTACATTCCACAATTCTTTACTATTATTTAGGAAAAATGAAATTTTTAACTCAACAAAGTGTAAACCCAATAAATGTACTGTGGTATTCAGAGTAGGATAAGCCTAAAGAATTAGAGAAAAGCTATTTTAAGTTTCTACAGAACTATGTGTAATGACATGGTCTAGTTCAAATAGCATCATATCTTGTTGAGTAGTCATATATGCAGCACTTTTAAAGAAAACTAACTGATAACCCAGGGCTGTCCAGGTATTTATTTATAGGGGGAAAATGTCCTGACCAAACATAATTTCTAATGTTGGATTTTTACCCTTACCAGAGGGGGCTCCCTTGTGGAGTACGGCGAAGCTTGTTACCATTGCAACTCCACTGCGCTGAGCCATTTTATGGCAGTACAGTAGAAGCCATTTGAATGCAAAACAGGCTGTATCGTAACAGAACATACACCCTGAGAGGTGTTGGGATGTCTTACCCCCACAGTATTTGTCTCCAGAGAGTAAGTCATCTGTGTACCAAGTTTGGTTGAAATCGCTTGAGGCATTCCAGAATTATGCTGGAACACATACACACACATAGCCATTTAGATATATAGCTAGATAGCTAGATAGATGATAGATAGATAGATAGATAGATAGATAGATAGATAGATAGATAGATAGATAGATGATAGATAGATAGATAGATGATAGATCTAATTGGTTTCTGAAGTTATTTGGAAACTTCAAATAGTCATCAAAACCGTATCTGGAGCTTCATCATCAATTAAAGGCCCCATGAAGCAGGGGACAGAGTCTTGTACATATGACTGAACAGCACCTTTCATTGCACTTTAAAGCACAGCTTTTAAAAAAATGTACCTGTTGGGAAATTCCCTCCAAAAAACATATTAAATATTTCTTCTGGCGTTATATCTGCTTCAAATTCTCTGTAATAGTTATAGTGGTTGGGCACATTGGTATAAAAATTATCTTCCTTTTCTCCAAACTGATCATACTGTAATCTCTTTTCAGGGTTGCTCAAAACTGCAAAAGCTGTGCCTATTGCTGTAGAGTGGAAGAGAAAAATAAAGAAAACCAATCAAAAAAGAAACCCGGGTGAAATACATAACCATATTATAAAACTCCTACAAAACATCTTTTTGTCCCACATCCAACAGAAAAGTCTAATGTTTGTATTCTATTATTTGAATATTGGGAAACGGTCATGGTAGAAGAAATAACCTGGAAGAACAGGAGAAAGATAACCAGGTCAATGATTAGATAAAATAAATCTGAGTCTTGGGCAGAAATGTAATTTGAGACCCTCTCTAGTTTTCATGAAGATTGTACCTTAGCACGACATGAACTCCTCTATAAGCATGGCGTTCTGATATTATTTTGTATTCATTTCACATCCTTCCTGGTAGTAACTATTATTGTACTTAATACACATTCTCGTTGGAATGAGATCCCAATATAGTGCTTGCTTTACTGTTCTCTTAATTATGTATCGCCTGCCATTGTACCTTTAGTGTCCAATGGCAACACAAATATGGAATTTCAAATCATCATATGATCTAGATTCAGATTCAGATTAACTTGACAAGTTACATCAATCACTGATGTCAAATGCTTACAAAGAATTGTATGTGAGGAATATGCAAGTAGCAACTATTTCCTAAGAGGTGGCAATGTTAGAATCTTTCTTAGTGTTTCACTTAGAATAATTCAATACTACAATTGTATGTAGGAACATGTTCTAAAAATATCTTCGTGTTATCCAACACAACATTGGAAGATCTTCAAAGTTTGCTATGGTCCCTTTCAAGCTGTTTCACCTACCTTTGAAGGCATCTGTTGCTCCTGGAGCACAATTCTTATCAGGATGAAATTTAAGGGCAAGTTTTCGGTAAGTTTTCTTTAGCTCTTCATCTTTCACATTTCTTCCTACGCCTAGAATTTCATAGTAATTCTTGCTCTCCTTTATTCTATAAAATAAGCACAATTACTTAATTTTGTAACTTTTCCCCAAACACAACTTACAGATTCTTATTAATACTGAAGAATACTTTCCAATCCAGTAACATTCTTTTCTAATTTGTTACACTGATAGAAAGGGATTCAGCTGCTCTTGGGCATCAAGTGCAATCCAAGTTAAATTTACATAATGAAACCTGTGTTGCACTATTGTGATGCCAGTTCCAGTGCTTTTGTACATGTGTTGTCACACATGTAAGGAGCAGAGCTTGGGCCACAACACTGCTTTCATAATTCTGACAAAAGCCTCTGATCCTATACATGTTTGAGCGAGAACACTTGTCCTATGCTTCCTGGATCGTGTAGCAATTTTTGGTATAATTAAGCAATATATATTTCTGTAGTCATTGAGCCAATTGGAATCTCACATTCAGAACTCGACTACTACTATTCTTCTGACAGTAAATAGGTGGGATCTTCTTAGTATTTTATGGTATTCCCATGTTAATTAAAACTGGCATAGCTGCTGTACAATATATAAGATATTGATGGGATTTCATTTCTTTGGTAAGACATGATCGGAAGTCAGTAATGAATTATTTAATTGAAATTCTGTGTATACAAGATAGCATGCCCAGCATGAACAGAACTTCCCAAATCAGGAGCTCTCCAAATGTCTTGTTCCACAATTTTCATAATTCCTAGATTTATTTAATTTAACAATTCCTAGATAATAGGATACACAGTTCAACCTATCTGTGGGCACCAGATTGGGGAATATAGAGATTAGTTTTATAAATTTATTCATTAAACAGGTTGCAAGCCTAACAAGTATGAATATATTCTAATTAGGCAAGTTCCTATTTACCTTTGAACTCCAAGTAACTGTTCCTTAGTGTAGGTCATGCTGCCTTCTCCAGATGTTGACTGGCTTCTTCCACTGTCACACATACGCTCCTTTTTCATTCTCATACAGTCACTACAGCCACAGCAATCAAAATTGTTTCTTACTTCCTCCAATGGACATGGATTTCTTCTCAGCTCATCAATTAATGCTGAAACAATGACAGCCTTCCTATGTATGTATATTTACCAAAGTGGATCACAAATGACATATTCAAAATACCCATGGACATATTTTATGTATGTATATATGTATGTATGTATATATTCATATTCTACTTTATTGTGAGCCATTAATCTATAAAATACATACAAAAATGCATAACAAAACTGAAAGTCCCTTAAAATCATGATACACCCATCTCTCCTCATCTTTGTTTAAATTCTAAAACTTTGCAATGATTTTTTTCAGGAAAGCTAATTACGAAGAATATTAAAAAGATATATTTTGAAATGATAACAAGCAAGGATGGTAATTCAGCAGTTCTTTAAAAACCATCACGTAAGGTTTGGATCTTTGGAAGCAGTTCACGCATATAACTCGGTGCGTGATTTCTGTTGGATACCTAAGTTCTTCCTATGGTTCAGAAGGACAACTTATTATAGTACATTTCAATTCATTTCTAACATGTGGTCCAACAGCAATGCCGACCCACCGAAGGTTTTCATTAGTAATATGGATTTAAAAAACTCATTCAACCCTATTTTTATGCTGTATTTCTAGTTGCCCTGCATGTACATCCAATGTACTGTGTACAATTATATAAAAGTTTTCCCTTAAAATTCTACATAGTTGCATAAATTGCAATACCTTGGCTATATGCCCTTGTCTAAACTCACAATAGGTGAAAATCCCCCCCCCCAGTTCAAAACTTTTTTTCCTTTTCCTTCCTTCCATCTTTCTTTTTGCATTCTACAATCTCAGAACTAAAGCTAACTTTCATTCTCAAATCTCATCCAAGCAACACTTCTTGTTTTTACCCAGCTGCATTATCCTCCTGATCTCCAATCCTCCGTCCCCTGAGACATATCCAAGCGCAAGTATGTTTATGTGCTGCAAGAAAAAAATGCTTTTCCAAGGCGATTGATTTTTAAACAGCAGCACAAGCTGCCGCAATCCACATGATTTTGCCCTTCGTTGGTAAACAAACACACACACACCCTTAAATTAAGAAAAATTGAAAAGACCACGAAGACAAGAGGAAGACATTTACACCTTTCTATGCAAACTCACAAATTTTGCAAGTTCGATATTTTTTTATACCCTTTATCTGTCAAATAGAAGCATCGCCTTGGTGAAGCGCTCTCCCTTTCCTTTCTTCCCACTTGCATTTCTCATTTGAGAAGTGTCCCCGTAGCCATCCCTCTGCCGTCCCTGTAGCCACCCCTCGGAGCCACAATATGGGATTTGATCTGTCTGTGATGTCTCCAAAAGGCTCTCCTCTCTGGGTAACCTGAGCTCTTGGAGCACCGATCTCCCTTCCCTTAATAAGATTTAAGACCCCAATCCGGTCATTTCCCCCGGCTCTGGCCCGCGTTATCGGCGCGGAGCCTTACCTTCGGCCCAGCGATCCCCGGGGCTCAGTCCTGCCATTTTCCCATCTAGTGGGAAGGAAGGATCCGCCAAGCAGCCGGGAGGGTCACGTGAACGCGAGCCCAGTGCAGCCTGGGCAACGTAGTCTTCGCGTGTTCGGCAGCTGCCCCGCCCCCTCCCTCCTGCCAGGGCCCAGCGCTTTTGGCGGGAAAAAAGAAGCGGTTGCCCCGTTGCGAAAAGCCGCGCGAACTGCAAGGGAGAGGGCGTGGGAGGACGCGCGCGCGCGCTCCATGTTTATAACTCGCAAGCGCGTGGTCTCTTCCGAAACCAAGCTGTCATTTTACACTCTGGAGTTTCTAGAGCCGCACCCCCTCTTTTTTTTGTGCCGCCCATAGAGAAGAGTCGTGAAGACAGCTCTTTGCTTCCACATCCGAAGGGAGAAGAAGGGAAAAATACAAGAAGGCTATCATTTGTGGGTCAATTCAGCTGCTCGGAGGGAGCGCTCCTTTTCTCTTGCTGCGGTTAATGCACGCAGAAGCATGACGGCTTTTTATATTCCACAAGGTAGACAAAAGATTCAGGTCTGACTATGACTTTCAATGGCCGCGAAGGCGGTCAGGTCTGGAGTTACATTTATGGCGTAAGTCCTCCGGGCGATTTTTAGGTACTAAAGTAAAAAAAAAAAAAACAACTCGGAGGAAATGAAATTCGGCCAACTGCTAGGCCAGAAACACCCGCCATGACGTACTTGCAAACGCCTTTACGTTTGGCATTGACGTTTTACTGAGGGGGTCCTTGGTGCTCTCTGAGCTGGCTTGTTTTCTTGCAGATGTTTCATTATCCCAAACTAGGCAGCGTCAAACTAGGATGTTGCCTAGTTTGGGTAACGTAACGTCTGCAAATAAAACAAGCCACCTCAGAGACCACCAGGGACCCTTCATTTCAACCCTGAGCTACAGTCTCCTTTATTGATTGACAGTCTACGTCCGAAGCCTGCGCAACGGCTTCCGGCGCTTCGGCTTGCGCCGGAAGTGGTAGAAAAAAGAAGGTCGGGTTGGTCGCGCAGACGCAATCGCGGCGATTTGGGTCGGCTCTTTCCTTCCCCCCCCCCCTTCCCCCCGCCCCTCCTGTTGGCCTCCGCGGCGAACAGGAGCAGCGGGCGGCCGCCGTCGGGTGGTCTCCGCTCTCGGAGCGAGCCGCGCTCCTCTTTTTCCTCCCCGTGTGGCTCGACTTTTAGGCCCGGGAGGACGGACTCCCCCCTCGCACTCTCCCCCCCTCTCCGCCCAGGGCGGCGGCGGCGGCGGAAGCGACGGCGGGAGCGGCGGCGGGGAGGACCAGGCCGGGTGCGGAGAGAGCAGGTGAGTCGCGGCGCCCGGGAGGAGGAAGGCGCTTCGCTCCGCCACTCCACGTCTCAGGAAGGTCAACACACACACACACATCCTGTGGCTGAGGGGAGGGAAGAATAAAACCTCCGTGATTAATTCTGCGCGAGGTTAGTGTGTAAGAGATACATTGATGGACGAAGATGGTAGAAAACGTGGCTTATATCTCCTTACCAATGGAGGGATATTTGTCCAGATGTTGGGCGCTAACTCCCAAGCAGCTTTCAAAGCAGCATGATGAGCGTTTCATTCCAACCTCTGGAGTCCCATTTGGCTGATCTCTGTCCTTACTCCATAGCATCTTATCTTTCCTATAAATTGTCTCTTATTATCGCCCTCCACTGTGAGTGGAAATGAGTTTTGTATGATTATTGCACAGATATGTTTGAAAGTTGAAGATTATCAGGACATCTGGGTAAGCAGAGTACAAAAGCCATGAACTGGGCTGGAGAGAATTGCTGCGGCCTGTGTGAAGATGGCTCTTTTTAGTTTTGTAGTGACCCTCTTGTCCTTAAGGGCTGAATTATATGAACAGGTGCTTCAGCTTTGCTGCTCCCCCCCTTCCCCCTCCCTTTAATAATCCCCTTTACAAAGTCCTAAATCTCATGGCACCTGTTTGGGAAAGGCATTGTCAGATGTTTTGGATGAGATTGGTTCTGATTTTGTATCCCCTGGGTGCAGTTAAAGGCAGAATACAAGTTTGGGCCAGATTAATTCGGATCTGGCAGCCTTTTTAGTTACAGCTGTTCTTTGCTATTTTTCCCTATACAGGTAGTCCTCGACTTACAGCAGTTCATGTAGTGACCATTCGAAGTTAAAGTGCCACTGAAAAAACTTATGAGATTGGTTTTCACACTTGTGACCATTGCAGCATCTCAGGGGTCACGTTATTTACATTTGGATGCTCAATAACTGACTCATATTTATGAGGTTGCACTGTTCAGGAGTCCTTTTGCGACCTGATGAGCAGAGTCAGTGGGGATCACAGATTCATTTGACAACCACATTACTAATTTAACAACTGCAGTGATTCACTTAACAAATGTGGCAAGAAAAGTCATAAAATGGGACAAGTTTGCTTAACAAATTTTTCATTTAACAACATACATTTTGGGCTTAATTGTAGTCATAAGTTGAGGACTACCTGTAATTGCTTTAAAAATATGAGAGCTCTGTTAGGTGAATGGTCAGGTCCATTGTTCGTATTGATTAGGTTGGTAGCATGATTGGGGACCTGAGAATTAGCTATGAAGAAGATAGCTTTTTAAAAATTATTTTCATATATTTAATGTACAACACTTTGTGTAAATTTGTTACAAAGGAGATAAGATCACTAAAAAGCTTGCACTTTAGCTTACTGAATTTGGAAGGGAGCGCAGCTGATTTCAGTGGGAGATATTTCTCAGTTTCAGTGTTCTGGAAAGTGGTGTCACTGTATTGTTTTTAATTCTAACTGCCATCATTTCTTCTTGTTTATGCAGTTGTGATGTTCCTATTTTAGAAAGACTGGGTGGGATCTGGCATGTTTTAATGTTGATGCAGAAACTAAAAACTGTTGACTTTTATTAGAGCCATTTATACAGGTCTGACTTAAAAATGGCTCCTTGGAAGAACATTTCTACAAATTGCAAAAAATTGTAGGGTTATAGAGTCTTGTCCATGTAAGTTTTACTTCACCAAATGAGACTTTGTTTCAAATAACTGCATGGATTGCAGCTTAAACCAGCTTATTTATCAACTATACAGTGTAGGCTTGCTTTTAACTTAGGTGTTTTTGCTGCTGATTTTCCTCTTTGTGCCACGTTCTCTATAAGTTCAACCATGTTTTAGCCTACTGATTTTTGATTTTAAGTTTGCAATTTTTGGGGGAAAAAGTATTTTGGACTTGTTTTGTATTATACTTATTACAATAATTAGACACAATTTTGTAATAATGTCAGATTTCAATTATTTGCTCCAGTATTTTAGTTGGAATAGTAACAAAGCTTTTATTACTGAATATCTATGTATTTTAAACATTCACTTCCTAAGAATATTACAACGAAAAGCATTTAGTCTGTTCCGGTCCGCTTCATTGCTATGAATGAAGTGCAGATTGTTTAACTATATGGATTGACCTGATGATGTAGTTTAACTGTTGAAACATGGAGATTGTCACATCTATGCCACCTCTGAGATGGAACTCCTCAATAGGAAGTTGAAGAATACTGATTTTTGAACAGAGTTTCCAGGAATTCTGAAGATTCCTAAAATATTAGTACACTTTGCCTGAAATACAACTTTTTATCATAGTTCATGTTATGATTGTATGTAGGTTGAGAATATTTAATATTATTCTTTGCTACAAGGAAAAGGTTGTTTTAAAATTAATATCATTTATTGTTGATAGTATGAAAATGCATCCTTTAGGGCAGTTGTAGTTTTCAGTTTCAAACATACTATATAAGAGTGACAGTGATTGTGTTGTTGGAAAATAGAGAAACTATTAATACCTGAATTCTTAAAAATTAGATAGTGATGCTGGTATGTATCTGGTTATATCCATAGTATATACTTAATTACATTTAAATGTCATAGCATGCAGTATTTTGGAATTGTATGTTTAAGAAAGCAGTTGAATTCAATGATTTTTTTTTAAAAAAAAATGATGTTCCTGAAAAGCTAGTTAATCAATTTATTGGATTGTAATTCTAGCAAATTAGCAAGTACAGTAAGTTGAACTTTTTTCATGTTCTTTGTTTATATTTAGTTCAAGTTTGGACCCAGATTTTTTAAAAATATACATTGGTTTAATTTAAGAAGGCACTGTAATTTAGATTTAGCAAAATTATATTTTTAAAGGTATTGAACAGGGTATCCATTATCCCTTGTATCCTGTTTCCCCCCCCCCCCCCAAATAAGCCCTCCCCAGATAATAAACCCAATCGGGCTTTTGAGCTGTTGTGCTAAAATAAGCCCTCCCTGAAAATATTGCAACACAACAGCAGCAGCCATGAAGTGACTACGCTCACCACCACCTGAACCTCAAAAATAATAACACCGCCCCCAAAATAAGGCCAAGCACTTATTTTGGGGGTCAAAAGAAAATAGGACCCTGCCTTATTTTCGGGGAAACACGGTATTCAGTTTAATTGCAGAAACATTGGCAGCCACCCTACTAGTAAACAATTAGTTGTGATTGTAAGTCGCCCAAAGTTACCTTATTTATTTATATAACAAATAAAGGAATAAATAAGCAATGCATTCAGGAAAGTTGTTTATTAAATGTATTTGAACATGGCATATTTCTTAATCCCCCTAATATAACACAAGAAGAAATATGAAGTTTTATGAGTCTGTCAGGCTTAATGGTTAATTTAAAAAATCTTGGTTAACCTGCATTCACATGATATCAAAAATGTTAGGAAATATTTCAGATAAAGCTTTAAATACTTAGGAGTATATGTATCCAAACAATTTTTAAATCAAGATAAGTGTTACTTTATTAGCATGGATTATTCTATGTACGGTAAATATTAATACAAAAATTGATTTTGGACCAATGTAAAACTGGAATAATAATTAGATTAATTACAAAGGAAGATAGTACCAGATTTAGCTAATGGCTACCTTTGGAATTTGGAGAAATTAATTTTTACTTACTCACCTTAACTTAAAAACATGCTTTCTTAAGTATGTAAGTCCTAGTTACAAATAAAAATAAGGAACTTTATTTGTCTGTTGAAAGTAGAATGGGAGATGTAAATCCTGAATAATTAATATGGGTCGCCAAAGAGGATACGTTAATACATTAGAATAATTATATCTTATAGTTTTACATTTTTGTGTTTAACCCCAGAAAAGCATCTTACAAACAAATGTTTTGATACTTTTTCTTCTCGAGTGGACATATAACAATTTCAAAATTTGTAGGCAATGTTTTTGATGAAATAGATGTTCTAGCTAGAAGAAAATGATTGAATGCTTTCCAAGTTCAAGTTTGTTACATATATTCAATCATCAGAATAAAATATCAGCAAGCAAGAAATAATACAAATTATTTTTCAGTGTTGTATTTATTCAAACTATTTCTATACATATATCGTATTTTTCGGAGTATAAGACAAACAAAGATTTTGAAGAGGCAAATTAAGTTTTTGTACTCTCCAGACCTCCCCAAAATGGCCAGTTTTTCACGAAAATGGGCCCGTTTTTTGTAAAACAAAATGGCATGAATAGCCTTTAGGAGGCTTATAGAGTGCTCCTGGGGGTTGGGGGGGGGAGCAAGAACAAACAAAAAACGGCCTGTTTTTCACTCATTTTTGCCCTCACCAGCCCCCAGGAGCACTCTAAAAGCCTCCTAAAGGCTATGCACAGCCATTTTTGCAAAGGGGGTGGGGTTTCGGGAGGCCAAAAATGCTGTATTCAGTGTATAAGACGCACCCAGATTTTCACCCTCTTTTTTGAGGGAAAGAGGTGCATCTTATACTCTGAAAAATATGGTATGACGCAGGATGATCAAATCAATTGCTGTGTTTGGAAAGGTTCTAAGAAAAACTCTGACAGGAGTTCCTTAGAGTAGTTGTATTTTTTTCTCTTGGATTCATGCAGCTGTCTTTGTAACTGGCCATGATATGAGAAGAGATGGGTGTTGATTAAGGTGTTCCAATAGCATGACCAAATGTTGTGCTCTTTGATTCCCCATCTCTGCGCTGTCCCAAGGACTTTAGTTCTTACAAAAAAAATAGTAATCTTTAAAAATGTATCAGGATTTGTGTAAATGATACATGCATAATGGAGATGTGTAAATTATATTTTACATAATAACGTCTTCAGAAAAATAAAAACAATTTAACTCAAAAATATGTGAGCGCTAGTAGCCAAAGTGTAATTTTCTTTGGATGACTAGCAAATACATATCTCTATGTCTGTGCTTTTTTTTTGCTTGTATATAAACCTAAGGAAGCAAACATTATTATGTAAAATGGTAACTTTTGATAGAGCAAAATGTAAGATAAAACCAATAGTTCCATTTATTATTACATTTCCCCAATTAAATATTTCAGTGGAATTACTTTAGCTTGTTAGGGTTTTTGTTTTACTTATTATGCAATTCATGAAATTGGTATATATTTTCAATGTTAACTAAATTTAAAGCAGACATGCAACAGACAATTTAAGGGAGAAGAAGAGTGTTTGACTTTGCAGTGCTGACAACAAGCAAGCTTTAGTGTTTTACATAGATAAAATTTGTGTTGATCTGTGGTCTGAATTGTCTTGCTGATTGAGGTGAAAATAATTGTGGGAGGCAAGAAATAGGGATAGAATTGTTCACTGAAATTCATCTAAAACTTCCAGATAAGGTATTAAATAAGTTGCCTCTCTCTTCTATTGTACCAGTTATTACATTTAATATTTGATCTGAAGATAATAATGACATATTAAGTAGCCAATTAATTCACTCTGATGTCATTGAGGATAATTCTTTTATTCATTAGCTAATGATTTTTGAATATGTGAATAGTTTGATAATCTTGTTGCATTTCTTGAAAAATTGTCAAGGAAATAGTGCTGCTTCCTCTTAAATACTTTTTCCATTGTCCATTTGGATATGAACACATGATTGCCTGTAATCACTTGCTATCATGGGGATGTCAAATCATTATTCAAGCTATACTCCAAAACCCCTGGAGGAAAATGCATCTGAATCATGCACATCCATTCATTTATCGATAGGAAGCAATATAGTAGTTCATATTTTAACTTTCATGAGAAGAATGAGTCTTACCACTTCTTTGGTAAATCACATGCTTGCTAAATAAAGGTAAATGCTTCATTTTACCTCCAAATTACATTCTTAACTCCTAGGATCTTATGTAAATTTCTTGCAGCAAAATTGTTTATTCCCCACTTCTTTTCATATAAACTTTAATATTCTTAAGTCTGTTGGGCAGATATAATTAATGGAGTGTATTTTTTTCTCACTTACTTGTTTATCCCAATTAAAGCAATTCTTTTTCCCTGACCCCATTGAAGAGTAATAACTGAAATTTAAGGAATAGAAATAGGGGTAGTCCTCCAGTTACTATGGGAATTGGAAATGGAATTTCCATTGTTAAGCGATGCAGTTGTAAAGTATGATTTCACATGACCATATTACACAGTGACCGCAATCCCAACATTCCTCATTGTTACCTGAATTCCACTGGTTACTAGCTGAGGACCCACCCCAATCCAAAACTTTCCAGTCTTGATCCCTTCCACACTTAAACCTCAGTTCTTCCAAGATGAAAAGGACTTCAGCTCCCCCCTCCCCATCTGTGTCCTTTTGGGCACCCTGCATTCTGCCTTGGGGGAATGGTGGCAAGCAGCCCCCAGGATCATACTGTTCTGATGCTGCTTGTCACAATGCGGTTCAGGGGCTTCTTGGTGTGTCGCAGCCCTGAGGCTACAAGGAGCCCCTGAACCACAGCACACTGCTGCCCCAGCCTGACTCAGCAGTGCGGTGTGGTGTGAAGCCGCAGCCGTACAAGGAAGTCCTAGTAGTGCAGTGCAAAGCTGCAGTTGCCCCAGAAAGCACTAACTGTATGACACATTGATGCAGCCATCAAAGCCCCAGCAATGGAATACGCAGCTTCCTGGGAAACCTCAGCCCCCCCTACCCAGTCTCAGCTTCAGTTGCTCTAGCCACTCTGCATGCGAAGCCCCTGCTTCCCCATCCCAGTTGACATTCAGTATCTTCTTGCTCTTGTTGCTGACTAGTTATGCCCATCCTGACCCTTCACACGGCAGCTCCTGTTCATCTAAGACCTTCTTCCTTAAGTCTTGCTAGGGAACTACTCCGGGCAACTCTGGGAAGAAAACCTCATGTGGCAAGCAACTGCAGGCAGGCAAGCTTGATCAAGCAGCGGGAGCAAGAAGAAAGAGAAGATCAGCTAGCATTGCAGAGACCATGGATTATTGGGAGCCAAAAGGGCACACGTGAGGGGAATTGAAATGACCCTATAGTCATAAGTGGGCTACCAAGTGCTCAAATTTTGATCATGTGACCACGGGGCCACTGCAACAGCCATAACTTCAGGGACTGTCATAAATCCTTTTGTTCAGTGCCACCATAATTTCAAATGGTCACTGAATGAATTATCATAACTTGAGGGCTGCCTCAAGTTTTAGTATAAATAATGGGATGAAATTTCCATGAACCTATTAAATTGTGTTTTACTCTGAGTGAGATAGTTTTAAGCTTCTAAATAATCATGCTGCTCCTTTTTACACTAATAATGTATATGCAAAGTGTCTGCAATTTGTACATGTCTCATAAATAAGCCAAGTGATAAACATTTGAGTATGGCCAGTGTGACATGTCCCTGAAATACTGGATATTTTGCTTGTATATTGAAAATAAGTTCAATCCTTTGGGGGGGGGGGCGTTTGAGCTTTTGAAGTAAGATCTCTTAAAATCTTTCTAAATTTATTTGGACCTTTGCCTCAGTCATGGGGCAAAACGTACAAATTTCTCCTCCTCTTCTCCACACAAAGACACTTGAAAATAATAGAATTAAATAATATGTGGTAAAGACCTGTGTAGATATAATGTCATCTCTTTCCTGCTGTACTCCCCCCCCCCCCAAAAAAAAATCTTTAGGGGCTTCAGAATAGAAGAAAAGATGTACTTATTTCTACAGTGTTGTATTGAATTGGGCCTCAATCTCTGTTTATTGCAGTATTGCAAATTTTAAGATAGAAAATCTAGTTTACATTATAACTAAATTTTATACTGATTCCATTTGTTATATATTACAGTTATTGAGTCAAATGGTTATTGTTATAATGTAATATTCTTTCCGTTCAAGATGTGTATTGGTCCTGATTTTATTTATTCTGATGTTAGAAATACCTTCAAATTGAGACATACGGTTTGCAAAAAGTTCAGATTCTCTCATTTGATTTTTGAAATCATATATCATATGCAAAGTATGCTAAGCCAAATCTATTTTTTAAAATTGGTTAATTTTAGGGGTTACCTAATGTAGGAAGGATCTTAATTTACAATAATTTAGAGTTTTGGATACCTTTCAGATCTCTTAATTTTGTAGCACATTGCTTCTCACTTTCATGCCTTTAGGCATATTGAATAACAGTTCCTAAAATGCCTAATTGCTATGTACCATTTTTGGATAGATGTTCCTATAGTTCAACACTTTAAATACAACAGAATTAGAGCATTATTTTAAAAAGTGATCAAGGTAATTTCTTGAATAAAAGATGCTGCTCATCTCTAATAAAAATAAAAAATAAAAACACAGCTTAAAACAAGGAACATATTAGGCTTTCAGGTGGCTTTCACACAGTGCTTATAGGATATACCTGAACACTTTTTTTACTGGATTTCTCATTTATTCTTTGGGTGGGATTTAGCAGTGATTCTTTGTATTTCTCTTGTAACATGTTTCTAGCCAGATCACATACTTTAAAACTTAACTTAGAAGTTTCCTATTTTATTTCAACAGCACAGTAGCTTTGATTTCCAGCTGAGATTGATTCATATTATTCATTGATGTTTTAAAGAGCATTGTGTTATAATGACTACTCAAGAGGAAAGCAGCTTGCACCTATCTTCTCCCTCCTCTTTTTTTATTTGCATCTTGTAAAAAACGCAGAGAGTGAAGGACATTCAATAATGGTTGAATTGCTCAAAACTGAACAAGCAAACTTGGAGAAATTCCACACTTTTGCTAGATTTGGAAAGTTTCTTCATCCTACATAAAGTAGATATCATTGAAATCTTGTACAATGTGCTTAATATTGTTCCATTCTTATCTGTCGTGAGAAATTTTGGGGACAGTACAATGAGTTAGACATGAAAAAGGAGAAAGAAAATGATAGTTTGCATGGGCCTTCCTCTGAGTGTGCTATCTTCAAATTGTGTAACTATTGGATTGAGTACAATCCAACACTGTATACCATTTATAAGAATATTTTTGCTCCCCCTCCCCCAGTACTTCTAGTTTTTACTGAAAATAAAGCTTTCTTCTAGAGGGAAAACCCTCCCTCCCCCCTATTTTAGAACCTCATGGATATATTATTTCAGATAATAGCCAGAGATGGATAAGGTAGCTGAAAGATGGTATAAAGATGGATTCCTCATTTTAGAATGTTTACTAATGAATGGATTAAAATAATTCATTTGAAATAAAATTCTGTATTTGCTACTTGATTAATTTCTACAGAAAGTTCTGATGATGAATAGCGTTAACTAATTTCCCCCCCTATGAGTTCAGTTGCATAGTTCAACTTGAGAATTTTACAGTGTTGCTTTTTTTCTTGGTTGAAGTAGTACAAAATGTCAAAAATTAGAAGGAAGGTCACAGTGGAAAATACCAAGACCATATCTGATAGCACATCGAGAAGACCCAGTGTGTTTGAAAGACTTGGACCCAGCACTGGAAGTTCTGCAGAGGTGAGTCAAAAAGTATTCTTCCTTCTTAATGTGACACTCTTATAAACCAGAGATTATGGCAGGGAATGCTTTTCTCTTTTCCTTCTCATAGAGTAAGTCATCTTATTGGTTTAATTGGGATGCTATAAACCTATAAAGATTTTCTTATCTTAGACTGATATATTATGAACTCTTACATTGTTTTAAATGGGATAAGATGAAGATGAACATCTTTGTTTAGTACTTGTTCCTGATTGAATAAATGTTTGTGTCCATAATCTAAATATGCTCGATTTCAAAAAATAATCCACTCTTGAAGAAGTGACTCTGTTAGCTTGTTGATGTTGATGTTGTGCCTTTATGTAACGGGGTTTCTTTTAATATTTGAAGCCATCAGGATAACTTTCTTTGATGCAGTGCACCCTGTTTAACTCTGCTGACAGCTGATTATTCATTTAGAATGCTGCATTTGAATATTATCTATTTTCAACTCTGATTTTCTAGGTCCAAATCCATCCATATTCTGCAGAATGAAGCATGTGGATGGATGAATTGTTTAGCTAAAAACAGAACGAATTCCAATATTTGATTGCATGTTTCACATTTTTGGTGATACATGCCTTGCTCATGGCCAGAAAAAAAAAAACTCTTTACCTTTTAGTTGTGAGTAAGAAGAGATCTTAGTTCATGTCAATATACCTTGAAATGACTTCTGTTTAATGAGCACTGTCAGATTTGGCACTAAATTATTATTTGGTTGGAATGATATGTGGAATTATTTGTTCTGTGAGTCTTCACGCAAGCAGTATTCCAACATTAGTTTGAAATTCACCCAGTAATGTCTGTCTCTTAGACACAGTGCCGTAACTGGCTGAAGACTGGCAACTGCCTCTACGGGAACACATGTAGATTCGTACATGGCCCTTCTCCACGAGGTAAAGGCTTTAGCAGCAGTTACCGAAGGTAAATGAAGAACTCAGCTTCATATTCAAATGCTTTTTCAAGCTGTTTTCTTGTCATCTTAAAAAAAATTACAGTGCAATGATGTGCCTTATAAAGAATATGGAAATATTGCTATTCTCTCACTTTTTGAGTGTTGATTCTGAAAGTCAAAATATTTTTGTTATTACTTGATTTCTGCTTTAATAAATTTACCAATGATAATCAGAAGTGAAAATGAAATTATTGCAGTTTTGTTTTGCTCAAATTCTCTCTAGTAGGTGATTAAGACAACACCAAATTCTCAATCTCTCTTCATAAAAATTTACACCTGGCAGTGTGATCAGTAAATATGCTTTCACACTTTTATGACAAAATTATTTTTCTAGTTGTCAGTATAAAACAAAAAATGATATATATGAGAAATTTATTTTCATTAGTACCTCATAAAGAGCTTTAGTCTTACTTGTATTTACAATATGTAGTGGTTTGTTTAGCTAAAATGTATGTATGTAGTCTGGAATCCAATTAATTCCTTCCCCTAACAGATTTGCATCAGGTGAGATGGAACAGTAGCTAATTTTTGCTATCTCCTATACTTTTCCATGCATTTTCTATGTGTGTTCATGGGAGCAGGGATTGGAAGACAGATTTTGAGGTATGAAAAAGTAGTTTATAAAAGAACTAGACTGCAATCCTATAAACAATTATCTGTGAATAAGTCACATTACATTCAAGGGCAGGGGTGAAATGCTATCGGTTTGGGCCGGTTCACCTGAACTGGTTATAAAAAATGCTACGGTTCGCCCGAACCAGTAGTAAAAAAAATGCTTAACAAAGTAAAAAAAAAGTTCCGACAATCAGCTGTGCTGTGTGATTGTAGGAACTTTTTATAAACTTTTTTTTAGCATTTGGTGTTTGCTTTTGTTCCCAGGAGGCTTCCCTGAGGCCTGCTAGGCCAAAAACGGGGTGGGGGTGCTGCGAACGAAAGAAAGAGGGAGGGAGGGAGGGAGGGAAAAAGGAGAGGGAGGGAGGACCATAAATATGGCACTAGACGCAACTTCAGAGGATACCTTGAAAGAGCACAGCAATCCAGGGCTGAAAGGGACCTGGAGGTCATCTAGTCCAACCCTCTGCTCCAGCAGGACATTGTTAAAGTGAGTTTCTGTCTTTGACCCCCCCCAGTCACATGACTACATAGCCACACACCCCCAGTCACATGGCACCACCACCAAGCCACACCCACAGAACCGGTAGGAAAAAAAAAATAGATTTCACCACTGTTCAAGGCGGTTACTTTGGGAATGCACTACCAATTGTAGCTGAGAAATGCAGGAAAGGAAATGCAGGAAAATCAGGGAAGAAGCTTGGATTATTGTTTGGAATGGCAAACAGTTCATTTCTGATTTTCATATGAATGTGGAATTATAATTGTGAATTTATGTTGTATAAATTATGCTTTAGATTAGAATACAAAATGTATTAAGCAGCAAACAATCATTATATGGCCATTTTATGAATATATTTGGAGCCACTCTATTTATAGCAAATTATCATTGTCAAATGGACCAATAATGTTTTTCATTATTACAAATAAAGTGATAATGATTCTTTCTTTAGTTTCAGAGGAAGCATGATGGTGCTACAGTGTAACTAGCAAACCATATTAGTGGAAAATTTAGGCCTTTCATGCCACAACTATAGGATGGCAGAAGGTAGGGCTTCTAATCAAAAAGACAGGTGACATACTCAGATAAATCTCAGGTTTACAGAAACATAAAGATACAGTATCTTTACAGAAACATAAAGATACAGTATCTTTACAGAAACATATAAAAACACCTTAGAGAATAACCACTTTTCCCTCAAAATCAAAGAAAATACATAGGTTGGGGGGGGGGGAGAGAACAAGTAAAGATTGTTCTTGAAGTTAGGCTCTTCAATTAAGTCTCTAGTTAGTTTAACTAGAATAGTTCTTCAGTGGTGGGGAAACCTGAAACACCTTAGAAGGAGATCAAGAAAAAAGGGAGGGCACTCCAGCAGTTAAATGTTGGACAGGATGGGAGCAGAAAAAGATGGAGGAAGCAGAAGATGTTTAGAATAGGAATGTGAAATTAAAGTTGGTGAATAATCTGTCATCTAAATTGTGCACAATTTATCGCAGTCTTTTCTGAAAAATCAGTGTAATTGCATACTTAAATTCATTTGAGAAACAAGCTTGATTCTGTATATTTTTTTACTTATAGTTTTATTGCTTTTTAAAATAATGACTAGAAGCATAAAGACAAAAATGCATACATTGTCAAAGAAAAAGATAAAACGTGCTTTTTAAAAGTGCAAAAATGCAACAAAAACATGTATAACCTTTAATTATGTATAATTGTATAATCACAAATGATATGTTATGATTTTATATTTGCTCATGGAATAGTTAATAAAAATATTCAGTACTAATAACTGTTTTTATTGCATGAGTATAATTAGATATTGTAGAAATAAGAATCCTCAGTGATATTTGGGAATTTATGCTATAAAGCCTAGATTGATGACTGATCATAGTGAATTGATTTTAAAGTAAAGCAGTTCAGATCAGTAAATGAAATCATTCAACACCATGAGGAAGAAATGATTTAAAATAAATCCCATTGTAATATCCACAGTTCTGGTGATCCACAAGTCATCTGACTACACATTATTTTTTGCCATATGGTAATTAATGCATTTCATGAAGAAGTACAATTTCTAGATTGGAGAAGAGCAAGACTTTGAAATCAATGGATTTCTGATCCCCCCACCCCGGCAAGCATGTAACTCTCTCGAGCTCTTTAAATAATCATTAAATCATCAAATGTTAAATAATTATTAAATCTTCGGGAGAAGACTTGTGAACTGCTTCAGCCCCCTCCCAGTGTGATTTATGTCCTGTTTTCTTTCTCTTGTTTACAAATATAGATTGGGAGCATAGGAAAAGTTGTATAATCCTGTTATTTATGGATATAAAATGAATGTAAAGTAGGCTAGAGATGAGGATCTTATAGCCCTCCAATTATTGAGACTACAATTTTATCTTCTGTCCATAAAGTTAATAGTCAGAGATGATAAAAATTTTAATCCAATAAAATCTGGGAGGAAATAATGTCTCTCAAAATGTTTGGGAAAATCAAATGTTAATACTGTTAATTAAATAATCCTGTATATTACATGTTGTATTATTAATATATATTATATAGACAGACGTGTGTGTGTACTGACAGAAACAAACACTATGCATACACAACCATATATCTACCGGTATATATACTTTCTTATAAGATAATACTCCATGCAGATGGGAAAATGATTCTCTATTTTCAGGAATACCTGGCTAAGACCTTTTTCAGCAGCCCTTAATTGTTTATTAATATTTTTCTATTAATACTGCTGGCTTTTAATGTTTATAACATTTTTATTGATTTGCCTGTTGGTTGTTTTTTTGTCTATAAACCATTCCAAGGCACATAGTATTTGGACCAGATATAAATAGAATAAACAAGAAGTTTTGTTTAGTATCAAGATAAAATAAATGTATTCATGAAAATATAATATTGGATTATTATAGATTTATTTTTGTGTGTAGGCCACTCTATGTAACTAACTTAAATCTTAAGTAAAAATCTGTATTTAATTTTTGTTTTTATCTGTATCTCAATTTCCTAAGGATATACACTTTCCTTTTATTTATGTTTTAAATATAACATTTGAGGGGCCAGTGTGTGGAGATAACTCCAGGTAATGTTTTTCTGTTATGCTGTTCCTGTTGGAAATGGAGACTCAGTTCAGTTGGGAATAAATAAATAAATAAAACAGGACAGATAGGAAGAGTGAGAAAAAGGCTGTTCCTGAAACGCTACTAGTGCTGGGGAGGAAAGCAGATCTATTTTCATTCAAAGAGGCAGAATGGTGCTATGCACACTCTGCCAATATACTTGTTTGACAGGCTGTGAAAAGTGTAATGAACCTGCAGAGGAAAATTAAAATCTTTTTTCCTTTTCTGTCTCCTTTCCCAATGAGCTTGATCAAAATACTTGTATTCTTTTGGCTGTTATGGAGAAACAATTATTCTGAAAAATAATAGGGGGATGGGGGAGTTGTCTTGACTAGCTGTGTGCAAAAATTTGAAATGTTTTAAATTTAAAATACCTGTTCTATCTTTTTTGAGAAGTGTTTTGTGTTTAGAATAGCTTAGATCTCCTACTTCAATACTGAATGTTTCCAATTATTTTCAGTCCTTATCAACATTATTTCACTTTCCCCTTTAGCAGCTCTCTCCCGCAGGATAATTCCTTATCTTGTTAACAAGATAATTGCTTATTAACTTACTATTGAGAGAATAAAATTAGCAAATTCATGGGAATCCATTTTAATATTTCTAACTGCATTAGTTTAATTTCATATCTTTTAAATTATAAAGAGAATCTTTATCTTAAATAATAGCATTAAATAGCACCATTATTTAATTTTTCTAAAACTATATCTTCTTTAAACAACTGGAGATAGTGAATGTTTACATCCATTTTTAAACTTCTAATCATCTTAGATTTTCTGTTTCATTTAAGTCCTAGCCCTACAATTTAATATTTGTCTTACTTTACCTCAGGGTTTTAAGTTGAGCTAAATCTGAATGTCAAAATAATAAGCATTTATATCTCATATTCAAAAAAACCAGTGTGCATTTTCCTAATAATTCATCCTAGAATGGAAGGGTAAGGTGGGGATACTGTCTTTCCTACAACAATATGGAGAATTTGTAAATTGCACATTAGCTTCCATTGCAACTGCAACTAACTATACTTTTTCTTGTTGGAAAAAAAATTCTGGTACATTTTTAAAACTAGAAGCAAATACTTTGAATATCACTCAGGAACAAAATGAGAATGGTAGCAAACTAGGATGTGCCACTGAATGATAAATAAGAATGAACATGCCTTGAAAATATTTCTATATAGGCAGTCCCTGGGTAAAGAGCAATTTTCGTTCCTAATTCTTTAACGGGAAGTTGTATGCAAGTTGGAACTGCCTATTACTAAGAATGGTAGATGGCGTTCCCCTTCCTCAAGCCAACGAACTGCTGATGCCATGCAGTGCTTTCAGGATCTGCTAAAAACAGGCTTTATATTAAAAACATACAGCTTTGTGTCGTTTCAGCAGTTTGTTGATTTGAGAAAGAATAACGCTACCCACCATTTTTAATTATAGACAGCCTGTTCATATGTAGTGATGGTTCTTAAGGCAGATGTTCTTAACCCAGGGACTAGCTGTTATTTTTTAATATTTGAAGTCTTTAGATTGCCAATATCTGCTTTCAGGCAAAATAGATACAGTGTATGTTGCAGTCTCTTTCTACCTGTGGAAAACACCCATATTTTTGAATATTGATTTTTATTATAGTTTAGTTCAGCTCAGTTATTCAAGCATAGAAAAAAATGCATGTGAGTTGCAGATGCTTTGTGATTTGGGGATATAGATCAAATTTCATCTGTTTGTCTTCGTTGTGTAGCTATATATGTGTGTATGTGTTTCAAACTGCGTATATATTGAGTTTTCAGTAGTTAACAGAATGAAGTGACATCGAGTATTCCCTCAGATTTGAACTTGACAGTCTTCTTCAGATTTGAAGATGTAGGAAAAGAAAAATAGTAATTGCTCGAGGTTATTGAGGTAATTCGTTACTGTAGGCATCCTCCCAAATCATGTCTTTTTCAATGCAACTGATTATTTGTAAATATTAGGTGCTTAAACGTAAAACTACTTCTCCGTATTACTTACAGTATTCTGTAATTTCAAATATGTGGGGAAAAATTCTTGTTGAAATTAGTAACAAATCTGTAATCTATCTGTTTCTAATCTGTATCTTAATTCTAATTGATATATTAGAGAGCTTACATATTTTCTCTTTATACCAAAGTATTGTGTGCAATTGAAGGCAGGTTCCCTTTGATTGTTAGAAATGAATGCCAGGATCTTTGTGCTGGCAGAAAAGAGCTCCTAGTAGATAATTTACCAGGACTTTGGCAGCCTGAAATCTTGTAATTGCATTGTTTTCTTAGATGGAGCAGTCTGTTGTACAGAAAGTTGATATGAGGCGAATTCAAAAATTAGGGAATAGCCATATGTGATCAGGATTCCCTCTAACTAAGCTGTGAACCAGTCATAGAATATATTTATTTATTAAATTTGTATGCCACCCATTTAACTGATACAGCGATTCGGGGAAATTTATAAAGTAATAAAAAGTACCCAAAACAATTAAAATTAGGGGGAAAAAATTAGTAGAAAATTTAAAAACTGAGATGATAGGTGGCCTGGCAGTGGGGATCTTCTCTACTTGGTCAGCCGGCCCAAACATAGCAGACCCTTGCTGGGTCCCCAGGCCAAGTAACAGAGCCAAGTTTTTAGACTCTTGTAGAAGGCCAGGAGTGTGGGGGCAAACTTCATCTCAATGGGAGAATATTCCAGAGGGTGGGGCCCCACCAGAAAAGGTTTTTTTCCTGGACCCCGCCAGCTGAAATTCTTTAGCCTCTGGAATTTGAAGAATGCCCTTTCTGCTGGAACAAGAGAGGCAGGTTCCATTGGGGTGAGGCGGTCCCCCAGATAGCCTGAGCCCATGCCATAAAGGGTTTTGAAGGTGATAACCCAAACATTGAATTGAATCCAGGAGCAAACTGACAGCTGGTTCAGCTCATATAATAGCAGTGTCACATCTACCACCCGAGGGGCTATCCATGCCACTGCATTCTGTACCAGTTGTAACTTCTGGATACTCTTCAAGGATAGGTCCAGGTAGAGCGCATATATTGTCACATGAAAGAAAAGTTACTGCAATGAGAGTAATACTTGCTACCTGTGTCATGCTTGCTACTTATGACAGATAACAGTGGCATTCAGAACACTACTCCACTGTTGTTTTGCCTCTCATTATCCTTTGCTGTGTTGTTGCTGTCTTAACTAACTGCTGTGTCTTTCTTCTCCCAGGCAGCTCCACATAAGCACAGAGTTACAAGAGTCCTATCTGGTCAGCTTCTTCACAACTATAACTTGTCAAAGAAATAGAAATTCAAAGCTGAGATTTTTAAGATGCAAGAGTTGACAGACTAGACAAACCCAAATATATCAGGCTAAAATAAAATAAATATCTTGTTTAAATAAATCAGCACAGAGTATTAATCTAGTGTAATATGAATGGGAATGTATTTGTCATTCAGTATATTTATCCCTCCTGCTATTTCATGTTTTGGTTATTGCAGTTTTCAAATTCCCTGTAGTTTAGTAATTGCCATTATTGGTGACCATATCACTTAATATTTAAAAATGTGGCACCAGTTGCTAATATTTTTCTGGCCTTAATTTAGGAAGTTAATCTCAACTTTTAAGCAATTTCAATATTTGAGCCTATTCTATTTTGACTTTATCCAGATGTTAAAATTTATTAACAGACACAGAAGGCCCACCTTGGGGGCATATGAGAAAATTTTATGTACCATTTTCAGCAGTGGGAAACTCCTTCAGAATTAAGATCGGTTCTCATTCTTTAAGCTTTTTAGAAGGTGTCAGAACAAATTTATTTAATTACATTTAAATTAATTAAATTTACATTTATTAATAGTTAATATTATTAAATGTTCAGATAGTTTTGTTTCCATAGACTTTAATTTAACAAGCATACTACCTTGGTGATATTTGTCCCAAGGTAAGAAAGACATGCAGAATTACTTTTTAATGATAAATGTAAACAGTTCAGATTATTTTTGAGCTAGCCAAAAAAGAAGTGAAGCTTGGTCAGGAATTGTATGCTGTTGGAGATAATAAATCAACTGGCTTTGTTAGTTTGATTAGTTTAATGATTAAGTTTGGTTAGCCTTTGATTAGCTCCAGCTCAAAATCTTAGTAAAAGTCTGTCACGGTCCAATTAATTTCTTGTTTAAATCCTTTTTTATGCATTTGGTGTGGTCATTGGTTAGAAAGGAAAATCTTTAATATTTATTGGAAAATTTTCTGAATGGAAAATTAATGAAAAAGATTCAACTAAAAGGATTAAAGGATTGAAATACAGGTTCACATTAAGATTTAATAACTCATATGTATTTGTTCAGTCCACAGTTTTATCCGATATGATTAAATAGCTATTGTGGGATATCATAACATGTCTATTTGTGTAACTTTTTTCTTTTCTTTGGGGAAAGGAATTATAGTCTTTGAGAATAAGCCCAATGATTTTTTTTCAGTGTGTTTGCATTTTCTCTACCATTGTTAACAGTAGTTTAGCTTTATTAAAACAATCAGACAAATTCCCTCCACCTTGGGCAAGATCAGTTGTGACTTGTTATGCATTAACATGACAGGAACTGTGTTAAATAAATAAGAAATTGGAAAGATTGGGAAATGAAACTAAACTACAGAACTGCAGGACTTAAAACCTATAACTAAGCTATCTTTCTTAAATAATAAATTCTATAGAAGCAGCTGTCTTTTCTGTCTTCATTATACAGGTCACCAGAAAGGCCTACAGGGGACCTTCGGGAAAGAATGAAGAATAAGCGGCAAGACATTGAAAGTGACTCCCAGAAACATAATACAGAAGAACAGCCTTCTCCTGTTAGGGTAGGATGCATATGTCTCCAGGATTTATACAATAGTATAAGAAACAGAGAGGTGTGTCCTGTAAAATATAACTTGGCATATATAGGTTGGATCCAGGTTTGTGCCTTGATGAGCTTCTTACATTTATAGAGGGAATCAAGAGGATCACTGCTGATCTAACGGATGGTGTGATTTTCACCAACTCCCCATAGTTCCTGTATCCCTTGGTACTACTTTCCACAAAAACTATCCAGAGCAGCTTTTCAGGAAGCAGTGGGGCTGCAAAGGCATGAAGGAATTTGCAAATTTACAATCTTTTGTTTGTAGTGCTGTCAGGCTTTCATGCACCCCTACCTAGTGTTGATTTTTGCCACCAGTTATTCAAATATAATAAGTAAACCACAGTGTTATGGGCCCAGCTCCCCAAATTTCCTATTCAGTATCTGAAAAACTGCCAAATTGGGGAAGTGTAAGTGCTTGATGCTGTCTGAACTTACAGATGTTTTCTTGCAGATGTTTCATTACCAAACTAAGTAACATCATCTCTTGCATTTTTGAGTGCTGAAATAAGCTTTAGATCAGTGGTGGGTTGCCAATTTTTTTACTATCGGTTTGGGTGCGCTCACCCGACGCTTCTGGGCTGGTGGATGGAGCCTCCCGCCGCCGCTACTACCGGGCCGAACCGGAAGCAACCCATCTCTGTTTTACATTTGTATTTTTCAATCCAACCTCTCTCTTCTTTCTTTGTATACAATTTTCCTCACTTATGATTGGTCCCTTAGCGACCAGTCAAAGTTACAACCAACCTAAAGCACAGGACCTATGACCTGGATTCAAAGTTAATGATGGTCGGACTTTCCTCGTGGTCATATGGCCAAACGTTGGGCACTTGGCCACACAGCTGCATTTATGGCAGTTGGCAGCTTCCTACAGTCAGTTTAACAACAATTTTACCGAAAACTAACTACAACTTTTGACAAAACTGTATCCATAGTAAACCATTGATTTTGTTTAATGACCATGACAATCATTTAACAGCACTGCAAAAAAAAAAAGTATAAAATTGACTTCTTCTTTTTTTTTACAACCTATATGACCTACGTACCGGGCAAGCTTTATGGCTACGTATGTTGTTAGGAGTTGTTATGCAAAGAAAAGAATTTCACTGTAAATACCTAGCTTGTTGAATGACTGAATAGTTTTAATTTGCCCATGCGGAGCACATACTTATGGTCATTTCAATTTCTAAGTCTTTTCAAATGCGTTTTACTCAGGTCAAGTGTCTATGCCTGAGTTTCATTATTTTTCGTACGTATATATGCCTCTATAGTTGGCAGAGTCATGTGGCAGAGTCATGGGCAGCATATAAATTTAATAAATAAATAAATAATAAACTAACAGCTTATATTTTTAAATCATTGTGGGAAGTTGAAATGTTAGATTTATTATTTGTTAGAAAGTTCTAAATTAAATCAAATGTAGAAGTCTTATTATTTTGGATAGGAAAACTGGCTGATTCATCTGGGGAAATTGTCATTAAGAATCTGTATTTGAGGAGATACACCTTATATTCTATTATTTAAATATATGTGTAGCTTGTTAATTTAATTCCTTTCAGATGTAACAGAATGGTAGTTTCCATAATGTGTTCAAGGAGGTAATTAACTACACACTAAGACATTACCTAAAGTTTCTTGTTTAATTATAATTTCTTATAATTTATCATTTTCTTGAACACTTATGCTGTATTGGGACCAGAATTTTCTGTTGTTAAGCAAGGCAGTATTTATGCATGTATGCCACCCATCTTGCGGATCAGGGTAACCCTGACTGGCTTGTATGTCATGGTGAGTTGGAAGATATGTTTGTCTTCCTGAAATATCTTCAGCTTCAATTTCTTCACCAACTGTGAGGCATTAGCTTCTAGGTCATGTTGATACAAAGTTGGAGCCATTCTTCCTTCTATGTGGATGATACATTGTGTCTCTGGCTCCTGCATAACCTCAAATCATAATAGAGCCACTTCTATGCATAATAGCTAAGAAAGTGGGTGGTTCCCCCCCCCCCCCCAATGCTTTGTTGTTTTTCCTCCAAATATATATTTTTAGTTGTGGGCAAACAGATATTTTTTTTGGTTTTTCAGTCAAAAGCTCTTAATTTCAAAAACATTTTAGGTTTATCAAGAGTTACTTTAATATTTTTGTGATGAGATCAGAGTACTTTTTTCTGATAATTTCTCTTGCTCATCATTGTATAAACAGTGTTGCACTATGGACCTGTGGATAAGTATTCTAGTGTTTTGTTTTTAGCTTTTCAACATGTCAATAGCAGAGATCTGTGAGTTCTGTTTTAAAGATTTGACCAGTTTTCCAGCAGAATTTTTATAGATCTTGCCATAATGTCAACAGTTTCATGTAATTTCCATTTCTTAAACATATTGTTAAACTTACTAGCTAGAAATGTTCATATATTGTTACAGCCCTCCTATACTTGATAAGGGTGAATTGTCTTTGTTTTTGAATGCTCAGACAGCTGCTTAAATATGCCCATAGTTGTTGAAAATAGGCAGAAGAATAATCCCAATCAGAGAGGATATACGGTTCAGTATTTATTCATCTATGGAATTGTGTTCATCTGGCTAATTGTAGGTCTAAATAATCAGTTAACCTTTTGGAGCCTTACTAACAGCTACATATTTTTTTAAAAAATATTATTGTATCAACTAGAAGGGTGTTCAAACCTTGTCACTTGCCATACTCACTTTTTTAATAATTGAATTTATAAATAACTTCATATATATATATATGTATGAATTAGTTTTTCTGACTTATGTTGTTTACAGAGTTAAACTTCCTTACCATATTGAGATGTTAGCTTCTTTTCACATAGAAATTCAGTGAAATATATCATTTGACCAGGGATTACTTTTCATGCGACTGTAGAGATGTTAGGGAAGTTTGTTAGAACCATCAACAGAAGGTAACAACATTGGGAAAGAGCATTATATAGTTGCTTTAAAATATATATTTTGTGCACATTTTATTACATTTAAATGTTAGAAGCCTGTAAATCAAAAGCTACTGTTGGATGACATGCAGAACCAGGTTAGGAATTGATCATCTTAGAAAAAATCTATCCATGTGGCCGCTAAACATTGACATCAATCAGTGAGAACAAAAGTTATTTTAGAAATGTATTAAACCATTTCTTAATTTAAAAGAACATGCAACGATGAATTTTTGGGTTTTGAATACTTTCCCACTTGGTTTATCCTTCTCCTTAAACTTCTATTTTAAATTATATAGAAATTCATGATACAAAATGTAGCATTCAATTATAATTCCAATTTTTGATTTGTGAACAGAATGTACTGTCAGTAAAATACAGGCCTACTTTGGTTGATCTAATTTTAAGAGATAAATAAGTCTTTTGCATGTCTAGGCTGCCCCATTGCTGCCATCTTGTATTTCCCTTAATTGTTGCTTCCTATAATGTGCAATGGGAGCAAAACATTACAAAACAGCCCTAAAGTTACTTTAAAAACTGGATTCCAAATTGTGATTTCTTTGTTAAATGCTGTTTGCCACAACTTCTACTTCACACATTACAGGGAATTTAGATTACCTGCAACGTCCAGGTTTTAAACTTTCATGAAGGGAATGAAGTAGCAACTAAAAGTTGGACATCAGAGTATAGAAATCTTCTGAAATTACCCATGAGCTAAGAGCTTTGTCTAAAGCATAATCAGTATTAGCTTTCAGTTTCATGTTGTTATTCAAGGACTTTAAAGCCAAGGGCTTGCTTCTGCTTAACTTCTGGAATTCTAAACCACAGCTTAGCATTTGACCTGGAGTTATACTCTTCTTTGAGTAGGTTTCTTAGTATATATTATTAAATATAACAAACCTTTTATCAATTTCAACATTTCACCTTACTGTTTTTGAAAGTTAAGAGTTGAGTTATGAAGTCAGTTGTGAACTTACACCACAACAGATAAAAGTAACATTAAAATAGTTTTCATGTTCTGCTTTGAAAAATGCTAAGTAACTTTTTAATGTTTTCTTCGGTAGAAAGAGTCTACAAGAGGGAGGCACAGGGGAAAGGAAGATATTAAAATTACTAAAGAAAGGACTCCAGAGAGTGAAGAAGAAAATCCTGACTGGGAAACAAATAGAGACGGTAAATAGAATATGCCATTAAACCTTGCAAACAAATTAACATGTATTTTGACTTGCCATTCTAAACCTTTTGTAAAGGTCAAGCAAAAAACAGATTGTCTACAGAAATTGCTTGATTTTTCTCACCTCTCCTTTACCCTTGTAGAGTGGAGAAATGGGAGGGGAAGAGAGTTCAAGAGAATACTCTAAGCCAGGGCTGTCAAGTTCCCAGCCCAGAGGCCGGATGCATCATGCACTGGCCATGCCCACACCCGGTTTAGCGAAGTGGGGGAAAGTAACATGATGCTGCCGTGATGATGCGGGTTTGACACCCCTGATCTAAGCTGTTTGCATCGTGTGTTTGCAACTCTCATCCCCAGTTACCAATGTGATTGCATTACTTTTGATGCATAGAAGAGCAAACAACTTCCTCTCCCATCTCTCTACTTTTCTTTATCCTGTAGAGGGCTCTGTTTTGAATGTCAAAATAACACTATAAGCTATTTATGTAGCCTACAGAAATCACTCCTCGCCATGCCACAAAATAGAGAGATTGGAGAGAAAGAGATTTCGAGTGAGTAGTGCAAGCTGTTTGCATAATGCACCCACGACTCCCAGTCCCAAACTGTTGGCATGGATGCATTGCTTTCAGTGTTTAGAAGAGCCAACAGTTTGCTTGTTTGCAGTCTCTTCCCCTACAGTCTGTTCAATCTGCAATGTGTGTGTTTGGAGACAGGTGGGGGGAATGCAGTTCAGGCACAGGACAAGACATACTAACTAATGGCAACAACATGACTGAGGGACTGTTGTGATGGTGGTAAATGGTTATAAGTGGACTATAAAGTTATTCTTTGCTAAACAAATGGTCGGTAAATGAGGATTACCTCTTTGTATTGTACCGTCGATTTACAGAGTATTTAATAGCAATCTTTGAACCCATTAGGATGCACTCCTGGTCTTGCTTTGCTTAAGATGTCATTAGTATGCAAATTTCTAGAAGAGCAAACCCTTGCATGCTGTTGCTACCTAACCTGGGAACCAAAAACAGCAGAAAAGAAGACAAAAGAAGGGCCGGGGAGGGGGGGGACTGTGTTCACATATGAAGAAGAGGGCAACACTGAAGGATTTAATTGCAGAGGTTACTGATTCTGATTAGTGCTAAAAGAGCCACATTGATAATACAGAAGCAATAGCAAAGGCACTTGTTTCCGTTCCTTTCTTCTTGTTGTAAATATTTTTTTTATCTCTTCTCACTTTGGGAAGAAAATTTAGATTTGCATTTAATACAGTCTGTGGCTACACTATGAGAATGCAGATGGTTTCAATAATTAAATGGAGAAAACACATATTCCCTTTTGAATCTGCATACACTACTGCCAACGCTGAATAACATTCAAAAATCATGTTCGCTGTATAATTGGAATCCCTCTTAAATGAAATGGGAAATCATAATGGTGGTATTTATTGAATGATGACTGTTATTTTTAGAGTGCATTTGTATAAAGAAAGAGTTTACTCACCGGTTTTGTTCCCTTCGTCCTTCCTGCCTTCTTTTTCATAACAAGATTCTGATAACGGAGATGTTAATTATGATTATGACCATGAATTGTCTTTGGAAATGAAGCGCCAGAAGATCCAGAGAGAGTTAATGAAGCTTGAAGAAGAAAACATGGACAAAAGAGAAGAAATAGTAATTAAAAAAGAGGTTTGTATCTTGAAAAGAATCAATGCATAGTCATAAATAACTAAATCAGTGGACGTTATTGAACAAATTAACAAATCTTCACGATACTAATTCCTGTTAGTCAGATAGATACTCTACACACACATATATATACGCTTATTGTAGTTCTGAATCCGAACTGTTACATGACTCCTACCAGCATGAAAAGTTGACGACATGTATTGATATTTTAGACTACATTTTAAAATGTCTTATCAGCTTGTTTTCTTGCCAAATAAATAATGAAATTTAACTTACCAAATTTTTGTCCTTCAGTGGTTCTTGGAGGCTATGTGTGCATGTGTATAATGAATATTAGATAAAGGGATTGCTTTCTGGTATGGATCAATTTCATTGGTACTTTGTTGTTATTTGTGGCAAGATTATTACTAGATTTTATAAAATACTAATTGTTTCTTTTTAAGATTTCTCCAGAGGCAGTTAGATCAAAATTATCATCCTCACCTTCACCAAGAAAATCAAGTAAATCTCCAAAATTAAGGACAAGCCCTAAATCTTCCTCCACTGCCACTAAGAGGGAGAAGAAGGTTTCAACGGTATCTTCCCCACTCCTGGAGCAACAGAGGTAAGCAGATTGGCATATTTTATAACAACATAGTTATCTCTTACCTTGATTGTTGCTGTAGGTTTGTGCTTTTGTTTGCCAAGCAGTCCTATGGTCCCGTGGGGGTATCCCCAACATGGAGATGACGAGCAATATTGGCAAGCTATGGTTTTATATGGAATAGGATTTTTGTGAGGGAGACTTCTGCAAAATTTGTAAAATGCTAAACACTTGTCATTGATTCTAGACCTGATGTCAGCGTTCCAAGTAAGGCATCCGCCAAAAGCAAAACTCTGAGGCCGGTAGATTCCTCTTTGGAACATGTTTATTGGATACATCATATTGGCACAGCTAGTGAAAACCAACTCTAGAAGTTCTCGTGGGTTTTAGCCTAATTAAAAGGGCAAAGATTCCCTTCCCCAGATTGTCACCGGTTACATTGTCCAATGAAAGCTGGCAGACTGCTTGGTCACTCCTCTCCTTCAACATGACAAAGTCATCTGTTGGGATGACCTTGGTTCTCACAAGGAAACTTTTTGTTTTGACTGTTAGCCAGTCTATCTACTTCCCCCTTCAGTGTTCATGGCAACTATGAGGCAGCAAAAGATGGCCAACTTCAGCCAACTTCGCTTCAGAGTTGACACCAAGTCTGGTCTTTAGGTGAAGACTTCTTATATGACAAGGATTTCCCCTCTGTTTTTCCCTCAATGTAGTTCCCCTCAGATCTGCTTTAGCAAATAACTGGAGGATATAGACAGGAAAGTTAATTTCTTTTCTCCTCAGTGATTGGATTTCACTCTTTATGTGTGTACACTTTTGCCAAATGGAAGTTTGTGTAGCAAGTAGGCCTATGCAACCAGCTCTTAGGCAGAGGCACATACAGAAGATTTATCCATGGCAATTCTGTCAAGTGGACGTTTAATGCAATGTTTATGGGCTCAGCTGCTAGATCACTTTTGTACTTTAGATGTCAGAACATATCGCATGGGCACTCAGGTAATATTATTATAATGCAAGCTGATTAATTTTTTAAAATACTGGCTTGTGTATTGGTTTTTAGAAATTCAAAAAATAACCACAATAAAAAGAAAGGTCCTCGCACGCCTAGCCCACCACCTCCAGTACAAGAAGACTCCACTCAAGGGAAAAAACATAAGGAAAAATATAAAGCTAAAGAGAGGGTAGAAGAAAAGCCAAAGGAGATAAAGGAAAGGGGACGTGATTTTGAGAGACATAATAAAGAAAAAAAAGAGAAGCAAAGGTAAATACAGTTTGCTTAGTTTTTTTGGTATTATTATCATTTTGTTCAGAACATCTTCAGGTTACTGCTAAAAGCAAAATATAACATTCAACAAGCAGCCATAGTCTCGCTCCATCCAATTTTGTAATCTTCTTTTCCCCGTTGTTGTCCCCCATACATTCCCAAAATGTGTTTCAAGGAATCCCTCCATCTTCCAAAACAAATGTGAGACAAATGAGTTTTGTGCATGAGAAAATGAATGGGAAAGGAAATCACTTCCTTAATGGAAATTTGCCTTGGAACAGATGTGCTTAGATCTGGCCTGTGGGGCCGTCCTGGAAACAACAAAGGGCCGCCCCACAGTGTCCACTTTTGCTGGCAGAGTGCTTAGCCCGCCACAGGCATCCCCAATATGAGTGATGTTGAGCTGCCACGCACACCTTGGTCATGCCCCCCCCCGCCCTCTCCAAAGTCAAATACAGCTCTGATGCGGCCCTCAATGAAATTGGATTTCATACCCCTGCCTTGGATGATTGGTGTTAATGGATGCTACTTAGAGAGAGTCGAGTGTGACTCCTGATGTGCAAATGTCTTACTGGCACGAAACCTAGGGTGGCTTTTTTAAATTTGTTGAAATAGATAGCAATCAGTTATTTCCATCTTCAGATCCTTGACAATTTTTTTAGACTTTTTAAAATCCCACATTTATTACTAACTTAATGCAACAAACACCATATATTTCTTCCTCTGTCTATTTTCCCCATAACAACAATCCTATAAGGTGGGTTGAGTTGAGAGAGAGTGACTCTCATCCATCAGCTGTCATGCCTAAGGTGGAGCTAGAACTTCCCTTCTCCTGGTTTCTAGGCCACCACCTTAATCATAGAACATAGAATCATAGAGCTGGAAGGGATCCCAGAGGTCTTCTATCCAACCCCCTGTCAAAGCAGGCAACCTTATATTTTCCTGGTCCAATGGTTATCCAATCTGTTTTTGAAAACTTCCAGTGATGGTGCATCAATAACACCAACGTGCAAGCTATTTTAGTGATTGTTTTCACTATCAGAAAAAAAATATCTTAAGTTGGATCTCTCTTTCACAAGGTCGCATTACTTCTTGCCCTGCCTTCTGGTGCTTTGGATAATATTTTATATCAAACTGGCATTTATAGTATATTTTCTAGGAAGGAGTATGTTTCGCCTTTAAATGAAGATACTCTGCCTCAAGCTATAAATAACAGTATCCATGCTATTGTTAATGATAGTGTTGTATATGTTGGCTGTATGACTATTCCTCAGGGATCCCTCAGCAAGTTCCCACAGACAGAGACGTTCACCTAGTCCAGAAGACCATTCTGGTAGCAATTCTTCTTCACGAGAGTATTCTCCTGCCACAAGAAGAAGGCAGACATCTTGGGCTCCAGCTAAATCCAGCAGTCATAAACATTCTTTTTCACCTCCCCGCAGGTAGGTTTTTAAAAATATCTTTGTGTATTGTTATTTTATGCCCATGTATTTTAGACTTCATTTATTCATGAGAGTTTGCTGCAATGTGAAAGCCACATTTTATTACATTTTATCCCACCTTTATTACTTTTTATAAAGAACTCAAGGTGGCAAACATAGATAATTATTCCTTTCTCTTCTTATTATCCCCATAACAAAAACCCTGTGAGTTAGGTTGTGATTAGCCCAAGGTCATCCAGCTGGCTTTAATTCTCTTGTTCTTATTGTTTGTCCCACGCGGTAAAATGTAATAAAACATATTTTGAACATCAGGAAGGACTGAAAACAAGCACAAATTAATCATAGCATATCAAGCATAGGTAACCTCTGCCTTATACACAACTCATTAAAATCCCCAAACTAATACACATTCCTCCCCTTACTGTCCAAACCCCCCAACCTCTAAAAAACATGCTTGTTTCATTTCAGCAACTTATTTTTTTTTTACTCTTCAGGTTTTAATATATATTATCATTGCATTATCATTGATTGTTAAGTAAGTAAGCTCCCCGTTAGGAGAGCGAGTGTACAGAGAAGCGTAATGAGAGTGGTATGCAAGAACACGCACAAACCAGTATACAGGGACACTGAATAGTATAAAATATAGTAGTTTACTATGTGGAAATATAGAGGTATTCAGAATTCAATTTACAGTCCAAGTCATACACGGTTCAGTCAGTCAGTTATCAATATTCTCAGTTTAACACACAAAGTAGCTAACAGTAGCAAAACACAGTATCTCACAATACACCAGTGCTTCTCAATTATTTTCTGTCATGCCCCCCCTAGGAAGAAGAAAACATTTCGCGCCCCCCACGCGACTGTAAATAGTATCATTTGTCTATAAAATTGTTATAAGTACACCTCTGCATAACACTGTATCCTTATTAACATATAAGAGAATAAAAAAAGAAAGAAATGTGGATCAATTTACAACAAAGAATAGCTTTATTAACTGTAGCAGAAAATATTTAAAGGAGCACAGGATTTAAAGGAACACAATATTTAAAAAAACTTTAACCTGCAAAACAAAAATATATAAAATAATTTGAGCTGAGCCCCCCTTTACGGAGCCTCGCGCCCCCCCTGGGGGGCCCGCCCCACTATTTGAGAAGCACTGCAATACACCGATCAGCGTCTAACAGAGAGCTAACAGTCATTCTGGCTCCCTCTTATGGCTGCTTGAGGTAACAGCAACCAATTGCATCTCTCTAGCATTTAAAGTAACAGATACATTTGTTACAATCATGGCTTATATACATTGCCAAGCCAAGACTAGGGTTACATCCCTAACATTCTCCCCTCTTGGGTTGTCAATGTATTTACACACAACTTCACATTCTCAATCCATAATCATCACAACAATGTTTATGTTTTACCGTACCTTGAGCTTTGGTAAAATGATCAGCAATGTTTTCTTCAGACATACAATACTCTAGTGTAATCATTTTACTACTAACACTTTGCTGTACATTCATATATCTTAAGTCAGTATGCTTTGTCCTTGTCTTTACAGCAATATTTGATGACATCTGGATCGCTGCTTGGTTGTCTTCGTATACAACAATAGGCCCCCGTACATTAATTCCCATATCTATCAGGAGTTGCTTGTAACAAATTAAATCGGTACATAACAAAGATAAACATGAACATTCAGCCTCCATTGTTGATAAACTTAAATGTTTTTGACGAATAGACCGCCATCCAATTAACGCCTTTCCTAAGAATATCGCAATACCTGATATAGATTTACGTGTAGACACGTCAGTTGCAAAACTTGCATCAGCGTATGCAGTTAATATCAGTTCATCCTTAGGCTCTAAATATAAGGCATAGTGTATTGTCTGTTTTAGATATCTCAATACATGTTTAGCAGTTTGCCAGTGCCCTTCAGTAGCATTAAACCTGGCCAATTGATTAACACTATATGCAATATCTGGCCTAGACCAATTGCAATTAGGGATTGATAAATACCCTTATCAAAAACTGGGTTTCTGATATCATCATGTCTAAATTCTTGACTCATTGGAGTTTTAGCTGGTTTACACAGTTCCATTTTGAAATTCCTGAGTAACTGATTGATCTTCTCAGTTTGTGATATTTTATATCCTCCTCTAGTCTTATCTATCTTTAAACCAAGATATTTCTTTATTTTACCAAGGTGTTTTATTTTAAACCACTTTTTAAATAGTGTAATAATCTCAATAGCCTTTTGCTCTGTTTTAGTAATCAATGCTATATCATCTGTAAACAATAACAACAATGAAATCATACAGTCGCTTACTTGCTTAAATAAACAAGGATCAGCCATTCCAGCTTTAAAACCTATGCTTGCTAAATCCTTCAGTGTGCATTGATTCCATTCGTAGCCTGATTGTTTTAAACCATACACTCTTTTTTAACTTCCAACAATCAGTGTTGCTCTCAGTGTTTAACCCTTCAGTTTTCTTTAAATATATAGTGTGTTGCAACGGTGCATGGAGATATGCTGTCTCAACATCTAAATGATTTATTACATATCCATGCTTTGCTGTCCAAACTAATAATGCACGTAATGTTGTAGCTTTTAAACTAGTTGCAAATACCTCATCATAGTCATTTGCTGACTGATTAAACCCTTGTACTAATCTAGCTTTATGGGTAACAGTCCCATCTACACTTGCTTTAATCTTGTAAATCCATTTACATCCTATCGCATTTTTACCTGGTGGTAATCTCACATTCTCATATACCTCCAGATCTTGTAAAGATTTTAGTTCCCTGTTCATTGCTGCTTTCCAAACTATTTGCTCCTCTTTAGGATACGTGGATAGTTCGTGATACGTAGCAGGAACTTTATCTACTTGACACGCTATACTAGCTTGATATCTGTCAGGTGGTCTTGTTACACAGGTAGAACGCCTAGGCAACTCAGGGCTCACCAGTGGACTCTCCTGTTGCGTCTGTTCCCGTTCTTCTAACTCCCCCTGACTTTGCACTTCCTCCTGACTTTGCACTTCCCCCTTAATTTTTTTTAGTTGGTTTTTCTGTTTCACCACTAGGAAATGACTGGGTTTCAATAACTACGTCATTGTTAAATCCAGTTTATCCCACCCAACGGATTCAATAAATCGAGCACTCGTGCTACAGTGTACTTTCATAGTGCCTTTTTCCCAAAATCTAAACGATCTATGGTTTGCTTCGTAACCTACGAAAAATAAGTGCCTAGCTCTATGTTGTCCCTTCAGTCTTACTTGTGAGGGAATATGCACCCATGCGGGAGCTCCAAATGTGTGAAGATAACTTAAATCAGGTTTTCCACCATGCCAACGAGTGAATGGTAATTCACCAGTTGTTGTATTATTTAAATAATAACACATTATTTAAAACATGGTTACTACACATCATAGCTTCACCCCACAGTGTTTCAGGCAATCCTGAATCAACTAACATAGTTCTAGTCATGGCTTGTAATGTTTGCTCCCTTCGTTCTATAAACGAGTTGTGTTGTGGCCTATAAGGAGCAGAACGTTTATGCTCAATACCAGCTGATCTCAACATTGTTTGAAATTTAAGGTTTGTAAACTCAGTTCCGTTATCGGTTACAACAGTAATCACCTTAGATTTCATTTTTCTTTCAGCAAATCTTAACCAATTAAAGAAATGTTGAAATGTTTCTGTCTTGTCCTTCAGTAAATAGCAGAAACCGTATCTTGGATAGTGATCCATGATACTCAAAACATAACAGGCACTTCCCAAACTGGGTTTCATAGGTCCGATTAGATCAGCAAAAACAATTTCCAAAGGTTCCTTTGTTTTAAGCCCATTACATCTGTTTGCTGGGGTAACCCTGCTCTTTTCCTGACTACACACATTACAATTTAAATATTTACTGCAAGGTTTTAACTTAACTCCTTCTGACAATTTAACAGTTTGTTGCAGCATCTTGAAATTAATGTGCCCCATACGCCTATGTAGTAAATATATGCATTCATCATGTGGTTTCACATTATCATACACTGAGTTAGCAGTATGGGCATCAGATATAATATATAAACCATTTGTTAATTTGGCAGTAACCCTATTACCTTCCTTTTCAATGATACAGTTATCTCCCCTAAAGGTTACTACATAGCCAATATTAACTAGAGCTCTTACTGATAATAAATTAAATTTCAGTTTAGGTATATACAACATGGATAAATGCTCATTCACAAATGAACACCTTGCCATACCTTCACCAGATGCTTTCACCCTCCAACCATTTGCCAGAGATACATGTTGCTTGCTGGCGGACATTTTTATAAAACAATTCTTATTTCTAGTAATGCACTGTGATGCTCCACTATCAACAACCCATGAATCATGGCTTATTGTTGCATTTCTAGAGATAGTCAAAGTAGACATACCTAAGTTGACTTTAGCATTTTTCTTAGCCTTTCTAGTATTCTGGTGTTTTGCATGTTTACAGAATCTAGCTATATGCCCCTACATCCCTAACATTGAAAACAGCTATTTCAAAGTTTTTATATTTGGGGGTTACTGCTGGGTAAGGAAGGGATAGTCTTCACTTGCATGCATCAGCTCCCATTGAAGAATCTTTCCCATTGTAGGGAGTTTTGGGAACAACTTTCATTAACATAAAAAGATGGGGGGGTATTTAAAATTCTTGTTTTTGGGAGAACATTTTTGAAGGGAAATCAATGCTGGGGAAGAAGGGATAACGATTCTCTTATCAGCTCTAATGATCCTCTTTAAAAACAGATTCTTCCTCAATTTTTATTCTAAAGCCTAATTTCTGTGTGTGAGACAGATTGTATGTATGGGAGAAATAGAACATTGGATTTCCTTTGTGTTCATTACAGAGAATTTTGCAGGTTTTCAGGGATGCCCCTACCTATTTTGAATGGTGGCCTCTCTCATAGTTGGGATGCAAGCCTTTCACGGTTTCCTAGGGCAGGTTAGAAAAAATAATTCCATACTGGTAATAGAAGAAGTAAATCTAGAGATCACTTCCGGTCCCCGGAGGCGATGGACATTGCCGTCCGCTGCTCGTCTCTCCGGTGGGCTCCTTTTAGGAGCACAGGGGGTCTTGGAGGGACCACCTGCTGTAGGGCGGCTTGCTGGAGTCCAGAGAAGCGGCGGCAGCCGTCAGGGGGTCTCTAGTCTCGCCCCAGGAGCCAGGGAGCGAGGGGGGGCGCATAGCGCAGCTGTCGGCTGCCTGCGCCTTCGCCGAATGGATTCTGGAAGGAAATAATCAATCAGAAGTTGCAGTAGAAGTGCTGGAGGTGAGAAGTTTGCCCTAATCTCTTTTAACACCATTTAATTGATGAGCAACAGCTTTTTGCAAGTTGTGGATTCAATCTGTTTGAAGTTGCAAGATTGGAGGGTTGTTTTTTTTACCCCCCTCGGTTAAAGCGGCATTTGGACTATCTCTCGATCTCGGAATGGAGTGAGAGAGTAAAGCGTTGAATTACCCACTTGTACTAACTATGAGAAAGATTTACATCACAATTGCAAGAAGTGATTCCTGAGCTGTTTTAAAAGCCTTATGGAAACTTTGGATGCTTTGCTCCCTGGTTCCCTGTGAAAGGGGGAGCCAAGATGGCCCACTTCCGTCTTCTTCTTCGCTCTTATAAATGAAACTAGCCTTTTGAAACTACCTTTGAAGGAATTTCTGGCTTTATATTACTATTACCTCCCGAAGGTCTCCTGGAGCCCACCCTGTTTTGTGGTCTTTCTGGATTTGGATTATTTGATTTTCTTCTTCTGGCTTGGAACTGTGACTAAGGATTAACATTCACTTCTGGGCTTGTCTGCCTCCTCGGCATCACCCAGCTACGCATTCCACAGACGCCATTTCTTTTGTATAAGACTTACACTTATCTCTGAACTTAACAAATGGGGCCTAGAAAACCACCGCCGGGTAAGGCAGCTTTGGCACCCACCTCCTCTACATCCAGCCCAATGACCCAACAGACAAAAATTTCATCATTCTTACAACAAGAAGGGGCTGGAGAGAGTTCAAAGGACTTATCAGTTACCCAAATGTTCCAGGCCATTATGAAGGGACAAGAAGAACTGAAAAAAGAGCTGACAGATTTTAAAGAACAACTCAGAGACGTACAGCAGCAAACAACAGAAAATAAACAGAGGGTTGGTGTACTGGAGGAGGGCGTGGTTGGGTTGAGGGAGGAGGTGAAGGCAACTCAGAAGGGGAATAGAGAATTGGAAAACTTCATGGTAAAGATGGAACTTGAAAGAATGTCCCTTTTTCTCAGATTCCAGAACCTACCCGAGACAGAAGATGAAGATCTTAAGGATACTATGTGTACAATCTTAGCAGAATACATTAAGAGCGATAAAGAACAGTTGTGGTGGGATATGGACCTAGTTTATAGAATCAATTCAGAATATGCCAGAACACATAATGTTCCAAGGGAAGTCCACGTAAATTTCTTAGGAAGACCATGAGGGATGAGGTTTTGGGAGCCCAAAGGGGGGGAACACTAAAATATAAAAATAAAGAAATTGCCATTCTTAAACAAATTCCGGAAAAAAAAAGAGATAAGAGGAGGAAGTATTCCTCCTTATCAAAGAAATTATATAATAAAGGAGTTTAGTTTAGATGGTTATTGCCAGAAGGAATGTTGATCTTCTGGGAAGGAAACAGAATTAGAATCAATTCAGTTGTGGAGGCAGAGGCCTTCATGAAAAAACACAGTCCCCTCCTAGAGGACGAAACCATAAGAGGTAGTGAAAAAGGTACACAAGATATGAGGGAGAGAGGGGCTGTGGCTCCGTCAGAGGACAGGGGGGAGGGAGCAATATTGAAAAGGCTCAGGTCACAAAAATAAATGTATTTGAAATATTATTGTAATTGTTGATATATTAGAAAGTGGTAAAAGAGATGATTGAACATATGGTTGATACAATGTATAACAAGATGCTGTTTTTGCTTATCTTTTATCTTTTGTTTTTCTTTCCGTAAAAGTTGTGAGATTTGGAGAGATTTCTACTTTCAGCACGATGTAGCTGCCAAAAGTTTTTGTATATCCACCTACCCTTCCCTATAAATGTTTAAAAACCAATAAAATTCTTTTTTTTTTTAAAAAAAGAAGTAAATCTGTATATAGGGTGTTCTGTACGCAGGGTGAAATCATGAGCTTTGAGAAATGCTATAAGTAAGCAGATGAAAATTGATCTATAATCTAATAGAATTTGCCCAGGGAATGCCTGTTGTTGGTTATACAGTATACGGATATTTAAACGTGATTTGAATACTGCATATTTTTAGCCACCCAAAGCCAAACATACTGTTCAGGTATTAATGAAAACAAATGCCTAGCAAGGAAAATTGTGGACAGGAAAGAATTAGCTTGGCTATGAAACTTCTGCTCTACTTTTGGAACCAATCTGAATGCAATTTTAGCAAGAGATAATTATAAAGGTTTGTGTGAATAGTGCTCAAAAGGTGTGTAGCACCAAGATGTATATACAGTTCTATGTTTACAGGTCTGCATCACCACCAACACAGCATCATTCTCCTGTATCGTCGATGCATCATTCTTCTTCATCTCAGTCGGGTTCGTCTATTCAAAGACGTTCTCCATCACCACGTCACAAAAGAACCCCTTCCCCCTCTTACAAAAGGACAACTTCCCCGCCTGTAGGTCGGTCTTCTTCTCCTTATCCTCACCGAGCATCACCTTCTCCACAGCAAAAACAGGGTTCTTCGAGGCATCGTTCACCAGTTAGAGAGAGAAGCCGGCATGATCACGAGCGGATTTCACAGTCACATGATCGTCGCCATGAAAGAAGAGATGGTATGAATAACCATAAAGACTATGAATACAGATAGTCCCTATTTAATGGAATGGTTCTTTGTTGTTATTGTTCAGTCGCTGGGTCTTATCCAGCTCCTCACAATCCCTTGACCATAGCATGCCCTGCAGGCCACCCTGACCTCCACTATCTCCCAGAGTCTGCCCAAACTCACACCCACTGCATCAATGACACTATCTGCCCATCACATCCTCTGCTGTTCCCTTCTCCTTTCGCCTTCAGTCTTTCCCAACATCTGGGCCTTTTCCAGTGAGTCCTCTCTTCTCATTTGTTTATGCCTTTTAATTAAATTTGTTAGCTTGAAAGGACGCTACTAGACTCCTGGAGCATCTGCTTTCAAAAGTACTTTTCAGAACCATTTTCCTACCTTTTCTCTGAATGAGGATGTTAAACAAAACATTATGCAGACTTTCAAAGTGGGGAAGTAGGACTTTTTAGAACTTTTTGGATTATGAATTAGAAAGGTCTTAAGACTAGCAATGGTAGAATAAGAACTATGTTTAATCAGCATCAAACCCATATGGGCTATTCACCACAAAAATTCCATTGAAATGTTTTCTTTTCCATGTTTCCCCCTGCTTTTTAATGCAGGTAGGCCTCAACTTAACAACCATAGTTGAACCCAGAATACATGTTGCTAAGGGAGAAATTTGTTAAGTTGAGCTTTGCCCCATTTTATGCCTTTTCTTGCCACATTTGTTAAGTGAATCACTGCAGTTGTTAAATTAGTAACCCAGTTGTTAACTGAATGTGGCTTCCCCATTGACTTTGCTTGCCAGAAGTTTGCAAAAGATTTTCACGTGACTCCAGGACACTGCAACCATCATAAATACGAACCAGCTGTGAAGCATCCGAATTAAATCACGTGACTATGGGGATGCTGCAACGGTCCTAAGTGTGAAAAATGGCCATAAGTCCCTTTTTCAGTGCCATTGTAACTTTGATCGGTCACAAAATGAACTGTTGTAAGTCGAGGACTACCTGTGCTATTAAGTTGATCATATATTTTACATTTGTATTTATTTTACTTCCAGAAACAAGAGGAAAAAGGGGAAGAGAAAGAGACAACCGGGATGAACGAGACTATGACCAAGAGCAAAGTACCCCCAGAGATCACAGAGATGATCGAGAATCCCGGGACGGACGGGATCGAAGGGAAACCAGAGATAATAGAGAACGCAGAGATCCAAGAGAATCTCGGGATGCTCGGGACTCACGTGATGCCAGGGATTTCAGTCGAGACAATAAAGAAAGCCGGGATCAGAGGGACTTGCGTTCTACACGTGACTCACATGACTACAGGGAAAGAGAGTGTCGAGAACATAAGAAAGAGGAGCAGTATTTGGAGGAATCGCATAGCTACGCAAGAGCCCATGGCAGGGAAGATAATTCTCGTGCTGAAAGTCGGACGGACTCAAGAAGTGAAACAAGAAATGAATCCAGAATATCTGGAAGAAGCAGAGGGAGAGGCCCTGAATTAACAGACAAGGGTATCTAATACATGAAATAATAGGAATGTTACACCATTTGTTTACATAAACATCTGTTTAATCAATAGGGTAGAAATGAATTACACTATGGCTTATTTCTTTTTATGACTTCACCAAATTTGGTCACCATTACTCATAGTACAATGATCCTGTGCGTATTTCTTAAAAAATTATTAAATAACGTGGAACAGATGGCAATACTTATCACATGGATTTCTCCTTTTAATAAGAAAAAAATTGCCCTATTTATCTTAAAAGATTAGTTAATTTTAGTCACACATTGCTATTGAGGAGATCCTTTCCTTTAATTCACTGATAAATGAATTAAGTTTTTGAAACGACTTGTGTAGGAGATTGTATGAATGCAGACTCCTTTGCTGAAGCAAAACTGTTGAAAATTAGTCTGAAGGTTAGCTTTTGCTTGAGAAAGATTGTTTGCCAGATGATTTTAAATCTTTCTGTTATGATCAAACAAGGCTTTCCTTTTCATAGTGCTGGATTTTGTTTTGAGTGTGATTTTTTCCCCCTAGCATTAGTTTTCTGAATCTGAATTCCTTTTAATTCACCACAGAGTTTGATCTGGGCTCAACGGAGGAGTTGAAAGCTCAAAGCTCTTTAATTGCTTAGATTTCTGCATATGGAGTTCTGTAGTTTGAAATGTTCATTAGAAAAAAGAACAGGGATTTTAAGCAAAACTTCCTTATGTTTAGCTTTTTTATGGCAAATATATTACACAAATTATCATCCTAGATCAGAAATTACATTTTAACTTGCCTGAATGCATATTGGGAGTGGTGGTGCACAATTTACAAATCCTTTTATGAAATACAGTTCTTTTAATCAACCTGTAGTAGCTAATCTCTGACAAACAGAGATTTTGTTTCATGTTTTCCATGGGTCTTGTTTTCATAGGCAATCGAGGAACAAGAAGCTCTCAAGTTGATACCCATAATTCTAGTAGTAGCTACCATGACAGCTGGGAATCACGGAGCAATTACCCTGAGAGGGATCGCTATGAAAGCCGTGAGCATGCAAGAGATTCTTCTTTTGAAAGAAGACACAGAGAAAGGGATAAGCGTGACAATAGAGAAAGAGGCAAGTACTCTTCAGGAGTGGTTTTTTTTAAACCTTTAACTTATTAGTGACTACAAGGGCATAATGGTAGAATAGCATTAAAGATGAATGTACCTGTGAAAGTTACACTGACTTCATGAACTTTAATTACAAGCACTAGTAATTAGCTAGCTCATTTAGCACAGTACTGTTTACTGAGCAAATTTCCCGAAGAAATATTAAATTCAAGAGGGTTTTTTTTTTTTGCTCTACAGTGGAGGTTGTCATTTCCCCCTTCAACCTTCCATCTCTATAGATTTTTATCATTATGGATACTCAACCTAAATAATACCTTCAGAATTAATTATTTCACATCAGTTGCAGTGATTTAACATTAAAGCATTAGTGTGCCCAAATATTGGAAAATAAATTAGATGATTATAAATTGGAATTAAAACCTGTTTATCATTACAGATCAGAGACAAAGCTCACCTATACGACACCAAGGAAGAAATGATGATATTGAACGTGATGAAAGACTAGAAGAACGAAGAGTAGACAGGAACGAAGATAGGAGGGATGAAAGACCTAGGGAGCGAGAAAGGGAGAGGGAAAGAGAGAGAGAAGCAGAACGTGATCGGGCCCGTGAGCGAGAACGTGAGAGAGAAAGAGATAAGGACAGGGAACGGGAACGAGATAGAGACCATGACAGAGAACGGGAACGAGAACGGGAAAGGGAGCGGGAGAGAGAACGGGAAAGAGAACGTGAACGAGAAAGGGAAAGAGAGCGGGGCCGGGAAAGAGACAAAGAAAGGGAACGACAGAGAGAGTGGGATGACAAAGAGAGAGGAAGAGAAGAACGCAGGGACAAGAGAGAAGATGTCCGTGAAGAACGGACCACAAGAGATAGTCGTGAAGAGAGGAAATCAAAGTGAGTTCGTTTTTTAAAAAATAAAATAAAAAATTATGCAGTGTGAGACAGTAAATTGAATGAATGAGTTATACTCAACATTATCCAAACAAACATTGACAGTTCATATGTCTTCCTGTAAACATTTTTTTTTTTTTTGGAAAGAGGATTCTTGACATTCAATTTAGATTTTTAAAATTGGTGTGTAACAGTTGTGTTTGTATTTATGGTAGAAGATGAATTAAATTTGTTAGAACTTAAATACCTAGAATTTAATGACTAACGGTTTATTTTTGGGTAATGCAGAAAACGTCACAGAAATGAAAGTAGCCCCAGCCCTCGGAAATCTCCTAAACGCCGCCGTGAACATTCACCTGATAGTGATGCCTACAATAGTGGAGAAGATCAGAGTGAGTGAAAGCATGTACTTACTAGCAGGAGTTGGCCACACAGTTCCTATCAACACAACACCCGCTCTGTTCTAAGATAGGGTCCGCCAACCTTCAAAACTTGTGAGACTGTAGCCTTTTCTAATTTACAAGAGGGGCTTTTGTCCACTCTTGAGATTTGGCAAGATTTTGACCATCCATTTATTTATGAATTTGTTGGTCCGTTAGAAAATCATGTGATATTGTGCAGTGGCATCTGCAGCTGAGGAAGGTAAGCTAAATTGTACAGTTAAACTCCTGTATATAGAAGTATTTACAGGTAGTCTTCACCAGTGGCAATTGGGACCAGGAACTCCCATCACTAAGCAACACAATTATAAGGCACAGTGTCAGTTGTCTGCTTTGACTTACAATAGCAGTCCCAATTGCCATTGCCATGGTTAGGTGAATTCTACATGTTCACAGTTCCCAAAGTCAGATAATCACCGTTTGCAATCTCCTGCATGCTTTCCCACTGACTGCTTGTTCGAAGTTGGCAGTGGGGACTGCAAACGGTGATCACATGACCACATCATAATTGTGAGCTGCTTGCCAAATGCCCAAATTGTGATTATATGTGTGTGGGGATGTTGTGATGGCTGCCTGCAACTATGGGCTACTTCCTTCCTTTTAGTTCCAACAATCTTTAGTTCATTCATATAATGTTGTCGAACTTGGTTTCACTTCTGTTTTGTCCTTTCTCGCGACAGTTTCAAAACTTTAATAAGTCTCTTTTGTAAATCCAGTGTAAAAAAATTATCCAGGTCACCCTTTGTTTTCTGTTTGTATGTCCCTTTTAATTATGAAGTGGAATAGAGTAATTTGTTGATATTGCCATTGGTAAGGCGGCCAAAGTGTATTCTAGAAAATCTGTGAATCAGTAATGTTTAACAGCCTCACTTTAAAACCAATTATTTTTTAAATTCATTTGACTTTGGAAAAGAGGGATGTATTTTTAGGAGAAGAAGAATGTGTATATGTGTCGATGATTTTCCTACAAGTACCTTTCATGTCAAGCCTCCTATCTTAATAATTTCCTCTTCTCATAGAGTATAGCTGATTTTTTTTCTTCTTTGCTGTAAGTTAAAGAGTATTCCTAGATATAAAGATTTGTTCCAAAATCATGTGCATTGACACATTTTCTTTTTTATAGATGAAAAACGGCGTTTATTGAGTCAGGTTGTACGTCCTCAAGAATCACGTTCCCTTAGTCCTTCACACCTTTCAGAAGAGAAGCAGAGCCGTTGGAAAGAGAGTGACAGAAAGCCAGAGCGAAAGGAAAGCTTGAGACATGAAGAAAGCGATTACAAAGAACGGGGTACTTCTGGGGACAAACAGCGAGAGCAGCGAGAGGGAAATGAGAGCACAAGGACCAGAATCCAAGATAATGTAAGCAAACGGGATTCTGAAGAGCACGAGGCAGTAGATCACATGCACGAAGACAAGAAGAAAGCTAAAATACAGAAAAAAACAGCAAAGAAGAAGAAAGAGGATGATGGTGGCAGGTTAGAGCGCTATATCAGTGAACCGCCAGTAGAGAAAACTCAAGTGTTTTCTCCCAAGAAAGGTCAGAAAAAGAAAAATGCTGAAAAGAAGCGCAAGAGATCCAAGGGAGATTCTGAGGCTTCTGAGGAAGACAGTGGCCCCCATCAGAAGAAGAAAAAAGGCCCCAGGACACCACCCGTAACCACGAAAGAAGAAGTGGTGGAAGCAGCGCCTGAGAAAACTGCAGTAGTGGAAATTGCTCCCAAGAGGGAGGATACAACGTTTAGTGATTGGTCAGATGAAGATGTTCCAGAACGAGGGGAAACGGTTCTAGAAAGGATTTCTGAGGAGCCCCATAGAACTAGCCACCGTACACGAGTCGAAACCCTGGAGGTTTCTCACGTGGTTGAAGAAGCCCCTCACCTCCGCCCTGCAGAGCAGAAGCGTAGCAGCAGCCTCTGTAGCAACAGGAGCCGTACTTCAAGTAGACTCCGATCACCCTCGAATGATTCTGCACATCGCAGCGGAGACGACCAGGCTGCAGTTAAGAAGATCTTACACAGCAGTTCAAGCGACAGAGACCGGAGATGCCTTGAAATCGCAGGAGAGCGGAAGTCCAGAATCGATCAGTTGAAACGAGGGGTTGCCAGCCGTAGCACTTCTTCTGGTAATTTCTGTTGTGTGGCTTTCTTTGCTCCTGTGCCGTATCCCTGGCTGTCCTGAGACTCAGTCCTTGGGAAGCCCAGGATTTGGGATGGGAGTAGGACAGAGGCTCAAGGAGCTCCTGTGAGGAGGGATTTGTTTCCAACGTGCAGTGGCTAACGTTATGAAATTGCTTTATAAAGGGGTTAGTAATAACTTGTTCGGGGATAATGTCATTCAAGCAGAACTTGGCAACCTTCAGCCTGCCTTTCCTTCTTCATACCTTACAGTTAGGCTTTTTAGAAGTTCATGTGTTACTAGTAGTTTGCAAAAAAAAAAGCCCTCTAATCAGTAGCCCTAATAGATCTATTTTCAGTGAGTGAATTGGAAAAGAAAGGAAAAGTTATTTTTTTCAGTAGGTTTTGCTTCCTTGGCTCTTTGTATGGGTCATTGGGTTCTTAAAAAGCTATATTGGGATCACTTGAAATTTTTTTTCCAAATTTTATTTTGGGGATGAGTGTGACTCAGATGAGAGAGGAAACATGAATGTGAAATGGATGCACGAGGAAGGTGAAACGGGAAGAGAGAACTAGGCATTGATATTGTTGGCCTCAGCTCTTTCTACCGGTGGTATCATGTCCCTGGCAGATTTCCTGCAAGTTAGGAATTTTCCTTTAGAAGTGGTCAGTAAAATAGGGAAAGGCAAAGGATTTGTTTTCAGGTCAGTAAACCATGGTTTATTAATCTGAAGTTGTATATATAGTGTCTGGATTTGTTGTCCTGCTAAACCTTTCTTCTGAGTTTTGAGTTTTTTTCTAAATGAAAGTCTGATTGTCTGTTCTGATAGAATTGATTGTGTGTTCTAGATCGACAAGATTCAAGGAGTCACAGTTCAAGGCGAAGTTCTCCTGAATCTGATCGACAAGGTCACTCCAGATCTGGGTCCTTTGACAGCAGAGAAAGAGTGCAAGACAGAGACCGGCATGAGCATGATCGTGAACGGGAAAGAGAGAGACGGGACGGGAGGCAGAGAGAGTGGGACCGAGATGCGGCTAAATCTGATTGGTTGAGGAGCAGAGACCGGGAGAGGATTCGGGAACGAGACAGGCAACGAGAAAAACGAAGAGATCTGGACCGTGAAAAAGAACGCCTGCTCTCTGAAAATCTGGAAAGAGAGAGAGGTGTCAGCGCTTCCTCTCAAGCAGAAATATCCAAGCACAGTGAGACAAAAGCAAGTAAAGATCATCAGGCTTTTGAGGCCACCGCTCTGGACTCTTCTTCCCAGGAGGAAAGGCAGGATAAAGACCTAAGTTCTTTGCAAGGATTTGAAGATGGAATTGAAGCAGAGAAAGTGGAAAACGTAGAAGGTAAGTTATTCTGAAAATACAAACACTGGCAGTTTTTCTGCTTTTAAACAAACCTGTAAATGGCTTCATTTAATAAATCATCTTATTTGAACGTTCTAAATTTCAGGTTTCCTCATATAGTTTTTGAGCAGCATAGTTACTGCTAGTCTCCAAATGAAGTTTACTTTCACAACTTTTCCAAGTACAAATGATATTTTTGCTCTCTAAAAACTCTGATGGTGGTGGAAGAGAGACGGGGGAGTAAAAAGAGACAGAAACAGGTCATACGCATACCTACCTCCCATCCACCCTTCTCCCAATAATTACAGTTTTGATGGGATTATATACTGCGTAGAAAGGAAGTGAATGAAAAAAGATTAAACCCAGAGTGCAGTTTCTCTGATCTGGCTCCAGACACGAACAACAAGCAAACCTAATTAGGTCTTCTGCATCATCTCATTTAGCGTGCCATTCCTGTTGGATCTGTGGAGAGTTTGACAGAATAAGTGCATGTTGCAACATTTTTGTCTTTTCAGGTGGAGATGATGAAACAAAAATAGATGACATGCAGTCCATGGAATCTGGTGCTGGAGAATATGAGCCAATCAGTGATGATGAATTGGATGAAATTTTGGCAGGTGATGCCGAAAAAAGAGACGATCAGCAGGATGAGGAGAAGATGCCAGGTAGGCTTAGCAAAAATCATTTACATCAGTCCTATGTGTACTAGAAAGCCAAATTATCATTCCAAAATTACTGTTTCTGAGTTCAGAACCTGAAGCCTGCACAACCTATGCCCAAAGAAAACGAATCATCTTGGCTTCATAACGTTAATAGAGCTGTTCCAATTCAACAGGTCATGAGAAAGAAGAGTGTGGGAAACTATGGTTTAAGAAATATCACTGCCATAGCCATAAGAGGCAGGCCAAAGCGGTGCAAAGTTGCCCAGATTCCCCAATCAGTTTTGCTTGGATTAGGCTATGACACATGAATCGGCACACCTTGCATTTTTTAGATGAACATTTTTAAAACAGAGACAGGACAGGCCTGGTTGGTGATTCAGTCCCTGGGGGTTCTTAAAAAATGAAAGGGTCTTTTCTTAATTGAAGAAGGCTGTCTTTTGTGGGCTAAGAAGCACCTCTCATTTCTTCCATAAGGTTACTTTCCTTTTGCCTCTGTAACGGTTGGAAACGGGTCGGAGTCTACTTTCTTAACTGGATCTTTCCCAGGAAGCAGATTTGAAAGAAGACACAAACAGCCGTACCCTAAACAGGGAATGAGTGCCCTCAGCCAACTGAAAGAGGGGTCTCATCCCATTTTGTTTTTTCTTTGAGCGGGATAGCGATTGCCTAAGTGAGATCTACAACTGATTGCAGCCAGGAAACCGTTGCAACGATCTTTGTGCCAGCCTAATGGGTACTTTGGTATCTTTAAGAGATAACCTTATTTCAGAGTAAACATTTGCATTTGTCTTATTCTACAATTTCTTGTCTCCTCTTAGGTTTTACTAGTTTGCTTTAGTTATTGTATGCTCAGGTTTTCTGCTGTTTGTTTAAGAAAAGGGCTGAAAAGATAAATGAAAATTATCTTTCTTTTTGTTTTTGTTTTGTACGCGTTTGCAGATCCGGTGGATGTCATTGATGTAGATTGGTCTAGCCTGATGCCAAAACAGCCAAAAGAGCCACGGGAGGCTGGAGCTGCTCTTTTAAAATTTACTCCAGCTGCTGTCATGTTAAGAGTTGGCATTTCCAAACAACTGGCTGGCCCTCAGCTTTTCACAAAGATAAAAGAAACTTGCCAGAGATCTTTGGAGAAACCTAAAGGTAATCAGTTTATTCCCAGCAGATCATGAAGAGAAGTTTGTATGAATTTTTGTTTTTGAGGACATGTCACTCTGAAAAGACTACTTCTAATTGTGCAGGGTCTGTTTATAAATCAGAGCAACATGCTCGCCAGGATAATACCTACAGGTTTGTAAAGACCTTATTGAGTTGTTCTGTTGAAACAATTTTGCCCTGCCTTTGTTTGTATAAAATCTCCCTTTCTCCAGAGGCAATCATATAATCTGTTCCGCTTCCTGCCACGGAGAAGGGAGGTGCTCTAAGGGAATGGGGTTGGACTAGACTCAGGGAACTGGATATCGGGAGAGGAAGTAGTGACTTCTCATATATTCTCTAAAGATAGATAGTGTCTTTGTTGATAGTGGTGATCTGAATCCCCATTTTAGAAGGCTTTAAATCTCATCGTTATATTGCCTCTCTGTAGATGCAGAGAGCCTTTTTGAGCATGAATTTGGGGCTCTGAATATGGCTGCCCTATTGCGAAAAGAAGAGCGAGCTGGACTGCTGTGCAACCTGGGTCCTTGCTGTAAAGCTCTTTGCTTTCGGAGGGATTCTGCAATCCGCAAGCAGCTTGTGAAAAATGAAAAGGTGAGTGCCTGAAATGTATTTTAACATGTAGTAAACTTTTGATGCGGAAATCATTGTCCATATAGGCAACCAGTTCCATAGCTGCAACGTAGTTTGTTGGTTTATTTTTAAAGCCTTTTTTCCTTCTCTTTGTGAAAGCAACATGAAGTTAATGAGAGTTCTAAAAGTGGGATTATTTGTTGAGCAGCTTTTGTTCCACTGAAATAATATTCAGAGTCTTTTTGTGAAATGCATGGTATTCAGAAGTGCATAATCTTCAAAATACATGTATTCATTCATTCATTCCATTCATTTTTATGTGTCATATTTACATGGCCGTCCATCTCCCAAAAGCAGAATGTTTTCTCCCAGAATTCTGGGTTAAAATATTTCTTTTGAAAAATTGATTTACATTTAAACTTACAAAAAAGGTACCTGATTCTTAATATTTGGAGTTTCCTGCTTTGATTTCTTTCTCGTCTTATCTGTCTGCAGAAGGCTTCTGATTGTTTTGGACATCTTTCGGGGTCCCCAACCCATAGGCCATGGCTCCTATTCATAACTGGGCCGTGTGAGCTGTGGGTGCCCAGATCAGCTTGTGCAAGTTGCAGGGCCGGTGTGCACACACACACACATGCATGTAACTTGCGCAAGTTGAGCTGTGCGGATGCTGGCCTGCTGCTTGTGCAAGTCGAGCACGCGTGTGTGCCAGCCCACTGCTTGTGCAGCCCAGTTCCCCCTCTCCCACCACCCCCCAAGCCGAACCACCAAGCTGCAAAGGTTGGGGACCGCTGATCTAGAACTTTTCGTGCTGTGCCTCCAATAATCTCAATGGTGTATATATTTTTACAGAATAAAATATGTTCCTCCTGAAATGCTAGTAATCATACATTAGAATACTTATCATGCAGTAATTGCTAATATAAGTCATATCCTGTCCCAACAGGGCACAACAAAACAAACCTACACAAATCATCCAGTGGTGGACAATGAGTTGTTACGGCTAAGCCTACGGTTGTTTAAACGCAAGACTGTGCAGCAAGGGTCTGGACCAGATAAGACAGAAGACACTAAACTTTCACAACCATATGTTCCAGAAATGTGCCTGTCCTGAGCCAGAGTCTCCTGGCCCTACGGTTGTTTTGTTCCACTGTTTGATAATATTGATGTTTTCAGTCTTATTTCCTTTTAAGTATGATGTTGCCACAAGAATGAAAATACTCAAGAGTACATGTGTGGATTCTGAGACAGAATGACAAGGAAAAGTATTTAGTACAAAAAACGAAGACCACTTTGTCTGGTTTTGCTGCATGTTTTACAACAGAGTTCTAACCATGGATTTTATTTAAAAAGTCACTTGTGTGTAAAAATGTCCATTTTGGGATAGCTGCTTTATCATCTATTAAATTTTTAAAAAGAAAACAGTTCTGATTTTTTTCCATTTCTTTTTCCTCTTTTCCATAACATTTCCTTTGTAAGATTACTACTCAGTAAGATCAACAAGCTGATAATCTTCACCATCCAAAAAGAACCATGAAAGTGCAATGTATGTTATCTAAATGAAGAAAATTATATTTTTAATTATGAAGATGAGATAAATCCAGACTCATCATGCTCAGTGGAATTCCTCTGATTCTAGAGGAAAAAGTGGGATTATTTTTTCCAATTCTTCCTCCAGGTCAGATCTCAGATGGGGGCTACTTCTGAAACTGACCCTTGATGTTTAATGTAGCTTGTGGTTAATATGCAAAAAAGGTTCCATTTGAAATATATCTAGACATCCTCACCAAATGTCCTTGAACGGTATTAGGTCATAATCTGAAAGTGCAGATGCTAATAGTGGTGTGTGTGTATGCGCGCGTGCGTGCGTATACACTTTTTAGGTTTTATGAACATACTGACTTTGTTAGTTAGCTGCTTGTTTTGCTGACCGCAATTGTCTCTCCAACCAAGGATGCTTTTTTTCTATGATCAGCCCCTAAGAGGCACCCACCTTCCAAAAATACAGAGACCGATTGGCAGGTGCAGTTTTGGGTGAGATGTTTCTTCAGTTTGCATTTCACTTTGGCTGCACCCAAGACCATCCACAGATGGTCTTCAGACTGTAACCAGAGCTTCGGAACCATTTGAGGTTGTTTTATTTCTGCCTCTTCCTTTGTTTTCTTTCTCTAAATATCCCACTCCATTATTGGTCCTTTTCTTTAAGTTTATCAGTGTTCTGTGCCATTGGATAATTTGGGGAAGAAATTTCCCCCTTGGGTCTTTTTCTTAAGATTTGTAATACCATCTGCAGTGTTAGATTACGTATAATTATCTCCTGCACATAGGTGTTGTAATTTAGCCTGCTCTTTGACGAGACAGGAGGCTTATATCATAAAGAGGAAGAAGAATGTAAATATTCTCATTGTCTATACTGGACAAAAGATCCAGTTACAGGTGTTATCTATTTGTGCTCTTAAGACAATTATAATTATAAGATACCAAGATTGTTTTGTTTATTGGTTCTTGTTAAAATTGCTTAATGTTGCTGACTGAAGCACTGATAGTCTCAGCACCACTCAGTTGTCAAATTAGGAGGGAAAATATTTTATATTTATCCTAAGTTGGGGATCAGTGCCACTACAAAGCCTCATTTTCATGCATGCTTGATCGTCTGCTTGCAGGTTCTATGACATTTTCACATAGTGCGCTGTTAACAACACAAGGCCGAATGGCTGAGTTCTTTCTTTCTAGAAAAAGGCCTAAAATCCCGCCATTTGCCTCTGAATGTACTTACAGACAATACATGGAAATCAATTATTTCTAACAGAGCCATCATATTTCAGAAATGATCTAAAAGAAAGGTTTTGAACCTTGCATAAGGATAGCACTATTTTGCTACTCATTAAAGCAGCCACAATTTTTTTAAGTCTTCCAACCTTAACCATTAAGAGTTCCAATTGACCTTTTAAAGCAGCAGCACCCTTCTTCAGGTTTATATGGGGGGGGGGGAGTTGCAGCTGCTTTTAACAGCAGTTTAGCAATTCTGTGTTCATGTGGGCTGTAAAGCCATTCTTCAGAATCAGGTTTGAACAGGCTCATTACCCATACTATTAATCATAGAAAAAAGCGTGGAAAATAAGTCTTACTTGAAATTAAAATAGCAAAACAATGTGAAATAAGTGGACTCGGTGAAATGCTGTAGTGTATAATGCCAAAATGGGATTGTATGTTTTACATATTATTAATCACATGTGAAGCTATAGTTTTGATTCCGGTAATCGCTTCGTAGCAGGTCGGCTTAATGAGATGCTGAGGAAGTAAGAATCCATATCTTCCTGTGTCCCGAAGCTCAAAAGTAAAAGAATACTTAATACCTTGGTCGTAAGCCCAGTCATCCGAACCGCCTGGGGCTAAATCTATGAGGAAAACCAGAAGTATTTAAGGACTCAAGCTCAGCAATGGCCTGTTGATAAACAGAGGTACTTCATGTTCTTACTGTACTTACAGATCGTCTTTGCACCAGGGCCTGCCACATAACGGTTGTGATATGCGTTTCTAATGGCACCAGTCACTTGGTTTGCCAACAGTTGCTGAAAAGAAAAGAACTGGTTAATTAAATCATCATGGAGAACGTGTGTTTTAAGTCTGAACGCAAAAAGAGAGCTGTCCAAAAAAGACACTCATCTTCTGGATGTTCATGAGCTGCCTTTAAAACTAAGTTTCCCAAGGGTGGCCCAGAGAGTTTGAAGTCTTCACAACATTGTAACGAAATTAAAAGATGTACATTTTTTTTACAGAAAACACAAAAAAGCTAAAGCTGCAAGTAAACAGATGTCAGTCCCAGACCTAGCATGCTTGAGATTAAAATCTTATCTGTGGTTTACCGTGATGTAAAAACTAGGCTATTGTGTGCCCATGGTTTTTTTAATTAATCTCCCTATTTCCAGTGTTTGCATGCTTTCGAATTTTACCCTTCGCTTTTGTGTCTTTTTCACCAGTTCTACTGTGTCTGTTTGCTTTGGTTCGTAGTCTGAAATCCCTTTTGTTACCGGTATATTATGGCTGACGAATTTTTTTTTGGGGGGGGGGGGATCTAAAATGTGCAAGGCAACATTGACTTTCATTTAGCTAAAACAGCCTAAAATGTGACTGCAGAAATAAATTTAATTTTGAATGTAGTTATGTTTGTCTGGTAGTAGAACAGATGCTGTTGACTGACAAGCTTTTGGGTTTCCCAAAATTGAGCCTCTGCAACAGATTGTGAGATTACAGGAGGAGAAGAGTAAAAGAAGAACATTGTCCTTGAAGGGCAGCACTTTTAATCTTAACGAATGCCAGCAACTATGGAGAAAACATTGCACTCCAATTTCAAACTTGGAAACTTTTAAGATACGTGGGCTTCAACTCCCACAAATGAGTTCCGCTCCCAAAAACGTTGGCTGCGGAATTCTGGGAGCTAAAGTCCACACCTCACGTTTGAGATACGCTGCTATAAATGCAGCAATCTTTCAATTTTGAGTTACACAATGAAAACTCTTAAAGAGCACAGGGCAAGCAAAATCCTTTTCTCAGTAAAGCCAAACAATCTCAGTGTCTAGACTCTGATAAAGTTCTGCATCCTTGAAAGACGCTATTATTGCCGAGAGCAATTAATTGCTCACTATGGCAATCCTCTAGTCTGATGGGTTGGCCATTCGATCATTCATTTTTCTTTACAAAAATGGTTTTTTTATTTACTTACATAATTACTCTGTCTGGCTCCTAAATTGTTTATGTGGGCATACAATCTAATACTTTTGGTATTTTAATTCCTGAATTCTTTTTCATTAATTGTAATAATCCAAAAGCAATGCTTCACGATGAACAGCATACTCACTTCTTTCTACATTATACTAGTTTAATATAGTGTATTATTATCTGTTATAATGTACTATTTCTTTTATATCTAAACATGCGACAAGCCATGATTTCCGTTCTTGATTCATTCTAGTGAGATAGATTCCCTGGTTTGGGGTTTGGAGAAAACCTGGCTTACAAACATTCATTTTAGGAGAACTACTCAACACATGTGTTCTTGTTTGGTCCCAATTGACATGCATCCATCATGCAAACTTGCTTCTGTGCCTAGCAACTAGTGTGCTATAACCTTCAATGTAATTCCCCTGTACTTAGATATGAAAAGTACACTCTATGTATTATCTCTTACAAGAATCGGTATTTTGTACACTTGTTCTGAATATTCTATATTCCTCTTAGACTTGAAGCATCTTTCAAAATGATAAATACAGCAGGGACAGGGATACTGATCCAAAAGTCCCTTTTCTCGGTAAATTCATGAAAGGCAAAAATAAGGCAGCTGTGTTATGATTCAGTTCGGATGTGGGAATAGATAGAATGATCACACAGGGAAGATATTAGGAACTTTTGATTATACTTTATGGCAATTTTCCATTTCAGCTGAATGTATTTTATACAAAGCCTGATGTATTTTCAGACCATGGTTTGATTCTGTTTCGTAAATAATGGCTTGCTGCATTGAAATGAAATAAGTGGTGGAGGAAGAAGCATGAAAACTAAAATAAGATACCATCGCTACTTGCTTTTATAACATAACAATATGGCCTGCTGCGTCTTCTTGACATTATGGGCAGGCACTCATCATTTAATTGTTCCAATATCTCAGAGGTTGCCACAAAGAAGAGAGAGTCAAACTATTTTCCAAATCACCTGAGGGTAGGACAAGAAGCAATGGGTGGAAACTAATCAAGGAGAGAAGCAACTTAGAACTGAGGAGAAACTTCCTGACAGTTAGAACAATTAATCAGTGGAACAGCTTGCCTCCAGAAGTTGTGAATGCCCCAACACTGGAAGTCTTTAAGAAGATGTTGGATAGCCATCTGTCTGAAACGGTATAGGGTTTCCTGCCTAGGCAGGGGGTTGGACTAGAAGACCTCCAAGGTCCCTTCCAACTCTGCTATTGTATTGTATTGTATTGTATTAATCACTTTTTTCTTAATGAAGAAGTGCCCTTTGTACTCTTCCTTTAAGGAAGACAAAAGCCAAGTCCAAAGACCTATCACAAAGGCCCTCTTGAGCTCAGACTTAAAGAGAAGGGTTCTTACCAGTTCATCATGATCTTTAGATGTATTTTTAGTATATGAATATGGAAACAGAACCATCTGGGAGTAAGAGTGCATTGTTAGATATGCTTTAATATGATCCTTGCGCTTTCTGATAAAATTAACCACGGCTTTTACTTCTGGTTCAGACTCAGGGTAAGGTCCACAGTAAGTCTCTTCACAGTCATTTCTGGACCCACCTTTTCCTTTATTTAAGAACAAAAATAAAAGCTTAATTATAGGACCCGGTGGCAACAAATGGAAAACAATCTTTAATTATTTATACTAGAGGTTAAAACAACGACGTCCTTATAGATTGTTGGTACAAAGGGATCTTCTGTCAGATCTCAATCTGCTACTGATAATCCTGTATTATCAGAGCATTCACCCATTTTCAGGTTGAGGCACGTGGGCCTTTAATTCACATGAGTTGGGGTTATCGGCAAAATGTGCAAAACTTAATTTGAGTCATATTTTTTTAAAAAAAATCTCTTTATTTAAGCAATTTCCTTTCTGGCTCCTTAAAAATCACAGTACAAGTTGAGGACAAACATTGAAGGGCACTAATAGAGCCTTAGTATTTTCCAAAAAATAAAGGCGCAGGGAAGTAGTTGCCCTCTCTTTGTATACTATGGATGTTTTGTGTGTGATGTTTTGCTGCTTAGCTTCACTTAAGAAAAAGACAAGCAAATCCTCAGAATATAAACTGACAGCAAACAGCACTCCTTACTAGCACTGATGATGTTACCTAGTTAGGGTAATGAGACATCTGCAAGAAAACAAGCAAGCTCAGAGAGTACCAAGGGCCCCTCACTTAAGAAAAAAGACAATTTCATTTGAGGATGAAACAGGGTACCATTTGTCTCCTTCAGCTTGCAACTAACTGAAACGTCAGAAAACCTTCATTACTGGGTGGATCTGGATGCTTTTCTGATGTAATATATGGGCCACTTTTTTGTATTCTTGTACATTTTCCCAAGCTATTAAGATCTACTTCAGCCTTCTCCAGTCAAATGTTCACCAGAACTGTTGTGATGATACCCCTAACCCTGACCAGCATGGACTGATGATGGTATATGTAGTCCAACACAATCTCAGGGAATCTGAGTCCAATGCCCATGTATTGGAAAATAAATGGAATTCAGTGGTGCTTAATATAGGATAGGTTTGGACAGCATTTTATATATTGAGTATGAAACTTGTTTTCCCCAAGTATATGTAGATCAGTTTATACTTTATTATTGCAATAAATATTCATAGTGCCTGTGTATACTGTGTACAAACAAACTTCTTACCACACCAGCCTGCATCAAAATTGCGATTCATATCTGTCCCAGTGCACTCGTTGTTGCCATGCTTTGACCGGCTTTTTCTCCACATTCGATTCTGTAGGGAACACACATACACACCAGTATGAATGTAAATATTTTAATGTTAACATCACCAATGCCTAATTTGTAACCTAAAAGAAGTCTCATCGCACATAATTGCACCTTTGAAACCAAGGCTTCCCAAAGAACCCCCTGTTGATACCGCAGTGTTTTCTGAGTAGGCAGTGAAGTGCATTATTGTAAATTTTAAGGTTGATCCACAGATGCAAGTAAATGTGTGCTTAAATGAGTCGAAATGCTGCGGTATTTGTTTTGATTGTGGGCATCGTAGCAAAAGTAATATACACTGCAGACAAAAGTGCTTGTAAGAGCATGAAGTCTGCAAGCTAGAACTAAGGCCACCAATGCTCCAAGTGCTGTTGGCAATCCCAAGCTTGAAAAATAGATGACTGTAAGAAATCCATGCCTGTTGAGCAGAAGCATCTTTCTAGTTAAAGTTAAGCCTTGGTGAACACATCTATTTCACTTTACAGTAATTAGGCCAAGGAGAACTTAGGACCAATATTTCTCTCTCTATCCATGTACCCCATCTATTTTCCTAATTAGTTCAGGAGAGCTGCTTTTCACCTTTTTCTTTCCTGCAACAATCTGTGAGTGAGGTGAGACCGAGATTCTAGATTCATGCTTCGTGCTAAACATTAGTACAAGGGTTTAGAGTTAGAGAAAATTGTAACCATGTGGTAAGACTCACCATGTGCTAATAGCAATAGCACTTAGACTTATATACTGCTTCACAGTGCTTTACAGTCCTCTCTAAGTAGTTTACAGAGTCAGCCTATTGCCCCCAACAATTTGGGTCCTCATTTTACTGACCTCGAAAGGCTGGAAGGCTAAGTTAGTCTTGACTCAGTGAGACTCGAACTGCTGAATTGCAGGCAGCCGGCAGGCAGCAGAAGTAGCTAGCCTGCAGTACCGCTCCCTAACCACTGCACCACCGTGGCTCAGCTAAGAACTAGCCGCATTAGAGTTTACCATGCTTCTGAACCAAACCAGAATATATAGCTCAAGGTTATCTAGTGTGAAGCGAAGATATAAATGAAGATAGCTTGAACTAAACACACAAGGTATTTCTAAACTCATCTTGCAGATCCAAGTGAGTAGCAAGGTACATATTGAAAAGTAGAATTATCTTGCGTTATTTTTCTCTATGGATGTATAGTACACTATCAAGCAAGGCTTCTGTCATTCTTGATACTATTCTGCTGTGGGCCAAGATGAATTCCTAGATTTTCCCTGCTTTCACACGAGATGCAGAATTTTGTTGAGATGAGCTTCAATGAAATAAAACCAAATGTGAAGCTCATTGCTAAGTTTGAAACTTACACCAAATAAATAAATAGTTCCTGCATTCGGCACAAGATTAGTCACGAAAATACATCCATAAAAGTATTCCCTTTATAGTATACAGTACTTATAAGTAATTACATAATAAATAAATATAGTGAGCATATTTTTTTAATTAGAACCAGCATCATTGACCCAGAAAATAGGGTTAAAGAATGAATCATTTTCCAGGGCGCTGCTCTGGAGAGTCCAAAGAAGGGTTAAACACAGCCAATCTGCCCAGAACTGAATTGAAACTTTAAGCCACGCCTCTGGTGCCGACTCTCCTCAGATTTTTTCAATTCAGCTAGCCCAGTAGACGCTTTAAGATTTTCTCCAGTTCTAAGATTGATTCCTTGGACTCTCCAGAGGAAGAATAATTTTTTAAAACAGTATATTTAAGGATTTTTAGAGCAGGCTGGTGAGTTTAAATTTAAGTTTGTTTTTTTCCCTTTTTAATTGGGTTTTTCTCACCCTTTCGGCTCTCCTGGAGTCCGGGGCTTTGCTCTGGCTCCTAGAAGCCGCAGGCAGCTGTTGGGGGAAGCGCGTGGGTCGGAGTGCCGACGCCAGCGCTGTTGGGGCACCCCTACTGGGGGCCGATTCCCACTGGAAGCCCTCCGTTGCAATTTGTGCTTCTAGCAAGTCAAATTGCTGCGTGGGCTTCCAGGGCAGCCATTTTGGCTTCTTCCCTCTTTAAATTTGGCGCGCAAAGCTCCGGTGAGTTCCGGCCGCCATTTTGGATTGCGCAATCTTCCGGCTTTACTTTTAAAAGTTTTTTGCCGCAGCTGCCTGGTGCCTGGCTCTTTACAGGAGCCGCGTGGAGTCAGACTTGCCCGGTGTGACTGGCGACCTGGGCCCCAATCCAAGCAAGTGATAGCGGCGTGGGATCGTGGCCTGCTGGGTCGCCTCCTTTATTCTCCTGCAGGCGCTGGGAGCGAATTCTGCTCGCGCCTAAGAAATTCCAAGCTACTTCAGGCCTTGCAGTTTCTCTGTCTCCTCAGGAGCATCGTGCTGCGGTGGGCTTTCTGGAGGTGGTGAGTGGTGGTTTTCCCATCCCCCTACTGCCCCAACCAGTGATTGTTACCATGGCAGATCAGGCCCCTGAGACTTCTGAGGGTGTCTCTTCCAGAGCCCCTGTAAGACAGGCCGGGAAAGCTGCCAGGGAGGCCATTAGAGGGAGTAAGCCTTACTCCAGGCATGGCCCCAAGCAGGGCTCAGGCCTAGACAAAGATGCATTAAGGCGACAGAAGGCCTTAGAAAAACAGTTTTCCAAAGCCCAACAGCAGGCCCAATCTTCCCTTTCGGTGTCTCCTGGGGAGCCCTCCAGGGAAATTCCTCCAGCCCAGGGAGGCCCCATTTCTGATAGTGAAGAGGAAGGGGATTCCCTGGCCATGGCAACTTCTCCAGGCCATTCCATGGCTGATCAGGCTGATCTCTTTGCCTGTCCCTCTGATATGGAGGAGGGACCAGCTCCAATGGGGCCCTTAGCCCCTCAACAGCCGATCCCCGGGCCCACTCAAAGGGTTCGCCCCATTGACGCCCAAGGGCCTAACCTATCCACTGAAATGCAGGAAATAATTAACAGGGCCATTTCCCAGGGCATTGAGGCAGGCATGCGAAAAGGTGGCAAGCGCACTCACAAGACCCACCATTTGCAACCCCAGGAGGATTCCAGAGAGATGACTCCTAGCCTTCCACCTCCGTCCCTGCATTCTCAGTGGCCTCTGATGAGTCAGACTGGGAGGAAGAAGAGAAATTTCTTCCTAGGCAGGAAGCTGAATTCTCTGGGGATGAGGCAAGCCCCGCCAAAAAGCCGGCCTTTTCAGGCTTATTTAATTTGGATAATTTCAAAACCATTTTAGATAAGGCTAAGATCTCAAGTCACATGGGGTCCACCCCCCCAGCTCAGGTGTTTGTAGACCCTGATGATCTATCTGGGGATCTCTTTGAGGAACCCATTTCGGTCCAGGAAATAGTTCCTGTACCCAAGATGTTCCTCAATTTAGTTCAAAGACAGTGGGCGCAGCCAGCTACCATGGCTACCCCCAGCAGCCATGACAAGAAGCTATATACGGTGGATGCCAGCCTGGAGGAGCTGCTCAAGCTCCCTCCTATCGATCCCCCTGTAGCGGCTCTTACCTCCTCTTCTGTGCTCCCTCCTGACCTGTTGGAGGGGCTCAAGGCTGAGGACAAGAGAACCAAAACTGCTTGTCACAAGACCCATCAGGCAGCTGCATGGGCCATTAAGTCCTCCGCTTCAGCCTCCTTTTTCTCCAGGGCGGCTCTCCTGTGGCTGAGGCAGTTGTTGAGGAAGATACCTGCCAAGGACGTTAAAGTCAGGCAGGATATCAATAAAATCATGGCAGCCACAGAGTACACTGCTGATGCCACTCTGAATGCTGCTAAGTTTGCCTCGCATGCCCTAGCGTCTAATGTTACTTCCAGACGCCTCCTGTGGCTTAGGCACTGGAATGTGGATATGCGCTCCAAATGGAAGCTTGTTACTGCCCCCTTAAAGGGGACAAGCTGTTTGGTGAGGTCCTTGATCCAGTCCTTGTGGAAAACAAGGACAAAAAGAAAGTGATGCCATCAGTCACCAAAAAGCCTGATCGTAAAGGTCCTGGCTCTTACAGGAGGGAGGCCTTTCGGAACAATGAGCCCTCCACCAGCTCCGCCCCCTATCATCGGGCGTATCCCCAGCAGGGTGAGCGGTCTCAGGACCGTCAGTCCTTTCGAGACAGAGGTCGCCAGCAGCCCTTCTCCAAGCGGCCATTTCGGGGGGGGGGGCTCCGGCTCCCGACCCTTTAGGAGGTATAAATGACCCTCACAGGTCAGCTCCCATAGGAGGGCGGTTGCAGTTGTTCCACGCCAAATGGGAGCAGACCACGTCGGACCAGTGGGTTCTTCAAACGGTCCGCATGGGTCTCACTTTAGAATTCTGGTCCCCCCCTCCCCGCCACTTCATCCGGTGTCCAGTTCCCTCAGGGTTAGTCAAAAGATCCCTCATGGAACAGGAAATAAGGCACCTCAAGGAGATCAGGGCCATAGAACCTGTCCCAGCAGGCCAGGAAGGAAGAGGGTTTTACTCCATACTGTTTCTGGTCCCCAAAAACTCAGGAGGGTGGAGGGGGATATTAGATCTAAAGAGGTTCAATCACCACGTGACATATCGCAGGTTCAAGATGCAGTCCCTCCAGTCCATCTTGGGGGCATCAGGCCAGGCGATATACTAACGTCCATAGACCTCAAAGAGGCCTACCTCCACATCCCTATCCGCAAAGCCACCGCAAATTCCTGAGGTTCTCTTACGCGGGCCTCCATTACCTCCGGGACCACGGGTTCACCATCAACCTGGAAAAAAGTCATCTCGTTCCCACGACCAGACTGAAGCATCTAGGGGCCGTCATCGACACCACCTCGGGCACGGTATCCCTGTCCCCGGAAAGGGTGGCCAGCCTTCGGGAGATGGTCGTTCAGGTGCAGCAGTCACGTCTAGTCAAGGTGGTTCAGCTCTCACAGCTCCTCGGCAAGATGATCTCATGCCTGTCAATCGTGCCTTGGGCGAGACTTCACTCCCGTCCCCTTCAGTGGCTCCTGCTTCCATATCAAAGAACAAACGAAAGCAGCTCAACAAGACTGATTCCAGTTCCAGCAGAGGTACGTCGCTCTCTAAGTGGTGGTTGTCTCCGGCCCTGTTAAAGGGGTCGCCATTCAAGGAGCCAGTCAGGCTCACCATCACAACGGATGCCAGCCTGTTCGGTTGGGGGGCCGACTGCCACAACCAGCTCGCACAGGGCAGGTGGTCCCCTTCCGAAGCCGCTCACAGCATCAACTGGCTGGAGCTGAGGGCAGTCAGGCTTGCGCTGAAGCGCTTCCAGAGCACCGTTCAGGGCCACCACGTGCGCATCATGACAGACAATGTCGCCACCAAGGCGCACATCAATCGACGGGGGAACGCGCTCCAGATCCCTGATGAAGGAGGCGGAGCTCTTGGGTCGATGGGCGGAGAGGTATCTCCTTTCTCTTCAGGCGGAGCACATCTCGGGCACGAGCAACACCCAGGCGGACTGGCTGAGCAGATCCACAGTCGACCACTCGGAGTGGCGTCTACATCCGCTGCTGTTCCAGCAACTGTCCCAGAGGTTCGGCCTCCCGCTGGTGGACCTGTTCGCCACCGTGGCCACCGCGCATCTTCCGCGGTTCTTCACAAGGTTCCACGACCCGAGGGCGGAAGGAGTCAACGCGCTGTACGGCCCGTGGCTGAAAGGTCTGCTTTACGCTTTTCCCCCGCTACCTCTTCTTCCCAGAGTCATCAGGAAGATCCTAGCAGAGGAGGCGGAGGTGCTGCGGGTAGCACCGTACTGGCCCAGGAGAACCTGGTTTGCAGACTTGGTGAGTCTTTCGATCACACCACCGTGGCGGATTCCTCCACAGGACATCTCTCTCAGCCAGGGGGCCCTTCAACATCCAGAACCCCAGTGGCTGCAGCTGGCCGTCTGGCACTTGAGAGGGATCTCCTAAGCAGAGGCAAGTTGTCAGACAAGGTGATTGGCACCATCCAAGCGTCACGACGGCAGTCCACGACGCGCATTTACGACGCCACTTGGAAATCCTTCGCCAGCTGGTGCACGGCTCATGGTACGTCTGCGCCCCTTGCTTCGGTTCCTGTCATCCTGGATTTCCTGCAGGAAGGTTTGGACAAGGGCCTGGCACCTAACACCCTGAGGCGCCAGGCGGCAGCCCTGTCAACCATCCTCTCAGTTGAGGGCTACCCATCTCTTGGCCGGAATCCGACCATCCGCAGTTTCCTCAGGGGAGCGACCAACCTGAGACCCCCAGTGGTCCACAGATACCCATCTTGGGATCTCAATGTAGTGTGCGGTCCCTCATCGGGCCCCCGTTTGAGCCCATTAAGACGGCCAGTCTCAGACACCTCACATTCAAGACGGTTTTTCTGGTCGCTATCACGTCTGCTCATCACATATCGGAACTGGCTGCCTGTCAGTCAGAGAGGACTTGTGTCTCATTCGTAACGACAGAGTAATCCTGAGGCTGGACCCTTCCTTCAGTCCGAAGGTCAATTCCGGGTTTCATCGGGCGCAGGAGGTGGTCCTTCCGGATTTTTGTCCGCATCCTCGGCACCCGAGGGAAAAGCGCTGGCACATGCTGGATGTGCGCAGGACTATTCGCAGATACATCAAGCGCACGGCCAGTTTTCGGAAATCCGAATCTCTATTCGTCTCCTTTCAACCAGCTTCTCAAGGCAAGAAGGTCTCTTCATCTACCATCGGCGGATGGCTGCGAGCCTGCATTGCGCTTGCCTACGTTTTACAGTCTGTTCCTGTGCCTCGCAATATCACAGCACATTCGACTAGAAGCGCCGCCACCACAGCTGCCTGGTCTACACAGGCACCGATTGAAGAGATCTGCAAGGCGGCCACCTGGACTTCTCTGTCTCCATTTGTCCGAAATTACAAACTGGACAGTTTTGCATCGGCGGAAGGGGCCTTTGGGAGGCGTGTTCTTCAGGGCATCCATACCAGCGGAGCGACCCTGATGGCTGAGCCTTCCCGCCCTAGTGACAGTTAGCTAGGGCATGTCCCTTCTTTGGACTCTCCAGAGCAGCGCCCTGGAAAATGACCATTGTCTTACCTGAAGGGTCCTTTTCAGGGCGCTGCAACGGAGAGTCCACCCCGCCCTGGGGTCTATTCTCCGCTGGTGTTTGTGAAGTCACAGTGTTGTTTGTTGTTTCTGTTATTGTTGTTGGACTATTTTTGACTTGTTCCATATTAGACTTCCAGTTTGAAGTTTCAGCGCGCAACTGTTCCACGTCTTCATTGAATAAATCTGAGGAGAGTCGGCACCAGAGGCGTGGCTTAAAGTTTCAATTCAGTTCTGGGCAGATTGGCTGTGTTTAACCCTTCTTTGGACTCTCCGTTGCAGCGCCCTGAAAAGGACCCTTCAGGTAAGACAATGGTCATTCTGTAAAAATTGAAATTAATATTTTATGTGTGATTTAGCAGGAAATTTGCATTCCTTCCTCTAGTAACATTTAAAGAAAAGAGGCAATCCTGCAGCACAAAGCTAATTGGTTTGAATATTGTTTTATGATACCTAAGGTAATGCAACATTGTAACAAATCATCTCATTGTAGATTATTTGGACTTTCAAACTTTCCAGACCAAATTTCATAATATATCAAGTAAAAATTTATACTTACAGTAGTCCATGTATAGTCATAACCATCCACATTCATTATTGGCATGACATAGAAATCAAGGTTCTGTAGGAGTCTTGCCATTGTTGCATCCCTGTTTAGAAATTGTGTAACCTAGAAGTGGATGCAAAAATAAGATGTAATGGAAACTGCTGAGTAGTTTGCTATATCCAATCAATTATTAAGGCATTGCTATATTTGAGCATAGCTACTTTCGAAGTTGCACAATTCTATGTAGAGGGGTTGCAACCCACTCATTGTCTTTTGCTAGCTCTGGTAAACAGTGATGTTTCACCAATAGCATGCATCTGATCCCACTATTAAATAATTATGGAGAAATTTCTCCTGCATTTGTTGCAATTCTTTTCCTCCTTTTCCTCCAAGAGCTCAAGATAGCATACATAGGACTGGAAAGAAGGTATAGGTGAGAAGAAACAATAACTTATCTCTACTACTGCCACTTCTGGATGTCGCTTGCAGTCGCGAGGAGCGCGCAAAGTACAGCGGAGGCAGGAAGGTTATTGGCGCTTCCGAGAACCCGCCTGCCTCTGCCGGTTGCCCAGCTGGCACCGCCCCGCGCGCACTCCTCCTCCTCCCTCCTCTTCCTCTTATATATATGAAACTCCCTCATGGACCCTTGTGGATATTATTATTATTATATTATTATTTCATGATGAGAGGTGAGGCTCTGCCTCCCCTGACCGCACGTCCCTGAGTCCCACCATACTAAGTCAACAGATGATAAGGGAGACAACACAAGCAAAGTACAACAGACTGAAGGAGAAGGAGTCTCTGCTGGATTTTACTCTGCTAGTCGTTGTCAACTATAGGAGGTGATGCTCATCTCTGTCTCAAGGCCATTGAGCCAGGGCTCTCTGAAGACATTTCCATGGTAATATGGCCAGCATGATGTCATGGAGCACTGTTATTTTTTCACTGTAGTTGTATCTATTTATCTACTAAGTTGGCAGAAACTGCGAAGTTGGCAGAAACTGGGGCAAGGACAGGAGCTCATCCTGTCCTGTGGCTGGGCTGCTGACTTTCCAGCCAACAAGCCCAGCATCTTAACCACTGAGCCAACACGCCACTCCTGAAAAAGGAGAAGCCTTGCCTTTTTTTAAAGCAACCTTTTAATATAAGGCTCTGAATTATGTAATCACCATAAAAATTTCCCACTGTGCCTCAGAGTCACTCTGTGGGCGAACTTTAAAGATGACAAGATCTAGTTATCGCCATTGCTTCTCACTTCTTGGGTTAATACATTTTACCCTATGTCCAGTAGGATCCCATGAAGAATGAGGAATTCTACCAGGGACAAACCAGTTCAACAGACGTTGAACTGGTTTTGTATAATTTTAATCTGTCCCCTACTTTATCCTTTTAAGCTGATTTATGCAAAAGCATAAATTGTGGAATTAACCCATGATCTGAATTTGCATAGTATGATAAACTGCATGACCTGATCTCTTGTCACACACTAGGCTTAAATGGGTGGCTAGTGTATGGATCAGGGTGTTATATGAATACAACCATTGTTGACCACCTGAATTGTTCATTCTCTGTAATGGTATGTGGGAATGACTTTTGGGAACAAGGAAGAGCTACAGTCAGAGGGATGGTCAGATAAGAGGAAACAGCCCACAGCAGGAAAGAGGACATGTCAACCATCTCAGAAGAGACCCTCCCTAGTTTCTGGGGCTGTAAAGTGATGAGAGAAGTGTACATTCAGATGTGCAAGGTTGATGTCAGCCTTACATGGTAGCACATCCAAACAACAAGCCCATCCAGATGAATGAATTCTATTTTATTGTAAGTTTTTACTTTCATTAACAGAATCTGCTTTTATTTTTGTCTTCTACCTTCTCTTTAAAATAAATAAAAGACTCCAAGATCCTTGGGTACCAGAACTCATGTTTATTTATCAAATTGTGAGAAGCACCTCCCTTTTTCTTGTGTATCCTTGGTGGCTATGTAATGTATGTGCAAGTTAGTAAATACTTTTTTAAAAAAAAAAACATCAACTTACGTGTCCTATAAACCAGAGACAACAAGCTGGCGAAACCCATTCCCTTGCATGGATTCCACAATCGATCCAGATGGCGTTTTTGGGAGTTCTGCTTCTAGCCGAAAGCTAATAAAAGGGAATTTAATGGCATAGGTTCCCAAGATGACATATGGCTACTTGATCATATTGATTATCCTAAATCAACATCACTTGTAAAATAGTTTCTGAAATAACTTGTTACTTTTTTTGATATCAGTGCAACAAACAAACAAACAAAAAATTAAAACTGTCCCTCTCCTGAAAATAAAATCCAAATCCAGTGGAAAGAAAATATTAGGACAGTTTTCGGTTCTCGTAACTTCATTTTGTCAAGTCATTTCGGTTGCAACTGGGCATGTCCAGAGGGTGTTATGTATTGAATATGTGTGTGTGTGTGTGTGTGTGTGTGTGTGTGTGTGTGTTAAGCTCTGGAAAAGTGAAACTTAGATGACCCTCATTGTTAGCTCCAATTGTTTTGGAGGGAAACTTTGAAGATTCATATTTGGGTGGATTTTTCAAGCATTATGATTGGTTAAGACCCTGTGGGCCCAGAGAGTAAATTACAGGCATTTGCCTGCTATTCCTCAGTTCCAGTTTTAAGTCAATAAATGCTGTTGTAGCTATGCTGGTCTGGTTCTTGCCTACTGAAGCCCACTACACAATAGAGGGGTTCCCAAATTGCCTTGATTCCACCACTACCTGGTTCCCTGTTCCAAATAGCATTTCACCTTCTGAAGAAATTGTGAGGTTTGGCCAAACATACCTTCAAAACATAAAGCGGACGTTTATCAAAAGACTGTCCAATATGTATCTTTTGGATGACATCAGGATATCTTGCAGCTACTTCATCCATCCATGTATATATCTAAAAGATAAAGTGGCTCTTTCAGCAGAGATAGGGCATTTAAAATTTTTGAAGCAACAACTTCCTTCTATTATTCCATCAGTTAATTCCAGTTGACATCAATAGGATCCCAACTACTATTTGTGTCTTTCCTAATTTTTTCCTGGGGTGATTGTATATTGAGCACAGACTATACCAGGTTCCACAATGTTGGGATACAATCAATATTTCTGAATGTCAGAACAGCCATTTAGGCAATTTGTGTGTTCCGACAATTAAAAGAATAATGGAAGAGGCAGGAAAAAGCAATTGATGTGACCTAACTCTGTTTCTGCAATATAGTTACAACAATATCAAGTTAGCTTACTTTACAAGCTTAATGTAATGTTTAGAAGATAAAACATGGATATATTGTTGCGTATGTTAAACCCGAATTTTTTTTAATTGTTGCCAAATAGGTTTTTGAGCTGATTAAAAGCATTACATTAGTGGTACAAGATGTGGGTCATAAAACTCGGGGACCAATTACACCACTTTTAGAAAATTAAATTGCCGTATTTTTCAGAGTATAAGATGCACCAGAGTATAACACGGACCAAGATTTTGAAGATGTAATTTTTTAAAAAAAGGTTTTGCACTCTGTAGACCTCCCAAACCCTATGTACACCTCATTTTTTGCAAAAAAAATGCCCCCCCAAACAAGCAAAAAGTGGCCCATTTTTCGTGAAAATGGGCCTGGTTTTTGCCAACAAAAAGGGCATGCACAGCCTTTAAGAGGCTTGTAGAGTGCTCCTGGGGGCTGGGGAGGGGGGGAAACAAGCAAAAAAGTGCCAATTTTTCATTCATTTTTGCCCTCCCCAGCCCCCAGGAGCACTTTGCAAGCCTCCCAAACCCTCTGCATGTCCATTTTTGTGAAGCGGGCGGGGTTTCAGGTGGCCAAAAATGCTGTATTCAGTGTATAAGACTCACCCAGATTTTCACCCTAATTTTTGGTGGAAAAAGGTGCATCTTATACTCTAAAAAATAAGGTATATTCTTAGTGTATGAAAAGAAGCATAACTTTGGACGTCTCTCTGGCGTAAAAATAATGGACAAAATGATAATAATGGGATCTTTCTCTAGCAAACCATAATGTATTACTGTAAAGGCCTTATGAAAAAACCTCAACCTTAACAGTCTTCCCAAAAACCTCCAAGGAAGATGCCATTATAATTTTAGGCTGGGCGATGGGGTCAGAATTTCCTCTTAGTTGCATTTTACGCCAATTGCAGTTTCCAAGCACACTAATCTTCAAACCAATCCAACTGTTAAAATGTGGCCTAGGGTAATGATGATGAAGGTGTGCACTCCAGTAGGACCCCACCTGGTAAACCAGCCAAATATAGGCAAAGGCTCCCCCCTACAGTCATATTCCACCTTCATGAATCCAGGAGAACTACCAAATTGCAGATCCAAGTTGCAGCCAACCAGAGGGCCTCTTGAGAAATAGCAACTCTGTCTTCTTTCAATTCCATTTGGTCAATCGCATGGAGCAATTATTGGCTCATGGCATCCAGGGAAGATGTTTGTTGGTTGACCTAAAGAACCTTACGACTGTTTCATCACGAAATCCTTGGTTAGTAACTCCTTGAAAACCTACCATAGTTTTAGGAATAAAGGGACCAATTGCTACTAAGTCTTACCACTTTTAGAGAATGATATTGTTCATAGAATGAAGTAGAACCACGAGGGGTAACAGTGTCATTGACAGTTTGTAGATCAATAATTTTCTGAACATCTTCCAGAGAAACTCTGAAAAGAAAGAGCATAACGGTTCCTCATCTCTGATTTTTTACAAAAAAACATGGCTTGATAGTACCTACTCGCAGGCATGGAGAGCAGGACATAAAGTATCATACCTGAATAAAATGGCAGATCGGTTAAGCTCTGCTTTTACGTTATCTACATCGGAAACATTGACGTAAAAATGTACCTCCTTATTCCTTTCAATGTTTTCAGAGGAAGCAGGTTGCCAAAGCACAATCTATTTTGAAATGGAAGAGAATGACAAAGAGAATGGGACAATTGTTATACTTTCTCATGGCAATCTGTTTTATCTTGCAGCCTTTATGCTCTTTTTATGAAAAATATTTGGAGAGAAGTAGTTGGGGGTTTCCTTTCTACTCAGTCCGCGACTAAACTCAAACTAGTATGGTAGAAAACAAGTAATTTTCTGTCATATCTACCTTGGTTTTGCTAATTTGATTTACATTTTAATTCTCATTGGATTGTTGGGAGAAATGTCCATCTGGGTTCAGTTCCAAAACATGGAAGCTGCTTGGAAAGATGGTTTAATGGTGGACAGGACCACATGGTTTGAGATCCTGGGCAAAAGAAAAAAAACACATGGGTAGGAACGAGAGATTGATTTATATCCTCTCTTGGGTGCCGCCTTGGCGCTTCCTATTCCAGTGTAAGAAATGTATTCTGATTGGTTGTCAGACTCCCATGGGGCCATGCTGGGATAACTTTGTAGAGTTCCAAGCTTGGTTGAATCTTGCTGGGTGATGTAATCTCCCCAGGTGCCATGTAGTGAGCCCTGTTGCTAGATGGGTAGAGGGTCAATCCCACCTTTGTTGGATCCTGGGTGAGGGCATTTGCTTATGAATAGACCTAGCTATCTCTTGAGAGATAACTCAAGTGCTGACATCTGCTGTGAGCTATTGAGGAGGGTGTGGGCTATTAAGAGGGAGTCTGCTTCCTGCCTTAAAAAACATGTTTCTCCATTTCTCATCCAGGGAAATATAATATTCTGCCTTTTTAATATTTCCTAGAATATTTCATTCTTGTAGGAGAGGAGTGAGTGCTAACTTTCTACAACATGCGACTATCTATCTAATATAAATCGCATGATGCAATAATGATGTTCCCATTGCCAGCACCATAGGTATTCTGCATATGCATATTCCTATAAATATGTTAACTAAGGGGACATCACAAATCTTTACTTTACTCACTGATAATCCTAATCTATGTTTTTACTTCAATTCTACATCAGTCTAGGAATAGCTTTCAACTACACACTTCTGCAAAATCTTCCGCAATTCTAGCTTGTCCATTTTATTACACACTTTTTTCTTTCAATAAATGCAATCGAGCTTTCTCACATTCAAACACTTTTCAGTGACCCACTGGCACAAAACTGCAGGGCTCTTCCTGAATTTAGCTGGCATACCTAACTCATTAATCCCCACTCTCAACACACACACACACACACACACACACACACACCAGGTTTTGCATGTACTCTTGCTACTTCACCTTTGTGAAGGTAACAACATTCTTCCAGTTGCCAGACAGAGACGCAATCTTCACATATACTTTTGGTAAGGACTGAAGATGGCAACATGACAAGTAAGGATAGGCAGAACCATTGTGTAAAGATGGAAGAATTGCTAATCTTAGAGGCTGGGAAACATATGGCTTAGAATTCATTGGTTCAAAACAATTGGAGAAAAAAAAGACTAGGATTAACTCTTAGGGCTGAGGTACACATATATGGGATGCGGTGGCTCACTGGCTAAGACGCTGAGCTTTCAATCAGAAAGGTCGGCAGTTTGGCGGTTTGAATCCCTAGCGCCGCGTAATGGAGTGAGCTCCCGTTACTTGTCCCAGTTTCTGCCAACCTAGCAGTTCGAAAGCATGTAAAAATGCAGGTAGAAAAAATAGGAACCACCTTTGGTGGGAAGGTAATAGCGTTCCATGCACCTTCAGCATTTAGTCATGCCAGCCACATGACCATGGAGAAGTCTTTGGACAGCTCTGACTCTTCAGCTTAGAAATGGAGATGAGCACCGCCCCCTAGAGTTGGGAACAACTAGCACATATGTGTGAGTGGAATCTTTACCTTTACCTTTACACATATATAGGGTTTGATTCCTGTGCTCTTCAGTCTTCTGAGCATGTATGACGTGCTGGTACCTTCCATAAAGCTATTTAAGTGAGCTGAATTTCTGCAAGTGTCAACTTACTGAAGAAAGGAAGCTACTCACTGCTCTGATTATTAGAGAAAAACTGACGCAGGTAAAGAACATTGCAAAGCCAGTTTAACCATAAGCAAAACAGCTCCCTATTTTAACATTCATCCACCTTCTCTCTATATATTTATAGTCTTCTTGCTTTTCAACTTTCTCACAGCATTATTTCAGTAATATTATTTTCTTGGACAGTTGTAGCGTTCATTTCAATTCCACTCTTCGATATATCACTATCATTCCCTTAGAAAGCTTTCTGGCATTCCCAGTTTCAGTTTCATGCCATTTTTTATTTTGAATTTCATTCATTTTTCGGGGATCTCCTCTTTTTTCTTTTTGTCTTCTTTGCCCATTTCCAAAACAAAATGTCCATTCCTTGTGATCCTTCATAATATTCGATTAATCTATTTTTTTCTCAGTATGCACCATATGTATTTTTGAATATTCTTTTGCAGCAATTACTTTTCGATGTGCTTTTCGTCACCCTCTTTTATATCAATATTCCATCAAGCACACTTTCTCATACACACCATTAGCGTAACTCCACACATTTCTATGTGGTGATGATTCAGATTTAATGTAGCTGCCTAATCCAAAGGATGTATAACTCTTCATTTTGTCCCAAACAATTTCTACATCCTCTTTAAGTTTACCTACTATGCATTTTATTAGGAGATTAATCTATCCTCCAATATATTTTTATAAATATATTGAGGAATAGATTAATATATACCTATATAAACTTTCTTTTCCTGCAGTTATTCTACTTTTGCTCCTTTGTTTCATCTTTTTTTCCTTCTGCATACATTTTTTTTCTTAAACTCCATTCTAAATACTATCAAAAATGGTCGTAAATGAGTACTGTATTCTGCCTGGGTTTATATATCACCCTAAGCTGTTGATCATTAACCAACCACAATTGGCTGGGTTAGTGCTAAACCATTTATTAATCAACATGGCTCATTTCACATCACAATAAGCCAAAAGCAAATTCAACCCATTACAGTTTAATGCAATGTGAAAACCCATCTTTTCTGCACTATATTCACAGTTTGCCAAAAGCTGTTACCTCAAAAGTAGTGGTCAGATTCCGTAGAATGTCTGCTTCTCTGTCACATTTTGGAAAAGCCCACAAAACTTGATCACTGAAAGAGAAAGAATGAGAATGCAAAGATCTGAGCTGCAGAAACCATGGACCGGAATTATGAGATTCCCATTCTGAATGACTGAGCAGCCGTCAATGTACAAAAGAGTCATCATGGTGCAGTGGTTAGAATTCAGTATTGCAGGCTAATTCTGCCCACAGCTAGGAGTTCAATCGTCACCAGCTCAAGATTGACGCAGCCTTCCATCCTTCCGAGGTTGGTAAAATGAGGACCCAGATTGTTGGGGGCGATACGCTGACTGTAAACCACTTAGAGAGGACTGTAAAGCACTGCAAAGGGGTATATAAGTCTAAGTGCTATTGCTAAGTGCTATAGACTCCAAATAATGTTGCAGGGTGTCATTCCAAGAGCTTTGGCCCATCTAGCATGTTTTGGAATAGCCCACATTGATTGGGGAGGTCCGACTGATCTCCTGGAATGGAGACTGGGTGGAACTGGAAAACTATTGTGCATTTCTCATGGTATATGGTATATGTGATGATTTGAACCTCTGCATGCCTTTGCCTTAATGTCAGCGACCCTACATAGACGTAGAAGCCTACCAAACTGGAAACTATGATCAAGTGAAATGTCTGAAGGAACCATATAATCCTGAAGCATAATATACTGCCCTACAAGCCAGATAAATCCATGTTGGCTTATCCACATGTGACTTTGAAGAGAATTATGATTAGATATACAAGTAGTCCTCGACTTACGACAACAACTGAGTCCAAAATTCATGTTGTTAAGTGAGACATTTGTTAAGTGAGTTTTGCCCCATTTTACCACCTCTCTTGCCACCTTTATTAAGTGAATCAGCAGAGTTGATAAGATAGTAACATGGTTGTTAAGTGAATCTGGCTTCCTCATTGATTTTGCTTTGGAAAAAGAGGGGACGTTAATGAGGGATCTGCACATTTGCTTTTGCTTTTTCCATCATTCTGAAACTGCAATTAGGTCATTACAATCTCTTCTATTTCCTATGGCCATTTTCATTTAAAATGAAAAGTCCCTATCACTTATAAATCACTTTGTTGTGAAATCAAGAGTCAGTACGAGCTAAAAAAAACATGACTTGTATGAAATTGGAAACCATATGAAACTTGGTTCCTGAAATCATATTTGTTAAAGGAGTGCTCCCTGCCCTTCTCTCCTGGAAGCACCTAATCCCCAACTCTGCTTCCTGGAACCATATAGCTAGGAAAGCCTCTATTTTATTTTATTTTATTGTTTTATTTTATTTTATTATTTATTATTTATTTATTTTATTATTTTATTTTATTTTATTATTTCATTTCATTATTTTATTATTTTATTTTATTTTATTTTTTTATTTTAATTTTACTTTATTATTTACTTTATTTTATTTTATATTTCATTCTATTTGTAATATACAAATGTAGGGACCATCTACTCACTCCCAGAGCAATTATTTATATGGTTTTTTTCTCCTGGTGGCTATTGATGTTGTTTGGACCACCACTGCTTGACTTCTGGCTATCTGGGAGTAATTTTTTTCCCTGTTGAATAGAACACAAGAGGACTTGCCAAGGAAATCAGCTTGTTTGATAACTCTAGCTAATATTCAGGTCAGCAAACCAAAATGATGGGTGTTATTTAGTTTTGTGCTTGTTATAACAAATCTCTGCTTGCGTGTCTGAAGGCAATTTTCTGTCAACCGAAGTTTGGTGGGTGGTGAAACCAGTTGATCTGGGGCATGGTTTTGGCTAGCAACGGATGAGGTTGTTTGGCAAGTCCTTCTAGGCTTCAGTTGAAATATAAAGCAGAGGTTGGAGTCAGCTGTGGTTCATGACTTCTCTCTCCTCTTTTGCTCCAAGTTCACTTGGATGTCTGGTTCTTTAGATGAGAAGGAAGGGAATGAGAATAATCTCTCCTGATTATGGCTAAAGGCCACCAAGAAATCAGAAGAACCAAATAGAAACCCTCCTTTTCCAAGGCTTCACTTAAACCACCACCAAAGTGGTCAAGACTATTTTAACCTCAAGAGTGGGCAAAGTGCTTAGTGATAAATTGATTGAAAGACATTTAATCGTTTGCATCCTATTTTTCTTGGAGTTGAGATGGCATGGTTCCCAAGGCCTATAACAGGTGTATAGTTAATTTAACATCTATAAAAGTGTAGAGATTCAGTGTGTTAGGTTAATTTTAATTTTAAAATATTTTTTATTGGTTTCATTACGCTAATTCATGTAGACTCAAAACCATAAGGTTGGTGAGATATTGGGCTTGAATTTCACTTGAGGCAGTTGGATAATTTTGTAAAGATAATGGAAACTCCTATAACTGAAATTGTTCTGCTGATGGGACAAATATTGCCACTGAGCCTCAGAGCTAAGTAATACCCCTTTCTGATCACATTCCAACTTTGAGAAATTATCAGGTGGACTTCTCGGTACAGATTCCTCAGAAAATGGAACTGAAGACTTCCGAGAGTGTGATTATATTGTTATTCTTGGGTATAATCTGTTTGTTATGTGTTTTTCCAATTTAAATCATCTATACATAGATCTATCAGCAGAGTGAAATTACCTCCCTCCCAATCCTTCCACTCCACCAGGCACCAGCCATTGTGCAAGTCTTGGATTTCTGGCTTCAGTCATGTTGTACTAGGCAAAGGGAAGTTCCCCATTGTCCCAAACCAGCCACATGAGGAAGTTGGGACCTGACATCCCGTAAGTGACGGTGCTAGGGGAGGAAGGAGAGGAATAACCTTTTTCTCAGCTGATGGGTCGCCATTCATCCCTGAAACTTAAGACTTCAGTGGTGAAACGATTATCAAAGTTTCAACACAATGAGCTGATTCTAAAACTGTGATTCTATCATTCCGTTCGCCATGGTTTTGAGCAAAAATGGGATTTAACATCCAAGGAAAATACTGCATGTAATAAATTCTGTTCATCCACATATAAAGTGAGTTTAAGGATTACAGTTTGATGGCTAAGTTTATTTTTTATCTATTGAAGAGAATATATTCTATGGCAGTGTAAAGTTTTTTTATTAACTTATTAATAACTGTTGTGATCTAAAGTTCATTATTAACCTATTAAAGTTTCTTTTCTTTTGGAAAGTCCCTTACAATGATTTATCGAAAATTGGGATCTGAATGTTACGAAATCATTGTAGAATTGGATTACTACCCTCAAGTTAATTATGCTATAAAAAGTTAGCAGAAACCTAATAGCTTGACAGAAGAAAAACAAAGAAAAGGATATAGTATTGATTTAATAATATATTCTGTTTCAATCAGGAGGAAGAGAGTCGTTTCCTCATTTTAGGTGTCAATTTTTAAAAACTTTACTCTAAATTGCCTTATTAATAGACAGTTGTGCTCCGTCTTGAGTTTAGTCTCACTGTGGCATACATTGACATTAAATTGATACGTTAGTTATCTATGCTACAAGTTTCTCATTATGGGTCTTCTCCAGAGGTTCTTTTACTAGCAGTTCAAGCGCGCTCCTGCGCATGCTCGCGTGCGCACGCCCTGCTTCTGCGCATGCACAGAAGCATCCGGGTAGGTAGGCAAAGCCTCCCGCCGCTGCTACTAATGGTTCAGCCGATCCAGGCCAAACTGGCACCAACCCACCTCTGGTCTTCTCCCCATAATAATTTGGCAAGATAAAATCCAGATCTCTACATCCATTTGGGCCTATGTCCTTATTTTCTTTTTCACTAAAAGATAAATACATACCTCTGGGAAGCAGAAACAGAGGTCTTTTGATTGAAGATTGATACCAAACAAAAAAGGAAAAGCTTTAGAGCAGCCATTTGCAATGAAACCAAGAGAAATAGTGAAGGCTGGTGACTTTGTTGATTTTCTAAAGTCTATATTGAAAGAATGGTTAAATTTTAATATTCTCTCTCTTTCCCTCTGCAATTTCTTTCCCCCTTCTGGCAACTCCCTTTTCCACTATTTGAATCTGGGCAGTTCATACCCTGTTTCCTTGAAAATAAGACCTTCCCGGATAATAAGCCCAATCGGGCTTTTGAGAGCATGTGCTAAAATAAGCCCTGCCCCAAAAATAAGCCCTCCCCAAAAATATTGCAACACAGCAGCAGCCATTAGGTGACCACGCTCATCGCCTCCTGCACCTCAAAAATAATAAGACCTCCCCAAAAATAAGGCCAAGTGCTTATTTCGGGGAAACACGGTGTCTTTATTAATAATGATAATTGCTAGTATATGCAGTTTTGATAGATTAGCCAGGAAACAAAGCACATTCTCTTCTCACTGATTGATTGATTTATTCATCTCATATATGACATCTTCCCATTGACATTAAACAAATCATAATGTCCTTATTTAATAAAAAGGTGTAACTATGTTTTGAATTCAATAGGTACTTCTGGTCATGGTATCTCAAATGCTAGAAAAAGGGAAGAATATAGTTGGTAGGGCCAAAATGATTAAGGAGTTGAAGCAAAGAGATGTAAAAAGTATCCATCAGCCTGGAAAAGAATGAAGTTTTTTCTTTCTTTCTCACAATGGCGTGATGATCAACAAATTCATGGAGAGGCCACATAACTCAATTCATGAAATCTTTCTCCCTCCTCTGTCTTTGTCTCTCTTCAAATCCAGGCAAGTGTCTGGAACTGTCCTTCAATTTTTATGGCAAGATAATGGGAAGTGATTTGGCATTGCCTCCTAGGGCTGAGACAGAGGGACTGCCCCAAACTCCCCCAGCTGGCCTTGTATCTAAGGCAGGGGTAGGCTTCAAAAATTTAACAAGTGGTTCTTTGCCTGGTTGCTGGGTGGGCGTGGCCATGGTGGGTGTGGCCTAGTCTGCCTCCTGCACTGGGGGGGGGGGCATTTTTGCCCTCCCCTGGCTCCGAAGGTTTTCCTCGAGCCTCTGGGAGAGTGAAAACAGCCTCCCCAAGATTCGGAGGCCCTGTAGAGGCCAGAAAAGGGCCCATTGTCAGCCTTCCCGAACTTCTGGTAGGCCCGTTTTTCACCCTCTCTAAGCCTCTGGGCATGCCCTGCACTTACCTGCATCCAAAACAGGCTGCGTGGGGACTCCTGGGAGGGATGGGCTGGGGTGGGTGGGGCCAGCCAGGAGTGGGATTTGGGGGGGTTATCTGAATTGCACAGAATCTTAGCTAGAGGTTCTCCCGAACTCCTGCCAACCCCCAGCAGCCCACCCCTGAGGTGAGATTGGAATTCACCATCTCCTGGTTTCTAGCCTGGTGCCTTAACCACTACACTAACTGGTTCTCTTCTTTTATATATTTATGAGCTGAATTTTACACCAATCAGAACAGCCGTATGTCAGCAAGCAAACCATCCCATTACTAGTTTTCATCTGACAAGCACCATTGACATGTTCTCAACAGTCCAGATGTTCCCACTGCCCAAAAAGGACTTGGGACCACTCATATGCCTGTATGTATTTATTCTCCCATGGGAAATCATATTTATACAGGATTGTCCACATACTGTGTGTAAGATATAAGCAACAGTCTCTGTTCATTTTATCTGAGCCATCTGGTTCCTCAGCATTTTTCTACATTTCTTCCTCCTGAAACACCTAAAACATTTCCCCTTCATCTCAGCATTACTGAATCTGCAATCCGATACCCACTAAGGCACCATCAGACACAATGGGAGACGTATTTCTATAATTGTGACATAAAAGGTGTGGTTAATAATTGGAACACAAGATTTCCACAAAACCAAAGTACCTGGACGAAGCTGCCTATCTGGATCCGTTTTAGTCGGGTTTCAGGCCCGGGTTCAGCATCGAGACGGCATTGATCGCATTGGTTGATGATCTCTGGCGGGCCCGGGACAGGGGTTGTTCCTCTGTCATGGTCCTATTAGACCTCTCGGCGGCTTCCGATATCATCGACCATGGTATCCTATTGCGACGACTCGGGGGGTTGGGAGTGGGGGGCACTGTTTTGCGGTTCTCCTCCTACCTGTTGGATCGATCGCAGTTCGTGTTGACTGAAGGACAGAAATCGACCCCGAGGCGCCTCACTTGTGGGGTGCCCCAGGGTCAGTTCTCTCACCCCTCCTGTTCAACATATACATGAAACCGCTGGGCGAGATCATCTGTGTTTTTTGGGTATGGTATCATCAATACACTGATGATACCCAACTTTTCATCTCTACCCCAAACCACCCAAACTATGCCCTCGATGTGATGTTCTGATGCCTGGAGGCTGTACGGATCTGGATGGGGACGAACAGGCTCAAGCTCAATCCCTCCAAGACTGAGTGGCTGTGGTTCCCGTCATCCCGATTTGTGCATCTTGTACCATCTTTGATGATAGGGGGAGAAATTTTAGCCCCCTCAGAGAGGGCCCGCAATCTGGGAGTCCTCCTGGATACGCGGCTTAGTTTAGAAGAACACCTGACGGCCGTGACCAGGAGGCCTTTTACCAGGTTCGCCTGGTATGCCAGTTGCGCCCCTTCCTAGATCGGGATGCCCTGTGCACAGTCACTCATCCTTTCTCGCCTGGACTACTGTAACGCTCTCTACATGGGGCTGCCCTTGAAGAGCACCAAGAGGCTTCAGCTGGTCCAGAATGCGGCTGCGCAGTTTGTCATGGAGGTACCTAGGTGCTCCCATGTTACACCCCTTTTAGGCGGCCTGCACTGGTTGCCGGTTGTTTTCTGGGTGCGATTCAAGGTATTAATTATGATCTTTAAAGCGCTCCCTGGCTTAGGCCCAGGGTACTTGCGAGACCACCTACTGCCACCGGTAGCCTCCCACCGTCCAGTACGATCCCAGAGAGTTGGCCTCCTCAGGGTGCTGTCGGCCAGGCAGTGTTGGTTGGCGACCCCCGGGGGAGAGCCTTCTCTGTGGGAGCACCTTCCCTTTGGGATGAGCTGCCCCCGGAGCTTCGCATAATTCCCAACCTGCGGACCTTCTGGCTTTTCCAGCAAGTTGGCTTTTCCAGCAAGCCAGCCTGGCCTGAATAAAATAAATTATTAATTTTAATTGTAAATTTTAATTTAATTTTTTAAATCTCATTGTAAATGTCTATTGGTTTTTTGGATATTCTATTTAATCTTTCTTTTAACTTTTGTAATATGCGTTTTTATGTACGCTTTCCTGAGTCCTTTGGGAGAAGGGCAGCATATAAATCCAATAAACCTCAAACCTCAAACCTTTATACTTTTCACATGTTTCATAATGTCTGAATCGCCCAACTCAGATTAGGTGTTGGTTGTACCTACTGAGAACCTAAAGCACTCTAAGATTCAGTTGAAGTAGCTCATTCTAGACTATGTGATCAAGCTCATGGATTGTCAAGGCCAACAGTAACTTAATTACCTTGAAACAACTCATTTCATTTAATTACACAGCTAAGGGGAAGAGCTAGGAAGCACAATTATGTAAGCTCTCTGCTGATTAGATTTACCAGAGTTTTCAAAAACTTAACAGCAGCCGTGTAGGTTTGAAGACACATCAATTTCTATTGCACCGTTTCCTGATATAAACCAAGATTCAGTCCCCTTGAGCTATGATCTGTTCTATGAAAAAAAAACAAAAGAAAATATGCAGTGTCTTCTTCAAACTAGAACCTACAAGATGCATTCCCAGACAGTATGGGTTGCAAATTGTGGGCATTGCAGTCTCAACAACAGCTGGGCAATGGCTATAGTACTGGCGGTTAGCTCCAAATAGCGAACAACAGGAATAAAAAAATACACTTCCTAGGAGATTCTGACTGAAATGGTATTGATAATATTACATAGAATGCTCTGCAAATGTAAATCATTCTAAAGTGCATGACAGAACTAGTTTAGCTTCTGGTTATATAAGAAAGAAGATCCCAGCAATACTTCAAACAGAAAAACAATCCTGAAACCAAACCGGTTACTTGCAATGTTTGGATTACAAGATTCCCCCCCCCCCAAAAAAAATGTTATCCATCCTGATATAAGCTAATATTATTTTAATTGTTGGTTGCAGCTGAATGCATGATTTATAAATGGATGGATGGTGATGGCAAAGAAAATTTTCCCAAGCTGAGTGGAGAGCTAAGGTGGTTGGAGAAGACTTTTCTTGGATTCTTAACTTCAAGCAGTGCTGGTGCCTCTTCTCTGCAAAGGATCTCTTCCTCCATCACATAGTGGCAAATATTCTTTGGAACATAGCCAAGTAGTTAATTCTTAATTTCATTGTCTAATTAATAGACCTCTAGTTAAAGAGCTACCAAGATGGACTTTGTCCTGCACATATAGCAAAGTCTTCATTCCTTGCCTGAGGCTAGACATAGAGAGCTTAAATATTTTTGACTGCAATAGCCAAAAACTGAATGGGTAAATGTGGGAATAAATAATTCCCCCCCTTCTTTCTCTGGCAATTCCTCTGTGAATACCCCATCTTATTTTTCCACTTAAACTTGTCTTAGATAGTCAAGTTCTTTAACCTCAGTAATACTGTAAAACACTTTAATAATTCAAGATGGTGAGCATTTTGCTCTGGCCAACTTATTAAAAGACCTCTCAGCTATTATAGCTATGACAGTCCCTCTGCTATTAATTCATTACTCATCTCTTTACTCATTAATTCAGAGCTGGATGTCCAATGATGAAAGAGAGTGGGAAATGCAATTCAGCTAAAACTGGAAGGGCTTAGATTTCCTGTCTCTGCATAGTTAGGATTGATTTTCTTCTCACACCAGTTCTTAATTAGCCAGTTTTGTCTGTTTACCTTGTCCTGTGCCATATTTTAATTGAGATGAACATCATGTGTGTTGGAAGCTCCCCCCCTCCTTCTGCTTATGCAAGGAATATCAGTAAGAGAAATGTTGAACTGATAGCTCATTGTAGCTGCTAGCTCCTGGGATACAAGTTTAGGGCATATTTCATTCAAAACACTAACACAGATTATATGGCTTCACAGAGGAGAGCTAGATTGGTGTAATGATTGAGATTCCTGGGCTAGAATCCAAGAGATCATGAGTTCAAGTCCAGTCTTGGGCACAAAGCCCAAGAGAAGTGACCTTGGGCCAGGCACGCTCTCTCCACCCAAGGAAGGAGGCAATAGTAAGCCACTTCTGAAAAAGTTTGTCCCGAAAACTAAATGGCCTTGTTCAGACAGTTGCTAGGAGTCATGACTGACTTGAAGGCACATAAAAAAAATATAACCAGAAACTGCCCCAGTAACCTAATCATTTTTCACAATTTAATAGGATTAGTTAATATTCCTCTAGATCAAAATAACACACAGCTAGTTTACTTAATCAATAAATTCTTTAACATGGAGAAATCAGATTTAGCCATAGTCAAGATATGCAAGTAATGCAAATGCCAGTCCTTGTGTGATGAACATTTATGTATGGTAAGTTGTTGTTGGTTACAGCTAATGAGGCAGGATCTTTTCTACATACTATAGAAGAGCAATGCCAAGAAGTAGGAGTGTGAATCAGATATTTACCTTAAGTCCTAAAGCATAACATTCGGAAAACATACCTTCTGCTAAACTCAGGCTGTCCAGGTCAATACACAGAGTGAGAGATCAAGGTGTGAATTATAAAGTGTAATTGTCTAAAGCTTTGCATATGGATTAGAGAGGTTTTAAACTATTCATCAGCAGTAGAGGGATTTTTTTTAGTTATTATTAAACGACATATTGTACATCTCCAAATGGCATAGCAATGTTAATTCTTTGTGGCTACATAATTCTACATAAAGATGCAAAAGTCTAACTATAGAACATCTACAACAAAACCATTCTGCTACTGTAAACACATAGACTCCTGTATTGATTTCTACATCTCTATGTACGTATCTACCCATTCTAGGAGCGACATATTTGTGGAGAAATATCATTGGGCACATTGCCAGGGGTGGAGGAAGATAAGGAATTGAGAAGTCATAGGGAGTAAAATGGCTGTGCCAACTGAAGAAAAATCACTTCTTTAGAAGTATATAACTGTTGGCAGAATGCCTGTTCATTTGTCCACAGCCATAAAATGACTAAAAGGTATTTTCTTTGGCTTTTGGGAGAAAGTATTTCTATCAAATGGGTCTGTAAATCAATTACATTCTACATGGCAATCTGTGTTTTGATCATTTCCATTTTCTCTTTTGAATTACCAGCCAATCTCTCTGGTGATGCAATTGTTTGAACTGCTACTTTTAAAGCAGATTTTGCCCATATTCCACAATTCCTCCAGAATAGTATCTTATTCCTTTATTTTGGAGAAAGAAACTGCCATGACCATTTCACCATCCCATAATCACATGGAGATATCTCTAAATACCTCCCCAGTCTGTAGTGGGTGGTGCTTCTTCACAGTCGCTTAAGCCAATTATGCTGGCTGGTCCTCTGCATACATACCGTCTGCTGTTTAAGAAAGTAAAGCCCTAGAGTTCATGAGTCACTATCTGCAAAGGAGAAAAGAACTTTTACACTGGAAATCTTCTCCAAGAACAGTCTGGTTGCTAAAAGGAGGCTGGCAAGCAACATCACAGATTCAAGTGTGACAAATAACCACAGGAAGGTAAGGTAAGGGCTGGTGCAGGTAGGCTAGTATACATGACAAATTCTCCTAATGTTTAATTGGAAACAAACTTCACCGGTAAAGTGTATGCCTTTTCACCTAACTTTGGTCATAGCAAACTTTCAGTTCCTACATTGATTTGGTTACAAATGAAAACCAATTCCATGTATCCAGGTCCTGATTAAAATTAATCTATGGAATTGTTGAATTATTATGATCGTAATTAATACAATTCAGGTGAGATTATGATATTACATGGGGGATGATGTGTCAATAGTTGATGGAAGTTAGAAAGGATTGTCAGATGGGTGATGATGTTTTGGGAGATACATTAACAGGTAAGTTGACTTACCACTGAGTACGGTATCTAAGATGACTGTGCTCTGAGATATTTTCTAAAATACAAATTTCTACAGGCTGCCATATATTGATTCCTTGGTCCTTATCACTGCTGCAATTTAATGTAAACAGTCAGTTAGCATATTAGTTATATGGCAACTGTTCTTATGGTTTTCCCACAAAGTTTTGAAAAACTATCATTACTAAAAATGGGGGTCAATCAGTTTCACCCAGTAATATTCTTATGAAAGTGTGAACTTTCAAACCATACATTATAATATTAATCAACAGCCAATAGCTACAGTTACAGATTGACAAGCTTTGGTGTGTTGTCTAAAGTCCTTTCCGAGGTGATAAATATGCTTGTTATTACATTTTCTCTTCCTTTAGAAAGTCTGGTCTTGCTTTGTACAAACATGGAAAGCAACTCTGAAGAGCCTTCTCATTGCAAGGTAAATTTAAACGTAACATTATTCTTTCTCAGAAATACTAAGCACAATTTAAAAGAAAGACGGTGATAGGCTATTTTTGTTGACTTGTTAGCAGAGAAACAAGCAACACAGGCTGCCATGAAGCCTGACATAGTTTTAAAGACATTTCCATACAGCATTAATCTTGCTGCATATGGAGACATATGGACAATTTGACATCATGTAATTTCTAATGTCATTTTTTTTTTTTGGCTAGATAAATTATTTGTCAGTATGTTTTGTGTTATTCTTAGATCAATTGATTGGGGCAGATACCAAATTCATTGCAGAATCCTTATGGACTTTTCTAAAACTTGGGGTGAATGTCTCACACTCATCTAATGTGGCCTCCATTGTATTCAAGGATATTGTTTGTATATAGTATACGTGATTGTGATCTTGGAAGAGTAAGTTGAAGATGTCTCGCTCTGCACCCACACTTCTTTTCATGGAATGCTTAAAGGCAGCAGTGAGGAATGACTCAAAGGTGTTGTGCATTGAAGTTGGATTGCAGCTTCAATACACAAGTATTGTGTATTCCATACTGGATTCCTTATTTGTTGTGGAGCACTGGAATTTAGCATCGCAAAGGATGTAATTCTTGAACGTTCAGCAGGCCTCCTTATATTTATTTTTCTACCGGTTTTATATTGTGGATGTAATTTGATTTTGTGATTAATTTACTTATTTATTAGATGTTTACTCCACCTTTATTTTTGTCAACTGATAGTGTTCAGACTCAGTGCTCATTCCTCCCATTTTCCCACAACAACAATCCTTAGAGATGGGTTGGGCTGAGAGAGAGTAACTGGCCCAAAGTTACTCAGCTGGCTTTCATGGCCAAGGTACGGTTAGAATTCATAAGCTTTTGGTTTCTGGGCAAGGTTCTTAGCCACTACACCAAACTGGCTCTGTGGTCTTCCTCTGAATAAACAACTGGATGGGCTTATTTATATGAATCTGGGATTTCTTGCATGAACTCTGGAAGTTGTAGTAGAAAATATACCCATTACCAAGAATATTAAAGAAGCTCATGGTTGGATAGGGCAAAACACAATGATAAATGAAGCATGATTAATACACCCATTTTTGCTGTCCACATCTGCCTCCCAGATTCCTGTATCCATCTCTCTCTAAGTTCTGCTTCCAGCTATGATGGAGGCAATCCTCAGAAGTCCCAGCCAACTATAAAAGTTGTAGTGCAATATGTTCGGCAGATTCCAGGTTGAGGAAAGTTGTTTTTGAGAATTTAGGAGTTCCTCCATGACCAGAGACTACAGAAACTGACTGTGGTCATACTTTCATCGTAGACACAGTGGACACACGAGCAACTGAATTCCATTGTCTTCCGTTTGGGAGGGATGCTGTCCATCTTTTCTCAGAATTTTCAAATATATCCAAGAGGTGTCGGTCATTGTTAAGAAGTAATAGAAGACTTCAGTGTAGCATACACAAGGATTATCATGGCACCTGCTCCAGTTATAACAGAAATCTTCCCAGCCTTTTCCTTTATGTACAATGGCTCTTTTTAATTTTCAGCAAAAAGCAGCAAATGGGAATTGTGTTGCTCCACCCGTCTCCAAAGAGCAGAAGAATTTTGATATGCTCTATACAATCGAAGATGCGCCTCCATGGTATCTCTGCATCCTCCTGGGATTTCAGGTATATTAAACTGAGTTAGCTCCTTCTGGGCTCCTTTGCTATTCTCCCTGGCTTGTTTAAATTAACAAATATTTGGCATGGTGATTGTTTCTCCACCCACAATAACAGAGTGACTCTTTACAAGTATTTATAGGTGTTACTGCGTGTGTTCCCTCATCAATGGAGCCATTGTTGAAAAGGTACAAGATGTACCTTGACTATGAGTCTTATACTGAATGGTGATTGCATCTTACTTCTATTGTTCATTTATCTCTGCAATATTAGCATGTATAGAACTTTGCATCTCAATCTCATTTTGGGACTATGCTTTCGTACATCTATTTCAGATGCACTTTTTAGAAATTGAAAAATTTATAGCGAGAGGAAAAATAGGCTGGGCCACCCTTACAAAGCCACCAAGACTATGATCTCATCTGTTGTCTCAGTGCCAATAATGGAGCTGCAACAAGAATGAACACAACTTTGTGTGTCCCATTCTCTACATAGGATAGGGGTTTCCTGGTGGTCTGTGTCCCAAATAAGTCGTGCATATTTCAGTGCTTTGCTCTGATTATGGAACAAAAAGAGCCTTCCCCCCCTTGGCAGAAATAATTCAAGGTGAGACAGGAAGCAAGAGATTTGGTAGCTGAGGGAAGGAGACAAGGAAAGGAAAAGATGGAAAAACAGGAGCAAAGGAAACCAGAGGAATATGAAGCCCTCAGACACAGAAGGAGGCAGCTGACAGGTGGGAAGGATGACACTTGGAAAATCATGGGGATGGAGGAAGCTGGTGGGATTTGTTACATCAGAATATTGGGAAGTCAACTGAGGGCAGAGAGGAAAGATGCTAGGAAAATTAGAGTGGAGGGGAAGGAAATGCTGAATAAAGCATTGTGTGATATTTTGTGTTGATTGCAGATGGTGGCAATTGATATACAGAGTCCAGATTTCATTTAATCTGAATCAGGCTCAATCACAATATTTCATTTTTGGTTTTGCTGGAGAGTAGCTGACCTGAAACAATTGAGCATGATGGTTTATTCTGGATTCTAAACAAAATAGTTCCACCATTCGGTGAATCCCTTTAATGCTCACTGTCACTGTAACATGTAGTACATGAATATTTTAACAGAATAACCATTTCAGACAAATGTTGTTCAAACTCTTCTTAAAGACTTCCAGTGTTGGAGCATTCACAACTTCTGGAGGCAAGTTGTTCCACTGATTAATTGTTCTAACTGTCAGGAAATTTCTCCTTAGCTCTGGGTTGTTTCTCTCCTTGATTAGTTTCCATCCATTGTTTCTTGTCCTGTCTTCAGGTGCTTTGGAGAATAAGTTGACTCTCTTTTCTTTGTGGCAATGCTTTAGATATTGAAAAACTGCTATCATGCCGTTTTAGGACCAAAAGGTAACATTTGGTCATTGAAAAAAACAATTCTTGCCTCTAAGGTTTTTTTAAAAAAAGATTTCAACAAATCTCAGAATATGCCAACCATGATGAGCCCTTTGTTTTTGCATGTCATTGGTCCCATTTTGGATGCACTCTTACAGTCCCTCACCACTGAATTCACAGTTTAAAGAAATGTCACAGAACTCTCAGGAAATGTGTTTGACTAATATTTCACAGGGAAAGGATAAGCTCCATTTGAGGAAATTACTATCCATATTAGAACAACAGATTATGGCTTCAGTTGTATAGAATTTCAGCATTTCTACATAACCGATGAATGTACAGCTGCATCCCAAAGCAGTGATGCCTGTGTGTCAGTTTGGAGACATCGTCTGATCTTACGCTCATTTGACATATCCTCCACCCTAATCTTTCCTCCAGCACTACTTGACGTGTTTCAGTGGCACCATCGCCGTTCCCTTCCTTCTGGCTGAGTCTCTCTGTGTAGGGAAGGACCAGTATACCATCAGTCAACTTATTGGCACCATCTTCAGCTGTGTGGGCATCACCACCCTCATCCAAACCACTGTGGGCATTAGGTATGGCTCATCTGGTTTGCTCCTTGGTGAATGTCACAGAGAAGAGATCATTATGAGGGGGAAGCTGTTAAGATGTTTAAATTTAGTAGCTGGAACAGTGGGGTTGTACAATGAGCCAGAACACACAGTTATAGTTGATTGATTGGAGAGTGCTGGCTCCTGAGGCAATCTGCACTGTGATTGGATGCTGTGGGTGTGGAGGGGGAATTTTCCTTTTTTCCCGCCTTTTTCTTCTGTGTGTCCTGCGTGCTCCGTGATTTACCTCATGATACTCCTGCTTGCCTGACTACCTTGTTTGCTGTATATACAGATGCAAAATATATCTATTTTGATAAAACTTACAAATTTGTGTTTGCCTATCTAGTTTGCTGCATCACTAGATGTAAAATATATTTATTTATACCAAATTACAAGTTTGTGTTTGCCTGACTATCCAGTTTGCTGTATAACTAGATGTAAAATATATTTATTTGTATAAAACGACAAAGTTGTGTCAGTCTGACTTCCTTTGGGCACCTGCTGGGCAATTCCCTGACAGCAGCACTGAATCCATGCACTTTTTTCCCCCTTCCGTAAGGCAGGCTTCCTCTGTTTCAAGCCAGTGCTCTGGCATTCCTGGTTCCTGCCAAATCCATCTTGGCCCTGGAAAAATGGAAATGTCCTCCAGAAGGTAATGAAACTTGGACAGCCTGTAAGTTGACAGGAGCTAGAATAGAAATATCTTCAGAAGCCTTTAACTGAGTGAAGGAAGTCAGTAGCTTTCCAAAGAGTAATACAGGTAGTCCTCAACTTCCATCCGTTTGTTTAGTGACCATTCAAGGTTACAATGGCACTGAAAAAAAAGGACATGGCTGTTTTTCACACTTATGACCATTGCATGGTCACGTGATCAAAGTTACCCCGTGTCAACTTTGTTGTTTCAATTTATATTACTACCGGTTCGCTTGTGCACGCTCGCTTGCGCGACGCTTTTGCACATGGGCAGAAGTGGACAGGCGGGTGGACAGAACATCCCGCCACCATCATCACTATCAGTTCACCCGATCCAGGGCGAACCGGCAGAAACCCATGTCTGTCCTGGGATCATGTAATAATAATAATAATACTTTAATTTATAGACCGCACCCTTTCCTAAACAGGACTCGGGGCGGTGTACAGTCATATTAAAAACAATGTGAATACAAAAATATAGATATACATAGATAAATAGACGGAGGAGGTAGGATATGCACTGTACAATAATAGATTAAGATTCGAATAAAAAATTAAAATACCCTTAAAAACTACCCCAAAATAAGATGTTTGCCAGGAGGTTGAAAGTGGGACTATAAATCAGCTAAGCCAGCTAATTGGAACAGGTGGGTCTTAAGTTTCTGTCGGAAGGAGCGGAGGTCGGTAGTAGTTCTGATATCGGGGGATCACCTTTTGCAACCTTCTGACAAGCGAAGTCAGTGGGGAAGCCAGATTCACTTAACAACTATGGCAGGAAAAGCTATAAAATGGGGCAAAACTCACTTAACAACTGTCTTGCTTAGCAACAGAAATTTTGGGCTCAATTGTGGTCGTAAGTGAAGGACTACTTGCATATGTTATGTGATGGGACTATAAACAAGAATCAGAATTTCGCAGCCAGACATCGACATATCTTAGTGTAGTCAAGGTTGAGAAACATTGTGGTAGACAAATTGCTTGCCTTCCAGATTTTCTGATTAGAAGTCCTATTATTCTTTACCCTTGATTTTGGAAACTACAGCATGTAGGAGTCCAAAATGCATACATTCAAAGCCATCTTGGGGTCTGGATACAGACTTTTGGGTTAAGCAATATTATGTAGACTGTAAAAAGCAAGTAAATTATAAGCCAAAGATATTAAATGCGTACAATTTTAAAAAGGAACAGAGATTTAGTTCATAGAAACAATTCACCATAGCTTTCCATAGCTTTCTATTTGTAGAGTGCATCCTTGCATCCACCATGGTCACACACTTTCTTATATTAGTTTTCTTTCTTTTTTACTGTCATAAACTCCATTTAATAAATACATTCTTCTTCTTCTTCTTCTTCTTCTTCTCCTCCTCCTCCTCCTCCTCCTCCTCCTCCTCCTCCTCCTCCTCCTCCTCCTCCTCCTCCTCCTCCTCCTCCTCCTCCTCCTCCTTCTCAACCCATTCATTCATTCCTACATTTATAAGTTAAGGTAGGCATTTCTTTTACCCTGGTCCCTCTGTTTTCCTTTCAGTTTACATCCAATCATCAGCCTCTTCACCTTAACCCAAGCTTTTTCTATTTTACCACACATATTTCTTAAAGACCCCATCCTCATTGCATTCAATTTATTTTGTTTCTCCTGGTATACACAACTGTCATTTCTGTATAACAAAATTGGGAGAAGCACACATTTATACATAACTTTAAACAAATGTTTATTCCTCAACACATAGTACCTACCACCATAATATCAATAAATGGGATGGAGGGCGAAGAAATATATTGCCCCGTGTCCACTATTCTCTCTGGGATTCAGGCTGTTCTGAAATGGAATTACCTTCCTCCGGAAAGAGAAACTTTATTGTATCGTTGTGCTCTTTAACCCCAATTTCTTACTTAATTCATGCAGACCAAATCTATGGCAATTGGACATTACCACTGAGCACATCTCACATATGGCAACCAAGAATGAGAGAAGTAAGTTTGACCCCAGCCTTCCCAGATGTACATCCAGCCACATTTCTCAGGAAATCAGGCATCAGTTGGAAATAGTGAACAGGAGGAATTCTTTATAGCCTATAGGGAATTTCTGCTTATAAATGCAGTCACCAAATGTTCTTTATTATAAGGGACAACCCTTCAATTCAGAAAGCTGTACTTTATACAGTATTTATTTCATTTAGTTATTTGTTTTCTTGGTTTTGTGCTTGAATCTTCCCTTGTAATACAAAGTCATAAACATATTTTTAATCCTTAGGAGCCTCTTTCAGATTTGCCTCTTTTCCAAGTTTGTCTTTTATTTATTCCAATAAAATATAATTATTGCACTTATAAGTAATTTTCCATACCCATTGAGGGAAGTGTGTATCAGATTTTAACTTTTTCCATTTCTTCTTTGTTAGGCAAGATAAAGCAATTAAAATGTGATATTTACTAAGATTTCAAATATGTCCCAGAGATGCTTTTTCAAAAGGCAACTGGACTTTGTTTTTCTTTGAAGACGTTTCACTTCTTATTCAAGAAGCTTTTTCAGTTCTGACTGTCTGCTTCTCTTGGATGAGAAGCAAAATATCTTCAAGGAAAAACAAAGTCCAGTTGCCTTTTGAAAAAGCACCTCTGGGACAACCATGACCTGGATCAGTGATGGCGAACCTATGGCACGCGTGCCGCAGGTGGCACGCGGAGCCATTTGTCAGGGCACGTGAGGCGCTGCCCTGTCAGCTGGCCAGCACGCATGCGCGCGCTGGCCAGCTGAGTTCACCCCTTTTTAAAGCCATTTTTCGCCCTCCCCAGGCTCCAGAGGCTTTATAGGAGCCTGGGGAGGGCGAAAACAGCCTCCCCCCCCGACACCCTCTGGTGACTTCCGGTTCGCTTGGAGGGTCATTTTGAGAACTCCGAAGGTGTCAGGGAAGCCTCCGAACGGTCCCTGAAGCCTTCAGAGTGTTTGCTCGGAGGATTGTTTTGAGCGCTCCGAAGGCTCCAGGAACTGTCCAGAGGCTTCCCTGACGCCTCCGGAGGCCGTCCGGGGGGGGGGGAGGCTGTTTTCGCTTTCCCCAGGCTCCTATAAAGCCTCTGGGGCCTGGGGAGGGTGAAAAAAGCATGTAAAAATGGGGGGGTCACGCCTGTAGTGCGCGCATGCACACTGGGGGTCGCACATTGCATTATGGGTGCGGCACGCCCACACACGACCCCCCCCTGTGCTCCCCCCACTTATGGCACGCAAGCCAAAAAGGGTTCACTATCGCTGACCTGGATAATTGAGAATCTCCAAAGACAAGATTTCAAATAATTGCTTGAACTCTGCTCTATTATGAGGCATTGAGTTTATTTAGGATGTTTTTGGAGGAACTAAGGTATACAAGGTTAGGGTTAAGATTAGGTTGGCAAGAAGTTTCCTGGAAGTTTCTATTTTGTTTGGATTTTTTGGGGGGGCAGTGCGGAAGGGGAGGAAACTTTGTTGGTAGGCACTGATGCAACAAGTATCAGGGAATCCCTATGTGCATCTCATCAAAATACCTTTCATTGGTGTCAGAGTGGTGGGGCTTAAAATTTAGATTAGTCAGTGGTAGAAGTTAATTTGATTTTAAAGATGAAAATAGATGCTTTAACTACTTTGAGGCATCCGTTCCCTCTTTAAATCAACCAAACCCTGACTCTCTGTGTTAGAGCGCGGCCCTTAGAGTGCTATGCAAATCCTAGTGTAGCCTTCAAGTAGAAGAATCTTTGGATTAGACTTACTAGTTTTGCATTTATTGCTCAAACCTGGCTGACAAGAAAGTATACTGGGTGATTGCAGGACCCCGATATGGAGGCTAAGCTGGGGGGATTCATGTATCTTAAGTTCAGGGCTTGCTGGAAGACTTCCTATGGCTCTTTGCTACCCTAATGGATTAAGGTTGAAGTGAATAAGGGCAGGTTGGAACCCAATTTGTACAAAAGTGTACTTTTATAAAGGGTTATAACCCAACCCAAACCAGAGGTGGGTTCGTACCAGTTTGGACCGGTTCGGCGGAGTAGGTAGTAACTCGGCCACTCACGCACCTGAACTGGTTCTATTGTCAGCGGCATCATCTTTATTTTTGGTTCTGCGCATGCGCAGGACAATCTCCATTGCAGAAATATAATTTTTCCCCCTTTTATAAAGTTCTGCACACGCGCAGACCTTTTTAGGTGTAATTGTGCATCCACGTGGAGTGCGTGTTGGGGTGTGTGTGAGCAAAGCGCACATTTGTGCACAAATGTTTTTGCGTGTCAAACCGGCAGTAATGCCAGGAGCAACCCACCCCTGACCCAAGCCAATTGGGCACATAAATATGAAAAGTCAAGAAAGTTACCTACATGCTTGCAAAAAAGCAAGCTTTTTTTGTCCTAAACTACAGTTATTCATCTCTCAAGCAGTGACAATGAAGAATATCATAAAATGCATGCATTCTTCTAAAGAATTCTGTCTTTTTAAAAAGTAAGTTGCATCTTTCCATAGGGGGGCAGAGAGAGGAAGAGGACAACTGAGTGGCTGCATTGGCTTCCCTAGTCTGCTAGTTCAGTTGCTCACAGCTTATAGCCAACATTGAAGCATCTGTTTTCTCTCCCTTCTTCCTCTTAAGCCAGGCTTCTGGAAATCAGTCAATCTGTGAAATGTCTAATCTCTTTAGATAGAGGACTATCCTTCCTAAATTAGGATTATTACAAATATTGTGAGTGAAATACAGCCATGCTTGTCTTGCTGAAACACTGTATTTGCAATGCCTCTTGATTCAACTTAATTCATCCTTTTCTGGTTTCTGCCCTAGATCCAAGGAGCCATCATCATTTCCAGCCTGGTGGAAGTGACAATTGGATTGCTGGGCATTCCTGGGGCCTTGCTCAGCTACATTGGGCCCCTTACAGTCACACCCACTGTCTCCTTAATAGGACTCTCAGTCTTCCAAGCAGCAGGAGATAGAGCTGGATCACACTGGGGCATTGCTGCATTGTAGGTGCTCCTTTTTCAGTACAGCAGATTTTCAGACTGATGCAAGAGTGGAGCAAAAGCTGTAGAGTTACAGAACTACTGTAGGATCTCAGAGGAGTGAACTGCAGAGATACAAACTGGCCCGTTGGCCAGATGCTCTCATCTCCTCACTCAACTGCCAGACCAAGCCAAATGAAGCAGAGAGTGAAGTTCAGGATGGTTGGTTGCCAGTGGCTCAAATCTTCAGAAAGACTCTGCTTGTGCACACTTATGACTGTAAGTGTGCATGATAAGTAGAATAGGACAGTGGCATGGTGAAAACATTATGAATCTCTTGATCTCCATTCCTAAGGGGTTTGTAGCTCTGCAGTTCTGCTATATATTAATTTATGACCAAAGAAAGGCCACATGATTTTACAAATTAAGGAACAACCCACATATGAGTGCTGGTGGCTGAATTAATGGTTAAGGGATCATGAGTAGAATATATAAAGTCGATATTATGAACCTTTCAGTTGCCACATTCATTCTCTGTGATTCTGACTGACTTCAGAGAAGTTTGCTTTATGGGCTTAAATTGGAACCTCGCATTTTATACTTACCCGTTGGTTCACTATGGTTCTGTCACTCTAGAGAGGCAAGGAAGCATTGACAGTTATCTGATTCTGCCCAAGTCCAACTGATACATTTTTCATATATTTGCTCTGACCTCAGTAGGTCTCAGTTGAATGCTGCTGGACTTGGACTGAAGCTCCTTAACCTCTCAGGGCATCAATATTCTAAGGCTGATGCAGGGGTGGGTTCCGGATCCCATTCCAAGCAGTACGGTTGGAATGGGCCCGGTGTCGTCCACATGGATGTGTGCAGTGCACGCATGCATCTTAGCGCCTCCATGAGGCTCCGCGACGCTCCAGCTGCTCATTGGAGCGTCACGCAGGCGCTGTACGTGCCGTGCGCAGAAGCATCGAAGACTTAAAAGACCAGTAAGCAGCTCAGGCGGGCGGGTGGGCCCTCTGGAGCACCGTACCGGAACGGTATCTGGTGCTCTGGGCAGGCTCCACCCGTACCGGGGTGTACCGCCTGCAACCCACCACTGGGCTGATGACAGACTTGCCCATGGATGATGAATGATGAGCACAGTCAGAAGATTCTAAACCTGCCAGCCAAAATCCTGGCTCTGCTGAACCTCAACTCTCATGATTCTCAACTAGTACGCTTGTTAGCTAAGTTAGCCAAGATTAGATATGCCTATAGAAAAGATCATGTAGTCATGAGATGCAAATTCACAAAGAACCTGTGTTAAGCTTCACACACTTGTCTCTGTTTTGGGACATGCTGGTGGGAGGGAATGAAGTACTTTTGTAAAATTACTCAGCACAAATCAGAAAATCAAATCAGATGCTCTCTGAAGTTGTCAAGCCAGGGTATACTCTGGGCCAGTTCATGGGACAGATTGCTGATCCAACTGGTGATTTATTAAAAATGGCAGAATCTGCCTTCTTTTAATGGGATGTCCTCCAAATCATTTCCAGCCCAAGATTTCTAATAAGCATAGCTGCTGCTCTGCCAGCTGGAATTTGGAGAGGTGTAGTCCTAATATAACTGCAAGGTATCAGATTTGTGTAAGGAAATGCCTAGATCAGTGTTTCTCAACCTTGGCGACTTTAACTCCTGTGGACTTCAACTCCCAGAATTCCCCAGCCAGCTGTACTGGCTTGGGGGATTCTGGGAGTTGAAGTCTACAAGACTTAAAGTCGCCAAGGTTGAGAAACACTGGCCTAAATAATGGTAAGTTCATGATAAATAATTACCTATGTATAATCCAATAAATTCAATTTGAAAATTGATCCCAGGGTATCTGCATCCAATTGCTCCTAATCTGTTCACTCATATCTTTTCTCTCCTTTGAATAGGTCTATTTTTTTAATTGTTCTGTTTGCTCAGTACCTACGAAATGTTTCTTTCATTGTTCCTGGGTATAAATATGGGAAAGGCTGCATATTGATCCGGATACAGATCTTCAAGATGTTTCCAGTAAGGAGATTGACTTTTACTCATCATTTCATTGTGGGCACATTTTGTACTCCCCCCCCTCCCAAAAAAATGATCAGAATTTGCTGATTTTTTATCCTGCCAGATTCCCCCGTTGCATCAGTTGGCAAGAACAGCTTATTCTTCCTCTGCATAGGTTACTCTGAGCATGTGTAAATAATCCATTCACATGCAGTACTCTCTCTTATCCATGATAAAGGTCAATTGTCTCAGAAACTTCCCATGCATCAAGAAGGCAAAATGGGACAAAGAAGAGACTGGGAATGAATTTAAACTAAATGTAACAAGGAGAGGGGGATTGTAAAAGCTTTTGCCAATCAATTGTGCACATGTGTTAGGAGTAAAGGGGAAGGAATGTAGAAGAGATCCTTAAGACAAACGTTTGATTTTGGTTGAAATACTCAAATCTGCATTCTCGAATATTTAAAATTCTCAATCTGCAATTTTAGACAATTCTCCAGGAATAAAGCTCCCTCAGCTCTATGGGATTTATTGGCAACATAAATATTCCCAGGACTGGATTACAGAAGTCTTGAAAGTGAAAACTAGGCAGGGTAGCACTGAGTAGATGGACAATAGTTTAGAGATCCACATTCTTTTCCGACAGTTGCTTCCTGACTTGTTTTCAGTGTGGATATATAGCTGGGAGATGATGGTGTTCTGACTCTCCGTGTGTCTCCTCTTCAGATCATACTAGCCATTTTGGTGGTCTGGCTGCTTTGTTACATTCTGACAGTGACGGATGTGTTTCCTCGGGATGCCAATGCCTACGGATTCAAGGCCAGAACAGATGCTAGAGGAGAAATCTTGTCCATAGCACCTTGGTTCCGTTTTCCCTACCCCTGTAAGTTGGGCTTACGGTTCTCTTCACCCCACATCAGGGACGTGCGGTCAGGGGAGGCAGGGGAGGCAGAGCCTCACCGCTCTCATCATGAAAAAAAAAGGGAAAAGGCGCTGAGGAGCCTCGGGGAATGTGACTGCGTGAGCCACGGTCCCCTTCATGTTGACTCAGGAAGGCGGGGAATGGGACCACGTGTGCAGGACAGAGGGAGGTGCAGGAGGCTCCTCTAGCCTCAGCCTCCCTCCTGCACACGTGGTCCCATTCCCCGCCTTCTGTCAGGTTCTGACGCCAGAGCTCATGGTTCCAGGGCGAATGCGCATGCGCGAGCGGCTCCCTTCCTCGCACTGAGCAACAGCAGGTTTACGGGAAGTTGCTCGCAAAAGGACGGACTTTTTGGACCGTCGGCTACCGTTTCCCTGCCAGCTCGCTCGCGAAAGGACCCTGGAAACCGAGTCATGGCCGGCACCTTGCTAAGAATTCCCCGCCTTCCTGATGACGTAACAAGCCTCACCAGCCATAAACCTCACCGCACGTCACTGCCTCACATCAATCTTGGGAGGGAGCAATGGAATATGTGTCCATATGACATGCTAAACCACACAGGATTGCACTGAAAACAGGTCTGATGCCTTCATATCTCCAATCCCTCCTTCCCTGTTTTTCTCTTTCATTTGTCGATTGCATGAAAATGGGCAGGATCTTCCCCCTTTTATCTGCTATTACATGCTCCCTTCCCATGGAAGGGATCTCCCTGGGATTGACAGACATGGATTAGCAGTTCAGCCTGTGATGGAATAGTTACCTTTGATGTGCTAAGGCCCTTCCTGCAACCAGGCCCTTCCAGAAACAGGCTGATTAGCAGAGTACATTCTCCGGAGAGCGCCTTATGCTGTCCCAAAACCTCCTGTCACCATTTACACCCCGAGACATGCGTTGCATGTGGGAGTTTAAATCTTGGTGGACCTGGAGAAAAGGAGAGGTTTTCTCATGTCTTTTAGCCTTCAATAATCCCATTTATCCTCCAAAATAACAGTTGGAAAATGATGTATCTACACTCTTACCTCCATTCCTTTGCCCTTTGCTGTTTTCATTCCTTCCTAACATGGATACTGGGGAAGGGGGATTACACACACAGGTGCATTGTACTGTTGTGTGTGTGTATTGTACTGTTACCTTTTGTAACACACACACACACACACACACACACACGCACACCAAACATACACACATATACTACAAAAGGTAACAGCAGAACGTATGTGTTTATATGTGTGTTTTTATGTGTGTGTGTTTGTGTGTACAATACACACACACACACACACACACACACACAGCCATGGTAGAATCCCAAGATATATACCGTATGTGTGTGTAATACAGAAGGTAACAGTAGAACTTCTTGGAGTTCTATCGTAAGGGTTTATATACTTTGTGATTTGGCCACACGGGAAAGAAAAACTGGACAACTTCCTCACACATCTCAACAGCCTACAATTCATTATGGAAATAGAAGCAAACAACCAACTTCCCTTTCTGGATGTCCTAATCCACAAAAAACCCAATGGCTCCCTAGGACACACCATCTACCGGAAAAAACAACAACACCAACCGCTACTTAAACACAAAATCCCATCACCACCCTGCATAATCAACTCTGTAGCCAAGACCCTCATCTCCAGAACCAAACGCATAGCCAACAAAGACCACCTGAAAACTGAATTACACACTCTCACAAACGTATTAATCTCCAACGGATTCCAAAGAAAAACAATTACCAACCTAATCCAAAGGGAGACTCCTCCCAAAACCCGAGACACAGAACAGGACAACGGCATCGCCCTCCTCCCTTACATCAAAGGCACCACAGATAAAATCAGCAAAATTCTTCACAAACACAATATCAAGACAGCCTTCAACACTAACCAAAAAGTAGCCAACATCTTAAGAAACCCCAAAGACAAAATCCAGCTAGAAAACCAAGGAGTCTACGAAATACCATGCAAAATCTGCCCTGCAACATACATAGGACAAACGAACAGGAGAATAAATGCACGCATCACAGAACACAAGAACGCAGTAAGAAAAAAAGAAAAAACTTCCTCCCTTTTCCAGCACCTTAAAGCTACAGGACATGAAATTAATTTTAAAGGAACCAGGTTAATCTCCAAAACTGAACACTTCAACAAGAGAATAATTATGGAAGCTATCGAAATAGAGAAACACCCCCACAACATGAATAAACATGATGATACTTCCCACCTACCAGACATCTGGAAACCAGCCCTAGTCAACAAATGAGCCCCACCCACCACCCAGGCCGTTACAACACGAAACAACAATGGACACACAGCCAACACCAATCAGCACCAATCTACCAATCATGATACAACCACATGGCCAATCATTCCACTTACTGAAACAAAGCCAGCACTCCACACACACACACCAAAATTTATAGAAAGAAGGCAGCTCTGATCACACTTTAAGCCCAAAACCCAACCTGAAGATGGCGAGTGAGACCTCGCTGAAACATTGCCAAGACAATCTCAATCTTACACGGGAAAAGACCTTATACATATACACATGTATGGTAGAATCCCAAGATGTTCTACTGTTACCTTTGGTACTCTGGTACACTCTGGAAATGTTTCATGCTGTGCTTCACCCTGGAGGCAGGTTTAAATAATTTGTCAGATAATTCATATGGGCTGGTGTGATCTTGAGTGTGATGAAAAGACACACACACACACGTGCGCGAATCTGGGTTTCCAGATTTTTACAGCCCAGCTGATATTTGTTGTGTTGTCTGTTTTCCCAGGTCAGTGGGGGATGCCCACAGTGACTGCAGCTGCTGTGCTGGGAATGTTCAGTGCTACATTATCTGGCATCATTGAGTCCATTGGAGATTATTATGCTTGCGCCCGACTTGCAGGCGCTCCCCCGCCACCAGTCCATGCCATCAATAGGTAGGATGCATCTGGCTCAGAGAGGTGTATATTTTTTACAAGTGTCTGTTCTGCTTTTCACTGATGAAACAAAGGTACTATTTTAAGCACATTTGTATAAAAACTGTGGAGGATAGCTAAAAGGTCTTAGAAAAAATGGTTTCTCATTTTGTGATGCCAAAGGTCAGACTCAGAAGGGGGAAATTGGAAAAACTTGATTTTTTTTTTTTAATGTCCATTTTTGGTACACTTCAAATGCTGATTTCTTTACTCAAATATTTAAGGATTTTGAGAATATTTTTTTTCAATATGGAAGCACACTGACTCATTAACATATTCATGAGGCCTTCCTTTTGTTATACTCTGCCCAATCTTTGGAGATCCTTGTCCCAAGGTTTTCTAGACTGTGAAAAATATCTTACCATCATTATTCCAAGATTCAGTATTTCCACTATGTTTGCCTCTGAATCACTCTTTGGGTGATGTTTTAGGGAGTTTAATTCTGGAAATGCCCATCTTTCCCATTTCCCGTGCATATTTCATTCTGACATTCACAATGCACAACTGGTGCGAGATAGAACAGCTTTGCTAGTTCACTTTACTGATTAAAACTTGAGATCTACTCAATGTGTACAACACAAATAGCCTTGCAACTCACCTAGTTTCTAAATTAATTTGTTCTCTTGGTAAGCAGACTACCCTGAACTGTAAACATTGAAGGAGGCTGGGTTCACAGGATTTACTAAGTCAGCCATCAAAACAAACAATTTCCCCACTTTGCTGCAAGACTAGAATAAAAGGGCTTACAATATTGTGCAAATACAGCTGTGAGGTTTGCAATTGACCTGGTCAAGGTTGTCATATCAGCATATGACAACACAGACCAGTAGGTCAAAGTGGCTGTTTCTCGGAACAGTTTCAAGAGACAAGATTTGTTTCACTGCTTTTGAAAGCAAAATATTGCAACTGCTCCTTTCTTAAGAAAGAGGCGGTCAATATTTGAATTCTAACTGAAGGCTAAAAAATGTCTCTTGTGGGTTTTCTTTTGAAAATCTTTCAGGAAGTAGTGGACCCTTTTCTTTCTAATGCACACACACCACTGGGTGTGTGTTATATTCAGTTACATTCAGAACTGATAATGCTGAATCCTGTGGGTGTATGAAACACTAATGGATTGTTTGTGGTATAAGCAGAGGTAGAATATTACCCCAGGAAGACTGAGCCATCAGGCCAGAGGGATTTAGGAAGGTATCTAATCAGGGAACCTGTTATCTCTGTGAGTGCCTGTGGGTGGGCAGTAGGTCTGTATGGTGCTATACGCTCGATTGCTGTTTCCAATAGTTCAGGAGATGGCAGCTACCTGCATATGGCATCCTCAAGACTTATGATCAGCAGGATGACATATCATAAATGCCATATTGGGTGGGGCAAGGCAGGATTTGCTCTCTCTCTCTCTCTCTTTTAATCAGATGGTTTCTGTCTGCCAAGGTGAGGGAATGGGATGAATAGGTGATGAGAATGCAAAACAGCCACATCTGTGTACGATGGACACATTGTATCTGGCTTAATTAGCAAGTGATCCTCATCTACTTCTTAATTCTAATTTTTGAGAGTTAGTCCTTTAAACTGTTTAACAAGATCTTCATGTAATTTGCTGTGTATCCACCAGCTGAAATGCATCACCCTAACATTGCTAGGAGAGAGACTTGGAACATCTAAACACCAATCCTTATGATTCTTCTTCTTCTTTCCCCTCAGAGGCATTTTTACAGAGGGAATCTGCTGTGTTATTGCTGGGTTGCTGGGCACTGGCAACGGTTCTACTTCCTCCAGCCCAAATATTGGCGTCTTGGGCATCACCAAGGTACCACCCTTACATTACTAGATAGCATCTTCTGTTTCTAGGCTTTTGGTGGATTTGCATACAGCTGCCTGCTTCTTCTTGTGCACTGGGAGAAGCACAATGCTTCCGTTTATAGCAGCTGGGCAAAAATCTTCAACTGGGATAGATAGATTTTATATTGGCATCACAAGGTAATTTTGTAGGGTGAATTCTGAAGTCATTTATAAACAAGCTGCACTTACGCCATTCTAGATTCCTGAGAGATGTTTTTGCTCCAGCATTAAGGTAGTCTGGCCCATTTTTGGTGCGGTGTTGTTCATATCATGGGCCCAGTTCAGTATGCAGAATTGTTGCCACCTTTGCAGAAGTTAACTTAAGAGTATTGCTGTTTTCTAAAAATTAAGGAACGGCAGGAGCAGACCAGGCTATTCAGCTAACCTGAAAAACACTTAGTCAGATCGGTAGTAGTTCTCCAGGGTTTGGATTAGACAGAGACTCGCCTTCTTCATTCTCTTAACTGGGGATCAGTAACGCCTCTGGAAGGAGCATCGTTTCTCACCAACTAAGCAGGTTTGAACTACTTCACTCCAAGTGCACCGCCTGTAATTTGAATGGGAAATTTCCTCTGAGATGTGTCACCATTCTGCTTGGCTTGAAGCCGGACTGACCAGAGACAGCAGCTGGGACAATTGTTGTTCTAGATAAATGGGTTTGCTGCTCTTATTTTGCTCAGAAAGCACTCTGGAAATCCCACTGAAAAAAAATTAAAGCTTGTCTGTGCCAGATGGTATTAAATGCAAAAGGTCCTTTTGGGCTCAGTGTGTCCCTGCAAGCATGACTCATACGTTGAGTAGAGACAGCAGAAAATGTAGCCGAAGATGAAGCATATACAGAGTAATAATAATAACAGTGCATATGAAGGCCAAAACCAGCTAAAAAAACTGGCAGCTGTGATATGATATTATTGTGAACAGATAATTATAATACTGAACGTCTGGCTGATTGTGCCACAAACCATAATAATTTACTTTATTTGGGAGTTTTACTTGGAACAGCTTACATCCTCCAATGATCTCTGGAACTCCATCAAACATCCACATCTGCCTATCCCAGGCCCTTGGGAAGGAATCGATGGGCAGACAAAAATGCCAAATCCAATGTGTACATCTAGCTGACTGTGGGACAAACCGTAATAATGAATAATGAACATATGTTGATTATTTGTGCTCTTGCTTTTCCTCCACAGGTGGGCAGCAGGAAAGTGGTACAGTATGGTGCAGGAATCATGCTTATTTTAGGAACCATTGGCAAATTTACTGCTCTGTTTGCCTCCCTCCCTGATCCCATCCTTGGAGGGATGTTCTGCACTTTGTTTGGTAAGTCATTTGTAGAAATAGCTGTGTCAAGTGACTCAGCAACTCTGTGATTGATTGAAAGACAAGGTTGAAATGAATTGTTTACTTTGAAAAATGTTATTTTTGCAATTCCGTGCAGCAATGGGAGGGAAGCGCCACTTAAAAAGAAACTGTGGGTAAACTTCTACTTCCCCTGCTGCTTTCCAGTTCTAAATATTTGCTGTTCCTAAAACACCTGGGTGTAATGTACACTGTCTCCACATAAGAGCTCTAATTTGCACTTCTGGGATAGCCTCGTCTTCATATCATGTTCGGATTTTAACCCAGGGACCCTTATGCTAAAACCACATCCAGGAAAAAATCAGTTGGCTGAAATCATTTTTATGGTCTTTGTTGCTGCCTGATTTTTAGTTTGGGGCTTAACTACCCTTCTCAAGTATCCTCCATTTATTTGTTTAGCCATATATTTATATAGCAATAGCACTTAGACTTACAGTATATACCGCTTCGGTACTTTGTAGCCCTCTCTAAGCAGTTTAGAGAGTCAGCATATTGCCCCCAACAATCTGGGTCCTCATTTGACCAACCTTGGAAGGATGGAAGGCTGATTGAACCTTCAGTCAATCAGCTGGTCAGGATTGAACTCCTGGCTGTGAGCAGAGTTAGCCTGCAATACTGCATTCTAACCACTGCCCCATCAATATATTTATTTAGTTTTAACATTTTCTTTCTTTCTGCAGGTATGATCACTGCAGTGGGTCTCTCCAATCTGCAGTTTGTGGACATGAATTCCTCCCGCAATCTTTTTATCCTGGGTTTTGCAATGTTTTTTGGGCTTACCGTTCCAAACTATTTAGATTCACGTCCAAATGCTATCAATACAGGTACTGAAAACTCAAGAGTCTTCGCCTAAGGAAATATGAGAACTCTGTCAGGCTGTTTGAGATTAGAAGTGGACTTTCCCCATTCATCTTGAGCAACTCTGAATCTTATTCCATTCTTCTTCGGGTTTGTAGGTTGTTTAGCATGTGGCATTTCCTAGTTGCCCTCTCACAACATGTCATTGTCAGCATCCTGGACTAAGAGGGAGAAAGAGGGAGGAAACCCCACCATATTTTAAGTACAGTAAAAGAATCATCAAATTGGTGAGGTGTCTGGAAAGTGAATGTTATGAAAAACAATAGCAATAATTTAAGCTGGAAAATGCAGTGGCCCTCAAACTTTTGGGCACCAGGGACCAGTTCTGTGCAGAGAGGTTTTTCCATGGACTGGAGGGGGTGTGGTTTCACACGCTGCCTGCATCCTATGGATGGGTTAGGGTTAGGTCCCCGGGGGACCGCAACTCATAGTTTGAAAATCTCTGCCCTACATAAAGGAAAGTTATTAAGAGTCAATGCAAAAACTACCATTTATTTCATGTAGCATGGAAAATGTTTGGCAGAATTCAGATCAAAAAGATGCAAAAGGTGACAACCTGCATAATTTGGAAAATACAAGTCTATTTTCATGCTAGGCAGAGAATATGTACAGGTGAAACTCGAAAAATTAGAATATCATGCAAAAGTTCATTTATTTCAGTAATGCAACTTAAAAGGTGAAACTAATATATGAGATAAGACTCATTACATGCAAAGCAAGATAGTTCAAGCCGTGATTTGTCATAATTGTAATGATTATGGCTTACAGCTCATTTCAAAAAATTAGAATATTACATGCAATCAATAAAACAAGGATTGTACATAGAACAATATCGGACCTCTAAAAAGTATAAGCATGCATATGTACTCAGTACTTGGTTTGGGCCCCTTTTGCAGCAATTACTGCCTCAATGTAGCGTGGCATGGAAGCTATCAGCCTGTGGAACTGCTGAGGTGTTATGGAAGACCAGGATGCTTCAATAGCGGCCTTCAGCTATTCCGCATTGTTCAGTCTCATGTCTCTCATCTTTCTCTTGGCAATGTCCCATAGATTCTCTATGGGGTTCAGGTCAGGCGAGTTTGCTGGCCAATCAAGCACAGTAATCCCACAGTCACTGAACCAAGTTTTGGTGCTTTGGGCAGTATGGGCAGCTGGAAAATGAAGTCAGCATCCCCATAAATCTCGTCTGCGGAAGGAAGCATGAAGTGCTCCAAAATCTCCTGGTAGACGGCTGCGTTGACCCTGGTCTTAATGAAGCACAGTGGTCCAAAGTCCTGTTGCTCAGTGGTCCAAAGTTCTCTTTTCTGATGAGAGCAACTTTTGCATCTCATTTGGAAACCAAGGACCCAGCGTATGGAGGAAGAATGGAGAGGCCAATCAAGCACAGTAATTGAACCAGTTTTTGGTGCTTTTGGCAAAAGTTGCTCTCATCATGTGTGCAGAACAAATTAGAGTCAACTGTGCATGTGTGAGCAATGTGTGGCGTGCGCGAGAGCAAAGCGGTACCGACAGGTACAGGAACCCACCCCTGCTATACATGATAAAAAGTGATATGTATCTAATGTGTGTCCTGGTGGAATAAGATGGAAAAACAGATGGAGAAATTTAAGATATGCAAATGCTGGTTGGAAGGTTGCAGGTAGCATATATTATTGAGAACAATACATGACACAAGAAGTGAAAATGACTACATACAACAGCTCTGCTCACTTTATTATATGAAACTGAGAGTTGGGTAGGTTAGGTGAACATAAAAGCTAGGTGCAGTTGGAATGGTGTGCTTAAGATAGTCATGTAGCAAAATGAGAGAATGGGTGCTGAATCAACCTTGAACAACAATTATATTAGAATTATGTAGTAGTGGTGGTTTGGTTATATGAAGTGAATGAATGAGGATCAAATCAAAGTGTGAATGAGTCAAGAGGAAGGGGGAGACCCAGAAAGTCATAGATGGATGAAATTGATGGAATTCTCCAAGAGAGAGGTTTACAAAACGAAAGCCAGAGTGACACACTGCATGGACATGGTGTCAGCATGGGTGGTTTAATAAGGACAGAAAGATTGAAGAGATGTAGGAAAGGGTGTTTGGCTAAGCCTGATTTAGCTACTGTATATTTCCCTTCCTTTTCCTGTCACTTATATCTTGCATTGCTTACCTTTTCTTTTCTGTGCTTTATATAGCCTTTCCTACTCCAAAAAAGGAATAAAGTGAGGAATATAACAAAGATACATTTCAGAAATGAAAAAGTATAAAGCATATTTTGATCATATTTTGGACTATAAATTATTACTGTTTGTAGGCATTGCTGAAGTGGACCAGATATTAAGAGTGCTTTTAACCACAGAAATGTTTGTTGGTGGCAGCATTGCATTTATATTGGACAACACTGTTCCAGGTACACCTGTTTCACTGTATTATTTTGAAGTGTTTAGCCTGTATTTCAGAAGGATTTAAGTAGCCCCAAAATTCATCCAAAATAATATATACAGTATTTTGATCACTGGGAGCTATACTTGATCATTCGCTGCTTTCTGGTTACTTGCATTAGTGCTGCCACTACACTAGATAGTACCTCATACATAGCAGTGGCAGAAAATACAGAACTAGTACAAGTATTGTATTTATAACCATTTTTTTTTTGTTTCTGCTTTACCAGATATATTAGGAAGTAGATGGTTCTCAACATTTTAATCTTCTAATACTGTAGCCTGATAGATGTAGTGAATATTTTAAAATTTGATTCTTGCAGTCCTGTCTCATAACATTGGCCTTTTAATTTTGTAACTACCTCGTAGCATCATAAAAGGCTAGAACATTTATTATGGCAAGGATTTTGAAGAACTAATTGTTTTTTAAGTCTACCAAAAGCTCATGCCACAATATGCTAAATGTTAAAGGGCTGGAAGTTGTTTTTTGTGGTATCATAACTATCTCCCTGGAATTTAGGATAGTAACTTCCCACCTGCTACATAGTTCTTCATTAGGTAATGAAACCATATTGAAAACAAATTATGTATTTCCTATCAGTACCCAATTGATTGATTTATGGAATGGGATGCAAAAAGCAGACACTTCTGTTCCTTTTAATACCGTTGATCCCGAGTCCCTTTCTGGGAGAGGGGGCGGTTTAGAAATCCAAGAAATAAATAAATAAATAAATAAATCACGGGAAAAACTACCGTGCTCTTCTCAGAAAGTTAATTTCAACTTTTACATTTCTTTAATCTCATGGTGTAACTCTCTACTTCATGACATGTTATTAGCACAGCTTTCTTTTGTGAAGAAATTAGATGACTGAAACTTTTCTTCCAAAACCACCTGATTTGAAATACACATTCTCTTTTCAAGGGACTCAAGAGGAACGTGGCTTAGTACAGTGGAAGGCTGGAGCATATGCCAACAGTGACGAATCTGCAAAACTGAAGAGTTACGATTTTCCATTTGGGATGGGTCTGATTAAAAGGACTCACTGGTTAAAGTATGTACCAGTGTGCCCAGTTTTCAAAGGTTTTAAGTCAAGAACAAAGAAAGATCCTGCTATATCAGAACAAGTAATCGATACAGTGGATGAATCAGGGATGTGTACCAAGGTTTGAAGGGGTTCTTCGTTGTATAATGAAAAGTTAACAACAGAGACTGCAGAAACTGTATTGAACCTATCCCAGTGAAAATGTCTCAGATCAGTCAAGGTCAATGACTGACCTTGCACTATTGAAGCACTATTGAAACTCACTAACTCAGAGGCAATAATTTTGCTCATTTTGATTTGTAAGTATCCAGTGTGAGTTTAGAAGGAAAGCAGGTATTTTCTTGATGTTGGAAGACATTTATTTGAAGACTGCCAGATGTGGGCCACAAAATCCAGATGATGGTAGATGAAAAAGATACACAAAATATTATTTCTTCCCATCCAGATCTTAACAGTCCGGATCTGATGGAGCTGACCATGTGTGATCCAAGGTCAAATTACTGCAGCCAGTCCTAATTATGTGACATTCATTCATACTCACATGCAAATAAAACCTTGATTTTACTGACCAGGTTTTTTGGGGAAAGAGGGGGAGTGTGGTGACAACAATGTCCATAAAAGTGTAATGTCTGTGAAATACAATAATATATATATTTATGTCAATGGTTGTTTCTGTCAATTTCTGTCAATTGTGTAATGAAGCAAATTATATCAATTGTTGGGACTGTGCTATAAACATTTTTTTCCTACTGTTTAGGGGTAATAGCTGAACTAAAATATTGCCCGTAACATTTGGAATCAAAAATTGAGGTTAAGCAGTTTTGCTTCGGTAAGTCAGAAAAAACTTTTGTTAAAATATGAATAGGTGTTAGATAATCTGAAGAACACTCTTATCAAGATTTTCTTCACAAGTACATGTATTAGATGTGATTCCAGGAATCAAATTGCTTTTATATATAAACATATGACATATGAAATGGTGCAAACACCCAAGGTGCATCCATCTTTTTACAATCATTAACATATTTGTCTCATAGAGACAACCAGTAAAGGATGAAACCTAAGAGGAAATTTTAAGAAATCTGAACTGGTAGTTTAGTAGTTAAAAAAAAAGGAAATGGGAAACTGGACCTATTGTCAAAGTAAACTTTTAGCATCTTTCGCCATTAACATGGTGGGAAGGTAGCTTGGATTGAGATTGAATGACATGTAAAGAGGCCCAAACCCCATACCATGTCAAGTATTTTGTATACTTGACAAGGACGAACAATTATTATTATTATTATTATTATTATTATTATTATTATTATTATTATTATTATTATTATTATTATTATACCCCATACCATGTCAAGTATTTTGTATACTTGACAAGGACGAACAATAATAATAATAATAATAATTATTAATAATAATAATAATAATAATAATAATAATAATAATAATAATAATAATAATAATGCAGCTATATGGCTTCTCAATGTGAAATTTTTAAGGCCAGTCCTCGTTAATGCCCCCCCCCATTGTTTGGACTACAGTTCCCTGCAATTGCTTGACTACTGAGAATGTGCTGAAGTACATGAAGGGAATTATAATTCAGAACATATGAAGTGCAGCACATTGAAGAACAGTGACTTACATTATTAAAATACAGTACAAGTAGTCCTCGACTTACAATAGTTCACTTAGTGGCTGTTCGAAGTTAAAACGGTACTGAAAAAAGTGACTTATGACCATTTTCATACTTATGACCATTGCAGCATCCCCATGGCCATGTGATTTACATTCAGATGCTTGACAACTGACTCACATTTATGATGGTTGCAGTGTTTCTGGGTCATGTGATCCCCGTTTGCAAACTTCTGACAAGCAAAGTCAATGGAGAAACCAGTGATTCACTTAGGAAATGTGGCAAAAAAAGTTGTAAAAATGGAGCAAAAATCCCTTAACAAATTTCTCACTTAGCAACATAATTTCTGGGCCCAATTGTGTTTGCAAGTTGAGGATTTCCTGTATCTTCATTTGTTGATAATAACCGCTATTTTTAAAATTCACCATTAAGCCATCACTTACGTCCTGGGTTTTTTCAGTTCATTTTCCCCAAAACCACTTTTGCCCAGAGCTCTTTTTTGGTGTACATCTGAAGCAAACCAGTTCTGTTCCGTTTCATGAATAGATTAATATATTCCGAACTATACCATTTTGGGTCTGGACTACCTGAAGTCGCTCTCCTGTACTTTAAATATTCCGTACATTCCGAAGAATCCTTGAACAAGGGTACTAAACACAAGGATTCAACAAGTAGAAAAGGAGCAGCAGTGTTGAAGAATTTACATACCAGGACAATTACTATAAGCTTTGGTCGGGTTTTTATATATCAGTCTATTGGCTTTCGCACTTGTCTACTTGAAATGCTGGCATCCTTTTTTTACAGCAAACATTCCTGATATTCTACATGTAGTCTTGAATGCCTGCACCACTAATCTTATCGTTTCATTGGCAGCTTGCAAGACTATAGCCACTTTCAATCTCAAAGGGTCACAATTTTATTTAAAAAGCTTCCATATTTATGGCATTTAGTATTGTATAAAGACAAACCAGGATGTTAAATAAAGGGACAAAATGAATACACATTTGCACCTACTTGAATTTGCTTCTTTCTCTGACAAGAATGTCATTTGAATTATTTCTGAGAATTGTAAAGAATTTTTCATTATTTCCAGCTTTTATCTCAGACACTGGGTTTGCATTGGTTGTTGTGAATGTAATGTGTGAACAGGACAACAAAGGCATTCTCACAAGCTCCAAATAAGATGAACACTCATTTTGTCATTTCTACTGTTATTTATTTTTTTTAAATATTTTTGAAAAAATATATTTTTTTTACAATATTTTCAACTTAAACACTATTCACACTGAACACATAAGGCAGCATAAGCTACCCAAATATGAAGTTTAAGAAGCCAAAACTGTACTAGGTGTTTAAAAAAAAAGTTGTGCTGTAGACTATTGTGTAATGATGATTAAAGAAAGCAAGGGGAAAGCACCACTCAAATCACTAATGCTAAATTTTACAATTAAATCCAATTTTTAAGATTGTAAAATTTTACAGAGGCAGTGCCATGTTTCTGGATTCCTGGAAGAATCTGTGATGTGTAATTTCACATCACGTTAAATGTAAACTCAGAAGTGGGACAAACATTCCAACATGATAACTTGCTGCAAATATAATCTCAAATTGTCAAATTTTCTCCCCCACCTCCCCCCAACCAGATCTGTAGCCAAGAGAAAGGATACAGGCCTGTAAAAGTGATTCAGGTATTTTTACAATTCACACTTTCCTCAAAAAAGAACAGCAGAAGTAAAGTTTTGCTTGATAATGGGAAGAATTAATAGCAGTACTGAAATTCAGCTAATCTGCATAATCAGATAAACCTTGCTTTTATTTTCACATTAAGGCATTATTGGGTGCATATCAACACCGCCATAAGTTTTAATTAAAACAGACCACTCTTTATCAAAGTCTGAATCCTTCTAAAAACAGAATTGCAAGAGTTTCTCAGAAACTTGGTACTTTTCTCAACATGACTGGTGCTTCCTTCCTTCCTCACAGAAAGCTTGGATCCAATTAGACTTTTCCATTCATTAACCTCTGACAGCAGTTGACTTAATAACAGTCTCAGCACTTTTATTAAGCATGCAAGACTAACAAAACTTTGGCAATGCGTAAGTGTAACACAGTGACAAGAAGAGAGAGCGTTTTAACAATTAAATCTTCTAATACTGGCTTCACAGTGTGGAAATTGTGCTACATCCACCAAAAGAGGGCCCAGTCTACTCATATATTTAGTACTTCACCCCAGGAACAAACTCCTTTGCATTGGGATTCAGATTACTCTTGACCTGGAAGAGAGAGATTTTAAAAGCTTAGACTGTGTTGCCTAAGGCTTTCCTTTGAACATATTTGCACCAAGTTTAACAGGAGTTCTTTGCAGTGAAAACATTCCTGAAAATAGGCCTCAGTGGAGAAAGCAAGATACTCTTGCCAAGGAAACAGCTTAGAGTCAGCTTACAAGCCAGACAGATCAGGATCCCCTGGGTTGATTGATAGCACCCAATCCAGGATCTCAATCTCCTCCTTTGATAGAGATAAATCAACTTTTACAACAATAACTTATTAGTGAACAACATGTGGCTCTATAGATCATGTTAAATTGTAGTTTTCAGCATCTTTCTCCACTGGCTATTGTAAGACAAATTTGTAATACAGCAGCAGCAGCTAGAGCAGGGGTGTCAAACTCGCAGCCACGGACTAGATGTGTCACGCGCTGGCCACACCCACTCCTGGTTTAGCAAAGGGGGGGAAAGTCGTGATAAGTCACATGACGTGACGCCACGAGTTTGACACTCCTGATCTAGAGCATCACATATTGCTCTTCCTAGACTAATTTTCTAGACTTGTTTTGACAGTATTAACAAAAACGTAGAGGACGAAATCCATCAGACACGGTGTGCACCTTTGATAATGTCCCTTATAAGAGGTTCTTGAGCAAACTTGGAGGCCAGGGGATAAAAAAGGCTTATGTTCTTAGGAGTTGGGAAATTGGCTTAAGAATAAGAAAAAGACAAGTAGACAATAGTGAAAAATGAAATTCCCGGGGACTGGTGATAGGATCAGTGTTTTTAATTAGTTTATAAATAAACTGAAGTTAAGGAGTAAGGTGATCCAATCGGCTAATGACATAAAGATGTGCATTTTGATAACAAAGATATTGGGTAGAGTTCTGAAAGGACATCTCTCCAAACTGAGTAAATAGGCCTCAAAATGGCAAATGTAAATCAATACGAGCAAGCACAAAGTAATGCATATAAAAAATCCAAACGTAACCTCCATGAATGGGAGTTGAGGTTGCTTTGAGTGATCAGAAAAGAATGATGGAGTCGGGGTGCACAACTCAACAAAACTCAGAGAGCATTTCTTGTTAAAAATGACAAATTTTATGTCCAGATTTGAGAAAGGAACTGAAAATGTCAAAAAAAAAAAAAAGTAATGCCATTTATCTATACGTCTAAAATTGAGATTGGAATACTATGCACACTTGGGGATGTACCTTGGAAAGATGAAAATAATTATATAATTGGGCAACCATAATTATGAGAGGGCTAAAATAGGTTCCTTATGAGGAATGACTACTTTTTAACTTGGACTGAAGGTAAATAAGGAAAGACATGATAAAGTTGTATAACATCATCCATGATGCAGAAAATACAGATCCAATTCTTTTTATTTACAATACTGGAAGTGGAGGGCATGTGAAAGATTTCGTCCAATGCATACATAAACTATGGAATTTCCTGTCATCAGATGGAGTTCCAATTTAGTCTTAAAAGGAGACCAGTTCTCAATTTGTGGGCCACGAGATGATTATGCTCTACAAAGGTACTCTAGCTCATCTATGGTGCAGGTATCCAATATAAATAAATAAACTTTTGCAATTTTAGAAAATTGCTGTACATCTCAATATTTGGTAGTGTCTTTTGACATTTTAGATTTTGGCATTCTCACCCAGAATATGCAAAATGAATCTTGTGAGATCTGGCAAAGTCCTAAGATTTTAAATCTATTATCTTCCTATCCACATTTCTGAATTCATGCGTATGGCTACTATATAATGCAGACCGTGATACAGCAGGGACCTTCACATATTTTTCTTATGATACACAAATCCTGCTCTTATGAAACAATATTGTGCCTTATAAGATACAACTCAACTTGTAAATTCAGAGCAGAGTGGATGAAAATATGCAGGTACAGGTAATTATGAAAGAACTTAGTCTATATTGAGACCAAAAATGGAACTTTAAAGGTGCTATATTTTTTTTAAAAAACTGCTTTAAGTTACTCTCAGTCAGATTAGTTCATCTTATTAAAAAAATTCTAAGCTTTTTAATTACAACCAAAGCAATAGAATTTTAAGAATACCTACCAAATGAGAACATCATCAGACTATGATATTGTATCTACTATATTGTAAGGGAGAGTTTATGTGATCTTTAGAACTATTTGTAACCCTGCAGACTTATAACGGGATCTGAGCTTCACTGAAAACCTATTAATAGATAAAGAGAATCTGGTTAAAACGCTGCATTCTGTCACCTCTTTACTCAACAGTCTGACCCCACATTTACTTTCCTTGCTGGAAAAAGTATGTGATACTTTAGTAATATAGTAATAGTACAACCTTCTTTAGCAGAAATTGCTTCAATCAAATGCTTTTCAATGCTTGTTGATCAATATTTCAAATTGGCCCACCCCTTTTTACAACCATTTCAATTCATGGGTATTTGTGGGCTGTCTAGCATAAACTGCTCTTATCAGCATTTCAACATTTCAGTTGGGTTAAAGGTCAAGACTCAGCCATTCCTGAATGCAACATTCATTTTGCTTCACACATTCTGTTATAGACATACTTGTATGTTTACAAAATAGTGAACTGAGTTTTTTTAAAATATTATTTTACATATAAAGGAATTCCATGCAAAATATTTTAAAAAAACCTTCTTTTTAAGTTTTATCCTATCCAAAAGGGTAACATTTACAGGAATGATTCCCATCTATCAATGTCAAAGAAACCTCTATATATCTCTTACTCATATTCAGTATGATTATATGAGAAAATACCCCATGGAATAAGAATACCTAAATAATTAATAAATTCAGAACATACATGAAAATCATAATGACTTAAATATGAGATTCAGAGATGAGGAATAAATTATAATGATGCACTTCTAGTAATACTTCATGAAAACATGCTTTTATCTTCTTGGAAAAAATAATTTACATATATTTTGACTCTGAAACAAGGTTTATAATTTTTAGATGCAAACATTCTTTTGAACTACATACTGACCTCAAGGAAACTGACAGATGAACAATGGAAATGAATTCTCCATGTCCTTATTATTCCCAAGAGGTTAGTTCTTCAAACTAAATTTAAATTTAAGACAAATTTATGAATTACCCAGTAGCCTGAAGATAACATGTTACATGCATCCTATAAATGAGTTGGCTATTGTTGACATAGATTATGCATGGACAATTATAATGAAATATGGTTATCTTTTATTGAAACCTGTGTGTGTGTGTGTGTACATACACATAACAAAGTCTCATATAAATTACTTATCTTGTTGTTATCAATGTTTACTCTTGTTATTTTAAAATAATCTTTCTCTTACTTTCCTTCTTGGATGTTTTAAATGAAGCAAAATAAAAAAAATGTTGAGCACCTCTCAAACTCTTGATTGCTCTCTCATTAACTGGAATATCTGACTCAATTAGCCTCTTAACACAGATTATTTCACATACTTTTTCCAACAAAGACAAGCAGTGTTGTCTGAATGTGTCTAATAAAGACACAACACAGAATATCATTTGGAATATTGTTTATTTAACCATAACCTCTTTATCCATTAATCAGACTGCAGGATTATGGATGGTACCCAAGGATTCACCAACTTTCTCACCACTGTAAGATTTTGATTAGTTGGATAGCTAAAAAATGTACCAGGAGTTTGTAAAAAAAAGTGTTTTCAAAAAACATGGACAGTGAGTGCCAACTTGGCACACTTCCTTCAAGACACTGCCTGCCTGTATAAGAATCATTTAAAAGCAAAATGCATTTTCTTCAGAATAGGAACTTTATTTATTAGCAAATTTATGTAAAATTTAACTTATGAAACTCAGTAAAAACAAATAAGCCGATATTGTAACTTTGGGGCAAAATATATGCATGCTGAATATGAGCTAAAATGTAATGCTCAATAGGCTCCTCTATTTAAATAAGTTACATCATTTGTGACATCAAAGTAACTACAAGTTGGCTTAAAAATCATGGAAATATTTAAATGTTTAATGTTCCAATTATACTTTACGAGCTATACTCATTTTCATGTGAGCCAATTTTTACCCTTTTAATTAAAAAGTGATTAAAGCCTATGCTATTGGAAAACAGCACTATGCACCATGGCCAGTAGTCTCTCATCTACCAGACCACTCCCTCAAATGCAGAGGGAAAAGTTAAAAAATAGGAAGACCTCTGAACCCTACAGAACTAAACCACTGTCCTAATCACTTAGCCTCACATCCAATCTTTACCCTCCCAAATAGTTCTGTGTACTCTTTTCTCCCAAGGCACACCTGTGCATTTGACAAAAATAAATACTTGCCATCAGATTATATGAAAAGATTAGAAGGAGAATAAGATGGTACACTTGTTCTGCATATACACTTGACTGTTGTCCGAAGGCCACATCTCAGCTAGCTTCTGAATGAGACAGCTGACAAAGTATACTGGTAACATTTGAAGAAATGTGCTTGATTAAAATAATTCAATTTTTAAAATAGGATGCTTACCACCAGATCTTCCAGTGACGAACTGTCACTGATAACAAGATCATTAAACTGGTCTTGAATTTGATCCATCGTTTGCGGAAGATCTCTTGCTGGAATAAACCATTCGTGCTCTTCCTCCTCCAGCATTTCTTGGAAGCAACGTTCTATAAATTCTTCTTCCCACAATTCCTCTTCAATCTTTAATTGAAACAACAGAAGGAAATCTATTAAACAGGGACCTGAGTGGAACTGGCTGAGCCCTGAGGGAAAATCTCTCAGAAGGATCCTCTTCAGTGTTAGGAGAGCTCAGGTATTGAGCTCCCAAAGGCTGCAGCAACTGAGGGCAAATGCAGAAAAGGGAAAGGAAGTTGAGATACCTGCTTCTTCCACACTGCCACAAAATTGGGTCTGAGCCCTGCAAGGCTCTTCCTTTACTTTCTCTGGCATCCAAAGTATCCCTTCCCCCTCCAACCCATTGGTGTTCTCTTAGCATGTTTTTCTGAAGATATATAGCAATAGCACTTAGATTTACATACCCCTTCACACTGATTTACAGTCCTCTCTAAGCGGTTTACAGAGTCAGTGTATTGCCCACAACAATCTGGGTCCTCATTTTACTGACCTTGAAAGGATGAAGGCTGAGTCAACCATGAGCCATTACTATTATTGCTAAAGACATAGAGATAAACTCTATCTGTGTACGACTAAATTAATTAACCAAAAGTCAACGATAAAGCTAACATCTAACCAGGAAAGAGCACTAGATAAATAACTGGGGAGAAACTGACCTCCAACCAAGTTTGGCAAACTATATATAAAAACAACTATATCTCCACTCTCTAATGCACTAAGCCTGGTAGTGAAATGTTTGCAAGGAAACAGCACCAAGAACACAACATATAGCGTTGCACGCTTGGTGGTAGGTAAACAGCAAATGCAAACTGGATATAGACCTACCATCAAAAATCTACTGTCCTTTAAACCGAACAGAGATGAAGCAACTTTTTTGTTTATAGAGATTCACAGAAACACTGGAACAAGATTAACAGAAAAAAGTGGGATCTTTCCAAAAATGCAGAAGAAAAAACACAGGAGACAATGTATCCTCTCCCTTACCTGCCTGTTGAATTCCTCTTCATTTTCCATCCACATATATTCTGCAAATGGATTATCATCTTCATGAGAGTGACCATTCATGATCATATCTTCACTGATAATGCTTGGACTAGTACTCCTACGACTTGGATCTTTCATGGTTGTGCCTTTGAGCTTAAGCCTGAAAGAAAGGGTCCCCAGGAGTTAAGATTTTTAGTTGAAACTGTAGCAATATATGCTTAGATGTCAGACCCCTGCGATGTCATTGATATTTCCGTACATGTTTGTCTGTCTACTTGAACTTTCAATAAACTTGTTTAGCAAAGAATCACTTTAAAATGCACGATTCTTGCTGGGAAGACAAGAAAAGAAAGGACAAAATGTGTTTGAAATCTGCTCTTATGAACTTACATTGTCTTCTTCAAGCAGAGGTCTAATTCTAGTACAGGTGAAACTCGGAAAATTAGAATATCGTGCAAAGTTCATTTATTTCAGTAATGCAACTTTTTTAAAAAAAAATATTTTTTATTTTTAAACATAAAAGACAACATAAAAAATTCTCATCCATTACATACAGCATGTCGTTTGGTTACAAGCTTTTGTGCATCCATATTTTCAATTACTATATAGTCACAAATTTTCCATCTAATATGACTAGGTACCTAACTATCATTGTACATCATATATTCAATTACAGTTAATATTTCTTTCCTTTCAACAAATCTAATTCCCTTGCATTCTTGATTGTGTTTAATAACAATGTACTTTTATGTAATCACTTATCTCATCCTGATTATTTTTACAGTATAAAATATTTTACCAACTATTTATGTTTATACATCACTACTTTCAATTATGCATAATCCCGCTAATCATCCATCAAGTATACTTATTTTCATTGTTGTCCTTGTACATCATACATTCAAACAAATTATTATTCCTTCATTTTTAAACAAACTATTCTAAATGCTCACTTCATAGATATACCAATCTTTCATTACTTCCTTATTAAACTATTTATCAACAAGATATCTTTATAATATACATCACTACCTAGAATTATGCATATCGCCAATCATCTATTAAATGTACACAGATTCATTATTATCCTTATCCTTCATTTTAAAACAAAGTATTCTAAATTATTCAATTCATATGTATGTCAGTCTTTCATTGTATCGTTATTAATCTATTTAACAACATAAATTGTATTATCACTTATCTCCTTCAATTAAAACATAAATAAAACATTTTTAATTTCCAGATTTTTTTGTCCAACCACTGATAAAACAAATCCTGTATCTTATAAAATTGCTCATCTTCTTGTTTTCTGATTTCAAATGTCAACTTACTAATTTCAGCACACTCCATTATCTTTTGAATAACTTCCTCCTGTTTTGGTATTGTTTCATTTTTCCAATTTTTTGCAAATATGATTCTAGCTGCTGTTAAAACGTTTATAATCAAATATTTCAAGTCTTTATTGTAAGTTTCTGGTACGATTCCCAATAAAAAGAATCTCTGGTTTAAGGTCTATGTGTTTGTGTATTATTTTCTCCAACCACATGTGAATCTTAGTCCAGTATCTTTTAGCTTCAATACAAGTCCATCACATGTGGTAATAAGAACCCGGTATCTGATGACATTTCCAACACTTTTCCAATTTATTCTTGGACATTCTTGCAATTCTCATTGGGGGTAGATGCCACCTGTAAAACATCTTATACAAATTTTCTCTATATGCAGTAGACATTGTCATTTTATAATTTTGGGACCACAATTTCTGTCATTTCTCTAAATCAATCCCATGTCCAAAATCCCCCCCCCCAAGCTATCATAGTTTCTTTCACTTGTTCTTCTTGTAGTTTGACCTCTAATAAATATCCATATAGTTTTTAAATTACTTTTTCATCACTACCTGTTAAATTTTGTCTAATTCAGTCATTTTGTTATAAAGACCTTTTGATTTTCTATCTTCATTATATCTAGAGTGTATCTGCACATATGAATACCAATTCATTTCTATTCCTTCTTGTTTCAACTCTTGGATAGATTTGAGTTCACCTGCTGCATTATTTCAACATATCTAACTGTTCCTTTTTATATATTATTGGATATGAAAATGCTTCAATGGTTGATATCCAGACTGGAGTTTTTAAGTAATGTAATCTTTTAACCTTTTCCCAATTTAATAGCAAAGCCTCCCTTATAGAATGTCTTCTAAAATAACCATGTGCTTTAGTTCCCTTATACCATAAAAAAGCATGCCATCACAACAATAAATCATGACCCTCTACATTCAATAATCTAGAGTTTTTTAGTGTTATCCACTCCTTAATCCACATCAGGTTTGTTGCTTGATAATATAACTCCCAGTCAGGTAAGCCCAATCCTCCTTGTTCTAGCATCTTGTAGCAACTTGAGTTTTATTTTTGCTTTTTTCCCTTGCCAAATAAACTTCAAAACTATTTTATTTAGATCTTTAAAAAAGTCCTTGCCCAATCTGATTGGAATTATCTGAAACAGGTATAAGATTCTGGGTAAAATGTCCATTTTAATTGTAGAGATTTTTCCTATCATTGATAGTTGTAGATTTTCCCATTTCATCAAGTCAGTCGCAATTTGTTGCTTTAGTCTAGTATAATTGTCCTCCTTAAGAGTACTGCATCTAGCTGATAGATATATCCCCAAGTATTTAACCTTGTTTGTGACTTGAATCTGCAAAACTTCCGCCAACTCTTCCTTTTGTCTTAATGGTATGTTCTTTGTCAAAATCTTTGTTTGTTTTGTTTATTTTCAAGCCTGCTATTTTCCCATACTCCATTCTTTCTAACAATTTGGGTGCTGTCTCTAGTGGATCTTCAAGGATAAAAACTAAATCATCTGCAAACGCTTGTAGCTTATATTCTTCTTTTTAAATTTTCATTCCTTTTATTTCTTCTTCTTTTCTAATCTTTCTGTTTAAGACTTCTAATGTTAAGACAAATAGTAACGGTAATAGTGGGCAACCTTGTCTCGTACCTCTCTTTATTTCAATAGAGTCCGTCAGTTCTCCATTTACCATTATCTTTGCTGTTTGTTTATGATATACCATTTGTATAGTTTGAATACATTTCTTACCATTGTAAGAACATAAATTGCCAATTCACATTATCAAAAGCCTTCTGTGCATCAAGAAACTTCAAAGCCATTTGTTTTTCGGGATGGGCCTCATAGTATTCCAAAGTATTCAAAATCATTCTCATATTGTCTTTAATTTGTCTCTTTGGTAAAAAGCCATTTTGATCAGAATGGATAAAACTATTTAGGTACTTTTAAAGTCTCTCTGCTAATATAGATGCAAATAATTTATAATCTGAATTTAATAAAGAAATTGGTCTATAATTCTTGGTTTGTGTTAAGTCAGTCTCCTCTTTGGGTAGCAATGTAATGTATGCTTCTGACCATGATTTAGGTATTCTACTTTCAGACATCACTTCATTCATAACTTCTAAGAGTGGGAGAGACAAGGATTCTTCAAATGTTTTGTAGAATTCCACTGGTAATCCATCCGGTCCCGGGGCCTTTCCATTATTTTGTTTCTTAAGTGCTTCCGTTAGCTCCATCATCATTATTTTACCTTCCAACACTGGTCTGGTTTCATCTGGTATCTGGGGAAGATTAGCATCCTGTAAATATTTTTTGACTCCTCCTTCTTCTATTTTCTCTTGTTCATACAGCTTAACTTAATAGTCTTGTATAATTTTCTTCTTCTCAGCATTTCCATACTGAATTTGTCCTTGGTCATCTCTTAGCTGCAATATTTTCTTTGATTCTCTCTCTTTTTTCAGTTTATATGCCAACCATCTGCCTGGCTTATTTGCATTTTCAAAGTAGTTCTGTTTGGTGCCTCTAATTTTTTGTGCCAATTCTTCTTTTTCCAGTAGATCTATTTTATGTTTAATTGTATCCATTTTCATTTTAATGTCTTTTTTTTGTGGAAATGTCTGTAACTCTTTTTCAAGTATTTTATAATCGTTCTCTAGAACGTTATGTTTTTGTCTTTTCTTTAAATTTCTCTTCCTTATGTAATCTATTACTAGATCTCTAACAACAGCCTTCATTGTATCCCAAAGATTCTGCATTGATGTATCTGCTTTCTCACAGATTCTATCAGAAAGAAGTCTTAATTGGTTAAAAGCTTGCAATCTCTAGTTAATTCATTTTCTGGGTTTTACAAACTTGTATCTCTGCAGTACAGGAGGCTATATGTTAGATATAAATTCCCTAGTGAGCTATTAATTTTTCAAGGTTTTCCTCTCCTAAATATTACTTCCTCGATGTTTTATTTTTTTTATTGGAGCCTGCTACTTTCAATGAATTCTTGGCAGGTAAAAATTAAAAAAGTAATAATAAAATGTTCATAATACAAGGCCCCCATTTCAACCCTGAGCTACAGATATTCTCCTTTATTGGTACACATTGTGTTACTGTCTAGTTCAACATGTTTTTTTTTTTTACCGTGAACCATTAGTTCTACTATTAGTATCGGTAAAAGCTTTTCAATTTCACTAAATCAGTTCTACAGCAACAAATACGTAATTTGCAATTTCAGTAATTAAGCTTGCAACCCAAAGGATCTTTTTTTTTGCATTGGAAGCATTTAGCATCTGCATACTATCAATTCATCTTTAAAAAACACAGTTTTAAAATGCTAAATACCAGCATCAGTGCTTGCACCAGTGACGTGCAGTGAGGTTTATGCCTGGTGAGGCTGGTGACGTCATCAGGAAGGCGAGGAATCATGCCTCATCCTCCAGCACACGTGATCCCATTCTTCTTCCTGAGCACGCTCTGCCGGCTCGCACTCCGCGATCCCCAACAGCAGCTGCTTTTCAGTGCTTTTCTGTGCATCTGGCGTTTAGGACATCCGGCTATCTACCTAAACGCCAGACGCACAGAAAAGCACTGAAAAGCACTTCGCCTCCAAGTCACTTCGTCTTGATGACGTCACGTGGCCGGACGGAGGTAACCAGAGTGGCGCAAGGGGTCCGGGCGGACGAAAGAGCGAGTGAGTGAGCGATGGAGGGTCAGGCAGCCTGATCCTCGGTCGCTCGTCCGCCAGACTGCCTCGGTGCCACTCTGGCTACCTCCATCCGTCCGCACATGGCAGCTGCGGCGACGTTATCAAGCCCCTGCCACTTCTGGACATTGATTGCAGTCGCGAGGAGCGCGCAAAGTACAGCAGAGGCAGGAAGGTTATTGGCGCTTCCGAGAACCCTCCTGCCTCCGCCGGTTGCCCAGCTGGCACCGACCTGCGCGCGCTCCTCCTCCTCCCTCCTCTTCCTCTTATATATATGAAACTCCCTCGTGGATATTATTATTATATATTATTATTTCATGATGAGAGGTGAGGCTCTGCCTCCCTTGCCTCCCCTGACCGCATGTCCCTGGCTTGCACTGAACTTCAATTACTTTCTCTGACCAGAACAAGTATCCAGGTTTTTCAGTTATAAAAATGCCTAGCTATATAACAATATAAAGGGACGCAGTGGAGAGAGGAGGAGCCAATGTTGCAATGAGACAACCTGCAATCTCAATGCTCTGAGATCACCGCCAATACTTTTGCCGGTAGGTGGTCCAAACGGATCTAAACCGTCCCGCAGAGACAGTGAACAGGAAGAATATGTCCTGCTGATCTCAGGGACATCACAAAGTCCCTGATCGATCCAGGATAAGTTCTTCTAGCTGGCGACAAAAGCATAGCCCCTAGGCTGATGAAGTTGGGGCGGCTCCGAAACAGAAGAATAGGGAAAGAGAAAGTGTTTTCAGCTGGTGAGGAATTTTTACCATTTTAAAAGAGACTGCCTATAAAAACTTAAAGTTAATTTAAATTTGAGAACAGAAGAAATAAGCAGCGGAATTAAGCTTTGAATGGTTTTGGACAGTGGGTTATCTTACTTTTTAAATGCTACTTTCATAGATGGAATTTATGCAAGCCTTTTAAAACGAATGGATTAAGTTTTCTTCTTCTATCCTTTATTATTATTATTTTTTGCAACCTATGGACTAAAATTCTCCATTATGCTTTTCCCTTTTTCTTCTCCATTTCATTCAAGAATTTGACTTTTTTTTAAAACTAGGAATAAAAAAGATACAAAAGACAACAAAGAAAATTGTAACAGAAGGAAAGACAACACTGCTACTTGGAGACTGGAAGTTTGTGTATTGGAAACAAAACAATTTTACTTTCCTCACTGATTATTCTGGCTGGGCATTTCACGGTCTCACTGTTTTGTCTATAGAGAGTGATAAGAAGAAAAGCATACAGATGTTCCTTTGAAGTATATCTTTAACCAGAGAAAAGTGAAAATAAGACCTTATTGTAAATCTATGCTTAATCTTGTAAAAACCTTCCAAGCCAGAGCAGCAGTGTTTGTCCGCTGGAGATAATGGCACAATCTCAACAGCAAAAAGAAACATTAAGTTTGCAAAAGATATTGTTAGAAATTCAGAAATTATCAAACACATTTGAGAGGATGGAGAAGAAGTTGGAAAATCTAGAGCATCTAACAGTAAAATATGATGAAGAAGTTGGAGATGTTTATCAAGTGGAAAAAGTGGAGGTTAGAATCCTAAAAACCGAAGAGAAAAATGACTACAAAGAAATTAAATCCGCTGATATCTATGGTGATTGGTTTGTGCCTGGAAATAGAAAGAGTGGAATATGGAAAGAGGAATTAAATGGAGGGGAACTCTACCCCAGATGGCAAGATACAGAAGAAGAAAAAATAAAAGAATTTATGGATTTAAAGAGAGAAATTTTATTAGCAACATCATTGAAAACACCACTGACAATTAAAGATAAGCTGATCAAGGAAACAGAAGAAGGGCATCGAAATTACATGAGAGACTTAATAAGCAATGAGTTGCAAAGAGGAGTCCATGCAAATTTGATTAAGGAGATGATTAGAGGACTGATACCACAAATGGCAAAAGACATGAGATTGTTTTGCTACTGGAAAGATACAGGTTGATAGATGAAAGTGTATAATCTAAAACTAGTTAAACTTAGTGAAATTTAATGACAATAGATATAGTTAAATAAATAATTGATAATTATAATAATGTATACATATGTATTGCTATAAGTAATAATTGGATATGAATATTGAATGGTACCTATGAAAGGAAGATTAGAATATTTTGGTTATATATAAAGGTTAATAAAAAAGAACTAAGTTAAATTTAGCTAAGTTTTGATTATTAGGGGGAAAATCTTATGATAAAGGATACAGTCAAACAAAGGAGGGATAATGATAACAACGTACATACGTATATGCTTGGGTACAACATAAGGAAATTGGATGTAAACTGTAAACAGTGATTTGGAGAGGAGGATTAGAACTTTTTGTTATTAAATATTATGGATGTTTAGCCAGAATAGGCCATAAGGATTCAGTGTTATTGGAGGATATTAGAAATAGCAAATGAAATGCCAGTATGTGGTTATGTTTTAAATCTTGGTATATTTTATGATGAAGGATGTTTAATCAATTATAATCAAATGAAAATGGAGGTAATATGTATAAATATATCTGAGTTAATATGAATTATGGTTGATGACTATGGAAGAGATGCACGAAAGTCTTTTGTAACCAATGGATACACTTTCTACAGTATGTAAAGAAGGAGAACACTAAGGTGCAAGATAAGAAGGAGGGGGGGCTGAGGCTTCCTCTGGGGACAGGGAGGAAGGAGCAATATCGAAAAGGCTCAGATCACCAAAATAAAAGTATTTGAAATAATAGCAATTGGTGATACTCTAGAAAGTGACAAAGGAAAATGAATGAACACAAGGTTGACAATATAGAATAAGACCTTGTTTTCTGCTTATCTTTTATATTTTGTTTTTAAGATTGTAAAAATTATGAGTTTTGGATGGGTTTCTATCACTAGTGTGGGAGCTGCCAAAATTTTTTGTATCCCCTTACCTTTCCCCATATATGTATAAAAACCAATAAATTTTTTTGAAAAAAAAATAAAGGAGGAGGATTCGTTGTGTTGTGTCTGTTTTGAAAATTAAAAATAATATATATATATATATATATATATATATATATATATATATATATATATACATATATATATATATATATATATATATATATATATAAAATTATTTTTAATAATATAAAAACAATATAAAGGGGCGTAGTGGCTCAGAGGCTGAGCTTGTCGATCAGAAAAATCGGCGGTTCGAATCCCTAGTGCCGCGTAACAAAGTGAGCTCCCGTTACTTGCCCCAGCTTCTGCCAACCTAGCAGTTCGAAAACAAGCAAAAAATGCAAGTAAAAAAATAGGAAGCACCTTTGGTGGGAAGGTAGCAGCGTTCCGTGTGCCTTGAGTGTTTAGTCATGCTGGCCACATGACCATGAAGACATCTTTGAACAGCGCTGGCTCTTCAGCTTTGAAACGGAGATGAGCACCAACCCCTAGAGTCGGGAACGACTAGCATATATGTGTGAGGGGAACCTTTATCTTTTATAACAGTTCCATGAATCTCAAAGGGTAACTGCATTCTTTTAATCTGCCAGAAAGTGCCTTTCTGACTACTGACAGTCCTCATTTAATGTCTGCCTCATTTACTAACTGTATGCAGTTCAAACAATGGTAAAAAAAACTTTAGAATCAATCTTCACATTTACAATTTTTACAGGTTTGTAAAGCACAAGAAAACTGAAGTAAGATCATAAGCACAGCTGTGGCTTCACTTAGCAACTGCGCCATTTAATGGCTAAATTGCTGGTGCCAACTGTGGTTGCTAAATGAGAACTACAGGAATGCCATTATGTGTTAATAATATTAGCAATTTTGGGTTACCTGTCATATTAGCTGTCCATCCAAATTGAATCATTTCCAAAAAAAACAATTTCCACAAGGCTTTATTACTGTGTTTCCCCCAAAATAAGACAGGGTCTTATTTTCTTTTGACCCCTGAAATAAGTGCTTGGTCTTATTTTCGGGAACGTCTTATTATTTTTGAGATGCAGGACGTGGCGAGAATGGTCACCTCATTGCTGCTGCTGTGTGCAATATTTTTTTGGGGGGTGGGCTTATTTTCAGGGGAGGGGTTATTTTTGAGGAAACAGGGCACTTAAGGTATCTTTAAATAATAAGCCGTGATGAAACAATTGTGTTTCTAATATTTGTTGTTCCCAGTGTAAACACAATGGAAAGAAACTGTGGAAGTAGAAAACCTACTATCCTTCCATTCCCATAAGCCACAGTTAAAGGTAAAAGTTTCCCCTGTCCAATCATGTCCAAACTCAAGGAGGTGGTGCTTATCTCCGTTTCTTAGCCAAAGGAGCCAACGTTGTCCAAAGACATTTCCATGGTCATGTGGCAGGACCGGGCTATATGCTGAGGTGCACAGAATGTGGTTACACCTTCCCACTGAAGTGGTACCTATTTATCTACTCACAGTTGCATGCTTTCAAACTGCTAGGTGAGCAGGAACTGGGCAAGTAAGGAGAGCTCACCCCATTGCATCGCACTCAGGTCTCAAACCCAGGCTCTCAGCTGCAGTTGACAAGCTCAACATCTTTAACTGCTGAGCCATTATGCCCCTGTTAAGTCACAGTTAGAAGGGCCAAATTATCAAGATGAGGGCACCTGAGATAAAAATTCTCTGGAAGACACCACATATATTTATACTGCAATCTAAAATGCATTGGCTGGAACAGAAAAATATTACATGCATTTTTTTACTGGAGGAAGGAAAAGATGCTTTTCTGTCAATTGTTTGAGGTTGTCCAGATCAAGAAACAGACTCCACAAGAACTAAGCCTCATCGAGATAGACTGTATTAATTGCAAGTCTTTTTTTTTTCTTCTTTCCTCTCTTATATCACAGTGAGTCAGGGAAGAACCTGCCTAGGTCTCTTCCTAATATTCTTTCCTTTCCTCTATTTCAACAAATGCTTCTGTCCTTTTAACTTTTGTAATAGCTTTCAAGTATCTTTCAAGGCCAATGACTCTACACTGTTATTGAGTCTTCCTTTAGCCTCTTGAAAATCTGCAAAACCTGTTCTGGTGAATGTTCTAAAACAGGGGTGTCAAACTCAAGGCCTGTGGGTCGGATCTGGCCCATGGGGTGCTTAAACCTGGCCCATGCGGCTGGCCTGGAAATAGCAAAGGACTAGCTGTGGTGCCTCTGACAGCCAAAACGGGCCACGGCCGCCTCCTTCCCCGCATCTCCATTTTGGCTGCAGGAGGCATCTAACCCATCTCTCCCCCCAACCAGCTACAATGCTGATCCGCCCCTCGAAGAAATCCAGTTTGACATCCCTGTTCAAGAACAACTTAAGTATATTAGAAAAAGAAAACTGAACTGACAAAAATATCCTCCTTATTCCAGCAGACGTTTCTGTTGGGATTCAGCCTTTTCTGTAAATGAAATACACCACAACGTGTTGGGGGAGGGGGGGGGGGAGAATGACATCCAAATATAGGATTGGCTAGCCAACCAAAGGCCATCAATTTTTATGTGCATGCAATATGTATGATATTATAGGGCTTCAATCTCCTGGTTGCATCCTCATTTTAATGTTGACTCCCCACCACCACTCAGCCCCATGGATGTCCCAAAACATCCTTCCCTTTACAGAAGTAATTTTGGCTCTAGTCCACAGAGAACCTGGAAAATCATGTTCTGGTTTGCCAAAGACATCCACATATTGTCTTGCCAACCCAGAAAAAAAATCCATCTTGTTAAAAATGATGAACATTGAAATTAAAAATAAGCCACTATTTTAAAATATTATTCAAGTCTTAAATATATGCACTTATTAAAAACACAGCAGTAATATCCAAGCTGACTTTTTAAAATAAGAATGTAATGCTAGCCCTGCAATTTTATTAACCTGACTATACATCTTAAATGCCTACAGTATTACATTGTTCTTCAGCCATTATTAGCAATGAAGAAATGATGTCCTTATAAAGTTTCTCAGATACTACCTATTAGAAGCATACATTGCATTTTTATAATCTGCAATTTAAAAGCCAAATTTACTATTGTACCCATAGGGAAACAAAAATACTGTTTAATGAATATTTTACAATATTGCTTAAAAAGTAAAGATGTATTCAAACAAACCCTTGTGCTTACTTCAAATTTTGTTTAAAACATATAGATTCTATTATTCAGTTTGGGAGTCTATGCGGCTAGTCACCTTAGAAATTTCATCATGTTCCTCTCTCCATTTGCAACAATCAAAGGGAGCTGTGTTTAAATACAGACTTCCCTCTGGCAGCTCTATGTCTCTTCCTGATTTATCCTGCTATACAGGAGTTCATGGGATTCTGATGTCAAATGAGATTATGACCTCACAAAGCTCACCTCTGAAGGATGATGTGAAATGAGCAAATCCCCAAAAAACTGTATAACTGCTCTAAAAGAACAGGTTCCCAATTATCTCTGCCGTATTACTTACAACTGTCTTTATCGTATAACATTATGTGACAATGGTATCAAAAAAGATCCATGAAAAACATGTTTTTTCCAATGTTTAAAAGCCTCTTCCAAAAACTGCATCAATGCACAGAAATTATGGATGTGTTCTAGAAAGTAGTTTTTAGGGTTTGGTAGTATTTCCTAAGCTGTGCATCCTTCAGATATATAATATTCAAGGTCTTAAAATTCTTAGCAGTGACCATATTGGCTGAGTAAATTTAGGAGTTTTCTAGATATATGGGCAACTGAAAGGCCCAAGACTGTCCTGTACATTTTTGTTTATGCCACAGATATTTTTTAAATCTGATGAATGTCTGTAGGAATTATACAGGAATTCCTAAGTAGTAAAGCGATGTGGAAAATGTTCCTTGAATAGCACATATAGGTTTAAAAAACATGCTATATTAGACTCCTCTCTTAAACAGCTAAATACACTCTACAGAGCGGGGTGGGTAGGTAAATTAATAATTATATTCTTATTTTTCAAGCTCAAATAAAAGGCTTCAAAAGCTCCACTTAACACGGCTAAACACCAGGATACAGTATTGTTTCTTTTTTCTTTTAGGAGTTAGTCAGAGACAAATGCTGAAAGTCGGTAAAATGAAAGTATGGAAAAATAGCTGCTTCTTCCTTATGAGATTCTAGAAAGAGTGCAGAGAAGAGCAATAAAGATGATTAGGGTAATGGAGGTTAAAACATAAAGAACAGTTGCTGGAACTGGGTATGTCTAGTTTAATGAAAAGAAGGACTAGGGGAGACATGATAGCAGTGCTCCAATATCTCAGGGGCTGCCACAAAGAAGAGGGAGTCAAGCTATTCTCCAAAGCACCTGAGGGCAGGACAAGAAGCAATGGGTGGAAACTAATCAAGGAGAGAAGCAACTTAAAACTAAGGAGAAATTTTCTGACAGAACAATTAATCAGTGGAGCAACTTGCCTCCAGACGTTGCGGGTGCCCCAACACTGGAGTTTTTAAAGAAGAGATTGGACAACCATTTATCTGAAATGGCACAGGGTTTCCTGCCTAAACAGGTGGTTGGACTAGAAGACCTCCAAGGTTCCTTCCAATTCTGTTATTCTATTCTATATTGTTTACAGCTATTAACTTGTAAAAACACTTTCTTGGATACAAACTTAAATCTAGACTCATTGATTTCTGTTATTCCCAGGTTAGGAATGCCCCGGTTTAAGGAAGACCCATAGTTAAGAACAAAGTCTATCACAACTTTCCCCCCTTTGCTAAAATAGGGGTGGGCGTGGGCATGGCCAGCGCATGACGCATCCAGCCTGTGGACCACAAGTTTGACACCCCTGCCCTAATCAAACAAGAGTGATTTACTGTCAATCATCAACTTTTATCCATTTAAGCCCTAAGGTGTGTCTGTGTCTCTCTGTGTATAAGGATTAGACTGGAGTGACTCTTTTTACATTGGTTGCTCATTCTCTCATCTCTATTCACATCAGCTTGTGAATTCATCAAAAGCAGCTCCCCATGGAAATGGTCAGGAATAGCGTTTATGTGCAACTATCTAGTGAGCACATAGCAAGCCATTTTTCTTAAAACAATAGTTTTGTATGATACAAAAATGTTGGTGCATTTTTTTTCAGTCTCTTTGAAAGTGAAGATGTTGACATACAAGCACATTCCAAAGGGTATGCAAATACAAATTGGGCAATTTAATATTAACACAATGATTGGATGACTTTTCAACACCACACTCCTAGTGTACAGCCCTACTTTCATTTGAAAATTGGAAGTGGGAGGTGGGAGAACAAAAATGGTAAAATTATACCGTAAGTGCCATTCAGTGAAAATACTTGATAAACATGATAACACATATGGAGATACAGACTTTTTAGCCATGGCTATATGCGTTTATGAGAATCAGTTTGGGGTAGTGGTTAAAGTACTAGCTAGAAACTGGGAATCTGTGAATTCTAGTTCTGCCTTAAGAACAAACTCATCTGGGTGATTTAGCCTAATCATTTTCTCAGACTTTTTCTGAGAGAAGGAGGCATCAGCAAACCTGTTCTCAAAAATTTTGCAAGCGAGTTGCATGGACTTGCCCAGGAAGCCTCTGAGAATCAAACATGATGGAACAGAATGGAAAAATGTTATTGTACCTAACTGTCTAGTATCAAGAATTCAATGGAATTAGTAGTTGCCTCTAATGCTTATAATATTATTATTTGTTATCATGGAAGCTCATATATCTATAAAGCAATTCACTTCTTATCCAAATAATATGCTTGATTACAAAAGAGAAAAAGTGCTAACCTTTTTAATTTTACATTACCGTTACCAATTTGCTTTCCCACCAAATCTCAGCTCACTGTATTATTTTAAACATTAAAAACAGCCCTTTCAGATGATACAAAGAAATATTTTTATTTTTCTAAATGTGACACCAAATAGACAAAACAAGTCAATACTTCAAAACTGAATGTTTACTACAAAAAGTACCTCCCCCCTTGGAAACAAAATAGAGATATGTTGCTATGTCTTTTTCCAGGCTGTAGTTTCCATCCCATTATTCATCAGGTCTAAGTCTGCTGTCCTATATATCCATATGCTTTTCCCAGAGACAAGATCCTTTATATACTAGAGTTCACTGTTCCATTACAGAATTAACTGAAAACAAGATGCAGGAAATGCATGTCTGATAATTGTTCCAAAAACCCAACCTGCAGTGGCCCTCTGGAGTTGGGCCAGGCCCAGCCAATTCAGAGATTCTTCAGCAGCTCGCCGCCTGGCCTGGGCACACACTACCAACCCAACTACTGGTCTCACACTTCGGCGGTGGCTTTGGACCTGAACCCAGTGCCTCCTGCCTGCACAGCAAGCGCCTCCTCAGCTATTTGGGAGGCCAGCCACCGCCCCGGCTCTCCTGGCCAGGCAGAATTCCTGCCTGCCGGCACTGCCACAGCAGTGTCCAGAGGGAAGCACCACCAACGCCAAACTGTAGGGCAGTGGCGGACCAGTTTTTCAGCCACAGCAATTCGAGTATCCCAACCACCAGCTGGAGAATCGGGGCCTGCAGCATCCCCACCCACTCCCAGCGGCAGCATTCCTACGGTCCGGGAGAGCCGCTTTTCAATGTGCCCCATCAGCCACCCAACCAGCGATTGCAGCACTTTGATGCGCTCCCCTACGTGAACCTCCCCAAGAGGTTCCATTTCGATTCGTAAAGCAGCAGCGGCAGTGCAGGCATGCAAAGCCCGGCCGCCTTGGAGTGCCATCTGTTGCCCTCCCCTATCCTGGCTGTTGGGATACTTCACGCCGCCGGTGCCCGAGCATTTTCTGCCGCTGGTGGGCTCGGATCTCCAGGTGGCTCTGCAGCAGCGCCAGAATGCAGCTGCAGATGATCAAGCAGATGGCAGCCACCTGCGGCCAATCTCAGCGCCCCTGTCTGCCTGTCCTACAGCAGGTTGGGCACCACCAACACCCTCATGCTGCCAGTGACCACAGCCATCACCAGCCCCTGCACCAGCACCCGGGCAAAGCCGCTTTCAAGGCGCTTGCTTCCCGCCACCTCATCCTCCAGCAGGTAGTGGAGACTTGCTGTTCCAACTGGGAATGGGCAGGTTGCAGGAGCCTCCACCCTGCCCCATCTGCCAACCCCCAAATTGTGCCCCAGTGCAAGCCTCCTGCTTTACCTTTCCAGCTCCATTGCATTCCTCACCGTTGTGTCCAGGTAAACACTTTGTAAAAAAACCTTCTCTCAAGTTCAAGAAGTTTGAACTCACAAGAAAGTTTTTTTTTATGACATGTTTCCCTGGACACAAGGGCGAGGAATGTGATGGAGCTGGAAAGGGCATTGGTACTTACCTGATATGCCTCTTCTCATAGTGGGGAGGAGTAACCAGGATGGGTTGACCATGTCCTCTCATTGATTGGGCTGAGTCAGATAAGCTCTTCGGGCCACACCCTGGTCACCAGGTACCACCCAGTTATCGGCGAAGAACCTTATCCAACTCGCTGTGTCATCCACTCCAGACTTTATCTTAGTTTCAACCTTTATTTATTTCTTCAGCAGGACAGCTCAACCATCAAACATAACGCTCATGTTACGTAACCATATCAGGGAAGGGCTGGATACTCCTCCCCCACTATGAGAAGAGGTGTATCAGGTAAGTACCAACACCCTTTCTCCATAGTGAGGGGAGGAGAATCCAGGATGGGACGTACCAAAGCTTACACGTCCCTAGGGAGGGTTACCCATGTTAAGAGCTCGCACAAACCTTATGCCTGGTGAGGCATCACCTGCGCCCTGTGCACAGCCTGCAACACCCTACACCTGAATGAAGCCTCTGCAGAGACAAAGGAGTCCAGTTTATAGTTCCTCACAAATGGTGAGGGGGAAGACCATGGTAGCTGCTCTACAGATCTCTGTCAACAAGGTCTGGGTGGCCCAGGCCGTTGAGGTGGCCGCGCTTCGTGTGGAATGCACTGTAATAGAGCTCGGTGTTTGCAGACCCCGTGCTTGGTAGGCAGTAACAATACAGGCTCGTAACCACCTGCCTATGATGGTGGATGTCACCTTGTTTCCCAGGGATCCTGGCTGGAAAGAGACAAACAGGGCTTCAGACTTCCTGTTCGGCCGGGTTCTTCTGAGGTAAATCCTCAGAGCCCTCCGTGTGCCACTTCCTCTCTAATGGGTGAGAGGGGTCCAGGCAGAAATTGGGCAATATCAAATCCTGTGAGCGATGGAAGCAGGAGCACACCTTAGGGATGAAGGAGGGGTCCAATCTTAGTACCACCCTGTCCTGGTGGAACACGCAGAGACCCTCCCTGGCCGACAGAACCTGTAGTTCGGATATCCGCCTGGCTGAGGTGATGGCCACCAGAAAGGCCACTTTAGGAGTCAAAAACTTAAGAGACACAGTTAGCAAGGGTTCGAAAGGAGGGCCTGTCACAGCGTCCAACACTTATGCAAGTCCCTAATGTTGGTAACACTAGCTTAAGCACTGTCTAGCTTTAAGTATCAGGTAGAATTCTTCAGAGGATAAAATTGGGGAAAGAACTCACATTGACTATCCTTCTTAGAAAAACAGAACACTTGCAAACAAATTCAACTGAGGTAATTTTTGAGAACAAATCCCATTTTGTTTCTTGGGAGTGCTACAATTAAAACCCAAAGCTAACAGAATTGCTTTGTGTGAAGTGGGTAGCCATATAAATGTGAGAAATAAAAAATAAAGACTAGCACATCTGAAAAAATGTGTAAAATGGAAGGCTTTTTAGTGCTTTCTCACCCACCTTTCCAGAAACTTAAGTCAATAGTTAGTATCTAAGCAAATCAAAATTCTAGACATTAAATGCAATTGTTTGCTTTTAACAAATCAACTGACTTACCATCCTCTTACATTTAGAATTAGAATTCTTTATTGGCCAACTGTGATTAGACACACAAGGAATTTGTCTCCAGTGCATAAGTTCTCAGTGTACATACAGCAATAGTGATAGATCATTATCATAGTCATTATAAAAATACATTCATCATAAAACATTAGATATAACCCTTAGTGATAATCATGGACACTAAATAAGCAATCATATATGTTTCTAATACAAAAATAAATGCATCTATGTGAAAGAATGGTATCTTTTTCCTCCTTTGCTAGAATGTCCTTATGTATTATGTATATATTAGTAAGCAGATCAAATTTTAAACCAAGACCAGCATTTCTGGTTTTATTTTTTTCTTTACATGGAATTCACCTCAAAGTAGAAGCAAGTCATAATCAGAAGTCTCTGCATTCAATCATTCAAGCCCCGGTCCTCCACATTTAGATTACTGCAATGCATGTTACATGAGGCTACCCTTGAAGGGTATCGGGAAGTTTCAGCTGATGCAGTATACAGGTGCATGAGTAGTTCTTGGAGCCCCTAGAATAGGGGTGTCAAACTCGATAGTGTCGCAGGCCGGATTCTGACATATTACAACGTTTTTTGTGTTTGCAGAGCCATGGTGGCATGTCCTGCGTGTCCTGTCCCATCAATTTGACAAGCCTGCCCTAGAGTGATCCATGTTACATCACTGTTTCGTGAACTGCACTGGCTGCCAGTTTACTTCTAGGTACAATTCAACGTGTTGGTTATCACCTTTAAAGCCAGGGTCCAGGGTATCTAAGAAACCAGCTGACCCTGATGGGATTAGTCTGCCCCATCCATGTCACAGAAAGGGCATGCTGCAGATCCCGTCAGTCAAGGAATTTCAGCTGACAGGTCCAGAAGAACTTTTTCTGACATGGCACCTGGTCTCTGGAACATCTTCTCTCCTTCTGAGGTCAAATCCAGTCCCACTTTTGGCTTCCTGAAAGGCGTTGAAGACATGGCTGTGACAACTTGTCTGGTGTCCCAATGGGGTGTGGCACTTTGGAGCTGGCTAATGGGGTAAATAACACCCCACCTCTTACCTGTGAGCACTTTACTCCCTCCTGCCTAGATTTATTTTAACTGAATTTTAAATTTAAGATCCTTATTTATTGTTTTAATGTTTTAGAGTGTATAAGCTGCTGAGTCAGCTTCGGCGAGACGGGTGGCATACACAAATAATAGTTCGATAAACAAATAATATATAGCCAACTGCACAAAAATAATTTTCCCCTTTACAGACTGGATGTGTTTTGACACTGGTGGTCTAGAGCACAGATCTATGATCCAATTTTTGGCATAAGCATAGTTGCATGCAGTTGCTAGGGTTCATTCATGATTTATGAATTAGCAGAATTTCCAAATGGATTCTATGGAAAAATTAGCAGGATCCACATCTCAGTTTTCTGAGGTATCTGATCCATTACTACAATGAGTACAGGTAGTCCTCAACGTACGACCACAAATTTATGTTGCTAAGTAAAAAAATTGTTAAGTGAGTTTTGCCCCATTTTACAACTTTTCTTGCCACATTTGTTAAGACAACCATTGCAATTGTTATATCAGTAACACGGTTGTTAAGTGAATCTGGTTTCCCCACTGACTTTGCTTGTCAGGAGGTCACAAAAGGTGATCACATAACCCCAGGACGGTGTAACTGTCATAAATGTGAATTGGGTGTCAAGCATCCGAATGTAAAACATGTGACCATGGGGATGCTGCAACGGCCATAAGGGTGGAAAAATTGTAATGTCACTTTTTTCAGTGCCGTTGTGACTTTGAGCAGTCACTAAGTGAATTATTGTAAGTCAAGGACTGCCTGTAATTCATACAAACTGATGGCAGAACAATGTCTATGGAGATTCTCAGTCATCCAGGTCATGGTTGTCCCAAAGGTGCTTTTTTTCAAGAGGCAACTGGATTTTCTAGACCAGCAGGAGAAAAGTACATCTTCCTTCCCCTGTCCTTATCATTTTCTATAGAGGGACGACCGAGATCATCCTGTCATATTGCATTACAGTCTGGTTTGGAAGCATTACTGCTTCAGTCAGGAAAACGGTGCAGAAAATGATGGCAGAAAAGATAATTGGCAGTTCACTTCCTTCTATCCAGGACATAACACATAAGCGATGCTTGAGCAGAGTCTGCAGGATTGGCTGGGACGCTACATATCCTCTTCACCTCTTTTCCTTGTTACCTGCTAGGAGGCTTCATGGTACCCGAAGCAGAACATCCAGATTCAGCCTCAGTTTTGTTACACACAACATCAATCTTGTGAACTCTCAAGTTTACTCTTTCCGCTACATATTCAAAATGGGCAGTGATATGTATGTATGTATGCATGCATGCATGCATGTATGTAGGAACACAGTGGCTCAGTGGCTAAGGTGCTGAGCTTGTCAATCAGAAAGGTTGGCAGTCCGGCAGTTCGAATCCCTAGTGCCGCGTAACGGAGTGAGCTCCTGTTACTTGTCCCAGCTTCTGCCAACCTAGCATTTGGAAATCATGTAAAAATGCAGGTAGAAAAATAGGGAACACCTTGGTGGGAAGGGTAGAGTTGAAAACAACTAGCACATATGTGCGAGGGAACCTTTTACCTTACGTATGTATCTATGTATGAATGCATGGTGCAGGTATATATTAAAGTTTGTATATAGCATGTATATATGTGTTATGTATGTGTTTGGGTAGATATATGCTTTCTCTTGACACCAGGCAACAGAATTTTAATACAAGCCTCAGTGTACTCACAGTAAAAAAAAATGACAATAAAGTTATCTATCTTATCTAAAGTCCAGTTGCCTCTTGGGTGAAAAAAAGGCATCTTTTGGGACAGTGGGAGAAGAGTTTCAGACGATCCCTCCATCAAAAGGCATCAATCTTCTTAGGTCCCAGTCTTAACTGTCACCTTATCACCTCTGACCTCTACAGTTGCTTTTGAGCCTGTCCAAAAACAAGACCGAGCTTTTCTTCCCCAGACGAGAGAAGGAGAGACAGCTGCGCCCCTTTCACCCCACAGCCCCGCCCCTTCTCCAGCCAAGCCCCGCCCCGCCCGCGAGCCCCGCCCACCCATCCTCTTTGTTCCACACCTTAGAGCGCGCGACGGCTCCGCCCATTCCAATCGACGGGGAGGGGGAAGAAGCGGCAATATCCCATCATGCACCACGCCCCTAATAGACAGGTAGTACACTTCTCAAGATACCCGGATGGATGGGAGGGGGGAGGGGAAGAGGGAGCAAACCAACGAGAGAACTCGAGCCCCGAAAAGAGGCGAGGCCGTTAGGCTCTTACAAGCTGATCGCGCCCCCCACCCCGCCTTGGCGTCCTTCTTCTTTCCCCTCAGGGGACGCTCGTCGTTTTTGCCCAGGAATTCCAGGGACGCGTGGGGGGGGAGATTAATGGAAATATAAAAGAGGCGAATGGAGAAGAAATAATGGCACCTTCAATTATTCGGCTCCGCCCCTCTGCGTTTCCGAACCCTGAGGCGCGCCTCGTGCAAGCCGCCTTCCAGACACCGAGGCTCCCAAGCTGGCCGTTGCTTCTCGCCCTTCTTTATTCAAGTCCCTTTCTCCTTCGCCACCCCCTTCCTTTGGATACACAACAACCCCCCCCTCTTAGGCCGGATGTGATGTCACTTCCTCCGCCTGCGTGTTTTTTGCGAATACCCGTTTCTACGCAAATTTCTTTTGCTTCCGGCAACGACCGTAGATCTATGAAATTCTAGAGGGATTCCTGTCTGTTTGAACAAGGGCGCTTTTTCCTTTGAGCACTTCTCCCTCCTCCCTCCTTGGGGGAGAAAATTTTGAAAGGGAAAGGATAATCAAAACCGGTTTAAGAAACATTTTTAAATATTTGACGATTTCTGTCTAACGCAGGCTGGAAAACTGCGATTAATCATTCTTAAGAATATGGTCTATGATATTTTACAGGATGAGCCAATTAGAAGACTTCCAACAGCCTTTTAAATTTGACCTTTAAGGCCTTTTAAACCACATATGGTGGAATTGCTAACTGGTTTACTGAATAAATTTTGGTTGGGTTTGTTCAGTAAGCTAAAATATCACTTTTAATGCAGGCCACAGACATCAAGCAGGTTTAGGGGGTGCTACAGGTAGTCCTCGACTTACAACAGTTCACTTAGTGACCGTTATGAACATTTTTCACACTTATGACTGTTGCAGCTTTCTCATGGCCGTGTGATTCGCATTTGGATGCTTGACAACTGACTTGCATTTATGACAGTTGCAGTGTTCTAGGGTCATGTGATCACCTTTTGTGACCTTATGACCAGCAAAGTCAATGGGGAAATCAGATTCACTTAACAACCAGGTAACTAACTTAACAGCTGCCGTGATTAACTTAACAAATGTGGCAAGAAAAGCCATAAAATGAGGCAAAACTCACTTAACAAATTTCTTACTTGGCAACCAAAATTTTGGACTCAATTATGGTCATAAGCCGAGGACTACCTGTATATTATACCTCATAACTGGCAATGACCTATCATTCTCTTCAGGTTTTCAGGGTGAAGAAACTGAATTTTGTTCTGAAAGTCTGGAGGAAGTTAAGATACTCCATTTCATTTGAACTTTCCTGAGGCTGGTGATTGGAGCTGTTTTCTACAAGGGGGGAGTCAGAGAGACAAGGAATCATATATCTATAAACCAAAATAGCAATAATTCATTCTGGATTAGTGCGCTTGAGATTGTGATTTTATTTTATTTCAAAATGACTGGCTTAGTTCAATGTAATAGCTGTTTTGCACCTGTCTTTCGCAGTACTCTTTTCAAATTTGCATACTGTCCCCTTTCTAAACAAATTACTAGTCTACATGGACAGATTACCTATATAGAATCTCTAATCTGTGCTCTCCAAGCAGAAATTTGGTGCCCAATTCGGCCAATCCACACTATGGAGATGCTATGCTATCAGCCCCCTCTACTGCAAAGATCCTGCAGGAGAAGAGCAGTCTGGACAACCGTGGGATCTGGCAGGGTGACAGCTGTGAACCATAAACACAAAGCTTTTGCTGTGACCCAGCATAACAGATATAGCGCCCTTGCTGACATTAATGGGGACACTAAAGAGACAGGTCAAGATAGTTGTGATAATGATGACTCAAATGTCAGGGGAAAAAATTCACCCTGAACTAGTGAGGCTTTGATCGCGGCTTTTCCAAACAGCATTTTCTTTAAGAAGCGAAAATGAAGTCCAATAACAAGTTCTAATTAAAAACAAAACTTTAATACAAAAATAATAAAATAGAAAATAAAACAAATCTATCTAATTGTTACATTTTGGCAGAAACAGTTTGTCTCCCAGCTTCCTGGCAGATGGACAAAGATCAAAAGGGAAGAAGTCTCTGGAATGTGTGATGTATATAAACATGTTAAGCATGCGCAATAAATCATTGCTGATAAAGCTTATGACCTGCACAGTAACTCATCAGTAATTATTCAGTTCAGTTCGGCTAGCAAACATTTAATGCAGTGACATCAAATAAGCAGGGGATCGTGGTCCAAAATGAAGAACTTTCTTTGGAAAGGCCAAATGGGGACCCAGGTATCACACATCAGTCGCACAAGAAGATCAAGATATGTAAAAAGAGAAGTCACCTTCTGGTTGGTGATTCAATCGTAAGAGATGTAAATTTAGGAAAGGATATGGAGGTTTTAAAAGAAGTCAGGTGTCTGCCAGGTGCTACTGCCAGCAGAGACAAGAGGCGTATTCTTAAGATAGTCAAGAATGCAAGTAAGGACTGTGGCGTTGATGCTATTATACATCTTGGCACAAATCATCTGTCCCAAAAAGATGTACTTTCTGTGAAGAATGATTTCCAGAGCTTGGGGTATGAACTTAGTAGTGTAAGTTGTAGGCTTATCTTTTCAGAGGTTTTACTAGTAAATAAGGAACAAAAAGAGAAGGGCCAGTGTGTAGCAGAGTTTAATGTATGGCTAAAGGAGTGGTGTAAAAGGGAAGGCTTTGGTTTTATTAGTCATGAAGCCTGCAGCTGGTCCAATGAAAAACTGTACAAAAGAGATGGTTTGCACCCATCCAAGAAAGGGACTGAGTTACTTGGCATTAAATTCACAGATTTTCTGGATAAACATTTAAACTGATCAGTGGGGACAGAGAATTAATTGATACAGAACATTCTGTCCCCAGCAATCTAAAATTCATAGGGTTATCAGTGCATGTAACATAGATGTTTGTGCGGGTAAGATTATCACTCCTGCTGTCAAGCAAAACCAAGCATTTAATAGTGAATTCCATACCATGTGCATGAATCATACAAGTGGCAAGAAAATAGGGGCAGTCAGGCATAACACAGGTTATGTAGACAGTAAACACAGGGTCAATCAAAATGGACTCAAATGTCTATACACCAATGCACAGAGTATGAGGAATAAACAGGGTGAATTAGAAATTCAAGTAAATGAGGGCAGATACGATATTGTTGCCATTACAGAAACTTGGTGGAATGAAACCCACAAATGGAACATACAGCTAGAACGATTTAAATTATTTAAAAGAAATAGACCAAATAAAAGAGGAGGTGGAGTTGTACTATATATAAGAAATAACTACATCTCTACAGAAATAGAGCACAACAATGATGAGAACTATCTTGAATGCATTTGGGTCAATATTAAAGATTGGGAGGGAAATGACATTGCCATAGGTCTATACTACAGGCCACCCAACCAAGCAGAGGAAGTAGATGAACTTTTTGCTAGTCAGCTAACTAAGGTATGTAGGAAGCACACTACAATAGTAATGGGGGATTTTAACTACCCTGACATCAACTGGGAAACAAACTGCACCAAGTGGAAGATCCAGCAGGTTCCTAATGAACCTAGCAGACAACTTTGTTTCCCAAAAAGTAGAGAAGGGAACAAGGGTTTCGGCCATATTAGACTTAATTCTCACTAATAGAGAGGAAATGATAGAAGGTGTTGAAGCCATAGGAACCCTGGGGGCAAGTGACCATGCAATATTGGAATTCAACATTATGCAAACACAAATAGTAGAACGAAGTCAAACTAGAATCTTGGATTTTAAGAGAGCTAATTTCAATAAACTTAGAGAGAGCTTGGGAAGAATTCCATGGATGAGAATCCTCAAGGGGAAAATAACTCAAGAAGCTTGGGAAATTTTGAAAAATGAGATTACAAAAGCTCAGTCTAGCACAGTGATGCCAAACCTATGGCACGTGTGCCACAGGTGGCACATGGAGCCATTTGTCAGGGCACGCGAGGCGCTGCCCTGTCAGCTGACCAGCACGCATGTGCACGCTGGCCAGCTGAGTTCACCCTTTTTTAAAGCCATTTTTCACCCTCCCCAGGCTCCAGAGCCTTTATAGGAGCCTGGGGAGGACGAAAAGAGCCTCCCTCCCCGAAGGCCCTCCGGAGGCTTCATGAGCTTCCCTGAAGCCTCCGGAGCGCAAAAAACCAGCCATATAGGCAAACCAGAAGTTTGGGAACGGTTTGCTTGAAGGGTCATTTTGACTGCTCCAGAGGCTTCGGGGAAGCATCCTGAAGGTCCCTCAAGCCTCTGGAGGGCTTCTGGTGAGGCGGGGGAGGCTGTTTTCCCCTCCCCAGGCTCCTATAAAGCCTCTGGAGCCTGGGGAGGGCAAAAGAAGCATGCAAAAAATGGGTCGCACCTGTAGTGTGCGCATGCACACGGGGGGGGGGGGTTGCGCATTGCATTATGGGTGCGGCACGCCCGCACACTACCCCCACTTATGGCACATGAGCCAAAAAAGGTTCACCATCGCTGGTCTAGCACAATACCAATGAAGAAGAAAAATAACAGCTCCCAAAAGAAACCAGCATGGCTGCATAAAGAACTCTCTGACAAATTGAAAGACAAAAAAGTTAAGTATAAAAAGTAGAAAGAGGGGGACACAACTAAGGCAGAATATCAGCAAATAGCCCGAGCCTGTAAAGATGAAATAAGGAAAGCTAAGGGTCACAATGAAGAAAGGCTTGCCACAAAAGTAAAAAATAACAAAAAAGGGCGAGAGGATGCTGACGTCGTGATGACACGACGTGCAATCTTGGAGCTCCAAGGTCGCAGTTGATACGTTTGCCACTGGACGGTCCTTTTGGACCTAAACCGTCCTGAAGAGACGGTGATAGGGAAGAGTATGTCTTGCTGATCTCAGGGACACCGCAAAGTCCCTGATTGATCCAGGAGAAGCTCTTTTTGCCGGTGACAGAAGTGCAGAAGTTGGGACAGCTCCGGAATGGGAGGAAAACAGAAAGAGAAAGTGTGTCCATCAGGTGAGGAAATCCTTTTGTTATAAAAGAATCTACCCCAAAAAATGAAAGCTAAATTAAATTTGAAAACAGAAGAGATTAAGCGGCAAAATTAAGCCACTGTCAGGCCTACAGTCATATTCCTTTTTAGGATCTTTGGCCTGCCACATTATGCTGTTTCATTAGTGTAGTAATTGGGGGTGGGGGAATAGAAAGGAGTAGAATTGTGGAATGTGTTGTTGTCATCCCTTTATAGAAGCCCAAGGTCATCTTTTGTCTCTGCACCTCTGCATCTGACCGGAACTAGATCGGTAGAAATGCCAGCATGGCCAAAGAAGATTGAACCATGTGATGGATTTATGGATGTGGGGATAAGATCATGAACTTTCAACTGGGTGGAATCCCAGGAAGCTTTTAGATTTGGGATTCCATGGTTTGTGCCAACATGTCTGTCTTATTAAATTGGAACTTTAAGGATAGCTCTGCCTTGGACTCTGATTTAATTCTGTTTGGAACACTGACATTATCCCAAATCTCTCTTTAAAATAAATTACCAGCATCCCAGCACGGGGCTGGTGAGGGGTCCTGACTCCCAACGCTGACCGGGTCAGCGTAAAATATCAACAAACAATTAAGAGAAAGTCTTTTGAGATAAGAAGCTGAGATGAGATGCTTCTCTACATACCTCCCGAGCAGCAAAGGAATTTGCACAGGAGGATTTTTTCTGATTTATTGCACCTGGGAAGATGCGGCCAGAGGGGGCTGGAAAGGATTATTCTGCACACGGCTGGAAGTGACAAGATGTTTGGAATCCCAGACCAACTTCTTCAGCCAAACGTGAGTCAATCTTTCCCCCGCTTCACTAGTAAAAGCTGCAATGGACTGGAGGACTGGAGTGGAGATAATTATTCCTTCCATACAGTGATAAATGAGCTGAGCCAGCAAGAAGGGATTTGGCCAGCATCTCTCACTAATCAAGCATCACCAAATTGGGTTTTCTTCCCAGGTCATGGATGGCAGAGATGCCACTTGGCCGTCAACATGGGAAAATCTTCCAAGCCAGCAGAGGGGGCCTTGGCCCATAACCCCATCCCCCGCCAAGTCAACCATTGATGGTTGAACTGCAACCTATGAATCAAGCAATCCCAGGTCATAGATGGAAGAGATGCCAATGGGCACCTGCTCTCCCTCAGCAGATGGCACCATGGCAGATAACTGGGCAGTGGCCAAACCAGGGATTGACCTCCCCATTGCAGTCTCACTTGCAATGCCCCAACAGGTACTTACCCCATCTTCCTACAGAGAAAAGTTCTCAACAATAGAAGAAAGGATGAATGAGGGGAAAGCTGCAGGATGGATGGTGGAACAATGTGCACCTGCAATGCCCCAACAGGTTCTTACCCCATCTTCCTACAGAGAAGAGTTCTCAACAATGGAAGAAGGGATGAATGAGGGGGAAGCTGCAGGATGGATAGCAGAACAATGTGATGAGGCGGTTCCTAAGTTTAGAGATGTAACTAGGTTCCTTCCCTTGTGGGGGCCAATAAAATGCCACTGTTGCTGTCAACTTGGTCACAGAGCATCAGAGTGCTTGGCTCCAGCCCCAATGCCACAAACGTGCACACCAACTGTCACAGCAGTAAAGAGAAGGCCCCAGATGCCACCAGAAAAGAGTCATCTGGGCCAACAACCTCTGGAAGAGGATCCCTAACCTAAGGTGACAAAATGTCCTACCAAGGGGGAGGCCTCAGAAGAGGAAAATGCTGAAGATGACCCAATGGTGAGTGCACCCATCCATCCCTTTGCCTTCTAAGTCAACCTCCAAGTACCCAAAATGGGGGTGGAAGAAGAAGTTGAAGCAGTTGTGGACACCGGTTGCACTCGATGCTTAATCAGCAGGTCAATTGTAAAGCAACTGGGCATATGCACAAGACCTCTAGCCTGTCCCATTCGGGTTGGGCAGGTAGATGGAAAGCTAATTGGAGGGGCCCCAGGTACGCTAATAACTGAACTGGTAAAGTTACAAGTGGGCCGCCACTATGAACTTCTCAGATTCATTGTGGCTCGAGAGATGCCAGAATATATTATCTCTGCATGGCTTGACAAGTGGAAGTATACGATAAAGTGGGAAGACGGTAGTAGGAAATTGATGATTGCGTTTGGGCCGCTACCACTGGTGGAGGAAAAGGGCCACCCAGGGACGATTGAACCCAAGAGCCCAGAACCTGCAGCACCTGCAGCAGAGACAAAAACCCTAGGGATCCAACAAGTACCAAAAACCTTGCTGGGGGATGTTTTGTCGAGAAAACCACAGTATGACAGTAAGAAGGGAGAAGTTGTTCACCCCATCATTTCTTCCTCCCACCAAGACAGCACAAGTCACTAATCGAAGCCAGGATAAGCTGATGACAACTATGAAATTGGTGCTCCCAATAGACCAGTGGCTCAACAATAACCAGGATATTCTAATGATGGGAAATGGATTAGCCTGGAAGGGGTCCAAATTGTATGTCCCCGCAGGGTTGAGGCTGGAAGTTCTACAGCAAAGCCATGAGGTGGAACTAGGAGGCACTTTGGATTCCTAAAAATGCTCCACCTCGCCAGGCATCAATTTTGGTGGCCAAAGATGAAAACAGAGGTGGAAGATTACGTAAAAAGCTGTGCTACTTGCACAACGATGAAACCACTGCCTGAGAAGTCCCCTGGACTATTACGAGTGGCCAGCCATAACCGACCATGGGAAGAGGTTGCAATGGACTTCATCGTGGAACTCCCAGACAGTAGTGGGAACAGAGTAATCTGGACAGTTATTGATTTGGTTTCTAAGCAGGTGCACTTCATCGCTTGCTCAGGGTTGCCGTCTGCAAAGAAATTAGCGAAAATGTTTGTGAAACACATTTATCACCTGCACGGATTGCCCAAGAGGATCATTTCAGACCGCAGAGTCCAATTCACGACCAAGTTCTGGAGAGAAGTCCTGATATCCTTTGGATCCACACAAAAACTGAGTTCAGAGGTTCATCCCAGCATGAATTGCGCAGCAGAGAGCGCCAATGCGGTAGTGGAACAATACATCCGGTGTTATGTGGACTATCAGCAAGACAACTGGTCGGACTTGCTACCTTTCACCAAAGTGGCGTACAACAACGCAGTCCACAGCAGCATGGGATTAACGGCTTTCCAGATTACCAGTGGCATGGAATTTGTTGCCATACCTGAGCTACCTAGAGAACCTCCCTCCTCCATGTCTTTTTTTTAATTAAAGGTTTTAACAAATTTTACAAATATTACCCCTTCCCCTTCCCACCCTCCAACCCTCCCTCCCCCCAACCTCCCAGAGCAAAATACAGGGTATAAACATTTAACAATCATACGCTAACATAAGCTAACTGATTTTAACATCCTACCTCCTCTTCTGCTTTAATTCCCCTTTTGTTAAGCTAACTTTAGGTAAATTGTAATATTCTTTATGCCTTCACTCATAAGCTAATTGCAATTTTCTAGTCCGATATTTATTTTGAATATAGTCAATCCATCTTCTCCATTCCAACTTATATTTCTCATCCGAATGGTCCTTCAAATATGCTGTAATTTTGGCCATCTCTGCTAGATTTACTACTTTTAGCGTCCATTCTTGAATAGTAGGCAATTCTTCCCTCTTCCAGTACTGCGCCACCAACAATCTTGCTGCCGTTGTTAAGTTCAAAATCAAATTAGTCTCTATAACTGTACAGTCTGTAATTATACCTAACAAAAACAACTGGGGGGTGAACTTTATCCTTTTTTTAAGTATATTTTGAATAACCCACCATATTTTTATCCAAAATGCTTTGACTTTTTTGCAAGTCCACCATATATGATAATACGTAGCATCCACACAATCACATCTCCAATATTTGTAAATTCGGATACATACAAGATAATTTTTGGGATCTAAATGCCATCTATACAATATCTTATAAAAATTCTCTCTCAAATTCTGAGCTTGCGTAAATTTTATATTTCTTACCCAAATCTTTTCCCATGTTTCCATCATTATTGGCTCTTTGGAATTTTGTGCCCATTTTATCATACAGTCTTTAACTAACTCTGTTTCAGAATCTATTTCTATCAGTATATTGTACAACCTTTTTATATGCATTTGACTCTGGTCCCTAATTTGTTTTACCAAACTATCCTCATTTTGCGTAATACCAATTGTCTGATCTTTTTCCCATCTAGCTTGTACCTCCTCCATGTCTTTGAATGAATGGATGGACACGCTAAAGAAAGGATGGGAAAGTACAAAGAAAGCTCTAGCAGATGCGGCAGGAAGCCTACAAGAAACAAGCTGATAAACATTGCTCGCTCCAAACCTCCTTTCGTGTGGGGGACAAAGTTTTTGTATCTACCAAATACATATGATTAAGAATGCCTAGCCAGAAATTTGGTTCAAAATTTCTAGGTCCATTCCCAATAGTGAAGACAGTTAACCCAGTTAAAGTTTGACTCAGTCGAGTTCCGGTTCCGGTTGTGGAGAGCGACGGGTGTGTTTCGCTCGCCCTGCGCGCACTTGGTGGGCTCCCCCTTGATCGGGGGGGGCACAGGGAGCCTTGTAGGGGCCCCTGCCAAGGGGGCGGCTAGCTGGGGGTCCTCTGCGTCGGCCGCGGCCGCAGGGGGGGGGCTCCCTGCATTGCCCTAGGCACCAGGAGGTGAAAGGGGGTGCATGAGGAGCCTCCATGCTCCTGCGTGCTTTCGCGTCGAAGCAGCTGGACGAACCTGACAATTTGAAGGCTACAGCTGCAATGTGGTGAGGTGGAAACTCTCCCCGATTCCTTCTTTGACTGCTAAATGAAAGATTGCCAGCTTTTTAAAGTTCTTCAATCCGTCCCTGGGAAGTGTGATTGGAGGGAGGGGGATTTCCCCCCCCCCTTGGAAAAGCGGCTTTGGACTGCTCTCTACCCTCGGAGGAGGAGGAGGGGGGAGAGCTTTAGAATGAAATCACACTCATAGCAAGCAAGCAGATGAATACCCTGCTGCAATTGTGAAAGAGAGGTGATGATCTGATTCTTTTGAAAACTTTGAAAACTTTTGGTTTGTTGCCTTCTGATCCCGGTGCTGGCAAGGCAAGATGGCACACTTCCGCTGTCTTTATGCACTTTGAAATTTGACTCCACCCATGGAAATTGCTGGCATTTTGTCTTTGTCTCCGTGACACTCAGAGATATCTCTTGATATATACTGTATTCTGGACTTGGAATAATGGATTTTATTGTCTGGATTTGAACTATAGAAAAGGTCCTTATTACTGTCTGGACTGCCTGCCTCGTGATATCTCTTGGTTATCCCCTTTTATAGCTGCCATTTCATCGTATTGACACAGACACCTCTGAGTTCTCTTTATTAAAATGGCACCGAAGAGACCACCACCTGGGAAACCAGGCTTTGCTGGCTCTGCTCCAACATCCTCAACGTCCAGCCCCAGCGGGCAACAGACATTAACATCTCTATTACAACCCAAAGCCCCGGAGGAGGACTTAACCCAGCAGTTGCTTCAAAAAATTTTAAAGGGGCAGGAGGACTTGAAAAATCAACTGAAAGAAATGAATGAACAGCTCAGAGAAAACCAAAACTGAACGGCTCAAAATACACAGAGACTGGAAATTCTAGAGGAAGGGACGGCCGAGATGAGGGGGGAGGTGAGGGGGGTCCAGAGAGGAAACCAAGAACTTGAAAACCATCAGATAAAAATGGAATTTGAAAGGATGATTTGACATGAATTGTAGGTGACGACTGTGGAAGGGACGCACGGAAGTTTTTGTAACCAATTGACACACTTTCTGTAATTTGTAATGGAAGACAGTTTTGTGGTGGTTTTTTTGTGTTTTGTCTGTGTTTATTCAAAAATAAAAATTTTAAATATAAAAAATAACAAAAAAAAGCTTCTTCCAACATGTTAAAAATAAGAAAAAGGTTAAGGAAACAATTGGTCCATTGCTGGGAGAAAGTGGCAAGAAGGTGACAAGCAACAGGGAGAAAGCAGAACTATTTAACCCATTTTTTGCATCTGTCTTTACACAAAGGGATAAAACAGTCCAACCTATCAAAAACAGCACCACAAAAATCAGATTAGGAACACAAATTGAAATAGGGAAGAAAATGGTAAGTGAGCACCTGTCTACCCTAGACGAGTTCAAATCACCAGGACCGGACGGATTACACCCCAGGGTTCTGAAGGAACTGGCAGATTAGATCTTAGAACCACTGAACTATATCTTTCAGAGATCCTGGAGCACCAGGAAACTGCCAGAGGACTGGAAAAGAGCTGATGTGGTTCCCATCTTCAAAAAAGGGAAAAAAATAGATCCAAGAAACTATAGACCTATCAGCCTGACCTCAATACCAGGAAAGATTCTGGAAAATATAATCAAGCAACGAATTAGCGAACACCTAGAAGTAAACAAAGTAATAGCCAAAAGCCAACATGGGTTTGTCAAAAACAGATTATGCCAGACTAATCTTAATGCATTCTTTGACAAAGTGACAAAATTAGTGGACCAGAGGAATGCCGTCAATATAGTTTACTTGGACTTCAGTAAGGCATTCGATAAGGTAGATCATAACCTTCTACTAGGTGAAGTAGAAGAATGTGGGTTGGACAGCATCACCACCAGATGGATTCGTAACTGGCTGACCAACTGCACTCAACGTGTAGTCCTCAATGGAACTGCATCTACATGGAGGGAAGTATGCAGTGGAGTACCCCAAGGCTCTGTTTTGGGCCCTGTACTCCTCAACATCTTCCATCAATGATTTGGATGAGGGAATAAATGGGGAACTAATCAAATTTGTAGATGACACCAAGCTGGCAGGAATAGCCAACACTCCAGAAGACAGACTTAAGATACAGAAGGATCTTGACAAACTTGAACATTGGGCATTATCTAATAAAATGAAATTCAATGGTGAAAAGAGTAAGGTTCTACATTTAGGCAAGAAAAACAAAATGCACAGGTACAGTATAGATGGTAACTTGCTCAATAATAGTAACTGTGAGAGGGATCTTGGAGTCCTAGTGGACAACCATTTAAATATGAGCCAGCAGCTGGCAGGAAAGCCAACACAGTTCTAGGCTACATAAACAGAGGGATAGAATCAAGATCACGTGAAGTGTTAATACTTTATAATACTTTGGTAAGGCCACACTTGGAATACTGCATTCAGCTTTGGTCGCCACGATGCAGAAAAGATGTGGAGACTCTAGAAAGAGTGCAGAAAAGAGCAACAAAGATGATTAGGGGACTGGAGACAAACATATGAAGAACGGTTGCAGGAACTGGGTATGTCTAGTTTAATGAAAAGAAGAACTAGGGAAGACATGATAGCAGTGTTCCAATATCTCAGGGGTTGCCACAAAGAAAAGTGATTCAAACTATTCTCCAAGGCACCTGAGGGTAGAACAAGAAGCAATGGGTGGAAACTAATCAAGGAGAGAAGCAACTTAGAACTGAGGAAAAATTTCCTGACAGTTAGAACAACTAATCAGTGGAACAGCTTGCCTCCAGAAGCTGTGAATGCCCCAACACTGGAAGTGTTGGATAGCCATTTGTCTGGAACGGTACAGGGTTTCCTGCCTAGGCAGGGGGTTGGACTAGAAGACCTCCAAGGTCCCTTCCAACTCTGCTATTGCATTGTATTGTATTACTGCCTCTTAAGGCCCATATAAATTCCCAAAGTTGCTTGTTTAAGTCATGTCTAATTATAATTACAGATCAGTTCATTCAGTTTTAGCCCTAGACTCGCTAATTTTCTGAAGTGCACATACTTTTTTTTCCAATCCAGCTTCCCTCAATATATATCCAGCATATAGGTTGAATAAATAAGAGCAGAGTATAGAGTCTTGCCTTACTTCTTTCTTGATCTGGAATTAATCTGTTTTACCATTTCTGTCTGGACTGAGGTTCTAGACCTGTATAGATTTCCCATGAGGATAATGAGATGTTCTGGGATTCCCATTTATCTGAGCACATTCCACTTGATTAATCATCACAATGAAAAGCTTTTCTATAATCAATAAGCATCTATTAAGTTCATTTTATTATTTTTGTCTTTTAAAAAAATATGTTTATTGAAAATTTTAATTGCAATAGTAAAAGACAATGCAAATGAACTTGAAAAAGAGAAAAAGTGCAGAGAAAAGAGGAACAAATAAGAGACAGAGAAAAATATTTAAAGCAATGACTTCCAATTATTACAAGTACAAATTTAGTAATTTGTCATCATATAGAGGGATACATGCAAGCGTCTCTTCTTTCCATAACATATCCTTATTCATGCTCCAAACAATTGTTCTGGGCACCAACCACATACCAGCATATCTTGGTAGTACATTCAATTCAATTCGTATGAAATCTTTTTATTTATTTATCATATTTGTATAGCTGACTATCTCACATAGTGACTCTGGGCAGCGTACACGATAATACAAAATACATAAAATAAAAATAAATAACATTAAAATTAAAATGAATACAAAATAAAAGGACAAAATGGCAGCCAGCCTAGAGAGAACGCATCAGTTAACGATCATATAACCATCTTGCAGGCTCCACTCTACCATGGGATCTCCACGCTCATTTACAAAACCTTGTTTTGAGGGCCATCTGAAGGCCAACAGGTTGGGGGCTGTGAAACAATAGGGTTTCCTCCTAGGACAAAACAGATAAAACTCCCTAGCTGATGGCAGCCTCACATGCTTCTGCCAGACCTGATGGGGACGGATAGGAGCCACTGGGGAGAGGTTGTTTCTCAAATAACATGGGTCTCATCATGCCATGTAGAACTTAAAAAGTCAGAAATAAAATCAACCTTCTCCTCTTTTGCATCAGGAGCAGAGACTTGGATAATCAACATTTTGAATGGTTGTTCATGAAGTCTAATGTAGATATTACTTTTGTTATTGTTCGTATTTTAATCAAATACTGTCCTTGCTAGATTGTTCCCAATTATGAAAAGAGCATTGTTTTGTCTTTGTTTTTAATGTCCTGTATTGTATGATCTTCTCATTCCAGTCCATTTCAATGTCCCAGTGCTAAGATGTTAATATAATATTTATTTATTTCATCTTTTACTGTGCTGAGTTTCACCAGGTTCATGCTTCTTATTTCTTGGGTTTCCTCTGTAATTCTGTCTGTGCGGTTTTGGATTTCCTTTTCCTATGTGGCAACATCACCAACATTTTTTGAATAATTTTATTAGGGGTATTATCAAGTAGAACTTATACAACTGCCAAAGAAATACATTAAAGAAAAAAGGTGCAGAAGAAGAAACGATAAAAATAGAAAAATAAAAAGGATCCTCCCCCTTCATTCCCAGCCAATGCAATCAACATTAAGAACTTGTCACTCTCTCTTAAAATAAAACCAAACGTATCTTCTTTCTATATCTTCCCCCATTTTCTATAAACCCATCTGTGAAAGATATTAATAAACAAAATTGTAATAGGGATTACCAACATAATATGAGCATTTAAAATATATCTGCCACACACAATTGGAACCCATCCTTTCCCTTTAAATAAATTCCTCCCCCCACCCCAGGTTTCCTCTCCAAATAATCAGCAATTGGTCCCACTCAAAAAACAAAGGGCAAAGCTAGACAGGAACAATATTGCAAAATACAGTGTATTACGTTGGATTGAATGACAATTGGTTAAAATTCCCTTTTATTTCCTGTATCCAATTTCTTTTGGTTGCTGCTACTTAATTCTTTTTTTGGCACCTTACGTAAAATTTTCTGCCTCAAAAGAATAGCATGATAAGTATATACTCTGGATATGCTTGAAACAGAAAATGCATTTTCATTATATGAATGAAGCAACCATGTGGTGTGGGTACAGATATTGAATTGGTTTGGTTCCTTCACACATGGGTGGCAAATAGTTTTGATAATAATAATTTAAGAAAACTCAGAAGAGTTTTGCCAAGTTTCAGCTGAGACGAAACCAGAGGACTATTACAGCATATACACTTCTATGCTTCTTGCCTTTCCTCCCCTATCTAGCCTGTACACCCACAAAGCCACCAATCTTCACCCCTTCCTTCCTCTAAGTCTTTGCATTTAAATTTAATCAGAGCATATCTGATTAGTCTGCAATCCTCTTCTCTTCCCAATGTCTTCTTTTCCTTTAGTCACTTCCCCTGGATTGCCTTTTTCTCCAGTCTCCCACTCTAGAACACCTAGAACTCCCAGAACTTGTGCACTCTGGGTTGTATCCAGATCAAATATATGCACTTGGGTTTGGGCGGACTATCAAAATTGGTTAATCTGTGTACAGAATTGACAAATTCTTAGTATGTATAAAAAAGCTGCCATTTACTTACAGGCTAAGCTAATGTACTATATTTTAAACTCTTTGTGGTGTCACAGCTAAAGAATTGATTCTAATATGATGTTGCCCATGTATATTTTTGCTTGCCCCCTTCCCAGCTGCAGTTAGTTGCAAAATTGTAGAAATAAGTCATACTGGTAGGTATGAGGGATAGAGAATGTGTGTGGTACATTTCTCTCAATTTATCCAATTTGTAAAATGTTAATTGCCATAAATTATATTACATCTCTTTCATAATTAGATGTACAAATGATATAAACTAGAATAAATGCTAATTTATGTAAATTGTTAAAAACAACCCATTATTATCCATTATTTTGAGGTAACGTTTGGACACAAATTTTGTCTATTCCACGTAGTCTTTTAAATGGCTTTGTTAGAATGAAGTTTTATTATATACTTCTCCATTGAAGCATCTAATATGTGCTACAAGTTATTGAAAAGTATGTCCTTGTTAAATTTTTCTTTAGGCTACATGTTCTCTTCACTTTGTCTACTTTCATGAAAAAACAAGTTTCAAATTTGCCATAAAGAACAATGTTTCGTAAGATCATGCTGACCTAAGTACAAAATGTTTTCTTCTGTTCTGAGCAAATACCCCATTTCAAAAGAAAGGGAAGATTTATTTTATAAACGAGCAATGTAATTGATATGACCTATATGTACTGCATTTTCAAGATTTAACTTTACATTGCAGGCTAAGTACACATTGCACAAAAGACAGCCGAATTCACAATTCCAGAAAATTAGGCTGCTAATTGTGTTTGAACTAAAAAAAATAATCCTATCTGAAAACTGAAAATGAGTGTGTGCCACTAATGATAGAGAATGAAGAACTAGCCTCAAATGTAAAGGATTTTATCCCAATTGTCATATGTTCAAATTCCCGCATACTTTCTTCCAATTCTCAGTTTGGGCTTTGACTTTCCCCCTCCAGATAATTCCTACTAGCATCAGTTGAATTCTTCATACTGTGTTTCCCCAAAATTATGACATGTCCTGATAATAAGACCATGCCATATTTTTCCTGTGGGCAAAAATATACGCCCTCCCCCAATAAGCCCCCTGGACAACCCCCCCACCAGCCAGGCAGAGCGCCACTCACCAACCTAGCAATATCCCGAAGGCTCAAAGCTGCAGGAGCCGGGGGGGGGGGGCAAAGGCGGTCACATTGCTTGATGCCTTTGGGATACCACTAGGTTGGTGGATGGCGCTGTGCCCAGCTGGAGCGGGGGGTTGCCGGGCAGCTGCTCTCACGAGCAGCCGCCCGGCAATGCCCCTTTCCAGCCGGGCAGAGCGCCACTCACTGACCCAGTAATATCCCAAAGGCACTAAGCCGCGTGGTGCTCTGCCCGGCTGGAGAGTTGCACGAGCACTTGTTCTGTCTCCAGCTTGCGTGCCTCCCAGCCTCACCATGCCCAGCTTTCCCACCGCCGCAGCCCTCGCCATGCTCCAAGCATAACCGGCTTCCAAACTCTGGAGATCTGCTGCCGAGCCTTTTGGCAATCACCGCTCTGGGGCTACGCTCTATGGTTGTGGGCTGGTCTTCCCGCAAGACTGTGGTGCTGTGGCTTAGCCCTGCAGGGAGAGTTGGGTATGGTGAGGCTCGGAGGCACACGACCTGTAGGCAGAACAATTGCTCGCGCAACCTCTCTTTCCAGATGGGCAGAGCGCCATGTGGCTTAGTGCCTTTGGGATGTTACTGGGTTGGTGAATGGCGCTCTGCCCGGCTAGAAAGGGGGATTGCCAGGCAGCTGCTCGTGCGTGGTCCCCTCATGGCGGCTTTGTTGTGCTGCTGCGACAGCGCAACACAGCTGTTTGCCCCTGAGGCTGTGCCCGGCTCTTCGGGTGCCTGCTCGCAAGAGAGCAGCCACCCGGCAACCCCAAACCAATAAGCCCCCCCCCCCCCGATAAGGACCAAGCAAAATTTGAGAGGGGGGGGGGTCAAAAGAAAATAAGACCGTCTTATTTTCGGGGAAACAGAGTGGATGTAGCCATTTTACCTATCTGACAGACAACAATCAAATAGTGAGACCACAAATAGAGCAAAGCAGAAAAGTAATGAATCCAACTGGGATCTTTAGTTGTTAAAAATGAACTGTCCCTGGCTGACTGAAGACTTCTCCACGAATGAGCAGAAATAATGGCTACCATGATTTTATGGATCTCTCTGGAGAAGAGATTGAGAAATTGCCTAAGAGTATTCCGAATGGCAATCTTTGCAAGGAGACCATAAGACAGTGGTTGATTTGAAGTCTGGGAGCCAAGGGAGATGGATAACTTTGCTCTCAGCAGTGGCAGATCCTTTTATAAAAACCCCAAGCCAACCAATCTCACTTTCTATTTCTGAACTGCTCAGTTTAACCCTTTATGGATATTAAAGATCTTCAAACTGTGATCTTAATTTGGCACATCAGCATTTAACTTCTTCTTTGGATTAAAAAACTTTTTAAACAGAAACATAGGAATTTAAATTATATTAATTTAATATACAATTAGCAATAAAGAAAAATAATCGTTTTGATTTGAGAAAGTTTTTAAATGAACTGGGACACCAGAGAGATTTGATATATTAGATTTTTGCTGTAAGATTTGAAAAACAAGTACATAATTAAATACTCATGGGAAGCAATTGAAACCATATTAGGAACCAAGGCTTGCTAATTATAAATGGATATTTAAAGGATCAGGCAGAAGTACAATAAATTACAATCTGCATGGAAGAAAAAAAAATTGAGAATAGCAAAATAGGAAAAGAAAGATGAAGAACTGGACATGGAACAGCTGTGACATCACCCACGATTTCCACTACCGGTTCAGGCGAACCAGTCCGAACCGGTAGAATACAATCTCTGAAGTCCGTTTAGTTCAAAGTTACAATGGCACTGAAATCACTTATGACCATTTTTCATTTACGGCTTTTTTGCAGCATCCCCTTGATCACATGATCAAAATCCAGATGCTTGTCAACTGACTCCTATTTATGATACTTGCAGTGTCCCAGGGTTTATCTTTTACCACCTTCTGACAAGCAAAGTCAATGGGGTAGCCAGCTTCACTTAACAACCATGTTACTAACTTAACATCTGCAGTGATTCATTTAACAACTATGGCAAGAAAGGTCATAAAATGAAGTAACTCATATAACTGTCTCACTTAGTTAACAGAAATTTTACTACCAGAAATTTTGGACTCCGTTGTGGTCATAGGTCGAGAACTATCTGTATTTGTAATGTTTATTTATGCTCAGTATGATGAAGATTGGAAGCAATTTCTTTATTATTGTCCTCTGACATTTTTTTCTGGTTTTTTACTGTTTATTTAAAAACAATAAAATTAACAAAAATATGTTTCCCCTTTTTAGTCCCTAGTAGGTTCCAGTATTTCTAAAATCATTTTTTCCTTAACACTGCCCTCCATAACATCCTGCTCTCCTGCATGATTCTATACATTTAGAATTGATTTCTAATGGCTTTAGAAATGCACATTAAATATATTTATGGCTAATGGGTTATATTATTGGTTTTACAGTTGATCTTACAAAGAATCCAACTGATTGTTCAAAAGTACACGACTACAGTAATTTCCCCCTCAGTTATGAAATAAAATCCTCAACAGGGATCTTCAAATCATGTGGGATTTCTTAGGCAAGGCTAAATAATGGACTGTGATAGCATATAATGTTCATGCAATAATGATTATTTGGTGCATGGCATCAAAATTTGGGTGCTTGCCTGCCTAGCTGCATTTACAGAATGTGCTTCAACAATCCTCACCTATGTTCCCCCCTCCTCCATTTCTCTGCCCTTTTGACGCTCTGCACTAAATAGCTCCTACTGCCCTGTATTCCACACACCCAAGCTTCACTGTTCTCTTGCGCCTGCTGACAAGGGATGCCCAGCATGGCCCTTCATGAGGTAGCTGCTGAGCACACAAGGCCATCTTCCCAAGGATGCAAGCAGCCTTCTTGAACCTTGCGAGGTCTCCTGGACTATGTCACAAAGGGCCTGGCCAGGTGCACTTTCTCAGTGACAGGAGCAAGACGGTGAAAGTCAGCTGGGAACAGTGAACCGCAGGATGAGGACAGCTCCAGCTGGACCTTCGTACTTGAGTGCTTGTCTGGGCTGAGGTGGCTGCAGCTTTGCACTATGGAGATGGGGCAGCTGGAGTTTTGCGAAAGACTAGGCTTGGTGTGCCCCATCATCACCACCAGATGGCAAGATGTATTGGGGGCAGCAGGGGTGACAGAATGTGGAGCTACGCTCACACCAGGCCATGGCACCCATTTACTTACCTGCCAGCTTGCTTCTAAGCTGCCTAGGACTCGCATGTTCATGCCGGCTTCACCTTTGACTTTGCTTGTTGGAAGCTGGCAGAAAGTTACAACAAGTTGCTTACTTAATGACCTGCAATTTTCACTTAATGATCACATCAGGGACTGCCAGGATTGAAACAGTAAGCAATGTGGCCATGTGATGCTGCATTTTACAACTGCATTGCTTAGTGACAAAAATTTGATCCCAATTACCAGGATACCATACAATATTTAACTATAATATCAAAATTTCAAGTCCCAGAAACCCCTGCATGTATGAGCAATGATAATATTGGAAGCAGCAATTCTGGAAGGCCACAAGTTCTTCAAAAACTGTTTGTAAACAGAAGCGAGGCTTAGTTTACTCGTTTGGTTTGGTTTATTGGTTTGACACTATAATAACTTGAATTCACATATATGTAAGCTATTAAGTGATAACAACATAAAACAGATTTTACACAAACTGCTACTCATATTAGCTATGTGAAGCTACATCAAAAGCACAATCCTAGGATGAAACCAATCTCAAGATGTACGCTCCAATTCTAGGCAGGAAACTTTGAAGCATGTCCAATTATATGTTAGTAATTGGTCTAAGATTAGAGCTGAAGTACAAACATAAAAAAGTAAAACTATTTACAATGTATGGTTCAAATGTTGCTTTTGCTTATACTGAAGATGTATGAAAAAGTACTAAATTCAATTGCAAGCAAGAGCCCAGAAAAATAATACTGGTCAGAAGAGCAAGAGTTGACTTCCTATTAAAATAGGACAGAAAAACAATGACTCAAAAAAAACACAAGATTTATTAAAAGCTGGCTATCGCTTTTCCTACTCACTACCTAAATATACCAACAAAAAGCATTTCCACTTTTTAAAAAAAACCACACAATTTTGATAAATAGTCTCAAAAATGAAATGAAATAATGCAAGTCCCTTGAACAACAATATCAGTTGGACTTATATTAGAATGTGGAATGTTGCAGGTAAAAATAGTAACTGTTTATATTTAACTGAATGTGAACCTTGAAAAGTTTAATGGGGATGACATTCTCTGTGGTCTTCAATTGCTGAAACGGCTGTCAGTACCTCAAGATTGAATCTGCAGAGAAATGATGAATATCATCCCATTTTTGAGCAAAGATCTGACAATGTATATTTTGCCATAACATTAAACACATCACAGAATTAAACTTCTATTTCACTAAGATCTATGTAGTATAGCATTCCCAATTTTACTGTATTGAGATTAGCAACAAAAATAAAACATTTCTCCTTAAATTGGCATGCCTTTCCCCCCTTTCGTTTAAGCCTCTTTTTTTTGTTTCTGGTCTTCAGCCATTTTCTCCATATGTTTCTGTAACACAGAAGAGACTTGAATCAAAATGTGTTAAGTAACAAGACATGTTTAACTGTAATGCCTGACTCAGCAAAATTACATCTGAAGTAACTTATGTAGATATATATACTTAACATGACCAAGGCTTAACACTGTGATTTATTTCAATTTAGATTGAACTGAGTTTAAATATTGTACTCATAACCGTTGTGAACAATTCTGTCTTTTTGGCATAGACTTTCACTAAATGCAATACAAAGCAAACAAGGTGGCATTAGATCTCTCATTTGACTTTTTCTTTTAAACATGTAGGTATGAATTGTATTGTTGGATGTATTGCTCGTCTTTTAGATCATATTGCTTTGCCATTTCAGTGAGTGTTCTAGCAGTAAAATTCTCCAGATTTCTCATTCCTGGAAAAGTAATTTTTCTACATTCCTAGATCTTATCTATTAAAAAACAAATTAATCTCAAAAAGTGTGTGAAACAGAAAAGGGCACCTTGATAAATTTTGCCTCACCTTCAACTTTTGATAATGTGCAAGGCTGCTGCAATGAACTTTTTTCGCAGAATCTTCGTTAGTATAGAACAAGGAACACAATTTGCAGTAAAATCCAGTTCTGGGGACAACATAGGTCACACCTAGATATAGGGCACAAATAAAGAAGTTGCGAATTCGACAGAGTATTTGGAATGTCAAGATCACAGAATCATAGGGCTGGAAGGAGACAGCTGTGATAATGCATTTTTACTGAACAGAGTAATTTACAATCTGAATGTAAATCAATGACCTTTTAAAAGCTAAATCTACAGATCTAAATATTTTTATTTATGGTAAGCCATTCTATTAGACTTTAAAAGGTCTCAAAATTATTTACATATATTACCAATTGATATTCAAGCATCTATTGGCTTGAAGATAAAGTATCCAGCATTTTTTGCTTGAGTGTAGGTGGGTGCACAGTATATATTATCCAAAAGAAAATCATTCTTACCAACTGGAACGTTTGGCTGATATGGTCCAATTCTATACTCATCGTGAACAGTCTTAGTTTCTTGCATGGTAGTGTTATCTTTTTCATCTGTCATTGTGCTGGTTGTCCCTTCAGATGATTCCAACTTTAAGTTCTCTGTTTTAGTGCCATTTTCAAATGTCTCATCTTCCTGCTCCATTTCTTCTGTTTTTACAGTTTTTGTTTCAGCTGAATTGTCCTCAGTTTTTGCAGCCGATTTCATTAGGCCAGCTTTATATTGTTTCTGGTGTTCTGCATCTTCCTCATCACCAACTTCATCGAGAGTGACAAAGCCTTTCATGCTTCTTGGAAAACTACCTGCATGTCGCTGTTGAAACAACATATTCCTCCTTTTAAAACCAATGTAAATCATAGTATCATTTGCACAAAAAAAGAGAAAAGAACCCACAAAAAGTAACAAGAAAACAAAATGGCATCATACGTAAAAGGCCCTTTGAAACAATGTAAGTTTTAACATTTTCTGGAAAACCATCAATGAAGGAAAAACAGCCTGATCTCCATCCATTAATATCATTTCTTCCATAGAAAGGCGTCACCTTCTTACTTCACCATGCCCACCTCCAAAATTATTTTAGAAAGTGAGATTTTTAGTAGTTTTTCTAATCAGTCAGACTTACTTTGATTGAAATAGATAGTTCTTAAAATATTTAGGTATCAAATTATAAACAAGGCAATTGAAGATGCAAATACAGGTAGTCCTTGACTTACAACTGTACTTTTAATGACTGTTCAAAGTTACGTGACTTATGACCATTTTTCACACTTATGACCATTTTTCATACTTATGACCATTGCAGCATCCTCATGGTCACGTGACCAAGACTTAGATGCTTGACAACTGGTTCATATTTATTACGGCTGCAGTGTCCCCAGATTACCTTTTGCAACCCTCTGACAAGCAAATATCAATGGGGAAGCTGGATTCACTTAACAAGGTTATTAATTTAACTGCAATGATTCACTTAACAACTGTGGCAAGAAAAGTCGTAAAATGGGGCAAAATTCAGTTAACAAATGTCTCACTTCGCAACATACATTTTGGACTTAATTATGGTCCTTTGAGGACTACCTGTACAAGGATTTAAAACTGTACCTACAAATAAATTGATAAACTCATGCCAGAAGGGAAAATATTTTTGGGTCAATCCTTTCTTGGCATGAAATTTTCATGTAAATTTTTTTTACTCTCATATAGAAAGCATTCAAGGTTTATAATTGTCTCAAAAGTTGTTTTTTTTTTTGCTTAACCTCAGTTCCAAGAACAACCGTTTTGCAAAAATTGTATCAATTTACCCCTTTTTCAGATGCTGCTGATACTCAAATTCTTTATGTACCATGTTTACTGAACTACTTTAAAGTTCAGGGGAAGCCACCAGAATATAAACTGAGAGCAAACCCCACTCCTTACTAGCACTGATGATGTTACCTAGTTTGGGTAATGAAATGTCTGCAAGAAAAAAACCAATCTCAGCACCAAGGACCCCTCCTTTCAACCCTGAGTTACAAATATTCTCCTTTATTGATAAGTCCATTCTGTCATGCAATAATAGCAACATCCAATGCAGATTTACAGTCAATTGCCAAGGAAGCAAATTGTATGCATACAATTCAAAACCTCTTTCCCAAATTCTGATTTAAACATTCTGACTTGTAAAAAACACAATAAGAAAACTATTCTTGGTTAAAACGCACTATTTTTTTCCTTTTAGTAATGTTACCTTTTTGAGTTTTTTTGCAGTTGAAGTAGCTGCAGTATTGTCTTCAGATTTTGCAGCATCATCTTCAGCTGCCTCCTTTTCTTCAGTAGCTGTGTCGGCCAAGTTAGCAACATCCGTCTCATCTGCTGCTGAGCTGCCACTCTCCAGTAATGCTGCTGCTTCCTCATCATCTACTAGCAATTCATCTTCAGATTCAAGCAGTAAATTTGATTCCTCTTGATCTCCTTGTCCACCATCTTTTGCATCTAACCCCTCTGTCTCCTCTCTCTCATCTTCTTTGCCTTCAGTACTGTTGTTTTCACCTTTCTCAGTATCATCCATCTTACATTTCTTTTCACTTCCAGAGTCTTTGCTATCTGGAGAGATTCCTCTTTTTCTATATTATAAGGAAAACAACATGTATTATCGAGGACATTTTGTATTTTTAAGCAAATTAATTAACTGAAAGATTTTTACCTTGGTTTATCTTTCTTCAACAATTCCATTCCTTTGTTAGGAATCTGAAACAATATTTCAAATTAAGATGTGGAAACAAAACTTTAGGGATTGCAATAGTACAAATATGATCCACGGTACATAGAAAACCCAGGTGTTTCATTATATTATCTCCAGCAAATCTGAATTAATCTTGTTATAGTTCTTACAGCCACCTAATCAGGATCCGCAAGCTACTAACATAGGCTTTTCCTGTGGAAGGATGGAAGGGATTAGTCTCTTGTCAAGATTTAGAAAGTGGAATTGGGGGGGGGGGGGGAATTTCTGCTCTCATGTTGTGTTTCCAAACCTGAACACAAGTCTCTCATTCAACTTCAAATATTAGTAATAGCCTATCATATTCCTATTTCACTATGCACATTAAACAGCTATGTATATCAAACTTTGTATTTACTGAACTCATCTTGAACCCAAACTTATGCTAACTTAAGTACTTACTCGTAATATTAATCTCTTGTATTTTTCAGATAAATCAACTTTCACACATCTGCCCTGGAACCAAAGGGCTTTGTTGGAACAATGTTCCATCATAGCAACAGCATCTTCTCTGGTCTCCATTTCTATAAAAGCCTATAGAAAAAAATATATGCAAGTGTTCAATTCACATTTTTTTAATGACTGATTTTTTGAGGAAACAAAGCTAGGTAACTTTTTATCATAAATCAAATATAATACCTTGTAGTAAAGATAAAGCAGATGGATACAAAATTAATTCTGGTGGACAGGTTAGATTTTCATATGCACATGAAGCATGTCAGGGATGAAAAGCTAATTACAACAATGAAAAGAGGGCAACACATGCTCAACCACTACATACAAGGTTTTTAAAATTCTGTATTTCTACTGAAAGAACTCTACCCATGTTACTATAATTATTATATTAGTAATGTTACTTATTCTTACAGTCCTATAGAATTACCTGACTCTTCATTCTCATCAATATATAATTCTTTATTTTTCCATAGGGCTCAGCTAATTTAAGTACAGCATTGTCAGAATAGCCTGAATGAGGCAAATTACTGAGATGGATCACACGACCAAGCTGTTGCTTTGGAGGCTCAAATTTCTGATCAGACTTTCCTTCTGGTTCCTGAAGAGTTTAAAACATCAATATACAATATTGAATGTTAAGTCTTAACATCAGAAGAGAGATAATAAAATAAAAAAATTAAACATTAGAAATGAGAAATTGAAGTTTACCTTTATTCTTTTATATTTTTGTGATAAATGGACTCTTACAGGTTTGCCAAAAACCAGGGCTGGTGCTGTTGAATAATATTCTACTGCAGCTTGTGCATCTTCAGTGGTAGCCATTTCAATAAATGCCTAAAATAAAACAAAGATAACTTATGGGGTTTTTTTCTCAAAAAAGATGAGTAAGAATAAAAATCAAGAAATAACTATCAATATTGTTATTTTGCTGCTATAAATATACATTAAGTCTTGGTCTCCAACGCAACACAACTGAACACAATCTTCAACCACTGCCATCCAGGTGCAGGCAAGTGTCCTTGATTCCCTGAAGGAAGAATGTTGTTATGGCTAAAATTCTACCGCTCCAAACAAACCCCCCTCCCAAATTCCCAGGCTAACATATGTGGCAGTGAAAAAAGGAAAAAAATGGCTTCCAAAATTGACAATATGCTTCCTTCTCTTAGTTACATATGTTCCTGTCAAACCCTGTATTTCAATTAATTTATATACTGCTTAAGAAACTGATGGCTGTCACTGTTAAAATATTCTATCATATAAAAGGACTAATACTTACTTCATTAATTTTGTTCAGTATGAGATGATTTGTGATTATTCCAAATGGTTTAACAAGCTGTAGTAGCTGATATCTCAAGTTTTTCCCTCTTTGAAAGTCCATGATATGCACAACTCTACTTGTCTCCTGTTAATTGCCAGCAGTAATAACCAACACATTCAGTAAAATGAACACAGAAATGAACTTTCTAATCTTAGTTCAAAAGCAAATTTTAAGCAATTTCATAACAAGCAAGTCAATAAAAACAATGGAACAAAAATGCACAATTACATCCTGCCTTACACTGAAATACACACCACTCACAAATGTTACTCAGTTTAAAAGTATATCCTCATAAACCAGCTTTGCAAATGCATACCTTATTAGTAACTACCAGTACATGGGCACAGGATGAGACACAGGATGAGGATACCAATTCAACCTTGCCCACAAGAGCAGATACATGCAGCTAGGGCAGTTTGTTATCTAGGCAAATTAGACTGGAGTTTCACATGATGCCTTCCATCGAACATGGTATTGGTAGCACTTGACTTTACAGCCATTAGTACTGGTTCTTGTACTTATGACTATCAATGTTCCTGCAGTGATGTGACAATTTAGATGCTTGCCAACCAGCTCACATTTATTACAGCTGCAGGGCCCTGTGGGCATGTAATTGTGATTTGGGATCTTACCAGCTGGCTTCAGCCAAACAAAATCAATGGAAAATAGATTTCTTTAATGTAATTCTCTTAATGACTGCAATAAAAGGACCATAAAATTAGATCCAGTCATGTGATGACTCTCTTAACAACTGCATCACAAAGTTCTAGTCTAGTCTTCTAGTTGTAGATTGAGGACGATCTGTAGTTTCATGTGATAACTTAAACTTGTAAACATATGGCTTGAAAAGGTATATATAATCTAGATAGTGGATAACCTCTTTCATAAAAAGTAGATACTTATTTCAAGTAAAAGAAATTTTTGAACAAAAACCTTAAATGGAAATATACATTAATTTTTCAGAGAACTGAATACTAACCACTCTGCCTTTTTGCATGTGTCTAGGTCCTTGCATGTTTCCATTTCCAGCTATCAATATAGTGTAAGAGAAAAATATAGTTAATTAGAAAAGAGTGTTGACTTTGTGGCATATGATAATGCAGAACTTTAAACAGCTTGACTTAGAATATATCTGAAATTTTAGCATATCAAAGAAATATAACTCAAAGTAATATCCACCCAATCACACTTCAATTCCATATAGTATTTATGTAATATGATCAAACAGTACTACTGCAAATGTCAGGTAACGTTATTAGTAGGCATACTGAACATCCATTTGACATTCATAGTCAGGTTTTTTAATTTAAAAAGTTCTACTATTGACGATTTGACTTCACTGCATGATTACATCCTGATATATAGTCCTGTCAGAAATTGATTTTACTTATTACCTCTTGATCCAACAGGTGGCCCTCCCAGGTGGAATGGAGGTGGAGGTGGCCCCAAAATTCCTGGGGCTGGATTTGTTGACTGCAACATAAAGGGATCACCCCTAAGAGACACAAACGAGATTTTTTGTTTTGGAAAATATATAATCTTTCACAAGCTCCAATTCAGCTTTGTGTATATAAGTTATAAGAAATCAGATATATGAAAATAAACAGTAATCCATCAATAACTTTATTTCCATCGTTTGATATCTGCAGATATTTATTAATATGACTTAACAGTAGCAACACAGATGTCAGATAATAGTGCTATCAAACATTTTTTTGAACCTCAGATACTTCCAATATGTCCCTAGAACTAGAAATATAAGAAATAGACTTAAAGTTCAAATAGCTTATCAATGTAGGATTCTAAACTATACTAACTGCTTTCACACTTTAAATTTGTATGAAAACATCATAATTTACAGTCTCTAATGTGACACTGGACAAACTTAATCAGAAAAAATTTCAAGGTGGTGCACATTAGGAAAGCATGAATTCTTTTAATGCAAAATATAAACTTTACTTAAATCAGTCAATGTCTAATGCGATTTTTAGACATTGGGACAAATGAGTTTATGTGTTTATGTTTAAGTTCCTCAGTCCTAAGGGCAATCAGACTGAATTAACCCATTGCTTGGACTCTCCAAGCGGTGCACAGGAAAAATGCAACTGATAGATAATTTGGAAATGTTTTTCCCCTTTGATATCTCTTGTGCCATTTTATTTAAATGGGAGAAAGCAAGCTTTACTTACAATCCATGTCCAGAGTCGTTATCGGGGTTCCATTCAGGGTATCTTTAAAAAAAGAAGTAGTCAGACTAATCAATCTCCGGAATGTAACTGTTGGGGCTAGAAATACCATGCATTGTATTTTGTATCTGAGGCCCAAGATTTTAAATGTATAAGTAAGCATAAATTGATCATTACCGTTTCAGAGCCAACACCAATGTTCTCAGTAATTTAAAAATACTGGATTCTGAATTAACAATGCAATGCGATTTTTCTAAAGACATTTATAAATATTACGTTAAATTCCAGATTCTACTACATGCATATTGAAAGCTTCCATACATTTTAATTTACAGATTCATAAAGTTTTATTTATATCAACAGCAGTTTTTAGGTTGAAACAAAATATGAAGATTTATTGAATCAGTGGAGACTGATAGTGAAACGGAAGTCATAATACTGTGGTTATGCAATTCAGCAGATTTGCAAAGGTTCAGGATTGAACAGTTAAACATATCAAAAGTATGTGGTCAAAAAAGACCCCATTAAATATAAAAAATAGTAACTTTTGAATCTGTGTACAAGCAAGCATTTTTTAAAAAGTCTATCATAATACAATCCAATATTATATTAAGTTTTAAAATAAATGCTTCATTTTCAAGCAAAATAGTACAATTATGAAAAAAGTTATGTTTACATTTCAAGGAGAAGTTGACAACGACGACTGTGACTTGCTCCATTGATATGTTGATTCCACTCCTGCAGAAGTGCAAAGTTGTGATGATCAGAAACAGCATTTCTAGAATATTATGTAAACACGTACAGGTTTTGCCTTTAGACTCATGCTATCATCAAAAAGCTACAGAAACTGACATTCAAACAAAAATCTATTTTGAGTTTCGTGTACTCCACAGTAATTTATCATGAAACAATTTAAATTTAAGTGTTTCCAAGAGATGAAACATGCATTTTATGTACCTTTTGTTTATATTTCAATTTCAAATTATTTCAAGCTATTCAACTGGGCCTAGTGCAAAATACTTCTGCCTTATGTAAAATACAACATCAAAGCATTACTAGTTCTGCATCATCTGTAGCTTGCCATGTAATATTTTATCTTGGTTGTGAGAGGATTTCTGAAGAGGTGTTTGTATGGGGTATTCAAGACAATACAGTAGCTAGAGATATTGGTAAACATTTTCTTATTGCATTAGAAAAATGTTTTCCATCGCTAAGCTATCGCTGAGTACACAATAGCTTGTAAGTTTAATATTCTAAGTTTTGTAGAAGAAAAAAATATTAAGTCAAATTCTAAATGTATATTTATGTACAGCTCTACTAATCACATCCAGCAACCTTCAATGAAATAGAACAATCCGCACCTCAAAATAATTGGGGGCAAAAAAGAGAAAACAGATTCTGTTTGAGCCTGCTTTTTAAATCGTAATTTACCAAAAGCAGCAGTCATCTAAAAGTCAACCTTTCATGATAATGGCCAATGCACACATCGTCCCAGTCAAGGGACCCAGGATAGGACAAAGACCTTAGTTACATCCCTAAAGTTCAATTATTGGTTTTAATATTAAGAATATTAAACACTAGCTGTTATTCGCAATTAGCTCTAGCTTGTTTTCTAAATTTCTTTTAACACCTACATAAAATCAATTCACTTTACAATTTTTCTTCATATTACTGGCTCAAAAAATTAATGTCAGCATAAAAGAAAAAAATAAAACCAAATAGACCCATTCCACCTTACCTTCACAGAACAACTATTTTTATTAGTTTTCAATGTTGTCCTTACGATTGCAAAGCTACTGTTTTAAAGTAAATTACTGAGCGCTTCCACAAGCTCAGAACTGGGACCAACTGCAGAATTATAATCCAGAGAATCTCAACCTTATTTTAATTTAAAATTGTTTTAGCCAAATGACAAGCCATGAGATATATCAGATCTACAGGCTAAATCCTGAACTAGAAAAAGCATGTCAGAAGCTGCCAGTGGCAAACTTCCTCCTTACTGTTAACCAAGAAAACTACACGGCTGCATTCATGTAGTCAGAAATAAAGTTAAGACTCAAAGTTTCCTCTACCTTTTGAAAGAAGGTGCTCTTCCTAATAGTACCAGTTCCAACTCACAAGTCATAGAACCCCAAGTTTTAAAGCCTGAGGGATCCTTGGTGCTCTCTGAGCACTAGTACTAGCACTGGCGATTTTACCAAGTCTGGGTAATGAAAAGCCTGCAAGAAAACAACCAAGCTCATAGAGCACCAAGGATCCCTCATTTCAAACCTGAACTACCAATAATTCTCTTTTATTAGTTTTAAAGCCTCTTTTATAGCTCTAAAGTAACTGTTATGAATTACACTTACCTTGACTGACTCAAAATATTCAGTATATTAAGTGGAGCTGAATGAATGATTTTAGAACCAAATATTATTATTATTATTTTATTGTCAAACTATATTACTATGGTTAAAATGGAATCTAGTATTATGCATCAGAAATTATCTTTCAATAAAGTCTTTGCTGGGCTGCTCTAATATTTTTGGATCAAATACATTGAGCCAATAGGTGGGATGTTTCCAAAATCAAATCTTCTAAAATTTTGAACAGATTAATCAGTTTCTTGTTTCTAATCATATTTTTTACAGGGCAAAGGTATTACCTCTAGAATCCTTAAAACATCAGAACAGAAAGGAAAATTGATATGGCTAGACTAGAAATGCTTGCGAGGTATCCAAGCACAGTAAATATACAATTTAAAAATATTGTCATTAAACCAACGCAAAGATGGGATTACCTGGTTAAGATTACAAGAAACATATTTTTAATCAGCCTTCCCACTCGTTTTGAAATTCATTAGTAGTCAGGAAAGGTTGTCCTTGATAATGGGGAAATATCAATATGCCTTTGATTTTTTTTCTTAATAAAAATATTAGTAAAACCTCAAATTACAGTAAACAACACCGTCAAGATAATAGATTTTATATAATACTTTCAATAATTTATTATGTTCCTTGTACAGCCTGTTCAATCTGAAACTGCACTAGAAATATTTAAGGACAAAAAAAGGAGACTAGATTTTTTTTCCTTTCAATTGCATGTGAATTCTATGGTTTTTTTTAAAGCTGTTTACAGAATCACCTTTTTTCAGCGGGGTCTTTTTTCTTACAAGCTATAATGACATCTTTCAATTAAGATGTTTGTTTTAATTAAAACTGTAAATTTTTTAAACTTCAGCCAAAAATTAATAGTTGAAAATTCTGAACATATCAGTCAGCATACTTAATATTCCAAATAAAGTGACATTTTAATAAACTGAAGAAAGCAAGAGGTTCTATTTAGAGCAATACAACGGGATTTAAGTGCAGGAGACAACTATATAATCACCACTATTACGAACTGTCTTATTGCTAGTGTTTTATATAACTGATTTTTAGAAACCTGAATTTGAGATTGACCTCAATGGTATTTATGCATGCACACGCCCCTCATGGTATTTCCTTATGGGATAAGCAACACTATGTAAAGCACATAAAAATGAGTAAGATCCCAAGTGTGTCACAACAGACTGCATACACATTTGGTTGGGATGATGTGCATCCTGCTTCATGGGATACAGCCAATAATGCACTGACTTGCAAGGCCGTGTGTAGATCAGAGATTTTGCCTTGCACAGAACAATATTGTTTAAGTAAAATGGCCTTTGAACTGTGGGCCAAAATGTGTGAAACTGATCAGTCTGCATCAGCAGAGAAAGCTACATCTGGCACAAGTACAATTAAGGTTGGTAACGACTTCTTTATATTACTAAAACATAATGTGATCACAGAGGTTTGCAAAGATATTGTATTAAGGTAAGAAAAAAAGTTTCAGATATAGAAGAGTCAAGTGGAGAACTTTCAGATGAACAGACAATATTTCGTTTTTCACTAGTCTGAAAACGATTTTGCATACACCAAGGTATTTTTTTTTGAAGAGGAAGGACAACAGTGAAGAAAGTGTTAGTAATACCCAAGGAAATCATTTTAAGCACACAATGTGCACTCTTACCTGGATTTCTGACAATATGCTTTGAAAAGGAAAAAATGTAACAACAGTAATAATATTCATCTTTAGTTTCCCATTGGCAAACTAACAGAGAACCCATTTGTAAAACAATTAGGAAATATGAATAAGCCACACTTGTTTGGTTTCAGACCTACAATATAAGAACGATGTTTGATCAAAACTTTTTAAAAGATCTATTCTAAACAGAAACTGCCAATAAGAACATGATATACTGTACAGCAGTAATCTGTTTACCTTTCTAAAAAGGGATAGATGCAATATGTGTAATAAAAAGTGAGCCTAAAGTATATAAGAAGGTTGTGAAAAGGAAGGAAAAAATGAGAAGTTTCAGCCATAGCATGAAAATAGTTTTTAAAGTGAATTTTAAAAAGAATGAATTAGTTTAAAAATGCTATCACCCTACAAATTTGGTCCAGGACCCTCCATTAAAGTATTTTCTCAGGCTATGGACAAGAAGAAAAAAACTGAATGTGCAAGGACAGTATCTTAATCAGAGCCAATTAGCAATCAAGATAGATGGGAAGAAATGTTGAATCTAGCCTCTGAATAACTGCAAAACAAAATGAAAAGCTACCCCAAACCAAGTAGAGAGATTATGTAGATGCAAAATATAAGTAGACTAGATGGGCTGAATTTAAGTAATATAGGTGAAACAATATATTAAAAGTCCTGGTTTCATGATTTGCTAATGATGCCCCGAAACTAAGTGGCTTTGTCACTTAAAATTCTTTTGAGACCTTTGCAAAAGTATTTAGAACACAGAAATTGAGGCAAAGAAACAAGCAATAGGGACTACAAAGTAAAGAAAAACAAGCATCTGATACTGAACTCACCTTATTAGAATGAACAGGCATATCACAGATAGAGCACAGATGGGGATAGCCCTTCGGTAAGAATCCATGGAAGTCTTCAATATTGCTATCTGGTGGAGCACCTCTTTTTTTCTCAAAGAGAGATCTCTCAGGGACACGACTCAGTCTGTCATACTCACTGTCAAATTTACGATATTTATGCGAAGCTTCGCCATAATAAGAGTCATCCCTACACCTTTCTCCATCTCTTAATCTGTCATCTTCATAATCCATTCTGTCATAATATACAGATTCTTGAGAACGACTTCCATGATCATAATCAACCACTCGGTTGAGACTAGAACCACCATCGTCAAAGCTATCTCTTCTAAAATGCCTTTTCTCGTCCCAATCCTCCCTAGGAACTCTGTATGGTGCTTCCCGTGCAGCTGATCTGCCATCTCTACCATAACTCAGTGAAGAACCTTCTTCAGCTCTCCTTCTTTTAAGTTGCAGAAGTATTTGAGGCAAGTTTTCAGGAGTGATCTTGTCCTCAGGATAACGACTCAGTTCATCTAAGTCTCTAGTAGACAGACCAAGGCTGGCCAGAATATTAGTGGCCTGCTCTGCATCTCCACGGTGCTGAGAAGACAGAGAGAGTGGGCCTCTACTTCCAATGTTAAATATAGACTGTAAGGCATGGGAAGATGCACTAGCAGAAGACAGTGCACTATGAGATCCTTGTTGATTCAATGAAGAACTCATTCCAAGATTCATTAAGCTAGCAAGGCGTGCAGTACCCTGGTTCATCCTTCCAAGAGATGCTGGCACATTTAAAGATTGGGTAGCAGCAGCAAGAAGGCCTATTCCTGCAGAGAGGTCACGCCCATGACCTTGGGAATCCCTATTTAGAGATGCCTGGTGGAATGACTTGGACATTGCTGAACTATAAGCTTGTCTATTATGAATCAAACTTTAGAGATGTCTGAAAAGAAAGCTCACTCTAGAAAGCTAGGCAAACGTCACTTCAATAAGTTTACGCCAAGAAAGGGATCAATAATGATCGTAGATCTTCTTCAAGCTGAGAAACACCAAACAAGTCTGTAGAAAAACAAGCAGTTTTAGTCATAAAATCCTTTATGCAGATGCAGTTTTAAAATGTATGCATCATGTTGATCTAAAGACAATTTGTAAGATCTTGCATGGATTTCCCTATGTAATCTCAAAAATTGGATCATTAATCTTCTGATAAGAAATTGAATCCCCCACCCCCCAATAAGCACCAAATTTTGCCAGTAAATCTACTTATTTTCAAGCATTCATATTTAAATTGCAGGGTGCATACATCTTAACTGCTTTAGATTCCAGGAAAAAAGACCACAGTATACCAGCTATGGAACCAAGAAAAATAATTCACATTTGTTAAAAACTATGACTTATAACATAGGTGAAAGATGAAACATTAATAGCTGAGTACTTAATGAACCTTAATGAGACCAAGTAATTTTTGTTCAAAATTTGAGTAACTGATTTGAGACTTTTGAAAGAATATTAGGCTTTGGGAGCTCCAAAGACAGTCTCAAACATAAACTAATAAGTCTATGCTACATAAACTCAAATCAGGCCCAAACTTCACTGACACCTGATTGTGAGACCGAAGTTTTGTTTGAAGAAGAGAAATTCTCTGCACTATTATATGCATTGTTATCTTCTAGAACTCCATAATACATAGCTAGTACTTTGCATTTAGTAGGCTTTTATTTATGCTGTTGTTCCTATACCAACAGTAAGTATCAAAAAGCCCATTTGTTTCAGCAATGGCTTTTGAAGAAGAGTTCATGAGAATTTTCTAAACTATCTCAAAATGCTAATTTTATGAAATCCCCAAAACAATTGCGGCCTCATTGTACTTCAAACACTTTTGAAAATCTCACTCAACTCTAAAATTGTAAAACCCATTCTTGCTACAGAACAAATAGTCTGAGGAAAGGCCAGAAACAGAGTGGAGGAGAATGACATTTCAAGTGAACATATTTTGCAATTATTCTCTCATTTAGCAAGAAAAGAATACATTAAGCAAATACTTATAAAGTGTACAAAACATTTACCAAGTTTTATTGGTAAGTGAATAGATATTTAATGTAACTAACAAATTTTGATAGTAACACCTACTGTAGCAAGTTGCTAAGTCATATAAATACGGACAATTATATGACATGCAAAGAAGTATTACATGAACTACTTAAAAATATAGCATTAAAATGCTGCTGAAAGCAATTGTTTATTGTTGGATAAAACAGATGCGGGGTACAATAGGTATCTATTGTAAAAAGATGTTTTACTAATACCCAGTTATTTTCTGTTGAGGTAAATGGATGTGGGGAGTAAATTGAAAAGTACCAAACAACTGTAATACAGAAGAATAGTCAAAATATTGCAAGCAGAGAGCAGATGTTGATGGACATAGAAAAGAAGGAATGGACAAATGTCAAATATAATCTATGACACTTGACTGAACATAAGAATTCCTAAACAAAAAAAAGTTTTAACCAGACTGTGTACAATGTTGGAATCGCATACTAAGAAATATTGACCACAGTTTAGGAATAAGAATTATTTAAAATATTTTTCAAATATTTTAAAGTTTAACCACTTGCTTAGGGCAAATAAATTGCTTCCAGATTAACAGGTGCCAAAACCCTAGCAGATGAGTCTAGCCTTTTTAAAGACCAGTAGAAAGCCTGGTGATCTTTTTCCAGTGTATGTATGGACTACGTAGCTAGAAACTTCCTAGCAGTAGGAAGCACCTACAATGTAAAGGTTAATGGAACTCTTTAATAGTTATTTGAATTAATTTTTCTGACTCCATCTGACATCTTGTCACTGACAAAGATAATAAGTAGCATTAATTGATCCGAGTTCCTAATTCTTAGTTAAAGAGGAGATTGGTGATGAGAAAAGCCTCTATACAGATATTTCCAGTAGTCTGCTAGTGCAACATTTCCTAAGCAGAGTTTGACATTAGAAAAGCAGGTGCTACGATGTAGCATAAGAAAGTTGACTCAAATTAAGACCTAACAGGTACAGTGAACTGCTAAACTTTTGCATTGGGCAATACTCTAATTTCAATTGTTTTTCTTGTTGTTTTGGATTAAAAGGGCATAGTAATCAAGAAAGGTATCTATTTTTATTAATTTTGTTTCTTTTTTAGTAGTGATCAAAAGTTAAGTACAAATTTAAACTATCGATGGTAAGAGAATACAGGGATGAAATCTTTAAACACAAAAGCATGGTATAAGCAATTTCTCGTTGAAAAATTGGTTTCAGTTTGACTCAATGATCATCTTTTTAGAAAAGACCTTTACTATTTGTGTGTTTCAAGAGAAAGTATCTTTTGAATTGATTTTTTAAAAAATCCATCAATTTTATAAGGTTGATTATATTACTTAAAACACACATATAACTACACCTCTGATTTTAGTCAATTTTTGAAGGATTTGGACAACTGTCAGATCCAGGAGCATCTGAAGAGTACCTCCTGACAGAGTTGGGCTGCCCAGCAGATGGTTTCACTGCATAGCCTGGTTTCCACACAAGCTGCAACTGCCCAGGCTTATATGAAATCGATGTAAACCTACAAAGAAAAAAGGAGATATCAGAGAAGTTTTAAAAATGGAATACTCAAAGGGGATACCCCAATAAGTTGGTGAGGGAGAAAAATGACAATAGCAACATTCCCCAAATCGGGATAATTTTACTTCCCTGTGGTTCAACTGTTTTTATTTGTCATCTTTTATTATGATTATAGGGTGAAACAGTATGAGGAATTGGAAAAAAGTAGAATATGTAAAGTAATCAGTCTCCATAAAAGGTTGTAAGAATTATGCTGACTTAAGTCTTAAAATATGATGAGGCATATAAAGAAACTAAAAGTCAATATGCCAAGTTTAAGAATTATTTTACCATTGCCAATTAAGACTCAGAATATTTTCCATTTTGCCTCAAGTAGAAACCGGAGTGAAAATAGAGAAATAGGATTTTCTACCTATAAGATATAGCCCTGTATATTATTACATATTTCTAAAGGCCTATTTAGAAACAAACAAAACTGTATTACTGGCCTTTTACGAGGGCCGTGGATAAAAAGTCAGCACAGAAAATGGAAAGAAATTATTTTTCTGTGAGCAGAAGTTATTCCACTCATGTAAGTGGGAGAGGCAATTATTATCTCTCTAACTCCCTAGAGTTCCCCCAACCTAGCACAACATGAGGCATAATGGGTAACAGTAAAGAAAGTTTCATAATATACAGAGAGGGTCAGTCATGTAATGTTGAACTTCAACCAAAGATTTGAGAACCGATTTGCAAACAGGCAGGGGCCTGTCAAAGAAGAATAATTTATGGAAATATGGGAACATTCAATTATTGAAGAATAGCCTACTTGATTTAAACAATAAAAATGATATTGCTTAGTATAGAAATGTATGTGTACTGCATTCAAGATTTTGTTTAGTGTTGCTTACATCAAGGCATAAAATCAGACAAATAGTTACTTCAGTTTCGAAAGAAATTCCCTATTCCAATGGTTCTCAATCTTTTCTTCATCACGGATCCCCTTTAAATACCTTTTGTGGCCATAGACCACCAAGACTTAACTCAAGATTTAAATCACAATATTTCTTTAGGCCTTTGCAGATCCCTTATGATGACATCACAGCCCCCCAGGGGTCTGCAGACTAGATTGAAAACCACTGCCTTATTTAAGTCAAGCATATAAAACTATATCCAAAGAGAAGTTAGCAGGAAAAGTAATAGTGCTATTAAATTCAGTTGTGCAATGTGAATGGAAAACACTTTGCATTCTACCGCTACAGATGCTTTAGAGCCAAGATTGGCATGGATATAGCAGTATAATAATCCCTATTGGATTTCCATACTCATTCCAGGATTTCAGATACACACCTATCTATCTATAAGCTTTTTATATAACCTATAAGGTAGTCCTCAATTTACCCTAATTGGGATTGGAATCACAGTTGCTGAGTGAAGCAATTACGGTATTACGCCACTGCTTCACTTAATCACCACAATCCCTGCACTTCCAGTTATGGTTGTTAAGTATACAGTTAAGTGAAAGAGCTGCCTGTGGAGGATTTCAGCCACCCCCCCCCCCAACAAAACATAAGAGGGAAGTCCTCTTGGCAAGTATTGGCAGTTTCCAACCTTCCCTGCCAGTTTCCCCATTGACTTTCTTGGGAAGTTGGTAGAGAAGATTGCAAATGGCAATCATATGATCTCAGAGCACTCAGCAACTGGTTTAATGAGAGCCAGTTTGGTCTAGTGGTTAATGCTTAGACCCAGTTTGGTCTAGTGTAAGGCATTGGGCGATCTCAAGAGTGAGTTCAAATCCCGCCTTCACCATGAAAGTCAGCTGGGTGACCATAGGCCAGTCACTCTCTCTGCCCAATTCACTTCACAGGGTTGCTTGTGTGGAAAATAGGGGGAGGAAGGAAGATGTATTTGCTGTATATTTGCTGCGTTGAATTATTTGTAAAAAAAAAATAAGTCCCACGGCAAGATGGGCAACAAATAAATTTAGCAAATAAACAAAACTGGTTGTAAGTGAAAACAAGCTGCCAATAAGTGTGCCAAACACCCAGATCATTATCACAGAACCGTGAGTGTGCACACATAATGTTTTGCAATGGGAAGGAAGTAAAGCACCCTTTCTGAGGTCATAGTAATTTTGGGCCATCATTGAACAGTCATAAGTGAAGGCCTACCTATAACATATTTAATTCAACAATTTTTAAATTCTGGAATTCCAGAAATAGCTCAAATAGTTATAGATCATTTAAAATGAAATAAGATAGCATTTAGATATTAGGTATTATATAATATAAAAGAAGCAATTACAATTGTACAATAAACTTTTCTTTGAAAAGAACTGATATTCTCTTGAATAGCGATTCTTAGAAGAAAACGAGCAAAAATGAGCTTGTGTTCCAAGGAACACAAATAAATAATCTTCATGGAGCTGCATATCCACTATCTCATATGTCTTAAAGCACCTTTTTAGATTCAGTTCCAAACCACTGTACAGCCCTACAATGTATGCAAATCTCTTTAGCAGAGGTGACCTCTGGAACGGAATGCATGCACAAAGCAGTCACTGAGATACAAGCTTCATGAAATAACATTGATAATCTAAATACAAGCACCAAAGGGTGTTTTTTCTTCAAAAATCCTTCTCAGAGTAATTGGCAGTAAAAGCTTTATATTGGATGAACCATTCAATAGCAACAAATTGTATACTGGCCTTCCTATGCCAGCCTCCGTGTCATGTCATGTCAAAGACCAGAGCCCTTTGTTAGCAACTTGAAATGGAGAAGTGAGAATCCAAGTTCTCCAAACTAAATGAAACAACTTTCAGATATAAACTACAAGATAATGCCTCAGCTACAAAGCACATCATATATGACAGAAGAGGAAACAAATCCAAAAAGATGTAAGAATTTAAAAGGACTATAAAAATTGAAATTAGAAGAGAAAGCTAGTGTTTGCACAAATGAGAATAGAAAGGGGCATAAACTTACAAAAGCAAACAAAAAGATACCCCCTATTTAACACCCCTTTGATGATCATATGGGGAAACACACAATGATCAGCAATAAGAATATTTTCAAAAATATTCGATAAACCATTACTTATGTGTTAAAAAGGAATAAGGAAATTAAGGGAAAATCACTTGCATTGTTGTGTTTGCAGTGAATATGCAAAGAGTCATGCTGAACTGAACTTTTAAATAGGACTAAACTGTAACTGATGAATTAAAACTAACCACTGAATCCAAACATCTACCTCGTTCTTAGAAAAACATATAACTTATTCCCCAACTTGCTACCTGTACTCAACAACTAGAGAATGTGCATTTTTTCAAATTTTAACAATGGATCCAGGGGAAGTATGAGAAGGTACAAGTAGTTACAGATCAGTTAAAATTACATAGCCCAGATGTTAGTGATGAAATATTAAAGAAACATCAAGAATATACTGCAGAAAGAGCTTCAATAAAATGGGGCTTCTCTAATAGGTCATTTTTCAAGCTTTAAATTTTTGTAAGGAATGTAAATGCAGCTTAATCATTGACTTATGATGGAAATTCTGGCCCAATTATGATCATAAGTTGTTATAATTGTAAGCTGAGTCAATCAACTTTACAGTAGTAAACATTTTTACAGCAGTCATTAAACAAATAACCATGATTAAGCAAAAACACAGTCATTAAGCAAGTCCAGCTTCCCCAAAGGAGTTTTTGCTGGAAATTGGCAAAGGTTGGAAAATTGCAATCATATGACACAGTGATGAACTAGTCATAAATATGAATGTTGCCAAGCGCTCCAGTTGTAATCACATGCCCAAGAGTAATGGTTGTAAGCATGAATACAAGGTTGTAAGTCATTACAAGGCCATATAACTTTGAACTGTGATTAAAATAAAAGGTCATAAGTTGAAGACTGCCTTTGATCATGATTCAAGAAACCTATGTCATTACTTCTTTAAAACTCTTTCAAAGTAGCTTATAAAAATTCATGGTGAAATATTTTATCACATCCTTCCACTATCTGATAACTGGTTAAAGATAAGGAAATAGAGTAGAATTAAAGAGATACTTTTCACAAAGGAAAGAAACTGGATTTCCTTAATATGTAACTTACTTCTATGATGGAATTGGGCATAAGTGAGTCAGATTTCCCGATTATTCAAGAAAAAAGATAGAAGGGATTGAGAAAAGCAGCAAAATAAACTGTGTAAAGTTGGTGAATAGGCTTTAAAATGGGAACTGCAATTTAATATAAATGTAAAGGATTCCACATTGGAAGAAGAAATCAGAACTCTAAGTATAATTTAATAGGATCTGAACGAATAATGACTAATCAAGAAAAATATGAGTTGTGGTAGATGTAGCATGCTCACAAAACTTCGTTATGTAGCTAATATAAAATAATGAATTTCATCCTCCAGAACTTTAGAAAGTAGAGTGACATCAGTCATAATATAAAAATTGTCTTAGATAAATCTAACAATGGTCATGAAACTCTTGGAGTATTGGTTAATTCCCATAATCAGGCTAACCCATAACCTAGATATGTGTATTAAAAACCATTCTTTACAACTTAGCACAAAGCATAAACCCAGCCACTGCAGAACTCTATTCCTTGATCTCAGAAAAATTACTATAAGCAGCAAAAAAGCTGATTGAAAGAGAGCAATTCCATTACAAGAAGCAATTATAGAAATTTGGACCATTAAGTATTACTGTACTTCCTTTCTCATTTCCTTAGAATTGAGTCATCCCTTAAACTAAGTGCAAAAAACCTCAACAAATGGAAGGCTATAAGTGAGTATTGTAATATAGTACAGTACCTTGCAAACCACAAGTGCTAAAGAAAGACAGCTGAATAAATAGGCCATTGATTTCCTGCATCTGAGCTTCTAAGTTGCATCTAAGTAAGCATATGAAAAATGTTAAGACTAGACTGATTTGATCAATTATTTTGAGCATTTTTTCTAATTTTAATTTTAAAAAGCAGCCTTTATTAGACATGAGTATTAATTTAAACTGCTTTAAGAACTTTTAAGATCCAAGTGCAATATCTCAGGGTTCAGACTTGAGAAACTATTAAGAACATATTTTCCTTTGTCTAAACTTGTTTCTTATAACAGCTATGTTTCATAAAAGAGCTGTCTCCAAGGAATTAGAAAAATAGCTAGGCAATCCTGCACTAACATTCAATTCAAAGTATTTTAATTACTATATAGCTGTGATGGTGAACCTGCGGCACGTGTGCCAGAGGTGGCACGCAGAGCCCTCTCTGTGGGCATGTGTATGGCAGCCAGCTGCTCTTCCAGGTTCCCTTGCACGCACAAACATTTTTTTAAAAAAGGATACCAATTGTTTATGTCATTACACATAATTTCAGGAATGAACAAAACTGGAGAATAATTCTAAATATCCATCAACAGTGAATTATATTACCTCAAGGCTGCCAGTCTAGGGAGAAAAGTTGAGATAAGCCTACAATTACAGCAAAATAAGGAGTTTGCAAGCAAGGTAAAGACATTCATTATTCAATTCTAAGTTCATTAAACTATTCATAAATTTAATTCAGAAATGTTATAGATTAATGTGGCTATACTGAGAGAGACTTTGCCCCATTAATTTGGGGCAACATAAAGGTTTGTAGATATATTCCCAATTCAAATGTTCCATCTCTTATACTGTGACATGTGGTGAACAAAAAAAAAGTTGCAATCATATAAATTAACCATATCTGACAAACATTCTAATTCTATTCTTTAAACTTTTCACTTTTGCAGAATTTTATAGAAACTATCATGGAAAAAAATGCTTGTTACTAGTCTCAATACACCTCCAATATCAAATCCTGATGAAATGTAGGCTGCAATAGTATTTTTTGCTTTTGATGGAAGGGCCTTCAATATGAGGCTTGTAGAATTAGTACCATAACTCTGGAATCTTGAAAGAATGGGAACTCACCCTCCCTACAACCAAGGTTTAAGATTCAAGTTGTGTTTAAAAGCTTCAAACTCGCAGTTGTGTTTCATATACATAAATCATCACCCACAAAAGATACCGATCAAGAGCAACTTTCCACCTTAGCACGTGCGGAAGAAAGTTAGTTTTCTATTTAATTTTTTACAAAAACATTTCCATTTGCATTCAATTAGAAATCGATCGAATCCAACCCTCTCAAGTAGCAGAGGACAAATATTCGATTTATGGTCTTAAAATGGCGATCAGTAAACTTGGGTTCAAATTTTGCAGTTAGGATTGAAAAATATCATGCGCTACCCCCAGCGCCTATAGCTCAAAGGAGTAAAACACTATTAAATACTCAATGCATTTGGTAATCAGCATCCCTGAATGCAAACGAACTTTACTTCTGAGCAAACACACATAGATCTTATTTGATCGTCGGCAGAACGAAAAAAATTAAGGAACACTATCTTCACCCAGGTACATAAGATAAAGACACAAACCAGTTAACTACTCCTAAAGAGAAGGCGGCCTACGTAACAAAGAACAAAAAGGTCGTATAAACCTCGACTCAAAAACGCTTCTTTGGCTTCCGAGACCCGCACATGCGCACGACCACACCTCAGGCTTCGGCGCCGGGCCTATTTTTCTCACTGAGGGCGCGCACGACCACTTTCTGGCGGGCAGGACTTCTTTCTCTTCCCTCTACGCATGCGCACGAGCACGGTAGAGCAGCACGCACGCGCCCCTCCTCCCTTCCAAGCTGCCAACGGTTCAGGCCAAACGGCGCAGCAAAGGAAGCCTTCGCGGCCTAACAAGAATCGACACCACCCAGCTACACCACTCCTACCTCAGCAAGAAAAGGAGTCGTTCGCTTATTTTGCCATCGTTACCGCAAATAAAACCTGGGGGGGAAAAGGACCAAGAGGGGGAAAAAAAATCCCAAAACGAAGCTGCGTAGGTCTCAGTCCCACACCGCTCGCATTGGACCGCTAATCTAACCAACGCATGCGCCGTCTGGCCGCAGAACCTCGAATTTTGTGCGAATGGGGTTCTCGCGAGAGAACGCGCTCTTTCTGTTGCCCAGCCTCTATCGCGAGAAGCTGAGCTTTGATTCCCTTACCCCCACTTCAAGTCTTGTGCCCGCCCCCCCAATCTGGAGAGGAAGTTTACTGGCACTAAAACCATTTCCCTCTTTAAATTAGCATCGGGATAGGGTATGTGAATGCAATAAGCCTGCGTTTACAAAAATAAGCTAAACTTAAATATGACTGAAACTTAATGCCTGTGAAGATCCAACAATACATACTTCACTTATGTTCTAAGAATCCAGACAATTACCTTAATTTAATAAGCCATGTTGAACTCAACAAGGTTTATTAATTTAATAATTAATAATTATTAATACTTATATTGTATTAATTACTTAATACAAAACACGGGGTATGCATTTCCCCTTTGCCTGTAGAGCCTGTCATGATCTCTACATGACACCATAGGAATCTGGCAACAGCCATTAAAATATTAAAGGACATATTCTTGCACAGGAACAGGCATCTCAATCACAAAGCCCCCACAATTGTATAAAAACCCATCCACTCTCAACCCCAATTTGTCACCCACCCCGTTAACATGCTGCTGTCACTTTTGTTTCTGGCTACCAAATAAATGGAGACCTCCTTTCCAATTGCAGCCTGCCTTCCATTCATTTCTCCTGTGTCTTTCTCCTAGCTTGGAATAAGAACCCGAGCAGATTTTACTTTTGACACAGTAAAACATTTTCAAAAAAAGATTGCGCAGTCATTTATCTGGAATGCTATAAGGATTTCTGCCTTGGGCAGGGAGTTGGACTAGAAAACCTCCAAGATCCCTTCTAGCCCTATGATTCTATGAAATATATTAAAATAGAGTTAAGTGAATTTATCTGGGCAAACTATTCCCTTTCCCACAGAATACCCAGATACAAGCTAGCTAGACACGTTTTACAATAGAATATTGGAGAACCTAGCCCATGCATTTATAGAAGGTTTAGTGTGCGAGGTAAGATCAATTAATTGGTTACTTGAATAAACGATGGTTAGCCACAGAAAACTATGACGACCTAAATTAGGTTCAGATTGTTACATCATGCAATGCAGCTATGTTTCCATTTAATTTATTTCTGAGTTTTCTTGTTCAGCTATTTTGTTGCAATTTAAATAGCCTGGCATATCACTGTGGCTTGGTTCTTATAAAAAAAGAAGAAATTGTGCCAAATTACAGGTGAGTTCTGTAGCAGCATTTGCTAACATGTCATTGCAGAGAATCAGCAGTATTTCCACATCTCAATATCTTGTTTATTTTGACATTATAGTCTCCTGATTAATAAAATTAGATTCATATAGCCAGGTATCACCTACGTGTTCAGAGAAGCAGAATTTGGGGCTTGATTTGGAATTTTCTGAACAAGACCTGACTGCTGTCATAAAAGGGGTCAGAGTTCACCACCACTGACTAGGCTCCAAAGGTCAGCCTTTGTATGTGGCCAGTCACAAAAATCTCAGGGAAACAGGTGAAGAATCTTCCTACCATTCTCTACTTGTTCCCTGCTACTTCATATTGTTTTGCCTTTGTTCTCTCAAGACAAATAGGGGAAGGGAAGTGCCTGAAAACGAACCTTTGGTGCACTCATCATTTATACTTTCTATTGTAGGAAGTTATCACCCAGCCCTCTCCCAGAAAAATGAAATATCCTAGGAATATTGAAAAGGCAGAATATTATATTTTCCTGGATGTGAAAAAGGGAGAAACACATTTTAAACACAAAGTAAATTCCTGCAGCTTCCGGCCCATCCCCACTTTGTCAATGGGCCATTAAGAAGGCCAAGCTAGTCCACTTTACATAATAAAGAGTTCTCCCCTTCAGCTCCAGGGGGATGGGATTAAGGCATGATAATATAAGCCTTTACTCAACTGACCACATGGCATCTGAACTCAATCAAACCTGGATTCAAAACTCAGCCTAGAGGGTTGCCCTTGCATGGGCCCATGTGAGTCTGACAGCCAATCAGAATACATTTCTTACACAGGAACAGGAAACAGATAGGTGGGGCAGAACAGATTATAAAAAGCTCTGCAAGCCCTTCTTCAGCCGTTTTTCCTTTCCCTTCTCTTCTTCTCCACCAACATTGAAGCATGTGATCACCTTTTCTGTTCAGGGCTCAAGCCATGTGGTCCTGTCCACCATTAAAACCATCTTTCCAAGCAGCCTCCATGTCTCCAGTGTCTTTTTCCCCACTTGGAGCCGAACCCAGAAGGACATTTCTTCCAACACTATAAAAACCAAGGAGGCATATCTGTAGCTCAGATACATTTTTGAAATAAAGATGTTGGAAGTGTTCTTCCATTTTTATCTTAATACTTTAAAAAATGATAGGGAGGAGAGCCACTTGTCTGCATGATTCCTTGCGACAGGTTGCCTGTATTAATACTAATGTAAGGCAAGTTTTAAATATATGGAGAGCTGGCACAGTTCACTCCTTTAAAGCAACCCTCCCTCTTCAATGAAAGTTAATAGTATTACATTGGCAGTTTAATAATAAAAGGCAGGATAACAAATTCATAATAATAACTAGGAACATATCCCTGTACAAACTATTGATATAAGATGAGAACTTAATTTAGAGCCTTTGTTTCTGCAGGATGAGTTATTGGCTAGAATTGTTTTCTTTTTTAAAATTCTTTATTAAAACTGGAAATTCGTGATCTATCTGACAGTATTGTATAGCTGGAGATGCCTCCTGTGTTCAAATTTAGGTTTTTTTTAATAGTTAGGGTAATGAAAGCTGACAAAGCCATTATTAGATGAGAAAGAAATTTGCTACACATATGTACATGCACATATACTGTGACTGAAAGCGAAGAGGAGTTAAATAGAAAGCAATGAACGCTTTTTCCTGACCTTTGGAGTCAGTCCGAGATAGAATCTGGATAGGACCGAGTGGTATTCAACGGCCCCGGAAGTGTAATATCTTGCGAGCTGATGAGCGCCTCTAAATTTGTTATCTCTATGCCCCCTCCTGCAGGGCAGCCACGTTGGGAGGAGCGGTTTCCTTTGAATGGGCGGGGCTCTTGTCTGAGAACTGAGCGTGGGGTGGGGGAGGGGGCGGTGGTGACGCGGATATTCCTGATTGGTCAAGAGCGCGTTCGGGGCGGCTCGGGGGTCCGGCACCTGGTGGAAGAGGGTTCGCAGAGAGGTAGGGGCTGGTGGGTGAGAAGAAGGTTGCGTGGGCACGGTGCGTATTCCCAGGGCTCCTTCCGAGGCAGCCGGGCATCCCTTCCAAGTACCGAGCGGCGGTGTCAGCAGTTCAGCTGCCGGGGATATTTTCTCTCTCGTCGTCCTACCTGCTGCCCATATGTTTTGGACTCCAATTCCCATCGCACTTGACTCGCGATTGCTTTCTGTGTGGCTGATGGGGATTGTGTTTGGGAACCTTTGGGTGCAACTGGTATCGTATTCGCTCTACGCCATACAAGTGAAGGGGAATAGTCGCCGGTCTCTTCTGCTTTAGCTGGCTCATGGGGGGTTGGATGCTGGAATGCTGCTGCGTAAATAAATGTAACTTTAACAGTAACAGAGTTGGAAGGGACCTTGGAGGTCAATTTAGTCCAACCCCCTGCTCACGCAGGAGACCTGTACTAGGGGATTCGAACTGCCGCCCTTTCTGATCGACAGGCTCAGCGTCTTAGCCCCTGAGCCACCTAGCCAGGTTTGAGGGGGGGAGGAGTTTGGGGATCGGGAATATAAAGCCACGGTAGAACCGGCTTATTTTGTTCTTAAATACGACCCTGAAGATTATGGACGGATTGGCTGTTTCTGACCCAGTTTTATAAAGCCGGTGTAGACAGTAAAAAGTGCGTGGTAGGAACTGCCGCGGTTCCGTGTGGCTTGCCTCCCGTCTTCTCTCCCACTGCTGCCCAAATAGAACAGCCTCTCGATAAACACTGAATAGGGGCCAGGTCTGTACATTATTTGATCTTGAATTGGATTAATCAACCGTTAAATATAATAAGGTACCCTTAAAGATGATCTAATATTTCTATTAATACCAACCTGTGAGGCTGTTCTTGAGAAATTTCGTTTATTTATTTATTGAACTAATGTCCATGTCATCAAGGTGACTCTGAGCAGCTTGCAATTAATTAAAAAAAAGACCAATTTAAAACATTAAAGCAAGAAACAGTTTATTAGTAATGAAATAAGTTATAAATACATGATATTGCTTTGAAAATTGGATTTTGGGTTGGGTTTTGGAGGCTTTTTTTTTGTATGCCTTCAAGTGTCAGACCTGGAAGCACCCTGACATCAAGTCTGTTGATACCTGGACTGTAGTTTTATTGGTGAGGTTTTTTGGAAGTGGCTTGGTATTGCCTCCTTCCTAGGGTTGAGAGAGAGTGACTGGCTGGCTCGCTTTGTATCTAAGAGGGAGCTAAAGCTCACAGTCTCCAAGGGTTCTCATTTGCATGATACACCTCTTGTTACCTTAAGCAGAATTTACTTCATTTACTCATTTTTCTGGCTTTATATGATAATTGTAAACTAACAGAGACTTATAGCTGAATATTTAATCCATATTTTCTCTCATTCTAATATGCCTCCTAAGTATTCTTGCCATTATACAGTTAGGTGGTAGTGTGATGAAATAGAATCTACCTTAGGACACTTTTCAGTTATTTAGCAGTATATAATTATAGTCATAAAACATTAAATGAACAGCATATCCTTCCTGATCCTTAGCTAGGTCTATGCCGTCATACTTTGGGAACATTATCCAATCGAGCAGCTTAAGGTAACAAAACAAAACCAACAAAAAATCCCAAAGATGTGATAATACAAAGCTACCTCCACTGCAAAACCAGCTCAGTCAAATATCAGAATACAGAGTGCAAAGGAACAGTCCCCAGAGTTCACAAGGCAGAACAAATGACCACAAATTGCCTCAAAATCCCAGTGATAGTGTTGCAGGCTGATAACTCAAAGCAGCATGAAGCAAGGAGAAGGGACCCTGTTGTGTGAATGTTTCTAGTTCTCACTGTTCCTTTGGACCCAGAAGTGCTCAGCAGTCATTTTTGTTCAGGAGCTTCCTGTGATGAATGGTGTACTTCAAAGACTTTAAAAGCCCTGTTTGTGATGATAGAGATGGAGTAAAATTGTTCTCTTTCCTTGCCACAAATGGGATGCCAAGGGTGCTTCCCCACTGATTTAATTCTTAGGAGCAAAGTAGGGCTGGTTTTCTAAAAGGTAGCAAGTAACAGTAGGAACTCCTGTCAAGGAAGGGCATAACTGAGACTTGCCATTATTTCAGTTTTCACTGAAGGAATTGCCTTAGCAGGAAGTAAAGAAAAAAGGTGGGGGAAGAATAAAAGAAAAAGGGGACGTGAAGAAAAAGATTAGGAGAATAAAGGAGGTGGACACAAAGAAAGATAGAGAAGAATGGGGCTAAATACAATACTTTTCCTTGAGTTTGTGTGTAACAGAGCTTTCTTTATTGCATTTATCGTTGCAGGGTTCCTTGTAACTACCCAGCTGCTGTCTCCATGTATGCAGAAAATAATACTAATAGCAGCTAGTGGGAGAGCATGCTTATTTAAGTGACAACACTAGGGTGGAAGAACCACCTTTACTAGGTGTGTAGAACCTGTGCTACCTGCCTCCCCCCCCTCTCCAATGTCTCTTATTTACGTTTCTGAACAGTTGCTGCCCTTAGAGTTAGCGGGAAGGGACACACAATCTGTTTTTACTTGGATAATCATGGATTTCCCATCCAGACTCTATGGCTGTGATGACAAACCTATGTCACGCAGAACCATATCTGAGGGCTCGCGAGGCGTTGCACTATGTCAGCTCCATGGCACATGTGCGCTTTGGCCAGCTGATTTTTGGCCTTCCGGAGTCCGGGGAGGGTGAAAAACAGGCCCACCAGAAGTCCAGAGGCTTCAGTGAGGCCTGCATGCATGCGCGCGGGGGTGGAGGTTGTGTGCACATATGCAGGGGAGAGGGCATTGCATTATGGGTATGGGCATGCACGTGTGCGCTATTGCACATGCGTGCGCCCTTTTGGCACCCGAGCAGAAAAACGTTTGCCATCCCTGCTCTATTGTATCTTTCAAAAAGAAAACAAAATTAAGGAAAGAAGCAGTTTTAGGAGAAACACTGCACACTTATCATTATTTTAAAAAGCATATAAGGATCACTTATTTGAAACCTTGTTTTCTCTCCTAATTAATTATATTGTATGTAATTAAAGTATACAATCAGCACATAGAATAAGAGTAAGTTTATCCGGAAGGTATTCTCCATGATGAATTTGCTCTTGACTAAATAGTATTCTTTGAGATAAGATGAAATTCATACATTTATGAAATTTACCCATGTATCAATATCTTTGGAACAGAGCTTTGGGATCTATATTTTGGAACAGTAATATTCACTGCTTAGTCTCATGTTTGTTTTCTGTGAATATGGTAAAGTTGTCCAATGTGATGAAAATAACAGATGGAAATGGGCAGGGATTTATTAATCAACTGTGTAATTTCAGGTTGCAATGTCTCACATCTGTTTTTGGTCCTCCATTGTGACAAAGCTGAATTTGGTGGTCTTGCTGCTTTTTATAACAAGTTTCTCTTCATGCTTGAATGACAGAGTTGCAGTAAGTATTTTTTAATAAACAAATACTGAATACATTTCACTAAAGAAAGTTAAGCCATCAGCCAGAACGAATATGGGCGAGGGGATGGTAATCTTTCTCTTTAGCACTGTGCTTTCAATGCAGAGGGTCATCCATATATTTAATTGGTTTTTTAACAGACCTTTTCTAATGCATGTGTAATACATAGAGTACGTTCACTAATAAAAGATAATATACAGTACTGCTGGAAAACTGGCAGCGCAGGTTCAAGACCCAAGTGCCGAACAATGGGGTGAGCTGTTAGTTGCCCCAACTCCTGCCTACTTAGCAATTCAAAAGTTTGCATGCGACCTGATAAATAGGTACCAGTTCGGAAATTGACAGCATTCCGTGCCATTCGATGAGTAGTCGTGCTGGTCACATGACCACTGAAATATCTTCAGGCAACCCTGGCTCTCTTGGCCAAGAAACGGAGATGAGCACTACTCCCCCCCCCCCCCGAGTTGGACATGAGTGGGAGAGGGGAAACCTTTACTTTTACCTTTATATGCAGGTCTAAAAGTAACCCTATCTTTCTTCATGTAGGAATTTGCTTTGACAAAAAAAGAAGAGGGTGATTTAAAAGAACAAAACAAGGAAAAAGTGGAAGTGATCGAGGAGGAAGAAGAGGTTCTTGATTCTGAAGACTTGGAAGTGTTTTATCCAACAAATCAGTGGCAGACTGTCCGGCCAGGTAATGGAGACGTGGTTTATTTTTAGAGCTGTGCAAATAATTCACAAGGGAAGCTTGCAAAGGGACTAAATCACCCCTCTTTACTCTGCTGCTCAGTGTTGTTAGGAAAGAATGGCTGAATCAGGCCAAGATTTAGCTTAATCCAGCATTTCTTACAGTGACCAATCCAGTGCTTTCTAGTGTTTACAAATAGGAGATGGAATATAGCCCTCTTCCGTCATTGTTGCCCTGCACCTGGTATTGGGAGGTATGCTGACCCCAGTCTAAAGGTAATGCGATGTCTGTACTAGCCTTTGGTAGAACTGTCTCCCATGGATTTAATCATTGCCCTTTTAAAGGATCCAGGTTAGTAGTCATCACCAAATGTTGTATTTAATTCTTCAGGTGAATTATGTGCTTGAGTGGCAATGCCAGAAGAACTGTCCTCTCTGGTTGCATGCATACAAATGCACTCAGTGATCCTTTCAAAGGACAGTGTCTCAATACCGGATGCTTAGAAGAAAATTTACATTATTTTATGTGCTTATCTACAAATACTAGGGTTTAGTAACCTTCAAATCTCAGTTGATCGAAAGTTCTGTTAATTAATTGGCAGAAGAAAGTTCTAATAAATGAGGCTGCCTCTTAAGGAGCTACATTATTAAAGCTCTTTTTGTCAGTAGTGCATGACTTAAGAGAAAACATTTAAAAAGTAATGAATAGAAGTGAAAATGAATGTTATTAATATTTCCTCCTTCCTCCAGTATCTCAAAACCAACAAAACCCATATATAGATAATGTGCACTTTTAAAAAATGAAGTCAGTTATACTTTAATTAGATTATGCCTTTTTGTTTATTTATATTTTAGAGGTGTAGACATGAAGCCAAATTATGAAATGCAGACAAAGAAGATATTTCATGTTATGATCAAGATATTTATATACAAAAGCTAAAGTTAATATTGTAAGACACACTGTTCAAATACAGTTTACTCTTTGTTGATTAAATAAGATCTAAAATGAAAAAAAACCCCACCAATTATTGTGTCATGTATTTTCATTATTATTTTCCTTAAATGTAATAAACATGTTCAGTTCTGAAATAAAAAGACTGTGCATTTCAAACTTTCCTGAGAACAAATTTCATGTCTCTTTGTGGATACACTTGAAAAATTGCAAGATTGTAGGTTGTCCTCAAGTTATGACCACAATTGAGCCCAAAATTTATGTTACTAAATCCGACACTGGTTAAGTTTTACAACCTTTCTTGTCACAGTTGTTAAGTGAATCATTGCAGTTGTTAAGTTAGCGATACGGTTGTTAAGTGAATCTGGCTTCCCCATTGACTGTCTCTCAGAAGCTTGGAAAAGGTGATCACATGACCCTGGGACACTGCAACCATAAATATCGGTCAGTTGCCAAATGGCCAAATTTTGATCATGTGATCATGGGAATGCTGCAGTGGTTGTAAGTGTGAAGAATGGTCATTAGTCACTTTTTTAGTGCTGTTGTAACTTTGAACAGTCACTAAATGAATGCTTGTAAGTTGAGCAATACCTGTACTTTAGTTACAGATTATATTAATGGACATCTCCATTTTTTCATTTAATTTTCTTAGTTTAGAAATACATGCTGTGCAATTTTGACGGAATATATATTTTCTCTATGACATTTTAATGCTGTTCATTTTTTACATTTGCGTCTTCTTTAAAATACACATTGGCTCAGTATGACTCCTTTCTCATCTTACTTGAATGGCTCAGTATTTGCATTGTCAGTCCCTTCATTGAGATTGTTTTGCAGGATTTTCAACAACTTGAAAAGTTATGTCTCCTTTGAATAAACTTGACTCCTAATGACTTCACTGATATGTTGAAACCACTAATTTTTAAAAGATAAACACATAAATGACAGAAAATTTCACAGGAAATCTAGGCTACTCTCATCCTTTTCGGTGCGCGTGCTTCACTCATGTGCACGCCAGACACATGCTCTACGCACTTGCACAGTTGCCCATAAATAGTCTGCGCAGAACATTAAAAAATGAAAAAAAAATCTTGCTGCCCTGACTGGGGAACCAGTTCAGAGGCACAGCAGACCTGGGTTACTGCCGGTTCCGGCAACCCAGGGCAGCAAACCACTACCAGTTCATCTGAACTGGGCCAAACCAGTAGGAACCCACCTCTGAAATGATCCTGGGTTCCATAATGGTAATCTCTGTAAAAGGAGTGATTAAATAAGGTAGAGTAACATATTACACTATTTATTTGTAATATGCTACTCTATTTACGAGGGGCGTGGTAGCTCAGTGGCTAAGACACTGAGCTTATCGATCAGAAAGGTCGGCAGTTTGGCGGTTCAAATCCCTAGCACCGCCTAACGGAGTGAGCTCCCATTACTTGTCCCAGCTTCTGCCAACCTAGCAGTTCGAAAGCATGTGAAAATTGCAAGTAGAAAAATGGCAACCACCTTTGGTGGGAAGGTAACAGCGTTCCGTGCACCTTCCATCTTTAGTCATGCCGGCCACATGATCACGGAGATGACTTAGGACAGTGTTGGCTCTTCCGCTTTGAAATGGAGATGAGTACCTCCCCCCCCTAGGGTCAGGAACGACTAGCACATATATGCAAATATTTATGCAACCAGACTTATGATTCTCCAAGTGTTGCTGAATTACAGATCCCAGAATTTGCATTGAAGAGGTCCATAGTGAGAAATGCTGGAAATTATTCAGCCTCTGAGGGCATAGAAGGGGTCTCCAGCCTAGATGACCATATACTAAACTAATGTGACAGAACTTTAATACTCTTTAATTTTTAATTGGTTCCCTTTTTGAATATGGTTTTGAATATTTATGGAACAGAAAGAGACAAAATTGAAATCTCTTAACTTCTTATTTTTAGGTCAAGCTATTCCTGCAGGATTACATGTACAATTAAATCTTCAGACTGGAGAAAAATTAGCCAAGCTTCCAGATGACTACAAAGAAAAAAGTGACACAAAAGACTCTCCAAAAAGTAAAAGGTATACAGATTTAAAAAACATTTTTAAAAAACTGGAAGTGGGTCAGCTTCTATTAGTTATCATTGTTTCTTTGAAAGGGAATGCTATCAGGAAGGTGTCTCTTTCCAGAACAAGGTCTTTCATAGATACTGTTTGAAATTTTGATCTATTAGAGTACATCACTCACCCTGTAAAATAAATTCCTGATATACCGGAATGATATAATCACAATGCAAGTAGAAAGAAAATTCCCTTATCCTCTCGACACCCTTACCCTAATCCCCTTACCCTAATACCTCGGCTCCTTGCTTCCTTTGAAGCGTCTTCTATTCGTGGACTTTTTTTTTTTTAAACCTGCGATCCTGCGCGGTTAGAACGAAAAGCAAAAGTAAAGCGTTACGCTGACTCGTTATATATCTGTCACCGTGAAAGACCGAAATTGGTATGTGTCGACATTCACCAATTTCGGTCTTTTACGGTGACATATATATATATATGTGCTGCCGTCTTTCTATAAATCTTGGGGGGGGGGGTGTGTGGAGTGTTGGCATTGTTTCAGTAAGTGGATTGATTGGCTGTGTGCCTGTATCATGATTGGTAGATTGGTGCTGATTGGTGCTGGCTGTGTGTCCGTTGTTGTTTTGTGTTGCAACGGCTTGGGTGGTGGATGGGGCTCATTTGTTGACTACCACCCAGGCCGTTGCAACACAAAACAACAACAGACACACAACCAGCACCAATCAGCACCAATCTATCAATCATGATACAGCCACAAAGCCAATCAATCCACTTACTGAAACAATGCCAGGACTCCGCCCCACCCCCCACGATTTATAGAAAGATGGCCGCTCCGATCACACTTTAAGCCCAAAACCCAGCCTGAGGATGGTGAGTGGGATCTCGCCGAAACGTTGCCAAGACAATCTCAATCTTACACGGGAAAAGACCCGAATACAACAAGACCAGCATACCTACATACCTATACCTGCACATTAGCCATGTACAAGATTTTATTTCTTTTTATGATCCTTTAATCCCTTTTTATTGGGGTGAAGTCAGGGAGACTGAATGGAGCTGAGCGTTTGCTGGCTGGATGCCTCTCCTGAAGCCTACATGGAGTTCGTAGCAGATGTTTTTCTCTTTGCGCCCTGATAGAGAAACATCTAGGATTGAACTCTCAACCTTCCGAGTGGAAGGCAAGAATCGGAGGCCTCTAGCCACTGCGCAGCTCAGCCACATACAAGAGAATAAATAAACACAAATCATACATTGTAGCTCAAATAGTAGCAAGAGAGTGGCCCAACATTTCAGCCTCCCAGGACATTCCACCACTGACCTCAAGGTAGCAGTAGTGAAACAGAGGACGGTCATCAGCACTGTGCAAGGAGAGACAACTAAATTACAATGCATTTAAAAAATGCAATCCATTAGAGAAGATTTGAATAGGGACAATGGGTTCTTAGACCATTATTTCTGCTAATTGATGTGGCTTTCATTTATGCTATTGTGTAAACCCATTAGCTTGTTTTTCTCCACCCACCTTTCTCTTGCTTCCACTTTCTGTATTTAAAGTCCCCTAAGTCTAATAGTGAAGCTGCTTTATTCATTTTTGTGTCATGAGCTGCTACTCATGGAAGCTTATTCCCTAATGAAGTTGATTGATCTTAAAAGTGCTTACCATGTATTATAAAAGTACAATAAATGGCTGGGGTATAGCCTTTCAGGATTAGAATCAATATTGTTCTTAACCTTGGGGGCTTCAAAAATTAACCAGAGGGTACATAATGTATCAGGGAATAACTTTTTGTAAGCCATTTTGATTGTTTAACCAAGCTGGAAGATGGAATTTAAATAAATAATAACTAGAAAATGATCTATCTAACAATTCTATCAACATACCAGTACTGATTATGCTTAATTACTAGTTCCTTTGGAATAAAGATTGCATTTTAATGGAAAAGAAACATTTATGCTAATTAGTATGTTTAAATGTAAGGACCAAAAGATTAAGAATTTGATGCAAGATGATTCAAATACATTATTTGAACTACAAAAAATTAGATTATCTTGCAAGGGGCATTTTTTTTTTTACAAAATACAGGCAGTCCTTGATTTATGACCACAATTGAGCCCCAAATTTCTATTGTTAAGTGAGACATTTGGTAAGTGAGTTTTACCTCATTTTATAAACTTTCTTGCCACAGTTGTTAATTTAATCACTGTAGTTGATAAATTAGTAACCCGGTTTTTAAGTAAACCTGGCTTCTCCATTGACTTTGCTTGTCAGAAGTTCACAAACATAACCCCAGGTCACTGCAACCATCATCAATGTGAGTCTGTTGCCAAAGGTCATAATTTTGATCACATGACCACGGGTAGGGGTGGGTTCTGGCCAGCTTTACTGCCGGTTAGCTTGTGTGCATGTTTTGCGTGCATACGCAGCTCAAAGACAAGATGGCAAAGGTGACGATGGCAACCAGGGAACTAGTTCAGCAGTGTGTGGCAGGCCTGGGTTGCTGCTGGTTCCAGCGACCCAGGGCGCAATACCACTACTGGTTTGGCTGAACCAGTAGGAACCCACCTCTGACCACCGGGATGCTGCAATGATGCAACTTTGAAAAATGGTCATAAGTCACTTTTCCCCCATGCCATTGTAACTTCAAACGGTCACTAAATGAACTGTTGTAAGTTGAAGACTACCTGTATATGGAAAAGTTTATGATGAGATGTTGGGAACCCTGCCTGTTGTAATAAGGGTCTTAACAACATTATAGTGTTGAATTTCGATGTCTTCAGCTGGGAAGCCTAACTGTGACCTAGGGGGTTGGTGAAACCAGAGACCTTTGCAATTTTGGAAGCAAAGTCAGAAAAATAATACACCTACTTTTCTATCATGGGTCCCCTTTCAGTGGATAAAATATGAAGAAAAGCATTTTTTAAAAAAATTTCTCAGTGCTTATAGTCTGATGAATTTCTATTTTCTGCTCTCTGACCTCCCTTCAGAACATTGGTTTTCTTATTGTTTCCAATAGACAGGTTTTTAATTTTGTTCTTTAAAGGAGGTACTATGGTTGTTTACCTTATACAATATAATCCCTGATAGACAACAACCATCCAATCATTATGATTATGTGGAAAAATAAAAACCAGAGCGCCTCAAAATTAAAAAAAGAAAAATCACACTCTAATCCCGTACGTGTGTTTTCTCACTCTCTGTCTTCCTGTCCGCCTCTTGTCTCTTTTTCCTTTCATTTATTGATTTATTCATTGTATGTTTAAAGCGTTCTTTAGTTTGCAGAAAGTATATATTTCGAGTCCTCCGTTTGCCTTCTACAGAGATATGTACTCTGGACAGAGAAAATACAGCTCTTGAATTATCTGTGTTTTTCTTTTAGATGATTTTTAAAAATTAAAATGGACATTAACAATACATGGATATTAGCACATAGACAAACTTTCTGTCCATTCCTGCTGATGGCTTTGGAGCATAGCTTAAATGATTGTAGATTTTTCTTAAAAATGTACACATCTCTGGTATTAAAACAATATATGAGTAAACCTTGCTTTGGGCCATGTACTGTTTCCTCCATTTTTTGTTTGGCTTAGTTAAATAAATAGGGTCAGAATGGCTTTTTTGAAGGGGATATATCTGTTCCTTTGTTGACACATTGTTTATGGTTTATGTTTTTATGCTAGACTAGGCCAAATAAATATTGACCCAAATTCATTCACAACGCAAGAACTCAAAAGGGCCTTGGCTAAAATGAAAGAAACCACAAAGGCGGACGATACACCAGAAGAAAAGGTATGATATAAATCCAGGAAAACAGCAATGGGAAGGCTGCCGAGCCCTTAATGCACATATTCTTAAATTCGATGGGGAAAATGTTGATAAAGGAAGTGAAATCCATGACACAAATGTGAACCAAGAAAATGGATGTGGTCTGGTCCGGCTGAATCCTGATAATCTCTACTTCCTTATCATGTCTGTTTTCTTCCCTGAAAGAGCAAGAGAAACAACCCTCCATTTTCAATGCCGGGATGCACATTCTTTTTTTCAGACTGAGGCCTACACTTGAGTTTTTGAATGACATCCAGGCAACATCTATTAAACAAGATGGTGGCACACCAATCTTTTAAACAAACAATCAAGCAAACCAAACTCCCTGTGATTTAATTTGTAATGTAATTTTAATTAGAACCTGGTGAAAATAAAATGTGGTCAGTAGGCACACAGTTCATGATGTATCATTGTATTCACGCTGCAAATGACAATTGGGAGATGACTTTTAGAGCAGAGTCCCCAACGTTTCCGACTTTGCGGACTGGCAGGGGGGAGGATGGTTCAGCCAAGCAGCCGGCAAGCGTGGGCGCAGCTTCATTTGCACAAGCAGCATGCACGTGTGGCTGCTGCTCACGCAAGTAGAGTCTAAACGCACACGCTCCCCTCCTACTCGCGCAAGTGAGGATGCACACATGGGCGCCCGCCGGCTGTTTCCATGGCCCAGTTGCAATTCCCTCACGGCCCACTAGTGGGCGGCAGTCCACAGGTTGGGGACCTCTGTTTTAGAGGGAGTCTGGGAAATGTGCCTCTGCTCTAATGAACTAATCTGTCTTTGGCTTCTAAATGCCTTTCTTCTTTTATTTTCTAATGCTTTTGTGAGGATCCATGCATGAGAGCAGGTAAGGAAGCTAATTTAATATTCATCAAAATGTGCATCCATCTATTTTTTTACTTGCAGGATTCAGATGGAAATGATTTTGATTTTTTTTTTAAATTACAAACTCAGGCAGTTCCCAGACAATTGCAGCAGATGTTCCAGTTTTTTTTTATAAAGACATTTGAGCATCAGCTCATTGCTTACCCAGCAAAAAGCACCTGAGAGTGTAGTAGATGAGCAGCTGAAAGACCACATTGTGGCTTAAATTGTGTTCTAACATTGCGGAGTCTTTTTCATGTGTTTTTCACTTGGTTCAGTCTCTTCCTCATTCCAGCATGCAGATGTTTCAAACTAGAGGCCTGATTCTTTGCTTTCTGAATGCATTGGTTCACTTCACGTATCAGTTGACATTGAGCAGGTGATTACTACCGGTAGAAAGCAAAACAAACAGAAATAACAGGCATTAAGTAGAAACGGATTCATTAAAATCCAGAGGGTTGTTTTCTTTCTCTTTCCCCATCTCTATCCCAGTTTCTAGAAAGAAGCAGCCCTAGAATGAGAATAGGAATCTTACAAAAACAGTAGATTGGAATTATTAAGGGATATTTATTTATTTATTTATTCCTGAGAAACAACCATGAATGTCTACATGTTTACTTTTGGCTTATGGTCTTTTGGTTTGCTGCCCCCATTTTCTAGGCTCACCGGGAAGACATCCGACGTAGATTCCGTTCCATCGAAAAGCTAAAGGAAGAATTCAGAGAGCTCAATCTGCAGCTGGAAACCGACCTTGAAATTATGCTTAAACTAATCAACAAATTCAACAATTCAGCTTCAACGCTTGAGGAGAAAATCACAGCACTTTCCGATCTTGAGTACTATGTTCATCAGGTAGGAGGGAAAAAATGAAAAAAAAAAAAACAACCTCTAGCATTGTTGGTGGCATTCCTGGAACTGACATTTACATGGCCAAATGTTTTTGTAGAATAGCACTTTAGCAATAGCAGTAGCACGTAGACTTATATACCGCTCCACAATGCTTTACAGCATTTTCTGGGCTGTTTACAAATGTCACCGTATTGCCCCCAATAATCTGGGTCCTCATTTTACCGACTCGGAAGGTCAACCTTGAGCCAGTGAGGATCAAACTTCTGGCAGTGAGCAGAGTTTGTTTGCAGTGCTGCATTCTAACCACTACCATTGCAGCTGTAGAAACAGGCATTAATGAATTCGCCCTTCCTGAATAAAGAACCTGAGCTCATTTGTTCAAATTTTGAATCGTGCATGACTTGAATTTGAGTACTACAGCATTCTTCTTTTACAAAGGCTTTCCCTGATTCACCAAGGCTACCATTAACTCTTTCTCTTAATCAAATATCATGTCAGCTTAGTCATTTTACGATCAATGTTCTAAATTCTCATTTCACATCATTTGTACTGGCTGACGAGTTTCTAATCTGCTTATTGCTGCCTCCCAAGTGTTTTTTTTAACTCCCTAACCTTATTAATTAAGTCTTTCTTAGAATACCATTTAACTCACTAAATTCCCTGGGATGTATTCTGAAGAAATGCGAACTTTAGCTTTCTTCCTTCTAGTAAGTACATTGTTTGTACAGGAAGTTTGCAAGCTAATCACAGTAAATGAATTTTCAATTAATTCCTCCAGGGCTGATTATAACTAAATAACAGTAGGGTTGCATCCAGAGATCCCGTGGGTGGGATTCTACTCAAGGAATATTCTCTCTGTTAAAAAATGCTGGCAGATTGTGTGACCTTTCATAACATTGGAAATGATTCTAGGCTGCATAAATAGAGGGATAGAATCAAGATCACGTGAAGTGTTAATACCACTTTATAATGCCTTGGTAAGGCCACACTTGGAATACTGCATTCAGTTCTGGTCGCCACGATGTAGAAAAGATGTGGAGACTCTAGAAAGAGTGCAGAGAGGAGCAACAAAGATGATTAGGGGACTGGAGACTAAAACATATGAAGAACGGTTGCAGAAACTGGGTATGTCTAGTTTAAAGAAAAGAGGGACTAGGGGAGACATGATAGCAGGGGTTGCCACAAAGAAGAGGGAGTCAAACTATTCTCCAAGGCACCTGAGAGTAGAACAAGAAGCAATGGGTGGAAACTAATCCAAAGAGAGAAGCAACTTAGAACTGAGGAGAAATTTCCTGACAGTTAGAACAATTAATCAGTGGAACAGCTTGCCTCCAGAAGTTGTGAATGCCCCAACACTGGAAGTCTTTAAGAAGATGTTGGATAGCTATTTGTCTGAAACGGTATAGGGTTTCCTGCCTAGGCAGGGGATTGGACTAGAAGACCTCCAAGGTCCCTTCCGACTCTACTATTGTATTGTATTGTATTGTAAGATTGCAAATAGGCTGGGCTCAAAGTTGCCATGGCGCTATTTGAGCTGAGGCAAGAGGTTTTGCATTTGATTTTAAAGCCGCCTCATCATTTAATTTCTAGAATGTGTGGATTGATTTATCTCTGTATATGTATATTTTAATGCAGTCCTTACCTGAATGTCGAACTGTATCTTACATAGGTGGATAATGCGAAAGATTTGATTTCCCTTGGGGGTCTGCAGCTTTTGATTAATGGGCTAAACAGCAGTGAACCACTGATGAAGGAATATGCCTCTTTTGTATTGGGAGCTGCATTGTCCAGGTGAGCACCTCGATATATACCTGTTGCTTTAAGAATCTGGGTAAAAAAAAAGGAGTAACCCAAAGAAGTTATCAATACAGGTGTTGTGTTTCCCCCCAAATAAAAGCAGGTCTTATATTATTTTTTGCTCCAAAAGATGCATTGCGGTTTATTTTCCAGTTAGGCCTTATTTGGGGGAAAATGTAGTACTAAATACATCTGTCTGGCTGATGATCTTAACTGGGGCTTATTTTTGGGATAGGGCTTATATTATGAGGATCCTGAAAAATGATGCTAGGGTTTATTTTCCGTTTGGGTCTTACTTTCGGGGAAACACAGTAGTTCTCGACTTACAACAGTCCATTCAGGTACCGTTCGAAGTTACAACAGCGCTGAAAAAAGTAACATGACCGTTTTTCGCACTTACAAATGTTGCAGCATCCCCATGATCACGTGATCAAAATTCAGAGGCTTGACAACTGACTCCTATTTATGACGGTTGCAGTGTCCCAGGGTCATGTGATCACCTTTTGCGACCTTCTGACAAGCAAAGTCAATGGGGAAGCCAGATTCACTTAACAACCGTGTCACTAACATCAACTGCAGTGATTCACTTAACACAGGGATGTCCAAACTTGGGAACTTTAAGACTTGTGGACTTCAACTCCCAGAATTCCCCAGCCAGCTGGGGAATTCTGGGAGTTGAAGTCCACAAGTCTTAAAGTTCCCAAGTTTGGACACCCCTGACTTAACAACTATGGGAAGAAAGATTGTAAAATGGGGCAAAAGTCACTTAGCAACCGTCTCCCTTAGCAACAGAAATGTTGGGCTCAATTGTGGCCGTAGGTCGAGGACTACCTGTACCACCAATACAATTTCGCAATTCCAGATCTTCGTGGCAATGCTCTATGTGGCTCCTGCTGTCATAACTGATCGATCCCAAAATGAGTACAGTAAAAATACCCTGCAGTTGCTAAGCATCTGTAGATGGCTGTTTTTAACCTCTTTCGGAATTTGGAAAACAATTACCCACCTGCCGAAATGTGGCTTTCACATAGCAGATTGCTGCCCCCTTGACACAGTCAGGTGAGATTACCAGAGTGCTGCTTCATACGCCAAAAAAAAACAAGAGCTGGAGCATACAAACTTTGGGGAATTAGCTGGTAATTAGATTTTAAAGTATCTTTAAACCAATTTTGTTGTATTTAAGTACAATGACAATAAAGATTATACTTATACTTTTCTGAAAGGATTCTAGTGTCAGAAACATAGTATATAAAGAGGAATAGATGCTCTGAGATTATAACCAAACCCATCAAAATCCAGAAGGCCCCAAATTCACCTTAGTGTTCATTATTTAAGCAAATGGGATGTGCAACTTTGCAATCCCTGCCCCCACCCCTCCTCGGATTTTCATCATTAGGTCCTAAGTATGTCAGTTATCAATCATAATCAGATAAATGGTTTAAGAAGTTTGCATTAGCCCAGGGGTGTCAAATACATTGGCCACCTAATGAGAAGGAAGGACTCACCGGAGAAGAGCTTAATGCTGGGAAAGATTGAGGGCAAAAGAAGAAGGGGACAACAAAGAATGAGGTAGCTGGATGGAGTCATTGAAGCAGTTGGCATGAGCTTAAATGGACTCCAGAGAATGGTAGAGGATAGGAAGGCCTGGAGGAACGTTGTCCATGGGGTCGGGTTGGGTTGGACACGACTTCGCAACTAACAACAGCAAGGGGTGTCAAACTCGCGTTGTCACAGCGTCATCACATGACGTATCGGGACTTCCCCCCCCCCTTCTCTAAACCAGGAGTGGCCAGCACATGACACATCCAGCCCACCGGCCGGGAGTTTGACAGCTCTTTCTTAGTCTATCATGGTTATCTTTTAGATCTCTTCTCAAAGCAAAAGTTTGAACCATTGCTTTCATCTTTAGGATGCCATTAAGATTTTAAAGTGGCATTAAATGGCATATTGAATACTGAAGCTTGTCCATGAACACTGTTACTTTTGGAAATTGCTTAACCCAGCTCCACCTTTTGTGGCATGGCTAAATGTTACTGTGTATAGATAGTATTGGGCATGCCATGTAAACATCAAAACCACCTTTATATACTTCATTGTTTGCTAATTTGTCTATGCCTTCCTATGAAGTCATATTTTAGAAGGCCAGCTTGTATTATGTTGCAGATTAGCTGAATTAAGTTTTTAAAAAGTCAGATGGAACACTTCCAATCCATTATGTTGTCAGATATATTCCAAAGTATTCATTTCAGAATTCATTCTGTGTTTTGACCTGGGACTTGATTAGTACACTGTGTTGGCAAACACCATCTTACCTGCTGGCATTTTAAGTGCCTTAAACAAAACAAAATCAATAGAGAAATTTAGAGCTGACAGTGCACAGAAACTTGCACTTTATTGATTTAATGGGCTATATAGAAATTGCCTAAATGCATGTCAGTTGTAAGATATAAACTGCAGAATCCCAAAACAGAAGAATTGAATGCCATGTATAGCAGTGTTTGGAAAAAAAACTGGATTCACACCAAATAACAGATTTCATAATGTGTGAGCCAATAACTATTGTCTATGTCAGATAATAGCTATTATCTTGTGCTCATTCAGCTATCTTTCAAATGTTTTCATGTCGGCATAGGTTAAAAGGTAACACAATCTGAAATGTACCTATTCAAATCAAATATATTAAAACCTTTTATAATTCGGCATATTTCTGTAAAGGATATGCAAAAGCTGTATGCTTATTGTTAGAAGCAAGAAGGTCTCCCTGCATGCATTTGCAAAATAAGAATATAGCTGTGCTGGAGTCTTCTGTTCCTTTAAGAACAAAAATATAATATTAATTTCAGGTGATTGTAGTCCATCCAGAATGAAGAGAATGTTCTGTTTTTCTACAAAAAGAAGAACCATCTTCTGCCTTTCATGGTTCGACATATGTTTCCTGAATCCTCAAATCAATAGATAGTGAAAGTCAGGAATGAATTTCCATAAGGCTTCTTTAATCATTGCAGACATACATTCTGTTTCTGATTCGGGGTCATATTGTTGAAAAAAGTCTTCTCGGGATCCACTCCCACAGAAACAGTTAATTAGATGCTATACTTGGCCAGTTCCCATGGTTGGTTTCATGGCTATATGGGGGTGTTATGGCCTTGGAAATTCATTCAGTGGAAACTTTGGGAATCAGTTCTCATTGGTCCAAGTTACTGACACTACAGGTAGTCCTTGACTTGCAACAGTTCATTTAGTGACCGAAGTTACAACGGCACTGGAAAAAGTGACTTATGACCGTTTTTCACACTTACTTGCAGCATCCCCATAGTCACGTGATTTATATTCAGATGCTTGACAACTGGTTCATATTTCTGACAATTGCATGTCCTGGGGGGTCATGTGATCACCTTTTGCGACTTTCTGACAGGCCAAGTCAACGGGGAAGCCAGATTCACTTAATAGCCATGTTACTAACTTAACAACTGCAGTGATTCGCGTAACGAATGTGACAAGAAAAGTCATAAAATGAGGCAAAACTCCCTTAACAAATTTTTCACTTAGCAACGTACATTTTATGCTCAATTGTGGTCGTAAGTCGATGACTCCTGTATTTCTCCATGTCATCATCAAGAGGACTTTTTCCAAGCTTTGTTCTGTCAGATGTCTAAACCATCGTTATAATCCATGGATTACAGAATCCACTTTCACGGGTAAATGATGGAAACCAAAATGCCTGGCTTTAAAGTTTTCATTATGCACATCTGTACAGGATAAGGCTATCAGTGGATGTCAGAAATGACAATATCTGGGGAACGTGTGTGAAAACTGTTTCCCCCCCCCCCCCGTTGCTTCTTTTCATTCCTCTCTTACAAGACCTTCGATAGATAATTAGTGACCATACATGCTTTATTATAAAGTAGGGGTCCCCAACCTGTGGATCCCTAATGGGCCATGAAGGGTTTGCAAACGGGGTCATAGAAATGGCTGGTGAGTGCAGGCAAACACACATCCTCACTTGAGCAAGTTTCATTTAAGTGAGTGAGTGGGTGCGCATGCCAGCTGCTCATGCAGAATCATCCCCTCTCCCCCCCAGCCTTTCCGCAAAGCCAGAAATATTGGGGGGAAACTGTTATAAAGGACAACCCTTTATTTCAGAAAGCTGTCCTTTAGATTTATTTTTTCAAAAACTTAACTTTTGTCCTTTATTTTGCTCATTTCACTTTTACTGTACAAACAGTGCTACTTAATTGTACTGTCTTTTACTTTCCTGTGAAAAATACTGTGTTTCCCCGAAAATAAGACAGGGTCTTATTTTCTTTTGCCCCACAAAATAAATGCTTGGCCTTATTTTGGGGTAGGTCTTGTTATTTTTGAGATGTAGGAGGCCTCTTAACCTTGGCCCACAGCCTGTGGATCAGCTGATGCAGAGAGGGCCGGACGTTCTGTCTCTGTTTCTGGCACACTCTTGCCAGCCCTGAGCCTGCCACTCTTTCTGCAGCCGCCACTAAGAGAAGGGATGTGTTAGCTAGCTTTTGTGTGAGCAGCATCCACGAGGCCGTTCCATGTGAATGGCAGGGGTGTGTGGGGCATGTTCCCCCCCTTCCCTCAGGAAATACTGGAGACCAGCTGTGCATGTATTTCAGGGGAGGGCTTATTTTCCGGGGAGGGCTTATTTTAGCACATGCGCTCAAAAGCCTGATTGGGCTTATTATCCAGGGAGGTCTTATTTTTGAGGAAATAGGTTATGGAAATGGAATTGTCTTTCTAAAATAAATTTACATACAGTGTTGGGTTTTTGGATATTTTTGTTAGAATTTTCATTTCTGTTCCATTCTTCTTGGTTTTCTCTTGAATGTCCCTTTGTAAAGCACAGTTATGATCTTAAAGAATTATTTTTATCCTTATGTACTCCTTTCATGTTTGGCCTTGATTTTTTTTAAAAAGAAAGTATGGGCACGGTACCTAATTAATTATCTGAAAAAGGGGATTCCCAGAGACACTTTATCTTCATGTATATAAATTCACGCTTTTAGGCAATATTTACTCTTCTGTGCATATTTACCAACTTTCCATGGCACACTTTAATTTGGCATAGATCAGGGCCTGACAAGAGCCAGCAAAAAAAACTAACGGAGGCTGCCAGCCGCCTCGCCAATATTCATTAAAAGCTGCCACTTCGATAGCAGCTGCGAGAACCGAACTGGCATCCACAGCCTCCTCTTCCAATCAACACTGGAGTGTAATCACCATGACAACTGTTCCTGGGGGCGGGCCCTTCTCAGAGAAGAGAATCACGCCTGGCAGGGAACAATAGGAGCTGCCTTGCAAAGAAGTTGCATCACCCCCCCCCCACCGGGCTGGGAGGGGGAAGTGAGACAAGGTAGCCATGCTGAATTAAACTGATCGCTCCAGAAAGGTCAAGGGGTTGATCAAAAGCAGTAATTGCCATCTCTCTGTTAAAACAGGTCATGAATTGAATGGCACCAGTGATATTTTCTTTGTATATCACTCTTGCAAAAGAAGAGTTCGCCTTTTGTGAGTTGGTGGTGGTGAGGAAACCGAAGGCTTTTGAAGGCAGTCAGGTTCAAGGAAAAGGGCATAACAATAGAAGAAGAGCTGTGCAAGGTAGATTCAAGGACCAAATGAACACAGCAAAACAGTTCATCGTAGGATGAAAGGAAGCTAGAAGGGGAGCAGTTTTCAATTCCATGTTCCCCAGCCATTATATTGAGGAACATAATGTCTTGGGTACCAGGTAGTCTTTTCTGACTGCTTTTGGTAAGCCTTATGCACGCTGCATAGATGCGTGTAATCAAACCTTTAAAGCCAGCCACCTTAAGCGGATTCTGTAATCGACTCTGTGCTCTGTGAATAAGTTATGGCTTTTTTTGATTCTGAATCGTACACAGTTCAGCTCCATTGAGTGATTTGTGCTTTCTGTAGCATGAAAAAGGAAGGGGGGGGGGGAAATCTCTAGACCATGTATAATTTGATATAGCTCTCTTATCCCTCCCGTTTTTTTCTATGGGAAAGAGCCCTATAGAGCAGGGGTGTCCAAACTTGGCAACTTTAAGACTTGTGGACTTCAACTCCCAGAATTCCCCAGCCAGCAGAGCTGGCTGGGGAATTCTGGGAGTTGAAGTCCACAAGTCTTAAAGTTGCCAAGTTTGGACACCCCTGCCATAGAGTGAAGCCTTTCTTTCTATTCTAACTGAAGTCAGCATGACTTGTCTGCCTCATCAAAGTTATGTCTAAAGGCACAAGATGCAGCAACCTTCATGAAGCTTAGCAACTCTGGGTCCTGCAAGCCTCCTGTGCTCACCTTCAATTTCTGTAAGGAAAAGCCAGGAAATAAACGTCATGGGTAGGTTGCGTTTGGGTTTTTTTTTGTTTTTTGGGGGGGTACTAGCTTAATGAGACTTTGACTCATTTATAATTTTTGAGGGGAATAGCTTCGGACTTGTTGCGCTCTTAACGTTTATGGAGGGAAGGTCTATTCTTGTTGACAATGAAAGTCTGAACCCTAAAATATGATCATAATGTCTTAAATACATCATCACGTTAATGGAACAGAAAAAGCCAGGGAGATGTGGAAAAATGAGTTTGGATTAAAATAAATAAATAAGTCAACAGATGCGAGTGGGCAAATGAATGCAATAACCTGTGAAACGAAGCTGAGGGAAGAGATTACCTTGTTTAGAGCCGTGCCTAGAATGCAGGAAAGGCATTTTATTCAAAAATGTTATTGTGATGCCTACAAAGGTTCAGCCAAAATGATCTTTCATGGTCACATTTATCATGTCACTGGTTTCTTTTCTTTTACTGTTTGTGATTATGCTGACCTTTTCTCAAATACCCATCCGTTGTTTATTATCTTGATATGTCTATGGTACTGCAATATTATCTCTGTGTGCTGGCTGGCACTGCTAGTTGTAGTAAATGGCTTTCCTCCCCCCACCCCCCACCCCCATTCTTATTGTCATTTTCCTCCAAATGAAAATGAAGAGTGTTACCTTTGAAGAGAAGCCAGCATAATTGTGGCATCTGGCGGCATGCTCAGAGTTGATCTTTATTTCATATGCACTTTAATATCTTGACTGGCATTGGAGGTTTATGTAAAGTTTTCAAAAATAGTGTCTCTTTAATTCTTAACAATATCATCCTCCAATCCATCAGTCCACCATGAAACTGTAGCTTTCTCTACAATGTTTCTATATCCTTGGTCCTTTCCCATTCAATCTGACCCCCCCCCCAAAAAAAAAATATATGCTGTATCTCCTCTAAAACGTTCCAAAGGTTTGTCTCACATGTGAAAACTCTGCTTCTTAACTTGGACATCTGCCTTCTTTACCTGTCCAGTTCTGTTTATACAATATTATTCCTCAAATCTGTGCGCAAAGCATCTCTTCATAGATACCTTTGGAATAGCAAATACCCTTTTGTAAGAAAGGGGAGATGCATGCAGTCAAAATAATTGTATACTATTTCCGTCAGTCTTTATTCCCATCATTTTCCTTTGCCATTTCCCATATTTACATTCAGATTGTAAACCACATGAAATACAAGTCTGCGCTGTGCCAGGTCCATAGAGAGTGCTATATAAATTATAGCAACATCCCACCAACATAACAAAGATATTTCTGTCTATAGCTGTCTACAGAATGCAGGTAATTCTTGTAACAGTTCTACCAGTCACGAGCAAGATCAAAGAGCTAAAATTGAGCTCAGAGGCAGAACTAAGATTTTGAAGTTCAGACTGACAAGCCAAACATGTTTTCAGCAGAGATACTGTAGTCATGTCTTCCAGTTTGCCAAGGATGTTGACATTGATCCTGCTAGTGAAGTCCATGGGCAGATTTAAAGTAAAAATCACTGATATGTCTGTCTCTACTGCCAAGATAGTCTAGGCTTGGTTGTTGATGGACATGGAAAGAACTCCTATTCCTGAACTGACTATGAAACGCAAAAGCATCTCTATCATAGAGACCTCTCATCCGTGCCCCACTAACCTTGAAGAATGATTGCAATTTTCATTCTTATTATTTTTCCCCATTTTAACCTAACACAGCAAAATCAGGATGTGGTATTACTAATCCCCCATTTACAGTTAAATTTAGGACGAGATTATTAAGGCACAGTTAATGCCAGTAGCTGCTCAGGGAATACGGTTTCAGGATAGCAGAATATGAGTTACATGTACATCAGTTTATGTGGAAAGAGCAAAAGAAGAAAAGGAAGAAATCTAACAATTCTCAAATTATACTGGCCATTTCTCCTGATAATGTCCAGAGGGATGTAATTTTTGATCTTGTGCCATTCTGACCTAGAAGATGAAACTAGACTCTTTGCATTACAATGCCTACATACCTAAAAGATCTAAAATCCTATTGAGGCATTATTACTTTTTTAAAAAATTAAAGGGACAAGCTAAACCTGCCAAGTTTTCTTTTCATTTATGCACATTAGACATGTTTGTAAAAATGTTAAATCTGTTTTTAGTAGATGTGTGCATACCCTTCCTGTAGAGATGTGCGTGGAATGGAAAATAGATTTTTAGAACCTGAAACACACATTGCCTTCTAGAAGTTCTGATGAACCATTCTGGATGAACCATAACTAGCAGAAAGAAAATTGTTGCCATGCCATGGTTATGTAGAGCTTTGCAGCTCAAATTCTATAACCCTATTGTTGACCAGCTTAGTCTTCCTCTTGATGTCTTGACGTCTTCCTTTTATAACGTTCATCTAAACATTTCCATACCTGATCATCTTCCTTAGTATTGGAACTATCTCGATCTGAAGATCATCTCCCACAATGCCCTTCTGGGTGACACTGAGTTAATCTCTTTCTTTTAGGCCAACTACCTTTATACGGTTATCACTGGAAGGATAAAATGAAGAGGGATCCTTATCAGTGGTGGGTTCCTACTGGTTCAGCTGAACCGGTAGTGCTTCGGTGGCCTGGGACTTTGAAACCGGCAGTGAACCAGGCCTGCCATGCCCCTGAACTGGTTCTCTGGGTGGCGCCATAGGTGGCGCCATCTTGTTTTTTGCTTTTGCGCATGCCTAGAACAATTTTTATTGCACTGCGCGTGCACGCACAGCAAGCTCACAAGCAAACCGGCAGGAGTGTCTGCCGGAACCCACTCCTGATCTTTATGTAAGTCATTTTGTGCTCCTGACCATAGGACACAAACTAGCCAAAGCCAAACCTCCAAAGAATTTTAGGGAATGTGTAAAACAAAGAGCATATGCCTCCCCCTCTCCCCCCCCCACCCCCGGTGCTTGGTAGCTCCCAAGAAGGCTTATCTCAGCAGCCCGAGGAAGCTGCTAAGGATGTGGGGCTTGCCGGGGAGGGGGGGGGAAGGGTCCCAATCCTGTCTTCCCAGAACCTTCTCTCTCGTGCCTCACCCTTATCTGTTTCATCATTGACTTTTTCTTCCCCAAAAGCAAAATAGTAAAGTAGAAGTAAAAAACTGGCAGGAAGAAAATAGCAATTTGAGGCCTATTCAGAACCAAACTATCCTATTTTATTCCCTATCTGGACCAAGATTATCTGTTTTGATTCAGTCATCAGCCATCGAAAAGCAACTGCGTTGGGCACAGAACAATTTGTGCAGGGATTACTTAGCGTATCCGTAGCTTGCACATCAAATGACATTGTGTTGCCTCATCTTGTCAAATTGCTCCAGCAGATGGCGACTTGTGAAGCTAAACCAACATCCAGTACATGCTGTTTTGCAGTAGGTTCTCTCTCCAGGGCTTCATATATTCATTTTCAGCTTTGCAATGTATTGTTTTGCTTAAAAAAAAAATACTTACCCTGACACAATTATTTTGTATGGAATCCAAATTGCAGTAAGGTTTAAAGGATGCTGAGGTGCTTTTGACTGTAATGAGTTTTTATTTTCTCTCTTCCCAGCAACCCCAGAGTGCAAGTTGCAGCAATTCAAGGAGGTGCTTTACAAAAATTGCTGGTTATTTTGGCCACAGATCAGTCCTTCGCAGTAAAGAAAAAGGTACCGGGGGGCGGGGGTGGTGGAGGACATGTAGAATTGAATATTTTACTAGAATGTTTATAGCCTTCTGTGCAGGAATGTAAATATCCAAGGTGGAACCATGAGGACAGCTGGGCAAAAAGTGGTAAGATTAGATTATTATAATTTAATTTTAGATCACTCTTAGCCTTTAAAGGTGCTAGCATTAATCAGCAAAGGCCATACCCCTTTGCTCATTAATGCTAGCAGATCTGGGCTGGATGGTCAGTAGATGTCAACAGAAACAACAACAACAACAACAACAACTTTCTTTGCTTCTGTCTCGTGGTCACCTGAATTTTGCAGCCCAGATCTGATAGCCATGTCACCGAACAGCTTTGAAGGTCGAAATCTTCTTTCTGTGATAATCACCGAAACATCTTGACACTTGATCATCTCACTTAATTTGGAAAACAATTCTTCGTGAAGGGCTTTAGTTGCTGGTATGGCACCAAGGGACTAGGGTGCAATGGCTTTGATCTTAGGCAATCCTTATTAAACCCTCTTTTGCTCCTGTGCGGGGTGCACATTTTAAAAATGTATTTGTTTTCTTTGGTTTACATTCTAGCCACCTCCGCAGAGCACACTTACAATCTATATTAGACAAAAAAAGAGGCTGGTTGATTGCAATCTCTGTTTATTCATAACTTTATCACAATCGGTGCCCAAGGTTGCATGCAACAGAAAGACATAACATGACATTAGAAATGCATTTTACCTAGTTATAAAATCCTAACATTTAATACATTTTTCTTGTGTAAAGCAGTGGCAACTGTGTAAGGATTTTGTGAGACTCTTCTGGAGATGAGGATAATGATTTATTAAATCTGTATCCTGCCTGATTCTCTATGCTAATCTGGTCTGATAATAAGAAGCAAAGTCACTCCCAGATAAATGGCATTTTGCTTAGGATGGAGGTGGAGTTAGGGCATATTTTGCAACAAAAAGGACCCATGTGGGATCAAAGAAGCAGCAAAGAAACTTGTAGTCTAGAGGCTCAGGTTCCTCCAAGTCACAGGGACAATTTCATTCAGAAAGGAGATACTGTTATGCTTTCCCTCTGATACGGTGAAGAGTGAGGCATTAGTGCAAGCCAGAGAAAGAATCATACCGTATATTATACAATTGTAAATACATCGTTTGCTGATATTTCCTGTTTATATTCAGGCTACTAGGTCACCCTAAACTACCTGGAGAGTAGGTACATCTGCCAAAGGATGGCATTGAGTCACGTTGGGCTCACAGCCAGCAGAGCTTGCACAAGAAGCTGCACTTATTCTGGACTAGCTGAATACCTGTGCTCTGCTATGAAACTATGTGATCGGGCTTGATATATCGACACAGCTGGAAAATGAATGAGAAGTTACAATTGGCCTCTCCTCTCCCCTTCTCTCCCTCAGGCTTGCCCCATAGAATCCTCTCCTTTCATATCCCCCTTCTCTCCCTCAAGCTGGCCTCATTGAACCTCTCCTATCTCCTTCTCTCCCTCAGGCTTGCCTCACAGAGGCCTCTCCTATCCCCTTCTCTCCCTCAGACTAACTCCTTACCATCAGAGCATTTTTCAGGTGGGGAGGGGGAGTAGAATGCCTAAACTCCCAGCCTGCAGGCTGGATGAGTCACATGCTGGCCACGCCCACGCCCAAGTGGCAATTGGAACAGAGTTCTTTCCAGGTTGGGAGGGGGAATAGAACGTCTCAACTCCACTAACTCCATCAGAGCATGTTAATAATAAGAAATACTATTGATCTGATGTTCATTTCGAAAAATCCTTTCTTAAAGAGCACATAGAAGCCAAGAGGAACATAACGTGCCAAATTTCAAGTTTGTAGGCTTTACGGTTCTGGAGATTTCATTATGATGCATGTGTGGTATTTCACTTTTATATATATAGGTTCTAGTTTTCCAAGAAAAAGAAGATTGTCAGTACAGGGTAGTCCTCAACTTAATAACAGTTCATTTAGTGACCGTTCGAAGTTGCAACAGCACTGAAAAAAGTGACTTATGACTGTTTTTCGCACTTGCGACCTTTGTAGCATCCCCATGGTCAAGTAATCAAAATTCAGATGCTTGGCAACGGGCTCATATTTATGAAGTTGTAGTATCCCAAGGTCATGTGATAATTTTGTGCAACCCTCTGACAGCAGAGTAAATGGGGGAGCCAGATGCACTTAACAGTTGTGTTGCTAACTGAACAACTGTAGTGATTTGCTTAACAACCGTGGCAAGAAAGGTTGTAAAACGGGACAAAATTCGCTTAACAAATGTCTCACTTAGCTGCAGAAATGTTGGACTCAATTGTGGTCATAAGCCGAGGACTACCAGTATAGGTTGTAGAAGCTAGGGAACTGCTGGAAAAGTGAAGGTAGAACCCAAAATAGAACTGACATAAAGGGATTGTAGACTCCAGTGGGATCACCCCAGCTTCTAAGAAGATTGCCCTTCTGAAAATGCAGCAGGTACACAGAATATAGGCTTAGGCGCCTGGATTGGAGGATTTTAAGTTATCTGAAATCTGTATAATATCTGAGTGATGGATTTGACTTTAAAAAGTTTTGTGGCAATTGATAGATATTTGCCCCCTTCAATAGGAAAGAAGACCAATATGGCTTTAGTGCGGTTATCAGGAATACAATACAATACAATAGCAGAGTTGGAAGGAGGTCTTCTAGTCCAACCCCCTGCCTAGAAACCCTATACCGTTCCAGACAAATTACTATCCAACATTGTTCTAACTGTCAGGAAATTTCTCCTCAGTTCTAAGTTGCTTCTCTCTTTGATTAGTTTCTACCCATTGCTTCTTGTTCTACCTCAGGTGCCTTGGAAAATAGTTTGACTCCTTCTTCTTTGTGGCAGCCCCTGAGATATTGGAACACTGCTATCATGTCTCCCCTAGTCCTTCTTTTCATTAAACTGGATATACCCAGTTCCTGCAACCCTTCTTCATATGTTTTAGTCTCCAGTCCCCTAATCATCTTTGTTGCTCTTCTCTGCACTCATGTGGAGTCTCCACATCTTTTCTACATCGTGGCGACCAAAACTGAATGCAGTATTCCAAGTATGGCCTTAGAATAGATTTAGTTGTTCATACCAGATTCCAGAGGATTAAAATAATATGCCAAGGATTTTGAAGGATGAAACCAGACCTGTATTGTTATTATTATTTTTTGTATCTGCCACGAATGTTTATAGCCTCTAAATCCCTTTGAAAAGGCCCCAGGGATGACGTCTGAAGACCAGCCTGAGTTAAAGAGAATAAAGAAGCGGTGCTAATTCTCTATTATTCACTTTACGAGGATGAAATTCGGTTTTGAGTTGAGGCGATGACAATTGAATTCATATCAGTATTGAGGAGAGGGGGAGCCAGAATACAGCACTGCTAATCTTATGAAGAGAAAGCTGTGCTTCTCATCTTAATGCTGTAAGGATGGAGTGGATTGAAGGAAATTAAGCTGGGTAATGATTGCCTTGAACAAATCGGTTTTTCAACGCATGTAAAAATCCTAGCACGGCCCATCCTTTCCCTCAATTCTCTTTTGATTTGGGAAGGTCCCAACCTGCCATAATAAGGTACAGGTAGCCCTCAACGTACAACAGTTCATTGAGTGACCGTTCCAAGTTACAGCAGCAGTGGAAAAAAGTGACTTACGACCGTTTTTCACATTTGCTACCTTTGCGGCCTCCCCATGGTCACGTGGTTAAAATTCAGACACTTGGCAACCAGTTCATATTTATGACAGTTGCAGTGTCCCAGAGTTACGTGATCCCTCTTTTGAGGCGTTCTGACGGGCGAAGTCAATGGGGAAGCCGGATTCACTTAACCACCGGGTTACTAACTTATCAACTGCGGCGATTCACTTAATCACTGAGGCAAGAAAAGTCATAAAATGGGGCAACACCGACTTAACAAATGTGTCATTTAACAACCGAAATCTTGGGCTCGCTTGTGGTCATTGGTCCAGGATTACCTGTACAACAAGTCATCTCAGTGAAGAAAAAAAAAAAAAGAAATCGTGTATCCAGGAGGAAATGAATAAATAGAAAACAGTGTCTTTTATTGAGCAGATTGAAGTTTTGCATTAAGGGGAATTAAAAGTAAAGGTAAAGGTTCCCCTCAAACATATGTGCTAGTCATTCCCAACTCTAGGGGGCGGTGCTCATCTCTGTTTCAAAGCCAAAGAGCCAGCGCTGTCTGAAGACGTTTCCGTGGTCATGTGGCTGGCATGACTGAATGCCAAAGGCGCACGGAATGCTGTTACCTTCCCACCAAAGGTGGTTCCTGTTTTTCTACTTGCATTTTTACATGCTTTCAAACTGCTAGGTTGGCAGAAGCTGAGACAAGTAACCGGAGCTCACTCCATTACGGGGTGCTAGCGATTCGAACCGCCGAACTGCCGACCTTTCTGATCGACAAGCTCAGCGTCTTAGCCACCGAGCCACTGCGTCCCACTAAAGGGTATTAGGTTTCCTCAAAAATCATCATGAGAGATTAGAAAGACCCAGTCTGCCCAGTGGGAAGGTCTCCAGTGCTTCATCGAAGAATGGAAGCTAACACAGATATTGCTGAAAGGCACACTCCCCAACCCCTCCTCCCCGTTCTTCCGACTGACATTTAGCCATTGTGCCTTTGCAATGCTTCCGGACTGGCCCTGCGCCTATGGATTCACACATCGTTGGGCAGCAGAGCCGGTTCAACTCTGCTGCGAAGCACAGGAATTGTGAATTCGGTTGTGCTGAACGTTTGAAAGTCACCCAGTTACCTGGCCCTGAAGTAGAATCGGGGAAATCATGACTGTGTGCTGACTACTTCATGCACCGAGAGGAAGATGGGGTGGGGTCTGAATGACATGGGAAAAGTCTGGGAGGCAACCCTATGTGTATGGCAAAGATGAGAGAACAATCTGTTTTCAGGGTTACGAGACACACAAACACACACACACACACACACAAACACACATGATGTGATCACATTTTGGGCATTTAGTGACTGACTCACCTTTATGGCCATTTGCAGCATACTATGATCGTGTAATTACAATTTGCATTTTTTTTCTTTTCCTTCTCTTTTTCTTTTTGCCAGTTTCCAGCATGAACTTCCCAGTTAGCAGCATAAAAATGCCCATTGGGAAAAAGGGATTTGCTTAATAGGTGCCACTTTTATTTAACGGTGTGGCGTTTGCTTAACCACCATCAGAATGACATGGTTGTAACTTTGAATCTAGTTGCACAATGTTTCAATGAAAAGGACTAGGGGAGACATGATAGCAGTGTTCCAATATCTCAGGGGTTGCCACAAAGAAGAGGGAGGCAAACTATTCTCCAGGGCACCTGAGGGTAGAACAAGAAGCAATGGGTGGAAACTAATCAAGGAGAGAAGCAACTTAGAACTGAGGAGAAACTTACTGACAGTTAGAACAATTAATCAGTTTGCCTCCAGAAGTTGTGAATGCCCCAACACTGGAAGTCTTTAAGAAGATGTTGGATAGCCATTTGTCTGGAACGGTATAGGTTTCCTGCCTAGGCAGGAGGTTGGACTAGAAGACCTCCAAGGTCCCTTCCAACTCTGTTATTCTATTCTATACAATACAATATTCTAAGTTACAGCAGCAACGACTTATGATTGTAATTCCAGGGTCAATTACAGTCATGAGTCGAGGATTATATGTATTAGAATAATAAAGATTCAAAAATGTAGGGTTGAAAAACAAGTCTGTGATGATAAAGACAAATGCCTTATGACTGTCCCAACATTCCTGGTCTGTTGCCCTTCCGGATTAGCCCCATTTTCCTGGAATGATGGTGAAGAATATATAATGTCTGAACTATTTCTGCACCAGTTGTGGCTTTGTTTACCCTAGGATTGGCTTGGGGAATTGTATTGTAGCCCAAAATTCTCCTAAAGTTCCCTGAATCTGGTCTATAGAATGGTAGGGCAGACTGTCTAACATCCTAATGACGAGTCTGAATATCCACACCTTAACAAAAACAGAAGTAGATGAGTGGCTGAGACACTTGCTTCCTACCTGTGGCAGTGACCCAAGATTTGAAGTTCTCCCCAGGAGCGAAGACCTGGAAAAGGCTCCTGGCTGATTGATTGGGATAGAAGTTGGGGCCTTATTGGCTCGTCAGTTGTCCGCTCACCGCCTGGCCTACATGTTCCAGTGATTCTTCCTCAGTGCGCAGCTTTGCCATTCTTTTTGGCTACGAGTGCTTCAAGGTCTCCTACAGATCCTAGTCTGATAAATAGGTCACTGCTTTTATGCGAGTTCGTAAAGCCATGTGGCCTGCTCTAATCAGGATCATGCTGTCAACCTTTTAACAAGGCTGCCTCTGAATATCTTTGCCTTAAGCCGTGTTTGAAGCTCGGAGTTTCTCGGGGATGTTTGTGCACCTCAGGAAAAGGAACGAGATGGATGGCTATGTTTGTGCGCGAGCAAAATGCTTCCTGAGCGAGAATTCCTTCCTTACGAAAGGCAGATCATTAGAGAACTCTGCGCTTAGCAGAAAATGTTTACGGCACGGTCCTGGGCGCTTTGCTGAGCAAACTGGTAATCTTACAAAATGTTCAGCCTTTGTGCTAGAGGGAAGAAAGGTGGGCTGGAGAATTTGTCTCCTTTCATCTGCTCATTGCTCACTTGGCTTCAAGTGGGCCAGTCGTCAATTGTGTGTGTGTGTGTGTGTGTGTGTGTGTGTGTGTTAGAAGGTTATCTTGTCTTGCTTCCCAGTGATTTTATGGATCACCCTTGAGCAAACAGGCTCTGTGCTTAGCAATAGCAATAGCGCTTAGACTTATATACCGTCCCATAGAACTTTACAGCAGGGATCCTCAACCTGTGGGCCACGGCCCATTACCGGGCCAGGGCCAATTCACAACTGGGCTGTGTAAGTGGCTGCTAGTGCGCATATGCGCATGTGCACAGCCCCACTCGCACGAAAGTCGTGGATGCTTATGGCCCCACTCACATGAGCGTCATGGGCACTCTTAGCCCCACTCACGCGAGCAGCGGGTGCTCGTGCACATATGGACCTGCCCCTTCCCACAAAACCATCCCCTCTTCCCCCTCCCTCCCCCCGCTCTGGGCCGCCAACCGGGAAAAGTTGGGGAAGTCTGCTTTACAGCAGTCTCTGAGTAGTTTACAAATGTCAGCATATTGCCCCCAACAATCTGGATCCTCATTTTACTGACCTCGGAAAGATGGAAGGCTGAGTCAACTTTGAACCAGTCAGGATCAAACTCCAGGCTGTAGGCAGCCCGCAATCCTGCATTCTAACCTCTGCGCCACAGATATGGATACATTTCTGGCACACTAATCACAGAGTCACTGATGCCCCGAAAGTTAAGAGTGGCAGATGTCAGATTTACTGGATTGTAATTTTTATAATAAGCCAAAGTGTGATTTGTCTGATTTTGTTAGCCCTTTAGGTAGATCGGGTCAAGAAATGGGCATGGCAAAGATTCCAGGAATGCTTTTCGGTATTGACAGCCCTCTCATTACTACTATAATTGTTAGCACTAAGGAGAATTTGTAACCACCCTGGTAACTCGAGCAACACCGGGTCTGGATAAGGAAGCTGTTGCACCATTGGGTGTTCTGGAGAAGTCCCAATTGGTCTATTATTTGGCTGTGGCCTGGCATATTGTGGTTTGTTAAACATGTCTCATAACCAGGGTTTAAATGCTGCTACTTATATCCCTCTAGCTACAAGCACCTCTCCAGTCCTGTTTCTTGCTGCTTTTTTCCATAAATGAGACTCCTGCATATGAATGAAATGAAAGATAGAAAGAGGGCCTCACTTGGTGATTTTGGTCGTGTGTGTGTGTGTATGGTAATTTCACAGATAATTAAAGACAATCCCATTAAAACTTATTTCTCGCCACCCCTCTTTTTTAATGTGTCCCAGCTCCCATTGCAGGATAGCCGAAGGTGGCTCTAACCATTACAGTTTTTTATAAATACGTCAAACTTTTGTATAGCTTCTGGGCAGAATCTGAGGTGATGCATAGACTGCCTTTAATGCTTTCCATTTCAGCCAGGTCAGGCTAACAAAGCAGATGAGAGAGATGATATTTCCAAATCCAGCTTTTGCATAATGTATTTGATGTATAAATACATTGATTTCTTTTCCAGCGCTTTTCTGAATAGGAGGATTGGCACTAGCAGAAGGTGTTTGCATTAGCCTTAAGAAAGAGATACCTGCTCATCCCTATTCAGGCACTGTGAAAATTGCAGTATTCCAATATTTGAGGGGCTTCTACAAAGACGAGGGAGGGTCAACCTATTTTCCAAAGCAACAAAAAGCAAGACGAGAAACAATGGATAGAAACTAACCAAGGAGAGAAGCAACTTAGAACTAAGGAGAAATTTCCTAACAGTGAGATCAATCAACAATAGAACAACTTGCCTTCAGAAGTTGTGGGTTCTCCATCACTGGAGTCTTCCAAAAAGAGACTGGACAATAATTATTTGAAATGGTAGAGGGCCTCCTGCTTGAGCAGAGGGTTGGACTAGAAGATTAACAGAGTTGGAAGGGACCTTGTAGGTCATCCAGTCCAATATCCCCCATCACCACCACCCAAGCAGGAAAGCCTACACCATTTCTGACAAATGGCAGTCCAGTCTCTTCTTGAGAACTTCCACTGATTAATCTCCCACAATGTCTGAAGGCAAGCTGTTCTATTGGTTGATTGTTCTTGGTCTTAGGAAATTTCTCCTTATTTCTAGGTTGAATATCTCCTTGTTCAGTTTCCATCCATTATTCCTTGTCTGGCCTTCAGGTGCTTTGGAAAATAGCTTGACCCCCCTCCTCTCTGTGGCAGCCCCTCAAATATTGGAACACTGCTATCATGTCTCCCCTGGTCCATCTCTTCACTAGACTAGCCATGCCCAGTTCCTGCAACCGTTCATTGTATGTTTTAGCCTCCAGTCCCCTAAGACCCCCAAGGTCCCTTCCAACTCTATATTTTATGTTCTATATTCTATGAAGCCATATTCACATATTTTCACAGGCTGGTGGTGCTGGAAAGTCTTGTGGCATTACAGACAGCATGCCTTTGTTATAAAAGCCAAAGCATCACCTAAATTACAAGAAGGAATAGATTGGAGTAACTGAACTCTTGAGAAGGAGCAAAGTACACACAAGGAAGATGTACTAAAAGAGAGGCTGGGTTCTTGTGAGCTGTGAAACCAAACCCAAGCAGTTGTGTTGAATAAGCCACGGTTGGTTGCATTCAAACATAATGCTAACTCTTCAACCGTTGTTCACAAACCATAATGGTGAAGTTCACACTACCAACTAAATCAAAGGCTGTGAAGGAATTGGAAGTGACCATAGGGAAGGCATGAGAGAGCTGTTAAGAAAATGAGTGAGTTGTTAAGAGGGGTTGCAATGTCCGTCATCTGTCTGCAAGAGAAAGAAACTCAAAATGATTTTCTTTAGTATAAAATGGGACAGAGAGGAATTTGGATAGGTTTACAAGATTTCTGTTATTCAATTTTACTACAATAAAAAGCATTCCTGGAATCTTTGCCATGCCCATTTCTTGACCTGCTCTACCCAAAGGGCTAACGAAAACCAGACAAATCACACTTTGGCTTATTATAAAAATTACAAACCAGTAAATCTGACATCTGCAACTCTTAACTTGCGGGGCGTCAGTGACTTTGTGATTAGCGTGCCAGAAATGTATCCATATCTGTGCGATTTTCCCCTGCAGACGGCACTTTATAATGGCATCTTAATGACATTCTGTTTAGTGTGCCTTACAGGGGAATGTCAAAGCCATCACAATAACTAATGCTAAGGTCTAATTAATGAGATGATTGTTAAACTCAAGCAAAAGGGCTGCATGCACTGCTACTGTTTTCATTCCCAGATGTTTGAGCTTGAGTCAATTCTGTGATGGGAATCAAACCTTGAAAGGGCTCATCTCCGCTTGGGAGTTTGGATCACTCTGAGAGTTGGTTTCTTTCGTACTTCTGTGGCAAATTCCCCATGGATGCAATCTGTTGCCTTTCCCCGAGACCTCTCTCTCCCTGGGGTCTTGCAAACGAGGATCTCTGTGCAGATATTATTCTGCTGGTTTCCCAGTCGGGAGGAAAATAAATTGAAACCACTGAAATAACGAGAGCAACATAATTCTGCCCTCAAGAATTGTGTATACTTATCTTAAAGCGCAAATTAAAAGCCTCCACTTGGGTGCTGGTAGCAGTATTTTATTTCAGTCAAGGACCAGCAAAATGTAACATGCAAGAATTACAGCTATTCCGTTATAAGAAACAAAATTTAAATCACTTTTTATTTATCACATGCATATGGCCACCCATCTCACCACAAATTAAATCACTAGCACAGTTGCTACAATTGAAATACCTGTATCATTAAGATTATAGCGTTGAGACTATGAAGCTAAAAGTAAGTACAGTTGAGATTTATGTAATGTGAGTAAAGCTAGAGAATAATAGCTAACGATGAAAATGGAAACAACTAACATGAATTGTAAAACTACTACAGCACTAAAATCTGCAGGTGAACTATATTTCATATTAATATTGAAACTATATTAGTATAATCATGTGGTATAAAATAAAGCAGTATAGAAATGAATCACAACAACTTCAAAGGCTAAAGAGCTAGAAATAAGCAATTAGATGGAAATTTATGGGCACAGTCTCGTTAATCTGATAGCTCTAATAACTATAGGGAATGAATTGTATCGGTATAGTAATGGGTTATATACATAATGAAATAAGCACCTAAACTCTCTCATTAGCTGTGTTTATTTCTGGGTGGGGTTTACACATGTTGTAACAGGTTTGGTGGGTCTAAAGCAGGGGTGTCAAACTGGCGGCTGCATCATGCATAAACCACGCCCACCTCAGCTCTACAAAGGAGAGAAATGTCACAATATGTCACGTGACACCCCGAGTTTGACACCCGTGATGTAAAGTGATAATGCCGTGATAATCAACTGATAAATGGCATGAATAGGCACAGTAGATTGTTTCCAGCAGCATTGACCCTGTTTCCCCCAAAATAAGACCTAACCAGAAAATAAGCCCTAATAAATCTTTTGGAGAAAAAAATAATACCGTGTTTCCCCGAAAATACGACATGTCCTGCTAATAAGCCCAGGCCTGGTTTTTGCCTGGTTTTTGAGGTGGGTGTAAATATACGCCCTCCCCCGAAAATAAGCCCTAGTGAAAGGGTGCCATGGCAAGTAAAGGAGGAAGCCCTTCCCTTCCCTAGTCACCTCAGCGCTTCTCGGCTCCTTAATCGGATCAGTTGAGCCGATCCGGCTGCCGTTCAAAAAACAGCTGATTTGTGGGTGCTGCTCAGGCCGTGGCCTCCGGCAAGTGCGGCTGCCTTTGCCATCGATTACGGCCACAAAAGCAGCAGGAGGCCAATAATGCACCCCACGCTCCTCGCCCTGGCCTTCCGAAGGGTACTGTAGCAGCAGCTATCCACAATTTTTAAATCATTATTTTGTCCCGACCCACGTGGCCCAGTGAGCCACGTGGATCGGGACAAAATAAGGGTAAAAAAATTGTGGACAGCTGCTGCTACAGTTCCTTTCGGAAGGCCGGCTTGAGTCTCCTGCTGCAAAAGTGGCTGCGCCCGAGACTGCTTTTGGGAGAGGAGGCAAAGGGGAAGCAATCAGCTTCATCTCGCCCTTGCCCTCAGCCCCCCCTTCGGCTGAGCTCAAGCAGAGAAGTGGCCCGCAGGGTTTCAGGAGCAAAGTTGAGGCTGACAGGAGTCAGGGCAGGGGGGAAAGTCCAGTGCGGCCCCAGCGCTCTTCTTTCCTTGGAAATGGAATCTTGGGAGTGGGAAATGGCATTCCCAGGAAGGGTGGGTATGTCGGTATGTGTATAAAAAACACAAAGCGAGGGAGCCAACAGCCGCGGATTAAGGAGCTTTGTGAAATGTTACATCTACACTCAAAGTTTGGCAAGGAAGGGAGAAGAGATACTTCCCTCCCTTGGCAGTGTTTTGCTTGAAAATATATGAGAATCGGCCAAAGAGAAGGAAGAATGAGACCTGCAAGGAGATGCTGCCGACACTGCTGCCTGCAGAGGCACAGACAGAGCGAAGTTCATTGAAGACTTCTCCGGCCAGCCCACAAGACTATCTGAAGCGGGAGGGGGAGGAGATTTTCTGCACGTTGGCAGCAGCGTCTTCTCACAAGGCTTCTTCTGACATCCCCAGTTGTATGGATTTCCATGCCTTCCTTTATGGGATGTTGCTTCGCACCTGGGACATCGGGAGAAGCCCTGTGAGGAGACGCCACTGCCAATGTTCAGGAAATCCCCCCCCGCAGATCATTCTTTCAAAAACGTAGTTTCACCAGGATGAAGAGGTGGCTGGAGGCGGCGTTTGCATCGGGTTGGGCTTTCTTTGCAAGGCGGACAATCTGGGGAGCAAGAGATTTAGGAAGCCTGGGCTGGCGTGTGTCCGTTTCTCCAGTGAAGCATCTGATTCATCCCCAGGGGTGAACGTTTCACCCTTCGTCATCTCTCTGCCCTGGCTTGGAAGCTGCAGAGGAAGCCTGCTATGCCCGTGGAGGGGAGGGAGAAGTGACAGCAAGAGGAGCACATCTCGCTCCACACCTCTCGCTTCTCCCCCACCCCACCTGCCACCCGTCTCGCTAAAAAGATGGTGGGGAAAGGAAGCAGCCTAGATTCTGTTAGCATTGGGGCGGGGTGGGAGGAGTTGGGCTGCGAGACATGCGTCCTACCCGAGACTTGCAGCTCCGTCGTGTTCCTTGCTGTTTTGTCCAGGGAAGTTGAACTCGCGAGATTTTTTTTTTACAGGGTGCTTCCCTGGACAAAACAGCGAGAAACACGATGGAGCTGCAAGTCTTGGGTAGGACGCGTGTGTCGCAGCCCAACTCCTCCCACCCCGCCCCAATGCTAACAGAATCCAGGCTGCTTCCCTTCCCCACCGTCTCTTTAGCGAGAGGGTTGGCAGGTGGGGTGGAAGAGAAGTGAGAGGTGTGGAGCGAGACCTGCCTTCTCTTGTTGTCTCTTCTCCCCGCCTCGCCGGGCATGGCAGGCTTCCTCTGCAGCTTCCAAGCTGGGGCAGAGAGGAGGCAAAACGCTCACCCCTGGGGATGAATCAGATGCTTCACTGGAGAAACTGCCCCACGCCAACCCAGGCTTCCTAACTCTCTCACTCCCTAGATTGTCCCCCTTGCAAAGAAAGCCCAACCCGACGCAGGGCGGTAACAGGACACATCAGAGCAGTGCCGGCCACTCGCTCGGCTGGCGCAAATAAGACCCCCACCCCACCCACCCCCGATAATAAGACCAAGGCCATATTTCGTGGGTCAAAATAAAATAAGACCCTGTCTTATTTTCGGGGAAACACGGTATTAAGACCCAATCTTATTTTTAGGGAAACACTGTAGATAACTTTCACTTGAGGGGCTACCAGTGGTGGGTTCCGGATCCGGTTCCAACCGGTATGGTTACAATGGGCCCATCGTTGTCCACATGGACATGCTCAGTGCGCGCATGCATTGTAGCTGCCAGGGATGCTTCCGCAAGCCTCTGCGACACTCCAGCTGCTCGTCGTAGTGTCACGCAGGTGTTATACGCGCCCCGCACATGCGCAGAAGTGGCAAAAGCTTTAAAGGACAGGTAAGGAGCGCGGGCGGGCGGGCCCTCCGGAGCACTGTACCGGAACGGTACCTGGTGCTCCGAGCAGGCTCCAGTACACCCGTACCGGGGCATACCGTCTGCAACCCACCACTGGGGGCTACCTTCCAATAAATATTTCCTCTGAAGGAAGCAGAGCTGATTTTCCTTATTTTTCTCACTGTTTCATGACATACATAATGGGAGAATCTTCAGGAGCAACATTTCAGGGGCCACAGATGAGAAAACAAAAAGATGGATTAAAATTACATTCTTCATATTTCTTTGGCGTTACCGTCTTGCAAACAAACAGTTCTGCTCACAGAAGTTGGATCCCGGCCCTTTTTGTTCTGTGGATTCATGACACTTCTGTTCAGACGTCATAAAACATAATTGTCCACTCCCTTGAAATAGAGGGTCCTGTCCCCAAGCCATAACCACTTTGGTGATCATATAAAACAGTGGTGGGTTGCAGGCGGTACTCACCGGTATGGGCATACCGGAGCCTGCCCAGAGCATCGGGTACCGTTCCGGTACGGTGTTCTGGAGGGCCCATCTGCCTGCCCGAGCCCCTTACCGGTCCTTTAAGCCTTTGGCGCTTCTGCCCACGCACATGGCACGTACGGCGCCTACACAATGCTCCACCGAGCAGCTGGAGCATTGCGGAGGCTTGCGGAAGCTTCTCAGGCAAGTATGATGCATACCTTCGCCGCATGTGTCCATGTGGGTGACACCGGGCCCATTCCAACTGTACCGGTTGGAACGGGATCCGGAACCCACCACTGGTATAAAAATAAAATCTTGGTTACATAAATTGTGCCTCTGGAGTGTAGTGGCGTATTTGTTAAATAAGTAAATATTGGTGTGTCAAGGCATGAGAACTGAAAGAAGTGCAGAAAGGGCATGCATGATGAGACCCAGGAAATGAAAAAATCATGATGATGGATGCGGGTTGGTTTGTTTTTGTTCCTAGGCTCTTTTTGCTTTGTCATCGATGCTGCGACACTTTCCTTACGCCCAGCAACAATTTCTCAAACTTGGAGGCCTTCAAGTACTCAGGAATCTTTGCACAGAGAAAGGAATGGAGATACTGTACATCCGCACCGTGACCCTTCTCTACGACTTAGTAGTAGAAAAGGTAAGAGGGGCCATTATACCTTATCTATTACTAGCGGGATATCCGTGTTTCGCTATGAAACTATGTGATGGGGCTTGATAAATTGACACTTAAAGCTTGAAAATTAATGAGTAGTTATGATCAGGCTTGATACATTGACACTTAAAGCTTGAAAATTAATGTAGAATGTGTAACTCCTTAGCATCAGAGTGTGTTAATATAAGAGAACTGGCAGTTGGAACAGAGTTCTTTTCAGGTGGGGAGGGAGAGTAAACTCCCAGCCAGCAGGCCAGGTGAGTCACGCACTAGTCCCATATAAGACAACTGGCAGTTGGAATAGAGTTCCTTTCAGATGGGGAGGGAGAGTAGAACGTCTAACTCCTTAACATCGATGCATGTTAATATAATCCTGTGTAAGAAATGTTGGTGATCTGATGGTTATTTCGAAAAATCCTTACCGAGCACCTAGAAGCCAAATGCCGAATTTCAAGTTTGCAGGCTTTACAGTTCTGGAGATTTCATGATGAGTGAGTGGTATTTGGCTTTTATATAGAGAGATTATATATAATTAGCACAAGTCTACCAATCTGAAGGAGAAGAGCAAGCTGAGCTGGAAGGCGGGGTTAAATATGTCACCAGTTTGGAATCATTGCGTTGCCACTAAAGACCTAACATACAGCAATCATCAATGGGGCACCGTTGGAAAGAGGGGAGTCGCTAAGTTTTGCTGAACACCTGAATAAGTGTCTTTCAACTGTGCCTTGAACCTTGTCAGAATAGCTGTCGGGGCTGTGAAGATACAGCCTTATCCTCTGGTTTATCCTTTAACTTGGGCCCGAGTTCCTTCTCTACCGGCTGTTCCTTCTTGCCCAGCATGAACATGTGTGAGAGTATAGGCAAATTACTATCAAGGAAAGTATCGCAATCAAGCTTCTCTGCTGGGATTTAAGAACAGAGATGAGCAGGGCAAGCTCCCAGCATACAATTCAGGAGGACTTGACTTCCCTTCTCTCTCTTAAGCCAGAGAAACACCCTTCCTTAATTATAACATAGTAGTAAGGAGATGCTTGTGATTAGGATCTAATTAATGAAGTGCCTATATAGCAATTTACCCAGGAGGCAGCCCAGTGAAGCAAAGGCATTGTATTTTTTTAAATTATTGTTATTATTTAGAGAATGCCCGCCCCCATTGTGTTGTGTATCTGGCTGCTGCATGTTGCGAGCAACCTTTTTACTTCATCTGTGTAGCCAGATGGCTGGCTTGCGGGGCCTATGTGGGAGTTTTGCAGACAAAAATCAAGCATCTTGGCTACATCCCTATTATTTCTAGGGAGCAGAAGGAGAGAGAGACAACACCCTCCCCTCCCCCTTTTACTACTACTCTGACATTGGCCCCGATCTAGCAGAGGAGGTGGATGACTCTTGCAGGGGGAAAAGGGATGGTGAATAGGATTTCCCTTAGGGGAAATGCACGATTCTACCTTCATCCCGATACGTAGTGCTGCTTCTCCATCCTCATGGAAGCTGCAGAATGAAAAAAAAACATCCAAAAGACTGGACTATAAGCAAGTTCTAATTAATATAAATCCTTAGAAAAGCATGTTTTTTTGAGGTGGCGTTTTGTGTATGGTAATAGATGAAGGCAAACTATATAGTTAGATGTCCTGCTCTACACAGTCCCAGAGTATGTTAGTGACGGTGGAATTTGTAGTCCAAAACAGTTGCTTTATTTCTTTTAAAGGTGCCTGTTAGATACTCCAGGTGGACATGTGCCTCTTGCAGTAATATAGATCATCCAAGACTTTGGTCCAGTTCTTTTGGCTTGGAATAGCCTGGAATAGCCGCCCAGAAAACATGCAATTAGCAGGGTGCATAAGCTGTAAATCAGGCTTTCTCAATCTTTAGAAACTTTAAGAAGTGTGGACTTCAACTCCCAGAATTCTCCAGATATCTAGCACTGCTGTAAACGATGGAAATGTGGAGAAGATCCAGCAGAGAAATTATACCAGGAAATGTTCTTTCCTTTCGGCTACTAGGAACTACCATATTTTTCGGAGTATAAGACGCACCAAGGTTTTGAAGAGGCAATTTTTTTTAAAAAAAGTAGGTAGGTAGATAGAGGGATGGAGAGGGAGAGAAAGAGAGATAAATACAGTAGGTAGGGAGGGAGAGAGAGAGTAGTTAGGTAGATAGGTAAATAAAAAAAAGAGAGAGAAATAAAGAGAGAGAGAGTGTGTAGGTAGGTAGGTAGAGGGATAGAGAGAGAGAAATAGAAAGAGATAGAGAAATACAATGGATAGGTAGGGATAGAGAGAGAGGGAGTAGGTTGGTTGGTAGGTAAAGGGATAGAGAGAGAAATAGAGAGAGAGAAGTACAGCAGATAGGTAGGTGTTTTTGCTGGCACAGCACTTGATCAATCTAATTCTCATCAATCAGTTAAAGAGCTTTCCAAAAGGAAAAAAAAAGTTTTTGCACTCTGCAAACCTCCCCAAAATGGCCCATTTTTCACGAAATCGTGGCCATTTCTTTTTCAAAAAAAGGTATGAATAGCCTTGGGGGGGGGAAGCTTGCAGAGTGCTCGGGGGGGGGTAATGAGCAAAAAACTGCCTTTTTTGTGAAAATGGGCCCGTTTTTTGTCAAAAAAATTGCGTGCATAGCCTTATGCAGGCTTTTAGAGTGCTGCTGGGGGCTGAGGGGGGGCAAAAAACGGCCCTCCCCAGCCCCCAGGAGCTCTCTGAAACCCTCCATGAGGGTATGCACAGCCATTTTGGTGAAGGGGCGGGGCTTCGGGAGGCAAAAAATGCTATATTCGGTGTATAAGATGCACCCAGGTTTTCAGCCTCTTTTTTGAGGAAAAAGGTGCATCTTATACTCTGAAAAATACGGTATCTGGAGAAATTTGTTTGGCTAGAGAAAATAGTCACTGTGCATTTTTATTTAGTTAAATAATTTATATGGCCACCCATCTCATATCAGTGACTCTTGTTGATCAGCTCAATGACAACTTTTTGTCTGAAATGGTATAGGGTGTCCTGCCCTAGAAGACCTTCCAACTCTGTTATTCTTTTGTGTTCTGAAATCCTCAACAGGGTGGTCCCAACTTCCTGTAGAGGATTAGAATAGAAATTGGATTGAATTGAATAATTCTTTATCGGCCAAATGTGATTGGCCACACAAGGAATTTGCCTCTGGTGCATAAACTTGCAATGTACATACAACAACAAAGTGATAAGTCATATATCATAGATCACAGTTAGAATCATTAATCTTAAGATACAACAACAGGTGATAAATCATAGATACCAATTGGAGAAGGTAGTAGGAAAAATGAGAAGATGGGAAGGATAATACAGCCCTACTACATGGATAAACATCTTTAGGCTTAAGGCGGTGCGGTGTGATTTAGGTGTTTAGCAGAGTGATGGCATGGGGGGGAAAACTATATTTGTATCTAATTCTTTTGGCATGCAATGCTCTAAAGCAGCGTCCAGAGGGAAGAAATTGAAATGTCTCTTTGGATAGGATTGGATGCTGAACTATAAGGCATCTCTCATCAGCTGGTCTTTAGAGAGATATAATTGCTTTTTATCTTTCGTTACACTATTGCTGATTATTGGCAGTGAATGGCTTCAGGCACTCATATTTCCTATAGCTTCTGAAATCTGACACAGCGGCTTTTAGGCTTTTAATTATACTTACATAAATACATGTATGTACAGAGGGACGGGGAGGGGGACGACGACTCCTGCTTCCCTTTTTATGATTTTTATTTTGTTATTCAGTAAATCTGGCTGATTTCCTGCTTCCCATTCCCGCCCCCCGCCCCCCATCTCATTTGTTTTGTCAGTTTCTTCCCCAGTTTGCTTCCCCTACAACTTTACAATGAGTGTATTAGGCTGGCTAGTAACATTTTCATAAATAGGTACTTTTATGATAGGCTGGGTTTCCCAGAGCAGCCTTTGTATGAATGGGAGAGGCCTTCCAGTAATCATTTTGCCAAATTGCAGCAAGAAGAGATCTCGGGTGGGGCTTATTATTTTGGGGCTGCAGGAGGCAGCGAGTATGGTCACCTCATGGCTGCTGTGTTGTGTTGCTGCAACAGTGCAACACAGCCGTTCGCCCCTGAGGCTGTGCCCGCATCCTCCCATCCCCACGCCAGGCTCTTCGGGAGCCCACTTCCAAGAGAGCAGCTGCCCAGCAACCCCCCCTCTCCAGCTGGGTAGAGCGCCAATCACTGATCCAGTGGTATCCCAAAGGCGCTAAGCCAGTGGAGCAAGGGGGGGGGGACAGGTGCTCATGTGGCTTGGCACCTTTGGGATACTGCTGGGTTGGTTAGTGGCGCTCTGCCTGGCTGGAGGGGGAAGTTGCACGAGCGCCTGTTCCTCCCCTGGCTCCCATGGCTTGGCGCCTTCGGGATACCGCTGGGTTGGGAAGTGACTTCAGACTTCACACCAGTATGTATATTTCATGCAAAAACAAAACAACTGTGTGTCAGCTTAAGTAATCACTTGAGGACTCTCTGTTGCAGCAATTGCTCAAGAACATTGACGACAAGGACGAAGCTCATGAGAAAAGTCAGCAGTACGGTCAGGTAAACTTGATGCCCGCCATTGTGGAACAAGGCTGGTGCACCATCATTTCGAACCTCCTGAGGACGCCGGAGCACGACAGCAGGGAGAAGGTGCTCAAGACGGTGCACGTCCTGCTCGCCTCCTGTAAGGACACATACACCAGGGATCCCGCGCTCAACCACGTCCTCGGCCTCCTGCGCCAGGAATACGAAGAGCTGGCCGAGGAAGAGCGGAAGGAGGGGGACGAAGATGGCTACTTTAAGGAACTCCTGCACTCTATAAATAGCATTGCCCAACAATTAAAGAGGACAGTAGCCTCGCCTGTCGAAGAACCTTTGTGAGGTTTGGGAAGAATAGTGATGAATAAATCTATTCTAATAAGTTTTTGGTTTTGTGTCCTCCTCTCAGGGTGGCAAGGCCATATGCTGGGTAATAGAAGAACGGTTGCCTTTCATCAGTATTTTTCTGTGTGTTTTATCCCGATCATAGATACGACCACAATTGAGCCCAAAATTTATGTTGCTAACAAACATTTTGTTAAGTTTGCCATTTTACCACCATAATTGCCACAGTTCTTAAGTGAATCACTGCATTTGTTAAGTTGGTAACGCGGTTGTTAAGTGAATCTCGATTCCCCGTTGACTTTGGTTGTCAGAAAGCAATGGGTGGAAACTAATGAAGGAGAGAAACAACCTAGAGCTAAGGAGAAACTTCCTGACAGTTAGAACAATTAATCAGTGGAACAGCTTGCCTCCAGAAGTTGTGAATGCCCCAACACTGGAAGTCTTTAAGGAGATGTTGGATAGCCATTTGTCTGAAGTGGAGTTGGGTTTCCTGCCTAAGCAGGGAGTTGCACTAGAAGACGCCAAGGTCCCTCCCAACTCTGCTATTTTATTCTACTCTAATGCTATGCTATTCCTTCACAGGCTGCTCACCTCCCTTTGCTGATCACATGACCATGGGGTACTGCAACCGTCATAAATATGAACCGGTTGCCAAGCGTCTGATCCTGTGGCCATGAGGATGCTGCAATAGTCATAAGTGTGAAAAATGGTCATAAGTCACTTTTGCAGCTGTACATTTGAACAGTCACCAAATGAACCGTTGTAAGTTGAGGATTACTTGTAATTGCAACAGCCAGGCCCAACAGTTCCCACCACCATAGTGTTAACAAAAAAGAAACCTTTTTGGAAATTACCTTCTCAAAAAAAGGACATGCAGTAGCATTAAAGAAACTCATTGTCTTGTCTCTGGTCTATCTGAGGAGAGAATGTTTTTGCTTAAGGTCATTCATTGCTTGCTTGCTTTGAAAAGGCAATTTCCCTGGAAGAAGAGTTTTTACCATATCTCACATGTGACAGAAATTAAAAGCAGGGTCCATTATAGCGATGGCATGTTCCTTTACATTTTTGCAGCTCTTCCTTTGTGTTGATATAATATTGCTGTTCTGGAGGAATTTGTTAATCCAATAGAAATGTTGCTTTTTTGACCTGCTAACTCAGAAAAAACCTGAACTGAGCGGTAACATGTCAGGAAAGATTCAATGCCAGAAAGTGATGTAGATTTAATATTTTTTCGGGGTAAAAAATCAACATCAGCGGGTGAGCTTCACAGAAAGATGGCCTGGCCATTACCAAATTGCCCCAGAAGCACAGATTGTAAGAGAAAGGTAGTTAATTCCCTTCTGCAATGTTTTCTCAGTTCACACGCTATATAGGTAGTCCTCGAGTTACAACTGCAATTAAGCCCCCACAATTCCAGTCATAAGTCATAATGGTTGTAAATGGGTTACCACGTGAGACAGTGTTGTGGCCCGCCATCGACCAGCAGAGCTGGCAGCAGATTCGGACAGTGAGGAGGTTGGGGAGGAACATGGGCCAGTTCTGGAGTCTGGGAAAGGCTCTGATGAGTGCTCTGTGTCGGAGACAGAGAGGGGGCCAGAGCCATATGCCTGTTATCAGCTGCCTTCAGAGTCAGAGATCAGTGAGGCAGATGAACAGCTGGAGCCTGTTCCCAGTGTGCGTATGCGCAGAGTTGCCAGATGAAGGGAACAGCTAAAGAACAGGGGTCGACTTGGGAGTTAGTGCCACAGGTGGACAATGAATGCCCCCTCCCATAGGGAATAAAAGAGGAGCCAAAGGGGAGTGGAGTTTGTAGGAGACAATTAGTTTGCTTAATTGGTTCGTGACTCTCCGAGACTCCTTGCCAGGTTTTTCAGATATCAGCCTGGCAGTTCTCCAAGCCAGATAAGATCTGTGACTCTAAATCCTCCCTTGAAAGACTTTGCTGGATGTGAATGAGCAGAATTTACAGTAAATTCATAAAAGGGGTTTTTATCAGGACAAGGAGCTTCATGCTCTTGGGAAGCCTAGGTCAGAACAGGCGGATCCAATGTTAGGACCTTGTTTGTGGCAGTCATTAAGTGAATGGGGTAGCTGTAAAGCAATCAACTGTCCATGTTTAGACTGGATTTGGCATTTTTATCCATCTGTCGAGCCCTTCCCTAGGACCTAAGTGAACAACTGTAAAGTTGTTAAGAAGACATATGGTCCGCTACAGCAGGGGTCCCCAAGCCCCGGACCATAGACTGGCATCAGGCCGCAGCATGCCAGAAACCAGGCTGCACAAACAAACGAAGCCCCATCCACGGAATGCAGGCAGCATACGGTCCGCAGAAAAACATCTCCGTGGAACCGGTTCCTGGTTCCCAAAAGGTTGGGGGCCACTGCGCTAGAGGCCCAGTTTTTGCTGGAAACTAGAATTAAATGCTGGTTGCTGGCAAAAATGTCATAAATCATGGTCACGTATCTTCGGGGTGCTGCAAACAGCCATAATGGTAAGTGGTTTCCCAAATGCGATCACGTGTCCGTGGTGGGGATGGGGGTGGATGTCGGAACTTCAAAACCAGATGGTAAGTCCCATTTTTTTGGCTCCAGAGCCATAACCGAATGGTCTCCAAGCAACTGGTTGTAAGTCAAGAACTACATGTAGAAAGGAGATGTGATCCCGCTGGATGGCATTCTGCACAAACCCTGTTTGAAAACATTCTGCAGAATTCCCTCCGGCTTAGAGTTCTTCGGCAAAGAAGCTGATGGCAGAAAAACTGAACACCTTGGGCAGAAATAGGTAAAGGTTCCCCTTGCACATATGTTCTAGTCGTTCCCAACTCTAGGGGACAGTGCTCATCTCTGTTTCAAAGCCGAAGAGCCAGCGCTGTCTGAAGACAACTCCGTGGTCATGTGGCCGGCATGACTAAATGCCCAAGGCACACAAAACGCTGTTACCTTCCCACCAAAGGTGGTCCCTATTTTTCTACTTGCATTTTGATATGCTTTTGAACTGCTAGGTTGGCAGAAGCTGGGACAAGTAATGGGAGCTCACTCCATTACGCGGCGCTAGGGATTCCAACTGCCGAGCTTTTTGATTGACAAGCTCAGTGTCTTAGCCGCTGAGCCACCGCATCCCTTTTGGGCAGAAATAGCTTCCGTTTAAAACCGCTGCTTGCCCTCTAGGAAGGTGTTTTTAAGGGACGCAACAGCAACCCACTCTGACTGCGATCTGGGCCGTAGAGGCACAGTGGCCACCCAGTTTTGTCTGTTGGCATTTCCTTTGCTCCACTACTGCCAGTATAAAGTCTGGCAAGCATCTGCCTGAATGCGAAAGTGAATAACAATGGAAAGTCTGTCTTCCATTGGAGGTGAAAGGGACCAGCTCTTGGCTTCTTATCGATTTGACTCTTTTTGAAGGTGATAGCTCACGGGTCTTCTTTGCAAAAGCTGGAAATATTTTGTTACTTTTTGCAGATTTTACAGTTTTGGGCTTTGCTATTAAGTTCCAGAAGTAATTAATGCACATTGATTTTTCTTCTGCTGGCATTTTGTTGTTTAAGTGGGAATAGGGGGTTTGGAGACGAAAGGATCTTACAGGAAATGTTCCCTGGAGAACAGCATGTGATTATTAGAAGCTGTAAAACATGAGATGCTCGGTGTACGTCAGAGTTTTGGCAGCACACACAGAGCCCTGCTTCACAGCAAAGGCTGCATGGGCATGCCTAGTGTTTTAAGTAGATCTTCCGTAGCGGAGAACAAGGGGAGCAAAGAAACAACGGGGTTTATTTTGGAGGGAGCCCTGCCTCAGGATATGAAACATCCTTAAGCAAGACATTGCTGGGCTTGGAATATCTGTGTCTGGGGTTGGGTTTGAAGGGTGAGGAATGTGACACAAAGATTCCCTCTCTTGTTTTTTTTCCCCCTCCACGCCTCCCCCTTTCTGCCTCTTCTCCCCCTTTCCTTCTCCTCTTTTCATCCTCACACCCGGCATTCAGTCCAACAGCTGAACTGACTGCATGCAGAGAGCTTTGGAAAACTATCCATGGGCTGGAGGTGGTCTATTCCATACCCAGTCTGAAAGTTCACACCATGGGGAGCTGAATTTTTCTGCTTTTGTGATATCCTTGTTAACTCTCTGTAGACGTCCTTCAGGATACTCCCAAGAATTTCTGCTCTAGCAGCCCATATAAGAGAACTTGCTGCTGGGGAAATTCATTGAGATACACCTGAAAGACACTAATTTGGGAAAGGCCAGCTCCAGACATTTCTGGTTCCATATCCTTCATTCCTTGAACAACTTCCATGATTCCTTGCTTATAAATACTTTCTTCCCCTATTTCAGGAATAGGGGAAACCAAATGTTCTGTTCACTCCAATATTATTACTCTGCTTCATCCCACAGTCAGCCAGACGTTTAGACTGGATCTGGCATTTTTGCGTCCATCTGCCAAGTCCATCCCAAGGACCTAATACAGGCAGATATTGATGTTTGATTGGGTTACAGGTATTCTTGCAAGATGTAAGCTGTTCTGAGTAAAGCTGCTTCTTGCAATTGACTGGTGATGATTTTTGTCAATGCCAATTGGGCTCGAGTGGTGCTCCAGATGTTTTGGGATTGTATCCAAGGCATCTATTTCTATTGATGTTACCATTGCTTCCTTTTATTATTTTAGTATCATTTCATCATTATTCTTTTATTCCACCTTTTGTAAGTTAAGGAGGTGAATATATCTAATGCTCCCTCCTATTTTCCCCACAACCACAATCCCTTGAGGGGAGTTGGGATGAGAGAGAATGACTGGCCCAAAGTCACCCAGCGATTTCTGTGCCCAAGGAAGGCCTAGAATTCTCCTGGTTCCTAGGCCAGCACCTTCAGCATAACACCAAGAACTTTCCTTGTTAAAAGGGTAATTTTCATTCTGGAAAACAATTGAGGGGTCTACTACAGTCTCTAAGCAGCAAGGTTCTGGCTCTGGCCAGGTTTGCCACATTAAGGAAAAGGTGGAGTGTGTGTGAGACGTGAAGGGCAACTACTCACTGCAAATTGGGACTGATAAGGAATGGCAGGTTTGCTGGGACAAGCTGCAGCAGGGGCTGGAGCAGTGGTGGGTTTCAAATTTTTTTAGAACCTCTTCTGTAGGTGTGGCCTGCTTTGTGGGTGTGGCTTGCTGGCCATGTGACTGGGTGGGTGTGGCTTGTCCGCCATGTAACTGGGTGGGTGTGGCCAACTTGTAAAATGTGGTGAAATTAACTTAACAACGCTCTTGCTTAGCAACCAAAATGTTGGCTCAGAAACTCTGGCATTTGAAGCACACAAGTCTTAAAGCTGTCAAGTTACAAGACCCTTGCATCCCTAACCCTTTAGAAAAAAACCCCCAGGGGTGTTCAAACTTGACAGCTTTAAGACTTGTGGACTTCAACTCCCAGAATTCCTCCTCTCGCTCTTCATCTTGATGATGTGCAGACGGGGGGGGGGGAGCTGGAACCGGTTCTAAACGGCACTGTAGATTCGTGGAACCTCTTCTATAAAAGAGGTTAGAACTGGCAGGAACCCACCCCTGGGCTGGAGCCATCTGAGTAGACAGTGGAGAATGGCACCGCTGCCCACCGAGATGTGGGCTTCACTTTTGTTTTCATAAAGGTAAGTTTAACTTTCCTTTCCAAAATGGTTGAAGCTGTAATGTACTGATGTATTTGAAGTATTCTTTCCCTCACTATCTGGTCTGCTTGAATTTCAGAGAACCACAAGGTGCTTAAAATGCAGCCTTATTCAAATGCAAAGAGGGGACAGAGCTGTAGTGTTGTGCCTTTTGCCTTGGTAGCACAAAGCCAGCTCCAGGCCAAAGGCTATTTATAGAGGCTTGAACTTCTCCAATGGCTTCTCTGTCAGCGGTGCCCCCTCCCTCTTCCTTCTCCCTGTGATGCCATAGCACACATAGGCACTGGAGCGATATTTAAACGGTCTTGATTGTAATGGGAAAAACAAAGCTGCATATCATCCAATGGCAGGTGGCAAAAATAAAATGTGTATACCCACATGAGGAATGACTTTCTCTCTCTTTGCGCACAAATCTGCACGAGGTTGCAGAGTGACATTTTTATATTGCTAGACATGCTCAGAGGTGCACCTTGCCTATTCCAAATCATAGTTTTATACGCCTGAAAGCATAGTGAATTATGCATTCACCTGCACGACACAAATGTATGGCTGAAAACAGAACCAACTGGTTTTCTCTCCTGAATCTTTCAGATCCCAACCAGTGTATAAATATAAGGTCACTTTCGGGTGAAGTCCAGAGGCATAATTTCAGAAATGGCCTCCTAATGTTGCCGCATGCAAACAAATCCCGGTAGTCTTTAGCATTTTTAAAGATAGAAAGCAAGCAGAGATCTGTTGGGAGTCAGGTGGGGTGTATACATTTATAAATTATTATGGTTGGTTGCACAATCAGCCAGATGTTTAGACTGGATTTGGCACTTTTACTCACCTATTGAGTCTTTCCCATGAACCTGGGATAGGCAGATGTGAGTGCGCGTTCACATTTGTGAACTGGTAGGGAAGGTAAGTGAATCTCACCTCTGGTCTCCTTCCTTTCAATAGCAATAGCACCTAGTCTTATATACCACTTTAAGGTGCTTTACAGCCCTCTCTAAGCAGGTGGTCAGCCTATTGCCCCCGACAATCTGGGTCCTCATTTTACCCATCTCGGAAGGATGGACGGCCGAGTCAACCTTGAGCCTGGTGAGATTTGAACAGCCAAATTGCAGGCTGCCAGCAGGCAGCAGAAGTAACCTGCAGTACCGCACTCTAACCACTGCGCCACCATGGCTCAGTGCCATATTAGCAATAAATATGGCGCAATAAAAACCAAGAGCAATCTTACGAGATTTTAAAATCTCATTTCAATGGGAAACGACAGCCCACATCTAAAATCACAACAGCAGCATTGTGGGCAGCCTGGGAACGTATTGGGGGGGGATCTGTGGCTCATTGATTATGCAGGGGCTATATTCCAAGTGGAAAAGGTCCTGTTTATAACATTATCTCTTTGCCGATGTTCCCTGGCTCACAATCCCACTGAGCTCACTCAGGAGGTGTTCTATCAAAAACTGAGTCACTGCAGTCATTTATGAGCGTCATCAAGCATGAATCTCTCTTTTTATTGCGGTTTTTCCTATCAGGTCTGCTGCTTGCAAGCCTCACATTTTTCAGATTCCTTTTCTGCTTGGCAGTCCTGCTTTATGCTGTAAAAATGATGGGGCTTCTTATCTGCAGGAAGTGGGCATACGCAGCTGAGATGCGAATATCTTCCCTTGCACGATAGGCTCGTTGTTTAGGACTCACGTAGACTTCTTGGCATTAGGCAGATCCTTCTTTCATCCCTGCCATGTCAAAAAGATCATACAAAAGCAGATGGCTACATTCTTTGACCCTGGGATTACTTCTGTTCTTGGGGAATATGAACAGATTTTTTTTTTTTTGCCAGAAATTTAAGCCCAGAGCTTCTTTCTTCAGTTTGAAGTCAGCATGACCCCCAAAGAGGGCATACTGACTCCAAAATTAAACGCTTCCTTGATCGATCAGCAATGGTATTGGCACGTTTTATTACATATTCCTCATGAAAACAGTCTTTTTAGAATGATAGCTACATTAAGAATCTGTTACAGGAATATGCCTTAGCAGGTGGCAATATACAGCCAACCGACTCATCTCAGGAGCTCAGAAAAAGTTAAAGTTGATTTGTACTTGATGGGTGGCAAGCTTCTAGGACCAATTGTCCCAAAGGTGCTTTTTTCAGGAGGCAACTGGACTTTCTTGTCCTGTGGTGAACTGTCCTGCAATGACTTGGCCATGGTGAGTTGGCCATGGCAAGTTTTCCTCGACCACAACTCTCAAGTACAGCTTGATTCTTAATTACTACAATCTTGCCTTTTTCATGACAGCAGTACAGAAAGCATTTTCTATTGCTTCCTTCTGGAATGCATTTGTCTAGAAGTCTGTAGAGAGTCTCAGTCATCCAGGTCATGGTTGTCCCAAAGATGCTTTTTTTTCCAGGGGGCAACTGGACTTTCTGGTTTTTTCTTTTGAAGACATTTCGCTTCTCATCCAAGAAGCTTCTTCAGCTCTGACAAGACAGTGTGGAATGGAAGGATTTATGTTCCTTGCAGACAGCGGGTCATCTGCAATCTTTTAGAGGGTCGTTGAAGCACTTGGAGGTTTATCTGTGTCCTCAGGGTCATCAACATCTTCCTGTAGTCTGCAATTTTTGTCTCTGGAAATCCGTTCCTACTCCCATACCATTCAACGGGCGTTCACCTCAAATTGTATGGCTAAACGTCTGTAGGGATTCTCAGTCATCCAGGTCATGGTTGTCCCAAAGGTGTGTTTTTTTTCAGGAGGCAACTGGACTTCTCTTGTTATAATATAAATCCTTCCATTCCGCACTATCCTAGCAGACCTGAAGAGGTTTCTTGGATGAGAAGTGAAACATCTTCAAAACCAGAAAGTCCAGTTGCCTCCTGGAAAAAAAAGCACCTTTGGGACAACCATGACCTGGATGACTGAGAATCTCTACAGACTTCTAGGACAAATGCATTCCAGAAGGAAGCAATAGAAAATGCCTTTTGTACTGCTGTCACGAAAAAGGCAAGATTGTAGTAATTAAGAAGCAAGCTGTACTTGAGAATTGTGGTCGAGGAAAACTTGCCATGGCCAACTCACTATGGCCAAGTCATTGGAGGACAATTCCCCATGGGACAATTCGACACAGGACAACTCAATCAATGCTGTGTTCATTGTTTCATTTAGTTACTTTTATTATTGGCGACCACATTTTTGTCAAAATTGTGGTAACTCTTGTATTTCTGGGTTGACTTTCTTTACTTCGTTATTATTGGCCGTGGTTCCGTTGAAATTAATTTAACTCTTGAATTTGTCCAGCAAGTTGTCCTGCAGTGAGTTGGTAACAATGAGTTGACCGCAGTGAATTGGCCCATTCCATGAGAATGTTCTCAGTTACCACAACAGCAGAGACTTTTTCCCCAGGGAAAGAAACACTCACCATTTTATAGGAAGCCAAGGAGGGGTGTGTGTGTGTTCCAGGTTGAAAAGCTTTTTCCTTTATTTTATTTTTGCAGTCTAACCAAGGTTATGTCAGTTGTGTTAAAAAATGGCCGCAACCCACTTTTGACTGAAAGCTATTGATGTATCTGATTATTACATTGTTCCACTTTTAAACTCTGAAACCAACGGAAGAGAATCATATCCTTGGAGTGGATTTCAGTGTTAGGACTGTAGAAGAGAATTCAACTAACCTTCCCTTTCTCACATGCTCTGGATGGTCTCCAAGAGCGGGACTTTGGGAAAATAGAAAGGGCCATCTTGGCTGAATCAGAGACAGAAAGTACAAGGTTTTTTTTTTCCACATGTGATGGAATGAGAACTAAGAATGAGGTATACTCCCTGTTCAGATTCCTAGATTTGATAGATCAGTCTGGAGACTGGCTTTATTCCCTGGAAAATCGCAGTGACTTCTTGTTAAAAATAATACCAGCTGGATGGTATTGGAATCAGTCCATAGGCAAAAGTCTTCCTCCTGGATTAGGATGTCTTGCATTCTTGCTTGCTGTTGATTTGGGGCGGGTGGGTGGGTGGGGAGGGAGAACATAGTAATTATTCCGTTCCACTGAAAAAGAATTAGTCAGTTTCTCAGGACATTGCAAACTTTATCTGAACTGTTTACATGATTCATTTACTCCTGGAATCATCACTGACTTTTTGTGTAGGCTCCTTGAACAGGAGAATCATACTGAAACATGGAAAAATGAAGAAATTAAAGTTGCCAGTGTCATCAATAGTCTTTTAATCAAACTCCATTCAAGCTTGAGAAGAAAAAGCACCCAATTCCAGTCACATTATTTTAAAAGGCAGCAGTAACATTGCCTATTAACCGAATAGGAATAAACAAGAATTCATATTCATGTACCTTTACATTTATAAAGAATTTTAATGATCTCAAATTAAGTTCTAAGAAAGACAATTTGAACATTTATCTGTTGAGATAAATAAAGTGGCTTCTGCAATCTGTAAAATAATCAACAAAATGACATAATTGGATTTGAAGTATAACAACAATGCTTAAGTTACAGAATCTTCTTGTTTCCAGATAAAGTGAGTTCTTTATAAACAAGGACTAATGTTGCATGTTTCAGGGGATAAAGAAATCTTTAAAAATACCAGGAGAAAAGAGAGTTGCCAATTTTACAGTGGTCCTTGCAGCTGCAGCATCTTTAGCAACAGAAATTAGAGGACTATAGCATGACTGATTTAATGGACCACTTGGGAGTGCCTGTTAAATCTAGATCAGTGGTAGTCAACCTTTTTCTACCTACCGCCCACTAATGGATCTTTCTTGATGGAAAAATTTCCTTACCGCCCACCAGTTTTTGCGCAAGTGCAGAATATTTTTTAGAAAGGAGGGTGTTTTAAAAAAAAAGAAATGTACATACATTTATCTTTTTATTTCTACTTTATGCATGTTTATAATGTTTTTAACTTTATAAAGTTTAATTAGAAAACAATAAAGTAAATTGAAATTAGCTTTACTAGTGATTAATGAGATCTTTGAGGCTGATGCTGTGAGACTAAATATTTGATATCTGGTTCGATTTTCGTAAGGAACAAACGAAGGTCTCCTCTTTTGGTGCTTTTCCTTTTTATCTCCTTTTTTTATCTTCCTTAGGGCTATGTACAAAAGTAAGGCTGAGCTAGTTAGCCCACTTATTATTATTAGCCAACAACAATTCTCTCCTGCCTTTTCTTTCTCCTATTTTGCAACTGCTCTGCTCCACTTCTGCCTGTCCCTGCTATCAGTTTCTACTCGACTTCTCCTCCTCCTCCTTTCCCCACAACCCCACTCCCTTTTAGCAGTGATGATGTTACCTAGTTTGGTAATGAAATGTCTGTAAGAAAACCACCAAGCTCAGAAAGCAGCAAGGATCCCCTATCCCCCCACCTCCTCTTTCTCCCTTTCATTCTCCTTTTTGTCTTTTCTGCTCCTTCCCCACCCCACCCCCTTCTAGCAGTGATGATGTTACCTAGTTTGGTAATGAAATGTCTGTAAGAAAACCACCAAGCTCAGAAAGCAGCAAGGATCCCCTATCCCCCACCTCCTCTTTCTCCCTTTCATTCTCCTTTTTGTCTTTTCTGCTCCTCCCCCCCCCAAGCTCAGAAAGCAGCAAGGATCCCACTATCCCCCACCTCCTCTTTCTCCCTTTCATTCTCCTTTTTGTCTTTTCTGCTCCTTCCCCCCCCCCCAAGCTCAGAAAGCAGCAAAGATCCCCTATCCCCCACCTCCTCTTTCTCCCTTTCATTCTCCTTTTTGTCTTTTCTGCTCCTTCCCCCCCCCCAAGCTCAGAAAGCAGCAAGGATCCCACTATCCCCCACCTCCTCTTTCTCCCTTTCATTCTCCTTTTTGTCTTTTCTGCTCCTTCCCCCCACCCCTTCTAGCACTTCACCAGCTCAGGCGCAACCGGAGAAGTTTCTCTTCTCAGAAATGTCTTCAGTGGAGCGGTGAGGAGCTGAGGAAACTTCTCCGGTTGCGCCTGAGTTGGTGAAGCGCAGGCAAGCGCCGTCCCATCACCAGGGAAACAGTGAGTGAGGTGAATCACGTGGTTGCTCAGATCACACAGGCGCAGCCCGACCGGAGAAGTTTTTCTTCTCCGAAATGTCTTCTCGGGCTGCGCCCGTGTGATCTGAGCAACCACGTGATTCACCTCACTCACTGTTTCCCTGGCGATGGGACGGCGCTTCTCGCGCGCGTTAGTTCAAAAAGAGGTTTTAACCTCCAAAATCCCCGCCACCCACCTGGAATCCCAAAACGCCCACTAGTGGGCGGTAGGGACCAGGTTGACGACCCATGATCTAGATCTTCATTGAATATTAATTTTCAGAGAAAACTTAACAGACAACTCAATTGAATCTGAATGTTAATTGAATTTGAACCTGAATTTGCATCATTTGCAATGAAACCTTGATTTAATGGACATTAGTCTATTCAGTTGGGGCTGAAGTCTGAACAAACTTTGTCCATTGGATCTGAAGGCACTAGACTAGAACAATACCTATTAAACTCAACTTTTATTGTAGTTCTCTTCCCAAGAGAATATACCAAATTGTCTTTCATTTTAAAAACTTCACCAACTTTGCAAAGTTCTGTGTTCTAAAATCACAAAAGAAGGCCAGGTAATCAACTTTCCCTGACCATCTAATAATCCCAGGAAACCACATTTAATAAAGCTGGCATGTATGTGAAACTGACCGCCAACCCTCAGTTTAGAGACTTAGTGAGAACATCCAAAAATTCTTTGGTGAGTTAGAAGTTACTTTCAGGGATTTTAAACAGCAATCTCTGCATGCCTATGATAGAGCCATATTCACTTTGATGGAATTTATTATTGCAGTTGATTATGTATACATGAAAAAATCACCCCTGTTACCATTTGAGAACAGATGGACATCTGTCTCTGTCTCTCTGTCTCTCTCCTCCCTCCCTCCCTCTCTCTCTGTGTTTCTAAACATGGATAGCTATAAGTGTATTTTAAAAAGGTTATTTTCTTTAAGTATAACAAATATAAGCCTTAAGCCAAGCTTTGTGTGGAGCCATTGTCATAACAATAGTGAGATTCTGTTAAGAAAAAGCAAGAGATATTTAAATGTGGACTTCAGAAAGGAGGATCATTTTCCAGGGCCACCAAACAATTATTGACTTAGGAAGCTTAACATGGCCATAGTGTCAGGGTTCCAAATAACATCCAAAATTAAATCAGAGTCCAAGGCAAAGTATTGCTCAAAGTTCCAATTTATTAAGAGAGTCATGTTGGCACATGTGGGAAAACCCGAACCTGAAAGCTTCCCGGTTTTCCCCACCCAGTTGAAAGTTCAAGATCTTGCCCCCACACCCACAAATCCATCACACGGTCCAATCTTCCACTGCCATGCTGGCAGTTCCACCCACCCAGTTCCGGTCAGGTGCAGAGGTATAGAGACAAAGGATGACCTTGGATTCTAGAAAGGAATTTTATTTTGACAACATCACATTCTACTCCTTCCTATTCCCCCTCCCAATTCCCCACTAATGAAACAGCATAGGAGAATAGAATATTAGTGTGGCAGGCCAAAGATCCCAAAAGGAACCGGCTCCAGGCCTGACACATAGTTTATTCAGGCAGGATCTGAAAAACCTGTAAATCAGGACCATCTTTAAGATTTTTGCAGCCTAATGTGGGGCAGCAACTGGCTTTTTCCTCATCGTAATGAAGAGACGCTTAGGCAAAGCGAAGTAGTTTGACAAAAAATAATAATAAATCAAATCAACACAATTCTTTGGCAATTAGAAAGCAAGAATCATACTTTAAATGACTGCAATTATGAATTGTGTAGTATTTATCCTGAATTTCATGGAGTGAGATGAGATAAATATTTAATAAAAAACGAAGAGAAGTTATGTCTTTTATCGGAATATTGCAAGAAATAAAACAGGTTACTTTGCTTTTATGAGCCACATAAGCCATCTTTTTTTTTTCTTCACAGCAAAATGTTAGGCAAAGAGCAAACCCATAGGCCAAATTTGGGGGCTAAAGACGCCAACAGTAGACAAACCCCACATTTTAATATATACATCTTGAGATCCTAGCTCAGTCTTCCCCAAATTGCAAATTCTCAGAAAAACTGGGCGTTTTAAGTTTATATATTTAGAGAGCATCACCTTTGGGGAAGGTAGCCCTTGAAAACATGGTAGCCTCCAGTTGTGTAATAGAGAAGGCCTGGTGTTTCTACAAAAACTAGTGTACTCTTATTCTTATTTGTTAGGGAAATTAGGTTGGTTTACCAACCCCAGCTCAAGGAAATGAGAATCACCTAGCGTTAAAAAGTGGTACAAATGCTTTCTTATTGAATAATCCTCTTCCCCTTTTCATTTTTGTTTTTCAGTATAGTCTTTCCCAAGTTGGCTTTCCTGTCCTATAGAAAGGGATAAAGGAAGAAGTGAGATGGCGGAAGAATAATAATAATAATAATAATAAGTTTGAATTTATTAGCCGCTCCCTTTCCAAGTAGGACTCGGGGCGGCGTACAATGGGGCATATAAAACACAGAAAATATATAAAACACATAGGCGTACATACAGAACATACATACAGATACACAAACACGGACTCGGAGGAGGTAAACAATTTACATCATATAGACAGTTAAAAGACCCGCATTAAAATACCCCAATTGTAAAAACCCGATATAAAATTAAGATTTAACGTTTAAAATACAATTTAAAAACAGTTAGGAGGAATAAGGATAATTACGATTGAGCCAGGCCAGATAATTGAAAGAGGTGGGTCTTCAGCTGTACACGGAAGGAGCGGAGATCGGAAGTAATCCTGATGTCACGGGGGAGGTCATTCCACAGGGCTGGGCCCACCACAGAGAAGGCTCTGCTCCTGGGTGTCGCCCCCCGGCACTGTTTGGCGGACGGCACCCGGAGAAGTCCCTCTCTGTGTGAGCGAATTGGTCGTAGGGATGTGTGGGGCAGGATGCGATCCTGCATATAACTAGGCCCTGTGCCATGAAGCGCTTTAAAGATCATAATCAAAACCTTGAAACGCACTCGGTAGACCACAGGAAGCCAGTGCAGCTCGCGCAGGAGAGGTGTTACAGGGGAGTACCTAGTCCTCCCCATAATCACCCGCGCGGCCGCGTTCTGGACCAACTGTAGTCTCCGAGTGCATCTCAAGGGAAGCCCCATGTAGAGAGCATTGCAGTAATCCAGGCGAGACGTCACTAGCGCATGGGTGACTGTGCGTAGGGCATCCCGGTCCAATAAGGGGCGCAATTGGCGCATCAGGCGGACCTGATGGAACGCCCCCCTTGCCACGGCTGTTACATGGTTATCCATGGACAGCCGGGCATCCAGGAGGACGCCCAAATTGCGCACCTGTTCCATGGGGGCTAGTTGGACGCCCCCGATGGCCAGAGATGGAAACACCTGGTTGAACCGGGAGGCCGGAAGCCACAGCCACTCCGTCTTGGAAGGGTTGAGTTTTAGTCGGTTGCCATCCATCCAGACCCGTACGGCCTCCAGACACCGGGACATCATTTCGACGGCCTCATTGGGGTGGTTCGGGGTGGAAATGTATAGCTGAGTATCATCAGCATACAGATGATATCCCACCCCAAAACCACGGATGATCTCGCCCAGCGGTTTCATATATGTGTTGAACAGGAGAGGCGAGAGTACCGATCCCTGTGGCACTCCACATGTGAGTGGCCTCCGGGTCGAACTCTGCTCCCCTGTCAACACACGTTGCGTCCGATCAGAGAGGTAGGAGCCAAACCACCGTAAGACGGTGCCCCTGACTCCCAGCCCCTCTAGCCGGTGCAACAGGATACCATGGTCGATGGTATCGAACGCCGCCGAGAGATCTAATAGGACCAGGATAGAGGAACAACCCCTATCTCTGGCCCTCCAGAGATCATCAACCAATGCGACCAAGGCCGTCTCTGTGCTGTGCCCGGGTCGGAAGCCGGACTGGCGCGGGTCTAGATAATCATTTTCCTCCAGGTGACGTGGGAACTGCTGTGCTACCACACTCTCTACAACCTTCGCTAGAAAAGGAAGGTTGGAGACTGGACGATAATTGACTAGGTCCATTGGGTCCAGGGAAGGCTTCTTGAGCAGGGGCCTCACCACCGCCTCTTTCAAGGCGGCCGGTAGAGAACCCTCACCCAACGAGGCGTTCACCAGGCCCAGGAGCCAGTCGCGCGTAACCTCCCAGGATGCCAGTACAAGCCAGGAGGGACACGGGTCCAATAAACATGTGGTAGGTCGCAGACGTCCACGCAACCTGTCCAAATCCTCGATGGCAACCGAGTCAAACTCCTCCCAAAGCGGTCCCTCAAGGGTGGAGTCTCTGTGTACGTCCTCCCAGAGATGAGATAGCTGCTGAGGAAGAAGGGTGTGCGTCTATTTTAGGTGAATACACCATTCAACAAAGAGAAAAGATCTGAAAATTTGTAAGAGACAATGCTGCGATGAATGCAAAGTCAGCTCCAATAGAGTAGTATTATTCATTTTTTTTTTTTAAATCCACGGTTGTAATGAGAAAGATGGAGAGTATCTTTCATTCGTAATCATTCTCAAAGAAGCTGCTTGTACTTGATTGTGCCCCCTGATAGACTTTATCTCTCTCTCTCTCTCTCTCTCTCTCTCTCTCTTTCTCTCTCTCTCTCTCTGTCTATCTCTTTTTCTCTCTCCCTCTCTATCTGCCTATTTCTCTCTGTCTGTCTCTGTCTCTCCTATTTATATATATGTATATATATACAGTATCTATCTCTGCCTCTCTCATCTATCTATCTATCTATCTATCTATCTATCTATCTATCTATCTATCATCTATCTATCTATCTATCTATCTATCTATCTATCGTCTATCTATCATCTATCTATCTATCTATCTATCTATCTATCTATCTATCTATCTATCTATCTATCTATCTATCTATCTATCTATCTATCTATCTCTGCCTACCTCTTTCTCTCTCTAATCTACCCATCCATTTATAATCTATATATTTTGTGTGCTTATTATTTTTATTATAACTCAAGGTGGTGAACATACCTTCCTTCATAAAATATAATTGCTGGAATTCACAACCCCAGTGTGCTGCAAACACCACTCGTCTTAGGGGCTTTAAAAAAGGAACCAATATAATTTTTGAAAGCTTCTAAACACTCTATTTGCCCAAATTTTGACATGTACAACTTTGAATCCCAGTCTCTCCCCTACAATGGCCTTCCAATCTTCTTGTAGGGTAGATCCCTATTTGGCCTGATCACCTGAAGCTACCATAGAAGGGGCGGGCATAATAGCTGGCTAGGCGCCATAAACTTCAAATGAATTATATGCATTAAAAAAGAAAAATAGATGTAACTTAAGGTGCAGACTCTATTGTTTGTAAAATCTACAGATGTGAACAGTTGTTCTCTTTTACTTCTTCCATTATTTAATGGATTCTGTTCCTAATCATTAATCTTTTTTTTTTAAAAGAAATGAAAGTAAAGAAAGTGCCACCTTTGTGGATTTTTAAATTGTTTCTGCTATCTGAGCACACCACTTAAATGCGATAGTATTTGATAGATGGAGGGGGGGGGGAGAGATAAGCCTTTTGTTCCTCAAAGATGAAAAAAAGCTTCAGAAACTGGATCTTTGTCCTTCAGTTTGATTGGAGAGCCAATCTCATATGTCACCTAGAGGCACATGAGGGTTTTTCTAGTTTTTTCCAACTTCCTACTTTCCTTTATCTAAATTGAAACTGAGAGTCAGCTTGGTGTTAACGGCTTAAGGCACTAGGCTAGAAACCAAGAGGCTGTCAATTCAACTCCTGCCTTAGGCACAAGACCAGCTGAGTGACCTTGAGCTACTCTCTCTCAGCTCAAGGAAGGAGGCAATGCCAAACCACCAAAAATCTTGCCAATTAAACTATTGAACTTCTGTCCAGACTGCTGCCAGGATTCAAAACTAACTTGAAGGCAGTGGGGATATTCAAATTTTTTTACTACCGGTTCTGTGGGCATTTTTGGTCCCAGGAGGCTTCAGGGAGGCCTGCTAGGCCCAAAATGGAGCACTGGGGGTGTTGGGGTTCGTGCGTGCATGAGGGGGGGGGAGGTGGCGGGAGGAACGCAGGGGGAGAGCAGAGGGGTCTCACACACCCATGCACAGGGGTGCGGGGTGCACGGTGTGTGTGTGTGTGTGTCATGTGTGCATTGCATTATGGGTGTGGGCGTGCACATGCACGCTTTCGGCATGCAATGACAAAAAAGTTAGCCATCACTGCTCTATAATGTCCAAGACCTTCCTTTTCCCTTTTTTGAAATCAGGGACAACATTTGCTTTCTTCTAGGCATCTAAAACATCACTTTGCTCTTCAGGGTCTCTCAAAGAGAATACATAAAGGATCATCAGTAAATTCCTTTAGAACTTTAGGATGTCACCTGTCAGAGCTCTGGAGATTCAAATCATTCATAATAAAGAGGTATTGCTGATTCCCCCCACCCCACCCCGTAATCAGGTTGAAGCTTTAATTCTGCTCCTCTGTTCTTTACTTCCCAACAACCTGGTGGAAGCTGAGGATCTCCCCTGAAGATGGAGATGGAGAAGGACCTGGGTAACCAGCAGATTGTGCCAGCCTAAATTCATGCCAATTAGCATTTGACTTGGCTTTTGAAATGATCATGCATAAAATATGATCCTGTGTGGAATAATAAAAATTCATATTCCAAAAAAAGTATCTAAGTCAGCTCATTGACAAATCTTAATAGGGCAAGGCGGATTATGCGATAGCACTCATTATATCCATCCATTTAGCAGCTATTCAAGCACTATGGACCACCAAACACAGTGAGATGCATAAGCCCACTTTAGAAGGAGATATAGAGCAGATGAGTTTGGAGAGGAAGGGAGGATATGAAGGAAGAGATTACACGGAGAGATGCGAACTGTGCATAATGAGCTTGGTTGAGCTTTACTTTCTTTTAAAAATGCATCAGTTTAGATGGATGACAATTCATCACAACCAGGATGATAGAAGAGCTTTTTGCTGTCAGATGACGTGGCTTTGCCTCTAAGTGGGACAATGTCTTGAAAGGATGTGAACTCACTTGAAATAAAATGTGACTGCTTCTAGAAAACAGACCACACACCTCCCACCCTCTTCCCAGATAGGTGGAATCTAGCAATATAGTATACTGCCTTCTTTGTCAAAATGTTTCATCTAATGTTTTTTTCATGGACCTCAGTTCTTAAATTTGCTCTAGGAAATGGAAGAGATAGTCAAGTCACATTGGAGTCTGGGTCTTAGGAACCGTTAAATATATAAAAAGAGGAAGCACCTAATTTGCATTTGTTTCAAAAACAAAATGTTCTGCACTATCTAATTCCCTGAAACATCACAAAGCTGCTTTCGACCAGTTATGGTTTCTAAAGATGAATTTCCAGCAGTAATGAAATACAATGGTACCTCGATATTCATTGTTAATTGGTTCCAGGAGATGCGATGAGTACCAAAATCAATGAATATCAAACAATTTTTCCCATAAGGAATGATGTACAAATAGTCCTCAATTTACAACCACAATTGAGCCCAAAATTTATGTTTGTTAAGTGAGAAATGTATTAAGTGAGTTTTGCCCCATTTTACAACTTTTCTTGCCACATTTGTTAAGTGAATCACTGCAGCTGTTAAATTAGTAACTTGGTTGTTAAATGAATCTGGCTTCCCCATTGACTTTGCTTGTCAGAAGGTCACAAAAGGCGATCACATGACTCTGGGGCACCGCAACCGTCTTAAAGGTGAATCAGTTGTCAAGCATCTGAATGTAAATTATGTGACCATGGGGATGCTACAATGGTCGTAAATGTGAAAAATGGTCATAAGTCACTTTTTCAGTGATGTGGTAACTTTGAATGGTTAAATGAACTGTTGTAAGTCGAGGACTAACTGTAGTGAGTCGCAAGGCAGCCGATATCAATAAGTTGTGAATGCCCCAACACTGGAAGTCTTTAAGAAGATGTTGGATAGCCATTTGTCTGGAACGGTATAGGGTTTCCTGCCTAGGCAGGGGGTTGGACTAGAAGACCTCCAAGGTCCCTTCCACCTCTGCTATTGTATTGTATTGTAAGTTCTAGCTCACGTGTTGAGTACCAAACAAACGATGAGGACTGGGCCAAAATTTTCCCATCAAAATGCGATGAATACCAAATTCAATAAGTTTCAAAGCAGTTGAGTATCAAGGTACTATTGTAGTATGTTTAATCTTCCCTCACATATGTTTAAAAGTGGCTTTTTCATGAAGAAATATTTGAATTCAGAATTGCATTCCTGGTCTCTGGACAAATTCAAGAGGCACAGTTATTCCCAGCATGGGAAATGCCACAAATTTATACTTGTTTCCCAAATAATTCAAAGATAAGGAGCCTGTCAAAGAGAGGGGGAAAGTCTATTTAGTACCACTGATAGAACTGAACATAAAGGTTTTAAACAGGTTTTAAAGAAGTAAACACAAATATTTCTTCTTGGATGAATGAATCTGTTAGTTTTACCTTCTCCAGCACATATTTTTAATCATCTTACATTCTTTTAGTCCCATTTCTTATGGGGTAGATTTTGGGATGGTGGTAAACTGCCTTGGTTCTCATTTGAGATTCAAAATGTTAATTTAATTTTGATACTACACCAACAGATAGGTTAGTTAGGATTTTTGTGGAAGATAGTCAGGAGTTTGGAGAGTCGGGTGTGGCAACAGTACAGTTATTGGCTGATGGGCCTCATCCGGTGAGTCCCGAATTTCCCCTCATGTTTATGGAACGCTGTTGTGTTTGGAGCAGAGAGAACAAGGTACGGTTTTACTACTGGTTCTGTGGGACTGGCTTGATGGGCGTGGCAGGGGAATGATACTGCAAAATCTCCATTCCCACCCTACTCTGGGGCCAGCCAGAAGTGGTATTTGCCTGTTCTCCGAACTACTCAAAATTTCCACTACCGGTTCTCCAGAACCTGTGAAAACCTGCTGAATTTCACCCCTGGTTTTAGGGTTATTTTTTTCTCTGGCATTTCCTATGTCTAGGCCTTTGGGAGTGCTGGCTTAAAGTCTAAAGTGGCCAGGCATCAGGAAAACTGAGTATGAATCTTGGAATTGAACAACATCTACATAGATCTATATTTTGTATTTTTATTTGTAGGTAGTCCTTGATTTATGATTGGCTGTTAAGCTACCATTTGAAGACTTATAACTGACTTCCCAGGGTACTCACGACCCAGTTCTGTAGTTCTAATGTCTGGGGACCTCTCCCGTGGTCATGTGACCGCATTTGGGGGACCCCCTCAACAACTGACCCATGTTTATGGCTATTTGCAGGATCTTGAAGTCACCTGATTGCATTTTACGATGGTTTTGCTCAAACCATCAGCATTTACTTCTGATTTTCTGCAAAACAGGCTTCTAGCGAATCGTTGCCTCACTTGTGGTTGTATGATGAAGACTACATGTAATAGAGTACTTTGAAATAGTTAAATAAACTGTTTTCATCGCTGTTTCAATTTTTTCTAAATTCCAAAGGGAAAGCTTCCAATACTGTGCCTTTCATCAACATAGATTAAGGATTATTCTTCAGGTTTTTTTCATTCAACATAGAGAAATGGTGCTTGGGGAGCACTACACCCACTGCCTATTTAGTGACTACTTTGGTGAGTGACCATTCACAAACACAATGGTGATAAATGGTCATTTAAAAATCATTTCCCAACCAATCAGTGGGTTTCCAATTTTTTTACTACCAGTGTGCTTGTGTGTGTGCACGCGCACAACTCTTCTGGGCATGTGCAGAGGCGTCCTGGCGGGTGGGTGGAGCCTCCCACCACTGCAACTACCGGTTTGCCCTATCTAGTCCAAACCGGGAACAACCTACCTCTGCAACCAATGTGCACATTTATGACCATATTTTATGCATCTGACACCAACACACATTGGAGAATTGGACTAGATGATATCTAAAATCTCCTCAAACAATTCCGTCCAATATTGACTCTAGGAATCCAGTTATCTACCTCAGCTCAGGGCTACCTCTCTAATACAGTTGGTTATGTTGGATTGTTGTGCCAATTGCAAAAATAATTTGACAAGCATAAACTAACAAAGCTCTCCTCTTATTAAGTCAGCATTAGCTACATGGAGTATTGCGTGTAGTTGAGATGTCCAGATTCAAGAACAATTCTGCTGTGCAGTAGAAGAAAGTACGGCAATCCTTTCTGGGTGTCGATTTCCTCTCCCTAGCAAAGATATTTAAAGCTGCTTTTCACAATAGAGAGGAGCAGAGAGCTGAAGCTTCAAAACCAGACTGAAGCATTCCCCTCTTATTATTATATTCCTGCTGACCTTGGCCTAGCTATCACTTTTCTTCACTTACTGAACTCAGAGACATGAAAAGATCTTTATTTAAGAGCATCTTCTGAGACACTGATTTACTGCCAGGAGGGGAACTTCCTGGCCGCTGATTCACTGCCCAGTTGCATTTCATCCAGAACCCTGGCTTAAAGTGTGCTGTGCATGTTCTTTGTTGCCTTTCCTCTTATAAGCTTGGGTAATTTTAGCTATCCCATCTGCCTTTTTCATTCTGAAGCCGTGCATGCATTTCTCTTTTGTGAAGCCTTTCAATTTTTTCCTACATCATTAACTCTGAAGCCCTACCAGGCACAAGGGACAGAACCATTTTCAATGACTTGACCAACACCCTAATTTAGACATGCAGTTTTAAAAGGATAACCTTTGGCTTAGCACCAAAGAGGCAGAGGAAATATGTTAAATCATCTTTAGCATATATTTAGTAAAGCTACTTAAACATAATCAAACAATTTATTAATGGCTTGTACACATTTCAACACACATTCTACAGCAACCTTCACAGCAACACAAATGACTGTTGTACTATCTGTTTGAACGCATACAGATACCGTATTCAGTTGGCTTTTTCACCCTGAGAAGCTTTTTTTAGTAGGAAAATGATAACCAGACAACCTTAGACGACTTATGTTGTTTCATTGGATCGTGATGATATGGCTTTTAGACTTAAATCAAAAGAAGAATCGGAGAACAAGGGTTATACTTCCCCCCTGTGATTTACACACAAGCAATTGTCTGAAAGATTTAAACTAGATTAAAATAAATCATTGTCAATTTTTTTGTCAAACAGGCAAGAAAATGAGTTATGAAAGAGAAATATGTACGAACGATGAACATCTTTTTGCAGACGCTTATAAAGTGTTATTGAATTTTCATCTTAAATAATCATATGTTAGAGATTGTATGGTTAAATAGGCTAAAATATTGGTTCTATTATGCCTGAATCAATGGGAAAATATGTGGACAGGGTTTGAAATTTGCACTGAACTATAATTGAAACGCAGGGGCTCAGTGGCTAAGACGCTGAGCTTGTCGATCAGAAAGGTTGGCAATTTGGTGGTTCAAATCCTTAGTGCTGAGTAACGGAGTGAGCTCCCGTTACTTGTCCCAGTTTCTGCCAACCTAGCAGTTCGAAAGCATGTAAAAATGCAAGTAGAAAAAATCGGAACCACCTTTGGTGGGAAGGTAATAGCGTTTCTGCCGCCTTCAGCATTTAGTCATGCCAGCCACATGACCATGGAGACGCCTTCGGACAGCGCTGGCTTTGAAATGGAGATAAGCACCGCCCCCTAGAATCAGGAATGACTAGCATGTATGTGCTAGGGCAGTGGTCGGCAAGCCGCGGCTCGCGAGCCACATGCGGCTCTTTACACACTTTAATGTGGCTCTTCTGTGTGCCGGGCGCCCGCTCCCCTCCCTCCTCTCGGGCGGCCGCCCCAAAAGTCAGGACTCTGCAGCTAGCCTCTGTAATTGCGCCTATGTTTTCCACGGTGTGGAGCAGCGGCGAGGCTCTGCGCGGCCAGCGATGACTCCGGGGGCCATCCGGGAAGACGAGGAACGCGAGGGGGGACCCTGCCCCCCACTGATGGCCTGATGGCCTGCCCCCCACTGATGGCCTCCGGAATCATCGCTGGCTGCGCAGAGCTCGCCGCTGCTCCACGCCGTGGAAAACATAGGCGCAATTACAGCCCGGAGCAGGAGCAAAGCCCCTTTCCCAACTGGCCCTTCCTCCCTCGGAACGCGTCGGAGGGAAGCTTCTGCAAAAGCCTGGGTGAGTGACAAGTTCCCGCCGTTACGAAGTCTCAGAGGCTGTAATTTTCTGAGCTGTGCGCACGTGCCTGTTTTCCACGGCGTGGAGCAGCGGCGAGCGATGATTCCGGAGGCCATCAGTGGGGGGGCAGGGTCCCCCCTCGCGTTCCTCATCTTCCCAGATGGCCCCCGGAATCATCGCTCGCCGCGCAGAATCTCGCCGCTGCTCTACGCCGTGGAAAACAGGTCCTATGACTGCAGAATGCTGCAAAATACCATAAATGCAGGCCAGTTGAGTGTTTCAAATGTGATTGGAACACTCAACAAGGTGACCACAGTGTGTGTGTGTGTGCATGTGAGTGAGACAGACAGACAGAGAGAGGAACAGAGAGAGGGAGTGAGGGAGGGAATCAGAGAGAGACTGACTGACACACACACACACACACAGACAGAGAGGGGGAGGGAGGGAGAGAAAGATAGACAGAGAGAGAGACACACAGAGTGAGTGATTAAGTGAATGAGTGAGAGACAGACACACCCACATACGCAGTGACAGAGAGAGAGGAAGGGAGGGGAGAGAGACAGAGGGAGAGACAGAGACAGACACACACACACACACAGAGTGACAGAGATGGGGGAAGGAGGAGAGAGAGACAGAGATAGAGAGAGACAGACAGATAGACACCCAGAGAAAATGACAGAGGGAGACAGAGAGGGAGGGAGGGAGGGAGAGAGAGACAAAGAGCCAGAGAGAGAGAGAGAAAGAAAAAGAAAAAAAGAAAGAAAGTGGGAGAGAGAGATGAAATTAAAAACAACAACATACAAACCTGACTTACTCAAACTATCCAAGGAAATGCAAGGCCAATGTTCACATTAGTGGTTGTGACTTTGTCAGTCATTGTCAGGATGTAATTTTCTCTACATTGTAAGGCAAATTTTACGGAATTTAACGTTATCGATAAATAATATCGTTCTAAAGTTTTTGTTTTATTAGTTGTGTTATTTTTATCCTCCCGACCTATGTGGATACTTGCATGCAGAATATTCTCAATTAAATCTTATTGAAACTAAAAACAGTGTACCATTCTATGTATTTTCGGTTTTAAAAATGTGGCTCTCAAAATAAATTTCAATCGTGGTTTTGGCGAGATTTGGCTCAGTTGAAAAAAAAGGTTGCCCACCACTGTGCTAGGGGAACCTTTACCTTTATAATGGGAAAGAATGTTTTAATAAAATGATGTATTGATGGTATTCAACTCCTGATAAATTGTCAAAAGATGTATAAGGGAGTCTCAAACATATGTTGGAAATGTAATCAATTTGAAGGAATTTTACCACTTTTGGGAGGCAGGCAAAAAGGCTAAGACATTTTGGAGTCAGATACCTACAGTATCTTGGTTCAGAATATTTTGAAAATAGATGTAGAATTGAAACCTGAAATGTTTATTTTAGGAATAGCAGATAAACAGGATGAAAGAAAACACGGGACTTTGATTTTATATTAGCCACCATCTCCTAGGTTGCTAAAAGTACCAAGAGTGAAAGAGGGGCCATATACATGCAATGGAAGTTTGGACTTTGAAACCATTGGAGCTAGTCATGGTGGCAAAATTTGGCATTTTTGATTAGAGACTGTAATTTGATTAAATTTCTGGCGAGCTGGAAAACCATTGTGAGATTTTTTACAAGACAAGGAGAAAAATCATCTTATAACTTTGGGTTTTGAGGGTTAGATTTGATTTGACCAGATAAATATTGTGGATTAATATTGGTATGGTTATTCATATTTGACAATAAGTACGGTATAGAGAAGAATATTTTATGAAAATTGTAATGTATTCGTATTCTATAATATTTTAATTATTGGTAATATTTTTAGAGAGAAGTTGTTTTATTGTCATATTGTCTTTGTACTGAAATAAGTCAAAGGTCATTTGTTATGTATTTGATGAATTGTTTTTGCCACTTTTCAACTTGTACGTATGTGCGCGCGCACACACGCACATACATACGCAGATAGCCCTCAACTTACAACCACAATTGAGGCCAACATTTCTGTTACTAAGTGAGACGGTTGTTAAGTGGACAGTCACTTGCCTAGTGTAGGGTCTCCAGCTTGAGCAGGGGGTTGAACAAGTCACTAGAAGAACTCCAAGGTCCCTTGCAGTTCTATTCTGAATAAGGTTCTAATCTCTAAGCATTGACCAAAGCTAATATATCCATATACTGAAAAACCTTTTTGGGGAGCTGCCCATTCCACCCACCATTTGGGATGATTTGTCTAAACTTGGATTTTGCACACCATTCACATTTCCTACAATAATTCCTTTCTGTTCTGCAATTCCTATTAACATCTGGGAGAAACTTTCATGTAATTATTCTTTATCTGTATTCGGAACATGGATGGATGCCAGCGTTAAAATCTTTTATTTCAGGATGAAAATTCTTCCTTGTCTTTTGAATGTTCTAGTATTTCCCAGGAAGATGATTTGAGATAATTTGCTATTCTGTTTTTCTGTCTTCTCCCAATTTCTCCAGTATTGATTACCAAATTAGACAATCCATGCTCTAATTGTTTGAAATGTATTTATCCATTTGATTTGTTTTTCCATATTTCTTGGCTCTAATTTACCTGGTGTTCTTTCCTTATTTTTATATTTCATCATAATAAACTATATCATTCATGCTCTGATTCATTCATTTACCATAGGTACATATATGGCATTATGGCTAAATTTGTATTCTCAACATGTTATCTTTTTAAAGTAGCTTTGTGCAGTGGTCTTCTAGTGGCTGAATCACTTTTTCTGAATTCCCTTCTCAATTCCCACTCATTCTTTTATGTCACCCCCGTTTCATTCATTCACAATGTTCCTTCAAAACCAGTTCCTGGTTCTTTTGTTATAATTCTCTGGATTGTAACATGTGACTTATCACCAGTCACTTTCATGTGCACTTCAAACATTCAGTTTCTGACATACATTTTGACATTGAATCTACATCTTCGTTTCCTTGAATACTGCATCAGATCATTGCCCTTCAGTTCTATCTTATTCATTTGTATTTTCTTTTATATTACTATTATCTCTTTCCCTTTCCTGAGTTTCACCTATGCACTTTTCATTATATTGATTGATTCATTTATTCAGGGTCTTTAACATTTACTCATCCTATGCGTCAAGTGGCAGCCTTCAATATATGCCCACAAGTGGGCCCACAAATTTGATTTTCAACCAAGTTAATTGAGGCTTTCACAAAAAGCTTTTATTAAGCTTGACTAAGTTACTAGCCTTAATGTGCCAGAATCACATTTATCATTTCCTGCTATCAGTCAGGGTCCCGTTTTTCTCAGTTTGGGCACACTTTATCCATTATGTCAAAAACACAAGCAAAGCCTAAGCACTCTCATATTATTTGAGGCAATTCTAGAACCTCCAAGCCAACCACTTTGCAGGTCAATGATTTTTTGCCCATGTACAACTAAGAGTATATATACAGCATACTGATATTGTCTTCTCTAAATATAATCTTCTGATGAATGGTAAAAAGTATGTTTAAATGAACACTATTTGGATCTGAAAGAAGTTAAAAATGGAATTCTTAAGTGATCAGGCTCTTTCACATGTTACCTTCGCCCAAAGTGCTAAAATTCATCTTTTTTATTATTCTGTAATTAACCCCTAGAATTATTAATTTTAATTTTGTATCCCACTTTTCTTTTAACAGTTCAATTGCCGATAATATTTTGGGGATCACAAAACTGCAGTATGCAAGCTGACGAATTGCCCAAATAAATCAAACAGATAAAACGGGTTCCCCCATGTAACATAAAATACTTTTAATTTAAAGGACTTGAAATTGCTAACTCTTTGGAACAAATAAGGCTCCAGCTGATTAACTCTTGAGTGCCTTTTTTTCTACTGAAAGTTACAAAAGAGCAGATCAATTTTGCCTGTTGTGCACTGTTGTGTAGGGCCTCTTGTTGACTTTCAACAAAACCATTTAAGAAAATTAGGCATGAGTCATCCATTATTGCCTTTTAAAAGTTAACTCCAATTAGTCAGTACACTATAGAATTAAGCTTATTTTATCAACTGCCGAAGAAAACTCTGACTAGTACAACTGGTTTTTATACTTTATTGGAAAAGATATAAAAACAGAAATTCATAAAAAATTTAAAACAGCAAAATTATGCCATGAAGCTCCCATTATGACAATTCATACCTAGGGTGCAGCCTGAATAAACATTATTTGCTAAGTTTCTTTTTCAGCTTAAAGGAAAATGACTAGCAATTATTACAAGAACACAGTGATGGATTTGCATTTGAATGCCGAGGGAAAACAGGCAACATTTACAGCACCCACTGGTAACAAGAATTTTTTATTAGTCTTGTGGCAAAAAAAAAAAATCAGTAATCTGTAACCAAGCATTGACATTGTCACATCCCAAAAATAAGTAATTTTTTTTGTGTGTTCTAATACATTGCAAATGCGCATCCAATTCCTTTTATAATGACTTCTTCAGTTCCCAAAAGCCAAGGAAAACTATATTGGAAATGCTGGTTTGGCTACAACTTGTCACTCACTATTATCTATACCCCTAATGTGTGTTCCCCTCAAGAGTTACTTAGAATAAATGCATCAATGTGTTCAGGCTGGAAAAAAGTCAATACCTATTTAAATTAGAAAGAATACTACAGTATATTACTTCTTCAAATTATTTTTCTATTGTTGTCAGTGTTCTAAGTAGCAATTAGAGCTTCCACTTTCCCAATTATTAAGCATAGCAAAGTTTATCTGTATTCACCCAGCATATATATACTCTTTAAGAAAACCCACATGTTCAGTTCCCGTTCACACTGAGAGGGCTCAATTTTCCTGATAGAATGACATGATTCGGCTATGCGAAGGATGATTGTTACTGTGAATTTATCTTTGGTTATAAAACAGATTTAAAGCAGGGCTTATTTTATGCAAAACAGGAGCTAGAAATATCACAGAAGCATTTCTAGACAGAATTTTCATACTAACATTACCGTGCTTGCCGATTGAAAGTTGAACTGTGGTGCTTCCTAAGTCTGTTGATTTCTTTTTAGTCTAAATGATTTTATCATAATATTAAGTAAATAAACTTTAACATAATCCAGAAGGCATAATTTCTGAAAGGAAGGAAGGAAGGAAAACTGAAATGACGAATTAAATGTTCTCCATGGCTTTGAATTCACTGAGTGCTTGCACTGGGTTGACATGTTTCTTCTGGGAAGCTCGCTTGATTTTGGTCTGGGTCTCATCTTGTTTCTCTCGCTTGACGAGAGGCTTCTTCTCGGGAGCTTTCATTTTCCAAGACACAGCAGGAAGGTTCAGAGAAGCCATCCCTTGAGACTTCTGATATTTAGTGGAGGCCACGTAGGAGGCCTTCACCGTTTGTACCACAGCATTCATCAGGTTCTTGGCAGCCTGGATCAGTGACATGGCACTATCCACCTTAACAAACAAATCCACAGAAGAGAATAGCTTTAGTCTGAGACAGTGCCTGAAACACAGTTTGCTATACGAAGTTTAAGGATAGGGTTCAAATATATCAGAGATGCAAGATTTCCAAGTTTATGAACCTCAGAACAAATGCTAAGGGGAATCTGTGGTTCAGGTTCCTTTAACAAGAAGATTCTTTTTGAATCCAAGGGTGCCTTTATCCTTGAGTACAAACTAGGAAGGGAATGGAGAAAAAACATCCAGATACTTGGGCTTAGGAGAGAAAAAGAATTACCAGTGTCTAAGATTTAAATGATGGCAAAATTTGAGTTTGTTATTTGAACAGCAGATGCCTGTGCTAAGTCACACATTTTGATGGGTCCTTGCTTTCAAAAGCTAAGCCATGGAAAAATACTATATTTTATGGAATCGCTGGCACAAAAAGGAACAAGAGCATTATTGTGTCTAATGGTTTAGCTTCAATAGCCATTATTATGTCTGCTGTGCTTATCTTAGACAAAGGCTTTCGGCATCAATATATAAATCCACAAAAACGTCCAATATTTTGGCAACAGGTTCATTGTCAAAAACACACACAAATCCCTACAAATGGCAACTTATAGGTTGAACAATTAGTTGAGAATGTAAAAAGACCGAAACAATTAAAACATAATCCTATGGGGAAAAAAATTACAGAAGTGCAATTGTCTATCGACTGTTGGGTCTTTTAACTGACAAGGTTCTTTCAAAATGAACAATCTGGAAATTAACTGATTAAAAGCTGTCCTTTATTTTTTGCAATATATATAACTAAAAACAGTAAATTATCTGTTTTATAAAAAAGATTTTTTTAAATAAAATTCTTTTTATAAAACAGATGTTCAAATCCGTTATGACTAATTGTTTTCAGTCAGCATAGCACAGCCTGGTATTTGTTGTATTTTTCTTTCTCATTAAGAGAAGAACTTACTGAAATAAATTATATAATGTGTATGACTTCTTTTTGGTAAGATTTCATTCTTCTGGTTTTCGAAATAGTCTGAAAATGATTTAATGGGAAGGCAACAGTAGCACATCCCATCACAATTTACCTCTCCACTGTGTGAAAGGGGGCACCTACATTGCTTTTTCATTATTTATTAAATTCTATATTACTGGTTCTAGCTTCAAGAAAAATTTCTGCAACAGAAGAGCTTAAAGTTAAACGGGCATTTCATAGTCATTATAAAACCGCAGAGAAGGCTTTTTGTAAAGCTTTTTTCCTCCCCTTCTGTTCAGTTGTGCCTGATTCTCAAGGACTGCTTAGATAAGTTCCTGCAGTTTTCTTGCCAAGTTTGGTTTTCCAAAATGGTTTGCCATTGCTTCTTTCCTAGAGTTGAAAGAAAGTGACTGGCCCAAGGTCACCTAGCTGGCTTTGTACTTAAGGCAGGACTAGAATTTACGGTCTCCTGGTTTTTAGCCCGAGGCCTTAACCATTACACCAAATTGGCTCTCTACTGTAAAGGTAGCAAGTCTCTACTGGGTGACAATATTCTTGGCAAAGATGGCTCAGATATTTGGTAGTATTAATTTGGTGTATAGTATATTTGATTGTATTGGCATTCTCTCATCCCTCCCTCCCTCCCTCCTTTCAGTTTGCCATTATTTAACAAAGCCATTTTCACCATAATGAATTGTATGCACTGGATTGTTTAAACCGCACTTTGGACCCATACAATCTTTCTGAAGGAAAAAGATAGTATAAATGTCTCCAATCCTGGGAGAAAAATCCCAAGGGGTCTCGAAGATGCTGAAAGAACAGCTTTACATTCTACATTTAGAATTTCACAACTGAAGCAAAATAAGAGTTTAAGAACTGAGTCTAGAAAAGACACAAAGCAAACATTAGCACATGTACATACCCCAGACACCACAAGTTCTCCTCCAAGATTTTGAACTTCTGCCTTCACTTTGCTACAAATGTTCAGCTGGTGACAGTACAAAGCAATACGCTGCAGATAGGCTAACAGGTCTTGTTTGCAAGCAGAATCTGGGCACTGTGCACAGAAAAAGAATAGATATTTCATTCTTTTCGGAGTGTTTTGCAATGCACTCCAAATGCATTGAAATACAAGTCAGTATTTTGGTCATTGTATTTATTGTTAAGCCGTGTTCTGAATAGAACTGTGTCAGAGATATGTAGTAAGGAATGCTTACTACTATAAAATTCCAAATAAAATTCTGGAAGAGCTCAAGCTTGCCTGAACCCCTGGACAGGTTTTCAGTGATTTAAAAAAAAAAATCACAAGGGGAGCCATATGGATCTCTGTGGGGATGCTGATCCCGGAGAAAGGCATCACAACAGAGAAGACATAATCCCCATGTCCCAACAGATGGCATGTTTGCTTGAGGGGACTGGAAGTATACCCTCTGTGCCCTATCTCACAGGATGGACAGAAACTACTGGATAGGCAGTCTCTAGATAATCAGCCCCTATGGCATGAACCTACAAACAGATTAGAAACAAGTTAAGCTTAAGGAGCATTAGTGATGTGTGAGTATATCAAGGCACATCTATTATTGCCCAGTTGCATTTCATTTGCATTTTATTCTGGACCAGTTGTAGTTTCCAAGTAATCTTCAAAGGCAAACCCAAATAGGACATATTGCAATAATGGAATTTATGGTAATCTTCAAAGGCAACCCCAAATAGGACATATTACAATAAATGGAATTTAATGTCCATCCATCTTTATCCTTAAAAGATTCAGGTAACAATAGTCCATTTTGTATATCTAATGAAACTGTCAGATATTTAAGAACAAATGTTCTAAAATGCACGGAGAAAATCCCAGATGAATATTAAAAAGCTAAGGTAGGGTTAATATCCTTTTATCTACTATATTGCCAAAAATGTAGACAGCACCATGTTTGATCTCCTGGCAAAGACAATATACATGCATTATCTTTTCCCTACAGAGTGGCAGTGACAGAAAAATGAAGTGGACTGAGAATCCCTGTCCTTTTTTCAGCTTGTCTCACACTAGATTTTTCTACAATAAAATAGTCTGTGTTCTGAAATAAAAACATAAAACACCTAGTGGCATAAAAAAAACCCAAGATTTTTATAATGTATATGATAGTGCCTTGAATTAAGTAGGTATAAATGTAAAACTCTGTATATGACATTCTTTTTTCATTCATGCTTTTTGTATTCATTCCACACATCTGGAAGCTTTAAGTAAGTTTTTATTTGCAGCAATTATTTGAAAAATAAGGTATCAGTATAGAATACAAATTCATTAATATTGGGAGAAAGCAATGAAGAAAGCTTCTCAGTAGAGAAGGGTACAGAATTAAGATTCTTAGGAAGACTCCATAAAACAAAACAGTGACATCTGAGTTCATAAATCTATTGTAAAATTAAAGGTGAGTAGAAGACTCATAAAAAATCAATTATGGCTTACATGATCAGCAATTGTGCGTCCTAGTTTATCCATTCTTGACCCGGCTTCTGCAATTTTCTTTGCTGCACTGATTACATCAGATGTATTTTTTAGAGGTCCTTTACCTCTGCAAAGGAGAACAGAATATTTGTCTTCTTGAATCAAGGGCACACATTTGCTTGCAAATTATTTCCCACAATATAGGATTCACAACAAGACTTGTATGGTAGTCCTCACTTAATGATTGTTTGAAGTTATGACCGACTCCCCCCAAAAAGTGACTTATGAACCACCCACAAAATTATGACTGCTGTATTTCTGGGTCACATTATTAAATTAGTAGACCAGCAAAATGCTAGATTTCAGCAAGGCATTTGACAAAGTAGACCACAACGTACTTCTTGGTAAGCTAGAACAATGTGGGATAGACAGCATTACCACCAGATGGATTTGCAATTGGCTGACAAACCATACTCGATGAGTAGTCCTTAACATTTACATGTAGGAAAGTAGCAATGGGGTACCACAAGGTTCCGTCTTAGACCTAGTACCCTTCAATATCTTCATAAATGACTTAGATGAGAGAATAGAAGGGGAACTCATCAAATTTGCAATTACTCGAAGCTGGCAGGAATAGCCAATACCCCAGAAGACACGCTCAGGATCCAAAAAGATCTTGATAGACTTGAACAATGGCCATATCCAACAAAATGAAATTTAATGTGGAGAAAAGCCTATATTTTATACCTGGGCAGAAAAAACCCCAAAGGTATAAGTACAGATTATGCAAAACCTGGCTCAAAAACAGTAATTTTGAGGGACCTTGGAATCCTAGTGGATGATCACTTTAAACATGAATCAGCAGTGTGTGGTAGTAGCCAAAAAAGCTAATATAATCCTTGGCTGTATAAACAGAGGCACAGAATCAAAATCATGTGAAGTATTAGTGCCACTTTATAAAGCCTTAATAAGGCCACACCTGGAATACTGCATCCAGTCTTGGTCACCACATTACAAAAACAATATTGAAACTTTGGAAAAAGTGCAAAGAAGAGCAACTAAGGTGATTAAAGGCCCAGAGACTAAAACATATGAAGAATGGTTGCAGGATTTTGGTTTGGCTGGTCTAGAGAAAGAATGACTAGGGGGAACATGATAACAGTGTTCCAATATTTGAGAGGCTGCCACAAAGAGGAGGGGGTCAACTTATTTTCCAAAGCACCAGCAGGCGACAAGAAACAATAGATGGAAACTAATCGAGAAGCAACCTGGAATAAAGGAGAAACTTCCTAACAGTGAGAGCGTTTAACCAATGGGACAGATGTTGTGGGTGCTTCATCACTGGAGGTTTTTAAGCAGACTGGACAGCTACTTATCTGAAATAGTATAGGGTCTCCTGCTTGAGGAGGAGGCTGGACTAGAAGACCTCCAAAGTCCCTTCCAGCTCTATTCTGATTGATTGATTGTATTTTGGGCACATGCGACTGATTGCTGTATCCTGTGGTCATGTAACCATGATTTGTGACAACCCCCCCCCCCCCAATTTCTGGCAAAAAAATGCCCATTTGTGAGAATGGATTTGCTTAATGACCACATAGTACGCTTAATGACATGGTGATCATTTTATAACCATTGTAAAGACAGTTGTAAAATTGAGTCTGGTCATGTGGTGACATGATTAACAACTGCAATGACTTACGACCAAAATCCCAGGCTCAATTGTGGTCATTAAGTGAGAACTACTTAATATCTTATGAAACAAATAATTAAGCTTGGCCATTGTTTATTTGATCATGGTGAAGTTAACAAGCCAAACTAGTTTTACAGAGCAAAGTAATCATAGCTTGTTCTTGGGTTGGTTTTTTTTAAAAGATGCTCTTACATTGCCCCTTGAGATTAGAGACTTGGGTAGGATATCCTTTAGCATTGCCTCATCAAAATTCCCCTTCTCAAAGCTTTCCTAAATGATTTGATTCTATGGCAGGTTCTGTATGGTGTTCAAAGTCACAATCATAGGAAAGAGGCCTAAATCCAAGGACATCCCTAGAATATATCTCAGGTCTATCCATTAATCTATAACAAAAGACAGAGTTATAAAATATACCATTAAATATAAGCAATGCAGTCTTATTAAACAAACTTCACCACTCCTCCTTTAGGGGAGAATGGGTAGGTCAAACAACCCTACGGGGGTCAAACTTGATTGTATCACGTGACGTATTGTGATGTATCACAATATTTTTTGCCTTTGTGGAGCCAGTGTGGGCAAGGCCTGTGCATGATGCATCTGACCCGTGGGCCACCAGTTTGACAGACCTGCATTACCCAATCCTAGGATTTCTACCTTGCCTAGATTGACTTGCAGCTTTAACTTCAGTCTATGACTCAACACTGGAACAGTTAAGATTAAATGAAACCGAGGAGGCTTAGTGTCGTATTCATATTAATGACCCTGCTCTCATTTAGAAATCTCTTCAGAATGAGAGATAAGAGAGAATAAATAAGATCATTTCACAAGGTGTCTGAGACTGTTTCAGGCATATGCCCAACTGTAGTGGATACTGCCAAAGCAAACTAGCTGAGATGCAAGGAAAATGAAAGAAGGTTGCCCTTGAAAAGCCTACTTATACAGAATGCTTACCTGGTGAAGTCCGTCATCTCCATCATAATCATGCACATCTGTTTTGCCAGAACAATAATATCATTACTGCTGTCATCCCATTTGGATACTTCAGCATCCAATTTACTCTTTTCTTCTTGGAAGCTGGCAACTTGTTCAGCAATTTTGGCTTTTTGTTCTTGAGGGAGTTGAGCCATGATGGCCTGGAATGAAGAATTAGTCTATATATAAAATGCTTTACAATAAATGGCTATTCAGATATTTTCACTAGCCAACCTAATTAAGAGTCAAAGTACTGTATATCCAAAGGATGGCCAGGAACATTATTTTTAAATCTCCGCTACACGGAAAGATGTACTGGTGAAAGATGACTTTTTAAGCACCCAGTAGAAAAAAAACAGGTAACATAGGAAATTTATGTTTTCTTCTCCATTTTTACATTGTATGGATGCATATATTTGAAATTGCTACAGGGGATGAAAAATAAAAAAATTTCAGACAGAAAACTGACATATTTTTGAAAGCCAGATTGTAAATGCTAATCAAGGATCAAATCTTATTCAAATCTTCCAAATATATGCAAAATTGAAGGGAAAGACAAAAACCCAGGCTACAGTGTAATTACCAGATCATTATTTGATGCATCTCTTTAAATTACCCGAGATACATTTTGAGGCAGCCAAGTTCATGTAGCCCACACACTAAATGTAAGGCTATTGCAGTAAGTGAGAGCAAATTTACAACAGGAAAATTTAAAAAAGCATTGAGCTTTGTGTAATAACAAAGAGGGCAGCCTTGGACACTTGCTTGGAAGATCATCTCTTCATAAATGTATCTGTTGGCAAGCAACCACCCCCACTTGAACTTTCAAGTAGCGTGAACAGTGAGAACGCTCGAAAAAGTGAAATATTACTTTGAGGTTCTTTCTGAACTCTATTGTCTAAGGTATTTATCGATGCTTAACATAGCAAATGCAACATGAGTTTCTCTTTCACTGTTAAGCACAGAAGAAACTAGATTGGATTCAGAAGGTTTTTTTAAAAAAGAAAACATACAAAGGAATGGGAAATCTTAATAATTCCATGCAGTTTTATCTATTTGTAACTATAATCTACAAGGACACTCTCATGCAAGTGGAGAACAAAATTGCTATAATTAAGACTAAAGTAGCCGTGTGTGTGTGTGTGTGCGTATGCGTGTGTGTAGAAGATAAAAATATAATGGTATCAAATGGCAACATGTTACATTGGAGATACTTTTTCTCAATAGCATTGTTTTTTAAAAAATCCAGTTTGAAGGAATATTCCTTTTTCCATGGCTAGGCTTAAATTTAAATCAAGGATTGGGAATGCAGAAACCAGATTAGATGACGCCACAGTTGTGTGATTTTTATCTAGAGCACAGGAACACAAATAGAGGAAGAAGATAACACTGGAGCAATAAGATAAGCAATCAAATAATGCTATATAAATGGATATACTGGGAATGACAGAAATCATGGTATCTTGATTTTAATGTGGCCTGGTATTTGGGTTATATCCAATGAGATTAAAGCAGTTAATTAAATAAATATCCCTTACTCTTGCACTATGACCGTGAATAAGTTGATCATCTTCAGTTTGAACACTTGTTCGGCTTCTGACATCAAAGTCTTCTGTCTCAAAGTCAGAATCATCAAGTTCTTCAGGTGTCTGCAAACACAGTTTAAGCCCAAATCAAACTTAAGAGTAATTTAGGGGAGCAAATGTTTCCATGGTTTTGGAATACACTGAATTTAAAACTTGTCAAACTGCTTATTTTAAGACAGATGAATAATTAACAATACCAACAATCATGTACACTTTATACATGTTTATCTAGCACAAGTGGGAGACAGTTTGATAAAATGGTTAGACAAACACTTAAAAAAAGGAATTCTCATTTTATACTGCCTACTTACATTTGCTATATTATTTTTCTTGAGCTTGAGCAAACAGACATAAAAATACTATTAGTAGCTTCCTATATTGCTGTATTTGTAACACTTTATTTAATGAAATTTTCGTAGACACTGTGTAAAATAACTCAGTACTATGCTAGATTAAACCACAGCAATCCGTTTAAAAGGATATATTACTTTTTTGTAGCTTCAGAAATCTGTAGGTTCTACTTCTTTTATAGTAGGTGTTTCTGCTGATTTCTTTCTCCTAGAAAATCTGTTTCCTGGTTTACCATAATTAGAATGTGTACTAGCTCCTGATAGTGGGAATGTTGATAGTATTACAGTGTAGAAGCTATCTACAGATGGCAATGGGAAATAGGGTGGGGGAAATCAATTCTCTTTTAGCTTCATCTCATTTGAATAAATTGCTTTGTGCATACCTATTCTTTATTTTCAAAGTGACTAATCCTTAATGGCATTATACAAGTATTTATGGTACTTCATTTGGGGGCTTGCTTTGAAAATACATCCAATTTGTATTTTAGACAAAATGCGGAGCTGCTACTAATTAGGTCTCTTAACAAACACCTAAGAAAAAAGGCATTTGCCTCTCATAATTTATTCATTTTTAAAATTTTTGCTGCCTCATCTCCATCAAAAGCAGATAGATTTAGAATATGATTTCCAAATCATAAGAGAATCCTGCTTAGTCCTTATAAATTCTTCTTTGCTGAGATTTTTTTTCCAATGCAAAGGGGAAAACTTTGCAATGAGCCTACTATCTCTGACACATCTAACTTGTTATGTCAGCCATTTATGCAGTCTTAAACCATCAAATGAGCGTTATAATAGCATTGTAAAACAGAACCATTCAGATACAGATAAAGCTCCGTAAATAGATGAAAATCTAAATGTAGTTAAATAAGTGCAACTCTTTCAAACATCACTGAACACTCAAAGCAAGGGCAAGCACAACTTGGATTCACGAATCACCTCAAGTAATGTATAAAAACATGTCTTACAAACCTGTAACAGCTGGGTTACACATCACATAAAAAGAAGTTTGTCTATGGTCTGGTACAATGCAGAAACATTGAACTTTTTCAGTCTGCGGTATTCTTGGGCCTTGAATGACATGTTGCCTGCTACATTCTAAAAGTGAATGGAGCCAGGAACCAAAGTAGCCCCAATGTTGGGATATGAACAGTGTTTTTAAGAGGTAAAATGGCAACAGTTTTGCTCTTTGAAATCCTCCCAAACTTCAAACAATGAAACACCTTTAGTTATTGGCTTTCCCACTCTGAAATATGACATCTGCCTAACATAAATACTATACAATGGAAGCCTTGTTCTAAATACAACCCAAATGCATGTGTTAAAATCGTTTGCATTGGAAAAGGGAACAGCTGAGATACAACAAATAAAGATTTGGAGAGAATGTATGCCAAGCCATAAATTCAATTGTGACTAGAGTACTAACAGGCCAAAAAACCTGAAGTAGCTTAGCTTTATACCATCCTCCTCTTCTATGTGGGGGAGAGGTGCCTGGACGCATGTCCTGTCCAAGTGGGATACCAGGCACCAAAAGTCATTTGAAACATCCTGACTTTGATAGTCTCCATCTTTTTTCTCGAGTACATACAATTAAATTTGAAATTACTGTATTTATTATTGAGATTAGAAGAATGGAAAGTGATCAAAGTCAATCACTTTATATACAAAGTGAATAAAGAACTGTACACCAATATATACATTGGTAATGAGTGGAATACTGGGAGCAATTTTTCAAAATATAAAATGTTTAGCTGCAGAAAGTAGTTTCTGGATCTGCTCAATTTATTAAGATGCTATGATATGCACTATACGTGTGTGTGAATTTACAGAGAATTTAGGGTATGTCTTAAATTATTAATAAAACTTATTTTGAAAAGCGAATGCTATTTCAAGAAAGCTAAAGTTCACTCACTCTGATCATCAGCACTGCTTTTCTGATGTCACGAATTCCATCATATACTAGTCGTGAAGCATCAATAAATTCATTTTCATCCATTGGCTGAGCAGGGTCAGAACTTAATGCTTCTACCGCAGCTTCTACTTGTTCGGTAAAACGTGGCATAACTACAGAACAAATAGAAAAAATGAATTAGGGAGGCAGAAAAATTATACAACATGATACTAAGGAGCAGTTTTAATTCATATGTATTATTGGAAGAGCATCGTGAGCAGATAAATATTTATGTTTATGCTGGTAGTAAAAAATAAGACATATACATGAGAAATCTCTCTCTCTCTCCTGCTTTACATTGTATAAGTAACTTATTTGGTAGGATTTTTCTTTTTCATTTTTAAGAGAGGCTTCTTTTAAAGTATATATATATATATTTTAGGACATGCACTATCAAGTATACCTCTAAGGAATGTTTCTCAACCTCAGCAACTTTAAGCTTTCAGTTCCTAAGAATTCCCCAGCCAGCATGTAAGAACCATGCTTGAGAAACACCGCCCTACAGAAATAGCACTTAAGACATACACCACTCCATAGTGCTTTATAGCACACTTTGAGCAGTTTACAATGTCAGCATATTGTCCCCAACAATCTGGGTCCTCATTTTACCCATTTTACCCACCTCGGAAGGGCGGAAAGCTGAGTCAACCTTGAGCCGGTCAGAATCGAACTCCTGGAAATGGGCAGAATCAACCTGCAATATTACATTCTAACCACTGCCTGGACGCCATGCAATTAGTCTGTCTATTTCTGCCTCTATCTTAAAACAAGTATTTGGTATTTTATAACAGTGGCTTCCTTAACTATTAGACTATACTTATACACCTACAAAGGGGCTGCAGAAAGAAGTGAGGAGCATGTTGTCCTGGCTGATTGTTTCATCAAGACTATCAAATTAAAAGCATGATTATATTGTTTACTTTACCTGTGTTTGACAGCAGTTTTGTTGCATCTAAAACCTTTTCTGTATACACCCCGGGTTCATAATTATCCATTTCAGAAGTGACAACATGAATTACTCTTGCTGCACGACCACGGATTGCACCAGCAGTGCGATCTAAACCATCAACATCTTTTTCTTGAAGAGCAATGACACATTTATTTACATCTTCTAGAATATGATTTTCTGGTGGTTAAAAAAAAAGAAATGGGAAAATTGCATTTGTTACCTGATAATGTGTAAATCAGCATCAGTAAGTTAAGAAGAAATTGCTATGTATATTTGAAATACAAAGTTAGCATGAAGCACACAGGTTAAAATATTCCTGCTGATAAAGAAATCTCATTTCTTTTATTGAAAATTAGCATAATCGAAGTTTAGCATGGCATAAATATATTCCAAATTTAAAAAAAAAGATCCACAAGCAGAGTCTAGTCAGAGGCTGCATGTATAGTCTTATAGTGCCACAGATTCCAGCTATTGACCAACAAGTAGAGGAAGCCATTAGATTACCTAATAGTGACCTCTCCCTGCTCCCTTAGAAGTTTGCAGAGTTACAAGGTGTAAACACCATATCCAAAGTTCTTTTTCTTTGGGGAAGGGGAGGCTCCTCTTTAAAAATTCTAATTCTTGTAAAGCTTCTCTAATATCTTCACAAAATAAAACTCTTGGCATATCAAGCTTCTTAAAAGGGAAGCTTTTCTTAACCTACACATGGCAAATGAAAGGCTAGATGATGACGTCAAATATAACACTGGGCAAAAGGAAAACCAATACAGCAGGAACTACTACTTGCTCAGCTCCAGATGTTGCGCAATACGTAAAAATATTTATTATGGTAGAAGAGGACAAGAGGAGAAAGGCTGGTGAATGCGGCAACAATTATAAACTAGCAAAGGACATAAGCACAATATTCCTTTAAAGTATAAGATTTGGAACATGTTTTTATTAATATTATTGAGACTTTTCTCCCCATTCCTTTACCAGGATACCTTGCTTTAGATGACAAGTAGAAAAAAAGCAATCTGTTAACTATTGTTTTAATAGCTACTTTCTGACATGAATAGAGAAAAGAACTATAAGAAAAGACCATTGTTTTATCTATATTCTATCCATATTCACTCTATTACAAATAAGAGCCGTTCCCAACAGTATAGTTCCCCCCACACCTTTAAGGCTGAGAGCTTACCAAAACCTTCAAGAAATAATTTAAGATTCTATACACCATTTCTCAAATGTAGGGGCAATTTGATGCTTAAATGTATGTGGCTAAAAAACACTTTATTTGTTTATATTACTTTTGTTACTTAAATAACAAAATAAAATAGCCCCAGCTATTTAACCAGTGAAATAAAGGCAAGATATTCCTGAACACATAAAAATGGATATTTCGATAAATTGTAAAAAAAACATTCCCATAGTAAAATAGTATTAATTCTAAACAAAATGGTAGTAGCAACCAACCATAACACTTTATTTATGTTCAATATCTGTATGAACCTGTTAAGCGGGTTTATCCACAGGTTTTGGGAGTTGGTGACATCAGTATGCTCTATTTGGGGTTGCCTGTGAAGCAGTGACGTGTGGTGAGGTTTATGGCTGGTGAGGCTGGTCATCAAATGATCATCATGAAGGGAGGACTGTGACAACTTTGATCTTTGCAAGTGTGCAAGCAAAATACCCCAGGATCACGGTCGCGGGGACAGCAACTCCTTCCGCTGCGCTGCGGAGAAGAGCCACGCTGTGCTCCTCAGCGCTAGCCTCAGATCAGCACAAGCCGCGGTCCCCTTCCTGTTGGCTCAGGAAGGAGGGGAATGGGACATGTGGAGGAGGCTCCTCAGTGCTAGCCTCTGATCAGCGCGAGCCGCGGTCCCCTTCCCCTGCACATGCGGTCCCATTCCCCTCCTTCCTGAGCCAACATGAAGGGGACCGCGGCTCGTGCTGATCTGAGGCTAGCGCTGAGGAGCACAGCGTGGCTCCTCTCCGCAGCGCAGCGAAAGGAGTTGCTGTCCCCGCCACCGTGATCCTTGGGGTATTTTGCTTGCACGTGCCTGGAAGCTTTAAATGCTTTGGAAACTGCAACCAAGGCAGTGATAAGTGCTTACTGGTATGTCCTCGAGCCTTCTGGGTGCAATTAAAGTGGTGGTTATAATTCACCAAGTCCTAATTGGTCTACAATCTGGCTAATTGAGGGATCGTCTATCTTCATGCCATTGCCTGGCCAGTAAGAAGAGACAGGGTCTCTTCAATTAAACAGTGTCGACTATTGGCTTCTCAGAAGTGTCCCACCACCTGCCTTCTTAAGTGAGATTCCCCCAGAGAGCCATATGTTCCCATCCTGATGGCATCCTGTAAAGCCTTAAAAACCTGGCTGTTTTCCCAGACCTGTTTGTTTTTATTGTGAACTACCCATAATAGTCTGGAGTTGGGCATGGCCTACATTGAATAACAAAACACAACAAATAAAGTCCATTTATCAGAAGAGTTTATCGTAGTACTAGCATCGTGAATTTTTTCTCTCTTTCCCCACTCACCCAATTCTAAAGGCCTCTATTACCCCCTTTCCTGGAGGAAATACCCAGGTATCTCAGGTGTAAAAATTGCCTGAACACTCGTACATCTTTTTCCCCATCCTATCTTGTTAACCTCCCTATATTTTATAGCATTTTTATTTTAATAATTTGTATAGAAAACTACTGGAATTGCACAGAAGAGGTATAGAAACATAGAATAGGAAGCTAATAATAATTATCATTATGAATAAAACATTTCACATTCAAAATGTTCTACCCAGTTAAACAATCCAAACAACTTTATGTAAATCATGCAACATGATGAAGAAAATCTGTAAGGTGCCCAACAGAATTACTAGAATTACAGAGATCAAGCAATTGAAAACAATTTAGTTGTGATGTGGGCATACTGGTATATCTGGCAGAATGCAAAATTCCTATTCAGTCTTAAAGAACGTAGCAATGCTGTGTTTATAAGCTTCTGGTATTTACCTGTGCTGTGCATACAAAACACAGGTGTAAAAACTTTGGCGCAATTTATGTATTAAATCACACTACAGAAGCTGCAGAACCTACTTTTAGCAATACAGTTTTGTAAAAACAAACTAACATACCAGATGTGAACCAAAACCTATGAAGGACACTGAGTGAGGAATACAAATTACAGTCCATAATATGAAAGAACAGTTAATTAGAGCAACTCTTTCCTTTCATAAGTCTGCTGAAAAGAACTTAAATTCTTTTACTTAATTATACAAGGAATGATATGAAGGAAAATAAAATGATAATGTTGAAGCTGCTGGTCAAATGATTCAAATCTCTGTGATTCTAATGGACAAAGGTCGAGTGCTGTTGTTGCTTGCAAAGGGACAAGGGCAGATAAGTATCATACCAAATACAGACTGTAAGCATATTCTTATTATTGAAATGTATACTATGCAAGAGGTCTCAGTCAGATCAGCAAACAGACATGTTGCATGTTGAATGTGAACTACAGAAAAATCTTCAAATGTCTCCTATCAGTTGCTGTTCTTTATTCATTTAAGAGGGTGTCCTTGGAGCCAGTACATTGTTGTGGGTCCTGCTGGATAGCAGATGAGATGTTTTATGTTGGTTTTCTCCATGCTTCCAACTGAGGCTGTGTTATTTAGGTTGAAACTTAGGTTTTTTCAGATTATCTTTAACATGTTTTGTCCATATTATCTTTGGTGCTGATGTTGGGTTTTATGCAGGCCACTTTCTGATGATATCATTCTTGAGGTGGCTGTTTAAAAATATTCCCAGTATTTACTGTAGACACATTAAAAAAAATCAATCTTATTCAGTTTTGATTTTAATGGCGTCCATGGCCCAAATCCATATAGCAAGATATGGCAGGACTAGTGCCAATAAGATTTGCATCTTGGTTTTCAGAGAAATGTTTCATTTCCTCCACAGGTACTAAAATGCCTTAACAATCTAAAGAGAGGTGTAGCTGAAAGTGCTGTTTTCTGTTTTTCCCCTGGTGATTCGCGATATTTCTAGTGGTTCACTTACTCTATGTAGGCTTTATTGGGACAAACAGCAAACTGTGACCCATCAGTTATCAAAATATCTGTTGCATTGATACTGACACTGTAGGAATGAAGTGCTTGTAATGTCATGCCAGATGTCAATGGCTTCTGTAATGCTGCCTACAAAAATGGCATTATGATCAGCAAATATGAAGTTGATTAAAGAAGAAAAACAACAGCTCCCAAAAGAAACCAGCATGGCTGCATAAACAACTATCTGACAAACTGAAAGACAAAAAAAGTAAGTATAAAAAGTGGAAGGAGGGGGACATAACTAAGGCAGAATATCAGCAAATAGCCCGAGCCTGTAAAGATGAAGTGAGGAAAGCTAAGGCTCACAATGAAGAAAGGCTTGCCACAAAAGTAAAAATTAACAAAAAAAGCTTCTTCCAACATGTTAAAAACAAGAAAAAAGTTAAGGAAACAATTGGTCCATTGCTAGGAGAAAGTGGCAAGAAGGTGACAAGCAACAGGGAGAAAGCAGAACTATTTAACTCATGTTTTGCATCTGTCTTTACACAAAGGGATAAAACAGTCCAACCTATCAAAAGCAGCACCACAAAATTAGGAACACAAATTGAAATAGGGAAGAAAATGGTAAGTGAGCACCTGTCTACCCTAGATGAGTTCAAATCACCAGGACCGGATGGATTACACCCCAGAGTTCTGAAGGAACTAGCAGACGAGATCTCAGAACCACTGAATTATATCTTTCAGAGATCCTGGAACACCGGGGAACTACCAGAGGACTGGAAAAGAGCTGATGTGGTTCCCATCTTCAAAAAAGGGAAAAAATTAGATCCAGGAAACTACAGACCTATCAGCCTAACCTCAATACCAGGAAAGATTCTGGAAAAAATAATCAAGCAACGAATTTGCGAACACCTAGAAGCAAACAAAGTAATAGCCAAAAGCCAACATGGATTTGTCAAAAACAGATCATGCCAGACTAATCTTATTGCATTCTTTGATAATGTGACAAAATTAGTGGACCAGAGGAATGCCGTTGATATAGTTTACTTGGACTTCAGTAAGGCTTTTGATAAGGTAGACCATAACCTACTACTAGATAAAGTAGAAGAATGTGGGTTAGACAGCATCACCACCAGATGGATTGGTAACTGGCTGACCAACCGCACTCAACGTGTAGTTCTCAATGGAACTGCATCTACATGGAGGGAAGTATGCAGTGGAGTACCCCAAGGCTCTGTTTTAGGCCCAGTACTCTTCAACATCTTCATCAATGATTTGGATGAGGGAATAAATGGGGAACTCATCAAATTTGCAGATGATACCAAGCTGGCAGGAATAGCCAACACTCCAGAAGATAGGCTTAAGATACAGAAGGATCTTGACAAACTTGAACATTGGGCACTATCTAATAAAATGAAATTCAATGGTGAAAAGAGTAAGGTTCTACATTTAGGCAACAAAAACGGAATGCACAGGTACAGTATAGGTGATACCTTACTCAGTAGTAGTAACTGTGAAAGGGATCTTGGAGTCCTAGTGGACAACCATTTAAATATGAGCCAGCAGTGTGCAGCAGCTGCCAAAAAAGCCAACACAGTTCTAGGCTGCATCAACAGAGGGATAGAATCAAGATCACGTGAAGTGTTAATACCACTTTATAATGCCTTGGTAAGGCCACACTTGGAATACTGCATTCAGTTCTGGTCGCCACGATGTAAAAAAGATGTGGAGACTCTAGAAAGAGTGCAGAGAAGAGCAACAAAGATGATTAGGGGACTGGAGACTAAAACATATGAAGAACGGTTGCAGGAACTGGGTATGTTTAGCTTAAGAGAAAGAAGGACTAGGGGAGACATGATAGCATTATTCCAATATCTCAGAGGTTGCCACAAAGAAGAGGGAGTCAAACTATTCTCCAAAGCACCTGAGGGTAGAACAAGAAGCAATGGGTGGAAACTAATCAAGGAGAGAAGCAACTTAGAACTGAGGAGAAATTTCCTGACAGTGAGAACAATTAATCAGTGGAACAGCTTGCCTCCAGAAGTTGTGAATGCCCCAACACTGGAAGTCTTTAAGAAGATGTTGGATAGCTATTTGTCTGAAACGGTATAGGGTTTCCTGCCTAGGCAGGGGGTTGGACTAGAAGACCTCCAAGGTCCCTTCCAACTCTACTATTGTATTGTAAATACAGGAAGTCCTTGACTGACAAAAGTTTGTTTAGTGATCGTCTGAAGTTACGACTTATGATCATTTTTCACACTTATGACCATTGCAGCATCCCCATGGTCACATGATTTACATTTGGATGCTTGACAAGTGGTTCGTATTTCTGGTGATTGCAATGTCCGAGGATCATATGATCCCCTTTTGCGACCTTCTAACAAGCAAAGTCAATGGGGAAGCCAGCTTCAATTAACAACCATGTTACTAACATAATAACTGCAGTGATTCACTTAACAAACATGACAAGAAAAACCATAAAATGGGGCAAATCTTTAACAAATTTCTCACTTAGCAACATAAATGCTGGATTCAATTGTGGTCATAAGTTTAGGACTACCTGTAGTGGTTTAGCTATACTCTATTACTTGCCTATCAAAATCTTTCCTCATTACAGTATCAACTATGACGTCGAGCGGCAGGGGTAATATCGCACAAGCTTGCCTGATGCCAGTTAAATTAAGAATTCCACTGAAAGTTATACAGGTTGCTGGAACTGCTGTAAGTTTTCTTGTCTAGATTACGAAAAAATGTATCTGATCCAACACAAAAATTAGCAGGTTTTGATGCCACTCACCTGTACTGGAAAACTGTTCAGGATTCGTAGCTTGCATGGTATCTGTTAAGCCTCTCTGTTTAAATGAGGCAGTTTCCTCCACTGAATGTGGTGTTCCTCATCAGATCATTTAGTGACTGGCTGCCATTTGAGAGCTTATACAGGAGGAAAAGCAGATTTTCTCCAACTAACGAACATTGTACTTAATTGGATAAATGGCCTAGATCAGGGTCCAACCTGTGGGCCACAGACCACGACTGGGCTGCAGGCCGCATGAGTAGATGGTTGGCGCACATGCATGTGTATACAGCCCCACTCGTCTGAGCAGGTACTCGCGGTCCCACTTGCAGCCCAATGGCACGAGCGTCATGGATGCTCTTGACCCCACTCGTGCCAGGTTTGTCACAGGTGCTCACGGCCCCACTCACATGTATATGCACCTACCCCTCCCACAAAACCATGCCTTTCCCCCCCTCCCCCCACTCCGGGCCACCAACCCAGAAAGGTTGGGGAACTCTGGTCTAGAGATTAATATATTGAATACTTATTTCTCTCTTATGAACCAATGTATTTCAAAATGTAACCTATAACTTACATATAACTTCTTGAATTTCTCATAATTTACAAACTTGACTACATATTTCCATCCTATGTGTATCATAGTATTGTGCTTCTTTTATATATATTTTGCTATGTTATTCATGTACTTTTCTTTAAAGTTGGTCAGTATGCACTATTGAAGGTTGCTTGAAAGTCAAGAAATGCAGTGACAGATTGTCACATCAAATTCTCTCTTCCATTAGTTGATGAAAATTTGGTCACAGCATCCTTGGTTTAGGTGGAAATGGGGTGCTGTTCCTTAGTTATCTGTTCCTGTTGCTTCTGGAAGTAAATTGAATCATCCTCATGAAGACCTTTCCAATGATTGATAGAAGGCTTACATACCAGCTTTGGTACTAGAGCTGTCATCTTTCATCAAAGTAGTGATGTACGTGTCCTTTCCATGCAATGGAGAACTTTTCTGAGTGCCAAATGAGTCGTAACAGTCAATGCAGTCACTGAATCAGAGTGTCCCAACCATGACTTCAACCATTCCAACTGTTTTACCATTTCTCAGTAGTTTTATTGTCACTTTTACTTCATCTATCGTGGGCTCTGCATTCAAGGTCTGATTTTTCTAGTGTTTGAATGAGTACTGGATTTTACTGGTGGTCTCAGCAGTTCTTTACAATTGCACAGTTGTTGAAAAAAACCACATCCTGGAAATTAATCCTCTGAAGATCTTACAATATCTCATCTGCCTAGTTGATTTAGTCTTTCCCTGTTTATATCTGAGAGGGGTAACAAACACATGGTACTTGTGTTTTTGTGAGGCCACTTCCAGTTCTAGGGTCATGGAGTTCCAGTCTGCTTAATGCCCTGACATTACTGGTGGCAAATGTTATGTTTTTTTATATTAAGCTTTTTTGAAATAAGTTTTATTGATGAATGTTTACAAATTTAAAAATATAAACATCAAACAATATAAAGAGAAAAGATAAAGAGAAATGTGTTAAAGGAATAAAGATAAAAATAGAGTTTTTAATAGTTTTAGATAAAGATATAAAACAAAAGACGGATAAAAAAAACTATAGAACAAAAACACTACAGAAATACGTTTTAACGATGTTTTCTCTCCCTTCCTTTCCATTTGGAAATGTTTCCCCAACTGCTAACCAAAATATTAACATGGTGTTATTTGTTAATACCTGTTTTAAGTTATTTTGTCAGTTTTATTGATTTTGGTCTCTAATTCAGTGCAATTCAGATATTATCACATTATAACATTATGACATGCAATGTGATAATCTCAAGCAATGAATTCCTTCTTGCCAACATGGTGTTCAGTGTGTCCATTCCAAGTGGCTGTGCAGATGTCCAATTTTGGTATAATGAAGTAATGTTTGTTATGCAACCAGCTCTTTGGCCAGCTGCAAACTTTCACTAGCATTCTGGCTAGGTTATCTGCTAGGTTTGGCACATCAGATGCCCCAAATTTGGCAGTATTTCTATGTATGATTAGTCTGCTGTCCATGGATTAATGTCTGCAGCTGGTCTCAACTATGGAATGATGTATAACTATGGAATGATGTTAATGCAAAATACAGCTTCTATATTAAATAAAACAGGTAATTTTGATAATCTTAAAACTCTAATAGAATAATTTGGGATTTGAACTCTAGGAACCTCACAAAAAATTCTTTGTGCCAGAGTTCTCTTTAAATCTGTTCCAGCAATTCACCAAAAATTGATCATGAGATAATCCACTCATGATGGATTACATTGCACTAAAATTATACCATATAAACAGTACCATTTGTAGATGATGTGGGTAGGACTGCCAGCAAATGGGTACATATTATTATGCTAGATGGCCATGCCTAATCTGACAGTTGTTTTAGTTGAAATTTGTAATAAAACTGGGGGGGAAACATCCCAAAATCCTTTTTAATGAATGCCATTGTCAGTTTATTATCTATTTTCCTAATTACCTAAGGTTTGTTATTGCAAAATGCTCAAAAGTTGTCACTGACTCAGAAGTACTTAAAAACGTGGCATCTAACAAATACAAAAATGTGGTAATTTCACAAATGGGGGCTTTTAAAAATTCTACAATACAGCACAAGTAATTGGTCACCATTGCATTATGCCTTAGAAGTCTCATTCTGGACATAAATATTGAATATTTATTAAAACAAATTATACGGTCACCCATCTCATTATAGCAACTCTGGCTGACTAACAGTAATAAAACAAAACAAAAACAATTTCAAACAATTACAGTAACAATTAATATTCAATATGCCAATTGTTTAAAAAATCCACATTAAACATTAACCAACAGGGGCTCCCCTGACCCCAATACTTGAAAGAAAAGTTAGGCCTTTAATGTTTTACTAAAGGGTAACAAAGTCAGGACTATCAGAATCTCTCTCTCTCTCTCTCTCTCTCTCTCTCTCTCTCTCTCTGTGTGTGTGTGTGTGTGTGTGTGTGTGTCTATTCCATAGGGCAGGCCCCACAATAGAGAAGGCACATTTTCTTGGTCTTGTGAGAGGCCTTGTTTAATAAAAGAAACCAGGAGTATGGCTATCCTCTTAGATCTGGTGGTGAAAAGAAATAATTGGAGGCAAAGAGTCCTGCAAATAATTTGGCCCTGGATGAGAATGATAGGTGCCCCGTTTGATTCAGCATTGATTTATTCTGGACATGGAAGACTACTGCTAGTTTCAGAACAAATGAAAAAAAACCCTGCTCTCTGAAGAAAATGTAAACTTTATTTAATTTTGCTTCATTTGAAAGATTCTTCTTTTTTAATGGTCCCTTGTAAAAGGCTTTGTTTCAGTGGGATCAAGGTAGAGATACCCATAGCTATTATTTATATTCAAGAAACTTTTAACTTTCTCTTTTATGTGCTTCATTTATCTGAAACAATAGGCTCTTTCGCACAAAACATTAACCTGTTAAAAATATATTTTCCAAGCAGATAAATCAAGGATATAAAACAAAACACAATTACAAAGTATTTAACTAAAAACAGTGTAACTTGAAACATGCTATGCCTTAATCCTCCTTTTCTAAAGACAAAGAGAATGGAGACTATCCATAATTCCTGAAGGCATGCATTCCACAGTTTAAGAGTCATACAAAGTAAATTTCTCCCATATTGTACTACAAGAGTGATTCTGAAAATAAGGAAAATAAGGCTCATAAAAAAGGATAATGACAAGAACTTTTATGGGTTTAAAGTCCAAATACTACTAGTTTAAATTCTGCCCAGAAATCAACTGCCTCAAATATTTAAGTGCAGGCACAATATAATACAAACACTGTATGCCAATTAGTAGTCTTACATTCTGCACTATTTTCATTTTGGGGACTCCCTTCACAAGTACTATATTAATAGGAATATTTACAGGATTCCTTGAGGCAATCTTCAACATTTATAAAATTTGATCAACTTCAAAAAAAATAAATGTAAGCTGATGTATAACTAATTACCTGATACTGCTAGAAAATCATCAATGGAAGTGATGTCATCCACAGCATCTGTTAACACACGTACTTGCTTTTCCCACTGCTCTTTAAACAACTCCATGTTTTCTTGAGCCAGTTTACTTTGTGGCTTGGCAGCCAAAGCCAATGCTGCATTAATTACCTGCAAAGCAAAATGTTCACAGTTGTTGATTTACCAATTTTTACAACATGCCTAGTTTTCTATGAAACTGACAAGTCAACCAGCAAAAGCCGTTCTCCTATGGCGGAGGTGTCAAACTTGTGTCGTCACGGTGGCGTCATGTGACATATTGGGACTTTCCCCTTCGCTGATGCATGATGCATCGCCGCGAGTTTGACAGCCCTGTCCTATGGAATGGAGTGCTGAGAAAGCCAAGTGATTCAGTTAAGCTCCAGAGGTAGATTTGATCATTTCCCAGTTGCTAACACCTATTTTATGCTACCTTACACTTATTTTTTTTATTTTAAATCTATAGCCCACCTTTTCAACAGAGCAGCTAACTCATCAATTGCAAAAGAACCTGAACTCTCTTCCTTATGTTAATAAATTTTGGTTTTCTTAAGATGTTTTGGAGGGCTTTAGTTGGCTTATGTCAGACGCAACCAGCCAGAACACTCACAAATAAGCCAAAGTAGATATTTTATTGTTGATCCCTTATATTACAAGAATCTCACCAGACTGACTGTATTTCCTTGGAAGGGGCAGATGTTTCTAAACTATTATGTCTCTTTATTCTCCCTGGAGGGCAGCGATTCCCCATAATGTGTGTGCTGTGTTTGTAGTAATCTATTGGTTGCTTTTGAGATGTTTTTGATGTACAGTACCATTATCTTTTTCACAGGTTGTGTTGGTTGTACTGTAGTGGGTAGACTGGTGAAGATTTTTACCCAGAGGTATTAGGATTTGGTCCTTGAATAGAATGCAGTCAAGTGATAGAAGCTGTAACTGGCTATCAGTGTAAGTGATTTGTGCTTGGCAGGGAATAAAATTGGCTTGCCATGACCGTATACTTCCTACTATAAATCCCATTAATTGGGGAACTACAATACCCTAACTAGCTGAAGTTTCTGAATGCCCTTCAAAGGCCATTTCAAGAAGTATACATTATAGTACAGCTCAAGAGTCATTCCTTCAGGTAAGACAGTGTTTTCTGCCAGGGGCTTCATTTCTATAGGGATGAACTATTAGGAATGAAGCAGGTTTTGGGCAGGACAAAAACAAGGACTTGTACACATGTGTTTTCCATGATACATTTCTTATTTTAATAATATCCTTTTCTCTTTCTTTAGTAGTAAGCTTCAAGAAAAGCATAGAGAGATTTTATGAGTGATGTCATCTCTAATAGTGGGGTCCTGAAATAGTGGGTTGCATACAATTAGCTTGAGAAGAGCTTTAAGTAGCTTTCCTCTATGTTGCAGTGTTCAAAACTATATAATTCCTGCTGGATCTGGCATGCTACTGTGTTTCCCTGTGTTTGACCCGCAAAATATGGCTTGGGCCTTATTATCAGGGAGGGCTTATTGTTTTGGGGTTGCCGGACGGCTGCGAGCGGGCTCCCTAAAAGCCGGGCACAGCCTTAGGAGTGAAACAACCAGGAGGTGTCCACACTTACGAGCAGCCACCCGGCAAACCCCTTCTCCAGCCGGGCAGAGTGCCATTCACTGACCTAGGGGGTATCCTTAAGGCGCCAAGCCACATGGCGCTCTGCCCGCTCCCCAGCTCCCACGGATTGGCACATTCGGGATACCCTCTAGGTCAGTGCATGGAGCTCTGCTTGGCTGGAGAGGGTGGTTGCGCGAGCGCCTGTCCTGCCTCCAGCTCGCATGCCTCCCAGCCTCACTATGCCCTGGCCCAGCTCTCCCTGGAGGGCCAGGGCACCGCCACCGCTTTCGCTGCTGCCACCACGTTTCGAGCATAACTTCTTCTCCGGCTTCCAATCTCCAGAACTCAGCTTCCAATTCTTCCAGCAACGGCCACTCTAGGAGTGCGCTCTATGGTTGCCGTCCGGCTGCCCTAGGGCCCACAACCATAGAGCGTACTCCTAGAGCGGCCGTTGCTGGAAGAATTGGAAGCTGAAGTAGTTATGCTCGAAGTGCGCCGCCGCCGGCGAAAGCGGTGCCAGCGCCCTGGCCCTGCAAGGAGAGCTGGGCCAGGGCATGGTGAGGCTGGGAGGCATGCGAGCTGGGCGCGGAACAGGTGCTCGCGCAACCATCCTCTCCAGCCGAGCAGAGCTCCATGCACTGACCTAGGGGGTATCCCGAATGTGCCAAGCCGCGAGAGCTGGGGAGCGGGCAGAGTGCCACGTGTCTTGGCGCCTTAGGGATACCCCCTAGGTCAGTGAATGGCGCTCTGCCTGGCTGGAGAGGGGGTTTGCCCGGCGGCTGCTTGTGAGCATGGTCATCTCATGGCTGCTTCACCCCTGAGGCTGTGCCCGACTCTTCGGGAGCCCGCTTGCAAGGGATCAGCCGCCCGGCAACTCCCCCTTCTGGCCAGGCAGAACGCCACTCCCCAACCTAGCGGTATCCTGAAGGCGGCAAGCAACGTGCCTTTCTCCCCCCGCTTGGTGCCTTCGGGATACCGCTAGGTCGGTGAGCGGTGCTCTGCCTGGCTGGAGGAGGGGTTGTCCAGAGGGCTTATATTTTTACCCATGCGAAAAATGTGGCAAGGCCTTAGTTTCAGGACAGGTTGTTTTTTTGGGGAAACACGGTATTAAATTAAATGTTTTACACTTTTTAATAAATTACTTCTAAAAACATCCAGGTTCTTGAATACAGGTGATAAATGTATGGTTTTTTTTATAGCTACTTGAGTGAGCTTCTGTGTTCTATCTAAAAATCAACCTACCAACAAAATTGTTCTATCAGACAATACATTACATTTTTCTAAAGGTACTTATGTTCCACAGCTCTAATATAAAATTGGAACATGAAAATGATGTATCAAGCTTGAAATTTACCTGAGGACACAGTGCTTCAAGCTGACTTGCTGACATATGAACCAATTTCACACCTTCTTCATTATTTGAGATAGAACAGGCCAAGTTGGCAACCTGGTAAAAAGAACACATTGATTAAATGTATATCCCATCTTTCCACTAAAATGGTCTTCAGGGTAGCTAATAATAACATACAGGGAAATTTTAAAATGTAAACATATATTCATAACATTGTAAGACTGGTGTCCTATAATTTTTTCATAAGAATCTAATAAAACCTTTAACAATTATCCATGTAAATTTGGCAATGAGGACTAGTTTAACTGAACAGATTCAATGATCTTAATTTTGCCTACTGTACAAGTGAAAAACAACGTTTAAATATGTAAATAATCATCTAATTAAGGCACACTTAAAGTTTTTTTATAACATAACAAGATTAACACATCACTTATGTCCTATTTGCACTTTTTTTTGGCTGCTTGTGCAAGATCACAATCCAACTTAGCACAGTACAGCACAGATGAACTCGGTCATTTATTATGTTTAAGACCTGCTCACTCTTTACAGTTTTCTGAACTACACAACTTGTGTTGCTACTTTTGTGAATTTCACTAAACAAATCTGCTGCTGAAGGCTTTTTGTGAAACAGCTGACTAGTGATAAATACAGAGAGGGAATGAGGGAGCAAGCACTGTTGGGCTATGGAATGCTGGCAAATGTGGGAAGGTGGAGTGGAAGGCTCTGAGAGAGGAATGTGAAGAACCTGCAATGAACCACCTGCTAGAATTCCACTGACCTCATGAGGTAAAAATACATGGAGAATTCTACCTATAATTGCGGTTAACCTTTTAACTTCTCAGAGGAACGTGGTACATGATCATCTTCTCTTCGTGTGCAAGCAGGTCATAGGCACCCAACCTCAATGCAGGAGAGCATACACGGCTGCCAACTGGTGCAGAAAAATACCACAATCAGCTGTTTCTAGAGAATTGCGTGAAGACGTGTGCTGTTGTCTAGGGACAAGCCTTTCCATTTGCTTTCTGGCATGGCAGTAAAAGGTCACACAAACTTGTGTTATTATTTTTAAGTAAAATCATTTTATATTTTGGAGCATGCTCTCATAGGGCAGGGATGGCTAACCTTTTTGCCATCGCTTGCCAGAAGCGAGGGGAGCGCAGGGGGGTTGTGTGCGGGCGTGCCCACACCCATAATTCTATGTGTGCAACCCCCTGTGCATGCATGTGCAACCCCTCATGCATGCACACATGAACCCCGCCCTCCCCCACTTTTGGCACACGATGGACCCGTTTCTGGCCTTCCCCAGGCCCCAGAGGCTTTTTAGGAGCCTGGGGAGGGCAAAAACAGCCCAAAAGGAGGGCAAACAATGGCCCAACACGCAAACCGAAAGTTTGGGAACAGACTTCCGGGTTGCGCATAGGGCCGTTTTTCTCCCTCCAGAGGCTTCAGGGAAGCCTCCTGAAAAACAGCAAAAAATGAAGGCGAAAATCAGTTGGCCAGCGCACGCATGTGCGCTGGAGCTGACAGGGCAACGCCTCACATGCCCTAACAAATGGCTATGCATGCCACCTATGGCATGCATGCCATCGGTTCGCCATCACGGTTATAGGGCATTCTATAATGTTTATATGTATTAACTGACAAGCATATGACAGCCTGCTACTGAAAGCCTTCATTTGTGCACCGAAATGCACAAAAGTGGCGCAAAAAGACAAGAACAGTGTTTCTATCCCTCTGGGAATTGGCAATCTTTTCCCTCCATTTTAGCAGTAATTCCCAAGAAGTTAAAGCTGACTAGGAAGCCAGATGGATCTATCAGCAGAGGAAACAAGGGCAAATACAATCTTATCTGAAAAAAACTCATACTAACCATGTGCTCCATTATCAAATTAACAATCCAACCTCCCACAAGAGGAGCTGTTTAAGAACATTATTCAGGAGTACAAATGCACTGCAGCACGCAAAACACCAGAAAAAAAACAACACTGCCACACAATATATTCCAACAAAATGGAATACGAATGCAACTTTATCCAAATGTTCCTGACCACTCAACTACAGCACAACCAAACGATAACACTACTATACATCAAAACATTTCAGAAACAACCAAGATGCTATTACAACCACATGGCATTACCACAGCACACAAACCAATTAAAGCCCTCCAAATATCTTAAGTACCCAAAAGACCCAGTAGACAGAGAAGAAAAAACAGAAGCCAGCTACAACATACAATATAAGGACTGTAACAGCAACTATGTAGGACAAATAGGCAGAATACTAGCAGAACATATATACCACGAGCACCAATTAGTAGTCAGAAAATACAATGAAAACTCTTTAATATCACTCTACATGGACACATTCAACCATAGTTTCAAGTAGAAAACTGAGCACCCTAGACCAAACTTAATTCCAAAACACTAGGGAAGCTTGGCATCAGCTATCAATAGGCACATAGAAATAAACCAGATTTACACACCATTCTTAAGAGACAATAAAAATTAAGATGGAAACATTCTAAACATTTTTCTTCTTTGTCTGGCATTCATTCTTCTTAGACAGAACTGACAACATTAGATAAGCAGGAATTAATGCCAGACAATCACACAGAGAACAATAACTTAATCAAGAAACTACCGAGTATAAAACCACAACCCAGCAATAATGGCAGGACTAGCTACTGTATATAAACGAAGAGGAAACCCTATGCCCATGATGGCGAACCTATGGCATGCATGCCACAAGTGGCAGGTGTAGCCATTTGTTAGGGCATGTGAGGTATTACCCTGTCAGCTTCAGCTGATTTTGGCCATCATTTTTGGCTGTTTTTCGCCCTCCAGAGGCTTATCCTTGCCCTCGATCAATAAGAGTGTAAGCGAGTCCCCGAAGAGGTCTCCCCCCTTATATGGCTTCGACGCCAGGTGCCACTTGGCGAAGGCAAAGAAGCCTATGCGAGGCCACTGAGGAGGCCATGGCCCTGGATGCAAATCTGGTGGCTCTCAGCATGGCATCCGTGGTGAATTGTACGGCAGCAATAATTTTATTTAAGTCCTGCTGGGCTCGTGAATCGCCCGCCGGGGAGATGCGCTCCTGTAGCTGTTGAAGTCAAAAGAGGCTGGAGCGGGAAAAGAAAGATGCGGCTGTAGAGGCTCGCACCGCCCAGGCTACTGTCTGGTGATCCCACTGGAGGACTTGGTCGGTCTGTCTGCCTTCCGGCTTAAGGATGTTTTCCTGCGCCCCAGGAAGCGTGGTATTCAAATGCAGTGCTGCGATGGGGACATCGACGTTAGGCTACAGGAGGGCTTTGTCGAGAAGGTCAGCGACATTGTAGAACCGTCGGTCATTGGCCGAAGTTGACGGGCCCAGATGTTGGAGTTGACCACTGCCTCTGCACTGTATTGATGAATAATTGAGATGTCGGGATGGTATCAGCTTCCATCTTATGCTCCGTAAAGAGCGCATTGGTTGATGGAGGTTGTGCTGTGGCAGTGGCGCTGTCTGCTGGGATCCCGAAATTTGAGGAGGCCTTGGCCTCAGTTAACAACGGCATGAACAGAGCAGGGGGAAATAAACCTGCCCACGTGGGCTTTTCAGGGCCCACGTCTTCCCCATCAGAAAGGTAGGCATCTCTGATTTCCCCCTCCTCGGAGACGGGGGAAGGACTGCGGAGAGGCTCGGCCAGGGACAAGTGGGCAGATGGCTCTGTAGTCACCCCTGCTTGTGGTGTGGCCTGCCCCCCCGGCTGGGCCCCCTGGGATCTCTTCTGGAGGCCCGCTGCAATGCCCTGCCTGATGGTCTCGGTGATGAAGTCTTGGATGCCTGGAGTCATCGATGGTATAATGGGCATCTGACAGGCCGCTGCCCCTCAGGTCTGAGACCGGTCACAGTCGGGGTAAAGGTGGCTTCTGCTGGCTTGCTCTGAGGTCTGGAGACTGCGCTGCCCCAAAGCCCGGATGTATATTGGCAGCATCGGGCTAAAAGGCCCCTGGCTGATCTCAAGTTGAAGAGGTTGCAAGGGGCTGGGGCAGCCCACTGAGGCGGGTAAATTGTCCAGGCGCTGTGGTGTAGCCCAGATGCCTCCCGATGAGAGGACTTGGACCCCGATTTGGATGCCTTCTTGGCTTTGGACCCCTTAGTAGATGAGGAGGCGGTCTTGCTGGGTGCCTTCCCTCCTGAAGCGGTCTGTTGTGACAAGCGCTTGGAGGGGGGAAGGCACTGATTGCCACAGTGTAAGAAGGCCAAGATCTGCCTCAGAAGCACTTTTGGCGGCCCCTGCCATGGTTTCCTGTGTGCTGCTGTCTGCCATTATCTAGACTGCACGATCGGAATGCTCAAAATGGTGGCCATGACTTGATCAGGCTCCGCCTACAGCCAAAATGGCATTCGCGCCCTTGACGGAGGCCTCGGGACTGTCTGAGGCATTCGGCCTGTGAAGACCTCGCGGCCCTTGACAGCGCTGCAGGGGATTTTCCGGATGGTGCGTTCCCTATCTCAGGGCCAATCTCACGGCACTGGGGAACTAGCAGAGCGCTCCTGCGCGTGCGTCTGGGGCGACAGCTGAGGGCAAGCACGGCGGAGGAATGACAGCTCTTTTTGGCAAGCCGCGGTTAGAAAGAGAAGCCCCGTAGCGAAACTGCGCTTCTGGCTGTCAAATAACGCCCGCTCCTATTCCCCCTTCAGGAACAGTCTCGATGTGACCGGAGTCACAGGGGCAGGAGATAACTGGGACGCAGGCGAGCCTGTGGGCCTAAGCCCTTTGGCTGAAATACAGTAGCCTCTGACTGGTCAGTTCAGAAATACTCATGACGTCAGGTAATGATTTGTTCTTTCGTGGTAGTAATTTGAATCTCACTACACTCAACAGAAGAAAGGTTGGATAACCCGACTGTCCCAGAGTGGACTGAGTTGGAAACTGGGTGGAGCCACTCCAGGAGGGGGTTATAAGGCTCACTAATTAATTAGCAATCAGACTCAGTCCAATCGGAGTAAGGACAGTGTCAGCCCATACATGGATGGTATCTCCACCCTTATTGAGAATACAGTTTGTTACTTTGAAATGTCTAGAAAGTTTTACATTTTTATTCATTACTAGCTGATAACCCGGTGTTATTTATAGGGGGAAAATGTCCAGACCAAACATAATGTTGGATTTTTCTCCCTTACCAGAGGGGTACCCACTTGTGGAGTACTGTGAAGCCATTACCATGGCAACTCCACTGAGCTGTACACTAGAAGCCATTTTACGGCAGTACCGAAGCCATTTTAAGGCACAACAGGCTGTATCTTACCCCGAAGGGTTTTAGGGTTGCCTTACCCCCACAGTATTTGTTTCCAAAGAGTAAGTCATCTGTGTACCAAGTTTGGTTGAAACTGCATGAGGCATTCCAAAGTTATGCTGGAACACACACACACACACACATATTTTATGTATGTATGTATGTATGTATGTATGTATGCATGCATGCATGCATGGAATTATACTTTGGAGTCTGAAACTAAGGTGATGGAAAGTTGCTCCTTTCAGGGGAGGCATAACTTTTGGCAGGTTTGCTCTTCTGAGCTCTGACTGAATGTTAGGCTTCCAGAATAAGCACCACCAAAATATAGTTCCATCCAGTGGAGTTCATCAGAATAGTGAAGAACCTGACAACAAGCATTTGCTCAGGAAAGACTGCATTAATATTTCATGTGATCAAAGTCCAGAAGTGATACTGGTTTGCCTACAAACTATAGATAAAGCATTGTTTATGACTGGGCTGATGGTCAACACTTCAATAAAAAAAATAAGTGCACCCAAGACCACAGTACTGTAAGTAATGTCACATTTTAATATGGAAGTGATAATGAAAACAGCAAAGAATGATTTTATTGGCTTGGCAGCACCAGATACTTGTTCCTCTGGTGGGAGTTGAATCTCCCTCTAGTTGTTATTTTTAAAGGGGCTGTCACTGTCTGTGTACTTGTCTATTTCCATTCATCCTTTAGTTGAAAGTTTTTCACCTTCCTAAGCATTATATATCGTTCAGTTTTAGGATAATAAACTTCATGAAGATCTTGTTGTTTTTGTCCCTTGATACAAATATGCAAATAAGATAAAGAACCAAAGCATATACCCCATGTACCAAAGGAAGGCAGAAGGTAGAACAGGATTTACTAAATCACGAAGAATTTATTATTAATCTACTTCTTTCCGATCTGTCATAAATCATATTGCTAAGATGAAGAAAACTGAGGTAGGGGATTAAGAAGAGATTTCTGTACATGAAAAGACTCTATTCCCTTAATCTCCGGTACTAAAAATAAGTTTCTGGACTCAAATGCTAAAGTCTAATTTTGTGTTTTCTGTCAAGCACTGACTGATGGATTTTAAGGTTCTCATAAAAGTAAATAAGAAAGTCATTTGCCATCAGTCTGCATTCTGTCTATCCTGTCACGCACTGTTTTATGAACTAGGAAGGAACATTTATAGAAATCGACGACTAAAACATTTTTCATGGTAGGGAAGAGAGAGATATGTACTTTTATGAGAACTCTCCTAATCCAGAAATAATTAATAACTTGGAATAGGGAAATGCTTCTTATAGTGCAGACAAGGCAAATTAAATTTCAATATAGTTCTCTAATAATGCTTTTTGTCAAATTTGTAATTATCCTTTCAGAATCTGTCCATTACATTTTAAGAGGCATGGATGGCCTCAGGCTGACTATTGCTGCTACCAATAGTCTGATGAACAAGTTTTCTATTTACTTTCATCTTCCCAGATAAAATAGTAACGAATGGATAAGTATAAGTGCTTTTGTCTAAAATATTTTGTGCCAATTTGAGCTAATGTGTTGGGTAATCTAGAATGTGATCCAGTCCAAGTACAGATAAAGTCTTTGCATTTTGCTTTGAAATTAATTAACAATTACAAAGGAATAAGGAATTAGGGTGAAGTGCAAAGACATTTTAAGTCTAAGAATTTATTTGCATAAAATGTATTATGCTTAGCTATTTCGGTAAGCAAGTGGATTTGGGGTTTTTGTTTTGGATTGGGGGTGGTAGGATTATATTTCCAAGGTATAATACATTCTATTCCCAATGGGCTATAAAAATCAATTGTCAAAAAGGGCTACTAGAGCATTAAGTACTCCAAATAAATCAGCTTCAAGGTACTGGTTACCATCTTCAAAGCGCTCCATGGCACAGGGCCTAGTTACCTGCGGGATCGCGTCCTGTCCCATACATCCCTGCGACCCACTCGCTCACACAGGGAGGGGCTACTCCGGGTGCCGTCCTCTAGAGAGTGCCAGGGGGCGGTGCCCAGGAGTAGGGCCTTCTCTGTGGTGGGCCCTACCCTTTGGAATGACCTCCCCCCAGACATCCGGACAACAACCGATCTTTGCTCCTTCCGTATGAAGCTGAAGACCTACCTGTTTTGTCAAGCCGGCCTGGCATAACGTTACAATCTTGCCACCCCAGGTCATTTTATAATGGGAAATTTTGTTTTTAATATTTTTGGGTTTTAAACTTTGTAAGTATGCTTATTTATGGACTTATTTTTACCTCCTCTGCACGATATATGGTGCTATCTTGATTATTGCTCTGTACGTCGCCCCGAGTCCCTGTGGGGAGAGGGGGCGACTAATAAGTTCAATAAAATAAATAAATAAATAATAATAAATCCATCAGGTTGATATTTGTAAAGTTGTAACTCATAGTTATTGGCTATCCTTTGTGAAAAAAGCTAGAGTGAAAATTTTTTTTTATGTTGCTTATAGAACACTTACAGTAAATAACTTTTCTCAAGGACTGGATTTTCAGTTACCCTCATCTTTAAACTTTTGGGCTAAGGTAAACAAGTCAAGCTCATAATATTCATGCATGTTTACTTATTTGAGAAATGATGAATTAACAATTTGTTCATCATCTTAAGCTGTTTTGAACACTTTGCAGTCATTTCTAAATTCATAGATTTGTTCAGAGGGTTGTTATTTACTTTAAAACCTTACACTGAAATTACATGAGTGCTTGCACTTTAAAAGAGAGATAACTATTCTATTATAAATATTCATAACTGTCTTTTTAGTTGCGCCCTATATAAACTACGTATTTTTCTCAGTGCTTCAGATAATGTATTTCAAAATTCTTTCCACAACATAGAAATAAACTGGAGATAATTCACTGAAAGAATTTTGCAAAGGGGCTCAGGATAAAATACTTCAAAGAAGGCATAATCTATTTCCCACAATGCCCATGTAGCATCCAGATTTAATTATCACAGTACCTCAATCAGCTTGTTGGCATGTTCACGGAAAACCTGTGCATATTCCTTAACTTCTTTCTCATTCCCATTTTTAGCAGCTTCAATCAAAACAAGGAGTGGCACATTTGTTTCCAGAAAAGAATCTGAAACATGGTCCATAACTGCTTTACGGAGCTAAGGAGAGAAATCAAAACAAAATTAAGTTGTTGAACAAGGTAAAATGCTATTTTCAACTTCTGCATTACTAAATGCAGATCCTGCATTTTCTTCATTTTACCAGTGATCCTTCTATTAAACATATGTGGCCTTTCATTGTGAAGAATCATTTCAATGTAGGTAGGATTTTGTTTTTGAAATCTCAAAAAATTACTTGCTTAATTACTTTCGGAATAGACCTAGGTCAAAACACAGGTTCAGCTTCCGTTTTGGTGTGACCAAGGACAAAGATATAAAACTGCTTTAACTAATGACTCTAATGATTAAAAAAAAACTAATGTTTTTTTTTGTAAAAGAGAGTTCATTCATTGTTATAGTAGGGAATGGTAATCTATACTGATCCCCAAAGCATCTGTCAACAGCTGAACAAGTGACCAAGAACGTCTAGCCATTCACTGCCTAGCCCTCTGTATTATACACATCTGATATCACTAAAGAGATTCTATCCTAGATGACCATTTCCTTGATGGTTGTGCATTAATGTTTTTTGAGGTGAGGAAAGTAAGTGTCTAATCTTAACTTGACTTGATGGAAAGTTGACTCAGCCTTCCATCCTTCCAAGGTGGGTAAAATGAGGCCCCAGGCTGTCGGGAGCAATATGCTGACTCTGTAAAACCGCTTAGAAAGGGCTGTAAAAGCACTATGAAGCGGTATATAAATCTAAGTACCATTGCTTACTCTCATCTCACAATAATCCCCATAAGGACTGCTGCTAACAGTTGTGGAGAAAAGTCCTAGGTTCTCCTGCCCAGCTTATGGCTAATATGTCTGGGGTGTACAGGGAAGGTCAAGATTTATTGGCAGCATTGGCTTTCCCAGTTTCATCCTGTCACTGGGCTGGGAGGAAGAGAAAAAAATATTATACTCATGAATGGTGATAGAATGAAGAAAGCATCATACTCTAGACTTAAGGTTAGCTTGCCCAGTTTTAATTACAATCCAAGCATTTAGCTGTCTATAATTGACAGATCTATAAAAAAATGGCTAGAATGATATGCTATGTACATAGCAGACTACATGAGCATTTAGTACACATTTAATACTATACCTGTCTACGCAAATCCCTTGTTTTTTTTGTCATTTTGTCTATTGCCAAATTGAGGGCATCGCTTCTTTCTTTGCGTCCAGCCTAGAAAGTCAAATAAAGCAGAATTAAATTATTATAATTATACAATAGCTCAAGTCTAAATTCCATGTCTTTCCCACTCATTCAGCATCAATGGCAAACTGAAATCAGCAGAGGTGTTGTATATCAAAACAGTAGTATTTAAGAAGTGTTTCTGGACAGATCTAGAAACTGGAATACAAAATTTGTACCATATATCTGATATTGCACATAGTTTAGATTTTATATTTGGCTTCCTTAATTGCACTTTATAGGTTTATTAAGAATGGATTGTAACAATGTTCCTAACCAGCTGTCTGAGTCAATTGCTTTACTGTATTCATTTTGCACCACACCCAGGAAGCTGCTATACAGTCATTTGTGAAACAGTAGCATGGTTAGATTCAGACTAAAGAATGAGGCTGGTTTATTATAGAAAAGAAATGTTGCCATCAGTCATGATGGGCCCTTGAAGAAGTCCTATTTGCCTAATGCAGCGATGGCGAACCTTTTTTGGCTCGCATGCCATAAGTGGGGGGAGCGCAGGGGGGGGGTCGTGTGCGGGCGTGCCGCACCCATAATGCAATGAGCGACCCCCAGTGTGCATGTGCGCACTACAGGCTCCCCCCCCCCCAGTTTTACATGCTTTTTTCGTCCTCCCCAGGCTCCAGAGGCTTTATAGGAGCCCGGGGAGGGTGAAAACAAGTGACTTCCGGTTTGCTCGGAGGATCGTTTTGAGCGTTCTGAAGGCGTCAGGGAAGCCTCCGGACGGTCCCTGAAGCCTTCGGAACGCTCAAAACGATCCTCTGAGCAAACCGGAAGTCACTTCCGGTTTGCTCAGAGGGTCGTTTTAAGTGCTCCAAAGGCTTCAGGGACTGTCCGGAGGCTTCCCTGACACCTCCGGAGGGCATCCTGGGGGGCGGGGGAGGCTGTTTTCGCCCTCCCCAGGCTCCTATAAAGCCTCTGGAGCCTGGGGAGGGCGAAAAATGGCTTTAAAAAAGGGTGAACTCAGCTGGCCAGCTGACAGGGCAGCGCCTCGCGTGCCTTGACAAATGGCTCCGCCTGCCACCTGTGGCACGCGTGCTATAGGTTCACCATCACTGGCCTAATGCATATGATGGACAAATTTCAGCACTTTAAAATATGCACAACTACGTAGTATAGGACCCATGGAAGAGATTAATTCTTAGACACAATCCTTTAATGTAAACTATAATTTTTCCTATTATAAGACATCTTAGAAGATATACTTTAGAGAGATGTCATTTTAAGTATCTTCAGAATAAAGCAATAATGCTTTGTTATATTTATTTTATTTATATATTTAGCACAGATAATGTGTAAAATCACTGCTGCAGGGTGTGCACATAATGGTACAAAGTATATAATTATGTTCAACAATTTTTGTTGAGTATGCTTAGAACTGCACACTTAGTTCCTGTAGATTTCTAGATTTGCTAGGTGTGGTGACTCGCCAGTAACATAGAGGGAGATGTTAAAAAGAGGCTAAGCTTAGAATTCCTGCACTGCAGAAAGCAGTGCAGGCCTGACCTCCCCTCTCACCAAAAAAATAATAAAAAAAAAATCCCTGAAGCTTTTTGAACGATCCCAAGAGAAAATGCAATCAAGTCAGGTGAGATTCTTGTAAGATAGGTGACTAACAACAAAACCTTTGTTTGAGACTACCCACAAACAATTCTGGTTATTTGCACCTGATACTAAAGGTGGCTTGTACATTTCACTCTGACATAACATGGTTGTTTAGTTTCAGTACAATTAACCACGATGGGCTATTCAATAAATCGTAGTTAAACAAGGCATAACAGAACAATATATGAATCCAGATGCAAAATTAGTTGAATTAAAAGAAACCTGAATGAAGCTGAACCTCTTAATTACATGGACAGATTGTTCTAACTCCCAGGAAAACTGATAATCTTGTTTGATTAAATAGCCCTTAGGGATCTTTTTCTGATTGGTTCCACCTGTTTAGAAGTGATCATCTCTTACAGAAAATGAGTCATCACTGCTTTTACTTAACTTAGCAATTGTTTCTGTCCCCAGTTATTCCTTAAACTCCTTGTTGCCAACAGCTCATGTGTCAGGTTTGCAAATTTGGCATCTGTCTATAACATGACAATCTTTGTTACATTATGACAGTGTAGAGAAGGACTCACACGAACCTAAGATTCTGTGTCCACATACATGAGTGCAAAAAGTCAAGTGAAATGGAAGGTATCATATTTCTCAAGAAAAACGTTTAGTACTAATAAAACACAAGGCCCCTTTTTGTACAGGTGGCAGTATTGTACTAGAAAAAACATCTGTTGAATTTCACTAACTAAGCAAGCAGGCTATGCCTATGCTAGGATATAAGGCTGGTTATTTTTATTTAAAATATTTTCAAAAGAAAACATGACAAACATTAGTACCTTTGAGAGCTTGTAAGTAAAAAGGCAGGATAAAAATAAACTAACATGGATAGCAACATTTTCCAGGAAATAAAACATTCCGATACAACAGAAGATGCAAATAATAATATGTAAGTACAGTAACTAGCCAAACCAGATTATGTTAAAACGAAAATATGCATCTGGCAAAGAAATTCTGTCCTTACATCCTTGCATCCAACGCAAGTACAAAGTTGTAGGTTTGGCATCAAGTCTGTTTTATCATACCCTTTACAGGTATTTCCAATTCCTATGGATAATGGGATTGGGAAACTGTAGCTATGTCAGGCAACAAGGAATAGAATTATGCTGCCATGATACATTGTGCAAACATTTTATAAAGGGATCCCCTTTAGAAATTCAAACTTAATCCTCATCAATCTGAATGCTAGATTGCCTGGATATCCTATGATAAGCAAGCTTGGTTTTTAATCTAAGGCAAACACATTACTGTATTTCTAATCCGAAATAGGCATACTCTAGCTGACTCCATGTTTTTCTGCTTAAGAGTTATTGACTATATGTCACAAACAATGAATTGTGCTTTGAAAGGATTGAATCTCATAAAATGAAGACAATTTCCAAAAGCTGGATTCAAACCAACGATCTGCTTCCAAAACGTCTATACACCTATTTGTTTATAATACAATAATTCATGTACTATAAGTGAAAGTTTAGACTAGCAATAGAAGTGGAACTATGTTTGAGCTAAGATTTAAACTTATATCATTATATAGTAAGATATTTTTATTGTATGACATTGACCTATAATATATATTTTAATGATGTGCACAGTGTCAGGTGGGTAGTCTAGAAATATAATAAACAAATGAACATGCAAATGGAGGAACCATTCCTGTTTTTACGCATGTTCCTTTTGAATATACTACCAATGCAGTGGTGGGTTCTGGATCCTGTTGCAACCAGTATGATTGCAATTGGGCCCAGCGTCCTCCTCACGGACTCATGCGGCGCGAGTGTGCACACGCGCATGTATCATACCGTCTTGTGACGCCTCTGCGACCCACCAGCTGCTCGGTGGAGCATAGCGCAGGCGCTGTACGAGTGTGGAGAAGCGCAAAAGACTTTAAAGACAGGTAAGGAGCGCAGGTGGGCGGGCCCTCCGGAGCACCGTACCAGAACGGTATCCGGTGCTCCGGGCAGCTCCAGTATGCCTGTACCGAGGTGTACTGCCTGCAACCCACCACTGTACCAATGTATAATAATTCTTCTGGTCATACATAAGATTTTACCTAAGAGAAACTACAGTACTATCCATTTTGGACAAAGTTTCTTGGAATTCTAATGTCTATTGTTTAAAATTGGAAGCGAAATGGTTTGGCTTTTATCTTGCAAATCATTTATAATCTGAATTCCCAGGCCTACAAAAGCTAGCTATGTGCAATATTAACCTCATTTTCTTTAGTTATTCATTACTATCATTTTGTTGAAATATTTCTCTTTAAACTTCACTTTAAGATTTTCCCTTCTTTAGTTGCCTTTGCAAATACATGGCATAGTTATTTCTACTTTTGCCTTCCTTTAACTCTTCTAAGATCTGACCAGTTAACTAACAGCAGCCAAATGGCCTACTCCACTATCACAAGGGCATCAGGAAACTGCAAGAACAAATTATGAGAGATTTCCACATCATAGAAGCAACTATATCCAGATATACTCTCAATAATCTAAATTGTTCAATTCAATTGCATAAAAAGACAGCAAAACTGGGAGGAAAATAAATGACTTTCTATTTCTATTCTATTATCCCTCCCCCCCTCTCTCTCACACACACACACACTACAGCTCTGTATGGCAGAAAGGGTGACCACTACTTATCGTCTTCTGACTTGGAGATACTCATTGTTTACAAATGGAGGGCCAATAGTTCTTTTTTCAGTTACCTTGTCCCCTCTCCTCCAGTTTGTTCCCTTTTTCTTTTTTCATTCCAAATATGACTATCCCTTTTTCACACCCCTTTCCCCATCCCGCTTTTCTTTTCTTTTTGCTCTTCAGCTGGAATGAAGATGTTTGCATGCACTTGCATCTTTATGCAAAATGGAATACTTTGTGTGCGCAGACACAGAGAGAATCAATTTTAAAAAATGGAGTGCCTTATTTTACATACAACTAGTGATTCATTCAGTTTTAGCTTTTATCTTTTTTAAGATTGTGGCTTCTGGCAAGTATCTATAAACCAGACTAGAAATATGTCATAGATCCTTTGGAAGGGGAAAAACCCTCCAAGACCGGATTCAGTAGAATATGGTATACTTAAGTCTGATATAGTAAAAATGAATGCATTAAATATAATAACTGAGCATGCTCAGTTTTTTTCATCTCTTCATTTCTCAAACATTGTCTAAAATTTAGGTCTCTTCCTTATGTGTACCTCAAATATTTGGAAATGACTATGTACGATTTAAAAATATGAGTTCCAAGATCTAAAATAAAAAGGACTCAGGTAAGGTAGTGGCGTGTTTAGGACTTTAAGATAGCCATGGAGCTGCCTTTCAGTAGGTATTTTGGAAGTCTGGCATTTAATTTCAAAACCACACCTCTGTGAACACATTTTCCTTCCCAATCAAAAAGTTCAGCAGAATGTTGGATCTGATTTGGAAATTGCAAAGCGAAGTCTCTTGGAAGTTTTTTTTATGACAGAACCAGACATAAGATGTCCACATCCCACTGTTTTTGATCTAGAATAGGAACGGACTTCTTCAGATAGAGACCAGCTCAAACTCCTTCATCTTTTTTTCAAGAAAGGAGTACTTTGTCTTATTTTGTCAGGTCTGCTAACTACTAATCACTACTTCAAGTCAGAGCCCCTTTGGACTTTGTGTGCTTCCTTGGTTGCTGTTGAACAGCTTCCACCATTCTAACTGTGGATAGACAAGCACAGATTTTGGCTTGGCTAGTGAGATCTGGTAAAACCTGTAGACAGCTTCCCCCACCCCACCAGCCAAATCTAAAAATTCAGATTTAATAGTAATTTTTTTCTGAAAAGTACTGCCTATTCAAAATTCTTCTTGATATATTATCTGCCATAAATATGTGATCAAGAATTCTGCAAGTGTTAGGTGAAAAGGAAGTAATTTCCGTGAGAAAAATAGGTGTAGAAAAAGTAGCATAGTCACTTACACTGCTAAATCATAAATATGGTTTTAACATCATGCATGCATGCATGCATATATGAATATATACATACATATGCATACACTCACACACCAATATAAAACAATTACAGGTTACTTTACAAATTAAAAAATTACAGCAGTGACAGAATCATATTCAAAATATAAAGTGTGAAGTTAGGTCCTATTAGCATTAATTCTTATTAACTGAAAATTATGTTTCAATGTTGCCAAATATGGATAAAACTATATTACCATTTCCAAATAAAATATTTACTAGGTTATTCACATTATTTGAACTGATAACTGCAAAGCCAAGCATGCAGTTAAATGCTACCACCTCTGGCTCACTCTTCAGTTCAATTTAAGAAGTAAAAGAGCTGCATATTTAATAATTAAAGATGGTACTGTCCTGTACATTTCCAGGGACTCACTCATTTAGAATGGGATCCACGTATGTATTGAGCATGTATACATGTTTCTAAATTCTGTCTGAACTACCCAGATAAAGAATCATCAAAGCCCAGTGCAATTGATTTTTACACACAACTTTACATTTTTTAAAATCTTGTCTTTTTAATATAAGCTATGCATTTATAAATATATTCCCTTAAAAAAACTTATAAGTGAATTCTACTAATTTCTAAAGTACTATATGATGTGCGAATTTTTCCTGTTAAGTTGTTTTGAGGACTCTGTGTGTGTGTTTGTGTGTGTGTGTGTGTGTAATGCTCTTATGTACTATTTTTACAGTTTTCATACAGAATACCAACACAAATATTAAATCACAAAAATCAAAACTTGTACAGTTTTAAGATTGTAGTAATAAGCATGTAATCTACCAGACAGATTCTTGCAAAATCATTCCTATCTCCTGGATATCAGCTGAAGAATTCTTACTTTTTTTTCCTCTTAGTGGTAGTCTAATCTCACAATTGAGAGTTTGCACTATAGTGCCTTAAACTGCAAAAGCTTCTGGAAAACCCAAACAAAAAGGAACGTCACAGGGTGACGTCAGTCTATATACAGTTGTGTGGTAGCAGCACATAAGCAAATGCGTTCTGTACCTTAGCCCTGAAAGCTTTTCAGCAAATGCATTCAAGCGACTACAGAGGCTTCTCTCAGTGATAAGCTACCCATCTGCCATCAACAAGTTAAGAGTAAAAAAGCCATAGCTGTGGAAAGCGTTTGCAATTAAGCAGCTGTACAGTTTAAGAAAACCTGCCAATCAACTCAGCACTGATTCAGGAATTAACAGATCTGCTACTGGAAATCAAGGTCATGAATTCAAAGGGATATATTGGAAATGGGATGTGAAGCCTTTTTATTTACTACAAAATCAAAGAAGAGTAAAGAGAGTAAATGATTTAAAAGCTGTCAATGTTAGAGCTTTTTACAGACTCACGGTGTTGAGTCTAAAACTACGACTGAATGCAACCTCCAACGTACTCAAAAGAATGGGTAAGTTTGCATTATTTGACTTGTTTTATAATGTGCAGTTAATCTTGCTTTTGAAATGTACGTTTAGGAAGCAGTACTTTTTTAAGGCTGGGAAACTGCTTATCATTAATTTCAGTAACTTAGATATCGCTACCAAGAATTTTTAAAAAAATAAGAATTAAAGCTCCAAAGCATTTTAATGCATGCCATTATTTGCAGCAATCTTTCTCCTCTTGTTCTAAGCATACATCTGATAAGAATATCCTATTTTGTTGTTTCCCTGAATTATATTCTGCAGGCTTACATTTCAAGTGGCCATTAGGGGCTCCTATGCTGGCAGCAGTATATGCAATGAGTATTGTTTTTAAAATGCTGCCTGCCTTGGGCACGGCTTGTCCACCAAAATGCCGTTGTGAGAAGCTGCTCTTTTACTGTGACTCTCAGGGGTTTCACTCAGTGCCAAACACCACTGACAAGGGCTGCCTAGGTTTGTCATTGAGGCACAATTTTATTATGGAACTTGAAGGGGATCAGTTTGCAAGCTTCAGTCAACTTACCTGGCTTCATTTAGACCATAATCAAATTGATACAGTAAGAGAAGATGCTTTTCAAGGACTATATAAACTCAAGGAATTAATTTTAAGTTCAAACAAAATATCTTATTTACCAAACACAACTTTCAGCCAGCTGCTTAACCTGCAACATTTGGATCTCTCTTTCAATCAATTATCTGCTTTGAATCCTGAATTGTTGTATGGTCTTCGTAAACTGCAAATCTTGAGTTTACGGTCCAATTCTCTGAGGACTATTCCAGTCCGCCTGTTTTCAGACTGTCGTAGTTTGGATTTTTTGGATCTGAGCACAAATCGCTTGCGAAGTTTGGCGCGCAATGGATTTGCAGGATTAACCAAACTAAGGGAGCTTCACCTAGAGCACAACCAGCTGACGAAGATTAACTTTGCTCACTTCCTTCGGCTAAGCAACCTGCACATGCTCTTCTTACAGGGGAATAAAATTAGCAACCTGACCTGCGGGATGGAATGGACTTGGAGCACTTTAGAAAAGCTAGATTTGTCTGGAAATGATATCAAAGCCATCGATACCACAGTTTTTGAAATAATGCCTAATCTTAAAATTCTCCTAATGGATAACAACAAGCTAACCACTCTGGAGTCCAAGGTTTTATATTCACTTAAAACCCTAACGACTGTGGGTCTCTCCAGCAACCCCTGGGAATGCAGCCCCAAAATATGTGCACTAGCTACATGGCTCAGTGGCTTCCAAGGTCGGTGGGAATACTCCATCCTTTGTCATACCCCAAACCATACCCAGGGAGAGGATATTCTAGATGCAGTTTATGGTTTTCAGCTTTGCTGGAATTTATCGACTGTTGTTACACCCATTGCTACAACTCACAGAGCTCCAACAACTGAATATACAAAGCGAATAAGCTCCTCAAATTTCCATGTGGGAGATAAAGAAATTTCAACCACCACAGGCATACCCTTTACCACAGAAGAGCAGATGCCTGAACCAAACAATGTCATCTTCACCCAGCAGGTAATTACAGGAACAATGGCTTTATTATTTTCTTTCTTTTTTATCATTTTTGTAGTGTTCATTTCCAGGAAGTGCTGTCCTCCCACATTAAGAAAAATTAGGCAGTGTTCAATGATTCAAAGCCACAGGCAACTACGATCTCAAACACGGCTGCATATGTCAGATATGTCAGACCAAGGACCATATAATGAATATGAACCTGCCCATGAAGGACCCTTCATCATCATTAATGGCTACGGACAATGCAAATGTCAGCAGTTACCCTATAAAGAATGTGAAGTGTAATATCTACAGGTAATCAAAGAACACAAAGGAGATAAACTTATTTTAAATTGCAGGGATCTGATACATTTTTAAAAAACTCAAATACTGAGAAAGCCTAGATTTTTCTAAGCAACTTGTTTTGAGTGATGCAGTAGTATTTCAGGGTGTTTTTTTTTTTAAATAAACCCACAATATTTTCAGTGTTTAAATAACAGTGTTGGCATTACATTTGCATTCCTGATGTTTGGAATCTAAATATGCTCAGCCCAAAATATGTATATTGTTTCATGTTATGTAATTATATGTGTAATTTTTTTATTTTTTTACTCCCAAGCCTCCAGATATAATTTAGAAAAATAATTTGGATGAAAATATTGTTGGGTATCTATTTAATGGACTTAAAGGGGGGGGGATATTTTACCAAATGATGCATTGTAATTACAAAATTTTACCAACATTTCAGCCAGTTCATTGTTTCATGAAGTACATACTAACCAAAAAAAACCAAAAAGGTAATTTCCTTAAAAGATTGTTCTGTCTTGTGATCTACAGTACAAAGGTGCAGAAAAGAGATTTTCCAGTCTACTACAGCATGGAATTTTAGTACCATTTTAACTCCATAGTAAGAATTCAGAATACTAAATGTGTTGCAAATTCAGAATATAGCTACTGCCACTTCTGAATGAAGATCACATTAATTACTTCAGAATATTAACCTGCTACAGCTATTCAGTAGCATTTAGTGTGGTTTCCAAATATTACATGAGCTTCAACTTTTGTGAAATCTGTCCTAACTTTAATGGGATACATTTCATACCAAGGAGCAACATATAAAGAAATGAACACTAAGGATTTTTTTAAGCAAAAAAGCCCTCTTTCTTTTCCTCAACATGTCTAACTGACTACTCAATACCAGAACACTATTTTATATATTCATTACTATTCCTCTGGCATCGAATTATTCTCACAGAATGAACTCTCAATTACCACTGTTAATTCCAACACTGGATAATTGAAACACCAATCCAATATTCAAGGAGAGGGCACTACTGATTGCAATATAATTAATTAATTTAATTACACTTGTGGAAAGAGTAAGAACTTTTAAAACTCAGATTGGTTTTTTTTTTCTGGAGAAAGATTATAATGTCATTTAAAATAGGACAACATTTTTCTGGAAAGCAAATAATAAATTCTTGGATCTTAAAAATTCTAGATTTAGTGTTTATGAAACTTACTTTACTACACATTTGTGTAGTTTAAATGTAATACAATTAAAAGATTATTTAGTACAACTCTCAAATCATGAACACATAATCAAAGGTATAATATTTTGAAGAAAATGTACATATGTAGATCTAACCATCATGCCAAGTTCAACAATGACATTTGTTAGTGGGGAAAAGAAATATTGATGCTTGGATTCTTTAAATCAGTATATAATATTGTATATTGTACTATGGTGAAAGGTTTTCAAACAAATCATCATTTTTCTGATGCATGTGCTATATAAACATCCTTGAATAAATATTGCAAAGGTTTGAACAGGGTGAAAAGGATGGAAATTTCAGACTTTAAAGCCAATGCATCAAATCCCAATTTCAAGTTTTTTAATCGGCATTACTTTAGCTCAGTATATTGGATTCTATTACTTAAATCTCTATTACACCAAACTATTAGGAAAAAGTAGATAAAATCTACAAATCCTCTACATGATAAGCCATTGTCTTTCAGCCATATACAGCATATTCTATGCATCTGGTAACTAGATTTTATCTGCATTGAAACATAATATCTATTAAGAATTTATGTTCCACTTATCAAACTCAGAACTGCCTATGTTTTGGTCTCTATTTCCATCTACTAATTTAACAAGAACCCACTGTGTGTAAGCAAATTGGTTTGAAGGTGAAAGGAGATGTATAAACTGCAAAGATTTAGAAGGCAACTGAGTATAAATCCAATAAAAACAAAAACAAAACAAAACAAAGTAACAATTATGTTAACATTTACATTCTAAAAGAACATTTTTTCACAGCATCTTAATGACATTTGTATCTCATAAGATACTCCATCAGAATACAGCCCAACATTATTTCATCAGCATTACTTAACTACTATATGAAGTTGCAACAACTGGCTTACTAATTGGTCAAAACCCTTTGTTATTACTATCCCTTCTCTTCAGGACACTTCACCTAAATCAGGAGATGCTGCAGAAATTACCAGCAGCTAAGAGATTTATTTTATCCTATGTCAATTTGTTCTCTTTTTCTTCTGAACTACCTGAAAACACCTATACAGTATAATATAATTTTCATAGTCATACAAGATTTGAGAATAAAATTTTTAGCCCTTTAGCTAGTATCTCATATTATCATGCCTACTGTTTTAATCTAAAGAGAAAGTGCAGGACAATATTATGCATTAATTCTATAATATCAGTCATGTAGGCTGTATGGTACAGTTATATAATTACCAAAATATATCAGCTGTAGACCAGTTTGGTTCTAGTTATGTTAATTGGATTTCTCTACTCTAGTTTTCCTTACGAGTCTAAAAAGAGGACATTTTTTAGTGTGACAAAACTAACCGCTACTGATTCCACATTCAGTAATGCAGCAAGTATTATTTAAGACTCTGACCAGTCCCAATATGTATTTTCACACTGACAAGGTCATCAAATAAAGAGTTTGAATATATGCAAAAGTCATAGACAAAATATTAACATCACCTGATAGCAATTTAAACAAAATTTTCAGTGACCCCATTTGATTATTACTTATTCATGGGAAGATGGGTATGATATATCCTTGGCAAAGATCCAAATGCTGAATCATTAAATAAAAATTTAGGTGATATGCAAACCTGTATGAATTAATTCTAAACTGGTGTTAAATTAGGAGGCTATTGATCACACCCAGCCCAAAGCATCGTATTTCTCCCAAATGCTTCAACCAAAGCTGAAATGCAGATTTTGCCATTTTTCTTTAGCAGTCCTTAACAGAATGCCATCTTGAATTACTTCAGCTTCTATAGTTGATATTTCAAGTGATGGTTACAACAGTCCCAGAAGGAAAATAAATAATGGAGCCATCACTTATCTTAGCACTGTTCAATCAGTCCTTGAACATATAAATTATTTCCATTATTTCAGAAAGCAAAGGTTCCTGCAAGCAAGTTCCTGAATTAAATGTTCTCTGCTACTATGGGAAGAACAAATTGTGATGGTTAATTATGTTCAATATCACCTTCCAGTCCAAGATCCAATACAAAGACTGAACTTTATAAGCTTTTACCTGGCATAGTATTGTACTATAAATTCATATTAATTTAATATTGCAGGGCATATTTAGTGGGGGATCTTATTGAGACATCATATAATATAATACAAATCATGTCATCTAAATGAAAAGCAAATAATGGTAATATCTGCATCATCGATTTCAGAGATATATACTATACTTCTATTTCAGTTATCATTCTAGCTTCCCCCTTAAATTTTTAAATGTTGGAAATATTAATAGAAAATTCAAATGGTTTCTACTAGCAATATTCCAAGTGCATTTTCGATGGTGGTGGTGGGGAGTTCATAATGCAGTAAGTGCAGTGTACAAAAACATTAAAAAAAATCTATACATTATAAAACTAGAAGCTGACTCTTTCTTGGTGCCCTTTCAAAATAAGAAACTGTGAATTTCATTTTCTTTCTTGGTTATAAGTATGCTTATATCTTTCCTTATAATACAGATTATAGGAAAATCTCTTTTTGGAATGAGCATATTGTTTTGCTTCCAAGATATAAATATGATGCCCTCGTGTTTTGGTATTATCAATGTCACAGTATCATGATATCAATATCAAATAGACATTATTTTGTTATAGAAAAATTCCATATCACAACCCTCAAGATTTTTCATAAGGATGACAAATTGTAGAGGACTCCCTTTTTTAAATTCCAAGAATATATTATTACATTTGAATGGGCTCAGCATCATTAAATCAAATACTTTCACAAATTTTCATATTCTTCATGTTCTCATCTGAAAATTATTTATGAGGAACACATGTTGGGCATAACTTTCAGTTTTATGTGCTAAGATTACTGCAATTTCCTAGGGTGTTTCATAAAATGAAGAAAAAAATTTCAGAAGATTTTTTGGCACCTCTGAATTGGACTCTGTCAATAGACGTAAGGGAATGTAAAGAGATTAGTTTGATAATCTCATGTTATGAATTATATTAATCACCTGTTATTCAACATGATTTTACTGAAATCACTACATTGACAGAGTAGAATCTCAGAGATGACCTTCCAGAATACATGTGAAAAATCTTTTTTATATCAAACACCAGATTTTCCAACATAGTCAAATTGATCACTTGTACAACAAAATCAATCTCCAGTTCCTCTGTCAGTTTATGTGCAGTCAGCAAGGTAAGGCTCATAGCAAATTTAATTTCTAGTCCAAGTGCTTAAATAAGGATATGTAATATAAACTGCTCCATGTTTAAGTTTCTAAGTATGAGATTTAGCAGTCCATGAAAGGAAAAACATCAGTCTCAAATTGCTCTGAGGCCATTCAAAGACTTACACAGAAAGCACTGATAAAAAAGTTCAAGAAAAAAACATTTTGTAAAGGGATCAGAATGGTAAACAGATCACCAAGTCTCAGATTCTATCTTGTAAGAAAAAGTTTTTGTATTTTAAATTATTTCATTCATTTAAGTAGACAAGAGATACTAACACATGCAATATATGTAGCTCTTAAGCCCATTCTTACTCAAGAATCTATGCCCCTAAAATAAATGAGCAGTTTAACACAAGACCACAATAAGCAATAAGAACTAATTACCGCATTGGAATTAAGAAGGAAATCATTTTTGTTAATATATGGGGAGCCTAATATACATTAGAGATCCTTATCTAGGGTTTTCAATCTGAAATTGAGAATAACTTCTGGGACAGACATATATTCTAATATTTAATCTCAACGCATAAGTGGCTTTCAATTATCATAACTGCTGAAATTCAGTCAACCTGACCTTAGAGGCTTTTGTTGTAAAAGCACAACACTAATCTTGCAACAAACATTATCCAGTGTTTTCTAATAAGCATAGCTAGCTGTTTAAAAGACAAGATTTAATTCTCCCTTTTCCTTGTACTGTTCTTCACTTTTCAAAAGCCTAAAATCTGCAATATATTTCAGAAGAGCAGTTTTTCATTCTTTTCAAGGCAGAAAAAATATTTTCGGATTAAAGACACATTTGAATACTTAGCTATTATTAATACTGCTCAGCATATACACTGTAGTAGTAGTGCTATTATATCTCACATTAAATAAGATCAGGATGTTATAGGAGAGAATGCCATTCCATCAGCAGAAAGTAAACATGAATTATTCCATATTATTTGAATGAAGCAATTTCTCCCCCCTCTCATTAACTAGAGAGCCTTATCTGATTACAAGAGGCAGAACTGCAACTTTCTAGGTGGTATCTTAGCTTTTTTTTTGCTTAGAGGTTGAAAAAATAAGAGTAATATTAACTTATATTCTAAGATGTCCTTCATTTAGTTTGGTTATATGCTCTGGAAATAGACTAAGAGGAATTAGGCAAAAACAATGTGTAATTTTCTTTTCATACAATGAGGATAATAATTTGCTTTTTAGATACATTTTGAAATGTAATGGTATTTGAATGGCCTAATTTCCTGATAGACAAGCCCATTATCAATTGAAGCTTAAAATGCCTTTGACCTTTCATTGTCTTCTCAATGCTTAAACTGTTATTAGTGCTGGAAACCATTTCTTACTTTATCAGCCACTGCATATTTTTGATTCTTCTAACAGAGAAAAAAAGCAGAAGAGACAGAGATGCCTTGTTAATCAGAAATAGTTCCTGGCATATGTGATTTATAAAAAAATTTTTTTTTACATATTCATCTTTCACTTTTTCTGAAAGCTCAAGGTGGTATATAAATCCTTCCCCAACAACTTGCGCCCTATAACAACTCATAATAAGAGTCTGAGAAAAAGAGATTGGTCCAGTTAATGACACAAGCTCTATGGTTAAGAGAAGAACCCTGGGGTCTGCAGTGCAAGTTTAATGCACTGGCAGAAAAACTCAGCAGAGTAGTCCAACTTGGAAACTAAACGTTCTTTTCCACTATGAAAAATTCCTACTGATCTATAGAACTGCAGATACTGAAAAATTTTGCTCCTTTTTTATATAGTTCATCTTAATGATGTGTTATTAAATAAGCTAGGTTAAAATAATATGTTGGTATGTTTTCTTAAATAAAGATAAGTTTTTAATTAAATTAAAACCAAAACCAAAAGTGTTACATCTTCTCACAGTACCGTCAGGTGGCAAACGCAACATGGCTATGGTACTAAACCTTAACTTTAGCATTTGATAGAGCTACACCCCTGTTAAAAGTTACAATACTGTAACCAGTGTTCCATATACTGAGATCTTGCCACATAATTCTACATCTTATAACTAAGAGTAACTTATCAAATATGTATTGGGTTTCAAATAAATTCCATAATCATAGAATCATAGAGCTGGAAGGGACCTTGGAGATCTTCTAGTCCAACCCCCTGTCCAAGGCAAGAGTCCTCATAACATCCCGGACAAATGGTTGTCCAATCTTTTCTTGAAAACCTCCAGTGACGGATAATTGAATTAACATCCATATAACAATGCTATTGCATAAATGGACCAAATATCTGAAAATGGGACTAGGAAAATGCTGATTTGCGGATACAGTCAATTTTCCTTTCTGCATAATCATGGCATTTCACAACTATTTCTGAATTTAATCTTCTCAATAATGCAGAAAAGAAATTCATGAAACACTATAATTAACAAAGGTCAAATATTGAAAAAAATTAGTTATAATTGGTGAAACGGGTTACATGGCTTCCATTTGAAGAGGATTGAATTAAATATATTATATACCAGTACCCACTAAATCAGTGGGTCTCAACCTTCCTAATGTTGTGACCCTTTAATACAGTTCCTCATGTTGTGGTGACCCCCAACCATAAAATGTTTATGTTTTCTGTATTTTTTTCAAAAATATGTGTTTTCCAATGGTCTTAGGCAGGCCCCTGTGAAAGGGTCGTTTGACCCCCAAAGGGGTCCCGACCCACAGTTGAGAACCACTGCACTAAATGAACCAAAATTTTAATGCTCTTAGTTCATTCCAGCACTCTCAAGTACAAGCTTTCATGACGTCAGCTTTACCAGATGGACCAAACAGGAAACACGACCAGAAGCTAATTCCATTTTAATTTAAAGCTATATGAGCCATGGTGGCGCAGTGGTTAGAGTGAAGTACTGCAGGCTACTTCTGCTGACTGCCAGCTGCCTGATTTTGGCAGTTCGAATCGCACCAGGCTCAAGATTGACTCAGCCTTCCATCCTTTGGAGGAGGGTAAAATGAGGACCCAAATTGTTGGGGGCAATAGGCTGACTCTGTAAATTGCATAGAGAGGGCTGTAAAGCACTGAGAAGCTGTATATAAGTCTAAGTGCTATTGCTATTGCTGCATTGGCAGCGCCTTCTGAAATGAACAATTTCCTGCCACCTCCTTTATAGACCAAGAAACTAAAGAGGGTCTCTCCTGAGCCTCTTGCTCTGCCACTATCCGACTGCAGGCTATGCAGTCTCTTATCTGACTATTCCTCAGGCACCATCTATTCATCCTGTCTCCCAACAACTTTCTCACATACATTATATCCTGTTCAATACTGTTTTTATTTCAATTTTAAGTCTCTAGATATGTTCTATTTTCTGTGTAAAGTATGACATTACTGAAACTGATTAACTGAAGCCACTGGTTTCTGAATGGAGCAGATTCTGTTTCAGAAATTATGTCCTGCCTTAATAGACTAGTATATTGACAGGAAAGTCCTTCCCACCATCTTCTGGGCAACAAAGGACAATGAGGGTGGCTGGGGCTTTAATTTGGATGTGGTTTTGAAAATTGTGCAAAGCTACTTAGAACTCAAATATACCTCTTAAATGTGGGTACATATGCATTAAAGGGCTATTTTTTTTCTTTAGTGTAGAATTGGTTTGAATCATCATATATACAGTGTTTGTGGCTACTAAATCAAATTATTTTATCATATAAAATTCTCATTTGGATTTCCAAATGTTCCAAATATGCTTAAGTTCTATTTAATTAAAGCAACTTTTTTTCTAAGCATTTTAAGTATTACAATTGCACAACTGACAACAAAATGGATGGCTTTATAAATTACTATAGATTCATTGTCCAGGATCTAAACACTCCTTCTCAATCATCCTTTCCTTACTACCATATTGTAACCCACTTTTTAAAGTAAGTCCACAAAATAGTTTCACTGAAATACAAAAAAATATGGTTGAAATGAAAAGAAGTCAAACTGGACTCCTCAATCTTAAAGCATAACTGTAAGAATTCTTAAGATCCCTGGCTACTATAAAATATATGCTGACTGTAGGTTTCAAAAAAAATGTTTATACAAACTAAATATTTTGTATTTAAAATCTAAAATGAAGAGAAGTAAATATATTGAAAACTTGGCTATCTTTAAGGATGCTTTCATATTTAGGGCAGGTATTACCAAAGGAAATCAAGAAAACTGCACTCAATTTCTCACAGTTATAGGCTTCATTCTCCTTAAGTATTTCCCAAAATCTAGGGACAAAGCTGAAGTATCTGTTGTAAATATGGTGATAATTTTCACAATCTGTTGGAAGTCACTACAGGAATACTCTCTGAAGATACTCAAGCCTATGTGGTTTTTCAGGAGGCATCTAGAACAGGGGTGTCAAACTTGCATCATCACAGTGGCGTCATGTGACATGTTGTGACTTTCCCCCCCCTTCGCTAAACCGGGCATGGGCATAGCCAGTGCGTGATGCATCCGGCCTGCAGCCCGCGAATTTGACAGCCCTGATCTAGAATATCAAGAGATATATGAACACATTCAGCAACCTTAGCTAAAGTTTTAAGATGTCAGCTTTTCAAATGTATATTTATTTTTATAGAGGGAAACATGGATTCTAATCATTACAACCTATTTTGTCAATTATGAACAAACAATTCAGAGTCTTTTTTAAAGGTCAAATGCCATGATTTTTCAACTCTCCCAATACATAAAGCATCTGATGATGTCAGCTGCTCTAATGTATGCATTCTGGTGCCTCCAGCAAGCAGGTGTAATTGACCAAACAATATGACTCTCCATCTGTAGTTTCAAATCTGTTGTCCAAACCAGGAGCTTTGTCTTATTGCTCTCTGAATATGATAAGGAAAGAAGCCAAGAACAAGCCATGATTTTATTCAAAGATTTGTTTTAAAAGCTCATTATTTTATCTGAGAAGGAAAAATAATGGAAAGGTTAGGAAAAAAGGGGGGAATTGTAAAAGAATGAATTAGTTTAGTTGTTGTGAGTAAATTTAGATGTTTTTGTAACAAAAGAACCGAAGGAATACATTATAATACTTGCTACAATCTTCTCTTGGGATTTTTCCCTTTTACCAACCTCTTCACATTTCCTCAATTAAAAAAAAAGCCTAATTTTTTTTCTTTGCAAGAAGTATAGATTTTCTATCTTTATCTCTTACTTTTCCAAAGCTTGTCTCCCTTTTCTACCTTCCATTAAAATAGAAAGAATTCCTTTATAAAGACAGACTGGAAATTAGTTGATTGTATGACATTATAGTTTATTATAACACATCAATCCTGTGCTTTACAAACAACAGACATGCTAAGTCAGCTAGAGCAGTTGTTCAGTCTACCTGAAGTAAGATTTTTTAAACCTAGTACCTGCCAATAGATACTACAATTCTGATTATACTCCAAATGTATTTCCACATATAATTCATTTAGAGAATGTTGATAAGCGCATCATAAATCATTTTGAGCACTCTGGCTGCTAAGAACATCCCTGAAGGCTTTTCCCAAGACTTTTGGAGGCTGGATTGTAACTCATGAATTTCACCTTGTAATCTCTAATCCACAGAGTGTAGGATATGTTATCGTTTAGCTATTTTTACATACGTGAAACATTTAAATAGTTAAACATTTAATTTCACTGAATTTCAGCTACTATTGGATGAAGGAGGCTGTGCAATTTACAAAGGGGTAGCTTTAACATTTTTATCCATCAACCCATTTTCTGGGTTATTTTAAAATTTGATAGCAATGCTAAGAATACTTGAAGTTTAATATATCTGTTTTTTTCATTGTTTGACAAAAATCAGCAGGAAGTAATAACAAGTCCCTTTTGGGAGAGGGGGCGGTCTAGAAGCATGAATAATAAATAAATAAATATTCTTTAGCAATCTAATGCTGAAATATGATGGCAAAATCTTCCACATTTCCCCAAAGTGTCTTTGGAGGCTGCATCCCTTCCCATAGGTTGTTCAGCCGTGCTCCATTCAATACAGTTCTACACTTGTAACGGGGCTAAGAAAGGGAGATGAGCACTGCCCCCTAGAGTTGGACACAACTGGACAAGGGAAACCTTTATCTTTACATTTTCTACTCAAGCACAAAAAATATCCTGTTAAAAATTAATATTACTGGCAGAGTTATAGACATGTAGACATGTAGGTGTATTGTTTTAACTAACTGTAACATGGTTTTCATACGCAAGACATTATTTCAATTTACACATCTTATGTATTTTTAACATTCCTCTGCCAGAATCCTGCAAAATTCAAGAACTATTTCTCTCACTCTTTTAATACAGAATCAATTCTAAATGAGGGGAAAAAATCCAAGTCTTCAAACTCTTTACTATTCTAATTTTATCTGGTCAATTTCAAAAATTAATAAATAATACACTGATTCAGAGGATTTTGAAAATTAATTTACAATTGAGACCAGAGGTCTTTCTTTACGGGATTGATAGACAAACGGTTTGAAAAAAAGTGGTGGAACTTTGTTTTTTTACACAATAACTGCAGTGAGATTATTACATGCACAAAGGAAAAAATTGGCAGTACCCACAATGAGGAATGGTTGGTAAAGATGATGGATTGTGCCGAGAGGGCCAAATTGACTTCCTTGATCAGACAAAAGACAATTATCTATGTTTATAGCTGACCTGAAAACTCCTTATAGATTTTCTTTGCATGAAACAGAAAAATTAACTTATGATTTATGGGTTTGATGATTAGACAGGATAGATTATAGAAAGAAGAGAGTTATGTTGTAACCATAAAGTAAAAGGAAACTCTATAACTCTACTTATAACTGTTGGAAAAAAGATTGGGAGGTATTTCCTTGTTTTTTTCTTTTTGTACTTTTAGCTTTCTCTTTGATTTAAACATCTATGGAGATTCTCAGTAATCCAGGTCATAGTTGTCTCAAAGGTGCTTTTTTTCCTTCCAAAAGGCAAGTGGGTTGTTTTTTATTTGAGGAAGAAGACTAAAACATTTCAATTCTCATCCAAGAAGCTTCAGCAGTTATAACATTCTCTTTTATTTCTTTTTTTTCTTTCCCCTTACTTCGTGTTAGTTTATATTAGTTTTTAACTTCATTTTTTTAAAAAAATCATTGAATAAAATTATGCAACATAGCAGAAGACCATCACAGGACAATTGCGATTTTAATGGCCTAATTTTACTGTTGAGAGAATCTGTACACATTTTCTAATTCAAATCACATTGTGTTATTGTTCTCTCAAATCCCAATGAAAAGGAAATGTTTGCAAGTATACTTGTTACTTACATTTCCCATGTATTCTGAAAGCAGATCTTGCAAGGCTTGTCGCACTGCATTACACTCGGCCACTATGCGTTCCCGTCGGTCATCACGTGTGCACGATGAGTCAGCCATTAGGGCTGCACCACTAATGATGCTCTCCAAGCGCTCTTCTAAGGATGGCCTAAAACGCTCTTCACTGAAGTTCAAGGGATCTACAATAATTTGCTTCTGTTAAGAAAAAAAATGTTTATAAGTTTTAATAAAGTGACATGCTGCTCTTTTGATAAGACTTATTAAAATTACTATAAAATATGTCTGTTTAATAAGTGCAAGATTTAGATCAATATACTACCCAAAATTAACCCAGTGTAACACTGGATAAAGCTAAAGTTCAGTCTACAGACCTCTATGTCGACAGTTGGATTTTACTTGTTTTCTTACCAAGTATTTTTTTTAAAGTATGCAACAAAACATTTCTATGAACAAGATAGCATTAGTGACTTCATTTATATTATCAGAGAATTGACTTCAATTTTGTGGTTTGTCAGTTTTCCAGTTTTTCAACTGATGCTGTATAGTTATTCTTTAATGCTAAAGTAATATTCATTAACCAAGTTTATTATTTCTAAAAAATCAGCAGCTTTTTATTTTTCTTAAAAATTCTCCTGGCGGCTAAGGTTTTTTTTTAATTTGGTATCAGCAGCTGCAAATATTTTAATTACACTAATTATGCCATTATCTTTTATCTGTTGATCTTATTAATGGCTCAACATCAGCTATGCCATTTTACTGCAAGAATGAAACCCCGCTCGGTAAAATCTCATCTCATGGCAATATTTTTTGTATATTCTATAAAACTTTACATATCTGAGAGCGAATTTATTTTGTCCACACTTTGGACAATGTAGCTAGAAGTGGCCTATTTGAAATATTAAAAGGGAATTTTAAGAGACTGTACTAATTAATTTGCTGTATCAGCTGTAGCTCCTCAGATTCTATCTTCTATATAGCTATCAAAAGATACAGTAGCCTTGACCTCATTTCAAGTGGTCAGTCTGAGCTTAACTGCTCAGGGAAAAAAAAGGAAAGCTGGGAAAACTGGATAATGGAAGATCAATTTAGCTAGGAAAAGTACCTTGCAGAGGCTGCAGAAAGATGCCTATGGTTGACTAGGAGAAGTGGCTCTCAACCAGATATGAGTATCAGATGTGTCATTCAAAAATAGTTCAACTGGAATACAGAGTAAACTGAAACTGTGTTGAGAAAGCATAAGCGGCCTTGTTTCTGGTTATTTGACAGCCTGTCTGAATTCAGGGAAATCTGAAAGCCTAGCCCCTAAACTGGAAGCCTATATCACTTTCTGTCGAAAAAACTGGAAAATTGAAATCTTAAATAAATTGATACAAAACCCTGATTTTTCAATGAGAAGAACTTTAGTGGTGTTATAAAATACAGTTACAAGCAATTTGCATTTCTAAATTGCTAGAGTTGGTTTGAGCTGCAAATACGTCAGGCCCCACTGTATTTTGAAAGACATTACTTTTATTAGTTTTTACAATCATGGAATAATGATCCCCCTTATGTCAAGGCTGCAAATCAGAAACTGTCAATCATACTGCTCCAGAAATATAGTGCAAAACTTATTTATGGTACAAACTTAAAACTTACATCAAAGTTATTAAGTGCATAAGCCAACTCTCCACCCCCACTCTGATGCTGGACAGAATCTTCAGAAGCTGTCGCTTGGGCAGCATTAGAGATTCCTGTGACTGCCTGCTGCAACTGCTTGTAGATCAAGTCCCTATTGGCTTTGTATGCAGCTACATCCGGATGCTGGAGGCAAGCTTGAGAAGCGGTATAAAGAATAGGGATGTTTTTCTGAAGAATTCCTCTGGCTGCAGCCATCTGGTCACGATGACCAATGTCTTTCAGTTCCTGCAGAAACAGTAACATTTTATTTAGGGATAAAATATTTTTTGGGAATTTAGTTTTTCTATCAGCAATGACAAGATGTGAGATTCCAAGTATAAATCCCAATAGTCAATGGAGAAGGGCTGATGCAATCCCACAGCACCTGGAAAGGAACATATTGTCCATTTCTTATCTCAGTGGCCCTTAATCTTTTGGGCACTATGGTCTGGTTCCATGGAGAAAGTTTCTTCCATGGACCAGAGGGGCATGGTTTTGCATGCTGCCTGCATCATCCTATGGATGAGGCTTCGCTTGTTTGTGTGGCCCGGTTGCTGGCATGCCATGGCCCGGTGCCAGTCCTCAGCCCGGGAATTGGAGACCTCTGCCTTATCTGACCTATTTCAATTAAGAAATGTAGGGTAGCCCATATCAGGATGCATTAGGAAATTACATATTTCTAGAGCACAATAATGCTTGCAAATGAAGCCTCAAATGTTCATTTTGTAACTGAAGCTACTGTAAATTTTCCATCTGAATTGCAGAAAAAAAAAGTGTAAGCCAAAGCTTAATACTGTTATCTATTAGTGTGTACTAAATAGGCAGCAGTATCTCACAACATCATTCTCATCTCTTTATACCAGTTTACTCATTAGTCTCTCCCATTCTAAGATACCTGCCCACATATTCACTTTTTATTAAAAAACAACAATTGGAACAAGTTATTCAACTGAATAATTATGTAATTAGTAACAGTTGCATAGATAGGATTCTTGTTCTGTAGCTTTTGAGAAAAAATGGGCAGCTTGATTTTAACCTGTTCCATAGAGAAGGAATTGCAGATCAAGTAACAACTCTGTTCTAGTAATCTTTATGAGAGAGATATTTGGTTAAGACGTTTGATATATAAATAAATAAACAACCCTGTTAAGGAGACCAGCAAATCTGAGGCAGTGGCTAAAGATCCTCTCCACATCCAGCCAGTTTGTTAGGACAGGAGTTAGAAACAGTTATACTGAAATATATTTTCTGAGGGAGTTTGCAGTAAATTGGAGCCACTTTGAATTTTTCCTTCTGAAAAAGGATCAAACTAAAGATAATGACACCTTACGTGTCTTAGATTACATGAACAGCATAATATAGAAAAGAAAGAGCTAGGCAGCAATGTTGCAATCAGGAGCCAATAAAATGCAGATTTCTATTGCAAAGAAACTCTTCTTTAGTAATAAAGTGTTTACATGAGTAGTTACTCACACAAAATTGGGTGGACTCATGCAACATTTTCAAACTTATTATGACATGCCTCTTTCAGCAATACTACTTACAAGCTGTCAAAAATATCTTTTGTCTCCTAGCTTTTACCCCTTTAATATGGCTGGTTTCCATCAAGGTGCAGATATAGCATTTCTCTTCCCATGTGGCAGCTTTGGCTTTCTTTAAAAACAAAAGCTCCTGTAATTACATCACAATTTATACATCCTCTTTACACAATGGTCAATGTTATCATTTTGACATTTCTATTATAACCGTTTCTCTATTATAACAATCATATTTTATAAAAGTATATAATCCTAAAATTACTATACCTGTTGTCTCTTGCCTGCCATTATATTAAGCTTATCCACTTCTGGTTTAAGAGCTTTATATTGTATTCCTAAATCTTGTTCAGTTCCAGCATTTCTTAGTTTTAGAATGCCTTCTTCCACCTAGGAAATGAAATCAGTTTTAAATTATTCCCAATATGTATAATTTAGTATAAATTCTACAAAAGCAGTTATTTATAATGTCACTATACTTAAGCAAGAGAAATATGGTCTAACCCCAACCCCAAGCAAATCAATAAAATCAGACATGCTACCAAAACAAGAAGAAAATTATTACGTCTGTGAATATCAGATTTCAATAAGCTATTAATGTTTTATATTGAATTTAGCAATAGCAATTTATGTTAAAAGGCCATGAACACATCACATCTAAATTAAATTAAAGAACTGCCTGGGGTAAAGAAGTAAAATTTGTTCAACTGATGGCAAATCTGTCAACCAAAACGTAACAATATAGGAATAGAACTTTTATTTTACAGAAATGTTCCATTTAGACCAGAATATTGTTCCACAATAATCCAACATTTCTTAAAACTCCAAAGCAGGGTATAAGAGAGATGCTTTTGCTCTATTAACCCACCTTCCTGCAAGTTAGAAACAATTATTCTGAATTCCTTTTATTATGCCATTAAAATAGTGAACAATATACTCAATACTTACAACTTTAAGTTGTACAAGTAGTCTGTAGACATCCGCCATATCAGCCAAAATGAGCAGCCGGGTAACTGCTGACAAGAGGGCCCGAGCTGCCCTCACCATATTCCCCCGTTTCACAGAAGAACAGGGGTCATCAGCAAATTCTCCAGAAGCACTTTTCATCAAATCTCCTATATACACAGAAAGCAGCTGTAAGGCTTCATTTTTTATGACGATTTAGAAAATATACCCAATCCAGCCAAACCCAAAATATCATGGATACTTCTCATTAAAACATCTATCACTATAATTTTAATCACATTCTCTTCCAAAACAATTTACTTTTGGCTCTTAGGCAAGTATTGCAAGATTAAGGATTTGCTGCTTATACAGAATTCAATGGCCTTAATAGAATGTGCAAATATTCAACCTGAAGCTGGAAAGAAGAGTAAACTATGTTACTGGCTTTTTAAAAAAGCCACATCGTTGTCTGATTGTACTCAGCAATATCATGCAAGCCCAGGAAAAGGCATGGCTTCATTATGGAAGCACTGACCTTGGTCTCTATGCTGGATTTCAAATACCTTTCAAGTTCAAATACTGTACACCTTGAAGTCTAATCAAGTTATAAAATGGGAAGAATGTAAAATATTGACAGTAATTGCTAAATAATATTCAAATTTTGGCCTGTGCAAATCTTGAACAAGGTCACTTGGAATACATTTACAGAGCACTGCTTTTTGTACTATTAATACACACTATCTTTTTAGAAATGGAATTGGAAACTGTTCCTGGTTTTGTTGACATACACGTGGATAAACAGCTACTTTGCTTTGCTGGGAAAAATGAAGCAAAATTGCATGCATGTTAATGTGGAGACACCTGGGAGATTTTTGAAGCAGCTGCACAAGCCTGGAATATGATGTGCCTCTTTTAATTATGCAAAAAAGGTGCTCTGTGTGTGCCACTGTGGGTTCTCAAACCTCTTGTTTTAAATGGTTTTCATAGCCCCATTAAATGATAGCTTTTTGTCAGATGATAACAGGCTCTATTAACATTTTAAAAATGGGGTCGGGAGAAAAGAAAATATTGTTTTGATTTTTTTTCAGTAGCAGAAGATATCAATACAATCACTTAAGTTAAAGACAATTTAAAATCATCCAATTTTATGCCAAGCTTTGTGGAAGCAAAAAAACAACAAAACAGTCTCGGGGAAATAATGCAACCATTTTCAATTTTACAAAAAATGTTATTGGAAGCTGTACTTTCATACACATCAGTCAATAAAGACAACATTTAATCCCACAAATTTAATGGCTGACTAAAGGTCATTCAGTATTTCTCTGTCCAGCCCTTCTCACAGGAATCTTGTGAGATTAAGCTGAAAGTGGAATAACTGTATACATTTCTTGGAGGCCCTGTATACACATAAGTAAAAATAGCAAAATTACATAAAACATGCTGACACACATTAAAAGCTGACCTTATCCCCAAACCGGTGTTTAAATATATGCACATACTGACAGCAAACTCTTTCTTTTTTAAATTGGTAATTCCTAGGAACTAATTTACAAATGTGAACAATCATAAGAGTTACAATTTCATCAAAGGTATACCTTGTTTGCGAACATCTTCCACAGCTGCTACAAGTTCTTCTTTAAGAAACTGGCTCTCCTTTGCAATTTTGTCCCCCTTTTCCAGAAAGTTCTCTGTTGCTTGCTCGACTGATGCAGCTAAAACATGCGCCTTTTTAGATCGGCCTCTTTTTTTGTTGGAAGGACCTTTGTTGCTAGTATTGACCAATGTTGTGACCTGAAAACAGCATAATATGATCCATTTTTCAACTGAAAAGTTTTAACTATTTAATATGGCAGAAATTCCCCATCAATGCAATTCCAACTGAATTATTTCATTGCTTGAACAAGATCACTCAATTAACACACTATATTTAAGTAAACAAACTTCTGCTAAAAGAGGCTTTTTTGGCATTCAGATTAAAAATCTGGAAACATTCGAAACATTTATACATCCTGGTTGAGTTTCATATAACTATAAATCAGAAATGTGTGAAATTTGGGGGGGGGAATACTTGTGAAACCTTCAGTCAAGGATTAATTTATTAAGTTCAATTTATAGCATTCTAAAACATGAAATGAGAAGTGGAAGTACAGAAATGTGGTTTAGAAACAACTTTATTTCTTTACTTTTCTATCTTCATACCTATTCTTGTATTGTTTAATTCTCAAAGGATTGTCTTACTATTCAGTTTAATTGTTAATGGCATGTCAATACTTATTTTTTAGCATGAAATCCATGATACATTACATGACCTTTTACAATTACAATGGCCATTAAATATAATTTCAGACATTGTTACTTCAGGCTCACTTGCACTGCTCCACCTCTGTGGTATTTCTGGTTTTAAGTAAATTAAATGATTAACCATTTCAAAATTTTCTGGTTCAGAAATTATAACTTGATTTAGAGTTAATATTAGGTGTAAAGTTAAGTATGGTCATCTTTTGACACCTGGATTCTATTAGGAGTTACTCAGTTCGGCAGAAATATCAAAACAACTATAGCTACCATAAAATACCATAAGAGAAAGGGATGTTTTGAACAGAAAGGAGAAATGTGTGTATATATAACTTTGCAACATAAACTTAAAAAAATATTTTAGGTCATATTTGATTGCAATTAAATATTACTGAAATCATTTGGGCTAGCTCTGGGCCATTTAAGTTCCAATAATTTAAATGAGATTTAAGCATAGTTAATTTCCTATTAGATTAAGGACAAAAAAGCAATGATGTTTGGTCTAAATTTTTAAAAAATATGCCAGTGATTCAGCTTTAAATGTTTTTGTTAAAGTTTCTATTAATTCTGGATGCTATTTTAATCTTAAATTCATTTTTAAAAGAAAACACAGTAGTGGGAGTGATGTTTTTTTAAAAAATTCACCAGTCTACCAAACTTGTTTTAATATGTAGGGTGGTTAACATCATCTCCCCATCTTTAAGCCCAACATTTCGGGATTTTCTATATTTGCTTCATAAAAGATGTGGTTATATTTCAGCTTTAAAGTTTTTTTTAAAGAAAAAATTCTGGTATTTTCTACGTTGATATGGCTTTATAAAGGCAAAAAAGAGAGCTATGAACAGAAAAATTCCAATTGCATCCATAATGTAGACCCAACTGACTAGCAACACAGTGCAATTAATCTATCGGTTCTCCAATGTAAAACTGCAGATCCAGAACATTAATAAAAAGCAAAGGATAACCACATAGAATTTTTATTACCTGGGTAACAAGAGGTTCAAGCAGTCTTTCAACTGCCAGTGTCCTTATTTCCAGGCTTTTGGGATCCCATTTGAAATTAACACTTCCTGTATTAATGGTAGTCATTTCTGGAAAAGAAAAGTATTAAATCATTTCAATTCTCTACACAACACAAATGTCTATGCAGCAAACTCACTGCAATCAATGGAGGTTACTCAAAACTAAATTCAGACTAAACTCTGACCCAAAATAGAGCCATTTACATGTATCATTAGAGTTATTTTGAACAGCAAATCAAAATGAGATTTAGATTAGAAGTTGGAATTTCTTTCTTGACCTTTTACCCCAGGGAGGAACCTTTTTGAGTGCCATCATGCAATCTTGCACAATGCACCAAACATAACATTAAGTGAAAATAGCTCGAGATCACATGGTCAAATTTGGTTATTTAAGAAAATTAATTTTGATGTTGATATATCTAGGATTTTGTATGCCATCCTGCTTTAGATTAAGCTTTAAAAAGGAACCTAATTTTATCCCATATTTTTTCTTCTTTCCCTTCCTATAGTTTTCTTTTAAATCAATTACTTTTTTTTAAAAAAAAGACTACTCTGCCAGTTAAGTGCCTTATAAAAAGGAATGAGTCTAACTGAGTGGAAGGACTTGATGCACTGTCCATTCCAACCATTTCATGAGTTTGCAATAAAAAAACACAAGAGCATTATTCTAGCTGCATCTTTATATTCTACTGGCATAATGCTATATATAGTATACTGCATTACTACAACCCTCCCCCCCAACCTTATAGGGTTACTGTTGCAGGGAAATAAGAAGTGGAAGCACTGTGTACTCCATATTAAGTTGTACCAAACAAAGGCAAATGCTAATTTAGTTCTAACCAAAGATTTCCTTGGACCTTCATAAAAATGCTAAGGTTCAATTACTGTAGTTGTAGCCAATATAGTTCTACTCATTTTTAATAACAGCTGTTTCCATCTAACAAAACTACAAGAGAAGTACATGGTGAAGTGTGGCAAGACAACTGTGCTTTTTGCAAGTATTACTTCCCTCTAATCACAGATCTAGAAATTTATTCAAATGTAAGGTATTTTGCATGCCTCAAGCAAGTTATCAATATTGAGTCTTCTTACTAACACTCTCTTCTAAATATTTACTTTAACTACCTCATAAAATGGGAACATGTTAGCTATGTATATTTAGAACTGATTTTTGGGGGATCTAGAGGCAATTCTATAGAAAATGTCTTTGTTTAAATATGCCCTATTATTTTGCTCTATACGTAGTCTGCAACCTATGACCATAATTGAACTCAGAATTTGTCATAAGTTGCTGCTGTTAAGCAAGGCACCCATGTGAACACTTTGCTTAATGACTACAATCCACCTCCTTTTGTGGTCATTAAGTGCAGCATGGGATGCCTGAGGGAGTGGGGGAGGTCCTAGGCGGCCTGGTGCAAGTCTAGGTCTGCATTGCACCATCCTAGCTGATACATGGCCTGAACTGGGCCTCCCACACCCAAAGGCACCCATTGCACAGCTTCCCACCCTGCTGGGTCCCACAGTCTTGAGTCTCCTTCCCACTCCAACATGCCTTTGTCCACTTATCTCTTCCAAAGATCATATTTCCAGAACAGCACTCAGACGATGCAATGCACAGCCTTCCTGCAAAGGCCACCTTTCATCATTCTGGGACATCACAAGAACGTTGCTGACTTCCCCAATGGAAGGCTGTGCATCCTATTGTATGGATGCTCTTTTGGAAAGGCAATCTTCAGGAGAGGTAAGTGGAGCAAGATGTGATGGGCAGGGAGGAGGCCCAAAGTTGTGGGATCCAGTGGGGTGGGAAGCACACCCAAGGCCTGTGGGGACCCAGCCAAGTGGAAAATGGGTCCAGGGAACCCAGCCAGGCAGGATGAAGAGGGAAAGTTAGGCAAGTGGGACAGTTGAAACGTCCCCGAGGCCACTCGTAAGGGCCTGAATTATGATCACTTAACTATAAAGATGTTGCAATAACTGCAACTTTGGAAACGGGTTGTAATTTCAATGGTTGCTGAATGAATTGTCATCAAGGACTACCTGTATAGAATTGTACAAAATCTTCTAAGTTTAAAATACTCTATTTGAATACAAAACACTGTGTTTTGATGCAAAATAGCTTAAGTAAATATGGAATGGATTCTCAAGCATTCTAGAAATGTTTTGTCTGTGAAACAAGAGACATGCTTGAAAAACAGTTTTTTGAAACCCAAAAACACTTCCTGAATGACCAAAACTGTGTTTTGCTAAAAGCAGCAATTCATCCTTGAATTGGGGCATTTTGAAATTTAGTATTTTTGCACATTGTATTGCTTTCCACATAATGATCTGACTGTAGATCTCATTAGACACCTTGCAACTAGAAACTTGCAAAGTAAAACAAGAGACTTCTAAACAAAACTTAATTACTGCAATTTGTTCAAGTGTAAGGACAATCATAAAATAGCAGTCATATCAATTTCACTGTAGAATAACATTAGCTTAATAACTAAAATCCACCTAGAATCTTGAAAACATAAAATGGAGACAGGTAGCTATCCTTTATATCTCCATGGGGTTTAAGTTACTATGCTTTTTAAAAGAGCAATTTAAATTAATTTGAATTTGAATTTGAATATATGTAATTCAAAAATGAGAGCGAGTTTGGTGTAGTGGTTAAGCACCAGGCTAAAAATCAAGAGACTCTGAGATTTAGTCCCATTTTAAGCATCAGGCCAGCTGAGTGACCCTGGGCCAGTCACATACTCTCAGCCCTAGGAAGAAGGCAATGGCAAACCATTCCCCAAATCGTGTCAAAAAAATGGCAGGAACTTGTGCATGCAGCCACCAGGAGTCAAAATTGATACCCCCCCCCCCCTTTCCAAAAGTAGCTGCAACTTAGAACCACAAAATGATACTGTCGACAAACTAACCAATTTGAAATAATTTTATTTCAATTATAATCAATGTATCACTTAGTTGTTTTCAGCAAAGTTTCTAAATGGTAAAGACTTCCTCAATGCGCAGCAAAGCCAAACCCTTCAACTGGGGTGGAGGAATCAATTCTAAGTTTTCTGTCACACTATTTAATATATTTAGGATCAGGACAATTTTCCATGTAGATGGATGTAGGTGGAGGAACTGCAATATGAAAACTGACCATACTCCCCAACCCAACAGGATGAATGAACTGTTTTTAAACTACTCAAGATACACGTTGCTGCTTTTTTTGTCAAGCCAATGTCATATTATAGTTACACATTCTGTATCACACCGAGCCTTCCAATAACACTGGTTGATCTCATTCCTTGGGAACTTTTGAAAGTTCCCTATTTTCTTTTTGCATTGCTGTCGTCAATGGCTGTTCTGCTCTTTGTTTCCCTCACCTCTTCTACACCATTCTTTCTCATTCATTTTTTTCAGTCTATAACTTCTCATTCAGCCACCTTGCATTAGTCAGTTTAGTTTAAATTGTAGTTTAATTTAAATACATGAAAACATACCAGCAAACCTGTACTTCATAGATTTCAATGAAACATGTCTGTGACATCTGTCTAAAATGTATGCAATTGTTGAGCAGAAATAGCAATACAGTGATGTCATTAGTCCATTCAAAAACTTTACTCTTGGTTTTTTTTCCTGGCACTTCCACTCTAGATACAGCAAGAGATACTGTAGTAGTTTTGGCAAGCAGCCTAGATGACAATTAAATGACTGCATCATTAATGGAAGCACTATACTATACTTGTCTGGAAGATTATATAATAGCCATTAATCCTCCTATCCAGAGAACTTTTGATTACACAACACATACTCCTCCAGGGACTTAGTATGGGGCAAACAATCACAATAAATGGAACCTGTGTTCTTTAATACTGTTTTATTTTGAGCACTCACATTAAACCAACACTGGATGGATGAATCAATTAGTGAATGTTTCCATAGTCACAAGGTAATGGGAAAAGGATGTGTTACTCCTGCAAGAAAGTGTATCTTATCTGTAGGAACATCCTGAATCAAGACTTTATTTATGATTTTTGTCTGATTATATGATAGCACTTTCATTACTCGGTTTTCCCATTTGCTCTGATGTAAATGTTGAAAATCTCAGACTACTTTTGAAAGAAGATAAATTACCAAGATAGCGATAGTTCTACTAACGTCCAAAGGAAGTTATCCTAAATACCATATGAAAACTTGGAAATATGTAAGAATTTCAATGGCATTTAGTGACAATTTAATATTATGGACACATATCAAAATTAGCTACAGTATATTCAGAATTTTTTTCTCAGTGCTGAAGAGAAAGTTAGTAAGAACCTACCCTCAATGCAAGCCAGGAGAAATTGGTGTGATATATTATGTTACTTTCTACTTGAAGCACACATTGCTGTAACATATTTAGAATGGCACCTTCTGGTATAATTATTGCAGTAAGCATCTCTCTAGAATTCTGTGCCAAGTCTTTTATCTTACAATACCTAAGCATGCCCTTAAGAAAATCTCCTATGGAAATACAGTATGAGTCCTTATCTCCGACAAAGAATATCTTGCAACTTAAGGGGAAAATTGTTTCCATATCCAAAAGGAATCAATCACAGAAGAAGGGGCACATGTATGAAAAAGTGCTGTTTGCTTATAAATCAATCTTTATACATATATAAAAATTTATGCACACACAAAACTCAAAATAGTTCCCAAGGCAAATGATATATCTATGAACATTTCCTATGGATCTTCTGGCTTCTACAACTTTAAAGCTCTTCAGATTTTTAATTTTAAATGGGGATGTTACAAAGCAAAGTGACAACTTTTAGCTGTCTTTATTTCACAAAAAATATTGTGCGGCCCACAAACAATATTGGAAAATAAAAACAGTGAACATCTACGGCTTAATGCTAAATGTGCCCATTTCCCCACAAAACCATTGGGGAAAGAGCATGCCAGAACACTATAATTATTCTTGCTTTAGAGTCATGAAAGTAGTATATAGGTTAAGAAGGCTTTTGCTATTTTCTTAACTAACCCTTCTAAAGCAACTGCACAAACATGGACTGAAGAGATACTATCAAACTCTCTACGCAACCTCCTTTTAAACACAAGGCTAATCAAGAAGACATGCCCCAGCGCTAGAAAAATATACCAGTCTTACCATTTATTAATATTTATTATTACTTACACTGATTTTATATGATTTGGTATCCCCAACTCCAAACAATTCTGACTGTCCCACAATTATAAATAAAGAAGTGACCTTGACTCAGATATTCAAGATGTGTTGCCTATGAAAAAAGGGGCTGAAACATTTTTAGGTCCAGAACAAGGAGTTCAGGCAGCCACTTCCAGAATTCATTGACAAATAAGGGGGAGAAGAAAAACAGCCAGACTTGCAAAATTCTGTTATTGTAATCAATCTCAAGATACTTCACAACAACCTACCAATATCCAATAGCCAACAGAGTCCCCCTTCCAAGGCCTGGGAGAATGTCAAGATCTATTTGGGCCCCTGGTAAAGATAACAGGGTGGGAACCATCTGGGTGTTATGGGGGTAACTTCATTCCACAAGTCAGGCATTGAGAGATATTGCTTAATCAAAGGAACCTGGAATCGGTCAGCTCAAAACAGCTGGGAACACAACAAGGGGCATAAGTGATCCCTTAAATGACCATCATGTAGGGACACTGTAGGTCATAACCAGCACTTTGAATTTTACCTAGAAGCAACCTGGTAATCACTGCAGCTCACAGTGTCACATGGACACATCAAAGCATTCATTCTGGACCAATCAAAACTTCTCCATGGTCTTCAAGTGCAACCCCATGTAGTGTGTGTTCCAATATACCCATATATTTGGCTATGTCATATTAGAATATGAATTTTCAGTTCAGGTGAATACCTAGTAAAACGTACAGCTGGAAGAAATGAATGCTATTTTACAGTTCTACAAAATAACACCACATTATCTTCTAAAACAAAATAGGTAGGAAAAGCATTCCCTACCTCTAATCTGTCATATTAAATCACAATCTAGAATACTTCATTTCGGATAGTTTTCACTTTAAAATCTTGAACAACTTGCATGTCACAGATTACTGATAAGAAACTTTATTACATTTTAATTGAAGAGTTCCCAACATTATTTTATAACTACCAATACAAACAGATAAAAAAATCTAATGTAAGAATCTTATCTTAATTAATGTATTCATTGGGACTGTATAATTTTCAAAATTTATCTTTGTATATGGGATTGTATTCTGTTTTTTGCCTCACACGGCTTAGCATTTAGGTCCAAATTGTGGACCTTTACCATGCTTATTTTTCAGATGTATAACAGCAAAGGGCAGTTTGATTAGGCTCTAGTCTAACCAAACATTCATATCTAAGATGGGTTCCAAGAGCAACTGTTCAAAGTTGGGCTTCTCTCTTTGCTAGTAACAAAGAGACAGGGGCTTCTTAAAAAGAAGAAAGCATACTAAATATACACCATGTGGAAAAAGAGTCAGAGATGACCAAGGGAGGGAAGAAATATTAGATTAGGACAAATAAGTAGTTATATAAGCAAAAATCTGATGCATTTCATCGCAATGTCTCTACTAGTTAATAGTAAAACGTACAGCTGGAAGAAATGAATGCTATTTTACAGTTCTACAAAATAATAAAAAAAACAGAAAAGCAACAGGTGGTGAAAAATGTTTGGACACCAAGTTACAGATGTATCCCAGAAGCATACACACACACACACACAAAGTAAATCCCTTATTTCATTAACACCTGAGTAATCTTAATGGTATTGCAGAAACTATGCTGAATTGCTTTCCTGTGCTTCAAAAGGTAAATCATTTTTGAATCAAGCACAATTCCTGGTGTCTTCAGATACATCCTTACAGTTCTTGTGAGTGGACATTGTGGAAACCTCTTTCACAATATCACCAATACAAACACATCCTGCTGCTTTTGAAAGTAATATTCCAGTGATACAGAAGTTGTAAAGTGGCAGGATTTCCTATCACACAGACTGTACATGACTATTCCTGCATTCTTTAAATTTCAATTTACTGAGCCAACAGTCCCATGTAAAATATTTTATAACATCCATGTAAAATGTGCTTACTATATTCAATAATACATCAGAATTATTGAAGTATTTTTACTATTTGAACCATAATAAACATTGATACCACAGCACGAGCTATGAATTTTTCATGTCACTACTCAACTCCAGGTAGTTTAATACCAAGTCTGTAAAATCCTTTTTATCAGAAAAGATACCCAACCTGTTTTCAAGGTCAGCAAATTTTTTTTGAAGGTTATAGTTACTTTTCACAGTAAAAATATTCATCTGTTTATGATTAATGCTACTTATAGGAAAGGAAGCTTATAGGAAAATAACAGAACTATTCTGACCATTCAAGAAGATTTGAATTAAAAAAAAACCCTGTCAGAACAGATTTATGAAACTTTGGAATTTTTGAATAATATACAACAGAAGCCCAATTTAAAATAATATGGCAGGCTAATAGTTTAAAGCAGTAGCTTAAAAATGCTATTTATCCCTAAAGATTTACAGCGATTGTTTCATAAGCTGTCTTCCGCAGGCCTTTATATATCAACACAGGATTTAGCTAGAAAGATTTAAGACAGCAGTTTTCTGAAACCTGCTTCTCTTTTGACAATCTTTAAAATATATATCTATCGCATACTGTAGTTAAACCCGGCTTAGATGACTGTGGATCTAATCACTGCTTAGCTAGCACTTTGGTCGCTATTTAACCCCCGTTTTCGAAAGTCCCACAAAAGAGCTTTTACATCCATTGGGGAACGAGGCAACGCAGGACTTCCTATCTTCAGCTGCCAGCAACTTCTCACGCCGACGGATGACGGGAAAAAGAGAGCCTTTCTCCACCCTCCTCCTCCTCCCCATTTTTTTTCTTTTTATAAAACTCGCGTCCTGTTTCCTTATGGGATAAAGGTCCATTGCACGTCACAGCAAAAACACCCCGTGGGGGGGAGGTAGGACCCCCCCACAGGCAGCATGAAACCCGCGAGAAACTTTTCTTTACACGGCAGGTTCTCAAGTCAACAGAGCCTCCTGAAGAAACTTGGGGAAAAGAAAAACCCGACTTCCTTGCTCCGCCTGCCTTTCCTCCAGTCGGGAGAGAACTGGAATGGGGACACCGCCCCGGGGGGGGGGGGGGGGGGAGGGATGAAGGGAGGCCGTTGGCTCAGGAGGTGAAAGGAACTAGAAGCAAGAGTAGTCCCCCCACACCTCCGGGCTGTTCCGGGTCTCTTTCACCCTCTCCCTCTGCCTAGCTTTTATGGGGAAGGGAAGAGAAGTCAGAGAAGGGAGCCCAGGCCGCTCTCGGGCCCGCCGCACCGCTGCCGTTTTGAGAGCAGCCACTTCTAAAACTTTCCAACTAGGAAGGCCCAAGCTGGACAAAGCGACGCGCCAACGCCGCGTCTCCAACCGCCTCCACCACCACCTCGAAAGTTTACCTGCGGCGGCTGTTGTTTTTCCCCCCCCTCCGCTGTGGCGACGGCGATGAGCGCTGGCTTTCTCCCCCGCCCTCCCGCCTCCAACAGGCCCCGCGCTTTGTCTCTCGCAGCGGTCGGTTGAAAGGTGCGGCCGCCTCGCTTCAGCCCGGGCCTACTTGGTGTTGGAGCTGCTGCTGTCGCCTCCGCCGCGCCCCGTCCCAAACTCAGCCCCGAAAGTCCGCACGGGAGAAGAGGAGGAAACGGGACTCTTCCGGGCACCTCCCCCTGCCGCTTAGCCCTGGCTCTTCTCGGCACCGCCCTCTGCTCCTGGCCGGCTAGTCCCAGCACCGCCCTCGGCCGCGTTGCTTCCCGGCCCTTTCCAACAGCGGACGGCTCTTCCGAGCACCACCACCACCGCCTCGGAACGGCAGCAGGCACAGGCAGCGAGCGAGAGCGGACGGGCAGGGGGAGGGAGGGAAGGAGGGAGGCGTGGAGGAAGTGGGTGAATCAGGGCGAGAGAGTTTCAGGTGAGAGTTTCAGACCGAGCTGGCGCTCGCCGCGGCCAAACAGGGGAAGCCCTCTTCCGAAGATTCCCGACTTTTAACACACCTTTTTATGGGCATGAGGGGAGGGAAGTGTGTGCGTGCCTCCTTTTCCATATACGGACTGGGAGCTCCTGCACCTCTTTTGTGGGGAGGGGTAAAAAAAAAAAGCGGCACGAAATCCGGTGCAAGCGACGTCACGACTACGGGAAAGGCATTTTGCGGAAAGAGTAAGTCTTCCTTTCCTTGGAAGGCTACCAGACGTCGAAAGAATTGATTTTTAAGCGCGCTCTTAGTAAAAAAAACAAAACCAAACCAAGTCGAGTTTTAGAGAATGGTAAGAAATATTCCATTGGATCGCAACTGGTGAAGGGAAACTTTACCAAAGAGGGATGCCCTAATAAATTTGTTGGCCTTTAAGCTCGCTCTTTTTGAATTTAATTTTATTTTTGCTACAACAGCACAGGACTATTTTTCGAGAAACACCCTTGATAAAAATTATTTATCGAGAATGCTTACACCTCGCTGTTCTTTTTAAAGAAAGAACTTAAGGCAGCACAAAGTTGGGCCAAAAAAAAAAATCAACAATAAAATACAACTTGAGTGCACTGGCTAAGCGTGATTGCCAGCGGAGCAGAAAACAATGCCAGCTCAGCCAGTTTTACTGTCAGATAAGCTATTTATTTTGATCGAAATATGGGTTCTTTCTGCTCTTCAACAAACTCTCCAGTTCCTTCTGGCACTCACATTCTTCAGGTAGCACCCATGGACCTGGATAAATGCTTGTGGGTGTTTCAAATCTCAACTCCCACCTTTTTCCTTCCTTAAGAGATGTTGGTGATACCAGCCAGGGACATCTCTGGAGGGGTTTTAATTGGATTAGGTTGATTTTACTATTTAGATTGTTGCAAGTGTTTAGGGGAGGATTTTGAAGAAACCATTCTGATTTCTTTCTAATTGTCTATGGAGATTCTCAGTCATCCAAGTCATGGTTATCCCAAAGGTGCTTTTTTCAAGAGGCAACTGGACTTTCTATAATACAATACAATACAATTCAATACAATACAATAGCAGAGTTGGAAGGGACCTTGGAGATCTTCTAGTCCAACCCGCTGCCTAGGCAGGAAACCCTATACTGTTTCAGACAAATGGCTATCCAACATCTTAAAGACTTCCAGTGTTGGGGCATTCACAACTTATGGAGGCAAGCTGTTCCACTGATTAATTGCTCTAACTGTCAGGAAGTTTCTCCTCAGTTCTAAGTTGCTTTTCTCCTTGATTAGTTTCCACCCATTGCTTCTTGTTCTACCCTCAGGTGCCTTGGAGAATAGTTTGACTCCCTCTTCTTTGTGGCAACCCCTGAGATATTGGAACACTGCTATCATGTCTCCCCTAGTCCTTCTTTCTATTAAACTAGACATACCCAGTTCCTGCAACCGTTCTTCATATGTTTTAGTCTCCAGTCCCCTAATCATCTTTGTTGCTCTTCTCTGCACTCTTTCTAGAATCTCCACATCTTTTCTACATCGTGGTGACCAAAACTGAATGCAGTATTCCAAGTGTGGCCTTACCAAAGCATTATAAAGTGGTATTAACACTTCACGTGATCTTGATTCTATCCCTCTGTTGATGCAGCCTAGAACTGTGTTGGCTTTTTTCTAGTTGTGGACCAGAAACTGGACCAAAAGTCCAGTTGCCTCTTGAAAAAAACACCTTTGAGACTTATTTCTAATGTTAATTCTGGCAACAAAAGTGATTCTAGGAATGGGCAGCTTCACTCTGTCTGCTGGGCCAAGGCAGTTTAGACCAGTTGCTGTGGTCTTGCTGGCTAAGGAATTCTGGGAGTTGAAGTTCTCATATCTTAAAAGTTGCTGAGGTTGAAAAACATTAGTTTTGAACGATAAGTTCAGAAGATGCCTACAAATTAGTTGATTAACTTCCCAGCTGAACATCATTTGGCCCTATTGTTGCAGCTGGCTTTACTCTGAGTTGTATATTTTGTTCCTAAAAGCACAGCTAATATGGTCCAAATGTGGTGTGTAAAGTTATTGGACTAGGAACAAGGATATATCCCAGTTCTAGTACACTCTCACCTATGGCAGCTCACCTAAAGCTAATTTTAGGCAAGTCAAGCACTCTCATCTCAACCCATCTCACAGGTTTGGTTGGAGGGAGTGATAAGTACATTTCCACGAGTTACAGAATGAAAGGAAGGATATACATTTAATTAAAAGGACTATCCAGCCACATTTTTAATATCTCAGTATCAAAATATGATGCTTGAAATTACCTTATACCACACCTGGATCTAGAAAAAGTTAGTCAATTTTTTTTTATAGAATACAAATTTTGAAAAGATTTATTCAACTAACTAGGGATGCATTTACCTTATGCTAAAGAAATTTGAGTATATAGTCTTCATCCCATTCTGAGAAGCACTACAGGTAGTTCTTGATTTACAACTATTCATTTAATGACCAAAGATAACAACGATACTAAAAAAAGTGACCAATGACCAGTTTTCACACTTAACAACTGTTGCAGCATCCCCATGGTTACATGATCAAAATTTAGGTACTTGGTGACTGGCATGTATTTATGACAGTTGCATAGTCCCAGGATCATCTGATCACCATTTGTAATCTTCCTAGCCAGCTTCTGACAAGCAAAGTCAATGGGGGAAACTTAATGGCAGCATGATTCACTTAACAACTGCAGTTTCGCTTAACAACCCATGGCAAAAAATGTAAAAGGGGCAAAACACTTAACTGTTGCTTAGCAACAGGAATTTTGGGCATAATATGAAGTCTGCCTATATTCACTTTGATAAATATAAATACATTAATGATGTACTGGGGTTATTGGGAGGACTTTGGGTGCTTTGCTGTGCTAACTCCTTTGCTTGTAGAAAGGAAGTTTTGCTTATTCAAATCGGATAGCAAGAGATATTTAAAATGTGGCTACTAATATCAAGGTATGATAAGATACAGTGCCCTGGTTTTTTACAAAAACGTCTTATTGTCTTCCATATGTTATCTTTAAGAATCAAGTACTATTTTAGAGATGGCATCAAATATTACCATATAAGAGAGGAGCCTATGAATTTACTAGAATGGGTTATCTCCAACACTGCAGTCTTCCTTTAAAACAAATGGTCATTTTAGAATTGCTGGAAATGTGATAGATGCACTTTTACTGTCTAACCTTCCAGTTTTGAAGGGGAAGGGAATTGCCTGAGATTCAGGGTTGGTTTCCTTTCCAGTAAATTTCCAATAAATCCATAATAACTTTCCTTACTAGTAAATATAATACATAGAAGTAAGTCTAACTAAGGATACATTTTACTTATTTGTCATTTTTATGGGCAGGTGGGCATACTTCCAAAGTGTTGAGTTGTATCCATCCATCATTTTTATATTGTAAAATGAAAATATAAAATACACGTGGTCTGTATCATCTTTAGAAGCCTTGTTAGAGACAAAGTTAATGCTAGAGGTTGATGCTTTATTTGCATCACGCCACCCATACAATTATTCCATTGTTTAATTGAAGTAATTGAATAAATAATTGGAATTACCGTAGGTAGAAAAAAAGAGCTCAGGTGCTAAGATAAGCCATCTGCCAGTGTATGGACACTCTGGTCCTTCTGCTAATAGATCTACTCTACCATAGCTCACAATGGCTTACCATCATATCTTGTTTATTGCTTCTGCAATACTATGGCCTTGGGAGAACACTGCATTTACAGTTTTTTCCCCCTCCTTGAAACTTCACAAGAATGTCCTAGTGGCAAAATGTTTGGATTTCTTTGGTATGGCCGGCATGCCTTTGATAGTGTGCAGCTTCTATGTACCATCCTATAATTTATGCTTCTTGCATTCTCCTATCCATGAACATAGTTCATGTTCGTCCAGCCTTTGGCTTGCTAGGGCCAAACATTGAGTGAAGAGGAATTTGCTTGGGTTGCATATAAAATATATAATGCAGTTAATATATATATAACAAACTTTCTTTTTAAATATTTTTTATTATCTTGTGGGACTATTTCACTAACTGTTTAGGGTTGCAATGTGGCTCATGGGCTGCAGATTGGACATGCCTGGTTTAGTTATTTTAAAGTTGGCTGCTGTACTTCTAAACTCATGTCAAATTTACCCACTATTTTAGTGTGTGGTAGGTCTATGCAGTCCCCTAAGACCTTTCCACTGACAATATGTGTCTTACATAATTGATGAAGGCACACAATATGCCTGCTGATGCCCCAGCTGCATTTGTATAAAACACCTCATGGCTAGGAAAAACGAGTACAGCTACACTCAGAGGCTGATGGTACGATAAGATTTTCCAGTAGCTCCCAGTGGTCCTCTCTGGTGTGACTGGCTGATTTGTTGACTCAGAAGTTCCAGGCAATGCACATATTACTTCCTAGATGCCCTCACCCACATGTAGAATTCCAGTGACCTTGTAGTGCATTGGAACGGACATTGTTGATATTGTGGCTACTATTTTATGAGTCCATTTTTCAAAAATCTCCTTCAGGATTTTTAATGTAACTTACTAAAGGTACAAGAAGCAAAAAATGAATATCAAAAGAATGTAATAAAAACAAGAACAGAATGCTGTCATGAAAATATTATGTGTCAATTTCTGCTAAAGGTCGAGTGCAAAGTGTATAAAGATAAAACCTGGCAGTGGCTTACAATGGTAACATTAAAAAAAAGAAACTGAAGGGTTGAATTTGACTGCGCAAGAGCAAGCTATCCAAACTAATGCAACAAGGCTAGAATGGAAAAATCATCAACTGATTCAAAGGGCAAATTCTTCAAATTCTTCAAAGCATTAGAAACAGCAGATCATATATTCAGCTTGTGCAAGAAGATTGCACAAACTGATTATAAATTGTGACATAACACTAGAATATCGGTAAAAATTAGCACGTACCAGTAAAGGAAAATTGGTGGGACCATATAGTTGAAAATGAGCAGGTAAAAATATAGTTAGATAATAATTGTGTCCTCAATAGCTAGATAAATGTAGACTGAATGAAACTTATTAGTGCAGCCAGAAGTCTCCAAAATCATTGGTATGCATTACATTTCATAAATAACAGTCAATGATATACTGGCATATTGTTACTATACTGCATAAAATAGATAAACAAGTTAAATGCAATGAGTTATTATGCCAATCTAAACAATCTTTAAAATTTGGGCAAATTTTTTGCAACTGGAACGCAGTGTGTGAGCAGGAAGACAACAGTGTTTATCATTTAAATTACTGCAGTATTTAGATAAAAGTCGCTTAATTAAGTCCCTAACCTAACCCAAGATAAATAAATAATATAAGAGAAGTATATGGTCAACAGATTCAATTTTCACTATTGGACGTAGATAAAGATAATTTGTCAATGAGCAACTGCTGAATCTACCTTCTGATTGTGCTAATGGCAGCATATTATCTAGCCAGAATGAAGGTTCCTCAATGTTTTAGGCATAAGATATTGGCAAGATAAGGAGCAACTGAGAAGGTTTTACTGAGTAAGCTGAAGTGGTAAGATCATGGCTTAGGTCTTTCAGGATTTTTTTCTAAAGGCTGTATCAGCTCCACACAAGGAACTGACCCTAAAGAAGCCACAGTCTTCTATCTAAATTTATTCCCTTTAATCATAAAGGTCCCATAGAAAATCAGGGAGATAAAAAATGTCTCAAAATTCAAGCCAGTATTTTAGGTAACAAGGCAACCTGTATATCTGAATTGAAATCCGTCTGGTCTCTAACATAGAAAAGCAGCAGGATATATCTTGCAAATTTCTTAGAAAATTTGATTCAACAGTTTCAAAGAGAGTGTTAGAGATTAGGTAGCTTAGAACCTTTGTCCTACATATATTAATAGCTGCCGAAACATCTTTATTGCCATTCTGAATCACAAAAACGCAAGACAGCATTTGAAAGCCATTGAGTCTTTGTGAGCACTGTCTTTATCTGTTATTTCCAGGATGTAGAGGCATAAAAAGAGACCCCAAGATATTTAAAGACTTTGACCTAGTTGATGCTAATGCTACCTTTCATCCACAAATAATGATGATGATGCTTAGAAAGACGATTATTTTTGTTTTCTCTTGATTAAAGTCAGGCCCATTTTCCATACAGAAAGAGACAAGGCCCCTAAGATGTTTTTTGAGACCTAATAAAGACACAGAAAATATGATTTCACTGTCTGCATAAACCAACACTGAGACAAGCCTATTGGTTAATGAAGGAGAGGTAAACAGTCTGGAAGTGACTTGTACCACCGGCTTGGTGCTGCAACCTTAGTTGCATTTATATAAAAATCTTCATGGCTAGGGAAAAAAATGTTACATTCAGAGGCTGTTGGTATGATAAGATTTTCCAATAGCTCCCAGCAGTCTGATGTGACTGGCTAATTTGTTGTCCCAGAAGTCCCAGGCAATGCACATGTTACTTCCTAGATGCCCTCATCTACACATAGAATTCCAATGACTTTGTAATTTGCTGGAACAGACACTGTTGATACTGGAGCTACTATTTTCTGATTCAATTTTTCAAAAATCTCCTTCAGTATTTTTATTGTCATAGTATCTTGCATCATCTGTGTATGCTGGTAAATTTAAAACAACCTTTGCACCCGAATAACCTCAAACATATTAAACTTAATTCCTATAAGACAGACAGCATGATTGGAAATTATGGGATTTAAAGTCCAAGAAGGAGAACTCTTGGGGAATTACAACTGTTGGGGAGTTGCAGTTAAGGTTTGATAAAAAATAAAAAAATGCCACTTCAGACTGAAGTGGATGGGGTTACCAAAGATAAAATCACTCTATAATTCATTTTATTTTAAAAAGTTTATAAAACAATCCAAGAAACTCTCTGTCAGAGTTTGTTGCAGAAAAATCAAATCCAGAAAGCACACACAGATAACTGATTCAGCTGGATTCATTCACTTCTTTATATACATCAGAATAGATGAATAAATGTACAATACAACAGGTGATTCTTCCAAGTACAAGGCAGGAGAGTTACAGGCAAACACAAGCAGTTAGTTTCATTTTAGCAGACAAGCCCAAAAAGACTGCTTGTTTACTTCTTGGAGCAGCAGACTGCTTATAAGTTTCTGTTTCAATTCTTTGCACAGACTCAGATCTGTTTAAGCTCCCATTGGCTGACTTAATTGCTATGCCTATTCATTGGCTGACCTTGTTCCCATGCCTCTCCCCGTCATGAATATTTTAAAGTCTTGACCACTTAGTTTGCAGAGCATTATAAATACTTACATATTAAACAATTCCATATTAAACTGATGCACTTGAATGACAGAAGACAATGTCCTTGGGCCTGAACAAGCTAATTTCAGATAAATTAGATCATCTTCAGATTGCTGTCTAGTTCTCTAGTGCCAAGCCAAGAGATATACTTTCCATCCAAAAGAAAACCTGCATGCTGTCCTCATAGATTTGAAGGCCATTTTTACTTGATTCTCAAAAATGGTTTATGGGAAAAACTGACTACATCCTGTATCAAGTAGTGTTTAATATCTTTAATAATGATACTTCATGAGAACAATGCATGCATGTTTATTATGGCTTTCCTTCCCAAAACCAATCCAAACAAGGTAAAACAAGGTTGTATCTTGGTGCCAATCTTTTTAAAAATTACATGAATGACAATTAACTTTCCCATAGTAAATGTTCTATGTGCTTATTTTAACAGGTGCTTCAGTTAAGTATGTGCGTATCATACATATTTGAACAAATGCTTGAATGCATATACTGCTAAAATGTGATTGTGCAATGCACATTGATTAACATCCCAGCTTGAAGATACCACTTAATCAACTAGAAGATCATTGTATATAGAGCTTTAGCATAAAAGTGGACTTCTTATTTAAAAAAATATCCTAAGAGTAATTCCTGGGTAATCACACAGTGTACAATTATTCGGTTCTCTGTATAGATTGCCTCAGCAAGAAGCATCATTTAAAGAAATAAAATAGTGTCCAAAATTCACCCTGCTGATTACTATTCTGCAACTTAAGAAATGTTCTCGGAATCCATTATAATTTTCTATAAAATAATTCTCATTCTAGGTACATTGCGTGACTATTATGCTCAGAAGATGGGAGTCATAACTGATCATATTTCTAGTGAGTTAAATCTCGCATGATGTCTTTATTTCAGAAATGCTGAGAAATTCTTTTAACATTTCACTCTCCTGGAATGGATTAGTTTTATTGCCAGTCATGGATGATATGAGAGAGGCTTTGCTTAGACTACACAATGACAACAGCCTGCCACCAAAATCAACAGTTCTGTTGTTCCTTCTTCCCTGAGCCCTGTAATCTTCAGGTGTTAGAACATAACATAAGTACGTTATCAGCATTGTGATGTCATAATTATGCTTTTGTTTGCTGAGCCCGCCATAAGCAGCTACTGATGTGAGTAACAGCTAGGAAAGCTAATTCACAGCATATGTTTAATGAATGCATTCATACATTATAAGGGAAAGGAAAACCAATCAACACAGAATTATATTTTTTTAACTGAAGCACTGTATGTCTGCAGTAGATTGCAAGTTGGATCTCACCACGGTGAACCCAGCGGTCTCATTCCAAGCTTTGGATGTATTCCAGAGTTCTACATAGTATAACGTCACATTCTGGCTTCTGATTCTTCCTTGCCATTTCTTAATCACCCATCTTTTAAATGCATTGATAAACATCATCCATTCAAGGAATGGGTCGAGAATTTTATAGGTTTAGAGACTAGATTACAGGTAGCCCCCCGACTTACAACAGTTTATTTAGTGACCATTCAAAGTTACAACGGCACTGAAAAAAGTGACTTATGACAATATTTCACAGTTACAACCTTTGCTGCATCCCCATGATAATGGGATCAACATTCAGATGTTTGGCAACTGGTTCATATTTATGATGGTTGCTATATCTCAAGGTCATGTGATCATCTTTTACAAACTTCTGACAAGCAAAATCAATGGGGAAGCCAGATTCACTTAACAACCAGGTTACTAACTTATCAACTGCAGTGATTCACTTAACAACCGTGGCAAGAAATGTCGCAAAATGGGGCAAAACTCACTTAACAAATTCACACTTAACATACATTTTGGATTCAATTGTGGTCGTAAGTCAAGGACTAGCTATATTGATAGGAAATTATCTCTGTTGATTTGTAGAATGATCGGTCACAAGTTTATTGATTTTGTTCCAATTGTGTGGAATCTCCTCCTTAGCAAAGAAGATCTTACCAATCAATCACATTCAGAATGTTTGAAGAATAGTGTTCACCCATGTGATTTAAAATTAAAAGAACTACTTCAGTTTTGGACAAAATTCTGTTAGTAAGTACAACTGGTTTTTTAAAAAAGTGTTTAAAAATACAAGAAGAGTAATTGAATTTGAATTGGATGAACATGGCATCTATTTTTGATATAAAGTTCCTTTTCAATCTGTTTTGGCAAATAATCAAGAATTGGCCAGAAAAATAGTAATAGTTTGTATGAGGCCTATTTAAATCACATTATATTATTCATATCTTGTTCTAGATTTCATTAAGGGTTTCTAATCAATTTTGTGTATACTTTGGTTTCAGTATCCATTGAGTTAGTCAGCTCTTGAAGAAATTGAAAACATGAACCAACAGCTTTTACTAATTAATGTGGTGTAACCCATTAATTTGTTTTCTATTAGCTGGTAGATTTATAGCAAAATGAAATTAATTAAATTATCATTGGTGTTTAAAATTGCAAGAAATACCACACAGTGTTGGCTGAAAAATTAGCACAGTAGTAAAGAGTCTTGAAAAGTTTTTAAAGATAAAAATAAAATTCGCACTTTGTAATTACAATCTAATGATGATGATTTTGCAAAATCAATCTTTTAATTTGCTCCAAACTTCAACGAAAAGGGGGGAAAAAAGGAAGGGGGAGGTATATAGAAGGCCAAGAAAATATATGAAAACTGCCCGGAATGGTGTTAAAAATTTTCACAGTACCAGCTTATCCAGATGAAAACTCTATTGAATTTTTTTTTTTGCAATTCTCCATATTATCACAATCAGAAAATAGGATCATCCAGGTCATTCTAAAACTTCAACTTCTTCTTGTGCCGTATCTGTCATTGGACATTGGCGATCATGTTGGCAATCCTATTTTTGTCAACAGCCGCATGAAAAAGTGCTGCTGAGTTTTGTCCAAATCAGTCCCTTAGGTTTTGAAGCCATGATGTTCTTCTTATGCCTGGACCTCGTTTGCCTTCAGTTTTTCCCTGGAGGATTAAGTGAAGTATGCCATATTTTTTGGGTGTCGCATCACATGTCCGAAATCTTCTATTTTTTGCTTTTTAATGGCTTTGATGATTTCCCTTTGCTTTCCCAGGTGGCTTATCACCTCCTCATTTCTGATTTTAAAACAGACATATTAAAATATAAAATCTACATGTCTTCCTCCAAATATTAAGGAAAATGTTAACACTGTTAACAATAATTTCTCTTTGCTTCAACACATTCTTTTGCGGTTTCAGAAAAATCCCAGTAAATCCTGCATCTCTCATCTTCAGGCAAAAGCTAACACTGTATCCAGTAAGACTGAACTGACTGGACCCTTTAACTCTCTCGATATGAATTTCTCCCCAAGGCTTTATAAATATTACACATGGGATAAATACATTATTGATTTCTCATGCTCCCCAGACACGTAAACAAAGCAGCGCTGGGATTTTCTAGGACTGCTGCTCAAGAACCAAGAAGGCGTAATTCGGAACCTTGGTGCAAACAGAGGAATAAACAAGCAAACCGTAACCAACAAAGTGGAGATTAAATTGTGAACATAGCTCTCCTGGGCAGAATCATTCTTAATGAGGCAGAGATATGGCGAAAATAAGGAAGTCCAAATTGACTCCATGTCTTGATTAGAAAAGTAATCCCTCAGCTCACTTTTTAATAATTCGTTCTTTGCTTGGTTTGCACTCCGGTGTCTTACATTTGGAAGATTGATATCAGACGCCTGTGTTTTAAGATCACACTGAGATGTCCAATTATTTTTAGAGCTAACTTTTTTCTGTGTTCCAGTTAACAGTTTACTGCCTGTGTACTGTCATCCCCTCTGAAGGCTTTTACAGTACTATATAACAAATGACTGGTGAATACAAACCTTTACAGGCATAAATCTCACTTTCCAGTAAGTTTTGCTGCTGATATTACTTACCAAGCAAGGCAACGAAGCAAAAAACAAGAAAAACAACAACCCCAAAACTTTGTAATAGATCAATGTCCATTATATAGTAGGCTGCATGAAGACAAGCCAGCTTTAATCCAATGGATAAATACATACACAGGTAGTCCTCGACTTACGACCTCAATTGAGTCCAACATTTGTGTTGTTAAGTGAAACATTTGGTAAGTAATTTTGCCCCATTTTATGACTTTCCTTGCCACGGTTGTTAAGTGAATCACTGGTTGTTAAGTTAGTAACTGAGTTGTTACGTGAATTTGGTTTCCCCATTGACTTTGCTTGTCAGAAGGTCACAAAAGGTGATCCCAGCATACTGCAACCGTCATAAATATTAATCGCGTTGCTAAGCGTCGGAATTTTGATCGCATGACCCATGGGGATGCTGCAATGGTTGTAAGTGTGAAAAATGGTCATGTCACTTTTTTCAGTGCTGTCATAACTTTGAAGGGTCACTAAATGAACTGTCGTAAGTCGAGGACTACCTGTAATTGTGGATTTTTGCTTATTATTTGATAATGTAATCATAGGTTTTTTTTTTTTTATGTAGGCCACACCTTTGGACTACAGCTATAAATATCTACTATAAAATCTGTTGTCTGTGGCATCAGAGCCTCCTTTTTCAAGACCTTCCTCCACCCTCACCCCCAATAATTCTGACGCCACCTAAGTGTGTGAAAGGGCTCCACCCATTTGGCATCACTGCAGTTCCACCGCAACCTTCATTCAGCCAAAAACTAAGCCCTAACGCCGATTACTAAAAGATTTGAGGATCTATTTTTGTCAGCTCTGATATGCAAACAGTGGTGAGAGCAATAGCGGGTGGGTTACACTTCACGGTCTGAAGGTTAAGCTAAACACGTCAGTGGTGTAATGATCTGTGGGAATGACCTTGGGAGACAAAAGAAAGAGCAGTAGACTAGACCCTGGTCAGATAAGAAGCAGCCGAACCTGCAGAAAGAATAGGGGTAGGGAAAGCATGTCAGAAGGAACACCACCTCCCGTTTTCTTGGATTATAAACAAGCAGGGGAGAGATGTACTTTCAGTCTTGCAATATTTTTTTAAAATATGACTTGTACAATAAAGATAGGGCTAGGCCCCCTGGGTGTGCTTCTTGTCTGGGCTACTTTGAGGTGCTGACAAGTGGTGAGGAGTTTCATTTCTCTGCAGGCAGACTGCCCTCAAGCATTTATCTGGAGCAGCACTTGCCCATGCACCAAAGCATTTTAAAACTGGCTTAGAGCTTTCAGTTCATTGTGACAATGACTTTAAGGAGTGGCTCCTAGGAACCTCTTGTCTATGAGCTGCACTGGAGAACCTATATTCGGGATGGCGAACCTATGGCACGCGTGCCACAGGTAGCACACGGAGCCATTTGTCAGGGCACACGAGGCGTTGCCCTGTCAGCTTCCCTGAAGGCTCCGGAGGACAAAAAACAACCCTACAAGCAAACCGGAAGTCTGTTCTCAAATTTCCGGTTTGCCCGTAGGGCCAGTTTGTTGTGCTCCGGAGGTTTTAGGGAAGCTCCTGAAGCCTCTGGGAGGGCCTCCGGGGGTGCGGGGAGGCTCTTTTCACCCTCCCCAGGCTCCTATAAAGCCTCTGGAGTCTGGAGAGGACGAAAAAAGCATGCAAAAAATGGGAGCGCCTGTCATGCGCGCATGCGTGCTGGGGGTGGCGCATTGCATTATGGGTGCGGCACGCCCATGCACAACCCCCCCTGCACTCCCCCCACTTTTGGCACGTGAGCCAAAAAAGGTTCGCCATCACTGAGCTATATCATTTCAAGACAAATGACTGTCCAGTCACTTCTTAAAAACCTCTACTGATGGAGATGGAGTGCCCATGATTTCCGGTGGCAAGCTGTTCCACTGTTTAATTGTCTGCACTGTTAGGAAGTTCTCCTTAATTCCAGGTTGCTTCTCTCTTTGATTAGTTTCCAACCATTATTTTTTTGTCCTGCCCTCTGGCACTTTGGGGAATGCGTTGACCCCCTCTTCTTTGTGGCAGCCCCTCAAATACTGGAATACTGCTATTATGTCCCCACTAATTCTTCTTTTCTTTAGACTAGCAGAATGAGTTTCCAGGTGTGATTCAAGGTGTTACTTATCATCTTTAAGACCCTACATGCCATTGGATTGCGTTACTTGAAGGACTGCCTTCCCACAAGAACATCTGCCTGCCCCAGACACCCCCACATGGAGGCTGCTCCAGGTTCCTTCTTTTAAATCTTGTCATCTTCTGGAGCTTAGGAGATGTGCTTTCTTCTGGGGTTGCTCCTGTTTTCTGGAGCCATCTCCTCCCTGACACTCAACAGGCCCCAACTCTGCTCACTTTCAGGAAAGCCATTAAGACTTGTGGTTAGTCTGTTCTGTTGTTTGGTTGCTATATGATATTCTGTATTTTTTATTTTTATATTGTTCATATTGAACGGTAGGATAGTTTGGGGAATTGATTTATTGTTTTCCTTTTCTGCTGCACACTGCCCAGAGCCCTACTATTGGATGCCCCTATATAATTTATTAATAAATACAAGGTAACTAAAAAAAAAAATCATAAGTACACGACCAAACTTTAAGTCTGAACTCCAGAATCATCCTTTTCATTTCAGCTTTCTTTTCCAATAATCATTTCACAAGATGTAGACTGATGATGCACATTGCTTGACAAAACATTTTTCTTCCCGTTCACCCCTGTGTGGTTTTGATTTGCTCTTGTTTATTATTCAACATTTTATTGATGTGTTTTTTTTTTAAGACAAGGGGTATAAGGCCAATTCCCAGAAATCAAATTGCAATTTGCTTCCGCAAAGCATAACAAATAGTTCTTTTATGGATGGCAGCCTGATGATGTTCAAAGAAACCTACATACACATGTAGTCTAAATAAACACAATACAAATGCCACAGCCTGTGCACACAATTCTAGGCAAAATACACATATCACATAAAATCAACTTGCTGATATATACAACACCCAGTGCAATACAGAGATATAGAACACACGGGAAATGCAAAGGATGATAAATGTCACCATCTAGTCTACTGCCTCTCCTTCCAAACCCCTCCTTATCATGCTGGGCAAACTTTGTCAATTCATCTCACCTTTTCTCCCCCCTCCCCTCTGTCGGCAATTGTCCATTGTTCAAAATAGAGCTAAACAGGAATCTTGTAATATTTGTGGATTCTGTATGGAAATGAAAATGAGTCTGCTGGCAGCTAGCACGTTTGTTTAAATGCATTTCTTAATTAAATAAAAAAAATGACTAAACAAAATACCCAGAGAGTATGAAGAGAATTATATGCCGAGCTACCACTACCAACCTACCTTCTGTGAGTCCCTTGGACTACAAAGTGATCAAACTGGTCAGTCCTAGAGGAGATCAACCCTGACTGCTCTTTAGAAGGCCAAATTCTGAAGATGAAACTCAAATACTTTGGCCACCTAATGAGAAGGAAGGAGTCACTGGAGAAGAGACTCATGCTGGGAAAGATTGAGGGCAAAAGAAGAAGGGGACGACAGAGAATGGGGTGGCTGGATGGAGTCACTGAAGCAGTAGGTGTGAGTTTAAATGGACTCCAGGGGATGGTTGAGGACAGGAAGGCCTGAAGGAACATTGTTCATGAGGTTGCGATGGGTCGGACATGACTTCTTAACTAACAACAACCACCACTACCCACAGGCGCTACCTGGAGGGCTCAAAGTATGACTGAAAAGGGCCTCTTACAACATTTGACTAAGATAACCAGTCCTTTGAAAATATCCTGTATAATAAAGTCAGCATTCACACCATCTTGCACATCTGTAGTGTCAATGAATCCATTAATAAACTGTCAAAAGAGTATCAAATGTAAAGTTTTCCTGACTTTCCGCATGATTTTTTGACTGGATGGATTTTTGAAGTTAATCTCCAAAGCAGATATGTGTAAAGACTGTGACTTGGTATATGTACCATGTTCAGGAGTTCCAAATAAGACTACAGCTAGCATTTCATTCTAAACTGGTATTCTAATAAAAAGTTATTTGTATTGTATATATGTAACGATTGCCAGCAGCTTCATCAGATAGGGTTGAGTTCCACCTTGATGCTTGGATCTTTAAAAACTGGCTGTCTAGAAGCTTCCCTTTTGCAAGCTGATTTATATTCACCTCCGTGGGATTTTGAGCGCCAGTTTCATTCAAGAGTCAAAAGAGCAATGAAGTCATTCTGTGCTCTCTCTACTTGGCTGAGAGGCAAGTTATTAAGATTGTGTAGACTGTTCATTTATCTCTTCACAATCAGAATTGTTTAACGGGAGTTATAGAGATGACAGATTTTAATAGCTTTGGCTTTTCAGCTTGCAATAAACCATTAATATCTTTAGCGTCAGCTGCATTCAGAAATATGGTCACTTTTATTTTTGATTAGTAACATATTCTCAATATCTCTCAGTAAATCTTGAACAGCTTTCATTAAATTATTTAGAGTGCAGTTGTATGGCTCAATTACGTGGCTAAAGGATTTTGAATTTATTGGAACTGTTTTTGTGGTAGAGTGTCAGGTACAGCACTGTTGCCATCTTGCTCACTCTGGAGGAGTTGGATACACTCAGCAGAATGGTGAATGCAGTGCTGATAATTGATCATATTGTGGATAGAAAGGTATTCATTAATGATTTGGAGGAGGGGATGGGTGGGGAACCCATCAAATTTGCAGACAACACCAAGCTAGCAGGAATAGCCAACACTCTGGAAGATAGGCTTAAGATACAGAAGGATCTTGACAGACTTGAACATTGGGCACTATCTAACAAAATGAAATTCAATAGTGAAAAAAGTAAGGTTCTACATTTAGGCAAGAAAAACAAAATGCACAGGTACAGTATAGGTGGCAGCTTGCTCAATAGCAGTAACTGTGAGAGGGATCTTGGAGTCCTAGTGGACAACCATTTAAATATGAGCCAACAGTGTGCAACAGCTGCCAAAAAAAGCCAACACAGTTCTAGGCTGTATAAACAAGATCACATGAAGTGTTAATACAACTATATAATGCCTTGGTAAAGCCACAACTGGAATATTGCATCCAGTTTTGGTCGCCACGATGTAAAAAAGATGTTGAGACACTAGAAAGAGTGCAGAGAAGAGCAACAAAGATGATTAGGGGACTGGAGGCTAAAACATGAAGAATGGCTGCAGGAACTGGGTATGTCTAGTCCAATGAAAAGAAGGACTAGGGGAGACATGATAGCAGTGTTCCAATATCTCAGGGGCTGCCACAAAGAAGAGGGGGTCAAGCTATTCTCCAAAGCACCTGAGGGCAGGACAAGAAGCAATGGGTGGAAACTAATCAAGGAGAGAAACAACTTAAAACTAAGGAGAAATTTCCTGACAGAACAATTAACAACCATATGTATGAATGAAGGCAAATATACGTGTCCCAGGATAATGTTGCAGAATCCAATCTGGGTCAGTCACCGGGACCAGAGGTTTTGTCTTCTGATATTTCTGACTCATGCTGGTCTCCAGCTCAGCTTGGAAGACAAAACCTCTGGTCCCAGTAACCGACCCAGATTGGACCCTAACCATATGTATTTCATTACCACAGGTGGTCCTCAACGTCCAACCACAATTGATTATGTGCCTAAGTGAGACATAAAGTGAATTTTGCCCCATTTTACGACCTTTCTTTCCCCAGTTGTTGAGTGAATCGCTGCAGTTGTTAAGTTAATAACATGGTTATTAAGTGAATCTGGCTTCCCCATTGACTTTGCATGTCAGAAGTTGATCACACAACCCTGGGACACTGCAACCATCATAAATATGAACTAGTTGCCAAGTGCCCAGATTTTGATATGTGACCATTGGGATGCTGGAATGTCATCAGGGTGAAAAATGGTCCTAGATCACTTTTTTCAGTGCCATTGTAACTTTGAACACTAAATGAACCGTTGAAATCAAGGACTACCTATATGTGGTTAATTTATTATTTAATACGAAATGCTGTGTAAGCACCTGGTCCAGGTGAAAGGGCATAGAGAACTTCAGCTATCTGAACCATCATCATTCAAGGTGGACTACCTTATTATTCCAAACAAAGTGAATTCTAATTCCAGAAATATCGTTTCATCTGCTCCCTTTCCATGGGAGACAGGAAGGAAGAGCACTTGCATTCAGCAAAACAGTTGCAAAAAACAGGTTTGCCTTAGAATCTCACGATGAGATGGCTAATGGGTATTTCAGAAATGTCCCAATACTTCTGCTTCTAGTGTCAGATCAGATGTTGCCTAATTCAAGAAAAATGTAACACCCTGCTGTGTTATTACAAACAGCAGTGACCTAAAAGTAAACACCAAAAGCAGTTCCTTATAGAGTAATGTTGGATTAATGATTTTAAGTGGAGTTGTGGAATTATGAACAGCCATGCTTTTGAATCCCTTATTTACTTTTCATAAAGCCATAACAATAAAGGTAAGAATGGAGTAATGTGAAATGAGAGACTTTGGCATCCAGAATAGCATAGCATAGCATAGCACAGAATAAAATAGAATAGAATAGAATAGCACAGAATAGAATATGGGATAGAACAGAACAGAATAGAATATAGCATAGAGCTGGAATGTACCTTGGAGATACAATACAATAGTAGAGTTGGAAAGGACCTTGGAGGTCTTCTAGTCCAACCCCCTGCCTAGGCAGGAAACCCTATACTGTTCCAGACAAATGGCTATCCAACATCTTAAAGACTTCCAGTGTTGGGGCATTCACAACTTCTGGAGGCAAGCTGTTCCACTGATTAATTGTTCTAACTGTCAGGAAGTTTCTCCTCAGTTCTAAGTTGCTTCTCTCCTTGATTAGTTTCCACCCATTGCTTCTTGTTCTGTCCACAGGTGCCTTGGAGAATAGTGCCTTGGAGAATAGCTTGACTCCCTCTTCTTTGTGGCAACCCCTGAGATATTGGAACACTGCTATCATGTCTCCCCTAGTCCTTCTTTCTCTTGAGCTAGACATACCTAGTTCCTGCAACCATTCTTCATATGTTTTAGTCTCCAGTCCCCTAATCATCTTTGTTGCTCTTCTCTGCACTCTTTCTAGAGTCTCCACATCTTTTTTACATCGTGGCGACCAGAACTGAATGCAGTATTCCAAGTGTGGCCTTACCAAGGCATTATAAAGTGGTATTAACACTTCACGTGATCTTGATTCTATCCCTCTGTTGATGCAGCCTAGAACTGTGTTGGCTTTTTTGGCAGCTGCTGCACACTGCTGGCTCATATTTAAATGGTTGTCCACTATTGTCCACTATATCTTCTAGTCCAGCCCCCTGCTCAAGCTGGAGAACATATACCATTTCAGTTAAGTGACTGTCTAGACCAGTGGTTCTCAACCTGTGGGTCGGGACCCCTTTGGGAGTCGAATGATCCTTTCACAGGGGTCGTCTAAGACCATAGGAAAATACATATTTTAGAAAAAATATGGAAAACATAAAATAATTTTATGGTTGGGGGTCACCACAACATGAGGAACTGTATCAAAGGGTCGCACCATTAGGAAGGTTGAGACCCACTGGTCTAGACTTTTCTTAAAAGCCTCCAGTGAAGGAGCACCCATGATTTCTGAAGGCAAACTATTCCATTGGTTAATTGTCGGCACTATTAGGAAGTTTCTCCTTAATTCCAGATTGCTTCTCTCTTTGATTAGTTTCCAACCATTGTTTTTTGTCTTGCCCTCCAGTGCTTTGGAGAATAATTTGACCCCCTCTTCTTTGTGGCAGCCCCTCAAATACTGGAATACTGCTATCATGTCACCCCTAATTCTTTTCTTTAGACTAGCCAAACCCTAAACTTGCAGATGTTCTTCATATGGTTTAGTCTCCAAGCCTTTGATCATTTTAGAGCATGTCCTTATGATAAGCTCAATCATTCATAGGGTTATCTATGAGTAAGCTACTACCCACCCATATGAGCTAGATGACAGAAGTAAGACAAGGAAACCCAGAATCCAATGCTTTTGTTGTAGCGGTGATTATGTCAGGTTGAAAATACTCCATCATAGTGAATTTAATAAATTGGATGTGCCTGAAGTGGGATGGTATGCATGATTGAGAGTAACCTTATTATAAAGAATCAAATTATTCATCCAGGGACCACATTTTCCCCTGATTTAAAATGATGGACAAAGAGTAGAACTCTGATAGATGTGTGGAAGAGAAGGATTATTTTCCTTTACAGTTGGAACATTTTAGATGTGTTACTAAGCTGTGCTACCTGCGCATTTGGGCCTCCTCCTCCTCCATCAGTAGGCTATCTTTTCCATGATGGTGTGAATGGATGCTTTAGGGAACACTCCAGGTCAACTTGGAGTATTTTTTTAAAAAAAATAGCTATTTCTACTACAGCTGAAGTGGCGGATAAAGAGGAGTGAGTTCAAGATAGATTTTAAGACCGTGAGGTCCCAGTGAGAGGAGATCAGCTGCCAAACCTGAACAGACATAATTGAATTCTAGATGAAACCTGCCTAGTCTGTATCCTCCAACATCTTGGAACGTCTGCTTGCTCACGGAAGGTAAGTGGTCCTGCTTTTCGACTGTATGAAGAGTAAGTCCATAGTAGAGAAGGAGGACAAAGTCTGCTACCAGATTTAATGACCTGGCTTTAAATCACAAGTCAGATTCGGGATGAGCATGGGGAAAAAGAATTCCTTATGATGACAGCTTGCTTGAGAATGAAACCGGTTACCTCAAGGAGGAGTCAGCTAAAAGCAGAAGTTGCAGAACCATCTGCAAAGGGAAAATCTTCATTTCCCAGGCTTAGTTTATTCAAAGGCCTCTGACAACTCAGTGACATATTGAGCAACAACATAGCCAATCATATTGTAATCAACTGAATTTCCCCCCAGTGCGCTGTGTGAGCCCAGAAGTTAATTTAGCAGTCCCAGGTAATTATGAATAAGCATCTTGATCCAATATAACCTAGTCTATAATAGTATGAGCTAAAACATGTGCTACTAATCTATACCTAAAGGATCTAATTTGCCTACCATGCATCTGTTGTTTGCATGGCTCAAAAATTCTCATTCTGTTTTTGTTTTCTATAGTTTTAAGAATCATCTGATTCCTTGTTCTGTCAATTGACATTACTATAGACAGGATAAACAGAGTAATGGAGCTAGAGTCCTGAGTACAGCAAACTTTTGCTCGTTAAGTCACTGAAGCAGAGCTGAAAATGGAGATCTGACTTTGTCAGGTCTGAACATTAAAAAGAAGCCCATCACAAGATAGGGTTGAAAATACAGTAAGGAAAAGTTAAAGGATGCCCTGACAAGCTAGAGCAAGCAGCTTTAAAATTAATTGAGGATTGAGAGTATTTGGGCCAAGCAGTGGTTATTATCAAGTAAGATTTTATTTTCCTGATTTATACAGAGCCACAAGTCTGGGATATATTCTTCCTTGGACTTCTATACAAGCTCTTTCTTCTTCACTTTGTGAAATGTTAGCATAGCTATGGGGTCTCCAACTTTTGGCTGTTCCCATAGACCTCCTTCTTGGCAGCCATCATATTTAGGCTTGTATCCCAGTAGTACATCCCCAACATTACTCACTGGCGCAACGGTGTCATCTGCAGTCTATACCATCACCACTTATTCACAAGGCCCATTGGAACAAGAAGTTGTAGTTGTGTTTCTATCTCTTGAAGTACAGTGATTCAGCACTTGAGGCAATTGCTTTCTAGTCCAGCCACTCCTTATAAAGGGATAATCATATCATGAAAAAAAAAATCCTACCCAAAAAATTATGGCAGGAGCCATATTCCACTAGTGCAATGGATTTAACACATCCGGTGCTTGGAAATGTGGAGTACAGCTGTTCCCCAGTTAAAATCTGCACAGAATTTAAATCTTGGTTGGAAGTGACAGGCTTATTTCCTGTGTGCTGTCATATGTGGATCTTATTTTTACAAATGGCTTCCTAATTTTCCATAATAAAGCTGCTTGCATAACCTCCTTGCATCTGTTATGGGATGTGAAGCTAAGAGAGTTGTGTTTTCTAACCATGTCTGGTATAAAGCCGGAAAGTAGGATAAAGAAGTAAAGAGATTGGTGACTGAGGGTTAAGTATCCCCACTCGCTTTTCTGTCCCATTCCTTTGTGAAAAGTTACTTTATATCCTGGATCAGGAAGTATGTCTTCCTCCATTTGCTGTTTTTCACTGTTTGTATATATCTCCATTGAGATAGCAAGCTTTCCCAGAAGTGCATAATCTTCCAAAGAACGAGAACTGTGATTATGCCACAGCGTTTTTGTGGTAAATTTGTGGACACCCTGGAGGTGACTGGGATCTGCAAATGGTCCACAGATTAAGGGTTACTTACCTCAGTTTTAACTCTCCAAGTGTTGCCAGGGGTGGGGCTGCTGGTGGTTCGGGAGAACCTCTAGCTAAGATTCAGTTCAGAGAATCCCCAAATCCCACTCCTGGCTGGCCTTGCCTCCCAGGAGTCCCCACGTGGCCCGCTTTGGATGCAAGTCAGTGCAGAGGGTGCATGGAGGCTCAGGGTGGGTGAAAAATGGGCCTACAGGAAGGTCGGGAGGGTCTCCAGAGGGCCTCTGGAGCCTGGGGAGGCCAATTTTGCCCTCCTGAAGGCTCGAAGAAAGCCTGCAGAGCCCTGGGAGGGCAAAAATGCCCTCCTCTGCCCTGGTGGAGGAGGCAGAGTAGGCCACGTTCACCATGGCCACTCCCACCCAGCAACCGGGCAGAGAACTCCTTGCTAAAAAATTTGAAGCCCACCCCTGGTTGCATCCCATATCCTTTTTGAGCCCTTTATGTGTTAAAACAGCAGTGTTCTATTATGTATAGCTATGAATCTCAAACCTTTGTTTTTTGGGGTGCTTGGAGATATCCTACATACTTGCTGCCCTTTCCACTCATGATTTACTGTTCTGACCCCCCTTCCTTCTTTGCCCACACAGAACACGCTCCGGAACAGTACAAGGTAAACAAGGTTTATTTCACAAACAGACAGAAGGTTCCGTGGCAGTAAACCACCAAGACAAAACTCACGAACACAAAACACGAAAGCAGCTATCCAGCTTGCTAGGATTCCAGACTAGAACTTCTGGCATAAGTCCTTTGTTGACTGCCGCAAAGGGCGTATGCACAGTCAACCCTTTTATAGCCTGGAGAGGAGTCTCCTGATCAACAGCTGAGAGCCCTCACCGCCGATAATTACGCCCACATTCCTTGCGTCTATGGGCATGGCGATAACGAGCGTCCAAGAACTCCCTGTTCAGCTCTGACTCACTGTCTCGTGACTCCTCCCCACTGCTCCAAGGCATGGCATCGGGAGCCCCCCTCCTCTGGCTCTCACCGCTGCTCCATGCCTCAGGCGCCTCCTGGTGGCCGACCAGACTCTCTGATCCCTGCTCAAAGTCGGAACCCTGTCCAGGGTCCTCCACCTCCTCTTGAGCCGACTCATAGGGACCCTCACTCTCGGAGTCTGGTGGCAGCTGCAACGGCTCCTGCTGGGCCACAACAATTTACTATGTTGTCTTGCGGATTTTGTATAGCATACAAAGGCTCCTTGACATTTATTTCCTTTCTATGTGGGTCCTTTCTACATCCACTCCTACAGTCCCAGAGCGTGATGTTTAGGGTTGCCAGGTGTCCACTATTTGAGCGGACAGTCCGCTTTTTTCACATTATGTTCACTATTTTTTTTCACAAAATAGTGGACATTTTTTTTTATTCAAAAGCTTTATGATGAAATGGTACGTAATTTAAAGCTGTACAGTCTAAGAGAATAAGGATAGGAGAATCGTGTTTTGTCTTTTTTTTCATAAATTAGAATGAGACAAAGATCGAATAGCCATCAAACTCGATTCTCCGAAAAAATTATTAATCACACTCAATTGTTTCACAAGACATTTAATAAAAGTATATAAAGTTATTTACATACTATTTTTCTTAACTCGCATTTACCTATTATTTTTATATTATACTTTTTTCTTAGTTGGATAGGTATGTTTTGGAACACTCAATAACATATCATCATTTGAGGTTCAATGAGTACCAGCCTCAATATGTAGAGCGCAGATTTGTCAAACCAAAGATTTCATTGAAGCATTATAAACATAAAAGTTAATCATTGTTTTTATGTAAATACTATTTTGCTGTGTTCTAATTAAATCACCATGTAAGTAATATTAGGTTAATCTTTAGTAATAGCCATCAGTTGAATCAGTTCTCAGTATAAAACGCAAATACATAGCTTCAGTGAATTTAGCAAATTCTATGAATTTGTGAATTCACTGTTAAATTTGAATTAAATCTAAATAAATGTAATTTAATATTTTACATATTATTATAATATATTTGTTGTTTTGAATTTTAAGTAAAGTTTTGAAGTGATTGTTTTAATACGTGTTGAATGTTTGTAAGAAAATATATAATTTAATTGTAAAACATTTTTAATTTTTTTTACTACTTAACACCCCCCCCCCGCTTTTCCGCTATTTTTTGGAAGCAGACCTGGCAACCCTAGTGATGTTCATAGAAATACAGACTTGGGAGGCATCTTAGAGGTCATTTAGTCCAACCCCCTGCACAGGGGACACAAACCTCTCTTTGGCTTTTCTTAGCAAAGTTATTTTGTTTTCAGTAGTTGCTGCAGCAGGTTGGTACCTGATTTTTGGTTCCTTTTCTTTTACAAGACATGTTAGAATGGATCCAATATGCTACGGAAATACATTTCTGTCCTTTATTTCCTTTTTCCTGGAACTTTATTATTATTATTATTATTGTGCAGATGCTTTCGAAGAATACTCAGCAGGTGCTGGCAAAAAATCAGAAGGAATCTGGTAGCATCTTTTCCAATTAACAAATGTTATTAAAAAGCACAAACATAAGGCATAAAATGATTTGCACAACACAAAGTGAGTGGCAGTTCACAAAACCTTATGCCTTTTAATAAAACCTGTTAGTTGAAAAAGATGCTGCTAGTCTCCTGATTTTTTACCACCACCGACTCACACAGTGCTCTGCCTCTAATGTCAGCAGACGCAGGGAATTTTGGGTCAATTCAACCTTTATCTCAAAGCCCAAGAAGTCTCCAAATACAGGTTGTCCTCAACCTATGACCATAATTGGGCCCAAAACTTATGTTGCTAAGTGAGACACTTGTCATGTGAGTTTTGCCCCATTTTGCCACCTTTCTTGCCATAGTTGTTAAGTGAATCACTGCAGTTGTTAAATTAGTAACACGGTTGTAAACTGAATCTGTCTTCCCCATTGACTTTGCATGTCAGAAGGATCACAAAGGAGGCTCTTATGATCCCGGGACACTCTGACCATCAGAAAGATGAACCAGTTGCCAAGAAGTCAAACTTTGATCACATCACTATGGGGATGCTTGCAGCAGTTGTACATCAATGGTGAGTTACGACCGGTACGCCCCAGTACGGGCGTACAGGTGCCTGCCGGGAGCACCGGGTACCATTCCAGTACAGTGCTCCGGAGGGTCCACTAACCCGCCGGAGCTCCTTACCAGTATTTGACCTCTTTGGCGCTTCCGCGCACGTGCATGGAGCGTACGGTGGTTGTGTGACGCTACGCCAAGCAGCTGGAGCGTCATGGAGGCATCGCGGAGCATCACTGGAGGTATGGTGGATGCTGGGCCCCGTTGCACCGTACCGGTTGCACCGGGATCCAGAACCCACCACTGTTGTACATGTGAAAAATGGTTGTAGGTCACTTTTTTCAGTGCTGTTGTAATTCTGAACGGCCACTTAATGAATTGTTATAAGTTTAGGACTACCTGCATAGCCACAAATAAGAGAGGGGACACCCTGCAATAAAAATATAGAGCAAATTTCTCCAGCAAGGTGGTGGTGGGTGTCATTAAAATTCCAATTAGCCACGCATTGAGCAACCCACCCTTTTATCTACACAACTCCATGAAGTAGAACAAGAGTCAGAATTATTAGACTACCGTTGGTTCACACAGCAATACATTCATCTAAGCTAAAAATAAGACTGGCTAGTTTGTGGTTTAGATTGTTCTGGCAATACGACCATTGAGCCTTACCACAGACTGAAATGACCGTGCCTTTGCTAATGTACAAATGCGCTTGGCAGCAAAACCCCGATAAAGATCTTCTCATCTTCCCTATTCCCTGTCTCTGTATCTTCTTATGACTATAACTTGCTTGCTTGTATCTTACGATTTATATTGTTTACTTAGTTTCCCAGTATGATTTACGTTGATTGCTTATTTAGTGTCCATGATTATCACTAAGTGTTGTATGTAATGTTTTATGATGAATGTATTTTTACAATGACTATGATAATGATCTATCGCTATTGTTATATGTACACGGCGAGCTTATGCACTGGAGGCAAATTCCTTGTGTGCAGGGTTGGGCTTCAAAAATGCCAGCAACGGGTTCTCTGCCTGGTTGCTAGGTGGGCATGACCTAGTCGACCTCCTGCACCACGGCTGGAGGGCTATTTTAACTTTCCCCAGGCTTCAGAGGCTTTCCTCAAGCCTCTGGGAGGACGAAAACTGCTTCCCCCAGCCTCCGGAGGCTCTCCGGAGGCCAGAAATGGGGCCCATTTCCTGCCTTCTGGAACTTCCGGGAGACCAGTTTCCCCCCCCCCCTCCTTGAGCCTCCCTGCTGTCCCTGCACTTACCTCGCATCCAAAATGGGCCATGTGGAGACTCCTGGGAGGGGTGGGCCGGGCCAGCTGGGGGGTGGATTTGGAAGTTCTGCAAACCGGCCGTAACATTAGCTATGGGTTCTCCCGAAGCCAGGAGAATCCGTAGCAGCCCACCCCTGCTTGTGTGTCTAATCACACTTCGCCAATAAATAACCCCAATTCCAAATTGTAATTCTAATTCGCTGCAAAGCCCTGGAAATTCAGCTTCCTTGCCACTCTGTGATCAAGATTTTTTCCTTCTCACACTTCAACTACCCAGAAGGCTCATGTGTGTGCACGTGTGTGTGCGTGCATGTGTTTTTTTTGCATTAGATAGACTATCCAGTGCTCACCTTGGCTTAGAGAAAAACCCTGTCAAAACACAGCTTTAGTGACTTGCTATTGGGATTTGCTGGGGCAGGACGCCACGCCGTTTGCTAGAATAGCACACGGTGAACTGAAGGTTTCTTTCTATCATCCTTCCTTTTATAGTTTGGAAGAGGTGGGAGTAAACTCGGGGGTCTGGCAAGTTTGAAACTGAAAACCTGACAGCTTATTGGCTCACCTTCTCAGAGCACAGCTACTGGGTGGCTTTGATAGAGCAATAATTGGCTCTAAGTGCCCGCAGCAAGTTTCAGGCCCACATTAGCTTTTGATACCTGAAGACAAAGGAGGGGAATAACCTCCCAGCTGGAGTTGGAAATTATTTGCAAAGGGGAGAGGTGGGGTGGCAGACAAAGCCAATGGCTCTGAAACATTTTCTTATCCCATTTTTTTTTACATATAACTTTTTAAATATACTTTTTAATATGCTTTTACTGTATATATTTTTTACACTTTTTTATACATAATTCAAGATGGCATATGTAAAGTACATTCTTTTCTCCTATTTTTTCCCTTTAGCAACCCCGTGAGGTGAGTTGGGCTGACAGCAAGAGGCTGGTCCAAAGTCACCAAGATGGCTTTCATGATTAAGGCAGGACTAGAACTCACATCCGCCTCTAAGTTTTTGATTCTGGGCCAGCCTAAAACAATGGACACGTGTGTAGGGTAAAGGTAAAGGTTTCCCCACACATGCGTGCTAGTCATTCCCGACTTTAGGGGGCGGTGCTTATCTCCGTTTCAAAGCTGAAGAGCCAGCGCTGTCCGAAGACGTCTCTGTGGTCATGTGGCTGGCATGACTAAATGCCAAAGGCGCACGGAACAGTTACCTTCTCACCAAAGGTGGTTCCTATTTTTCTACTTGCATTTTTAATGTGCTTTCGAACTGCTAGGTTGGCAGAAGCTGGGACAAGTAACGGGAGCTCACTCCATTATGCAGCATTAGGGATTCGAACCGCTGAACTGCTGACTTTCTGATCAACAAGCTCAGCGCCTTAACCACTGAGCTACCGCGTCCCCTAGATGTGTATGACATCCCCATTAATAAAGCTGAGGATTTCATTGGCATTTGGATTGAGCAAAAACACAATTTATTTTAATCTCTTTTTAAACCTAATACAGCAACCACCACTGGGAGCTTGCATAGGCAAAATGACAAGTCCAGAACAAATTTTGACAGTGCCCCACACCCAAGTTGTCTGAGCAAGGCTGATTCAGTCTGTCTGTTCTGTCCATCCGTCCGTCCGTCCGTCCATCCATCCATCCATCCATCCATCCATCCATCCTCCATTTAACGATACCTGTGGTAACAAAAATGATTAGAGTACCGGAGGCTACACCATAAAGAGCAGTTGCTGGAATTGAGTATATCTAGTCTAATGAAAAGAAGGACTAGGGGTGACATGCTAACAGGGGCTGCCACAAAGAAGAGGGGGTCAAGCTATTCTCCAAGGCACCTGAGGGTAGAACAAGAAGCAATGGATGGAAACTGATCAAGGAGAGAAGCAACCTAGAACTAAGGAGAAATTTCCTGACAGAACAATTAATCAGTGGAATGACTTGCCTCCAGAAGTTGTGGGTGCCCCAACACTGGAGTTTTTAAAAGTTTTTAAACAACCGTTTGTCTGAAATGGCACAGGGTTTCCTGCTTGAGCAGGTGGTTGGACTAGAAGACTTCTCAGGCCCCTTCGAACTCTTGTTATTTTATTATCCACCCACCCACTCACCCACCCATCCATATTGTATGTTATAGGAACACAGTAATTGCAATTTGTTAATTAGAATTGAGGTGTTACCGTGTTGTGTGAGTTCAGCCAATGATTTTCAGAGTTGGGTAGGTTTGGAATCCTATTTTTGCTACTGCTAATTTGGAACTCTAGCCCAGTGGTCCCCAGCCTTTCTGGCTCTATGGATGGGCAACGGTGGCAGAGGGGAGAGGTTGGTTTGTTGTGTGCAACCTAATCCTGCTCATGTGCAAATGAAGTTTCACACACACACCTGCTACTTATGCAACCTGGCTCCCAATGAGCCGTGGAGCAATACCAGTCCATGGACTGGGAGTTGGGGACCCCTGCTCTAGATACTATCGGGAACACATTCTAATAAAGCACAATCACAATATTATTTTGGGAGGACTATTATATTCTGATTAGAATGTATTTTCATTGAAAATCAGCATGGTCCTGAGGAGGAAAAGGAGAGGACTTATATTTTGCAATGATGTGTCAGCCAAACATGCATGAATTAAGCTAATGAGCTGTCTGGATTACTGTAGTTCAGTGGGTTCACCCTAAAATAAACGGTGTAATGAACAGAGGTGAAGAGACACTCTCAAGCTAACCAAAAAAAAGGCCCAAGGGAGACCACAAAAGTTGTTAACTTTCACCTCTGATTTGCACTCTTATAATAAATTATTATAACCTTAAGGGAGAAAAAAAATCCCCCAACAACCCCCACCATTCTGCAAGCATATAGCCGAAGAAGTATATTTTTTCTCTGTATGAGTCACTGACCCCAAACAGTGAAATAACCTCAGCCTTTATTATTCGTTATGATGGTGCATTTCAGAATTTACTTTCTGTGAGAGGTTCAGGCAGCCCTGCCTAGTCCAGAATCATGAAGGTGAAAGGCAGTCTGGGAAAAATAATTTTTCATTGTGAATCACCAGCTTGGCATAACTTACTTTTCAGACTTTAAATAGCCCATGATCTTCAGCCTTTCAGCATTCTCACACGCCTTGAAACTGGGAAATAAAATTGCCCAGGCTGGTATTGTTTGCCTTGGAGGCACAAAATTAGGCAGGCAGCCTGTTTCCAGATGTTCATTAAGAAAAAAGACGAATACAGTGTCTTCAGCTCCAAGCTGGCTGCAGAGGTGGACTACAACTTCTCGTCCCACAACTATTTAGATCTATGATGGTGAACCTATGGCGCATGTGCCAGAGGTGGCATGCAGAGCCGTCTCTGCTGGCACGCGCACTGTCGCCCCAGGTCAGATCTCCGTGGCATGTCTTTCATGAGCTTCTGTTTCCCTGTAAACAACCCCATGTCTGCACATGCGCACTCTCATGCATGCCTGCATTTGTGCATGCTCACACATGTCCACACATGCGCACATGTCTACGCATGTGCGAGTTTGTGCATGTCTCTGCGTGCGTGTGTGCATTTGGGCGCTCTCTCTCACCTTTCAGTTTGTGCATGCAGGCATACAGTTTGGGCACTCAGTGTCTAAAAGGTTTGCCATCACTGATTTAGATGGTCTGATTGGGAATGATAGAAAGAGGTTGAAAGAGGACATCTGGTTTAGACAATTGGATACTAGCTTTGGATTAAGTATGGCTCTCTTTCTAAACCTGGTGTGTACCTTTCAGATTATGACACAAAGACTTGCAATAGGCGAATGGAATAATATGAAGGGTAATGAAAAAATGATTCATTCATCAGTTCTGAGTGCTGGAAGGACGGGAATATATAAACATATTTTAATGTAATAATTCAGGCAACTCATCACTTTTTATATGGGCAAAGCAATCATGGATTTGGGATGCTTACAGTATCTAACCCACAACAGTTGGCTTGGTGAAAGAAACTCACAAAGATTGGTAGCATCACTAGCTACAAAATAGCTGGTACAAAACACTGAACTGTAAATTAGGATCCTCTCGTTTGAAGAGCTTCTTGAAAGATGGAGTATATGACAATCCTAGGTGGTTGGTTACCCTCTTCCAAAAAAGTGAGACCATATCATCACTCCACTCCCCCCCCCCCCAAATGAAGGGGATATGTGTATCAATAGTTGAATTTATATGAATGGATATATATTGTTGTTTTGTTCAAAGTGCCATTCTGCCACCTGACAAAGGAGGAGCAATAATGTAATGGGATCACCGTAATTACTGAACACAAGCCACATTTCTGAATTTTGAGTCCCCCAATCTAGGGTAATATATGTCTTGCTGGACCTAGTGATGCACCTTTCCTAGCGTGTGAGCGGAGACCATGGGTCACATTCAGCACTTGCCATTTGAGATGGTTGCTCATCCTGTCTTAAGGAGAAGGCTGGATGTTGGTTGCAAGAAAACTAAAGAGGCTCTAGGGCCATAAATATTCATTAATCCAATAGAGTAGATGTTCCTGGTAAGAATAGAATAGAAAGCCCAGAGGCAGACCTATGTTGCTGCAAAGAATCAGAAGTTCAAATATCTTGTTAATAATTGCTTTGTAGATCAAATTCCTTTCCTTATTCCCAGAAGCTGGGCATATTCCAGCCTCAGGAATTCATTTTTGGTTATTCTGCTTTCATTCCTGTTTGTGAATGATAGTGTCAGGCCTGCAGCTATATTCCTTTTGGATCTTTGGCCTGCCACATAGGGTTGTTCCTCTGTCCTGGTCCTATTGGACCTCATTGACCATGGTATCCTACTGTGACGATTGGGGGGGTTGGGAGTAGGGGGGGGCACCGTTTTGCGGTGGTTCCTCCTACCTGTTGGATCGATTGCAGTTCGTGTTGACTGGAGGGCAGAGATCAACCCCGAGGCGCCTCACTTGTGGGGTGCCCCAGGGGTTGTTCTCTCACCCCTCCTGTTCAACATATACATGAAACAGCTGGGCAAGATAATCCGTGGTTTTGGGGTACGGTATCATCAATATGTTGATGATACCCAACTTTTCATCTCTACCCCATACCACCCAAATGAGGCCCTCGACGTGATGTCCCGATGCCTGGAGGCTGTACGGATCTGGATGGGGACGAACAGGCTCAAGCTCAATCCCTCCAAGACTGAGTGGCTGTGGTTCCCGTCATCCCGATTTGGGCATCTTGTACATCTTTGACGATAGGGGGAGAAATTGTAGCTCCCTCAGAGAGGGCCCGCAATCTGGGAGTCCTCCTGGATACGTGGCTTAGTTTAGAACTTTTTCAGTCCACCGTCCCCTTGGTTCTACAAACTAATCCTCAGTGCCCCCCACCCAGTGGTGGAATTCAAATTTTTTACTACTAGTTCTGTGGGCGTGGCTTGGTGGGTGTGGCTGGGGGGGTCATGACACTGGGCGGTTTGCACGACAGAAGGAAGATAGTAACAGTAAAATTCAAAACTGTAACAATTAATTGCACATTTATTCAAAATCCAATTTAAAAACCTTTGTAGTTAATGTTAATTCAACAAAATTGTTGAACATGATCCAGTGATACCAGGTTTTCATAGTCTGATAGTCATTCATCAAGAACCTTAGTAACTAGTAACTTAGTAAACTCAGTAAAATTTAGTAACTACTTCACTGTTCAGTAAATTCTTAATGTGATGGGCTTGATGAAGTGATACCAGTTTCCCAATGTCTGGTTTTAAGTCACTTAGCAGAGTGCAATGTTTCCCAACCTTGTCAACTTGAAGATGTCTGGACTTCAACTCCCAGAATTCCCCAGCCAGTTAATACTGGCTGGGGAATTCTGGGAGTTGAAGTCCAGACATCCTCAAGTTGACAAGGTTGAGAGACACTGCTCTAAAAGCATCAGAACTGTTTTCCTCTCCTCTCCTATTTCGGTATCAGAAGAGCCTTTTCGGTGGCATTAACTCCTGGCTCTAATTTCCAGTAGTTTGGGGTGATAGTTTGTCTTAAAAGACACTTAAAAAGAGCAGCCCATTTCCTACCAGTTTGCCCCTGGAGTTCATGCAAAACTTGCTTCGTCGGCACCCACGTTGAAATTCCCTTTGGCCATTGCCCTGCTGCCCCCTTCCCACCCAAGGAATACGACCCACCACCCCCTTTTTTGTGTCATTGGAGGATTTTAGTTGCCACACGCACATATGGGGATCCCCAGTCCTGGGATCATCCTTCGCATGCCCTGCGGAACGCGGTATTGCTGCCCTTGGCACACAGTGCGCGGAGCGATGGAACGCACGCCAACTGACTGGCTACCACGAGGAATGCGAAGTATGCAAGAGGCCAGAAGCAACCATTCAACGGGGAGGGGATGGGGGAGGATGGGAGCGGCCCATGTCTGTGGCGGGCTCTCTCTCTCTCTCTCTCTCTCTCTCTCTCTCTCTCTCTCTCTCTCTCTCTCTCTCTCTCTCTCTCTTTTGCTGGGTGGTGGTTGAGGCTGCTGGTAGTTAGGATCGATTCTGCTGTTGCTTAAGTCACCACGGCAGTCAGCAGCGAGAAGCAGCAGTGGTAGTATCGAGTAGATCAATGAAGAAGGGGCATTTATGGCAGGCTGGCCAGCTGAAGCTGTAGGCTCAGCGTGGCTCCTTCTCTGCCACCTGCCCCCTCCTTGCTTCTTAGCGCCCCCATGCCGCCCCCCTTGCCTCTTAGCACTCTCCTAAGTCATCTCACCCACTTTGGAAACCACTGGTTTAGGAGAACACCTGACAGCCATGAACGGGGGGGGGGGGGCTTTTACCAGGTTCGCCTGGTACGTCAGTTGCGCCCCTTCCTGGATCGGGATGCCCTGTGCACAGTCACTCACACCTTTGTCCTTTCTCGCCTGGACTACTGTAACGCTCTCTACATGGGGCTGCCCTTGAAGAGCACTCAGAGGCTTCAGCTGGTCCAGAATGCAGCCGCACGGGTTGTCATTGGGGTACCTAGGTGTTCCCATGTTACCCCCCTTTTAGGCAGCCTGCACTGCTTTCCGGTTGTTTTCTGGGTGCGATTCAAGGTGTTAATTATGATCTTTAAAGCACTCCATGGCTTAGGCCCAGGGTACTTACGAGACCACCTACTGCCACCGGTAGCCTCCCACCATCCAGTACGATCCCAGAGAGTTGGCCTCCTCAGGGTGCCGTCGGCCAGGCAGTGTTAGCTGGCGACCCCCGGGGGAGACCCTTCTCTGTGGGGATGCCTTCCCTTTGGAATGAGCTGCCCCCGGAGCTTTGCATAATTCCCGACCTCCGGTCCTTCCGGCGCGCCCTAAAAAGTTGGCTTTTCCAGCAAGCCGGCCTGAGTCCTTTGGGAGAAGGGCGGCATATAAGTCCAATAAACCTAAACCTAAACCTAAATCTATTATTCTACTATGCCTTTTGTATTGTGGGAAAATGGGAAGGGGGATTGAAGATGCTATGTAGCCATAACAAAATTCCTTTCTAGAAAGCCAAGGTCATCCTTTGTCTCTGCACCTTGGCACCTGACCGGAACTGGATGGGTGGAACTGCCAGCATGGCAGTGGAAGATTGGACCATGTGATGGGCTGGTGGGTGTCGGGCAAGATCGTAAACTTTCAATTGAGTGGGGAAAACCGGGAAGCTTTCAGATTCAGGTTTTCCCAGATGTGCCAATATGGTTCTCTTAATAAATTGGAACTTTGAGCAATACTTTGCCTTGGATTCTGATTTACTTTTGGATGCTATTTGGAACCCTGACAGATAGGTTTCTGTGTTTTAAAGGAGAACCCGAAACTTCACACAGATGTGTCTTTCTAAAGGCACTCCTAATTTTGATGCAGGAAACATCTACCTTTCTGGTTGTCAGTGGCATGTCCTTGTGCCTGATCTTATAATGCTAGAAGATGTATAGAATTGGGGGTAGGGGGCTTCATTGTTTAGGTTGGTGCCCTTTTAGATTTGTTCTTAAATGCATCTGATGGCAGGTTTTTCACTCTGTAGTTATCCATGGCATTGGTGGAGGTATGCTTGTCCATCCTCATATTGAAAACAAGACAACACTGCTTGGTTTTCAGTTTGATTTGCCATTTTGAAAAGGTAAGGGATGGCCATTTACATTTTACAGAGGACATTTCTGTTTGGAGGATTGTTATGCTCTAATCTGATTAAAGATATAGCACTCTAAAAAGAGGAAGAAGGCACACCAGGCTCCTGAAGTTCCTATGATGCATGACGGTCGACTGGTTATAGTATGGTGACCTCTGCCATTATTTAAATTATACATTATTTCTACATGTGCAGCTGTGCATTTTAATTACCCTGTCTCATGTAATATATTTTCCTGAGTGATACCACCCAACATCCACGTGAGGTCAGGAGAGACACCACATATTCTGCTACAATTCTACCATTTTGTTCCTAGTGATCTTGTGTGTATTCCTAATTCGAAAGTTGTTGTCCACTTTGGGAACATGGCCAATCTGCTCATGGCAAGCTCTCCTACTATTTTTAATAGTTTAAAAAGGAAGCAAGGAAAGCCAGCCCTTCTCAGGGGAGCCTTCAAGTAAGCCTGCCAAACAGTTGTTATGTAGCACATCTTTAGATACTAAGACATGGGTGTCAAACTCGCAACGGCACGTTGTCGTCATGAGAAATTTCGTGAAGCTTTCCCCCTTTGTGGAGCTAAGGTGGGCGTGGCCTGTGCATGACACTTCTGGCCCATGGGCCGCCAGTTTGACACCCCTGTAAACTAAGAGATAAATTTAGTTAGGGGCCATTGTGCCTACCACTTTAAGTTTTCTTGCACTGATTCAATTTCCTTTGATGTTGATGATAATGTCCCTGTGCTCACTACCGTAGTTACAGGTTAAGGAATTCCTATTCAGTCTGTGAAGTTTTAAAATGGAAAGCAATTTTGTAAGGCTGCAATTGGGACTAGGCAATTAATGAACTGAGCATCTCCTCACCTGATGTTTGTTAAATAACAACCATCCAGAGTTATTTCTTGTCCCAGCACTGAAAGTAAAATGACATAGCTAGATTGTTTCCCCATAGACATTGATTTTCTCTTAAAAGTGGAAGTGAAGAATAGAATATACCTTTATTACAGTCATAGACCAGCAATAGACATCACTGTTTACAATATATTAAAAAATAGTACTGACGTTAATAGTGGACAATAACATCCCTGTTAAGAAAATGCATGTTCTCAAACCGTTAGGGTCACTCCCTCGTTTACCTGAGCGGAGAGCCGATAAGTATGTGAGTAAATATAATTTTCCAAAAATTGTTAGTGATATCTCCAAGCTATAATTCTGACAGCTATAATTCTGTAACCAATTTTTTTTCTTGTGGACATTGCAGCAACACAGAGTTTTGCCACTGCACACGTAGTAGCTGGGTTTGAGTGCTGGAGGAGAAAGCCAACATAAAAATTGTCTGCCCACCCTGGCAATCTCTCTAAGGGGAGAATATATACTGACCTATAAAAAGTGGAAGGGAAGATGAGCATCATTTTAGGGTAAGGAAAGCAACAGAAGTCCAGGGATTGTAGTAAGTAGGAATGAAAGCACTAGCAGTTGCTGTGAAACTAGTGGGAGAAGTTAGGGTAAGGTGATATAGTAGAGGGATGGAGTGGGATGAGATCAGCAGGTGACATGCTACTTAGAACACCTGGTTCTCTGATAGATGAAGATATCATGCGCCATGCTCTTTACATTCAAGTACAGCTAGTCCCCAACTTACGATCACAACTGAGCCCAAAATTTATGTTGCTAAGTGAAAAATTTGTTAAGTGAGTTTTGCCCCATTTTATCACTTTTCTTGCCAAGTTTGTTATGTGAATCACTGCAGTTGTTAAGTTAGTAAAACGGTTGTTAAATGAATCTGGCTTCCCCATTGACTGCTCATCAGAAGTTTGCAAAAGGGGATCACACAACCTTGGGACACTGCAAACTGTCATACATGTGAGACAGTTGTCAAGCAGCCGAATGTAAATCATGCGACCATGGGGATGCTACAATAGTCATAAGTGTGAAAAATGATCATGTCACTTTCTTCCAGTTGTAACTTCGAACGGTCACTAAGCGAGGATTGCCTGTATACACAAGAAAGCCCGAGCAAGGCGAAAGCAACAGCTACATTATTGCAAAATAGTTCTGGATGTCCATGGCATACCAAGTAGGTATGAGAAAAGAGCTTCAAGACTTCATCTCAGCATGTGAATTGGGGGGTCTATCAACAGACTGACTAATCTGGCTTAAAGCAATTTCTTTGTGTGAGATTCTGCTAGGCAATTTAGAGGTTTTATTACACCTAAACTAGAGGAAATTGAGAGATTGATTTACTCCCCTCCCCCAAGGATTTAACATCAACCCGATGAAGGATATGCTCTCTACTGCTTGCTGCCTGATAAGTTTTATTTGTGCCAAAAGCACCACACACACACACTAAGACCGACTGTTGAATATTTGTTGAGGCTGCTGGATGATATTTAGTTCACATTTTTCATTTGGGTAGGAAATAAAATATGTGGCACATGTATGAGTGAGTTAGCTCAAACACATCAAGGGAACTCATTGGCTTCTGCAGTTAATCCCATTTCAGCCTAAGAAGACAAAGCCTCTTTAGAATCGGCATTGAGATTTACATGTTGTTTTTTTTACTGGTATTTCCCATGGATGATTGTAAATCCTTAAGTGCAAATTGTTTTGTTTATAACATCATTATCCCAATGGGCTATAAATCTCACCTCCGAAATATAACAAGACTTCATGTATCCCCTTTTCTTATATTTTGGAAAATAATCATTAAAGGATCTTAGAATATCATGGGGAGGGTGCAATTCTTTCAGCTTGACCCCTAGCAATGGTTGTAGATATTTTGAGGACAGAGATCAAGATTCTGACTCCGAATGTCAATTTCAATCACTGTCACATATAATTCGGCATGGTTCTTGCCGGGGTTGATGAGGAAATGCATTTTTTATATGTTGGGGGCATGATCGCTCATAGAAACAGAAATTTAATTTTGGACAAATGCAGTACTCCTGCTAAAACCTCTCACATCAAAATATTCCATGAATGCCATAGTAGCAATAGTGGAATATTTTTTTTCAGAAGCATCATAAGTACAGGACTATATAGGACGGCAGAGAAAGAAATATTCCTCTTATAAAGTATAAAAGCTCTAAATTATATAGAACGAAGGGGAAAAGTATTCTTCTTGCTAAGACTGAAACAGAAAAGACCAGTATTCTAATAATTACTATTAAAACACTTGGTTTTATTAGAACATTTCCCATTTTCTGTAATGAGAAGAAATAAAATTCTCATTATGCCTGGTGAACCTTTAGTTACAAAAAAAACACACCCTTCCCTAACCCAGTAATCTATTGTTTCCCAATCTTTGCAATTTCCAGATGTGTAGATTTCAAATCCCAGATTTAAATAGCCAACATGACTATTGATAAGAATTCTAGCAATTGAGGTGCATACATCTGGAAGTTGCCAAGGTTGATATTCAGCTTCATGATAGTTCTGGATTGGAGCAGCTTTTTTGGATTACTCAGATTGAAACATGGCTCTGAGGAGAAAATATAGGATTTGATCAATCAGTGGCATTTTGATAATATTCAGATAGGCTGACGCAGAGTCCTAGATGGTGAGCAAGACTTGAAGAGTTAACAGAGAAATTAGTACATCAGATGTAACAGAGAAATGGGGCAATGAAGCTTGAGTGCCTGAGACCCTATTTAAAGCCCCACCCTCAGATTTGTATATCATCATTGCCCTGTTCGGAAGATATATGTGTAGAAATAAAAAAGTAAAATCTTTAGATCAGACCTGGTGAGGTCATAGAACAGTACAAAGGTGTTTTGCCATTTTCTTCCATGTTTTTTTAAAAAAACTATTCAGTCTACCCTGTAACCCTGATATCTGATAGTCTGTCAAACAGACCTGATTCTACTTAACTTTCAAACTCAAGGATGACCAGGTGCTGCCACCTGCTGAGAATGTGTGGACATATTGGGGAATAGGGACCAACATTTGCAACTGGAGAAAATCCTTAGAGATAGTGCAGAATTTTTATAGAGCGCTTAAAAAGCCATCTCCCAGCTTCCACTACTATTAAGAATAAGAACTGTGCATATGAACAGTTTTTTTTTTTTTAGATTTTCTTTGGTAGCATAAAGAAAACAAGCTAATGTGAATATACCACCCAGAGGGTTAGTTGGATCTTTAGACGAAGAATCAAATCAGGCAGAAAATATTATAATAATGGATGGCTTCAATTAGCCTCCTGTACAGTAGCTAAATTTGCATATCATGACGAAGAGTTAAATTTCTGTATATCATAAAGGGCCACAGGGGTTGTGATTCTGGATTAATCCTAAGTGAAAACAAAGATCTAGCATGAGAGGTGTTATTAAATCAGAAAGAAACAATGACTATAACGGTATCAGCTTTAATTTATATATAAGAGGAAAATTGCCTACAAAGGCCAACAGAGTCAGATTTTATTTAGAGAGAGGAAATTCTTTAAAAAGTGGCATAACAGAAAATGGAAAATTGGAAAGCCAAGAGGATCACATCTCCAGAATGTTTTTTAAAGCTATGATAAAAAAATCTCCTCAACTAAAATATATATTGTGTATCTGAAAAGTCCAAGAGGTCACCAGTATTGTTAACAAATGCTGTCAAAGAATCTAATAGAGGTGGAAAAAACAAAGTTTCTTTGAAGAAATAGTTTCCAAATGAGAAGAAAACACCAAAGAACACACATTTAAGGAAAAAGAAACACACCTTTAAGAAAAAAAAATGAAATGAAGGAATGTAGTAAAGGGTGCCAGAAATGAGGAGTATGCTATTAATAATTATGACAAATAATGAAATATTGTATACATATTATGAGCAAGAAAATGGCTAGAAAGGGGTGCATTGGTGACAATTGAGACTTAAATGAAATTTTAGAAACTGCAGAGAAGATGAATGTTTTTTTTTTTTACATTTCCCTGCACTATGTAAGATATGCATAGCTTACTCTGAACTGGTATTTGCAAAAGCTGAACCTGAGGATCTGAAACAAATATTAGTAAGTAGGAGATGAAGCTCCAGATGTTATTAGCATAGTTTAAATTTGTCTATAATCTCCACTTCCTCCATATAAACCTTTTTTCTCTTACATAATAGTCTAATAGGGACTTCTTTAAGTACAATCATATCTATATTAGCAATCCTCAATTTAGTATAAAACTGCTGCTGTAAGAATTGGTCCCTGGTTTTCTTCCTGACAAAATGCCCAAGCACATCCCTTGGAACATTTCTTAATTTTGCAAATCATGTATTGATCCTATATAAACCTTATCAATCTCTGACTCAGTGTCAGATTCATCCCAATCCAGGGGATTTAAAACTCATTTCTCTGGTATCTTCTCCATGGTTTTCTGGAATTGCTCTAAATCAGGGGTGTCAAACTCAAGACCCACAAGCCAGATCCAGCCCATGGGGTGGTTAGATCTGGCCTGAGGGGCTGCCCTGGAAGCAGGAAAGGACTACCCCGTGGTGCCTCTGCCAGAGAAAACGGAGCTCACGAGGGCTGCGTGCAGCCCCTCCTGAGCTTTGTTTTCACTGGCAGAGGGTTGCAGGAGGCTGTTCCAGCCGAAAACAGAACTCAGGAGCCTGTTTTCCCTGGCAGAGTGCTTGGGCCACCAGAGGCGCCACCCACGATATGAGTGATGTCAAGCTGGCCACACCCAACCCCGCCACACACCCCTGCCCCCCCCGGAGATCAAACACAACCCTGATGTGGCCCTCAATGAAATCAAATTTGACACCCCTGCTCTAAATCTTTAAATTCTTTATCTTTCAAGTCCAGTAGTGTCAGGTTATCCAGATCTTTTTCCACCTCTCTAGTTATAGTTTGTTTCCAAACTTCTCACTTTGTCATTAATTTGTGTTATGTCTTCATCCAATTGTCCTATAGTTTCTTCAATCTTCTTAACTACTTTTTCATATCCTTTTTATCCTTGCAAATATTTATTCCATTTCCTATTGGCAACTGTTGCCATCATCTTTCTCCCCAATTCCTCAAACTTTTTCTGCACTGAATCTGATGTAAAGTCATGTAGATTGTTTTAATGAACCTTTTCTTCCTTCTCCTATTTTGGCTTCTTTATTTGTGGTTACCAGTATGGTAAAGTGAAAATATGTCAAATACTACTAGAATGAAATTACAAAGCAAACTTCTCCATTTTTCTGTTTTGCTTTTCTCTATATTTAGTCCCAAATGGGTCTCTGTAGCCACAATCACACAGTCTAGCTAATATTACCCTTATCTTTTTATTTTATAAAATCCATCTATGATCTATTTTCCCCAATAATAAACAATCAGCATTCCCACAAAGATCCAGTCTGTCTAATTAATGTTACTATTTTCACAAGGCATTTTTGCCAGATTTTTTCTCTTTTCTAAAATTACAGTTTTCCTTATTCATTTAAAAATTCCTTGAATCATAATCTTAGTTATTCACAAGAGGATAGTAGAAAAATAGAGCATTTGAAAATGTACAGTACTTATATTTTCTACAAAAAGATTGGAAACCTGTTCTGAGTTTTTTTTTCTGGGTTCTTTCTTCACTTTTGTCTCCCTCCCCCCTCCCCTCCCCTCCCCTCCCTCCTTCCTTCCTTCCTTCCTTCCTTCCTGTTATTTCTTTATGTTTTGTAAAACATTAGTACAAAAATTATAAGGTGTAAGTTAAGCTTTTTGTTTTTAAATTAAAATCCTTTAATTTTTTTTTCTCTTGTTAATTTTGTTTTTCTCGTTAATCCCCAAAAGAAGGCAACACACTGAGTATTTTTCTTCTTCCTTCCAATTGTCAATTAATTATATACAAAGGTATTTTAAAAAGTGAGATTTTTGCCACCCATGGATCCAAACAGGCTACACAATAGTTTTGGGCAGGTTGATTACCCCTTAGTTCTGAAGCAGAATCAACTCACAATTCGCCACAAGAAATTCAATTCCTGTGGTCTCCTCGTGAGGAGCAGCTACACAGACTGCAAGTAAGTCATTCTCTATTTCTCCTTGTTTCGGAGCAATTTTTGAGAGCGAGAATCTATCCTGGCCACTGATTTCACCACAATGTTACCCTGTTCATGGAGCTGCTCTCAGGGATGTCTAACTCACTACAGATCCTCTTTGGAAGCCTAGTATTTTGGGGGTTCCCATGGATACTTGTTTGATTATTGTCAAAATAGAATGTAGCAATAGATAAGCCTTTGGGCTCATTCTAATATTATATCTATATATATAAAAGCAAAAACCACTCATGCTGCATCACGAAATCTCCAGAACCATAAAGTCTACAAACTTGGAATTTGCCACGTATGTTCCTCTTGGCTTCTAGGTGCTTGCTTAGAAAGGATTTTTCGAAATGACCATTAGATCATTAGTATTTCTTATATTATTATCAATATGCTCTTATGTTAAGGAGTTAGACATTCTACTCCCCCTCCCAACCTGAAAACTTGGATGTGGGTATGGCCAGCACATGACTCATCCAGCCTGCTGACTGGGAGTTTGGAGAGGAGCCTGAGGGAGAGAAGGCGATAGGATAGGGGAGGAATCTGTGGAGCAAGGCTAAGGGAAAGAAGGGGATAGGATAAGGGAGGTTTCTGTGGGGCAAGGCTGAGGGAGAGAAGGGGATAGGATAGGAGACATTTCTGTGGGGCAAGGCTGAGGGAGAGAAGGGGATAGGATAGGAGACATTTCTGTGGGGCAAGACTGAGGGAGAGAAGGAAATAGGATAGGGGAGGATTCTGTGGGGCAAGGCTGAGAGAGAGAAGGAAATAGGATAGGGGACATTTCTGTGGGGCAAGGCTGAGGGAGAGAAGGGGATAGGATAGGGGAGGATTCTGTGGGGCAACCCTGAGGGAGAGAAGGGGAGAGGAGAGGCCGATTGTAACTACTCATTAATTTTCAAGCTGTAAGTGTCGTTTTATCAAGCCCTTCATAGTGGAACACGGATATTCAGTTAGTCTATCATATTTGTATTTGACATTCTATTACATATAGCTCAAGTAAGGGCTGACTATTTATTCATCCTGCTTCCTGGAGTTTCTGGGTTTTCTTAAGAGCTTTTCCTGTGGCATAACTTTCCTAGCTGTATAAAGTATCTAGATGCAGCGTTCATTTGAACGGCATGCAATGGACTGATTCTTGATGATTTATTCAAAAAAGGGAAAGGAGATAGTGAATAAACATGAAATAAAGGAGTTGGTTCTGAGGTGTCAGTATAATAAAATGTCCTTTAGGGAGTACTAATGAGCCTAGCCAAGCACAGCTGGAGGGGAGTGTTAAATAAGGAAAGATCTACATGCAACCAAAGGAATCTGACATGAAACAGACCTATGCTAGCTTTCATGCTGACACAAATACTGCCAAGCCATACTGTGCTGCAACTTTTGGCTAGGCTGCTAATTATATTTAGCAATATTTTTAAAAGTTGCTGCTGAAATTGCAGCTTTAGTTGGAAAGAACCTGCAAAACTATATGTGGTTTAAAGGATTCCTCTCACCTCAATTTGGGATTAATTCAGAAATACATGTTGTCTTTTTGAGAAGGATCTTTTTGATTTATGTCTCATAAATTAAAGTGCCAAGTCTTTTATCCACTGGATCAGAGGTGGTATGCGGCCAATTCGGGCGAACCGGTAGGGGCGGCGACGCGAGACTCTGCCCACCCACCCTGGCATCATCAAGGACCTTCTGCACATGCACAGACGATTCTGTGCATGCCGAGACATGCTGTGTGCAAGCAAGCTAGAAAATAGAATACCATCTCTGGACTGGATCCCAGTTGGTTAGCAGCATTAGCTCTTCTAACCTTTAAGACTATAGCAATTATTCAACATTTTAGTATACTTCATCCACCTGATTCAGGTTTCATTCCCCTCCAATCTATCAGGACAGGCATTCCTCGTAAGATAGAAGTGGAAGAAGGCTTCAAAAATGGATCAGCTCTTTTTGGTATCTGCTTCCTTTCTCCCTTGTGAAGGGAACACATTTGATTATTTCAAAACAAACATTTGGTCAGTAAGTGAAAAAGCATTTGTCACTAGTAAGATTTTTATCAAATATAGGAGGACTGTAACAAAAATATTGGGATTTCCCACATTGGGATACCTAACTAGGTCAGACTTCTTGAAATAGTTGGATCTCAAGCTAAACATAATCAGATGTATATATACTATATGCAATATACAATATTCTAAACCACTTTTTTCCAGCCTTCAGGTCAGTGCAGTCACCTGGCAGCAGCTTGGGCAAATCCCTGCAGTTTTCTTGACAAGAGTTTGGAAGTGATTTGCCATTGCCTCCTTCCTAGGGCTGAGATAAAGTGACTGGCCTAAGACCACCCAGCTGGCTTTGTGCCCTGGGTGGGACTAGAATGCATAGTTTCTCCAAACTTCTCCAGATTTCAACCTATTCTCCAAAGCACCTGAAAGCAGAACAAGAAGCATTGGATGGAAACTAATCAAGGAGAGACGCAACCTAGAACTAAGGAGAAATTTCCTGATAATGAAAACAACTAATCAGTGGAATAACTTGCCTCCAGAAGTTGTGAATGCTCCCAACACTGGAAGCTTTAAAGAAGAGATTGGATAACCATTTGTCTGAAATGATACAGGGTTTCCTGCCAGAACAGGGGGTTGAACTGGAAGATCTCCAAGGTTCCTTCTAACTGTTGTTTGGTTATTCTGTTTTCTGGTTTTTAGCTCAATGCCTTAATTATTGCACCAAACTGGCTTTAGACTAGTTTAGGAATGGTAAACTTTCTTGGTGAAGTCTATGTTAGATTGCTCAAAATGTGACAGTGTACACATTCCAGCAGTGATTTTGGCAAGTTCAGGATTAGACCTATTGAGGTAAGTGTGGGTAAGGAGAATGTCTGGATAAATGCATGCAAGAGAGGAAAAAACCAGAGAACAAGACAAACGAAACAAGCGCAGTTCTGAAAATGGTTATGGTTACTGTGATTTTAACGCTGCGTGTGTCAAATGCCCTTGGGTCCTCCTTATCTGGATTTTGCTGCTCAACTCCTGATTTCCTTCTGTTATCTCAGCAGTCTTGTCCCCAATCTGGTCTTGTCTCACCAGCAGTCCATGTGCTGATCTCAACAGGATCTTTTCATAGATGAAAAATGGAAAGAAGCCCAAGCAAAACACTGTCATTGGACTGACGTGCTCTGGGCAGAATGTCAATCTTTTGCTAAAGTCAATGGCATTGGCAATTCGGGCATCAATTTAGAGCTTGAAGTCTGAAAGCTTCTATGGATTTGCCAGAATGATCAGGAACCGCCTAAGGTCCAAGGACCCTCTCTGATCACCTGTGCTGTGTTAACATTCCCCTGTTCTAATCTAACACTTTGAGCCCCATGGCGCTGGCTCATTCTGTCAGGTGTGACCACAGAAGTCCTCTGGGCTGTGCTGGAGTTGCCCAAGCATTTCTGTGCCCTTTTTTCTGTGACAGACCTTGTTAGTAGAGAGCCTGCCTGAGCTCCTAGCAAAGCTGCCTTGTCAGCTTTATTGCACATAAAAGAAGCATTTGTAGATTCTTGCTGAAAAAAAACTATACATAGTAAATATATATTTTTGACAGTTCATGGGTTTAAGGAAAGAGGTAGAGGTAAACTTGCCTCAGATTCAAGCAAAGCATCGTCTGCATAATCTTAGCCTTCAGCGATAATATCACAAGATAAAACTGACTCCTTGCATTGGGGTTTTGTCAACAAAATACAAGATCTCGGATTCTTCTTCTGATGAAGTGAACCCAGTATGATGAGCCTGTAGTATTGATGCTTCCTAAGGTCAGACCTAGGAAAAACATTGAAGTTACAATTTTGGCAGAGATTAATCAAAACTAATCAGTACAGGTAGTCCTCAACTTATGACCACAATTGGGCCCAAAATGTATGTTATGAGACATTTATTGAGTGGATTTTGTCCCATTTTACAGTCTTTATTGCCACATTTGTTTGTTTTTGTGATAATTTTTTATTGTTTTTGTCTTTTTATCACATATTGCAATCTTTATATCAACAGTTTGTACAATGTTACATCGTCGTATCTATGTATGTTTTCCTCTCTTTACCATATATTACAATCATCATGTCATCTTATCTATACATTTTTATGATATTTTACATATTTACCTACTTTTATATACAGTTCTATGTTTATTTATGTATATTGTTTTCGGCTTAATTGTTTTTCTTATTATCCAACCATTCATACCATTTATTCCAAATTTCGTAGTATTCCGATTCTTCTTTGTCCTTTAATTTTAGGGTTAATTTGTCCATCTCTGCACAATCCAAGGTTTTTTTAATCACTAATTCATCTGGCGGTGTATTATTTTGCTTCCAGCATTGGGCAAAGGCAATTCTAGCTGTGGTTAATATATGTGTTAGTAGATATTTAATTTTTTTTGTGTAGTTCCCTTTAATTATTCCTAGTAAGAAGGTTTCGGGTTTATACTTTATACCTTCCGAATAAAGCTCAAGACCCACCTATTCCAAGCAGCCGGCCAGGCTCAGCCATGATCTAACTATATCGCTCCTGACGGGGTTTTTTTTATTAGTGTAATTTAATTGAATTTTTATTGGGGATTTTTAAATATTGTGATTTTAATTGTTTTTATCTATCAGCTTACCTCCTCCTTGTACACGTCTTATATACGTCTTTGTTATATGTATGTCTTGTCCAGATATGTATTTTATATGTTTTGTTGTACGCCGCCCCGAGTCCTTCGGGAGAGGGTGCGGCTAAGAAATAAATATTTATTTATTATTATTATTATTATTATTATTATTATTATTGTTCCCTCGTAATTTCTTGTGCCCACTTCCAGATTCTTTTCCAATATTTTTGCGATTCCGGGCAGGTCCACCACATGTGGTAGTAGGTCCCTTGTTCTTATTGCCACATTTGTTAAGTGAATCATGGCAGTTGTTAAGTTAGGTACATGATTGTTAAGTGAATCTGGCTTCCTCATTGACTTTGCTTATCAGAAGGTCGCAAAAGGGGATCACATGATCCCAGGACACTGCAAGCGTCATAAATATGAGTCAGTTTGCAAAACATCCAAATTCCAAACCCCGGGAATGCTGCAATGATCTCAAATTTGAACAATGGTCATAACTCAGTTTTTTCAATGCCATTGTAACTTTGAACGAACTGTTATAAGTCAGGGACGACCTGAACTTTAGGTTAGTGTATCAAGCATTTTCTGCCACATCAAAATATCTGTGGGATGATGGCATCTTGCAGATGCCTATAGGCATTGGTGTGTTGGTAAATATTTAGCAACCAGTTCTCTGGGGGAAAAAAAAAACCAATGCCTCTAGACTTCATTAACATAGCTGACTCCATTGCTGCAACATGCTGCAGTGCTAGCCACCAAGCTGATTGGTGTACCAGGTTTCATGGTTCCAACCTTGCTCCTGGTTTGGCCCAGATCGGGTGAACCGGTAGTAGCAGCGGAGGTAGGCTCCGCCCACCTGCCCAGACGCTTCTACGCAAAAGCGTCATGCGTACACACAAGCGCGTGCGGGAGTGTGCCTGAACCAGTAGTAAAAAAATTGGCAACCCACCACTGGTTCCAGTTTAACTGTAAACTGGCTGGCAAAATCTCAGGAAATTGAACCATCAACTCTAATAAACCAGTATGAACCACGATGTGCTGTTGATGTGACAAGTTATGAAGGCAAGTGTTACCTTCAAATGTTGGTGACAATACAAACCAGTGAGAAATGACAAATCATACCAAAAAGATTGTGTTTGTCCATTTACTACTGTAGGGTCCGAAGCTCCCAGATTCTCAGAAGACTGGTTCTCGTTATTTGAGAATCTGCAGACAATTTTTGTGCAGAAGAGATAAAGTTGCAATATAAAATGTTTCTGGGCTTAGCATGTACTGCCGGATTATATCAGGGCAATCTTTTGAATGTGTACATTAAAAAATGTGCTTGTTTAATTTATACCCACTTTTCTATTTGAGAAAATACTAGACATAGTCAACAAAATTAAGAAAAAGAAGAAAAAAAGAAAGCTCAGCCTTCCTGCTTATTGTTACTTTCCAAGACAGGAAGAACCAATGTATTGTCAATGTATTGGCTATGTTTCTCATAATATTACCTTTTCTTAATATGGCTGATTACCTATCACTTGTAAAGAAAAGAATCCTGATGTTCTAGAATGAGAAACTAGAACACGGGTGTCAAACTCCCATCGTCTTGGAGGTGTCATGTGACGTATTGGGACTTTCCCCCTTTCGCTAAACTGGGCATGGGCATGGCCAACACATGACGCATCTGTGGGATTCCAAACTCCCACGGGCTGGGAGTTTGGCAGCCCTGACCTTGAACATTGCTTTGTAATGAATCAGATTCATGGCCCATTTAGACCAATATTGTTTTTGCTGAAGGGCAGGGAGTCTTCAGGCTAGAGTTTTCCCCAGGTCCACTCGGAAAGGCAAGAATGCAACCCAGAACTTTATGTGCGCAAAAGAGATGGTCTCTTATCAAACTACAGCACAGCTGTAGTTTGTTTTTAACTTGGAATCTTGGTCAAAGCTTCAATGGAGATTAGCACTGGATTCTGAGAGAACATCTGGCCAGTTGTTTTCCTTCAATCTGTGAGGAGGTACAACACTGCGCCTGCCTAACGTGCTCTATTTCAGCAGCTGATCTCTGCTTTAATAACAAGGCAGGCCAGTGGTGGTGCTGAAGTGTGTTATGGAAAGTAATTGGTGGATTTTCTGTGGCAGTACAAATATTCACTTCTTCTCTCCCTAATACAACATGGCTAAGGCTGAGTGATAGAACTTTATCAATGGGGTGAAGGAGAGGGGGGTTCTGCTCCTGTTGTACTGAGAAGCCCCTATTCACCCCAGGGATTAAGCATGGCTACCTCACTCACCATGTCAATGATCTGTTTATTATCTCACCCTCTTGCTCTATCCCTTGCTCTTGTATCCCCTCTGCCAGTCTCTTTCTCACTTGCACATCTCCTACACTTACTCTCCATCCCTTTCTCCCTCATACTTCTCTCTTGCCCTCTATCCAGAGGTGGGTTCCTACCGATTCAGACCAGTTCAGCCGAGTAGGTAGTAACCCCTGAACCAATTCTACCACCTTGTTTTTTCACTACCGCAAAGCGTGCCCGCGCCCGTAGCATATCCCTGAGCAAATTGGCAGTAAAAGGATCTGGAACCCACACCTGATTCTATCACTCCATCATCTACTATTTTTCTGCTCTGTCACCTGCTCGCTTTGTTACTGGTTTGCTCTGTTGTCTGCTCCATCATATGTTCCATTACACATTCAATCAATCTCATTGTGGCCTCTCTCACACTTGTTCCTCTGCCGTTCATTGTCTTGTTCTCTTTGTTGCATGCACCGTTAGCTACTCATTTTTTCTTATTCATTCTTTTCTCCTTTTCTCTATCACTTACTCTGTTCACCTGCTTTTATCGCCTTATATTGTTCTGTTGCTTTCACTCTCTCTTGACTTTGCCCATCTCTTCGCCGCTGTCTCGTGTTTGCTGATTGCTCTTATTGTTGCTTGCCTGCCCCTAGCACCCTCTCTTTCACTCATCTACCTCCCTTGTTCTTCTGTTGTTCTCACAGATTTCACCGTCCTTTTCTCTCTTGCTGTAAAAAAGAGACAGGATTGGGGGCTACTGATGGGCTGGCAGGGGGATTCCCTGGCTTCAGCAAGTGCTGCTCTGCTCTGCAAATTGTGCAGTTGGGGCATTTGTGTGTCCATACGGTTAAGAAGTCTATATAAGTGCCTGTGACACTTCACATCAGGTGTCTGCTCTCTCCCACTGTCATGACAGCCCAACCTTGCCACATCATCACACAAATGTTGCCATTGCACCAAATATCATGCACAGAACAAAGCTGGTGTTGGGACAAGATGGACAATGCTATTTTAAACATCGGATTAGATCAGTGTTTCTCAAATAGTGGGGCGCACTCCCCAGGGGGGGGGCGCGAGGCTCCATAAAGGGGGGCTCGTTTGTCCGTCAGGATCGCTGAGCCCACCCGCGTCTCTCTTCCCTCAGCCGCCCCTTCTCTTTCTCCTTCTTCCGACCGGCCCTCACAGTCGCGACTCAAGCCTATCCATCTCGGGCAGCCACAACAAGGCGACTGCTCCTCCCGCGGCCAGCGGCGGCGCCCATTTATCAGGCCTCCGACCCGGAACCTTTATCGGCCGCTGGAGCCGTACGGGAACCGGATCTAGTGCCGGCTAAATGGGTGGGGAGTAAGGCGGGGCCCCGGCGGAGAGAAGCGAAACCCGGGCTTCAAGGATGCGTCTCTGTCTGGAGAGTTTCCAAGGCTCCGTGGTAAGGAAAGGCGAGAATTTCCAAAGCTTAGAGCGCGGGGGGGTGAAATGTTTTCTTCTTCCTAGGAGGGGCATGACAGAAAATAATTGAGAAGCACTGGATTAGATGAATATGAAGTTACTGATAGACGAGAATACTTGTAGCTCAGGGCTGAACTATGGGTTCCTTGGTGCTCTCTGAGCTTGGTGGTTTTCTTGCAGACAAGTCATCAGTGCTAAACTTCTGCAAGAAAACCAACAAGCTCAGAGAACACGGCGGACCCCACAATGTGAAGTTAGGCAGGCTCACCTAGGGTCTGGGGATAAGGCAAAGAATGTATCATGAGGACATGCCCTTAAAGAATGGTTAGGCAAGTGTTTTCAAGCCCAGGATGGGTGAGAGCAGTCTGAAAGAATGTCTTGCAATGAACATAGGGAAAAGTGGATGTTTGGATTAGAGATAGAGGTTAGTTTTACATGGTTAATTAAGCGTTGTTGTGCTTGCTAATGGAATACAACTTTCGCATTGCTTACCGTTTCAACTGTACAAATGTCTCCAAATGTTCCCAGAACTGCAGATTCTGTAGGATGTAAAATATCACCCGTGATCTACTGATAGAAGTGTGCAGGATAGTTATGAATGACATTGAGAAATGTGTACAGTATACTAAATTTATCTCCCTCCTTTTCAGTTGTTAAACTAGGATCCAGGAATGGCCAGATGCAAGGACACAAACGTAATCTGGACTTTTTATTAGTTATATAGCTGACTGAATAATAGGAAATGAGCCTGTGTTGGACTGTAGTTGGACCCTGCTCTAGAATCTTTCCTTAGTTTTACTCATTAAGAATCAAAGGGCAGAAGAGTAATATACTGTAAATCAGGGGTGTCCAAACTTGGGAACTTTAAGACTTGTGGACTTCAACTCCCAGAATTCCCCAGCCAGCATGGCTGGCTGGGGAATTCTGGGAGTTGAAGTGCACAAGTCTTAAAGTTCCCAAGTTTGGACACCCCTGCTGTAAATTATCAGTATATCTCTCCATCCATTCAGCTATTCTGAGCTCACACTACTCTGTCACCTGCTCTTTCATACTGGACTCCTGAATGGTAAACAGGTTTGCTAACAGAAACACATTCCTTAGCAATAGTAATAGCATTTAGACTTACATACCGCTTCACAGTGCTTTACAGACCTCTCTAAGCAGTTTACAGAGTCAGCATATTGCCCCCAACAATCTGGGTCCTCATTTTACCAACCTTGGAAGGATGGAAGGCTGAGTCAACTTTGAGTTGGTGAGAATCGAACTGCTGGCTGTCGGCAGAATTAGCCTGCAATACTGCATTCTAACCATGGCGCCACTACAACATTCCTTAGTTGCATTCTTTTCAAACAATTTTCATGTACCACTTTCAGATCACTTTCATGCAAGCATGATTTGCGCTTCAAGTATTGGAGAACTTCAGCTCTTCTAGAATATTGGCTTGGAACTGCAGTCCTCCCCACTCCTCGTTTCCTCTTGATTATTCATACAATCCTTTTTCTTTCAGCACACCAAGCGAGGGATGAAATCTCCCTGTTGTCACACTGACAAGGGCTGCAATAAAAGTAGGAGGAAATTTTAAACATGCTCACAACCTTACTCAGAAAATTGGCAATCCCTCCCTTAATTAACACTGGCAGTAAACTTTCATGGCTTGTGAACTAAAATGGTATTATAGCCAGATTGTACATGGAGCTATGTGCTACAAAAAAGAAGAAGAAGAAGTGGAGAGCGACCCAATCTGATAAAGTATCAAATTATGCTTAATTTGAATTGTGGCTTCTATACAACCATAAAAGGGACGTGGTGGCTCAGTGGCTAAGACGCTGAGCTTGTCGATCAGAAAGGTCAGCAGTTCAGCGGTTCAAATCCCTAGCACCATGTAACAGAGTGAGCTCCTGTTATTTGTCCCAACTTCTGCCAATCTAGCAGTTCGAAAGCATGTAAAAATGCAAGTAGAAAAATAGGGAACACCTTTGGTGGGAAGGTAACAGCATTCCATGCACCTTCAGTGTTTAGGGATGCTGGCCACATGACCACAAAGATGTCTTCAGACAGCACTGGCTCTTTGGCTTTGAAACGGAGATGAGCACTGCCCCCTAGAGTCGGGAATGACTACCACCTATGTGCGAGGGGAAACGTTACCTTTAACTTTATAGAACCATAAATTAGGGAGAGCCAGCCAATTTACTAATCATGTAAATCATCATTTTCAATGCCCCTTCTCTTCTATTCCTCCCCCTTACAGCATTTATGGGAGAGAAAACATAGCTAGAGTAAAATAGTGCAGAATCATATTATAAATTTTCCACTGAGAAGAATTCCATTGAATTTATTAATCTGCTCAGCGTTCTGTAACATTTACGTAAGTTAGCCTTAAACATTTAAAGATTTTTGGATAATCTTAGATAGGAAAAGTTCCCCTTTTCTAACTGATTCCCACAATCACATTAATCACGCTGTTCTTTAAAATGGTGCCATGTCTAGTCTTGCACAACCTTTTCACAATCTGAGATTCTTCCTTGCTCACTTCCAGTCAAAAATGGCGAGAGAAAGAAAAATGGATGAAGAGATTGATTTATGGGTCTGAAGAGGAAATTCACAAGAAAGTTCGACTTTTTCAGAGTTTAGCATGTTCCAGGCAGCAGAGTGGCTAATACAATGTGCAAAGGAGGGTGGAAAAATTGGGATTGAAGACGAGGATCAGAGATAAGAAAAAATAAAGAGAGAGAAAAGAATTTGTTGAAAAATTGGGCAAGATCATGCCTGGATAAAATCTGGAACTGTGGGTTTTAAATGGGAAGCCTACGTATGCAGAAAAGTAGGAAAACATCAGAGCTGGGCTCAGACATTCTACGAGAGACAGATGAAGAAGCAGCTTGATACTTGACTCTTACTTTAATATTTCTTTGGACAGCCCCCTCAGTTGTACCGTGTTTTCCCGAAAATACGACATGTCCTGCTAATAAGGTCAGGCCTGATTTTTGAGATGGGTGGAAATATACGCCCACCCCCAAAAATAAGCCCTAGTGAAAGGGTGCCATGGCAAGTACAGGAGGAAGCTCTTCCTTTCCCCGGTACACCTCAGCACTTCTCGGCTCCTTAATTGGATCAGTTGAGCAGATCCGGCTGTCATTCAAAAAACAGCTGATTTGCGGGTGCTGTTCAGGCTGTGGCCTCCGGCAAGTGTGACTGCTTTTGCCATTGATTGTGGCCACAAAAGCAGCAGGAGGCCAAGTGATGCACCCCACGCGCCTTGCACCGGCCTTCCGAAGGGTACTGTAGTAGCAGCTATCAATTTTTAAATCATTAATTCATCCTGGCCCATGTGGCCCATTGAGCCACGTGGATCGGGATAAAATAAGGGTTAAAAAATTGTGGATAGCTGCTGCTACAGTACCCTTTGGAAGGTCGGCTTGAGTCTCCTGCTGCAAATGTGGCTGCGCCTGAGACTGCTTTTGGTAGAGGAGGCAAAGGGGAAGCAATCAGCTTCATCTCGCCCTTGCCCTGAGCACCCCCCCTTCGGCTGAGCTCAAACAGAGAAGTGGCCCGCAGGGTTTCAGGAGCAAAGTTGAGGTTGACAGGAGTCAGGGTAGTGGGGAAATTCCAGTGTGGCCCCAGCATTCTTCTTTCCTTGGAAACGGAATCTTGGGAGTGGGAAATGGCATTCCCAGGAAGCGTGGGTATGGCGGTATGTGTATAAAAAACACAAAGCGAGGGAGCCAGCAGCCGCGGATTAAGGAGCTTTGTGAAACGGTACGCCTACATGCAAAGTTTGGCGAGGGAGGGAGAAGAGATACTTCCCTCTCTTGGCAGTGTTTTGCTTGAAAATATTTGAGAATCAGACCAGAGAGAAGGAAGAATGAGCCCTGCAAGGAGATGCTGCCGACGCTGCCGCCTGCGGACACAGACAGAGTGAAGTTCATTGAAGACCTCTTCGGCCAGCCCACAAGACTATCTGAAGGTGGAGGGGGGGAGATTTCCTGCACATCGGCAGCAGCGTCTTCTCACAAGGCTTCTTCCAACATCCCCAATTGTATGGATTTCCATGCCTTCCTTTTCGGGATGTTGCTTCGCACCTGGGACATTGAGAGAAGCCCTGTGAGGAGACGCCACTGACAAAGTGCAGGAAATCCGCCACACCCACCTACAGATCATCCTTTCAAAACGTAGTTTCACCAGGATGAAGAGGTAGCTGGAGGCGGCATTTGAGTTGGGTTGGGCTTTCTTTGCAAGGCGGACAATCTGGGGAGCAACAGATTTAGGAAGCCTGGGCAGGTGTGGGGCCGTTTCTCCAGTGAAGCATCTGATTCAACCCCAGGGGTGAACGAATGCCCAGCAAGGGGAGCCATGTCTCGCTCCACATCTCTCACTTCTCCCCCCACCCCACCTGCCACCTGTCTCAGTAAAGAGTCGGTGGGGAAGGGAAGCAGCCTGGATTCTGTTAGCATTGGGGTGGGGTGGGAGGAGTTGGGCTATGAGACATGCGTCCTACCTGAGACTTGCAGCTCCATCGTGTTCCTCACTGTTTTGTCCAGGGAAGTTGAACTCGCGAGATTTTTTTTTACAGGGTGCTTCCCTGGACAAAACAGCGAGAAACACGACGGAGCTGCAAGTCTTGGGTAGGACGCGTGTCTTGCAGCCAAACTCCTCCCACTCCGTCCCCATCCTAACAGAATCCAGCTGTTTCCCTTCCCCACCATCTCTTTAGTGAGAGGGGTGGCAGGTGGGGTGGAGGAGAAGTGAGAGGTGTGGAGTGAGGCATGGCTTCTCTTGCCGTCTCTTCTCCCCCCCCCCCTCGCCGGGCATGGCAGGCTTCCTCTGCAGCTTCCAAGCCGGGACAGAGAAGAGGCAAAACGCTCACCCTTGGGGATGAATCAGATGCTTCACTGGAGAAACTGCCCCACGCCAGCCCAGGCTTCCTAATTCTCTTGCTCCCCAGATTGTCCCCCTAACAAAGAAAGCCCAACCTCAAGCCCTGACATACCATGATAGGGAAATAACTATCTTGAAGCAGATCCCCAAGAAAGTTAGGGAAAAAAGGAAAAATTATTTGCAATTAGCGAATAAATTATACCAGAAGGGGGTGTGGTTCAGATGGTTGATGCCTGAAGGTATGTTAATATTCTGGGAGGAGACAAGAATTAGAATTAACACACCCATAGAGGCACAGGCCTTTATGGAAAAAAACAAAATACACCTAGAAAAAACAGAAGATCCTACAACGGATATGCAGGACACGGGAGGGGCCGGAGCTCTGCCTGCGGGGGGAGAAGGGGCAATACCAAGAAAGCTCAGATCACAAAAATGAATAAGAAAATCTGATATAAACTGACTGAAAGTAATAATGGAATTAACATGTGGATTATATATTACTATGTATTAAATTGATTGAAAGTACCAATAGAATTAATATGCTGATTATATATGACTATGTATTAATGACCTATATTCAGATGTATACTATGAGTTTGGAGGGAGGGGGCGCCTACCACACTTTGCAACTGCCAAAATTTGTATACCTTTCCACTACCTTTTTCCTTGTAAATTTAAAAAAAAAACCAATAAAACTTTGTTTAAAAAAAAAAAGAAAGAAAGCCCAACCCGATGCAGGGTGGTGACGGGACACGTCAGAGTAGTGCCGGCCAGCCACTCGGCCAGCACAAAGAACAGGGGGGGGAGGCGATGGGGGCGAAAGGATATGCAGTCCCATGCTTGCTTCCTCCTGCAACCCCAAAATAATAAACCCCCCCATAATAAGGCCAAGGCCATACTTCGTGGGTCAAAAGAAAATAAGACCCTGTCTTATTTTGGGGGAAACACAGTACTTAAGAGGAATTGCAAGGTAGGAGGTATGTACCAGTTTCTGCCTCTCAAATTTTCTGCCTATGTAGCTGCTTCATCCCATCTGAGAGTGGAATGGAACATGAAAATTTATTTGTGTATTTGTTTAAGAAACTTTATATCACTGCCCGCTCACTGTCAGTGACTCTGGTTGGATTATAAAAATAAAAACACAATACACAAACAATAAAAACAATAACCTCCCACCCCTCTGGTGACAACAATCAATCAGGTAAGCCAGGGGTTCCGGCTGCCATTACTACCGGTTTGGTGCCCAAAACTTTTTGCTCCGCATGCGTGTGCATTTGCACTTAAAATGGTCTGCGCACGTGCACAATATTAAAAAAGGGAAAAAATTCATTTTTTTCAATGAAGATTGTTCTGCGCCACTGAGGATAGAACCGGTACGGACATGTGTCCACCGGAGTTACTACCTATTCGGCTGAACTGTACTGTACTGGTAGGAACCAACCTCTGAGGTAAGCCATTTAATAGGCTCCGTCTCATTCTGGGTTTCCCAGACCCGTTGACAAAACCAAGTCATCCAAGCATTGCAAAAGAGTGTCAAAGGGGGGGGGGCTATCTAATCCCCAATGGATGATGTTTGAAAGAGAGGGAGCCACCAACGAGAAGGCCCTTCTTCTGGGTCCTGCAGGATGTACTGCTTTGGGGGAGAGGACCGGCATCATTCTCTGCCTCCCTTCTCTGCTGGGTTGGGTGGATGGGACTTGGAAGAGATGGTCCTTCAAATAACCTGGTCCCAAGCCATGTAGGATTTTAAAGGTGAAAACCAGCATCTTGAATTCTACCCGGAAGCAAATAGTCTCAATGGTGCTTTTTCCAAGAGGCATCTGGACTTTCTGATTTTTCTTTGAAGATGCTGAAGAAACTTCTCGGAACTGAACAGCAATAGCGCTTAGACTTATTCACCGCTTCATAGTGCTTTTACAGCCCTCTCTAAGTGGTTTACAGAGTCAGCCCATTGCCCCGAACAATCTGGGTCCTCATTTTACCCACCTCGGAAGGACGGAAGGCTGTTTCAGAGAAGAAGCTTCTTGGATGAGAAGCGAAACGTCTTCAAAGAAAAACCAGAAAGTCCAGGTGCCTCATGACAAAAAGGCACCTTTGGGACCACCCTGACCTGGATGACTCAGAATCTCCATCGAAATTCAGCTATCATAGTGGCATGAAAATTGAATTCAGGTAAGGAATAATAGAATCACAAGAATATAATAACTGTTGGGATTAATTTTGGGGGTTAGGGTTAAGCTACATGGCAATTCTTGAGACTCACTGCAGATTTGTTTATAATAGCTTACTAGGCGAAGCCGAGCCATAGTAGGATGTGGAAATATTCCTGCTATATAAAGCTGTAATGACTCTCTTCTTATGACCCTTGATGCCTGGAATAGAAAATGGAATATAGACTTTAAACACATACATATACAGTTCGTGAGCACAACCACAAAAATGGTTGAGTAGCTAGAAACTGTTGTCATATTTCAGATGGGTGTTTTCAGATGCATAAAAAGGATATGAAACATAGATTCCAACAGAGTCAGTAGTTCAAGCATTTGATTTCAGCCTTCGCTCAAGCTAAAAACAAGATGTGCTTGAACTCTCAATAACAAAGCCTCAAACAATACCCAGCTCAACGTAGAGGTGCTGGTGGATACGCAGCACCTGTTCTTACCTCCAGCACCAGTTCGAAAGCCATCCTTCCTGTTTTTATGAGTCATACTGCAGCAGTCTGCTCTGCCCAGCTTCTGTGAAGTGCTGGGTTCCTCACAGCCTTCACTGTTATCACGAGGCTCTTCCCCAGAACAGTTAAGGCCAGTATCTCAACCCCATTTACAACAGAGTTAGTCCCACTGAATACAGCAGGATGGAACGACATGGATAGAATTGCAGGGTTAATCTCAGAAAAGTCTTGTATGGATGTGCTATGACTCTGAAGGCAAGGAAACAGATTTTACATTCAGATATAAACGGAGAGCTGAAAAGGGAACAGCAAAGTATATGTTTCTTTCCATTCTTGTTTGCCCTTTAGGGCAGTGATGGCGAACCTATGACACGCATGTCAAAAATTTTGGGTGAACATGCCAGTCTTCCAACAACTATTCTCAAAGGCACATCCCATTCTCACATGATTTTCAGAGGGTTGAGTGAGAACGGAGTATGATCTCAGGTGGCCTCCGGAGCCTCTGAAAACTGCAAGAAGGGGGTCTGGTTTCGTGTGGGTTTGGGAAGCTACAGAAGAGTCTGCAGAAAAACGTTCTCTAAAGCTGCTTTAAGAACAAAGGCCTGGTGCAACCCGAAGGAGCCTTGAATAGGCCACAGGGGCCTGTCAACAGAAAGAGAATACCGCCTGAAGATACGTGGCGGGTAGCAGAGTCCTGAGTCCACAAAGCAACCTTTTTGAGGGGCAGTAATGGTGCTAGGGCTGAATTTGAGACCTGGCTGCATCTACTTCAGGCCCAGCCTGGGTGCTACTGTTCAGGGTGGGCTACCTGTTGTTGTTGTTGTTGTTGTTGGAGATACAGAATTGTTTCTCTTTTGTTTGGTGTGTGTGTGTGTGAGAGAGAGAGAGAGAGAGAGAGAGAAAGAGAGAGAGAGAGACAAACAGACAGACATACATGCCAGCAGAAATCAAATTAGGCATTTTCCAATTTTTTGACACACCAAGCCAAAAAGGTTCGCCTTCACTGCTCTTGGATATATCTAGACATCTTGAATTTGGTGGTATTTCATCCCAAGGACTAGGTATCAGGTTGTTGCCTAAATACACACACCTGCATTAATATCAACACAAAAAAGAATCAATAAATTCATGGATTTGCCCTGCTTTTTTAATACAGGTAATCCTCGATTTACAATCACAATTGAGACCCAAAGTTCTGTTGTTAAGTGAGGCATTTGTTAACTGAGTTTTGCTCCATTTTATGGCCTTTCTTGCCACAGTCGTTAAGTGAATTACTGCACTTGATAAGGTAGTAACCCGGCTGTTAAGTGAATCTGACTTCCCCATTGACTTTGCTTGTCTAAAGGTTGCAAAAAGTGATCTCATGACCTCGTGATACAGCAATGGTCATAAATATGAACCAGTTGTCAAGCATCTGAATTTGATCCCATGATCATGGGGATGCTAACAAAGGTTGTAACTGTGAAAAAAGGTCATAAGTCACTTTTTCCAGTGCCGTTCTAACTTTGAACAGTCACTAAATGAAGTGTTGTAAGTTGAGGACTATCTGTAACGGATAATTGTAAAAAATATTTCAAGTACCTCTCAACTCTCAAGATCTTTTCTGGAGTTGTGTATCTCGGAATGTACATAAACACAAAAAGGAATAAGGCGTGGATTTGATTTCATTCTGGATTTTGGAGTCTTTTTAGAAGATAATTACCCTACCTTCTGAACCTTCCTCTCACCTTTTTATCTACAAGTCACATTTGGTGTCCCAAACAAAGGTGTGTGCCCAAATTATTTTGGATAGCTTTTAAAACTTAATAATTTGAGAGGGTGGGGGTGAGGTTTAAATGTGCTTTAATTTCAAAGTTAGCATTTAATTGGACCCAAAAATGTTATCTGACTTGGTGCTTATAACTACTAACTACCAAGAGGTCTTGAGATGGTAGGAAGACTCAGTGTCCCAAGGGGCATTCCTAAAGCAGAAAAAAAAAACTCTAATTAAAAAGTTTCCTTGCAACTTAAGCTTTTTTTGGGTGGGAGACAAAGAGAGCACATCAAATTGGAGAATAGCCTCAACTCATGTTATTTTATTGCAGCCAAACCATTCTTGCTGTGCTCTTGGTTTAGTGTGAGATAGGAAAGATAATTTGTGGCTGTCAATATTTTGATGGCCTATGAGAAGTTATGTCTTCTCTGCCAGCCTGGATTTTTTAAAAAGTCCTTGGGATCAAATTATTCTCACGTTGGGAGGCATATTTATTCTGCATTTGCTCAGTGGTATTTCTCTTTGTAGACACCAGAAATAAGCAGGCACCAGGGCTGTCTTCTTCCATTAGCATAAACAAAACCTACATAAAGCCCCAATTCCCTTCTTTTTCTGATCTAAGATGAGTATAGAAGTGAAAGAATGTGTGAGGTGGGTAGCTTAGTTTTACTTATTTATTTTTCCTTATGCTACTGACTTCTCATCAGAAATGCTGTTTGCATAAGTCCGTGATTGATCCAGGAGAATCTCTTCTTGCCGGCGATAGAAGAGCAGCCACTGAAGCTGCTGAAGTTGGGACAGCTCCAGAACGGGAGGAAAGCAGAAAGAGAAAGTGTGCCATTTGGTGAGGAAATTTTATTATTAGACAAGAGATTACCCCCCCAAAATCAAAGTTAAATTAAATTTGAAAACAGAAGAAAGTAAGTGGTGAAATTAAGCTATGTTAGACAGTGTGTTATCCTTGTTTTTTAAAATCTTTTTTCATGGATGGAACTTTTGCAAATATTTCCTATTTTTTAAACTGAATGGATTAGTTTTTCTTCTTCTACTTTTTATTTCTTTTTATATACCACTGGATTAAGAATTTTTTCCTTTATTTTACAATGCTGGACTGGATCATTTTTTTCTCTATTTAAGAAGGTTTTTTTTCTCTCTGTAAGTTTGGATTATAAAGAAGATATTAAAAGGAATACAAAGAGGTATTTATTATTAGATAAGAGATTACTCCCCAAAAAATCAAAGTTAAATTAAATTTGAAAACAGAGCAATAGAAGGAAAGGAAGTAACACTACCACTTGGAGACTGGAGGCTGGAAATATTGTTCCCCCCTTTGATCATTTGTTTTACACTTCAGGTCTCAGCTTGTTTACTATGAGTGATAGTGGGAAGAGCATGAGTTGTTTATACAGGTGCTCTTTGGGAGCTCTTTCAATAGCTGGAGAGAGGAGAGACCTTGACTTTGAAAGATTATAAATGAACTCACTTCAAGTCTAACAAAAAGCTTCGAATGTTATAGTGGCAGTGTTTACAAATTGGAAAATGGTGCAACAATGTAAAGAAACCTTAACATTGCAAATAATTATGTTTGGAATTCAAAAGATCTTAACAGTAACAGAAAAAATTGAGAAGAGATTGGAGAATATAGAGCGCAGCAGAGTAAAATTTGATGGAAAAATTGAGGATGTTTATCAAATGGAAAAAGTGGAGGACAGCGTTCTAAAAGTTGAAGGGAAAAATAATCAAAGAAACAAGAAAACTGTTGATATTGATAGTAAACTGAGCCTGGCTGGAAATGAAAAGAGTGGAATATGGAAAGGGAGATAGATGGATTGGAAGTCTATCCCAGACTTCAAAGTAAAGAAGAAGAAAAGAGAGAAAAATTGATGGAAGTAAGGAGAGAAACTTTATCAGAAGCACGAGTGATAACTAAAGATAAGCTGATTGAAGAAGCAAATGGAGGGTTTTGTGTTTACATAAGAAATGAAATGAACAATAACTTGCGAAGAGAAGTCTATATCAGACTTACCAAGAAATTAATCATAATGCTAATGCTACGAATGGCAAAAGACATAAGACTGCACTATGACTGGAAAGACACAGGTTGATGTAATGAAAGCTGATAATAAAAAATTAAGCAAAATTTAGAGTATTATGTATAAAATAAATTGATAATGGTTATAGTTAAATAAATGATTGATAATTATAATAATGCATATATATGCATTGGTTTGTTAAGAGGAAATTCTATATAAATTGCAAATGGAGACTATGAAAGGAAGTTTAGAAATTAAACATGATCAATTTTTTATTTGGAACATGTTATAAAGATGCAATTTTATTGTAGGATGTTGGGAGGAGTTAATGGAATGCCATTATGTGGTTTTGCTTTAAATTGGAATATTTCATATAAAAGGATGTAAAAACAATTACAGTCAAATGAAGGCTGAGGTATGATGAAAGCAATGTATTTTTGATTTAAAAATATGTGATTCGATATGAATTATAGGTGATGACTGTGGAAGGGACGCATGGAAATTTTTGTAACCAACCATCACACTTTCTACAATTTGTAATGGAAGATGGGTTTTTATTTTTGTCTGTTTGTGTTCATTAAAAAAATAAAAAATAAAAACACTTTTTTTTAAAAAAAGAAAGGCTGTTTGCATGAAGAGTCTTCTTCCTTTTTCCATGAAATTCATCCTGGCGGATTCTCATCCTGGGATAGAAAAAAAGAAAGAGTAATACACTTGTGGGGCAAAGATTCAAACCATAACATAAAAAAGATGCATCCAATGAACTGGGAGCACACAAGAAAGTGAAGATGAGAAGAAATCTCTCCTCTGAAGAGCACCTACATCTTTCTGCTATTGATCTCATCTATGTTCTGCCAGAGAAGTAGCGGCACAGGGAATGAATGAAAAATATTGGAGATCTTTGTAAATGAATGAATTATGATCTGATGCAGCAAAATTGACACCCATGGAATAGGGCAAGAATATTTGTGTGTGTGTGTGTGTGTGTGTGTGTGTGTGTGTGTGTGTGTGTGAGAGAGAGAGAGAGAGAGAGAGAGAGAGACAGAGAGAGAGAGAGAGAATGAATGAATGCCAGGTGATGTAATGGTTAAGATTTCCATTAAGTTAAAAACTTAAATTACTGATTTTCTTGGTTCCTTGCTGCCAGTACTGCCATTCTCATGCAACAGTAGTTGGTGATGGATCTCACCCTCCTGCTCCACATCATGCCATCTCTGCTTTTTCAGAAGAGCTTCAGATGATGTTCAGAAATAGACACACAACTTGAACAGAGTAGGGACCATGGGGAGCTCCCTTCTACTTCACCCCATTTGCTGGTTAGACAGAGGTCTAAACCTTTCATTCTGAGCATTTACCTTGATTTGCTCCCACACTCATGTTAAGGGGAGTGATTATTTTTCCTGTTGATTGATTCTATTTTATGGGAGGGGAAACAAAGCCAAGAAAATCCATCACTATCTTTTCTTAATTGGTCTTCAATAAATAAATAAGGACAACACCATTCACCAACCTAATTCTATTGTAGAATATAAATCAGCAATGGAGACAGCATAATGCTGAGGCCTGGCAAGCTAAATACGTCTCTGTGGAGAGCGGAGACAACTGTAGCAGAACTGGCAAGTAGACTAGCTTTTTGGGAACCTCTCCAAGTATTGCCACCTTAGCACTACCTGAGTGGGGAGACCCAGACTCAAGTCCTTTTGCAGCCAGAGAAGCTCATTGACCAGTTACTAGTTCCGCCCAACCTATTCATAAGGGGAGAAAATGGGAGGGGGAACCATATGCCTCGTTCTGAGCACTTGGATTAACTACTAGTGCTGCTACTATTAATATTTACATTGGAATCTACTGATCTCTGTCTGCAAGCCTCCCCAGAACACTGTTCTCCAGCCTGGTGGCCTTCTGAGTTGTTAGGACAACTATTCCCAGAATGTTATTTGTGCAATTCTGAAATATCTGCAAGATACTGTTTCCTTAAGAGAAGAATTATCCTGTGAGTCAGGGACACTGAACTCAACTGTAATGTACATGCAATTGGGATTCTCAGTGAGCTGATCCATGAGTAATAACCTTGGATCAGTGGTGAAATTCAGCAGTTTTTGACAGGTTCTGGAGAACCGGTAGTGGAAATTTTGAGTAGTTCGGAGATCCAGCAAATACCACCTCTGGCTGGCTCCAGTGTGGGGTGAGAATGGAGATTTTGTAATATCCTTCCCCTGGAGTGGGGAGGGAATGGGGATTTTGCAGTATCCTTCCCCTGCCATGCCCGCCAAGCCACGCCCACAGATCCGATAGTAAAAAAAATTGAATTTCACCACCTTGCCTTGGATAGTGCAATTTCCCCCCACCTCTGAATAGTTTTGAGGTCTTTACTTTACTTTACTTTTATTTAGATTTCTAGACCGCCCCCTCTCCCGAAAGGGACTCGGTCCCTTTAAGATACAACCATCCCCATCAGATACAACCATCCCCATCAAACCCATTGGGTGAGGGTTAGAATTTCCCCACGGCTGAAAATAATGTCCTGGACTGAGTGTGGATATCACTGGGCACCTACCAACTCCAGCACCACAGTAGGAAATCTCTGATGTCTTTCCCATGGTTGCTTCCTGGTCACCTTCAATTGAGAAGAGGAAAAGGAAGGGATGACGTTCCCCCATTGCCTTATGTACCCTCCTGGGCAGATTGGGCTCAGAGGCTGCAAAAAGGTAGGGATGGCAAAACCAGGATAGTAGTTCATTCAGGAAGAAGACTCAAGAGAAGTCGTCTCCACTTGGCCCGCTCCCTAAAATTTGCATTTGGTTTGCATTTTGTGTCCCTGTAGCGTGTATCTCAGTTCGCTGCTTAAGCCATTTGTTCAGAAAGAATTATGCTGCTTCACAGACGGAGGGATGGTAATCAGTCTCTGTTCTTCCCCCATTTTTTCCCCAGCTATCTTTATGGATGGAAGGAGCTATCTGGTAAATTATTGAAGGGTTTTATAAAAATTAATAGAATTTGCTTCTTGGATCTGAATTATTATTTCAATAAGCTCCAGCTCACCAGTGTGAAAGAGAGTCTGCCCTCAGAAATTCATTTTAAGTTGAGTTTGTAAAGTTCACGGGCTGAAAGCACTGGTAGAAATGGCTGTAATGTACTCAAGATGGATTAAGTTTTGATTGATTACATAATGCATTTTCTTTGATTTTGGGACGGAAATGGAAACCAAAGCCAATAAACCTTGAAAAGCTGTGTATATTTTACACATTTCTCATCATTTATATGGAGATATGGATTCAATTCAGTTGCAAGCATTCTCTCTTATTCTATTCTAAAAGGCTGCACTCATTCTTTGGATCCATGTGTCTATACAAACATATTTCATCTATCCTATTCTTATTTCTGTCTGTCTGTCTGTCTGTCTGTCTGTCTGTCTGCCTGCCTGCCTGCCTGCCTGCCTGCCTGCCTGCCTGTCTGTCTATCATCTATCTATCATCCATCCATTATCTATCTATCTATCTATCTATCTATCTATCTATCTATCTATCTATCTATCTATCTATCTATCATCTATCTATCTATCTATCTATCATCTACCTACCTACCTACCTACCAGTGATGGGTTGCAGGAGGTACACCCCGGTACAGGCGTACCGGAGCCTGTCCAGAGCACTGGATACCGTTCCGGTACAGTGCTCCGGAGGCCTCCCCCCCGCCTGAGCTCCTTACAGGTCTTTTAAGTCTTCGCCGCTTCTGTGCACCTGCATGGTGCGTACAGCGCCTGTGTGACGCTCTGCTGAGCAGCTGGAGCATTGCGGAGGCTCGCAGAGGCGGTAAGATGCATGCTCACGCTGCACATGTGGATGACGCCAGGCCCATTGCAACAGTATCGGTTGGAACAGGATCCAGAACCCACTACTGCTACCTACCTATGATATAAGACAGGGATGAATGGCAACTAATCCTCAACTGCCTCCTGTTCATTTTAGAAACTCCCAATAGTTCCAGCCATTGTGGGAATGTCGGGAATTGTAGTTTAGTAAGAGTTGGAGAAACAACTTTTCCCAACCTTGATATAAGAGGTAACCAAATTCCTAAAGAACTTTGGGGAGTGCTTATCACGAATGAAGGCGAATATATGTGTCCCAGGATAATGTTGCACAATCCAATATGGGTCGGTCACCGGGAGCAGAGGTTTTATCTTCCAAGCTTTCAGACTTGTGCTGGAGCTCATCTTCAAAAGCTACTGATTCTATGGGCGTGGCTTGGTGGGCATGGCATGGCTTGGTGGGCGTGGCTTGGTGGGCATGGCAGGGAAAGGATACTGTAAAATCTCCATTTCCTTCCAATCAGCTGGGACTCAGGAGGCAGAGAATAGATGGGGACGGGGCCAGTCAGAGGTGGTATCTATCGGTTCTCCGAACTACTCAAAATTTCTGCTATCGGTTCTCCAGAACTGGTCAGAACCTGCTGAATACCACCTCTGGACTGAGATTTCCTTATAGTTCAGTGTCTTAACCACTGGATCAAACTAGCCCTAGGGTTTCTAATATTATAGATGATACTTTTCTGAGTTACTTAAGGATAATACCTCGGGGGGGGGGGGAGTTTATTATTTCGCATATAAGAATATGGAATTAAAATAAGCTACTTAGATTCACAACTAACCCATAAATTTGTCAGCAATGGTTTGTTGAATAAACCACAACCCATAAATATGGGCCACAAACATTGTGTATGACTCCACACACTGCACTAAGCCACAGACAAACAAATGTACACAATGGCCCTGTATAAAGTGTGAATCTAGTCACTGAATGAGACCATTGCTCCCTCTACTCCAGTGCTACTCACAAATGCCTGGTAAGGGTGTTGGAAGAAATGTCCTTCTGGGTTCAGTTCCAAGTGGGGAAAAAGACACTGGAAACATGGAGGCTGCTTGGTGGACAGGACCACATGGCTTGAGCTCCTGAACAGAAAAGGTGATCACATGCTTCAAGATGTTGGGCGAAGAAGAAAAGAAAACGAGATGCTGAAAGTCCCTGGTTTTGTGCCCTCTCTGACCTTTGACCTTGATCTTCTATTCTGATTGGTTATCAGACTCCCATGGGGCCATGCAGGGGCAACTCTTCAGGCCGTGCTTTGAGTCCAAGTTTGGTTGAGCATTGCTTCTTCCCAAGTGCCTTGTGGTGGGATGGGTAAAGGGCTAATACTATCATGCCTTAATCCCATCACCCTGGAGCTGAAGGGCAGAGATCTTTGTTATGCAGAATAGACTGGCTCAGGCTTTTTAATAGCCCATTGACAAAAGTGAGGGCTATTAAGAGTGAGTCTGTTTCCTGCCTAAAAACATGTTTCTCCATTTCTTATCCAAGGAAATATAATATTCTGCCTTTTCAATATTTCCCAGGGTATTTAATTTTTCTACGAGAGGGGTGGACTTTATCTTCCTACTTTCTACAAGAATATACTATATATACAGAATTTTAAGATTGAACAATCTTACCCAGCAATGCCAGGAACTGACCTTCTGCACGTGAGACAGGGACTCTATTTTAGAGCCAAGAAACTTTCTCTCACAAAAGGAGATTATGTCAAGGAACTCAAGAATCTTGGTTGCCATGTATGCCTGTTAATCTGTCTGTCCACAGACATGAAGGCAGAAAAGGCAATACATACATTGATTGGGCTACTGAAATATCCAACCCTTAACCACATCTCTGTACAGTAGATCTAAGTCAGGCATCCTGTTAAAGTAGCTGGATGCAGATGTAGATATAACCTTCCACAGAAGCTCCCGATAGGACAAGTTAATATCTTTTGCCAGAGATGGAATATAAGATCCACCATAGCTAAGCTTCACTGTAATCGTGATTTACTTTGCCACCTGTAATAAGACCAAATGCCCCCTGAAGCACGACTTCCCAAAATTTCCAGGTCTCAGGCTACCTATATGCACACAAGCACTAGTGGTGGCGCAATGATTAGAATGTAGCATTGCAGGCAGACTCTGTCCACAGCCTGGAGTTTGATCCTGACCAGTTTAAAATTGACTCAGACTTCCATCCTTCCAAGGTTAGTAAAATGAGGACCCAGACTGTTGGGGCAATATGCTGACTCTGCAAACCACTTAAGAGAGGGCTGTAAAAGCACTGTGAAGCGACATATAAAGTCTAAGTGCTATTTCTGTTGCTATTCATGCTCTCAGAGGAGCAGTTCAGTCTGGTGAGATGTGATTTCTTAACAAAATAACAACCTTAGGAGTTTGCCTGAGTCTGGAGACTCCCACATGTGCTTCTAAAGACTTTAATGGCTCTTCGTTCCAGGCAAATTGTTCCATTCTCCTGTTGGCTGGTTTAAAGTCCTGGAGTTGCTGTTTACAAAAACACAAATGTTTCACTTTTAAGCTAATCCTGCTTGTTTGCAAAAGCCCTTAAGGCTAATTTTAATTGCAAGTAAATGATACTTAACTACATAAATTAGAGAAAGTTCGAGGCTTCGAGCATTTTTGCACCATAACAAGGAGTTAGGAAATGAATTAGCTCCAAATTGAAAAGCGTATGTCAGGGAGGGGGGGCGGGCAGAAGGTTTCAATCTGAAATCAACCAAATTTGAGACATCATCAAGGAAAGATAATCACTCTGTGGAATAACAATTAGGAACTAGCTTACAGCCTTTGCATAGAGAATTTTTAATATGCCATTAGCAGATTTGACGGCTTCGGATTTTGTACAACAACTCAATAAGAAAGTTAATGAAAAGAGAAACCAGCCAGACATAAGTGTCCTGCAATTAGAGTTTCTAACTGAAGTTTAATCTGGAGCTAGCCGACTATGGTGTGTCTCCTGTTCTGCCCCAGTTGAATCCATATGCCAAAGACATATATACGTACAAAGGGCCAGTCATGATTTTGTTGGTTGTGTTTTGCTTTGTTTCGTTGAGCAAGCTACAGCTTTTGAATTGGCACAACTTACTGAACCAAAAAATAAACCCATCCAGGAGAGGGCTGCTGGGGGTCCGCACAGGTTCGGGAGATCCTGTAGCTAGGATTCAGTTGCCCAGTTCGGTGAACCCCCAAATGCCACTCCTGGCTGGCGATGCCCACTCTGCTCCTGACTTTGACTTCTGATTTGTGACTGCTGACTTTGCTTGTCAGAAGGTCTCAACCGGTGATCACATGACTCCGGGACACTGCAACCATTATAAATATGAGTCAGTTGCCAAGTGTCTGAATCATATGACCATGGGGATGCTTGCACCAGTCGTAAAGTGTGAAAAATGGCCATGGTCATTTTTTTTTCAATATCATTGTAACTTCAAACAGTCACTAAATGAACTGTTGCAAGTTGAGGACTACTTGTACCCTGGTGGAGAACTGGTGCTTACTAGTGAATTTCTGTTTTGGGCTTGCTTGGTCATTTTCCTCTTTTAAAAAGACCGTTCAACTATAGCGCGGGTGTCAAACTTGCGGCATCACATTTCCGTCATGTGATGTATTGCATTGCAACATTTTTTCCCTTCGCGGAACTGAGGTGGGCATGGCCTGTGTGTAACGCATCCGACCCGCAGGCCACCAGTTTGACACCCCTGATCTATTGCAGTGTTTTTCAAGCCTGGTGGCTGGGGAATCCTGGGAGTTAAAGTCCTCTCATTTTAAAGTTCCCAAGTTTGAGAAGCACTGTTCTAGTATCCCAGAATTTATGATCATCTGTGCCTGTCACTTGTAAAACCTGTAATACATTGGAATGACGTACTGTGAACGTTTCACTCAATGCTCTTTTGCTCCCTTGATTCTCATGAGTTGCTTTCTGGTGTGACTAGAAGCTTTCAATCGCAACAGCGTGGAAATCACTCCGTGTGGGGGTATTTGTGTTTGAGAGAGGGAAACCAAATCTGTGCCATCTGACAAGCTGTTGAAATAATGTTCTTAAGTCATCTTTTCACGCAGGAAGCCTAGTACCTTCCAGATGTCTGGGGCAGGGGTGGGTTTCATTTTTTTACTGCCAGTTCTGTGGGTGTGGCTTATTTTGTGGGTGTGACTTGGCAAATTTACGTTTCAGATTGGAGATGGGAAATAAAATATGCTTTTTAAAAAAAGGCCAAAGAAATCAGCAACCTGAGCTGTGCCAAGCTGAACGCAGGAGAGCTGGAGGGTCCATTTTGTTCTCTGCCTGTGAGCTCCATGGGGGGGGCGGGGCAGCAGCTGAGCGAGCAAGCCAGAAATCTGCTGGCTGCTGAGCACACTGCTCATGAGTAAACTTGCTCACGAGTAAATTGCAGATTATAGGCAGCCAGCAGATCCTGGTATGCTCGCTTCACTGCTCCCCCCCAAGCTCACAGATAACAAATGAAACTGCTGCCTCCATAAAGAAGGCGGGGAGGCTTGATCCCACTTAGGAGGTGGTGGTTGCAAAGCTTCGAGGCTCCCTGAGCAGCCCGTGCTTCTTACCTGTGTGTAGGCACTAGGAGGCAGTTGTGTGGATGCATGTGGCGAAGACGAGGCAGGGTGAGTGTGCGAGTGTACTGGTATGGGGGCGTGGCCAGCCAGCCATCACTACCGGTTCGGTGACCCACGCCCAATTACCACTGCCGGTTCTCCCGAACCGGGAGCAGCCCACCCCTGGTTTGGGGCCTAAACTCTTACTGTTGACAGTGGCCTTCTTGATAAAAAATATTTTTTCCCCAACAGAGAGCAAATTAGATCAGGAATTGACATGGAGTAGAAAAATGCAGAATCATACAGAGTTTTCGTACAGCAGAAAGGTAATGGGCAGCAGTTCCACTGAAACTAAATAAAAGACTTTGATGTCACTTCTAAAGCTTTTTCTGTTGTTGTCCTAGACAATATCTCTTTTTTGAGAGTTGGCAATCTTAAAGCAACTTATGCTAATTGTGGAATATCTATCTATCTGTCTGTCTGTCTGTCTGTCTGTCTGTCTGTCTGTCTGTCTGTCTATCTATCTATCTATCATCTATCTATCTATCATCTATCACATTTCTGTGCCACCCATCTCCTTCAAAGAGAGACTGATGCTGGGAGGATTGAGGATGCCAGGAATTGTAGTTTTGCACCACCAAGTAAAGGGTCATGCTGATGGAAATCCTATTGTGCAAAGTGCAGAGAAGAGCAATGGTGATAAGGGCTCTGGAAGCTAAATCCTATGAAGAATAGCTAAAGGAACTAAGTATGCTTATCTTAACAAAGATAAGACTGGAGAGACATGATAGTAGTCTTCCCATAGTTGAAGGACTGCCAAAGGGAAGAGGGCATATATACATATACATCCAATCTCATTGTACATATGTTGTGCACTGACAATAAAGAATTATTATTATTCTCCATAACAACTGTGAGAGGCATAAGAAGCAATGGGCGGAAGAGGGACATCCAATCTGGTAATGAGGATGAATTTCTTGAGAGAATCATTGAGCAATGGAATCGCTTGCTTCCAGCAGGTGTGAGTGCTTCATTGTTGGAGATTTTCAAAAAAACATTTGGACAACTAACGTATTTTTGGAGTATAAGACACATCTTTTTCACTCAAAAAAAGAGGCTGAAAATCTGGGTGCATCTTATACACTGAATACAACATTTTTGCCTCCCAAAACCCCACCCCTTCACCAAAATGTCCATGCATAGCCTTTAGGAGGCTTTCAGAGTGCTCCTGGGGGCTGCGAAGGGTAGAAATAAGCGAAAAATGGGCTGTTTTTGCTCATTTTTGCCCCCACCCCCCAGGAGCACGCTATAAGCCTCCTAAAAGCTTTGCATGCCACCGGTTTTTTGACAAAAATGGGCCCGTTTTTACAAAAAATGTGCTGTTTTTGGAAGGTCTGTAGAGTGCAAAAACCTTTTTTAAAAAATTTGCCTCTTCAAAATCTTGGTGTGTCTTATCCTCTGATGCATCTTATACTCTGAAAAATACGGTATTTGTCCAAGATAGTATGAGGACTCCTGTCTTGGGCAGAGGTTGACCAGAGACCTCCAAAGTTCCTTCTAACCCTATGATTTTATTATGGCTTCCTGTTCCTTGGCAAGAGAAGCCAGGGAATAATCAATTGGATGCTTGGATGATGATGATGATAATAATAATAATAATAATAATAATAATAATAATAATAATAATAATAATAATAATAATAATAATAATATTTAATGCTTCTAGACCGCCCCCTCTCCCGAAAGGGACTCGGGGCGGTGTACAGTTCATACAAAATATAACAAGATACAATAAAATTAAATATGTACAGTTGACAATTGACATGGAGGAGGTTAAAATGTAGTTAAAAGAACTGTACAAAGCAGATATAAAATAAATTCAAACCCCTAAAAACAAATATAGTAAATTAAAAAACCCCTAAAGTAACCAGATATAATACATTTGCCAGGAGGGACAGTTGAATTATGCCAGGCCTGCTAATCGGAACAGGTGGTTCTTCAGTTTTTGCCGGAAGGAGCGGAGGTCAGAAGTGGTTCTAATGTCGGGGGGGAGGTCATTCCAGAGGGTTGGGCCCATCACAGAGAAGGCCCTACTCCTCGGTGTCGCCCGCTGGCATTGCCTAGTGGACGGCACCAGGAGAAGTCCCTCCCTGTGTGAGCGAATTGGCCGCAGGGATGTATGTGGGAGGATGCGATCCCGCAAGTAACTAGGTCCCGTGCCATGGAGCGCTTTAAAGATGGTAATCAGCACCTTGAAACGCACCCGGAAAACCACAGGCAGCCAGTGCAGCTCGCGCAGGAGAGGTGTTACGTGGGAGTACCTCGTACTCCCCATCACAGCCCGCGCGGCTGCGTTCTGAACTAACTGCAGTCTCCGGGCGCGTCCCAAGGGCAGCCCCATGTAGAGAGCGTTGCAGTAATCCAGACGGGACGTCACCAGCGCATGAGTGACCGTGCGTAGGGCATCCCGGTCCAGTAGGGGGCGCAATTGGCGCACCAGGCGAACCTGGTGGAACGCCCCCCTTGCCACGGCTTGCCATGATGAGGCAATTCTCTTGAGGTGCCTGGATATGGGTGATCCAGATGTCTTCAGGACTGGGATTAGAATCTAGTTCCTCTGAAGATACAGATGCACAAATATGGGAATTCCTAAAACTTTCTAGTCCCCTTCTTGCAGCCAGTGTTTAGGTTCATGGCTCTAAATTTGTGAGACCTACTGCAATATGGGGTGGGGTGGGGTATGACAGAAGTCTTCTTTATTCTACTCCTTCAGCCTATCCTGGACTTAACACTCTGGTTTTTTAAATGATATCACAATTTGAGGGCATTTACTGTTAGGAAGGCGTAAAAAACATTAATTGCGAAAGTCTTTGGTGTATGTATCTGGTGAAACATGTTGTGTTGTATCATTCTAAAAACAGTTCTCACAGTTTTTTCATGTTTCCTGCATGAAATGAGTACACCACTCCCAGAAGGATTAACGTTAACATACTCTTACAGATAAAATGATAGAAGAGTTGAGAATTTTAAGGAATTTGCTTCCCCCCCTGCCATACTTCAAAATCATTGGCAAAGCCTGGGACTCTATTCATGTGACGGGTTCTGAAATGACATCTTGGCAGCAGAAATGATAATTTTGTGCAATCATGCAGGAACCCCAAAAATCATTATAATTAAACAGGTTGATCAAAAACTTGCTTGCTTTGCCTGAAAGAACAGAAGATCCTCAGATTTTGTGTGATATCTCTATTTCTAATGGTTTGAGATCCATTTTTTTAATTAATTGGGGAGTTTTGCACGTGCCATAAAAATGTTGCTGTCCTACAGTGCTTGTGAAAGCCGTACAGCAGAACCTCTCCAACACAACTTGGACTTTCAGCCAAGATACTTTTGGATGACGTATCCAAGATACAGTACTTTTCCTCTGTCAAAATTAGTAGTAGAAATCTAGCTAGAATGGATAATGGAATTATCTTCTCAACCGGGATTGGATGACTAGAATAAGTGATGGAACAGAGTGTTTCTTCTTTGTTTCTCTAAGTCAGGGGTGTCAAACTGGTGGCCCACAGGCCAGATGTGTCATGCACAGGCCATGCTCAACCCACATCCGTGAATGGGAAAAAGATTGTGAAATGTCACGTGACAGCAACGTGACAAGGCAAGTTTGACACCCATGTTCTAAGCTTTTGGTCATCAATGACCTTTGAAATTATTTATAGCAATTGGACTCTTATGGAGAGTAAGTATCATGAAGTAAGGGGTAAATCAACATTGTATGAACCATCTATTGAGGCCCTGAGGAATTGGCATCACTTCCCTTTCTAAGAAAGGCAAATATTGCAAACTCGTATTCCATTTTCAGCTATTGAGCTGTGGTGGCACAGTGGTTAGAATGCAGTACTGCAGGCTACTTCTGCTGATTGCCGGCTGACAGAAGTTCGGCAGTTCATTTCTCACTGGCTCAAGGTTGACTCAGCCACCCATCCTTCCGAGGTCGGTAAAACGAGGACCCAGATTGTTGGGGGCAATATATGCTGAGTCTGTAAAACCACTTAGAGAGGGCTGTAAAGAATGGTGTTTTATAGAATGTAGTTTTCAAAAGCTTAGTCACAATATATTGTTTTTTAAAGTGCCTCTTTGCTGATTTAACTGCAGCAGACTGTTAGAAAAGTGTGATCAATGAACAATCTAAACCACCACCATGAGCCATGGTGGCGGAGTGGTTAGAGTGCTGTAGTGCAGGCTACTTCTGCTGACTGCTGGCTGACTGCAATTTGACAATTCAAATCTCACCAGGCTCAAGGTTGACTCAGCCTCCCATCCTTCCGAGGTCGGTAAAACGAGGACCCAGATTGTTGGGGGCAATATATGCTGAGTCTGTAAAACCACTTAGAGAGGGCTGTAAAGTGGTATATAGGTGTAAGTGCTTTTGCTAAATGCTGTTCATTGGTATCCCTGCTATCATGGGAAGGCTATGCAATTGAAGTGGTCGGTGTCATGATGTAAAATCTGTAAAGGAGATGAAGTCTGGGATAGAACTTTAAAATGGATGAGCGGGAAATTTAAAGCATATTATTTCAAATCTTGGGAAGAACTGTGATCTGGCAAAAAAAAAAAAAGAGTTTTCCAACTAAAATCCGCCAGCAAACTAGGCCATCAGAATCTGATGGCATGTTGAGGAGATGTTTTCAGGATCTTTGTGAAGACACTGCTGAGTTGAATGCAGCGCTCAGAGAACAGATGCACATAAGTTTGGACTCTGGACTTTATGGGCTTTTGAGAAGTCCTTCATGAAGTAGAGAAAGAACATTTCTTCCTGTACCTACCTCAATGATATAGCTTGATTTAGTCTTCTATTCCAGTATGTTAGGAAACAACACCTATGTCAGGGTCCCAAGTAATAGATCCATAACAAGCAAAATGCTGAGGCAGGTAGATTCCTCAAAGGATAGTTTTATTGGAAAAATCATATTGGCACATATCTGGTGAAAACCAACTCTAAGGTTCCCTTGGTTTTTACCTAGTTAAAAGAGAAAGTTTTCCCTGAAACCCCAAACCATCAGTCACATGGTGCAATCAAGATGCTGTCTAGTCATCTGGAGGCTTCCCTCCTTCTTCCACAGTCCAGGTGTGAGAATGTCCTTGGTACTCAAGATAAAGTATTTTATTTTGGCTACACCAACCCCCCTATCTCTAATCACCCCGCCCTAAACGTCAGCTCCGGTGTGGCAACACTAAAACTCTAATATGGCTCCGGTCAGGTAAGGTCAGCTTCAGGACTGACAATATAAAAGCTTGTTTCCTAAAGCTGCAGAGTATAAGACGCATTCACCCTGCCTAAAAGAGGCTGAAAATTTGGGTGCATCTTATATACTCTGAATGTAGCTTTTTTGAAGCTTTTTTTCAATCCTAATGAGGTGCTAATGAGTGAAGTGATTTTCCATGCTTTGCCTGCTTTTCTCATTGCTGCTCCCTCTGAAGATCAGCTATGCCCAGGATGGCGAACCTATGGCACGCGTGCCACAGGTGGCACGCGGAGACATTTGTCAGGGCACATGATGTGTGCCACCTGTGGCACACGTGCCATAGGTTCGCCAGCTGAGTTCAGCCTTTTTTAAAGCCATTTTTCGCCCTCCCGAGGCTCCAGAGGCTTTATAAGAGCCTGGAGAGGGCAAAAAGAGCCTCCCCTGCCCCCCTGCCTCGAGGTACTCCTGAGGCTTCAGGAGCTTCCGTGAAGCCTTCAGAGCACAAAAAGTGGCCCTATAGGCAAACCGGAAGTTTGGGAATGGACTTCCGGTTTGCTCGTAGGGTTGGTTTAAGCCCTCCTGAAGGTCCCTGAAGCCTCCGGAGGGCCTTCGGGGGTGTGGGGGAGACTGTTTTCACCCTCCCCAGGTGCGGGGTGTATAAAGCCTCTGGAGCCTGGGGAGGGTGAAAAAAGCATGCAAAAATGGGGGTTCGTGCCTCTCATGCACGCATGTGCACTGGGGGGGGGAGTCGCACGTTGCATTATGGGTGCGGCACAGCCACGCACGACTCCCCCTGCACTCCCCCCCTTATGGCACACAAGCCAAAAAAGGTTTGCACCACTGAGCTATGCTATAGAAGCTATTTTTCAGCCCTAATGAGATGCTAATGAGTGACACAATCTTCTGTGCTTTGCCTGCTTTTCTCATTGCTTCTATCTCCGACGATCAGCTGTGCTATAGAAGCTGTTTTTTATCCCCAATCAGGGGATAAAAAGCGCACGCATGTGTTCTCAAAACCAGAAAACCTATGTGCTGAAGCTGACCAGATTAATGATGCTAGCCAGATGAATACCCGATAGGCAGAATTTCCCCCCTCCCCTATTTTCCTTCCCAAAAACTAAGGTGTGTCTTATACTTCAGTGCATCTAATACTCCCCCAAAAAAATATGGTAACTTGAACATCAGCTCTCTCACCTCTTACTCTCACTTCCGTCACAGCTCCATTATGATTATAGCAATACAGTGGAATTTGTCACTTCTGCTAAACATTTTACTTGGGAGTAAAAAATATGAAGGTGCCGTAGAGGAGGATAGGGTGTAAAAGTAAGAATAACAAAAGAAAGATCTGTAGACCATGGGCATGTTTTTGTGGCTACCTTCTTGGCCATTAAAGTTTTACATAAAACAACACGAGTAAGGAAGATTCTGCAGTCAATGCAGCCATCATGCGCCCCACTTGCCAATGGCAGGCCAAATTCTGAAGCCAGACTGTGCCTCATCACTTGTTCTTCTCAAGGCGGGTACTTAGCTGAAAGGCCTGGATCTCGGCCTTGGAGTGCAGCCTTGACTGGATCAGTGAGTGTCATAGGGAGAAAAACAACCTCCTTGATTCATTTGTTTTGCTTTCGCCATAGGGAGGAGGGGGGGAATCAAGGAGGTTGTTCTTCTGCTTATGGCACTCAGTGATGCAGCCAAGGTTGCCCTTCAAGGGTGAGATCCAGGCCTTTCAGCTAAGTTCCCTTAGTGGAACTGCTGTTGTTTTGGGTGGGGAAACCTCATTGACAAAGTGAGGCAAACATGCAGAAGAAATGTTGGATACAGTGCTAGAAAGCTGAAAGCAACAAAGCAACCTTCACAAGGTTCATAATACCTGATCATCAAATGAGAGTGATAATGAATCATTTCTCAGTGCTGAGAAACTAAAAGATTATCTCTCTTCATACCTATGTTAGGTAGGAAAGCAGAGAGGAAGAGATGTTAATAACTCAGAAATGGAAAGGCCAAGAATCTCTTCAACTCCGTATTGACCCATCTCTAGTTCTTTTGTTCTGCAATTCTCTGAATACTACCATGTTTTCCCCAAAATAAGACAGGCTTATTTTCTTTTTACCCAAAAAATATGTCTTGGGCCTTATTATGAGGGGAGGGTTTATTGTTTTGGGGTTGCCAGGTGGCTGCTCTCTTCCATGCGGGCTCCCAAAGAGCCGGGGACAGCCTCTTTGGGCGAATGAAGTGACCATGCTCATAAGCAGCCACCCGGCAAAACCTCTTTCCAGCCAGGCACAGCGCCATTCACTGACCTAGGGGTATTGCCAAGCCGCGTGAGCCCCTGTTCGCCGCCGCCCAGCTCCCGCGGCTTGGCGCCTTCAAAATGCCAGTGAATGGTGCTCTGCACGTTGGAGAGGAGGGTTACATGAGCGGCTGTTCCGTTCTTGTTTGCACGCCTCCCAACCTCACAATGCCCTGGCCCAGCTCTCCCCACAGAGCCAGAGCGCCTCTGCTGCCGCCACATGGCTTTTTCTGCGGCTTCCAAACTGAGTCTTCTGGCCACTCTGAGCATATGCTCTATGGTTGTACGCTTGGCCGGCAGCTGGCCCACAACCATAGAGCGTACGCCCAGAGTGGCCACTGCTGGGAGGTATTATCCATTTCTATTCTTGAAAGGTTTCAGCTCCTTCATTAAAGTTCTTAAATTGGAGGGCCTGAAAGGATGGGGAGGGCGTACCTGGGCCCAAAGAAGCTGCTTTAGAATTTCCAGTCAAGAAGATGAAGCTTTGAGCATAAGATCCATTGAACTCTAAATGTTAGTTATCCTGCATAGATTCATAGAGCTTGCCAAGGTTGCCAACTCCTCTTCTATTGCAGTCTACTAGTGTAGAATTCCCATATTATTCCTTCCCATCATCTTGAGTTCCATGGAGAAAATCTGTCTGTATGGTTGCTGGGAATCAAGACCAAGTTAGTAGTACATAATCAGGGGTGGGTTACTGCCGGCATTGCTGCCGGTTTGCTTTGCGTGCACTGTGCGTGTGCAGTTGACTATAAATTGTTCTGTGCATGCACAGAACATGAAAAAATTACTTAACAACCCCTGGGGAACTGGTTCGGAGGCGTGGCCAGCCTGAGTCGCTGCCAGTTCTGCGACCCAGGCCAAAATACCACTACCAATTCACACAAACCTGTGCGAACCGGTAGCAACCCACCTCTGCACATAACCAATCAAGTCAATCCAATCAATCAACCAACCAATCAATTGTCTTTAAGCAGCCTCATTTAAAGCTCACAGACCTGATTTACTGTCTTCTTTGTAGTATTTGCAAATTTAGAAACAGATGTATAAATAAATATATACATCTGGACACTCCTCTGAAGGATCAGAAAGTGATGTCCTGGTTAAGATGTCACACTAGGAGTGGGGAGGCTCAAATGCATCTTCAGCTATGGATACTTAGCTGTGTGACTTTGGCCCAGGTATACTTTCTTTGCCTAGCCTACCTCATAAAGGTAGTTGTGGGGAAAATGAGAATAGGAAGTTCTAAGCATGCCACTTGAATTCCTAGAGCAGGGGTGTCAAACTCATGGCCTGTGGACCGGATGCGTCACGTGCTGGCCCCGCCCCCACCTGGTTTAGCAAAGGGGGGAAAAGTCCCGATATATCGCGTGGCACTGCTGTGATGCCACGAGTTTGACACCAAGGCAGGATAAATTAATAAATTAAAAATCTGTAAACTTAGTTTATGTAAACCTTGATTATCATGGAAGGAAATGGCCCATTTTGCCATTGATTCCACCATGGATCACACACATACACCTCTCCTGGGGGAATCCTTTGTAGGCATTCACAGCTAGTGAATTAATACCCGTATTTTATTAATTTACTAAATGTGTAGATTGCCACATTTTTATAACACTTGGTGCAAAGTAGTCCTCTATCCTACCTCATTCCTGAAAGTTAAAATGAAGTGAAATAGTAAAACCATGACAACGGGCAAAATTAATATTTAAAGGCTAGCAATTAAGTTCTCATTTTTGGGGGGTCCATCCAAAGCCTGATGAAACATGGGCACTTATGAATAATAGTTAGAGGCATCAGGTAAATGAGCCCACAAGACAGCACTTGCAAAGGAATATCAAAGCTGTGATACCAGTACTGGAAATGCTTTTTCTAATGTAGAGAAAATTGATCATGCCAGTCACAGCACAAGTTAACTGTTTTCTGCATGATCTTAATATTTGGGAATAATGGGAGAATATACTTATAAAATATTGTTATTGAGGGCTTTATACTACATCAGACAACTAGATGGCCTCTAAGGGGATGCTGACTCAGAAAGTCTGTGATTTATTCTATCAAAACTCCTACTTCCTTCCCCTTTACCTCCTTCTCCTACATCAACAGCTAAAATTACAAAATTAGTGACATGACATCACAGCGTGGTGAATTTCCTTAGTTTTGCCAGCTCAGGCTCAGGAAAGTGGCCTAGAATGTGATAATGCTGTATTTTGTATTGCAAAATATTTATGTAACTACATGGGTTATTCAGAACTCAGTCACCCCTGGATGTAGTCAAGTGTTTCCAAAACTTTTTGTTATTGCTGCACAAAGTTCACAGAGTTCTTGTCTGGATTTGCCACAAACCTTTTTGTGATGACACCAGTTGACTGTTCCCTAATCCAATTCCTTCTGGATTTGATACGGCTGCCTAATCCATATGTGGCTCTCTGCAGCTAACCATCAGTCAAATGGACAAAATATTAATAAAAACAGTTTATACCAATATTTTCTACCTGAAACAAAAGCCAGTAAAGTTTGGCCAGTAAGCAGGCCCAATTCTGGGAGGAGGAGCCAGGTTTTTATCAATTTATCAATTAGTAAAATTTAGCAATTTTACCAATTCTATAAGTCCAGCAAGGTTGGGGCCATTGGAATCTTGGGAGATATGTAGCTCCAACAGGCCTGAGCTGTGATAGACAAGACATTCTACCTGGATCTCATTAGGTGGGATTGTTTATTAGGGCGACCTGGAGTAAGCTTCCCCTGCTAAATCTCATGGAATAAACAGAAATAATTGAAGAAGGTGATTCTCCAGATAATTTGGTTCTATATCATGAAAGGCTTTGATGAAGAGAGAACAGCGCATGTAACACACATGCTGTGTGAGCTGCCTGGGGTGCCAGTTTGCTAGCACTCTCTACAAGAATCTGAACTACTAATGGTCAAAACCAACTGGCGGTAGATAAGAATCCAACAAGGAATTCAAGGTGGGCTGGATTTAGATCTTTTGTGGGCACAAAGGGACTCGAGATTAATGATGTGCTTGACCCCTCACCTGTGGCTCAGCCTGGTCATCTCATATACTCTCCTGGCTTTTTGGAAATATCTAAAGACCTGACGTTACCATCTTGCTTGAGATTCAGAGAAGACTTGCAACCATGGGGCTGGTTGGAACCCTGAAGCCCCCCCCCGCACTTTTAAATGAACATTTAATGTTGCATTTAAAATATCCTTGCCTTAACTACCTTTTTAACCTACTGCCCTAAAAAGGGGAGATTAGAGACCGTACAATATTTGTCCAATATCATTGGGTCCAAGGACAGTTTCTTGAAAAGAAGGTGCAGGAGAGATTAGCTCCTCACTCATGGATGAACTCATCTAACCTGATTCTCTTTAGCCTTGCCAGTTGGGAATTATATTGAAGTCAAGACACACATGGAAGGTATTGGATTGTTGAAAATTTGCATAGATCGAAGAACAAGACATAGGGCCTGTCTTTGTTGGCACTCTGCAAGACCAGGAGTTAGCGTAATGGTGGGATTCAGCTGATTCCCACCGGTTTGTGCTAACTGGTTGTTAAATTACCTCCTCCCCCAGCTATCAAAATGGATTCTGGGCACTGCGCTACAATGGAGAAATGAGCAATGGAGTGGCCGGCATGAGGGAAGTAGAAGGCTGCTTTCCCTCTTTCTTTTCCCTGCTCCTCCTCCTTCCCTTGTGCTGGCTGCTCCATTTCCCATTTCTCCATTGCAGCGCAGCACCCAGGATCCATTTTTATAGTGGTGAGGGGAATATTTAACAACCGGTTTCCCCAGGGTCAAGTTGGCTGTCATGGGAGACTCGTCCACATGTGCGGTGGAGCTGGAGTAAGGGTATGAGCCATGCCTCCCATGACAGCTGACCTGACCCTGGGCTGATTTTTAAATTATTTGAATCCCACCACTGAGTCAGCACCACACTTAGCCATTTGCCACAGGAGTGGAGAGCCCAAAGTTTCCTTAGCTGCAAGCAAACAAATTAGCTTTGTGTGCCTGTATGTGTGTTAAAGACACATTTTCCATGGATTTTTCTATTTATTTTGGATTTGATATTTTCTCTTTCCTTGTCATGACACGTGCTAATGAGAGGCTGTGCTTAAATAAGATATTGAAATATGCTGACGCTGAGCCAAGATATTTCGCTTTGAGGGTAAGTGTTAACAAACGTCTTCACTGCCAGTTGGCCTTCAAATTCCACATATTTTAGGACTAGCAAATCCTTAAAAGAACTTGGTTTCTTTGCTCATTAGCACAAATTCCTCCAAGCAGAGCTTGGGTTTTATTTATGTTTTGAAGTAGGATTAATGTATTTTTTTTGCTTCTCTTCCCCCTCCTTTCCCCCTCCTCCCAAGATATCAGCCTCCTTATTTCAAACTTGGCAAGGTAAAGAGGCTTGCTTGATGCATATCTTGCATGTCAAGTTTAGGAAGACAGAACTAGCAAGTTTTGAAACTGCTTCTAACACTCAATTGCCTAAGAGAACCTTAGCGATTGAATATGTGCCATGGCATAATTCATGCCATCTTGAAAGTTGAAATAATGGAATTTGTCATCTCTGATTGGGCCCAGCAGTCTCTTCCTTAGCAAAAATCCCAGCCAAACACAGGAAAGGAAAATGCAGGGAACACACCAGGGGTGGGTTCCTGCCAGTTCTAACCTCTTCTATAGAAGAGGTTCCAGAAATGTACAGTGCCGTTTAGAACCGGTTCCAGCTCCCTCCCCCCGCCAGTCTGCACATCATCAAGATGAAGAGTGAGAGGAGGAATTATGGGAGTTGAAGTCCACAAGTCTTAAAGCTGTCAAGTTTGAACACCCCTGGGTTTTTTTTCTAAAGGGTTAGGGGTGCAAGGGTCTTGTAACTTGACAGCTTTAAGACTTGCACACTTCAATGCCAGAGTTCCTGAGCCAACATTTTGGTTGCTAAGCAAGAGTGTTGTTAAGTGAGTTTCACCACATTTTACAACTTGGTCATGCCAACCCAGTCACATGGCTGGCAAGCCACTCCCACCTGGTCATATGGCCAGCAAGCCACTCCCACAAAGCAGGCCACACCTACAGTAGAGGTTCTAAAAAAAATTGAAACCCACCACTGGAACACACAATCCCAACTACAGTGAAAAGGAAGAATGCAAGGATTCAATCGCATCATGTAAAGCTCTTTGCAGATTCCCTTTCATAGTTTAGACATGTGGCTTCCTTCCTACAAGGAACCAAACACTGGTTAAAACAGCAGAGTTGAGAATTATTTTTTTCATTGCCAGCAGTGAATTTCTAAATGGATATATTTATACTATTAGCTATTTTTTCCACATGACTTCTTTTAAAACGAGGTTGGACAACCTGTAGCCCCAGGACTGCAAGCTGTTTTCAAATCCTCATTTTGGAGCTTCTAGAACCTGGTTGGATTCCAGAGTGGAAACCTGATTTCTTGTCATTCCAAAGTGGAAACCATGAAAAGTTGAATACTTTTTCCTTTGAAAAAGAAAAAAAGAGGGTGTTTTTAGCTGTTTTAAATCTTTGAGGTGGCACAAATCTGCTGGCAAAATTTGTGGTGTTCTGGTAGCCAACTTTCTGCTTTGCTAATTCAGCTTTACCAAGATTTAATATGGGACAAGTTAAGGAAAGTGATTTCCTGCCAGGGAGACAAACATCCATTATTTTCTGTCTCTACTTTGGGGCACAGCTGGGTGAGTTTTTCTGCCTCTCCTAAGAGAAACCCCCCAACATCACCTGCAGTCTGCACTGCCCTATGAATGATCCAATGGATAATTTCCTTCCTTCCTTCCTTCCTTCCTTCCTTCCTTCCTTCCTTCCTTCCTTCCTTCCTTCCTTCCTTCCTTCCTTCCTCCCTCCCTCCCTCCCTCCCTCCCGCCCTCCCTCCCTTCCTTTCTCTTTTTCCCTCATTCATCCTCTTGTTTTCTCTGTACAATTTTGTCGCTTGTCTCTTTCACTGACACTTGCTGGTCTGTCTTTTGTGATTATCCATCATCTCTTTGGCTGTCTTTATCACTCATATGATTTCATTCCATTGCCTTCTCCCATTCTGTTGTTCGTTCCGTCACCTGCACCATTGCCCTCTCTTGCTCTATAGCTCAGTCCATCACCTGCTACACCACTTCCTCCATCGTTCTTCCTTGCTCTACTGCCTACTCCATCAACCACTGCATCACCTGTTCTATCATTTCACCCTGCGCCTGCCTCTCCCACTTATTTATACATTGTGCGTCTAGTAAGGCTACCAAGCAATTGGCTGGGGATGAGAGAATGGCCCAGCATGAAGTCACATTATTAAATAAAGGACAGCGAGGTATATTCCATACATAGTTAAGAAATGTAAAAAACCAATAAAATTTTATTACAAAAAAAAAAAAAAAAAAAAAAAAAAAAAAAAAAGAAATGTAGATAAGCCCGTTGTCCTGAAGTAGCAAATTTCAGAGCAAATTAAACAAAAATATCTAGAGTTCAATACACACGACGTAGTCCTCGACGTACGATCACAATTGAACCCAAAATTTTGGTTGATAAGTGAGATGTTTGTTAATCGAATTTTGTCCCATTTTATGACCTTTCTTGCCACAGTTCTTCAGTGAATCACTGCAGTCCTTAAGTGAATCTGGTTTCCCCATTGCCTTTGCTCGTCAGATGGTCGCAAAAGGGGATCACATGACCCCGGGACCCTGCAACTGTCATAAATAAGGATCAGTTGCCAAGTGTCTGAATTTTGATCATGTGACCATGGGGATGCTTCAATGGTCGTAAGTGTGAAAAATGGACCTAAGCAGGGGTGGGATTCAGCCAGTTCGGATCTGTTCAGGCAAACAGGTAGCTCCAACTATCAGCTGAGAGCAAATTGGTTTGCTCTGACGATCAGGTGCGCCCGCCTGCCCTTGCGCTTTACTAACCTATATCCTCTCAGCTGATTAGCGCAGCAGTGCGGATTGCCATGCCTCAGCTGTGTTATTCCCCAAGATGTAATGTGGAAGGTAAATTTTGGTTAAACTGTGCATGCGTGTGAAATACGCGATCACCAAACTGGTTGTTAAACTGCAGGATCCCACCACAGGACCTAAGTCAATTTTTTTATAGTGCCATTGTAACTTTGAACCAGTGTTGGGTATCAAAATTTTTTAGAACCTCTTCTGTAGGCGTGGACTGATTTGAGGAAGTGGCTTCCCAGCCATGTGACTAGGTGGGAGTGTCTTGTCAGCCATGTGACCAAATGGGAGTGGCTTGGCAGTCATGTGACTGGATGGGAGTGGCCAACTTGTAAAATGTGGTGAAACTCACTTAACAACTCTCTTGCTTAGCAACCAAAATGTTGATTCAGAAACTCTGGCATTTGAAACACGCAAGTCTTAAAGCTCTCAAGTTACACGATCCTTGCACCCCTAACCCTTTAGAAAAAAAAAACCCCAGGGGTGTTCAAACTTGACAGCTTTAAGACTTGTGGACTTCAACTCCCATAATTCCTCCTCTCGCTCTTCATCTTGATGATGTGCGGATGGGTGGGGGAAGGGAGCTGAAACTGGTTCTAAACAGCACTGTAGATTTGTGGAACCTCTTCTATAGAAGTGGTTAGAACTGGCAGGAACCCACCCCTGCTTTAAACGGTCACTAAATGAACTGTTGTAAGTCGAAGACTACCTGTAGGCAGGATGAAATGCCCTGATTGGGACATAGACTTGCAAAAAGTTCTCAAGTTTAAAGGCTTTTCTTCACCTGCCCAAACCTGCAAAGTGTCATGTAGATGCTGAGGAGCCTCTTGCCTAGTTCAGATATCTGGGAACAGGCATATCTGTCTTTTGATGAGAGAACATACAAAGGGCAGATCTGTTAGTTAATGGCGGAGACTATTGGAAATTGTTGGACATTCATTGCTCATGTTGTGTTTATGCTGTGTGGACCGGAGGTGTTTCGGAATTGAGGCCCAGTTGGAAGAAGAATCTGTAGCTGAGGACTCAGAATGAGCAAGCAAGATCTGAAAGTGAGGCCTGCAGAGTGGACTGGCTGATTGGAAATCCTGTTGCTTTTGGAGAGGATAGACTAGGGCATTAGCAAGGGTAGCTTGACCAAGTCTCGGCATTCTGAGAAGTTCAGGAAAGAGTTATTCTCATTCCTTCCTCCTCTCTAAACTCAAAGCCAGCCTGAGCAGTGAAAAAAACTGAAGCTGCCTAATAAAAATGGGGATATCCAAGTTTTGATAAGAAACATCTGTGGAATAAGGGAGGGAGCAAACAATACAATTTTAAAAACCCTATGAAAAGTTCCAAATAGAAATGTCTGAATAGTTTATTAAACTTAGACTACCATATATCTTAGAAATAAGAAGAAAAACATTACCTGAAAAGCACTATAACAGTAACTACCGTGTATTCCCTGAAAATAAGACAGGGTCTTATTTTCTTTTGACCTCCAAAATAAGCACTTGGTCTTATTTTCGGAGAGGTCTTATTATTTTTGAGGTGCAGGAGGCAGCGAGCGTGGTCCCCTGATGCCTGCTGCTGTGTTGCAATATTTTCGGAGAGGGCTTATTTTGGGGGGGAGGGCTAATTTTAGCACATGCGCTCAAAAGCCCAATTGGGCTTATTATCTGGGGAGGCCTTATTTTCAGGGAAACAGGGTAGCACTGTAATTTAAAGAACAGTGTCTCCGAGTGTGAATAGTTCTTGTCCTTTTTCCTACTCTTCTTTCATGTGCTTTTAAGAAATACATGGCAAAATCATAGATGGGGAATTGGAAGGAAGGACCCCAACAATTATGTTTTGCTGTAGAATATACATCTAAAACAATAACTATGTTAGGTAATAGCACCTAGTCAACCTTGGCTGATCTGAAAAAAGAAAGAGCAGTTTGTTAGAGTATGAATAGGAGACCAGAAAATCTATACAAAACCAAAAAAATTGGGGGGAAAACCCATCCTAGAATAAAAACAAAGCAAACATCAAATCGTTTCTTTATTGTGCCCAGAAAAGCTACATAGACACAAACATAAAAGGACATAGAATTCAGCTCAGTTTTAAGCAGACCTTATTTAAAAAAAGAAAGAAAACAACTCCATTATTTCTTCACACAAGTTGACTTATTTTTAATAGTTTTGATATTCAAGTCAAGGTGCTGAAAAGGTCATTGGATTTCTAGAAAAGGAAATATATATATATATATATATATATATAAGTACAATTTCTGTCTCTCCAGGAAAAAAAACGTATGCAATCAGACATCCTCCTGATGGCCAGAAGTCTTTACAGCAGAATTTGGCAATTCAATATCAAAGAGGGATAACTCATTTTTTAAAATGTTAGAAATTTCTTCATAAGCCGGGCCTAGTTGAAAACAAAGTGCCTCTTTTGAATCAATCTCAACTTCTGCTGACTTTGAAGATATGTCCAAACAAATGTCTTAATAATAACACAGAAGTAATTTGTCATTGCTTTCCACTGGAACTTTTTTTTTTTTGGTTTGAGTGAGTGCAATCTGGGCTCCAGTGGTCCCAATCAAGTTCTAATCAAACCTGACTTCTTAGTCCAAATAGTTTAAATTTAGCCCCTGTTGCTACCAGCACTGTTAGCGTTTCACTTGCTTTAACCATCATGTTTGTAACTACTCCCATTCTCCATTTTCTTACCCTCAACCCTCCTTAATGGTAATACAGTATAACCTTTTAGTCACTGATAGTTTTGAGCTGATCAAATGACATTATCAGAGGAAAACAGTTTGTACATTACCTAATGCTGTATAGATGAGATAATGGACTGCAATCCCAGAACTGCTGCCCAGCATGTCCTAAAGGTGCTTTTTCAAGAGGCAACTGGACTTTCTGGTTTTTCTTTGAAGACGTTTTGCTTCTCATCCAAGAAGCTTCTTCAGCTCTGATTGGATGGTGGGGAATGGAAGGATTTATACCCCTTGCACACAGTATAAATCCTTCCATTCACCTCCATCCAGTAAGAGTGAAGAAGCTTCTTGGATGAGAAGCAAAACATCTTCAAAGAAAAACCAGAAAGTCCAGTTGCCTCTTGAAAAAGCACCTTTGAGACAACCATGACCAGGATGACTGAGAATCTCCATAGACTGCCAGCCAACATGGCTTTGGACAGAAACTCTTGGAAGGATAATTGGTTAAGCAAATGTGCCCAACATATTCAGATGTTAGACTAAGCATCCATTATTCCTGTTTATTAGCCATACTCTTGGGGCGATGGGATGTGTAGTGATGAGCTGGCTGCTAAAGCAAGGTCATGGCACACACTTGAAAGTAAATCAGGAAGAGTGTAATTGGGGTGTGTGGTCTGTCTGTCTCACAAGAACAAAGAATGCTTATCAACACGAAATATGCACGTGTAAAGCTTGTAGCAATTATGGGTAATTAGAAAGTTGATATAAGTAACAAGAATTAGACAACTTGCAGACCTCAGCTAAAAGTTAGCAATGGAGATGGTCTGCAGCAAATGAAATGTCTATTAGATACCCCCTGGGGCATTCATTAGCCAAGACTTAGGAATGGGACAGCTATAGACCAATATAACAAATTGTAGAATTATTGCTAAAATGTTTATTAGAGGATATTTCTTATTATTTCACATTGTCCCGCCTTCTCCTTTAGTGAAAATGTATAAAGCTTACTTAATCCTTTGTTCTTGGTTCTTGGCCTTTTGACCAGGAACCCTTTTCCTTGGAGTACTCCAATAAAAAGCAATCAGAAAACCTGCACCTCGTGTTTGGCATCCATCATTGGCTTCGGCACCAGGCTCAGACCCGAATTGGGGACAAAAATCTGGGGGCTTGTTCTGGGATTCCACGCCTGGATTCAATTGGAAGGCACCAAAGACTACCAGAGGAGGGCCCCTGGACGGGTAAGACTTAGTGGCTGAAAGATGTGTGATTGCTCTGAAATGAAACTCCCGGTCGGTGACCAGGACTGTGTGTTTCTGCACTGCCAACAGCCCTCAAAGCTCATGAGTCTTTTGACAGTGATTGAGTACTCTGAAAAGCAAGGGGTAATGCAGAGATCCACATGTCCCACTGATGCAAAGAGTGGGTTGACTGAATGCTATGAGCCACTGTCTAAATCAGTGGTTCCCAAAGGGGGTGGTACCACCCTCTGAGGGGGGTGGGATGGCTCAGGGGGGCTCTAAGAGGCAAGGGGGGGCGGCAGAGGAGTGCTGGAGGTGGCCCCCTCTAGCGAGCCATTTAGAACCAGTTCGCTCACTCACCCCCGCCCATCCGGAAGCTGCTTGATCACTCGCTCCCCCCGCCCATCTGCACCATGCTAGCCCTGCTCACCGCTCACTGATTGGCTGGCTCACCAATCGCCCTGCCCTATCTAAACCCAGTTACCTTTTTTTCTGCTTGGCTTTCTATAGATAGGGCTCTTAGAGGTGGGCGGGACGATTGGTGAGCCAGCCAATCAGTGAGCGGTGGGCAGGGCTAGCATAGTGCAGACGGGCGGTGGGAGCGAGCGATCAAAGGGAGGCCCCTTTGCCTCCCTTAACTCCCACTTTGTCTTGATGAGGTCACCGCAGCTGCCGGGCTTGGATGGACGGAGGTAGCCAGAGCGGCGGGGCAGCCCAGGTGGGTGGGCGAGCGAGCGAGCTGCCTGATCCTCCATTGCTAACCTGCTTGCCCACCCGGGCTGCTCTGGCTACCTCCATCTGTCCGCGCCCGGCAGCTGCAGCGACCTCATCAAGACAAAGTGGGAGCGAAGGGAGGCGAAGGGGCCTCAGTGCCTGCCTGATCCTCCTTCGCACGCTCGCTATTTTGCCTGCATTGGGCGCCTCGGCAGAAACCCTTTGCTGGCGGCCAGACCTCCCCTCCCTGGGGAGATGGGTGGTAGTTTGCGTGGTGCGGTCCCCCTGCCATCCCCACCCCCGCCTCTGTGCTTGCAGGTGGCCATGCAGCCCTGTGCTATAAGCAAGCCAGGGATCCTTGCAAGGCTGCTGAATCCTAAGGGAGTTGCAAATGGGACCAACATTTGAAAAACAGGTGAAATTCTTTCTGGAGACCAGAAGCAAACACACACACACACACACAGCAAAAGTGTCTGATTTTGAATATAATCTTCCCTAGTGCTTGGGGAAAAAATAGAGGAACATTTGGATATACATTTTGAATTAACTTGGGAAGAAAATTGCTAAAATCACTTTTAGCTGTGTTCTGCATTAAGGATTCATGCAATAGCATTTCTTGTTGAATTAGCAGAGTAATATTTACAACAGCCAGCTAAAATAGTTTTATCTGTCTTATAATGTGTGTGGGTAGAGGACTTAGGCATAAGTGCAATGTTTGCCTGTGATTATATAATAAATTCAAAGCTTATACATTTGAATTAGATGTTTTTCAATTCATGTTTAACCTATACTTGATATACTTGTATTCAATACATAAGGTGTTAATTACATCAATGGAAGAGATTGGAAACTGCATTAGTGATATATATGTCAATGCATTGATTTGTACTAAAAATGTTTAGCTTTAAGAAGTTATAAGGAATCACAAATATGATTGTGGAAAATGTAATGTAGTTGTGGATGACCCTTTGCATGAGTTTTATTGGGAAAAATAAATAAATAAATAAATAAATAATAATAATAATAATAATAATAATAATAATAATAATAATAGAAAATGATTCCCCAAAGAGGTAAAAGGCTACATTTTGCTAGAGTTATTCTTTGCTTCCAAACTGTTGAGAAAGGGGATTGAACTCCATTGTCTATATTTCCCTTTCCATCCTCATGGTTCTTTAGTGGAAGTTATAACCCAAGAACATATAGATCTGTTAAAATGTTCCCATTCTCACTTTCCATATTGGGAATCCCTAGGTACCATGCAATAATCTCATCAAATAATTCAGGGGTGGCGAACAAGTTCGACAAAAAGAGCCAAAATTTTAAACTGTGAGAGTCAGAGAGCCACACCACGCAGTGACCTGCCAAAACAGACCCGGAAGCAATGTTCCCTCTAATTTTTTTTCGATGTGAGCAGAAAAGTATAGTGTTTGAGCGGCACATTTTCATGCCTGAGCACCCGAATTTTTTTCACAGATGTCACCTAAGACAACAACGAAATCAGTATTATTTGAAACTCAAAGTTATGTTTCTTCAAGGTACCCGCTTAATTCAAAGTGTTATATAATATCAGTATCACTTAACAACACTCCTGCTTAGCAACCAAAATGTTGGCTCAGAAACTCTGGCATTTGAAGCACGCAACTCTTAAAGCTGTCAAGTTACAAGACCCTTGCACCCCTAACCCTTTAGGGAAAAAAACCCCCAGGGGTCTTCAAACCTGACAGCTTTAACACTTGTGGACTTCAACTCCCAGAATTCCTCCTCCAGTCATGTTGCAGCGACGTCATCTGCGTGGATCTGCTCCATCTTTGCTTTCTTCATTGTGGGCAGGGCTTCTGCTGAAGATGCCGACGAGTACGAGTTGCCACCAGAATAACTGCTGCTACCTCCTCCTCCTCCTCCTCCAACAGAATCACCAGATTTGCTCCTGAGCTCAGCGCTGGGTTACCTCTGCCCCCTCCTCCGTGCTTTTGAGGAGCCATGAGGCTTTTTTCCCCCTGCTCCCCCCGCCTTCCTACTGTCTCCTGCAGCCTCATGGCTCCTCAAAAGCACGGCGGAGGAGGAGGAGGGGGCAGGGGTAACCCAGCGCTGACTGAGCTCAGCTGCTCCGAGCAGAGGGGAGGCGCCGCTGCCACGCGCGGAGATGCCGGCAGGAGCTTTGGCGGCTTCATCTCAGCCGCAGCGCCGGGCGGCAAATCCGGCAGTGCTGCCTGTTAGAGGAGGATGAGGAGGAGGTGGCAGCAGTTCTTCCGGTGGCGGTGGGGGCTTTGGAGCTTCACAACTAGCCTCAGTCACCCCGTGCTCCTCAAAGCAAGTCTGGGGAAGTCCTTTGCAGGCGCGGCCCGTTCTAGCTGCCTGCAAAGGACCTCCCCAGCTTCCGAAAGGGAGCGAGCGATCCGAGCCACAGTATACTAAATAATGATAAGAGGCAAAGAGCCTCATTTATTTTGGCCGGGAGCCGCATGCGGCTCGCGAGCCGCGTGTTCGCCACCCCTGAAATAATTCAAGCAAATGTTGGTGACATTGAGCTGAAGCCAAAGTTCAAGAAATCGTACCAAGAGTTTTGGTTACAGAAAGAAATTTCTGATCGCTATCCTGCACTATGGACATTGGTTAAGAAGCTTGTTGCATTTCCAACATCATATTTGGCTTCAGTGTGGTCATCCAACCTCTCTCCAAGCAAAGAAATCGACTCCAGATTACTGAACGTGGTGATTTAAGACTCCTGCTAAATGACTTAAAACCAGACATTTGGAAACTGGTATCACTTTATCAAGCCCATCCATTACATTAAGAATTTACTGAACAGTGAAGTAGTTACTAAATTTTACTTAGTTTACTATGTTAAGGTTCTTGATAAACGACTATCAGACTTTGAAAACCTGGTATCACTGGATCATGTTCAACAATTTTGTTGAATTAAAATTAACTACAAAGGTTTTTAAATTGGATTTTGAATAAATGTGCAATTAATTGTTAGAGTTTTGAATTTTACTGTTACTATCTTCCTTCCGTCGTGCAAACCGCCCAGTCACATGACTCCCCCCAGCCACGCCCACCAAGCCACCCCCACAGAACCGGTCGTAAAAAAATTTGAATTCCACCACTGGGTGGGGGGCACTGAGGATCAGTTTGTAGCACCAAGGGGGCGGTGGACTGAAAAAGTTTGGGAACCACTGGTCTAAATGAACGTCCAGCCTCGGTAAGATCCTTGGTGACTTCTTAATTGAACTCAAAGGCTGAAGCCCTGAAGAAAAGCGAGGAGCAGGAACCGGTGGAGGAACAGAAAGAGGCAAAATGTGGAGGAAAGGTAAGGACTGGACAGGAGACGTCCCAGGGGATAAGGGGTATCCGCCTGAGATCCAGCCCTAAGTAAAAGGCAAACAAAGGCAAAGACCAGACAGGAGACGTCCCAGTGGATTAGAGGAATCCACCTGAGATCCAGCTTTGAAATGGGAAACTGGTAGCAAAAAGGCATTCAGTCCAGGAGCGACAGAGTTGCCAAAAGGGAAGCTGACCAAAGATTTGCCGATGGGTTGTATTTTGCCTCAATCTGAGATATTAAGAGGATTAGATATAGGGATCAAAGGCAGCCTTTTTCTCATTATTGTTTGTCTGTCTGGCCTCAACTTCCCTTGGACAATCCAGGTGATTTTTGGCCATTTCAGGGACCTCATAATATTGAGCTACTAAAAGCAATATTGCAGAAACAAAAGATTCAGGCAGATACAGTATTTGAGTTTATTTGTGAGACTTGTTAATAGTCCATTTCTGTTACAAGAGGGTGGAGGTAGTGTATATGTGTTTCTATGTTGTGTCATTTCCAAGACTTGGGAGAGGAGTAAGACCCTCTAATAACAATAACCAAAAAGGCCTTATTATTATTTATTATTTTACTTTAAAAAAAGGGATTTGGAAAAAAAAAGGAGTTTATTGGCTTGTGAAAGCTCCCTAAAATAATGATAATAATGATCGGTTTGCCTGGAAAAAGTATGAAAGGAAATATTTGTATGTGGATTTTTTATGCAAGCAGTTTGAATGGAGGATAAATATATGTATGCTGATGTGTAAATGCTTGTGTGTGTTGAGTCCCTATCCACAGACTGTGAAAGGGGTTAATTATTTTGATTCCCTTTCTTATAAAGAAACCCAGTGCTCCTCCGGTTAAACTGGAGGACTCCGAGACTGGTCTGCCACCAGGGACATGCGGTCAGGGGAGGCAGGGGCGGCAAAGCCTCACCCCTCTCATCATGAAAAGAAAAGAAAAAGGGAAAAGGGAAAAGGCAAATGTGGTCCGATTCCCTGCCTTCCTGAGTCAACATGAAGGGGACCGCAGAGCGCGCTCTGCTGGCTCGCGCTCCGCGGTCCCCTTCATGTTGACTCAGGAAGGCAGGGAATGGGACCATGTGTGCAGGAGGAGCGCGCTCCGCGGTCCCGCAGCTTGCGCTCCGCGGTCCCCCTCATGTTGACTCAGGAAGGCGGGGAATGGGACCATGTGTGCAGGAGGAGTGCGCTCCGCGGTCCCGCAGCTTGCGCTCTGCGGTCCCCTTCATGTTGACTCAGGAAGGCGGGGAATGGGACCATGTGTGCAGAAGGAGCGCGCTCCGCGGTCCCGCAGCTTGCGCTCCGCGGTCCCCTTCATGTTGACTCAGGAAGGCGGGGAATGGACCACGTGTGCAGGAGGCTGAGGCTGCCTCAGCCTCCTGCACACGTGGTCCCATTCCCCGCCTTCCTGATGACGTCATCAGCCTCACCAGCCATAAATCTCACCGCATGTCACTGTCTCCCACCCCCTGCTTACTAATGGAATGGGACACCCCAGACAAGGAGATCTCAGAGGAGGGGAAAGGCTGAAGAACAATGTAATCAAACAGCGAGTGACTCTCGTGACATCCAATCGCATTCAAGACTAAAACCAGAGATGCAGTCTCACTCCGAGAAAATATGGTGGTAGGAGGATGAAATAGATTCTGTCGAGTGCTAGTTTACATACCATTTTCTGCTTCTGACCTTTATAACTGGAAGCAACAAAATCCCAGTTATAGGGAAGACCCAGAGAAAATGCACTCTGTTCTTATCTATTATAAGGATGCGTAGTCCCACTTGGGCAGACATTCAGACATTGATGGATGTCCTTTTAACACCAGAGACTGGTGGGGCGGGGGGGAGTGGAGCTGCAGTTAAAAAGAAGAAGAAGGAGGAGAATGACAGTTGCTGGGAACCCCCCCCCCTCATGGAGCCAGAATGGGATCTGGATGATGATGGGGACAATATGAGGCTACAGAATTCTCAATCTTATATGGAATCCAAAAATGGAGTTCCCTAAATTAAGGCTCTTGCAAAAGTATATGAAATAAGGCAAAAGAAAGATGAGAGTCCCGAGGAGGACTTTTCTTGAAAGGATATACCAGGATTTTAGGTAATACACTGATTTAGATCATGAAACCTCAGATAACCAGGAAATGATAAACATGATTTTTATAGGGAAGTCAGCAGAGGATAGTAGAAGAAAGTTACAGAAAGTAGAAGGAGGTCTGTGGAATGACATTTCAAACTTGGTCCGGTTTCCGGCCCGGCCACAGCATGGAGACGGCTTTGGTCGCGTTGGTGGATGATCTCTGGAGGGCCAGAGATGGGGGTTGCTCCTCCATCCTGGTCCTATTAGACCTCTCGGCTGCTTTTGATACCATCGATCATGGTATCCTATTGCGTCGTCTAGAGGGGTTGGGGGTGAGGGGTACCGTTTTGCGGTGGTTCTCCTCCTACCTCTCTGGCCGAGCGCAATGTGTGCTGACGGGGGGGCAGAGGTCAACCCTGAGGCCGCTCACTTGTGGGGTGCCGCAGGGGTCGGTCCTCTCGCCTCTCCTGTTCAACACATATATGAAGCCGCTGGGTGAGATCATTCGTGGTTTCGGGGTCGAGTACCATCTGTACACTGATGACACTCAGCTGTACATATCTACCCCGAACCACCCCAACGAGGCCGTCGAAATGATGTCCCGGTACCTGGAGGCCGTAAGGGTCTGGATGGGCAGTAACAGACTCAAGCTCAACCCCTCCAAGACGGAGTGGCTGTGGTTACCGGCGTGCCGGTTCAACCAGTGGGTTCCATCACTGGCCATCGGGGGCGAACAGCTGGCCCCCGTGGAGCGGGCACGCAATTTGGGCGTCCTCCTGGATGCCCTGCTGTCAATGGATGACCATGTGACGGCCATGGCTAGGGGTGCGTTCCACCAGGTTCGCCTGGTGCGCCAATTGCGTCCCCTATTGGACCGGAGCGCCCTGCACACAGTCACCCACGTGCTAGTGACGTCCCGACTGGATTATTGCAATGCTCTCTACATGGGGCTTCCTTTGAGATGCACCCGAAGGCTGCAGTTGGTCCAGAATGCGGCCGCGCGGGCAGTTATGGGAGGTACAAGATACTCTCATGTAACACCTCTCCTGCGCGGCCTGCACTGGCTACCTGTGGCTTTTCGGGTGCGTTTCAAGGTGTTGACTATCATCTTTAAAGCGCTCCATGGCACAGGACCTAGCTACTTGTGGGATCGCATCCTGCCCCAAACATCCCTGCGACCGATTCGCTCTCACAGAGAGGGACTCCTCCGGGTGCCGTCCACTAGGCAGTGCCAGTGGGCGGCGCCCAGGAGCAGGACCTTCTCTGTGATGGGCCCAACCCTCTGGAATGACCTCCCCCCCGATATTAGAATAACTACTGATCTCCGCTCCTTCCGTAAGAAACTCAAGACCCACCTGTTCAATTTAGCTGGCCTGGCCTAACTGTAGTTTTGTGTCCTTCTAGCCTGTTTTTTAAATTTTTAGGGGTAGGTTTTTAGGTTGTTTTAATTTTTAACTATACTGTACAGCCTATTATTTAATCTGTTTTTATGGGTTTCTAAAATATTTAATTTTTGTATATTGTTTTTACTGTGGTCTGTACACCACCCTGAGTCCCTTTGGTGAGAGGGGGCGGTCTATAAATTTAATAAAATAAAATAAAATTAAGTTGAGATAGGTTACTGGAGGGTAAGAAGAAATGAGAAAGTAATTCCGAAGGCTTGCCGAAAAGCTATCTTCCTAGCAGATGCCCTTAGGCAGGAAAAGGTGGGTGGACAAGATGGCAAGGAGTGGGAGTTTAGGGAATCTGAAAGTAGTCTGGGCATGCAAGAGGAAAGGTCCCCTTGGGACCTTACCAGTGTGCTATATGCAGAAAAGAAGAATATTGGATGAGTGGATGCCTGGTGGCTATAGCCATGCAAGCAGAAAAAGGGTGAAGAAGCCAGGGGCAGGGAGCTGTTGCTCCCCCAATCCACATCCATGGAAGTCCAAATTGGGGGGTCTAAACATAAGATGTTAACAGATACAGGAACCAGTAGATCTGTTCTTAACAGACGTATTGCTCCGTGGACTACTGATGAGATACCTTTTGTTGGGGATTCAGGAAAGGCTATAATATGCCTGAAACAACAAAAGCCCCAATTGCATAGCAGGGGGTGAAAACCTAGGATATGGCATCTCTACAGGACAGCAAACACTACTAGCCTAAAGAGGGAAGCAATCTATTAAAGCCCTCTGTTAATAGAAAACAATTGGGATTCTTGGGGATGGCTGGTTTTTGTAGAATTTGGATTCTTAATTTTTGATTTATTGTCAAGCTCCTTTATGAGGCTGTTAAAGGGGGGATGGGAAAATATTTGAATGGACTGGAGAATTCCAACAAGCATTCACACAAATAAAGAGTGAGCTTATGAAAGCACTGGCACTGGGGCTTCCGGACTCCACTAGACCTTTTACCCTCTTTGTACATGAGTGGAAAGGCATTGCTGCAGGAGTTCTCACCCAGAAACTAGGCTCATGGCAAAGGCCTGTGGCATATTTTGGTAAGCAAATAGATGGGGTGGCATTGGGATGGCCTGGATGACTGAGAGCTTTGGCAGCAACTGCCCTGCTAGTTGAGGAAGCCTGAAAGTTGACACTGGGACCACATCTAATAATCCAAGTCCCACATGGGGTTCAGGAGATTATTGAAGTGAAGGGAGCATTTTGGATGACTGGGGGCCGCCAAGCCAAGTATCAGACTACCCTGCTTGACTCCCCAGCCATACAATTAGAGGTATGCAATATCTTTAATCCAGCCACACTCTTGCCCCAGGTGGATACTGAATTGCATCATGATTGCATACAGGTGGTGGATTCTGTATATGCCATTTGACCCGAACTTAGTGATCAGCCTCTCCCAAATGCTGACTGTGAATGGTTTACAAATGGTAGTAGCTTTATGATGGAAGGTCTGAGAAAGGCAGGATATACAGTGGTCACACCGTGGGAAGTAATAGAAGCCAAACCACTACCAGTAAACACTTCTGTTCTGCCCAACTGGCTGAGCTGGTAGCTTTAGCTAGAGCCTTACAGCTGGCTGTAGGACTAACAGTAAATATTTACGCAGATGGAAAATATGCATTTGGAATTTTGCACACCCATGGAGCTTGATGGAAGGAAAGAGGATTATTAAATGCAAAGGAGTCAACTATTCTGTATGGGCCACAAATTTTACAATTATTGAAAGCAGTTTGGCAGCCAAAAGAAGTAGCAGTCATACATTAGGGGAGACAAGATAGCAGTGTTCCAGTATCTCAGGGGTTGCCACAAAGAAGAGGGAGTCAAACTATTTTCCAAGGCACCTGAGGGTAGAACAAGAAGCAATGGGTGGAAACTAATCAAGGAGAGAAGCAACTTAGAACTGAGGAGATACTTCCTGACAGTTAGAACAATTAATCAGTGGAACAGCTTGCCTCCAGAAGTTGTGGATGCCCCAACACTGGAAGTCTTTAAGAAGATGTTGGATAGCCATTTGTCTGAAACGGTATAGGGTTTCCTGCCTAGGCAGGGGGTTGGACTAGAAGACCTCCAAGGTCCCTTCCAACTCTGCTATTGTATTGTATTGTATGTCAAGGGGCATTCTAAGGAAGACACCCTTTACACGAAAGGGAACTGGGCTGCAGATAGGGCTGCTAAAGAAGCTGCCCTACGACACTCAGAATGACCAGTTTCCCTAATTCCGATGTCTCCATCCATACCCACTTTCCCTCCCTCTTATACATCCAAGGACAGGGAATGGGCCAAGTTTATTGGAGGCAAGGAGGGGAATGATGGGTGGAGGGTAGAGAGCAAATTTATTCTACCAGATACACTTCTAAGGATTCTTTTATAAAAAAATACATGCTGGCACACATTGGGGGTCAAAAGCACTGGTAAATTTTGTGACATGCTGTGTAGTAGGCAAGGGTCTCTAATCCTCTATCTCCAAGCTCTGGCAGCTTGTCTGATCTGTGCCAGAAATAATCCAAAAGTGGACAGGCGCCCACCCCTAAGAGTCCAACTTAAAAGCACACTTTGCACACAGGGACAATTTGAGAAATAGACTTCACTGCATTACCTAGAAAGCAAGGTTTTAAGTATGTTTTGGGACTAGAATGTACCTTCCCAGGATGGCCTGAGGCTTTTGCTTGCAGGACTAATAAAGATAATGAAGTAGTAAACATCCTACTGGAAGAAATTATTCCTAGGTTTGGGCTGCCAAATAGTATATCATTTGACTGTGGCCCATATTTCATAGCTAGGTTTGTGTGAACAGTTAAACATCACTTGGAAGCTTTACTCAGCCTACCACCTGGCGAGTAGTCCTATGGAAAAATTGTAAAGATTTACAAAAACAACAGCTAACTAAGCTATGCCAGGACGCTCACCTGTCCTCACCTCAAACTTTGCCACTCACGTTGTTGGGGCTTCACATTGCACTTCGAAAGCAAATAGGCTTGAGCCTCTTTGAGGTCCTTTTTGGATGACCACATCCCTCCCTAAAGGCAGAAGAGAGGTCCATCCCACTGGTGGCCAAACTGACCTTCTACCAAAAATGTAAGACAACTCGCTGGGATTATGAATTTTCTTTCCCGTTATCTGCAGGCCTAGATCATCCAGTGCATCCATTTCAGCCTACAGACTAGATGCTTGTAAAGACGTGGGGACCAACAATCTCCTTGGATCAGCAGTGGAAGGGACCATTTCAAGGGCTTCAGACCACCCATACAGCATTAAAAGTGTAAGGCCTGGCATCTTGGATAGAACACTTCCAGAGTGAAGAAATACCCACGATCTGCCCTTCCTATTCTTGGACTGCGCAGCCGCGACTTTCTCAGTAGAAGAACTGGGACTTAAGTTATTGTTCTGGAATCAAAAGCCTCCAGAACCATAGTTGTGTGAGAGGAGAACTGTGATCTGCCATAGGTGTTTTCTCAATTAGAACATTTCCCCAGAAGGTATTTGTAGCTACCCACACCAGAATTAGGAGTTACCCAATTATTACCACTAGCTGATTGGTGCATCTCTGTGTGTGAAGGATAAGATATTAAGACAAATAGACTTAACAACTGTCGGGATGAGACCATATGATTTGTTATGTATCTGTGTTCTTCACACCCACCTATATTATACCCACTTTACCTGAAAGAAAGACTGGAAATCATAGGAATCTTGAACAATTCAGAAAGTACCTGAATAAAGTAACCCCTTACTTTATTCTGTGGGCTCTGCTTTGTATCATATACAAGCAGTGAAGGAAATCCTAGAACCAGAAGCCATTCGGACAACGACAGTTCAGAATAGAATGGCTCTAGATATGATATTGGCATCCTAAGGAGATGTGTGTGCACTACTTAGACAACCATGCTGTGTACATATTCTGGACAAATCAGAGGAATTCCACAGCTGAACTACACACATCGCAACACCCTCCTCCCCACATGGACGAACAGAAAGACTAGTGGCATTGACTGAGAGGATGGTTGCCTGATTTTACTGATTAAGTACCTAATAATGACCCTAGCAGGCATAGTCATTGTTCTCTTAATCACCTGTTGTGCATTACAATGTCTTTTGCTTTGCCTTTCCACCTATAAGCAAACTACGGGGTCTTCCCAGTATGCAGATATTGATGTTGGGTGAATCTTGGAAAATTAGATCATTTTCAGATTCAAAGGGTGGTGGGGGGGGGATGACTGGCTGGCTGCTATAGCAAGGTCATGGCACACACTTGAAAATAAATCAGGAAGTGTGTAATTGGGGTGTGTGGGTCTGTCTGTCTGTCTGGCAAGAACAAAGAATGCTTATCAACAGGAAATATGCACGTGTAAAGCTTGTAGCAATTATAGGTAGTTAGAAAGTTGATAAAAGTAACAAGGATTAGACAACTTGCAGACCTCAGCCAAAAGTTAGCAATGGAGATGGTCTGCAGCAAATGAAATATCTATTACATAACTCCTGGAGCATTCATTAGCCAAGACTTAGGAATGGGACAGCTATAGACCAATAGAACAAATTGTAGAATTATTGCTAAAATGTTTATTAGAGGATATTTCTTATTATTTCACATTGTCCCGCCTTCTCCTTTAGTGAAAATGTATAAAGCTTTCTTAATCCTTTGTTCTGGGTACTTGGACTTTTGACCAGGAACCCTTTTCCTTGGAGTACTCCAATAAAAAGCAATCAGAAAACCTGCACCTTGTGTCTGGTGTCCATCATTGGCTTCGGCACCAGGCTCAGAGCCGAATTGGGGACAACAGTAGTATAGTACATCTGAAAAGATACCAGATAGGTGATTGCTAGTTTCCTGGTTCAGCAGATCGAAGGAGAGGAGCACCATGCTTCCTGCTGGCATCAGCATTCTCCATTGTGCTGAAAGCTAATTTGCATTTATGACTAATTGTACTGGTCTCTGATCTGTCTAGCTTAGATCTGTCAAACACAAATCAATTAAGCAAACGCTTGCTGACTTACACCAAGGGAAATAATTAGCTGGTCCCATATCCCAGAATGCATATGCAGAGACAAGTGATATGGATTTAACTTGGCTTCAAGTGCATTAATGTGCCAAGCAACTCAGCAACTTGGTTAACTGTTTCACTGACAACCTTCCCTCCATTCCTTTAGTGAAGCAAACATGACTAAACTCCAACTGGCAGCATTTTTAGAATGGCCAGTGCTGAGGCTTGCTGGGAATTGTAGTTTAGCAACATCAGGAGGGCTCCAGTTTGCTTATTTCTCTTATTTGCTATCTGCACTGATATTGGGAAGTATTAGATCATTTCTTCTAAAGAAAGAGAGAGAGAGAGAAAGAGAGAGAGAATGAATGAGAATGAATCTTTTTTCCTGGAAAGGCAATTGAGTCATGACAAAAATTAATTAGAGGCTTGGCCCAAAGGTGGACAGGACAAGTTCTAATGGTGGTCAGAGCTTTATACTAAAAGAGGTGAAAATTTCAAGCTAGCACATAGCACACTCATTATCTCTCATTGGCATCATCCTTTGAACCCATTCATAATTTGGCATGTTTATTTTCAACATAAGGTGACAAATGAATGGATCCTGTAAGTAAGTCATTGCCTGTTTGGGGGTAATCAATCATAGTTTTTTGTGATTGATTTACTGATAGCAATTCATAGCTTAAACAATAGCTAAAACAGATTATTTCTCTCTGTTTCATACCATATATGCACACACACACACACACACCACTACTAACCTATATATAATTAGGCAATTTCTTCCTCTTTTCTGCTTATACATGTTAGAGTTAAGTCTTTGGAATCAATGAATCCAGCTTTGCCCAGGGAGGCTTCCTGTTGTGATTCTCCTCTGAGTGATAAGCAGTGAGTGATTAATTGAAATGAATCAGTCCCTGCGATGATACTTGAATTAATCTAGACTCTTTTATCACTTTGCCTCATGCTGCATTTCAACTAATTCCTCCTATGACAGGGGTATCAAACTCACAGCATCACGACAGCATCATGTGATTTATTGGGACTTTTTTCTCCTTCGCTAAACTGGGTGTGGGCGTGGCCAGTGTGTGACACATCCGGCCCGTGGCAGCCCTGTCCTATGGCATTCAAACACATTAACTTTACATTACAGGTAGTCCTCAACTTATGACCAGTTGCTTAACACCTATTTGAATGGACTTTAAAAAAAATTACTGATGACCCTCAAAGTTACAACTGTCATACCTCCCCCATGGTCACATAATCAATTTATGGCAACTGGCTTGCATTTACGAGCAGTTGCAGCATCCTGTGATCAAAAAAGTGCCCTTTGAGTAATCTGGATTTGAATTTACAAATACGTGATTTGCTAAACAACTGTGGTGACTTACTTAACAACCATAGTAAAAATGATTGTAAAATTGAGTCCGGTCATGTGGTAACTTGACTTACAATCGAAATTCTGGGCTCAGTTGTGGTTTAAATTGAGAATTATATGTAGTCAGACAATTGTTGCTTGGCCCTCATAAGCAAGTCCCAAACCTGTTGAGTTTGAGGAAGGATGGGATAGCTATCATTTTTATTATCATCTTCATCTTCTTCATTATTAATTTTGTACATTCCTAAGAAGGACTCTCCTGCCAGAACAAGTCTCCAACCATAGGAAGACAAGACTCTGTTTCTCTTTCTGATTGTTTTTGTTTCTAAATGTGTTTTGCAGTGTCCTTGGAGTTTCGACCAGCAGCCAGACCTCCTGAGGGTTTTTACTGTGGAGTAGGGGGTTTATGCACATAATTTTGCAGGCAACCCCAAAGGGCTGCCGGGTTGGATAACTGATGTAACTGGGCCTTGTTCCTACAGGAACCAACTCAGTGATGGTCGTTAATGGCGGCGCCATGTAAACCAGCTGAGCCGCCGCCAGATAGATGAGGCCCGGAGTCAACAATCCAGCCCGGCCTTGACCGATGCTCCTGACGCCGCCTACCGGCAAGATCTCACACTACCAACCGTACCGGAACGAGAGTTTCCCGTGGCGATCTCGGCGGCACACTTACCTGGACAACCAGGCCGGGCATCGGGGGTGGAGATTTAGGATGGTGCCCAATCACCGGTCAGAGTTCCCACCGAAGACAACACTCCCCCTTCTGCGATGGACACACCCAAGCTGAGACGCTTGCAGCGCACACACAGACTGCTTGCCTATTTACAGGATTACGCATGCGCAATCCAGGGGGAAGGAGTGCAGTGTCCTTGAAGTTTCGACCGGCACCCAGCTAGTTCTTCAAAGAGTGTGGTGATTGGCTGCGACATGCCTGCCGGCTACTGGGACAATCACAGCCCTCCGATTGGTTCCCCGTCTGACAGCTTTCATGTAAATAGCTTTCAGACAGGGCGTTGCTGTTCCATTGTTCTTAGTTAGCTAGTTAATAAACTGTTGGTTATTCATTCAGTCAGTGTCCTGTTATCTGTTCTGAGGGACATAAAATGTTTAACATGCAGAGATTTTGTATACCGTATGATAGTTCCCAAGCAGAGGTGGGTTCCTACCAGTTCGGCCAAGTAGGTAGTAATTTGGCCAGCCACGCCCCCGAACCGGTTCTATCAGTGGAGCCGAAGGCACTGCCATCTTGTTTTTTTTGCATGCGCAGAAGCAATTTTTTTCACTACTGCGCATGCGCATGTGAACCGGCAGTAGTGAACCCTGAGTGAACCGGCAGTAACAGAAGCTGGAACCCACCTCTGTTCCCAAGGGACATAGCTGGCTATAGTCTGTTCCTGGAGACCTTGAAAAATGCAAATGTTCCTGATATGATTCTTTGTTATGTGCATTTTCCCACAAATTTTTCACATGGACATTATATAATGACTTTCTCTCTGTCTCTGCAGTTTAAGTATAAATGGCTTTTGCATATTTATGATCTACATTGTTAAATTACTTTTAAAATGCTCATTACCTTCCTGTCATAATTTGCACTGTACTGTATATTTTCCCAGTGAGACTTTTGAAGTTGGATATTTCCCCAATGTATGTTCTTTTCACATCCTTTTTGTATGTCACTTGCAGAAAGGTGTTTTTTCCCCCCCCAGATACATCATTTGTGTATGACCAAAGAATGCTCGCAAGCTTGGTTCTTAGTGCAGCCATCTTATATACTGGTGAAGGAGATTTTGTTGATCTTGTAGACTGATGGCAAGATCACAGTCCAGGATATATTTTTTTAGAATAGAATAGAATTGAAGAGAAGAGAAGATATACTGTACTGTAAGTCTGGATGTTAATGGAGCCCAGTTTGTGTTTTTGTCTTGGTTGACTATTTCTTTTCAAGCTTGTGTCTTTTATGATTTTTATGTTGTTGCACAGATGTACAGCAAAAACAGATGTATCTATTTTTAAGCCTGTTACCACCCAAACTTATTTCAGTAAATCATATAACTTTACATAATGACTAACCCATACAATAAAACTGAGAGGGGGGAGGGAACACCAATCAGTTAAAAAATATAAAAATATACCATTCATCCATAGGTACATGTACAAGAATAATTCTTTTTTAATGGGATGGAATGAAGTTATTTTATTTATTTATTTGAATTTATATTCTTTCTAACCACAGGGCATTCTGGGAACCAACAAGCCAAAATTATAATAGCAAAGAGCTTTATGAATTCAGGTGGGTTGGGTGGGAAACCTGAAATCTTTACGAATCTAATATCAAATTCCTGGCTGAAGAGTCTGAACTTGCCTGAACTGAAAATGGGGGGTGGGGGTGGGGGATGGCTAACTGCAGCTCTGAGTTTGAAAAAAACCTTCATGCATTTTAACAACCTGTCTAGTTTGCCTCTAAGCTTCCTTTGCTGTTTGGATTTTCTCTGATGCACTTTCCCATTCATTGATTCAGCTGACAAGACAACAATGTTTCTGAAAATGCGGCCCTTGATGATTTTACCTGCGGAAAATTCCTCCCAAACCCGGTGAAGAGTTTGTGTTCGCTCCCTCCAGATGGAACACTTTGCGCTCTTTAAAGACTAACATCTTAAATGCCTACAGTGGTTTAAAATGCTTTGTTGGATAACTGAATCAGAAAATTCTTGATCCCTAATTAAATCATACTTCAAATAAGCGATGGGATCGTAATAGTGTTAAGCTCCTGGCCAGTAGAATCCAGGCGACATTTTGGCTCTGTGCTAGAAATTCCTGCTTTCGGTTGCTTCCTCGGATAAAGGGGATAGGAGCTGTGGTAGTGCAGTAGTTGGAATTCAGTACTGCAGTCTGACTCTGCTCACACTTTCCAAGAGTTTGATTCCTTTGATCCTGACCGGCTCAAGGCTGACTCAGCCTCCCATCCTTCCAAGGTTGGTAAAATGAGGACCCAAGTTGTCGGTGGCAATATGCAAAATGCTGGCTCTGTAAAACCCTTAGAAAGGGCTGCAAAGTACCGTGAGGTGGTATAAATGTAAATTTTGGGATTTTTAACTGTTTTAATTGTTTTAATTTATTGTTATTTATTCAAACCTAGTGGCTTCCATTTGTATTTAACTGTTAAATATTGATGTCACCTCCTCCATGCCACACTTGTATTTTGATTTAATTGTACGTCGCCCCGAGTCCCTTTGCGGAGAGGGGGCGACTGTTAAATCGAAATAAATAAATAAATAAATAAATAAATAAATAAATATTTTTCAGAGTATAAAACGCACCAGGGTTTTGAAGAGTCAAATTTAAAAAAAAAAAGTTTTTGCACTCTGCAGACCTCCCCAAAATGGCCCGTTTTTCACAAAAACTGGCCCATTTCCCCCCCCAAAAGGTATGAATAGCCTTTAGGGGGCTTGCAGAGTGCTCCTAGGGGGTGGGTCCCCCCAAATACAAGCAAAAATGGCACATTTTGTTTTGCAAAAACGGGCCCATTTTTTGTCAAAGAAAATTGCACGCATAGCCTGTAGGAGGCTTATAGAGTGCTCCTGGGTGCTGGGTGCTGGGTGTGGGGGACAAAATTGAGCAAAAAACGCCCTGTTTTTCACTCATTTGTGTCCTCTCCAGCCCCTAGGAGCTCTCTGAAAGCCTTCTACAGGCTCTGCATGGCCATTTTGGTGTAGGGGACGGGGTTTCAGGAGGCAAAAAATGCTGTATTCAGTGTATAAGACGCACCCAGATTTTCAGCCTCTTTTTTGAGGGAAAAAGGTGCGTCTTATACGCCAAAAAATACAGTAAGTCTAAATGCTATTGTTAGGACTGATGGGCTCTGTGAGAGAGGCAGTGGGCTTATGGCTCCAGCAGTGGGTTGCATGCGTATTTCAGTAGGGATATTTGCAAAGGCCAATACTCTGCCACCCTCCCCTAATGACAGCATCTTCTAAAGTGTTCCCTGGTGGGTTCTTGGACCTCCCTCAGTGAAGCTGCTTGCAACATAGAAGGGATTTTGACATTAATGATCTCGCCTGAAGAACATCAAGACTCACTAATTTTGGCTTTTCAGTGTAACAGCTGAAGTACATTTTCGTCATGCTCAGAATATCATCAGTATCAAACCAGTAATGGGGATACAAACAAGGATTTCTGTTTTATAGGTATCTACCCCACACAATTTATCACTAGGGCTAGGGCACTGAAGCAATTTTGTTCTGGACTGACATACAGTAATCCATCTGGACGAGTCACTGAATGTTCCTAGATAAATTTAGACTAGCTTTTTCCTGAGAATCAATGATCTTATTGGATCTATAGGTAGTACTCATGACAATTTATTTAACGTTGGTTAAAAGTTATAATGGCCTTGGAAAAAGTGACTTGTGACCTGTATTCAGAGTTATGATTGTCATCTCACTCATGCGGTCATGTGGTTGCGGTTTGGGTGCTGGGTAGCTGGCTTGCATTTACAACTGGTTGCAGCATCCTGCGGTCACATGATCCTGATTTGCAACACTTTTTGCCAATTTCTGGTAGAACCCCATCAAAAGCTGAATTCACTTAATGACCTCCATACAGTGTGTAATTCACCTAATTACTTCCATAAAATTTGTTATAAAATTTACAACCTCAATAATTTATAGCTAAAATTCCAAACCCAGTTGTGGTTGTAAATCAAGGATTACCTGAAATTTGTTTGTATTCCTTGGATGAAAACTCTGGGGCATGTTCTTGTCTCTGATTGGAGAAAGATTACAGTGAATATTAACTATGTTCTCGTGAAATACTTACACAAGAATAATCAACACAAAATTGTACTCAGTTAATTTGATTGACTGGGTTTGCATCACACATATAACCAATTTAATGGGTAGCATAATATGCTATGCTAAAATGTGGTTAACTAATTAGTAGATGGATTGGTTGGGTGAATACATTCAAGATTATCTTTGACATCAACAAGCTGGATTGGGAGAATCTTGTCTGAATCTGACTCTCAGATATAGGTGTCCATTCCTATTTGTATTTGTATTGCAACATTGCAATGCTCATTTTGTTCCTTACATCCATAGCCTCCCCTCCCAGATGCCTATGCTGCAGTGGTGGTTTCCGGATCCCGTTGCAACCGGTACAGTTGCAACACGCACATGCGTACTTATCGCCCGCGATGCTCCAGCTGCTCGGCTAAAACTTCAAATACCGGTATGGAGTGTAGGCAGGGGGTGGGCCCTCCGGAGCACCATACCGGAAGGGTACCTGGTGCTCCCGGCAGGCACCGATATGCCCATACTGGGGCGTACCAGTTGCAACCCACTACTGCTATGCTATCAAATCAGAATGGACAACAATAAATCATATTGGAAGTGTAGATGAATAGGAATTAAAAAGATTTCTTGTTCCTGAACATTGGCAATTCTAAAATAGGTACGCAATTGGGTTTATCTGAATAATGGTTTGTTGAGCAAATCGCAGTATCTAAGATCACACTTTATATGCATGCTTGAGATTTTATTTTATTAATTCTCTTCTTGCATTTATATCCTACTTTTCTCTAAGGACTCGAAGCAGCATCCATCGATATACAGGTCATTCCTTCGCTTACCACACTTGTTTAAATGTTTAAAGTTACAACGGCACAGAAAAAAGGGACCTATGACCATTTTCCACACTTACAACCATTGCAGCATCCCCATGGCCACGTGATCAAAAATCAGATCCTTAGCAACTGACTCACATTTATGACGGTTGCAGTGTTCTGGGGTCATGTGATCACTTTTTGCAACCTTCTGACAAGCAAGGTCAATGGGGAAGCCAGATTCACTTAACAACCTTGTCACTAACTTAACAACTGCAGTGATTGATTTGACAACTGTGCTAGAAAAGTGATGAAATGGGGCAAAATTCACGTAAGAAGTGTCTCACTTAGCAACAGTTGTGGTCGTAAGTCAAAGACTACCTATATATCTAATTTTATTCCACAGTAAAAACACTATGAAGTAAGAGGGGGCTGAAAGAGAGTATATCACAAGGCTTTGAGTTCTTGGGACATGTTCAGACAACCCCAACATTTCATATACAGTACATGCATACATAATAATAATAATAATAATAATAATAATAATAATAATAATAATAATAATAATAATTTTTAGCATCAACAGAGATAGGAAAACTATCAGCGAGTATACTATAAATAAACTATCCCAGAAAACAGGAATTAAATTTATTACCTGTTTGGTCAAGCATGCCTGGGCTAGCTATTTCACCTGTAAAATAAATCTTTGACTATTTGAACTAGTCTCACCAGTTCTAAAGCCCTTCTTCCCCCCCTTAAGAATGAAACAAAAGGAATGTTGGCTTCTATTGGACTAGCAGCTTGAAAACATTATGGATCTTCAACGAAGGACGATCTGTACAGTGTTGATCTCTTTCTTGCCAAGATGATCTTGAGAAATCCTTAGTGCTTTCTGAGCTGGCTTGTTTTCTAGCAGACGTTTCATGACCCAAAGTAGGAAACATCATCAGTGCTACTGGGAGTAAGGAGTGTGATTTGCTGTCAGTTTATATTCTAGTGCAGTGGTTCTCAACCTGTGGGTCAGGACCCCTTTGGGGGTTGAACGACCCTTTCACAGGGATCACCTAAGACCATTGGAAAACACATATTTTCAAAAAAATAATAATAAGGAAAACATAAAATAATTTTATGGTTGGGGGTCACCACAATATGAGGAACTGTATTAAAGGGTAGCGGCATTAGGAAAGTTGAGACCCACTGCTCTAGTGTCAGTGTTGGTGGGGATGGTCTTGCTGACCATCTTCTTTCTTCAGTGGTATTCTTCTGGACCCCTTTGAAATGTTTCAGCAAATTTCCCTTCCTTTGGAATCTGTACGGCTGTATCAACTAAAGCTGCTTAAATCTATCTTGCTCTGCTAACGCTCTGCTTTGCATTCCACCTCTTCGTTCTGCCAACACATCTGCCTCTTCTCACTTTCCCTTCTTCAAGAACATTTTCTCTGTAAGTGTAATGATTTATCTCCCTACTTCAACATTTCTTTTCCAGGCTGCTTTCCCAGAGCCTGTTTATCAGAATACAAGCACGGTGAATATGTCTGGGAAACCAGGTGACACAATGGCAGATTGTGTGTTTTTTCTACTTTTTCTATTCTGTCATAGAGGGACTGGCTCAAAGACATCTAGTGAGCTCTGTCATCAAGGGAACCTGAATCTCCCTGGTCCAAATCCGTCATTTTAACAATTACACTACATTGTGGCTCCCTGATTTACAAACTACAGTGATTGGGTCCATATAATGGCTTAGTATAACGTGTGAGTCCTCCCCCCCATTTTTCCGGCCCTGGTCTTGTTTCATAGGTCATGCATGACAGCTCCTGAGTATCCATTCTGACAGTCTGGAATTGCATTTGAGAATTCCAGTCTTCCATTGTCAAATAGTATTACACTAACCCCTACATTTATCTCCTTGCATTTTTCAACCTTTCTTTTCTTCTGTAATTCTAGAGGGGTAGCCTCAATCTGTTACAGCAGAAAAGTGAGCTAGGAAATTTATATACCTCTTTGAAGATGATAGCAGATTGATTGTGGATCCAAAAGCTCATTCCTTAACAACCTGTTTGCCATTTAGGCAGTGGAGGGGGAGTCAAATAATTTAACAGCCGGTTCTCTTCCCTAATGACCAGCTGGATAGGTGTGGCTCAGTAGTCATGTGACTGGGTGGGCGTGGCCAACTCAACATCACTCAGGTTGATGGGCGCTTCGCCGTAACTGTTACAATGTAATAAGGGTTAAGCAGAGAGGCAGTTTCTGTAAGCAGGGAAATAAAGATTAGGCTAGAAGCAACACCAGAATGTTTCCCTCCTGCCTTCCTTACAGATTAGCCCTGTAAAGTGGGGGAAAAAAAATCCAGAATGAGATTTCTTCCAACAGCCGGTTCTCCGAACTGCTTAGAAAGTTAACAACTGGTGCTCCAGAATAGGTGTGAACTGGCTGAATCCCACTACTGCATTTAGGTGTAAAAATGTTGTTTTTGATCTGTTTTGTGCTAATCTGTCAATTTCTAAACTATTGCCATGAATCCTAGGTTTAACGACATTCACAGTTTGCATTCTTTCTTTCCTGCTTTTTTAAAAAAACTTGCTTATCTAATTCCTTAATCTCTCTCACATGCAGTTTGTGCTCTAAATGGTTTTGTCCTTGAATAGATACCGGTGGGGAAAATAACAAGAAATATTATTGTAACTAGCACACATGCATAATTATCTACATGAAGTACATTTTCATTTCAAGATGTTTCATTTTTTTCATAGAAGACTAGATATAAACCCAGAGCTATTACAGATGTCTGAATGAGGTGAAGAACTAAATGTAGTGGAGTGGGTTAAAAGATGAGCATTGTCACAATATATGAAAGGTAAGGAAATGGTATGATTTAATCAATGTAAGAGATTATCAAAGGTCTTGTTTCAGCAGTATTGAGAGAAAAATGTAAATATCTACTTTTCGTGAGATTATCACAGAATGCGAAGGAGACTATATTAGACTAATCTGATGCTCTTCAAGGAAGTGGGATTATAAATCCCATAATCCTCAACTGAAACAATAATTTAAAATGCTAATTCCCATGGGAATTGTGGGAACCTTGGGATTATAGTGGACAATATATACTGATTTAGTAATTGCTAATTATGCCTGGAGATTTAAAGGCCATTGTACATTTAACCTGGCTAAGAATCTTCAACATACAGCCCTTGATAATGGGTTATTTGAAATTGGCAGGAAAGGGAGGGATTATTTGTCAAAAGAAAGTCTGATGAGGAATTCAGAATGAAGATAGCTATTTAAAGATGTGTGTGTGTGTGTGTGTGTGTGTGTGTGTGTGTGTGCATTAGTCATTTTTCATACATTTGTTCTTTCACCTTTTTGCATCTCTTTCCATTATAGAATGTGTACATATATCCATGGGTATGTTTTCAAATAATATGATTTTTTATGTAATTGGGGTTAATGCATTTATTCTCTAATGCAATCATGTATTTTCATAAATATATATTTTTGTTCACATGTCCCCCTAAGAAGTACATCATTTGATTAGAAAATTGCAGAACGTTTGAGAAAGTGAGGCTATTGAAATGTAATTGCTATTGGTGGAAGAAGTACGAATTTAGCAAATTTGCATAAAAATGTAGACTTACTAAATTTAACACATATCTTCCCCATAATTTTCTATCACCTTTTTGTGAAGGTCAGGGTTCCTGGAGCTTTCTCTATGTCTACGTCTATGTTTGGAAAAGCAGCAAGTGTTTATATACTTGGCCAGCTGTGCAGCCATTGAAAGCTTGGAAGCTCTGCCAAAAAAGGGATGGAAACTGAAGCCAAGATTTAAATAATTTATGACAAATACTCATATAACATCCTATTAAAGTCCTCTTGTAAAGGTGATTCCACATGTTTCTTTAATTAGCAGCTGGTAGGCAAAGTCCACAATTTAGGGACAGAACATCTGCTTATCCTAAAGGCATCCCAGATTAAGGGGGAAAAAAACCTAGCTGTTTTCAGAAAATATGAATCTCGTGTAAAAATGCTGCTAAGAGTCTTTCCCCACTTGGCATGAACATGTCTTGCAGGCTTTTTATCTGCTGTGTCCTCATTTGATCTCCAGCCATAAGTGAGTCAGATTTTAATCATTCTTAGCTGCACCAATATCATAATAGTGCTTATCTTGAGTATCTGCAAAAGAGGGACAAAGGATGAAATGTGCATTGTATTGTGATGCAAACTCTATCACTTTTTGTACCTGCATTACAATATTGCACGTAAAGATTGAAGGGATAGGTCCTGCATTGTGACATTACAACATAGGTTTTGTCATTTTTAGAGTCGGTGGGGCTAGTTGCAGAAGTCTCTTCCTGACATAAATTTTGTCATGGACACCATCTGACATTTTTTTATTGACCAGGCTGTTGATGGTATAGTCAGGGGATATTCTATGAGTATCTATTGACCAGGTCTCTAAATTAAACCATAATTGAAGCCTCAGATAGCCACGGGAGCTATCTAGTGACAGACAGGTTGCAAGGTGACATAGATCTATCCCTCCGTCCCTCCCTCCCTCTCTTTCTGCGGTTGTACAATGCAACCCTTCCTGTCTCTCTCAGTTGTCGTTTTGTGATCTCTGAACATGATTTACCTCTCATCTGGAACAGTTGTTCTTGTTGTTGATATTAGATGCGAAGTTGTGTTCAACCCATTGTGACCTCATGGACAACGTTCCTCCAGGCCTTTCTGGAACAGTACCAAACCCATATCCAGACAGAATCCAACGATTACCTAATATCAATGGATAGTTGGACTCCGTGGAAATGCTCCTGCATGAGCCACTAATGCAGAAACAGAATGAGTTTTGATGAAGTAGTTAGTCATCTGATAAAACATGCCTCTTCCCCATCTCCTTCCCCATGTTAAGAGGAGTGATAGGCAGATATTATCCATTTGTTGGTGATCCAGTCAACCAGAATAGAGCTAGAAGGAACCTTGGAGGTCTTTTAGTCCACCCCACTGGTCAAGCAGGAGACCCTATACCATTTCAGACAAGTGACTGTCCATTTTTTTTCTTAAAAACTTCCAGTGATGAAGCACCCACAACTTCTGAGGCACTGGTTCTATTGGTTAATTGTCCTCACTGTTAGGAAGTTTCTCCTTAATTTCAGATTGCTTCTCTCCTTGATTAGTTTCCATCCATTGTTTCTTGTCCTGCCCTCTGGTATTTTGGTAAATAAGTTGACCCCCTCCTCTTTGTGGCAACCTCTCAAATACTGGAATACGGCTATTGTGTCACCCTTGATTTTTGATGGAAAAGGAACAAAACAAATCCCAGTTTCTAACATACCTAGTTTACTTTAAATAAGGATAGGACTATTTCTGGGTCTGTAGCAAAATAGGGATCATCAGTTCAGAAGAAATAATTGTATGCCTATATAGTTCCCTGCTGATTCAAGGACTGGTGGAAAGCATTTTAACTCTAACATGAGGAAAAGCCTTACATTCTTCATGAAGGGGCATCTATTGTTGTAAATATTTGTAGGCTAAATAAAACAGTTTTCTAGGTTTACACGTTCATCCATCCCCTTTATTTAGCCCCTGGGGAACAGTGAATAAAAGTCCTCAGTATATGAATTCCAGATATGGTACGATACACATATCCATCCTTTCTCATTTCCTCAGTCCAAAACTTATCCCAAATGGTTATGAGGGGGAGGATGGGGAAAATTTATGCAGAGAGTATGTTTTACCACAGAATATAATTTTGTGTGGAAATTATGCACAAACTCTATAGGAATAGTAAGCGTAATCATTAGTAACAGACTTTCATCTCAGATAAACAAGCACTGAGATCTTTGGAGTTGTGTTGTTTGCTCCGCATTCAGTGCAGTGTGGCCGTCTAGAACTGTGACAATAATTTGTATTAGTGGTGTCACTTGCCTTTTGGAACTTTTGTCACATGAGCTAAAAGAAAGACAGAGACAGAGATGTCATTAGAAGGTGTCCGGATGTACACAGGTTTCCCATGGTTGTTAGTGTCTGAGGCTACATTTTATTTTTTGATGAGTTATAATTTTATCGTCTATTTTAAATCAGCATGGATATTACCTTAGCTATCGTTTAACTACTTAAATCAGCGGTTCTCAACCTGTGAGTCGCGATCCCTTTGGGGGTCGAACGACCCTTTCACAGGGGTCGCCTAAGACCAGTGGAAAATTGCAAAATTACAGTTACAAAGTAGCAATGAAAACAATTTTATGGTTGGGGGTCACTACAACATGAGGAACTGTATTAAAGGGTCGCGGCATTGGGAAGGTTGAGAACCACTGACTTAAATAAACAATTAATTTTAAATTTATTAGAATTGCTTTGAAATAAATAGTAAACTAGGCTATAGTTTAGTACAGAACTGGACGTGGAAGACATAATTTATTCTTCCCATCTGGCCAAGAGCATGCTGTCTAAATGTATTTTTAGGGAGAAGAGCAGGGAGAGGAAGAGGAAGAGGAAGAGGAAGAGGAAGAGGAAGAGGAAGAGGAGAGAAGCGCTGGAGCAAGGCTAACAGGCAGGATCTACATTTGCTTATGGGTAGCATAGTCATAGTACTGAGCATGTTTTAGGCTAATTCTAAACATTTTTTCCTTCCATATTTAATCATAATCTACAAAACCTCCACACGTGGATTCTAGAATCTGCCTCCAAAACCCTATTTTTATTTTTGGTTTTTTGTTTCATAATATCTCTCTCTCTGTGTCTGTCTGTCTCTCTCTCTGTCTCTCTCTTTCTCTGTATATGTGTGTGTGTGAGTGAGTGAGAAAGAGGGAGGGAGGGAAACACACACACACACACACACACACACACAGACATAAAGCTCTCTGTTTCATTCAGCCCTTCCCTAGGCTAATAACTCTGACCTTAATGCAGAAATTGAAGGGGGAAGGAGACATTGAAAGAATGCTTTCTCTTATTTTGATTTATATCCAGGCTCTGAAAATAGAGTTCATAGTGGAGGGGATTTGAAAGAATTTCATGGAAAGAGACGGATCAGAAAATCTGGCTTGCTACCTATGGCCTATAGGTGTTCTAAAATCAATAGAGAGGCCTCAAGAGCTTCCTTCTTTCAACCCCCCAACTCCAATTCCTTTTCTTATTGTGATACATGCCCTCCTAAAATAGTAAGACTTCATCCTTGGTCTTTAGGAATTTGCCATATTTCACATACTTTCAGTTACAATTCCCATGCTAGCCATGCTGCCTTTTCCCTAAAGTCTTGGATTTATAAGAGTTGAAAATAGATCATCTGGCTGTTTGTTTTGGTTTTGTTACTGCTGGAGTATCAGTTTATGAAGACAATCCCTGTGGGCCAAATTAATAAGTAGATAAAAATATTTAACTCAAACTCTTTTTCCTGGTTTCGAACAATGCCATTACTCCCCACACCATCCCCTAAAAACATCAGACTGAAGGGTTTTTTTTTTTTTGAGCATCTCCGTTTCTAATCTGGATCCTTTACTCATAAACAAAAAATTACAAATTGTTCCATTACCCTGAGGATATACCAAAATTACCCCCTTGGTAGTAACTGCCCTCAGTTTCAGAATCACTGCCCTAATTTGTCATTTAAGAATAGAATAGAATAGAATAGAATAGAATAGAATAGAATATTTATTTCTTAGCTGCACCCTCTCCCGAAGGACTCGGGGCGGCGTACAATAAAACATATAAAATACATATCTGGACAGGACATACATATAACAAAGACGTATATAAGACGTATACAAGGAGGAGGTAGGCTGATAGATAAAAAACAATTAAAAATCACAATATTTAAAAACCCCAATAAATAAATTCAATTAAATTACACTAATAAATAAATAAATAAATAATAAATAAATAAATAAATAAAAGAAAATTAAGCTGAAGTCTGGTCAGTAGCATTTATTCCCTAGCTTAGTTTTCTGCTTATACTTTACTTAAGCCACCATCTGAAACGTAGTGCAAAGGTTCTGAAAAGAATGACAAATGATCTAGGAGCTGTTTGCATGCAACTAAGGATGCAACCACGGAGGATTTAGAGTGCAGAACTGGTTTCTTAGCCAGACAGCAGCTCTTGCTTTAAATGAGCATCAGTGACCTTGGAATGGTTGGTGACTTCTTGCTTATTTGGGTAGGCTGGGGGTTTTCAGGCAAAGAGTAACCAGATGGATGAGGATGAGGGCTACATATAGTCTCATGAGGGTTGAAGACATCACAGCCTATTAATCAGCAGTGGGTTTGACATTTTGTTACCACTGGTTCAGTGCGCGTGTGCGCACCCACTTCGCATCCCCCTTTCGTGCCCACTTCGCGCACCTGCTTCGTGCCCCCTTTCTGCGCATGCGGCCAGTCTCAAAAACGTGCCTAAATAAGACGGCATAGAGCGAGGTGGGGGCCCATCCACGATCTCCGCTACCGGTTCAGGCGAACTGGTCGAACCAGCTAAATCCCCCTTCTGTCTATGATTAGTGAGACAAAGGTCTACTTTTGTCAGCAGGTTTTTGGAGAATCTTAAAAGGACAAGGGACAGTTTTAATGGAAGAACTGGTTCTGCCAGCGGGCCTGGGGAACACAGAGCGGGATGTAGCCCATCAAATGGCTCATGTGATGTGTTTGTCGGTGGGGTGGGGGTTATTATATTATTTTATTAGTTTATGATGTGATTATACTCTTTTATTATTTTTATTGCTTTATATTTGAGGTTTTTATATTCCTGTAAGCCGCCTTGAGTCGCCATGTGCGAACAAGCGGCAACATAAATTTCCTAAAATAAATAAATAAATAATTGTTTGCTTTTTCTGGAGATGTAGTATAACTTAGCATGGCAGATCTATTTCAGGTTAGAGGAACAACAATTGCTAAGTATCCTTGGCTTCTCAGGAAAGGTCAGACATCCTTCTAAGACAGGGGTGTCCAAACTTGGGAACTTTAAGACTTGTGGACTTCAATTCCCAGAACTCCCCAGCCAGCATGGCTGGCTGGGGAATTCTGGGAGTTGAAGTCCACAAGTCTTAAAGTTCCCAAGTTTGGACACCCCTGTTCTAAGAGAAGGGATTTCTGGAGTTAGCAGCTGTTGACAATGCAACATGCCTTGTATATGTAATCCTTATCCCTTGTATACTTTTTGAAGAGCATTAAGAGAGAAAAGACACTGAGATTAGAGAGGGAGTAGAGAGTATAGGAAAGAATTAAATCTATTGCAAGGTGCAAATAAGAATTGCTTCTATGGCAAGATGCAAACTTCTATCTAGTATTGGGATTTGGGGAGGAATAATGTTGCGGGGGGTAGTTTGCACAAGCAAATGGAGAGGGGTATTGGAGTTACTGTAATATGTATATCATTTGGGAAATTGCATAACCAAAATCTGGGAGGATTCAAAGATTCATCCCTTGGAGATGCTCTGGGAAGTGAAATGACTAAAAAGCTTGGCTCTGCCACTGTTAGCAACCTGGTGGCTTGAGAGCAATCCTTCCACCTTGTTAACCTTTCTAGCCTTGTAAATTTTTAAACTTTGATTTTTTTTCTTTTCACTTAAATTTTAACCTCATTTTTAATTTTGTTTTTAACTGCATCTTTAGTCGTGTTTTTATACTATCTTATTCGCAAGGCCTCGAAGACCTGGTTTTGCCAATGGGCCTGGGGAACTCAGAGTGGGGGGGAGCCCACTGCGTGGCTTATTTGATTGACTGATTGGGGTCACCAGGGTAGTGGTGGTGGTGGGTCATTGGTTTTTATTGTTTTTATATTGGGTTTTGATCTTTGTAAGTTTCTCAGAGCCAGTGAGAGGGAGTTGGGCAGCCATGCAAATTTTCAGAATGAATGAATGAATAAATAAATAATTTTTGCTTTAAAACTGCCCAGAACTCACAGGTGAAGTGAATACTGACAGTTTAATTAATTCAATGACATGAGAATATTGGGCATATACCTCAGTATGCCCGTATAGAGTGGTGGGCTGCAAATTTTTAACAACTGGTTCTCTGCCCTAATGACTGACTTGGTGAGCGTGGCTGGGTGGGTGTGACTGGTGGTCATGTGACTGGTTGGGCATGGCCAACTCAATGTCACTTACATCGAGAGGTGTTTCACCTTGCCTGCCCTCTCATGAGCATAGAGAATGCTGCAATGGTTGTACGTGTGAAAAACGGTCATGTCACTTTTTTCAGTGCCACTGTAACTTTGAATGGACACTAAATAAACTGTTGTAAGCCAAGGATTACCTGTACAAAAATACAAAAAGCTTCTTTGCTTGCAAAAAGCTGCCTTAAGTACCAGTCATTAGATTAGAAATGGGGAATACACACTGAAGATCAATGAGTCACAGCCATCATGTCTGAATACCTTCCTCTTCCTCAACAATAGCTGCAACCCTCTCACCGCCTCCATGGCCTGCTCACTGCTCTTGCAGTGCCTTGCGCAGCACATTAAATTTAGTGCGCTTAAATTTAGAGCGCTTCACAATGTGGTAGATGGCGTCCCCTCCTCCTCCTGGAGCCCACCACGGGTCCATATAACACCTCTGCTTTGCAAGCTGCACTGGCTGCCAATAAGCTTCCAGGTGCAAATCAAAACACTAGTTATGTCCTATATCAGTGGTGAAATTCAAACTTTTTTACAACTAGTTTTGTGGGCATGGATTGGTGGGTGTTGCAGGGGAAGGATACTGCAAAATCTCCATTCCCACCTCACTCTGGGGCCAGCTAGAGGTGGCATTTGCCGGTTCTCCGAACTACTCCAAATTTACGCTACTGGTTCTCCAGAACCAGTCAGAACCTGCTGGATTTCACCCCTGTCCTATATAGTTCTGCATAGCATAGGTTCTAGGTACTAAGGGGATTTTTAGTAAAATGTTTTTTATCTTTTTTAGGGGGTCCCAGGGTGGGGGGGAGGGTTAATCAGACCGGGAGGAGGGCCAGAGCCGGACAGACAGGTGAGTCCAGGAAGGACGGGGATGCGGTGGAGGGGGGGAATATAAAGGTCACTAAAGCAGAGGGTTGTCCTATTACAACGGTCGCGGGGAGGAGGGGATGCGAGGACAGGATAAGATCCCAAGGTCGGTTGGGAGACCGCGGCTGTTGGTTACGCCCGGTCGCTTGTACCAACCCCTGCAGTTAGGTGGACAGGTCCTACAGAGCCAGGGCCTGCGGCTGATGCTTTGCAACGCAAGGTCTGTTACCAACAAGGCCCCCCTCATTAATGAGTTGATCTCAGAGGGGGAGCTAGACCTTGCAGGGATAACGGAGACCTGGTTGGGCCACGAGGGTGGTTTACCCCTCGTGGAAATGTGCCCACCGGGTTTCCGTGCATTCCATCAGCCTCGGGCCCTGGGTAAGGGTGGAGGGGTGGCGGTGGTTATGCGGGAATGTTTAGAGCCGAGGGAGTTCACTGTCCCTCAGATACCCGGGTGTGAGTCCCTTGGTGTGAACTGGGGCCCAGGGAGGCAGTGGGGCTTGCTGATTGTATACTTGGCTCCTCGCTATGCATCAGCAGCCCTGCCCGAGCTCCTCGAGCTAATCTCAGCGACGGCAGTTGAGACTCCCAGACTTTTGGTCATGGGGGACTTCAACTTGCCGTCAACGGGAGCGGCTTCCGAGGTGGCTCGGGAGTTCATGGCTTCCATGACGGCCATGGACCTGACCCAATTAGTGCAGGGCCCCACTCACGAAGGGGGCCACACACTGGACCTCATTTTTGTATCTGAACAGTGGACGAGTGATCTGGGAATAGGGGATTTAGTCATCACACCCCTGTCATGGTCAGACCACTCATCCCTCCGGCTGGACTTCCCTGGCGCTATCCCCCACCGCGAGGAGGCGGAACCAGACTCTATAAACTGGTACCGCCCCAGGCACCTGATGGAATCTGATAGATTCCAGACGGAGCTTGGGCCAATTCCTGTAGCCTTGTCCCGCTCCCGCTCCAAGGACCTAGTGACTGCCTGGAATAGGGCGACGACTGGGGCCTTGGACCGGGTTGCGCCTTTGCGACCTCTCCTGCGGCATCGACCCACCCGGGCTCCTTGGTTTACTGAGGAGCTCAGGGTGATGAAGCGCCACAGGAGACGTCTAGAGAGCAGGTGGAGGTCCTCACGCTCCGAATCTGACCGAACACAGGTAAGAGCCTATTTGCGGACTTACCTTGTGGCAATAAGAGCGGCCAAACGTAGACATTGTGCTGCTCTTATTGCGTCCGCGGATAACCGCCCTGCCGCCCTGTTTAGGGTGACCCGCTCCCTTTTATCGCAGGGGGCGCGGGAGACACCCTTACAGGGTAGAGCAGAGGAGTTTGGAGAATATCTTCAGGACAAAATCGATCAGATCCGGAGCGGGTGGGCCTCCGTCAGTGGACCAGACGAGCTGCCAACAGCGAGTCTTGAGAGACCATTCTGGGAGGAGTTTGACTCTGTTGCCCCCGAGGATTTGGACAGGTTGCGTGGACGGCTGCGACCTACCACATGTTTAACGGACCCGTGCCCCTCCTGGCTGGTACTGGCAGCCTGGGAGGTGACACGAAGCTGGCTCCTGGGCCTGGTGAACGCCTCATTGGGTGAGGGATACTTACCTACCGCCTTGAAAGAGGCGGTGGTGAGACCCTTGCTCAAGAGACCTTCGCTCGACCCAGTCGAGCTAGCTAATTATCGTCCAGTCTCCAACCTCCCCTTCTTGGCGAAGGTTGTTGAGAATGTGGTGGCGCAGCAATTTCCACGACACCTAGACGAATCCGACTATCTAGACCCACGCCAGTCCGGCTTCCGACCCGGGCACAGCACTGAGACAGCCTTGGTCGCGTTGGTTGATGATCTCTGGAGGGCCAGAGATAGGGGTTGTTCCTCTATCCTGGTCTTTTGATACCATCGACCATGGTATCCTATTGCGCCGGTTGGAGGGGATGGGAGTCGGAGGCACCGTTTTGCGGTGGTTCGGCTCCTACCTCTCCGACCGGAAGCAATGTGTGTTGACAGGGGGGCAGAGGTCGTCCCTGAGGCCACTCACTTGTGGGGTGCCACAGGGGTCGGTCCTCTCGCCTCTCCTGTTCAACGCATATGTGAAGCCGCTGGGTGAGATCATCCGTGGTTTTGGGGTTGAGTACCATCTTTATGCTGATGATACTCAGCTGTATATTTCAACCCCAAACCACCCCAACGAGGTTGTCGAAGTGATGTCCCGGTGTTTGGAAGCCGTCGGGGTCTGGATGGGGGACAACAGACTCAAACTCAACCCCTCCAAGACTGAGTGGCTGTGGGTACCGGCGCCTCGGTTCAGCCAGCTGACCCCATCGCTGGCCATAGGGGGCGAACAGCTGTCCCCTGTGGAGCGGGCGCGCAATTTGGGCATCCTCCTCGATGCCCGGCTGTCAATGGAGGACCATGTGGCAGCCGTGGCAAGGGGGGCGTTCCACCAGGTTCGCCTGGTGCGCCAATTGCGCCCCCTACTGGACCGGAGTGCCCTGTGCACGGTCACTCATGTGCTGGTGACGTCTCGCCTGGACTACTGCAATGCTCTCTACATGGGGCTTCCCTTGGGACGCATCCGGAGACTGCAGCTAGTTCAGAACGCAGCCGCGCGGGTTATTATGGGAAGTACTCGTTACTCCCACGTAACACCTCTCCTGCGCGAGCTGCACTGGCTACCTGTGGCCTTTCGGGTGCGTTTCAAGGTATTGATTACCATCTTTAAAGCGCTCCATGGCATAGGACCTAGGTATCTGCAGGATCGCATCCTACCACACACGTCCCTGCGACCTATCCGCTCACACAGAGAGGGGCTCCTCCTGGTGCCGTCTGCTAGGCAATGCCAGCGGGCGACACCTAGGAGTAGATCCTTCTCTGTGATGGGCCCAACCCTCTGGAATGACCTCCCCCCAGACATTCGAACTACCACCGACCTCCGTTCCTTCCGGCAAAAGTTAAAGACTCACCTATTTCAATCAGCTGGCCTGGCACTTTCTTAGTTTTACCTCCCGGGGATTTATTCATTTTAACTGGGTTTGGGGTTTTAATAAGCTTTTAATGTACTATATTTATTATTCTATATACAGTCTTGCAACCTCCTCCACCTACGTATTTAATTATTTAACTGTTTTATGTATGTATTTTATAACGCATTTTAGTGACTGTACACCGCCCCGAGTCCCTTTCGGGAGAAGGGGCGGTCTATAAATACAAATAATAAATAAATAAATAAATAAATAAATAGGTAGAGGAATTGCTTATCTCTTGTGGCTTCTGCCCATCCTGTCATTTAGATTGAGTAGGCATTCAGCAGTGTTATAGGAGCTGAGACATGTTGTCTCTCTATCTTAGCATTGCCCTTTGGAATAGCATCCCTCCAGAATTTGAATGGCTGTTACCCTGTTTCCTTTTAAGTGAGCCTTTTAGACATTACCCCCAGTCCTTGGATTAGGGTGAATGGAAGGCTCTTTTGGTGGTGAGTTGGTCCTTCCTAGTTAACTGTTGTGTTTTTCTTGATTACGTTTATATTTGCTTATATTGTTTTTTTAACTACCTAGAAACATCTGAAGTCAGTCAGATTTATAAACATGATTTATAAATAAATAAATACGGGCTACCAATAGCTTGAATAGAAAAAGACTGAAGAGCTTTACTGAATAGGGAATATCAGGAAATAACTAATTCTATACTCACTCCCTTCAGACTTTAATTTACTGTATTTTCTTTCTACATACTTATTGACATAAACTTCTGTCTATTAACACTGAATCACTGTCAAATTTCCAGAAATGAATAGGATGTCAACGTGGAGTTAATTTCTTAAAGCAAACGAATAAAGTCTCTTCCATAAAAATCTCAAAAATTAAATTTGGAGAATCACCAAGGATAGTTCCAGAATCTTCTCTCCCTTAATGCCCCTAAACCTCTTTTCTCATAATACCAAAACCTTTTGTGGAATCTGCAGTTTTCCACCATGGGCAGGATGCAATTTAGCACCCTTCTTCAAATATTAAGGTGGACAAATGGCTAATCCTCTCTTGCTGCCAACAGACTGATTCTTGCATTTATTATATTTTGTATCTTGCTTGTGCTCTAAGATGCTAAAAGTATAAATAGATTTTCCCTCCCTCCCTAACTTTATCTTCATCAAAACCCACGAGGAACATTAGGATAAAGGTGTAGCCGAGGGATGAAATGCTACCAGTTTGGACCGTTCACCTGAACTGGTAGTAAAAAATGCTATTGGTTCGGTATTTCCAACAATCAGCTGTGACGTGCGATTTATATTAGGTAGAATCGTTGGATTTCCTGCTTTCTAGCTAATCTAAATTGCGTGGCACAGCGGATCCTCCCCCCCACCTCGCTGTTCTACTTATCTTTGCAGACCTGGAAGGCTTCAAAATATTCCTTTTTTAGTGTTGCGCGGGTGTGCCTCAGGCGTGCATGACTCACCGAAAATGTAGCAGACTTCAGAGGATTTCACTGCTGGTGTAGCTACAATAGCCTGTAATCAGTTTCATGGCCAAACAAAATGGCAACTTTGGCTGTCTGTTCCTAGTTCAGCTCTCTTCCCATTAGACTTCATCAATTCTTCCTTGACAGTAGGGAAGAGATATTAGTTCTACGCAGGGCCAGAATATTATCTCTTGATTGTTGCTGCTTCCTAAGAGTGCTTGAGAATTGTATTTCTTCTTCATTCAGTGTCCCTTCATTTAGTCATTACTTCAGTCATTTTTATCAAAAAAAAATTTTTCGTTAAAGGGACCCAGTGGGCAAATTTCCAATATGGGCCATGGTGAGTGGATGCCTTACTGGCTTTTGTTAGCTAGCAAGATAGCTTTGTGAGTGGAATTGCTGCTGGATGATGTACCCAATTTAGTGTAATCTCTCCGGAAGAAAGGAGAGATAGTTGAGATTAACCACATGATTCCTGACAGCCATTCCTTGCGAGCAGAGTGCAGAAACTCTCATCTTTATGGTCAGTTTATGAGGGGAGTGGCTGAGAGTTGGGATTTACATCAAGCTCAAACTTGCAAAGCAGACTTTATGGACACTACCCAACTAGGGGTAGGCTACTGCAGGTTTGCACGGGTTCAGGAGAACCTCTAGCTAAGAATCTGTTGGGTTCAGAGAAACCACAAATCCCACCCCTGGCTGGCCCCACCCACCCTGCCCTTCCCCTCCCAGGTGTCCCCCACCCAGCCCACTTGGAATGCCAGGTAAGTACAAGGCAGATGTGGAGACTTGGGAAGGGCGAAAAATGGGCCTCCGGAGTTCCCATTTCCAACCTCCGGAGGGCCTCTGGAGCCTGGGGAGGCCATTTTCACCCTCCCGGGGGCTTGAGGAAAGCCTCCAGAGCCTGGGGAGGGCAAAAATCCCCCCCACCGTGGTGCAGGAGGCCGACTAGGCCAAGCCCACTGTGGCCACACCCACCATGGCCACGCCCACCCAGCAACCTGGCAGAAAGCCCATTGCTAACATTTTTGAATCTAATTCCCGCCCCCAACCAGGTCTTATATCTTAATCACTTTTTGGGGGTTCTTTTTAAAAAGTCTGTATTTTGAAGAGATTAAAACCCTTTGGATTGGCAAGGTACTACTGTATTAATCAGAAAAACCTTATACCTTTTTTTTCTTCATATAAATTTGATTTTGAAAGCTTTAAAAATATAGCACATTTTGGACTATGCAGCAAGAGAGTGCTCAATATATGGATTTTGCAAATTTATAACGGATTAAGGGGCCAGAAAGATTTGGAATTATAGCTTTGAATTATTTAGAAGATACTTTCTCACAGGAAAATGGAACTTGTTTTTATTTCCTTTTTTAAAAAAATAATGAGACCTTGAAGGTTGGACAATAAAGCCAGAACATAAAGCAGCAAACCATAGTACAAACTTTGGAACACCTTTCAGCTAAGCTTTTGGACAGAATAGATCAGGCGTTTGATAACACTTTCCAAGTATTTTCTTAGTAAGTTGTAAAATAAAAAGAAGCTGTAATGGATGTTTATGAAACTAATTTGAAGAGGACTTAAATGGAAAACAAACGGATCTGTTGTAGTGTTGCTATTCAGCCGGTTCTATCCGGTTCAGTTGAACTGGTAGCGGTGGCAGCAGACTCTGTCCACCTGCCCGGACGTTATCACATCCCCATTTTGACACTCTCCACATGCATGGAGGTAGTGCATGCACTCACTGGTAGCGAAGGTAAGTAAATACCACCCCAAATCTGATGGATGACTTATTTCCTAAAGGAGATGAGCAGACACTAAATCAGGAATTTCTCCCCCCTCTGGATTTACAAAAATGCTCTACTAAGGGTTGGAAGGATTTTCTTTTAGAGAAGACAACACAAGGATAAATTTTAGTTAAGGATGCAAGAGAAATTTGCTAAAGTTCTGAAGGATTTTCACTTTGAAACACAAATGAGCAGCAAATTAGCTCTGAGACTTTTTTTTTAAATAAAGGGGTCAAATATCTTTAAAAAAAAGAATAGAAGATTTACAAGATTGATTTGTTTGATGAAAGAAGAAAATAGGCACAGTATATCTGGTTGCCCTTACTGGGTGTTTGCTGGTGAAGATTGGTTGACATAGCATTTTGATTTTGTTTCCCTGACCTAAGAGTTGAGCTATGGGGAGAAGAAAGATTAGGTTTTATTTAGAGACAGTGGTAAGGTATTGTAGGAAGTTATCACCCAGCCCTCTCCCAGAAAAATGAAATATCCTAGGAAATATTGAAAAGGCAGAATATTATATTTTCCTGGATGTGAAAAAGGGAGAAACACATTTTAAACACAAAGTAAATTCTTGCAGCTTCCTGCCCATCCCCACTTTGTCAATGGGCCATTAAGAAGGCCAAGCTAATCCACTTTACATAATAAAGAGTTCTCCCCATCAGCTCCAGGGGGATGGGATTAAGGCAGGATAATATTGGCACTTTACTCAACTGACCACATGGCATCTGAGAACTCTGAGAATTCAACCAAACCTGGACTCAGCCTAGAGAGTTGCCCTTGCATGGGCCCATGTGAGTCTGACAACCAATCAGAATACATTTCTTACACAGGAACAGGAAACAGAGAGGTGGGGCCGAACAGATTATAAAAAGCCCTGCAAGCCCTTCTTCACTCTCTTCTCTTCCCTTCTCTTCTTCTCCACCAAAGTTGAAGCATGTGATCACCTTTTCTGTTCAGGACTCAAGCCATGTGGTCCTGTCCACCATTAAAACCATCTTTCCAAGCAGCCTCCATGTCTCCAGTGTCTTTTTCCCCACTTGGAGCCGAACCCAGAAGGACATTTCTTCCAACAGTATTAAAATTGTTTTTAGCCTGCTGGGATGAAAAGGCAAATTACCGTACTTCTTTTTTCTTTCTCTTTCCCCTTTTTCCTCTCTTTTTCTTTTTCATATCCCCCTTTTCTTTTCATTTTAATTTTTTTTAAATCTTGTAAACCCTTTTTGTATTTTTTGTAGCTTGCATTGACATAAAAAGCTTTACTTGTATAGTTCTTAATAAAAAAATATTTGAAAGAAATAAATGAAAGGATCTGGTCATACATTTCTGAAATTCTGCCCTTGACCTAGCAATTATTCAGTGGTTTCTTCCATCCATATCTTTTTTAGGCCTTCCAAGTCATACTATATAAATCTATCAAACAGATAAATACCCTCTTACTGGGATCAGAGAAGAGAGCAGCTCTGCAGGGATGGAAATATTTTCTTTCTTTCTTTCTTTCTTTCACTCTCTCTCTTCTTTGTGGTCTGATTGTTAATGATTATGTACAGAAAAAAGGGAGGCTAGAAATTGCTTCTCTTCTGAAGTTACCCATGAACGTGGCTTCAGTTTAAGTAGTCACACAATTGGAGTAAATAATATATTAAGCACTATTAATTCTGTTAAACAAAAAGGGAAAAGCCATGTTCAAAATCTGAGGAGATATTTCAGAGCTCCTAACTTGATTTTTTTCCAACCATTTTTGGCTTGCTTTTTCCCTTTTTGCAGTGTTCGAATGATTTATTCCCCTTTTGCAATGCTAGAGTGATTTACAATCTACTGTATTATGTTCGCATTGGAGCCAAAATGAAATTGCCATCCCAGGGTTAATCATGGAAAACCCCCAGAGTCAAATAACAGTCAAATAGTGCAAATGTAATAGGGGTTTATTTGATGCGCAACAGCTACTGTACATGTTAGCTTTCAATATTTCATGGCTTGTAGTTGATAGCTAGTCTATGGCAGTTCTTCGGCTTGGAAGACCTTTGAGTAGTTTATCTGTAGACGCAGAAGTGGCCCTGGAGTCCCAGTCGGGAAGTGCAGAGTCTAGCACAATGGGGGCACTGCTGTAGTAACTGTGAGTGTTATTCTATGATGCTGCTCATGGTTTTCTATTGGCAGTGCCTTTCTTCAAAACTGGCAGAGGCTTCATAGCACAGGACTTGCCAGTGGGTTCTGTCAGCAGCTGCAGCTTCTCGTTCCCTTGGCTGGACATCACAGGGGCATAGGGTTTCTTTTGCAATGTCTTTGTGGTGCTTGTGTGGTTGACCTCGGGGTCTTTTCTCAGACTCCAGTACGCTATAGAGCAACTGGTGAAGCATGTGGTATATTGTTTTTTTTTTATAAATGATTTTTGTTAAATATTTTGATCTTTAAAAACAATAGGGAAGACATAGCAAAGAAAAAAAAACACAATAAGACAAAACAAAACACAGAACATACATAACAATATACAATAATTTTACAGCTTTCTCTATCCGCTTTCCTTCTTAGCTTTTATAATTCTCCCTTCTGCATTGCCTTCCTCTCACTATAACCTTGTCCTATTATTTAACAAACATAGCATTAACACTTATAATAGTATTCATTATTTATATCCATATATTTGTATTCTCTATTTTCTGTCTTGGCTTCTGTTTTCTAGCCACTTGTACATTTTATTCCATACTTTATAGAAGTCCGATTCTTCTCTTTCTTTTAGTTCTATTGTCATTTTATCCATTTCTGTGCATTCAAGTATTTTCTAGATTGTAGTTTCATCTGAGGGTGTATTGATTTTTTCCCAGTTTTGTGCGAAGGCAATCCTGGCTGCAGTGAGTATGTGTATGATTATGTATTGAGATTGTTTGTCCATTTTTTGATCCGACAGCCCTAATAAGAATGCTTCTGGTTTGAGTTCTATTTTTCGCTCAGTAATTTCTTCTAACCACTTCCGAATTTTGCACCAGTACTTCCTTGTGATGGGGCACGTCCACTGCATGTGGTATATTGTGATGAGGTGCCCCATGCATCTCAATTGGGCACTGATAATCAGAGACTCAATGCTGGCAGACTCTGTGTGATCCAAGACCTCCAGGTTAGAGACACTGTCTTGCCAACAAATGCTCAGCACGTGACCACATGCAAGTGAAGAATATATTGAATAATAGAGGAGCTGGCATGTAACCCTGTGTTACCCATTGGAAATGTCAAGTGCTGAGGTCAACATTGTAAAGAACCTGTCCTGACATTCTGTTGTGGAGTAGTTTGATGAATCATGTGAATTACTTTGGGCATACATAACATCTCAGTATGATCCAGAGAGCCTCCCTGTTTATAGTGTCAAATGCCTTTGTCAGGTCAATGAAGACAGAATCAAGAGGCTTGTTCTGCTCGATGCACTTCTCCTGGACTCAACTTATGGCAAATACCACGCCTGCTATACTCTCTTCTGGCTGAAAGCCACCCTGTGCCACTGGGAGGTTCTGTTCTGAGACAAGAGACAAATCTTCAGGAGAATGCAGGCAAATGTCTTGCCTGTGAGGGACAGCAACGAGATACCTCTGTAGTTTCTGTAATCTGATTTGCTTTCCTTATTTTCATAAAGACCCACAATGAGGACATCACAGAAGCCATCGGGCATCTCCTCTGTGGACCAAATATCTTCCAAGATGTCTTGGAATGCCTGCAAAGCATTTGGGTCTAGTGGACTTCAGCAGAAATGCCACCCTGCCCTGTTGCTTCACTTAAGCTCACCTGCAAGATCGCTGATCTCATTAGTAGAAGGAGGCAGGTCTAGAACACCCATGAGTGTACACACATGTGTGTGCGTGCACGCGCGCGTACACACACACACACACACACACACACACACACACAGGTGATCATTAGTATATAGCAGAGGTGATATTCAGCAGGTTCTGACCAGTTCTGGGGAACGGGTACCAGAAATTTTGAGTAGTTCGGAGAACCGGTAAATACCACCTCTGACTGGCCATGCCCCCATCTATTCTCTGCTTCCTGAGTCCCAGCTGGTAGGGAGGGAATGGGGATTTTGCAGTATCTTTCCCCTGCCACACCCAGCATGCCACGTCCACCAAGCCACACCATGCCCACCAAGCCACGCCCACAGAACCGGTAGTAAAACTTTTTGAATCCCACCACTGATATATAGGTCAATATTGCATATTCAGTCTGTGAAATGTACAATATGTTATTCTTATTTTAAACTTACTGTGCAGGGTTAATGGATGCACATAAAGTTCTCTGCCGGGACTCTTACAAAATGTAAAGGCATTAGAGATGCTATATTTTCACTGCAGAATTATGAATCAGAAAGCTGCTTTGAAACCTACCTCTTAGAAGCTCATTAGATGACCTTGGGCAAGCCACTCTCTCTGTGTATTTATCTTCTCTCCCCTAGCAGCATTGCTGGGACAAGTACTGATCTGCCTTACAGAGCTGTTAACAACATATACTTCCATCACTGAAAAAAATGTAACAGCTATTATTCATGTTTTAAATCCTCAATCTTCAGACTGAACATCCTAATGAAAACTGTCATGCTATCCCCATTGATTTAAACTCACATTGTCAACAGGAAAGGATCAAGAATTAGTATAACATGTTAGCAATTTGGCCCTGTTATAAAACATTTATTTATTTATTTATTAAATACATTTATAAAGCTACCCAACTCAGGCAAAGTGACTCCACGCGGCACACAACAAAATGCTGCTATGTTCATTGCTCTTAGTCAGTATTCCGGCCAGGATTTCCCAGTGACTCCCATTTTCCACTTCTGATTTTCCAGTCTTGTACATCGGTGATTTCTATTTCAACTGAACACACACAGGCTTCAGTTCCCTGGGAGGGGGATTTTTCTTGTATTTTTTTTAATTGTTCTCCCAATTCTAAAATATCTCCAAAGCTGCATATTTTTTTAAAAAAAAGTTTTATTTTTATTTCTCGAATATACATTCACAAATAAGTACTGTTCTCATAAGCACTGTTAATATTTATGTGTTATCTTTTAACATTTATGACAGTTCATTTAAAAGTTTAAAAATATAATTGGGGTTGCTTTCCTGCCACCATACATCCATCTTATTCTACAATAACTCTACTTCTTCTCCTGTCTCCTTTCCTCCCAAACTCCCTTCTTCTCTACCTTCTGCTTTCCTCCTCTCCTTTCTCTTTCCTTCTTCCCCTTCCTCTCCCCCATTCCTCCTCTCTTCTTCCCCTTCCTACCCTCTCTCCTACTCTTACTACCCCTCCCTTACTTCCTCTCCTTTTCCCTTTCTTCTTTCCCTCTCCTTTCTCCTCTCCTCTTCCTCTTTCCCTTGCCTCCTCTCTTCCTTCCCTCCTTCCAATTTTTGTATTTACTTATTTTCTTCTTCATCTGATGGATTTTCGGGGTGGGATTCCAAAGCTGCATCTTGTACATGCATGTGGCACTTATTAAATCCATAGTTAGACATCGAGTTCATGTACAGATGCAAAGCAGCAACAAATCCCTTCCTATCAACTCCATAGGTTCCACTGGGGTCAAAATAGCTTTCCCCAGATCTAGAAAATTGAGAAAAATATACATGTTAGTATATGAGCATTTGCATGCCTAGGGGTGAATGTAGATATAAACACTTTTGTGCATTCATGCATTTCTCTTCTTTATCCCTCAAAATCTCGCCTTCTCCAAACTCTAAAAATGAGAGGAAAACAGCTGCCAAGGAAAAGGAAAGGGCTTCAGAGAGAAAATTATGCCAACAATCAAGACCTTTTCATGCTGTGATAGAACATCACAGCTTCCACACGCTCGCTTTAGAGCTCTATTATTATATTTGTGTCTGCCCTGCAATTTATACTGAATTACAAGGTCAGTCCATGGATGGTCTGAAAGCTTTCCAAGTTTGGGTCCTGAGACACATTCCCCATGGGGATTAACATAGAAAGCTCCACATTCTGCACATGATCTCACCTTATTAATACATATGTGAACCTTTGAGGTAGTCCTCTATAACTGGGTGAACTGAACTGAAAGAGGAGAAGGGCTGCTAGGGCTTTAGAAGGCCTTAGAAAGGCTACTAACGTCAGAACTGACGAAGCGTCTTGGATGAGAAGTGAAAACTCTTCAAGGAAAAAACAAGAAAGTCCAGTTGCCTTTTGAAAAAAGTACCTTTGGGCCAACCATGACCTGGATGACTGAGAATCTCCATAAACAAGGGCTGCTATGGACTTTTGACTGGGCAAGGATGTGTTGGCAGAAATGTCCTTCTGGGTTCAGTTCCAAGTGGGGAGAAAGACACTGGAAACATGGTGGCTGCTTGGAAAAATGGTTTTAATGGTGGACAGGACCGCATGGTTTGTGGTCCTGGGGAAAAAGGGGATCACATGCCTTGAAGATCTTAAAGAAAAAGGGGAGAGATGCTGAAAGAGCCTGAGTTTTATACCATCTCTTGGTCCCCACCTTGGAGCTTCCTGTTCCTGTGTAAGAATTGTATTCTGATTGGTAGTCAGACTCCCAGGGGGCGGGGGTCTTAGCTAACTTTGTAGGCTATCTGTCCCCCAGGCTTGGTTGAGCCTTGCTGGCTGATATAATCTTCCCAGGTACCATGTGGTGAGATAGGTAGAGAGGATAATCCTATCCTGAGGGCCATGTTTTCTGTGTTGCAGATGAGCTGGCTCAGGCCTTAATGGCCCATTAACAAAGGTGCGTGTCTGAGTTTCTGTCTCCCTTTTAGGGGAAATATTCTGCCCTTTTTAATATTTCCTAAAAAATTTCATTTTCCCAGGAGAGTGGTGGGTGCTAATTTCCTACAGATGGATATTTTTCCTCCTCCTTTCCTCCTTTTTTTCTGTGTTAAGGGCTTCTTGATCTGCAAATATTAGAACAGTCTATCTGAACCTCGCATTCTCCAGATGTGTTAAGACTCCCAAAATTACATTAGCTTGTTGGCAAAACTTATAGAAGCCTAATTCTTTGGAAAGCTATCAGATTTGGAAAAGGTGAGCATTTTATTAGCCAGTGCTATTCCCCTCCCCCTTCTCTTTCTTTTGCTGGGTTACAGATCTTATCTTCACATTTATTAATTTCACTACCACCACCTTCCAAGCATCATCTTGTATTTGCAGCGCAGTTATTAATGATATAAGCACATTTTGAAAGCAGCAAATTAATCTTCTCTTTAGCCAAGCTGTGAGTTTGAATTGGAAGTTAAAAAGGGACACTGAAAGTTATTTAATTTGCACGAGGCTACAGGGAGCCCATTCTTTCCTGGTAGCTACAACACAGTAATAGTTGCAGTGAACCAAGCTTATTCCTTTTTCTTTGCCCATGAGGAGGACAACTGGCTACATCAACAATTAGTCTGAAAAAAGAAAGAAAGAAAGTGGGGTCATGAAGAGAGATAGTATTGCTAGGGTTACCTAAAAATAAAGTTCAAGGGATCTTTACCAGGGATCACCCGATTTTATGGGGAACTGCAGCATTTTCATTGTACTGGCAATTGGTTTAAATGATGGGTTAGACTAATTGCTCCATTAATAAAATTTCGTTCTAAAAGCAGCATTTCCAACTATATGTGCTACACAATGGATAATAAGCACCATACAATGGACAGATATAGACATGTACATGCACCAATGGATTTTAAAATTAGAATAAGTTCTTTTTTAAAAAAAAACAAGTAAGCAATTCTTTTTAAAAAATGTTCCTCTATTGAGGATAGTTACAGAAAATAAGAGATAATGGTGATAATATATAAAATTACTGCTACACTGCTGAATTTTCAACTTCAAAGATACAAGTAGAGAGGAGCAGCTGGGCTTACCATTCCTGGTCTGTATAGCTGGATGCCTGCTTAGATGACAATCAACTTATTTTAAATTTTATACAAATTCCATAAGTGTTTTTGTTCTGTACAAACAACTGACAAATTTAATGTTAAAGCAAGCATTCCAATGGACATTTGCTATGATTTTGGGGTATGATGAAAATAATTGAATAAAGTCCCTGGGAAAGCATGGACTTGGATGGGGGCCAAGATGCTTTGACTGAATCCTGGCAAGACCAAGTGGCTTCCAGTCCATATTTGTTTGTTTGTTTGTTTGTTTTATTGGATTTATATGCCGCCCTTCTCCCAAAGGACTCAGGGCGGCGTACAGCATTAAAAAACACATATTACAAAAGTTAAAAGAAAATTAGAAACAATCCAAAAAACAAACCCAATTAATATAACACTAACATTTTAAAAATTAGATAAAATTAACAGGCCAGGCCGGCTTGCTGGAAAAGCCAACTTTTTAGGGCGCGTCGGAAGGACCGGAGGTCAGGGATTATGCAAAGCTCCTGGGGCTGCTCATTCCAGAGGGAAGGCGTTCCCACAGAGAAGGCTCTCCCCCTGGGGCTCGCTAGCTGACACTGTCTGGCCGACGGCACCCTGAGGAAGCCATGGAGCCCCAGGATCCAATTTTTTGTCATTCTTAGTTCTGAATGGGATTGCACTATCCCATTCAGATCCAGTTCGCAACTTCAGAGTTCTCCTGGACTCAGGACTCTTGCTCGAAGAGCAGGTGGCAGGCATTATTAGAATTGTTGTACAGCTCCAGCTTCAGAGGTGGTATTCAATAGGCTCTGACTAATTCTGAAGAAGTGAAAATTTGGAGTAGTTCGGAGAACCAGTAAATACCACCCCTGACTGCCTCCATTTATTCTCTGCCTCCCGAGTCCCAGTTGATCGGGAGGAAATTGGGGTTTTGCAGTAACCTTCCACTGGAGTGGGGAGGGAATGGAGATTTTACAGTATCCTTATCCTGCCACGCCCACCAAGCCACGCGCACAGAACCAGTAGTAAAGAGTTTTGAATCCCACCGCTGTCCAGCTTGTGCACCAGCTTCCTAGATACTGACTCCCTGCTCTTATTTCATGTGGATCATGTAATTATCCCTATACATGTAGCTGACTTTATTGGAAAAAAAATCTCATGCAAGTTATAATTGCACAAACAAGAAGTATGTGAATTGGACACAAAATTTACTGGTGCTTCTAATGAATAGTTTTACCACCATTATCCAAACAGCAGAGCTAATGAAGAGAAGAACAGTGAGGAAATAATCTTATCTGATTATATTCCATTGTCAGAGAAGATTACATTTGCAAATCAGCTCTCCCTCCACCACCTAGTATTGGATCTGATGCCTTTCACCTGCTTCTTTTTTCCGGGAAATGCAGCAAATGTATATTTTTCTTGTTGCAGGACAGAGTCGGTTGATTGAGGTAATCGAAAATGAACAAGGAGTGCTATTCAAAACTGTAGCTTAATCATTGATGGAATGGATTGTAAGAATACTTGAAATAGATGAGTAACAGGGATATTTCTTATGAATGAAGGCAAATATACGTATCCTGGTATAATGTTTCAGGATCCAATCTGAGTCAGTCATCTGGAGCCCCCATTTAGTCTTCTGAGCTTTCGGACTCATGCTGGAGACCAGAGTTGGTATTCAGCAGGTTCTGACCAGTTCTGGAGAACCGGTAGTAGAAATTTTGAGTATTTTGGAGAACTGGTAAATAGCACCTCTGACTGGCCCCGCCCCCATCTATTCTCTGCCTCCTGAGTCCCAGCTGATCGGGAGGGAATGGGGATTTTGCAGTAACCTTCCCCTGGAGTCGGGAGGGAATGGAGATTTTATAGTATCCTTCCCCTGACACACCCACCAAGCCACACTCACCAAGCCATGCCACACCCACCAAACCACGCCCACAGAACCATTAGTAAAAAAAATTGAATCCCACCACTGCTGGACACCATCCTCAGGGAACTTCTCTCTACTGGACTATGTGCTTTGGACTATTGACAAGCAGCACATAAATACTATGCACAGAATAGCTAAACCTCTGGTCCTGGTGACCAACCCAGATTGGATCCTGGAGGAATATTTCTAACTAGAAAAACAGTTCAAAAGGCTTAAAGAAGGATTGTTGAACTTCCTAGCTTGCTAATTATCTAATAGCAATAGCACTTAGATTTAAATACTGCCTTATAAGGCCCTCTTTAAGCAGTTTACAGAGTCCGCACCTTGCCTCCAACAATCTGGGTCCTCATTTTATCGACCTTGGAAGGATGGAAGGCTGAGTCAAGCTTGACCCAATCAGTATCAAACTCCTGGCAGCGGGCAGAATCAGCCTGCAATACTGCATTCTAACCACTGGGCCACCATGGCTCTAATGCTCCTCTTACCCAGGAGATAGAAAGGGAAAGGCAATGAGGGCATCTGGAGGAAAGAAATGAAGAGACAATGTTATCTTCAGCTTCTCTTTCTCAGCAAGAAGATAGTGCAGCAATATACAAACTGATGATTCACTGGATCCAGGGCACTGATTAAAAGTCTTTCCAGAGAAATTGGGCACTATCTAATAAAATGAAATTCAATGGTGAAAAGAGTAAGGTTCTACATTTAGGCAACAAAAACGGAATGCACAGGTACAGTATAGGTGATACCTTACTCAGTAGTAGTAACTGTGAAAGGGATCTTGGAGTCCTAGTGGACAACCATTTAAATATGAGCCAGCAGTGTGCAGCAGCTGCCAAAAAAGCCAACACAGTTCTAGGCTGCATCAACAGAGGGATAGAATCAAGATCACGTGAAGTGTTAATACCACTTTATAATGCCTTGGTAAGGCCACACTTGGAATACTGCATTCAGTTCTGGTCGCCACGATGTAAAAAAGATGTGGAGACTCTAGAAAGAGTGCAGAGAAGAGCAACAAAGATGATTAGGGGACTGGAGACTAAAACATATGAAGAACGGTTGCAGGAACTGGGTATGTTTAGCTTAAGAGAAAGAAGGACTAGGGGAGACATGATAGCATTATTCCAATATCTCAGAGGTTGCCACAAAGAAGAGGGAGTCAAACTATTCTCCAAAGCACCTGAGGGTAGAACAAGAAGCAATGGGTGGAAACTAATCAAGGAGAGAAGCAACTTAGAACTGAGGAGAAATTTCCTGACAGTGAGAACAATTAATCAGTGGAACAGCTTGCCTCCAGAAGTTGTGAATGCCCCAACACTGGAAGTCTTTAAGAAGATGTTGGATAGCTATTTGTCTGAAACGGTATAGGGTTTCCTGCCTAGGCAGGGGGTTGGACTAGAAGACCTCCAAGGTCCCTTCCAACTCTACTATTGTATTGTATTGTATTGTATTGTATTGTATTGTATTGTATTGTATTGTATTGTATTGTACATACATACATATATATATATAAATCAAGTGTCCTATATCCTATTATATCTTCACTGTCTATATAAGAAATAGATGTCTGCTGATGGGAATCAGGGAAGAGTCCAAAGGTCGATGTATTGGCAATTTCTGTAGAGATTGTTAAGGGTTGCAGTTCCTTTTTTTTAAGTAGCCCAAAAATATATATCAAAATTTCAGTTTTTCCCAAAGTTGCTGTTTTATATGCAGCCTCCAACCATTATCAGGTTTTCTGGTCTAATTCGTCATTATGTAAATCCCAAACTATTTTGAATCTTAAGGTTAAAAACAGCATCTTGAATTGTGCCAGGAATAAAACCCAAATTGAGCAGACGCAACACAACAGTAGGAGTAATATGAAATTGCTGCTAGGAGGGAGATCATCGCCGATGGTGGAATTATTTCTAAAGCTGGCTCTGTTAAAAGTGTCTCACTATAACCAAGCATATTCTTTGAGTTACAAAGGCGCGAAGGGCGGGAAATGACTAAAGCTGTTTTAACAGGTGGAGTTGTGCGTTAAGTATTCCTAGTTGCTACCACTGGGTGAAATTCCAAGCACAGAAGATTATAAAGAATCCCCGAATTGCATTTTGAAAAGTTGGATTTAATTGTCTTTTGGGTGGTCAGCCCTGAAAGATTGAATTAACATTTCTTTCCTTCTTGATCTCCCCATTCCCAGTTCATACTTTATAAATGCTTCACAGTCCTCGACGTTAGAACTGAATATGAACACAACCTCTATTAATTCAAGAAAGGAGGAAAGAAGAACTCGTAATGATATGCTGCTTCAGAACCGCTTAAATTATAGTGCCATTATCATTACAGCAAATGTAGTTGAGTTTGCTTTTGCAGTCCTGATGCTACAGGCATTCACAGGAGAATAAACAATATTTTTAGAGCAAAAATAATAAAATGAGCATCTACAGTTATGTGATTATTTTCCTGGTCACCCCTGGCTATATATAAACCCCTGCTGAAAAACACAATTCTTTTCACATAACTTGCCTTGCCCATAATAACTGCATTGATTGGATGACCCGATTTACAGATGCTAAGACAATAGCTTGGTTCACACCACATATTAAGCCAATCTTCATTCTTTCCCATCTGTTTTTATTGTTATCTCTATCAGCCTATGGGATCCCATTCAGTCCACAATGATAATCAAACGCTGAGCAAATTAGAAATCTCAAAACCAAACCCTATTGTTTATATTAGTTCAAATCTTCTCCCTGGATCAATGACTGGAGAAAAGATGAGACATAATGCAATCTAATTCCACAAGAAAAGGATGAAGAGACGATGTACAATCTAGTCTCCTGGACTAGATGTAAAGGTTCCCCTCGCACATAAATGCTAGACGCTCATCGGTAGTGCTCATCTCAGTTTCAAAGCCGAAGAGCCAGCGCTGTCCGAAGACGTCTCTGTGGTCATGTGGCGGGCATGACTAAACACCAAGGGCACATGGTATGCTATTACCTTCCCATCAAAGGTGGTCCTTATTTTTCTACTTGCATTTTTGCATGCTTTCGAATTGCTAAGTTGGCAGAAGTTGGGACAAGTAATGGGAGCTCACTCCGTTACGTGGTACTTGGGATTTGAACCGCCAAAGTTTGATTCTGATCAACAAACTCAGTGTCTTAGCCATTGAGCCACCATGCCCCTATTCTTATTATATTCTTATATTATCCCTATTCTCCTGAACTGGAACCTTCTTAATAAGAAGAACAGAACACCATTTCTGTGCATAGCCACCTGTTGAATCAGCCAGCTCTACTTTTTTAAAAACCGTATGCTTCAATGAGTAGAACGATCCACCAAGGCTTTAATCAAAAATTAAAAATTGCCTCCCAATTAATTGCCAAGCCTGGGATTGAAGCACACAGCTGCACCAAGATGCCGGCCTTACTCTCCCTTCGTTAGCTTAGCTGGAAAACAAAACAAAACCCCCAAGCTAATTATTGTTTCCTACAGAGTAGGAAAAGCTAGCATGGATTCTGCACACACACTCAGGGTCAACCATCATGATTTGCTTTCTGGCAAACCCCCCCCCCCCCATTGCTCAGTCCAAATGACAGGACTCAGTCACAGCTGATGTCAAACCGTATCTGAAACCCGCCTCTGAGCTAATCCTAATAGGATCTGAAGCTATTTGAATGGAACAAAAAGACAGCATTCCACATCCTGCATTTGGAAAGCGATATGAATCTTTGGAAATGATATTGCTGCTTGGCACAGGTCAGCAGAGAAGCATTTTTATGTGAAGTTCATTAAGGTTGCATAATATAGAAACCAGTGGGGGTTGGGAGGGACACTGTTCTCTGTTCCAATGGCTGAGCAGCCTAAGGGTCTATTTTGCTTTTTGCAATCAGCCCTTCTCACAGTGCAACCCCCCCCCCCCCCAATGTCTCCTCAGAAGATAGCTCTACTGAGTTCCAGGAATCCAAGCATCAGTGTTAAACGTTTGCAACAATTACCAGTAACAAGCATCTTTTTTTCATGGCATGCGTGTCTCATTAGCAGCGGTTGGATAATGAGTTGGGTTATGTTCTCAAGGAAGCACTTCCTTTTCCCAAAGACCACCATCACATGAATCTCCACCCCTGGCAGGCTGCTACCCGCCTATTCGATCTTTCAAGAAAGCAGCATAAGGGAGCCAGTAGTTGTTTGAATAGGATTCAGATAATTGTCTTAATTGTCAATTGGAATATTTTCCTTTAACATTCTGGGAGCAGATTGATTAAGCTGCTTGTCATTCCCACATTCATTGCCTAGCTCTGGAAGTATGTGGCATAGACCCAAAAGGAAAGAAGTGCAACTGAAGGGAACTGAGCATTTTCTAGCCAGATGACCTTCCCGATGCCTACACGCAGTTCGCAGTAGATATTTTCTCTTTGCGTCCTGATAGAGAAACATCTGTCACCACCTAGGATTGAACTCGAATGGGAGACTAGCGTCTTCACCTCTAGGCCACCATGCTGCTCAACTTTGAGACTATTTAAGCTACTAAAACAAATAGCAACTGGAAAAAGTGAAAAACAAGAAGACAACATATTTGGTGAGATGAAACATTAGTGAGACGAAAAAGACACCCCTTCCTCACTTCTCAGCCAGTTGTTGAAGGAGGAGATGGAATGCTAGCTCCCTTCGGGCAGCAAGGCAGCCTTCCATCTAGGATTTGAAGGTTTATGATATCCTATGATTGGCAAGGAACACCCAGACCTTGATTTAATATACAGGTAGTGCAGTGCTCCCAAGCAAGCTATGGACGGATTTATACTGGAAGCCAAGGAAAAGCCACCCATTACCACCTGACATTGGAAGGAGATATCCAAATTATCTTTGAAAGGGTCCCATAGAGTAGAGTTCTCAATCTTTCCCCCTTTATGGACCAGCTAGGAGTGGGAGAGGGGATGATTCCAGGGGTGGGATTCAGCCAGGGCAGACAGGTTTCGGTAAATCGGTAGCTCCGACAATCAGCTGAGAACGAACCAGTTCGCTCCGATGATCAGATTGGCCATCCCACCCACTCTTGTGCTTTACTTACCTATATCCTCTCAGCTGATTAGTGCGGCAGAGCAGATTGCCGTGCCTCAGCTGTGTTACTCCCCAAGAATTCATGTGGAAGGTATGTTTTGGTAAAACTGAGCACGTGCGCGCAAAACACACAGTCACTGAACTGGTTGTTAAAACAGCAGGATCCCGCCACTGGATGATTCTGTGGGAGTGGTGGGCAAGTATGCATGTGCTCGCAGCTCTGGTGGCAGGCAAGCAAATGGTATGTATGTGTGTATCGGAGGTGGTATTCAGGCAGTTCTGACAAGTTCTGGAGAACCGGTAGCGGAAATTTTGCAAGTGAGGCGGGAATGGGGATTTTGCAGTATCCTTCCCCTGCCACACCCACAAAGCCACACCCACGGAACCGGAAGTAAATAGTTTTGAATCCCACCACTGGTGTGCATGTGCTCGCCCACCGCTCACACAAATGGGGATACGCGCATGCACAGCTCACCCACCACTTCTGCAGCCCAATTCCAAATGGCTCAAGGCCCGGTAGTGGGCCATGGCCCGGGGGTTGGGGGTTGGGGACCCCTGCTATAGAAAGATCTAATCATTGGTTTTCCCTTATGTATGTGAAAAAATAAAGTTGTATTTCTTTAATCTAAGATGTATCTCATGTTTTCCTCATGGTTTGGGGGAAAATCTCCCTTCCAATACAAAAGTGAGAATGCCTTTTCTTAGGCAGGGTAATTTACCTGGGCCTCACCTAAAATAATGCTTTTTTGCCTTTAGAGTACCGAGTTAAATCCTAGCTCATTAGTAATTAACATTGATTTATCGGCGAACAAGAGCAGTGGTAATATAAATCTTGTCTTCATCAGTGATCTATCATCACCGTGATAGCTGGAGGGATGTTGTAAGATGTTATAAATCATTAGTTAAAAAAAACTTTCCATCATATTTCACGATTATATTGTATTAGGCTGAGATCCAACTTGTTATTTTTACTCAGATGCGGATTCATGCACATTAATTCAATAAGCGAGTGGAGAAAAAAAACTCAGGTACTATTTTCAAACATTATTTTCATATCGTTCCTTTTTATCATAGCAAATTTAGGTTAAGAGGAACTGGCTGGCAGGTCAGTGAACTTCACAGAGCTTATTCACACAACATTTAACTGGTCACCTAAAGACCAAGCATCTGTGTTGGTGCAAGGAGCTAAATTTGCTTAGCGTAGGTTAATCTTGGTTGTGATTTGTGTGCCTTAGCATTGATCATTTTGCAAATGATCCATTCAGCTATTTGAGGGTTAAAATAGCTGAATTACTTATTGTTTGTTTGATGTTGCTTCATATTGTTTGTTTCTGGTTCCATATTGCCGTTTTGGTGGGTTTTCTCCTCTCTTCTTTCCCATGGCACCATTTGCTAACCATAGGACACTTAACTTTCTTACATGATTGCCAACAAAGACACAGTGGTAGTTATTTTGATCCAACTGAAGTATAAGATCAGGCTTTGCAGGGAACTACTTTAATGTTTTCCCAAATCAACTGCCATCTAGACTACCTGGGGCCTGCTTAAGTGAATAAAGAGTCTATCCTTTGCCATAAATAGCAAAGCCTTTGAAAAGGCTGCCGCTAAATGTTTCAATCTTTTTTGTATCAGCTCTGCTTCAAAAGTTATCTTGAAAAGAGCTGCAGGAAGAATGTGGTTGCATCTAATGTTTCATGTCTGCTCGCCCCCCCCCGCTTTTTACTCCTTTTGTGTGCAAAATGGGTTCTTCTGAATGTCTTCACAACAGCCCTCATCCATTCAAAACAGCAAGTTTGTGTTTCTTGTACAGATTGCGATGATTCTTTCCTTTATCATCACCCAACAACACTGTCATCATGATATCAAAATGTGACAATGACTAACTTGCGAGTTTGACCTTCTCTAGGCACATCTTGGCTTCCCAATCCACAAAGAGATTTGATGAGGAAAACAGATTGGACAATTTGGCAGAGTGAGTGATCAACACAACCCGTTAAATAGAAAAATATTAGGTCAGTTTTTATTAGCCTTAATGGGACTCTGCTTCAACAGGCAGCTCAGTGAATACAGAGGAAGAGAAAGTATGGCTTTTGAAGCAGTCCCCTGTGCTGGCAAGTATAGGACAATGGCTAGAACAGGGGGCGGCAACCTTAACCACTCAAAGAACCGTTTGGACCCGTTTCCCACAGAAAAGAAAACACCGGGAGCCACAAAGCCCTTCCTGTGCCTGACTATTTCCTGAGTGGCCACAAAACTAGCGTATGTAGTTGAATTAAATGTCCTGTTTTCTTCTGAAACTTTTCTTGGATTTATCCATGGTTGGCCTACCCGGGATCAAAAAGCTCAATAAATCACATGCTGGCAGGTGTCGCACATTGGCGGTTGTGATGCATATTTTGAGTGACAGGGAGCTGCAGCAGAGGGATGAAAGAGCCACATGTGGCTCCAGAGCCGTGGGTTGCTGACCCCCTGGGCTAGAAAGAGAAGGATGGAGACAGACCTATCTGGAATAGGAATAGATTTTGATCTTCCTTCTTACGTTTGTTCACCAACAGAAGAAAACGAGAGAAAAACATAAGCAACAACTCTAAAGGATTAGTTGAAAGTTGCAAAGGTAGCCAATGGGAGATCACTGCTTTAGAAGATTGACAGTCTTATTGGGGACTTTTGGAGCAGAGGTGATTCAAGGAGGTGTTTTGGTGACAGCCCTGCATACCTAAGCAATATGCACCTGACACCAGCAGCCCTGGCTTTTAAAAGAGTTCTGAAAATTATGCAGTCAGCATTCAGCCGAGACGCTGAATTGATTTCTGACATTTGAATAGTTTAATTCCAGATTCAGATACTTTCCCTCATGGGTTGCATATGCTTTAATTCCTCAAAGTAGAAAATCTGTTCTTCTCAAAATATTGTTAAACTAGCATCCCTCAACACTGGATACCACTATGGCTCTGCCTGCTGGGAGATATAGTCCAGCAACATCTGGAGAGCCACAGGTTCTCCCATTCCTGCTTGAAAGGACAGGTGTGACATCAATGAAATACATATCAAGCCAATCCTTTGCAGAAACATCCCATCACAAATGTTTAAAAATAGTACAGTCACGTCTGTGTACCTCCCTTCTAACTCAAGCAGAGGTGGGTTCCTACCGGTTTGGACTGGTTCAGCTGAACTGGTAATGGTTTGCCGGTCAGCATCACTGGAACTGGCAGTGACTCAGGCCTGCCACGCCTCCGAACCAGTTCCCCAGTCAGCGCAGTATGCTTTCCACCCATTTTAATGTTCTGTGCATGCGCAGACCTATTTATGGGTGTGCGCACACCAAACCAGCAGTAATGCCCGCAGCAACCCATCCCTGAATTCGAGGCTTGTCTTTCACCCATATCTCAGGAAACATGAGCTGACCTACAGCTGAACAGGACATCCTAACTACAATTGCCTAGAAGTGAGCCTGGAGTCCTGAATGTTGAAGTGATATGGAGCAGAAATGGAAGAAGAGACTTGGAATGGGACAATTTGCCACGATCAACTTACTGTGGTCATCTCCCCATGGCCATCTCACTCGCCATGGAAAATTCCATGTGGGACAACTCAACACGAGAAATGTTATCCACCCTTGTTTCTTCCAGATTTTCCATTTTTGTCAATGGAAATAATGTCAAAGAGACAGAAGCGGATGATGTTTATCGCATTGAGTTATCCTGTATGGAACTGTCTGTGGCGAATTTTCCCATGATGAGTTGGCCATGGCAAGATGCCCTCAGTGAGTTGGGTGTCGTAAATTTGTCTTAGACCTGAAAACACTTGGTCAAGTTAGTCTGTAAGCGTTGTTCCATATTTTATTCACCCCTGCTATAACTCTTTAATGGCATTATTTATCACTTTTACCAGTAGCACTTATGAGAATGGCAGGGTGTGTCTGTGTGTGGGGGAGAGGTAGTAGTGTCACAAAATTAAGATGGTAGCTGCGACTATGTAACCCTAACCCTAACCCCTCTGCATGCTTATGTGACATTGATGTGCATACAAAAGTTGTAGGGCTTTGATCATTAGGCGATAGCTGCCATTCTGACTTTTTAAACCCTCTTCCTGGATTCCTTCACTTTTTCATTGACCTAGTTCCTCAGACCTTCTGAAAGTTTTGGCTGAAGAACAGCCAGTCAATTCCAAATACAGAAATACTCTTCACTTTGTCACGCACAACTCACTTCTCCAGCTGATGCAAAATTCAAAAGACACGGCACTTACTCAGATTGGCATTTATGAAATTTTACTTCATTTACAAACATTTGGGTTGAAGCACAACTTCAATAGTGCAATTGTTGTGCTAAAATATGCCCCCTCCCCATACACATACAAGTGTATTCACTATGAAACGAATTGAGATCTGTCTCTCTCATACACACACACATCACTTGTGAAGTGTTTAAAGTTCCTTTGTAATAAAACATTCACAGGAAACCGAATTGACCCCAAGTGACTTCAGGGGAAGAACCAGTGGCCCAGTAAACAAACTGTTTATTTATATTCACCGACTATATCTCAGAAATTGTGTAGCTGTCATGCTGACCCAGTAGGAAGAGATAAATAATAATAAGGTCAACCAGATGGGTTTATCAAAAGCATTTCAACATCATGCTGTAGTATACAGCGTCTTCTTTTTTTCTCTTTTTCTAGTCTTCATAATAATAGGTTAATGTATGAATGTAGGAACATAGGTTGTGTTGTGGCCTAAAACTTGATTGCTCATGTTAGCCAGGTTTGGGCCACAACAGAATGCACCGCCACAACACATCTCTAAAATGTTTCAGTGGTCCATAGATAGATAGATGGATGGATGGATGGACCGACAGATAATAATGATCTGTAACTTTACACACTGGCAAATAAAGAGGTTTCTGCAGCAGATGTTTTCCAAGTGAAAAGTTGAGATTATGAAATCATAAGCAAGAAAACAATAATGCAGCTTAGAAATGGAAACACAATCTAAACCCAGGAAGCCTGCTATGAGAACACTGATTATTACATGTCAGGGAACTGTGAAATCATGAATAGAGGAATAGCTCTTCAAATAATAATGGGTACCAGGCACCTTAGGGATAAAACAACAAAAACAGGGTTTCCCCCCCTGCTTTTTCTTCACCAAGGATTGAGTTAAATAATTTTCTTGAGTGAAATTGTTCTGGAGCCTGGCTACAGGATCCTTGCATTATGAGCCTAGGTGATGATTAAACTTTCAAAAGTGCAGATGCTTTTGATGTATAATGAGAGAATGTTATTGCAGACATTGTGGAATTATATGATTTTTTTTTTCCTTGACAAATGAGTTCTAGCCCAAGAGAAGCTCTGGTTTCTTGATTAAATTTTTTTCTTTCCAGCAATGATTTGCAGGGGTGGAAGGAGAGAACAGTAAGTGAAACTATATGTTGGAACTACTGAAGAGGAAAGGCGTAAGAGCCAAAATTCAATACCTGTGTTCTTATCAATCCAGGAACTCTTTTCCTTGCATTTCATTTATTGTACGGATGGATGTGCATGGTTCTTCCCAAGATGCCTTCTGCCAGAAGCCTAGGTTAAATGTGGGCAGTGTTGGTCTTCATGGTTTAGTGGTCTAGAGAAAGGATTTCCTGATGTCTTATTAACCACTCAGGCTGGGACCATCAGAGAAAATGGTTTGCTATGCAAACCACAAGCAACTGAGAAGAAACTGACTGGGCTCCTGTTGTTATAGCCAAGTATAGGTTAGTGAGGTGTAGGTTAGGTTTCCTAAGCCACTATGGGGCAAATCCTGTTGGGTAAGATGAAGTAGCTGGTTCAGGCTACTAATTTCACGTATACTTAACAGTTACTTAATATTCTGTTAGGAATCAGGGAGTGGTTTGTATGACAACTTGCCTCCAGTGTCAAAAAAATCTGGATTGTCCCCGGGTGTTATGTACTGTAGCATGGATAGGGTACATGCATTTGGACATTTCTACAGCAAAGTGGTTGAAAACCTGAATCATCAAGAGTGTTCATAATGACATCTTCTGAAACACCTTCCTTCCTTCCTTCCTTCCTTCCTTCCTTCCTTCCTTCCTTCCTTCCTTCCTTCCTTCCCTCCCTCCCTCCCTCTTTCCTTCCTTCCCTCCCTCCCTAATTTATTGATGACTTTGGGGATAACATGGTCAGGAGCTGGGAACTGTTCAGGTCCTATTGGATGTAACTAGCTCTCCAGTTGCATTGGTGGTGACACCACAAAGTGGCCGTCAGCAGTTGATGTGAATAAGCAGAGAACTCACATGGATAGTCTAGTGCAGAGATGTCAAAACTCGCATTGTCACAGCATCGTCATGTGACGTGATTTTTTCCCCCTTCACTAAACCTGGGCTTGGGCGTGGACAGCGCGTGATGCATCTGGCCCACAGGCTGTGAGTTTAACAGCCCTGGTCTAGTGGTTAAGGCACCAGTCTAGAGACCAGAAGACTGGGAGTTCTAGTTGCATCTTAGCCATGAAAGCCGGCTGGGTGACTTTGGGCCAGTCACTGCCTCTCAGCCCAACTCCCCTCACAGGGTCCTTGTGGGGAAAATAGGAGGAGGAAAAGTATTAGATATGTTTGCTACCTTCATTAAAAACAATAAAGGTGAAATATGACTAAATAAAAATAATACTTGTTGATAGGGAAAGTCTGGTGCTAAAGGCCTGCTGTCTTTTGGTGCAAGTCTCATAAGGTCAGGTCAAGGAAGACGAATCTTTCCCATGTCTGTTGTTTGTGGGGACATTGCTCAATTCAGTGCAAAACTTTAGTTGGGGCTCTACCATGACAGACCTGCGGTACCAGTTTTTGATTTCTTCAATTTCTCCTTCCATAATTAATATAGTAGGTAGAATTTGAGGAAAGTACTAAAAGCATTAGACCGGTATTTTTCAACCTTAGCAATTCTAAGATGGGTGGACTGGACTTCAATTCCCGGAAATCCCCAACCACCATGCTAGTTAGGGAATTCTGGGAGTTGAAGTCCACCCATTTTCAAGTTGCTAAGATTGAGAAACTTGGCATAGATGTACTGTACACTTACCAGATGAAAATATGTTATTGGAGAATCTGCATTTGATATTTGCTTGGGGACATCCCTCTCCAGATGCTTTATTTGAAAAACCAAGCTTGATGAACACATTCTGATTTGTAAAACTTTGATCACATTTGGGATTAAACGAAGTGCTTACAGTTTATGAGAAATGAAAGATCTTAATCTTATATTCCAAGATGCTTGGTTTTTTGAAGCATCAATGGTAATTAGAACCTGCTTTACGCTTCCTCCTTAAACTTAAGGTGACTTTTAATTACCATTGTCCCCCTTTGCATGACACTTCAGGTATAATCTGGTACCCCAGATGGTTTTCCCCCCTCCAAATCTCTCATGGCTTCTTTAGCAACAGCATGACAACTACACAAATTCAACAGGTGACACTTTCAATTACTGAATTTCTATGCAGAGAAGACTTCTTTTACATTTCTGACATGGAACTGTTGAAGTTAAAATCTTCCCATCTGCTCAAGATCTGCACAAAACAGATGAGCAGGAATTCCCACAGTTGTTCTCTGCTCAGACTACACAGGCACACTTAATTTTTAGTGGCAAGGGGAGACTGTATCTTCGGTTTTTAAAAATAGGATGTTAATTAAAACTGCTATTCTATATATACTTCCTCAAATGTGAATTTGACTGGAGGTTGCATAATGGCCTCTGAATAAATAACTTAACCTCAATGAAGATAAGAGCATCAAATCTGAAGACAAAGAAAACCATTTTTAGGAAGGAATGGTTTTTGGAAGCCAGAAGTTCAGGATGAAAAGTAAAGTAAGGCTACAGAAGAAAAAAGATGTCACTGCTGGTTTTTTTTTTTCAGTGGTACCATATCTTTGTAGGGATTGAAGCTCTGACACATTTAAATTAGCTTTTCGATTGCACTGGTTTCAATCGATCTATAAGGGAAAAGTCTGTTGCTCTGAAAATAGAGCATATTCTTTGCATGAAAAGGTCTTAGGTTTGATCTCTGGCATCTCCTTAGGGATCAAATATTGTCTGAAACACAGTGGATCCACTTCAGTCTCTTTAGGATAGTCATTAGCTAGGCATAGCTGGACTTAGTCTTTGGACTTAGTCTTTCCTAGCCTATAGGGGAATATGGTTTTTCAACTTGCATGCGAGACATGCAAACACAAATGTATCTTTCTATATACATCACTTGAGAAAAACAGTCTTTGGCAGAAAAGCAGCCCAGTCCGGGCGCCACTGGCCCTCAGCAGCAGGAGGTGGGGCCAGCGATGGTGGCGGCTTCTGAAATCGATCCAGGGAAAAATGGACAGTTTCTTCCCTTTCAGCCCCTTCTGATTTGCTAAAAGAGCCAAGCGGCAATTGCTCGGGGAGAAAAGAAGGCAAAGGAGTGTGAAGCAGAGGTGGGGTGGGGGTTTCTGGCAGGCACTACTGCCAGTTTGCTCATGTGCGCACTGGTGTGTGCTGCGTGCTGCGTGCTGCGTGCTGCGTGCTGCGTGCTGCGTGCTGCGTGCTGTGTGCTGCGTGCTGCGTGCGCATGTGCAGTGCAATTAAATTATTCTGTGCATGTACAGAACTGAAAAACAAGATGGCGGCACCTTGGGCGCTGCCCGGGGAACTGGTTCGGGGGTGTGGCAGGCCTGGATAGCTGCGGGTTCCTGCGACCCAGGCCACCAAACCACTACCGGTTTGGCCGAACTGGTCCAAACTGCTAGGAACTTACCACTTGCATGAAGAAACCTTGCTGTCCCCACAGGTACCCCCCAATGTGAGCAACATCAGCTGGTCACGCCCACTGCCCTACCCCCCCCACTGATGATGTCCTTAACTAGGGCTTATTTGGGGGAGGGTAGGGCTTATATTGCCAGCAGCATGAAAAGCAGGCAAGGGCTTATTTTTGGGGTAGGTCGTATTTTCGGAGAAACACAGGTACACTCGGACTTCAGTGTAGTGGATTATGTTAGGTCCAGCTTCAATTGCACACTTTCCATTGATCTTGTACTCACTGTGGGCAAGACTTCCCTTGCTGAATGATGTCATCAGGTCTATCAATTTAGTACATATTTGAGGTTGTGGTTCATGTTTTTCTTCTGTTTCTTTTATGCCTCCCCCACTTTTTCTGTGCATATTTAATCAGACGTTTAAGTTCATATCTACACAAGGAAAATAATGTTTCGGTTTTCTTAAGCAAGATTGGCTGAGGCAAATATTCAGTGAATAAAAGGATCATGTTGGCCTTACATCTATGGCCATGGTCCAGTGTGCGTAGCCGCAGATGCTTCAACATTAGAACTTGGTTCCTTCATTCAGGAGAAGCTCTAGACCTGACTCCCCACATCTGATACTTTCTCAGTATGTAGAACTATACATTCTAGAAATCAGTTGGGAATCACAGGGTTCTCAGTTCCAAAACATCTGGTGGTGTGATGGAATGTGCATCTGGAGGAGTAGAAGGGAGAGCTTTTGGCAACACCAGAGTTTTCCCCCAAACAAACCTGGGTTAAGAGACTGTGCAGTCTGAGCTGGAGAGGGGGAAAGCCATGTCCTAGAATCTCTCAGGGTGTATCTAGTAGGTTAGAAAGTTATATGTTTAGTTTGGCAAGATTCTGCCCGTTAGGGGTAAGCAAATAAAAGATTAAACTCAATTGGATTTTGCTGTGTGGTCTCCTTGGGCTTGACAGATGGTTACCCAGTTGAAGAAGGCTGTCCTGGATCATCTTGAGAAACAACCAGTGAAGCGGAAGCATCCTAAAGGACTTTAATATCTCTTTTCTCTCTGCTCCAAAGGTCGTTTCAACCTATGTCCTGAGTTGCTGACAAATCCCCAAACTCCATTCATTTTAGGAACTCCATCTGCTCTGTTCACACAGCAGTTCAAGGCAGTTGGAGACATTGCAGTCCTGCTGGTGAGGAAGCTTCAGTAACTTCTCAATTTGTGATATGACAGTATGATTCGGGATAAGCCTCGGTGGGACAGTGGTTAGAGTGCAGTATTGCCAGCTGCCTGAAATTTGGCAGTTTGAATCTCACCAGGCTCAAGGTTGACTCATCCTTCCATCCTTCCGAGATTGGTAAAATGAGGACCCAAATTGTTGGGGGCAATATGCTGACTCTGTAAACTGCTTAGAGAGGGCTGTAAAAGCACTATGAAGTGACATTTAAGTCTAAGTGCTATTGCTATTGCTATAAGCAGGGGCTGTTACTAAAAACCAAGTGATTTGCCATATTTCTTACTTCCCATTTGCTAATTATTCCCAACTCATTTTAAACCAGCCTACAGTTTTTCTCCATTGTCCTCACTATTTGCCAACCTCAAATCTTATCAGGATGCTTTTGTCTATATGCTTTTAAGTGGAGTTTGCCAAACATTTCAGCCAGTATGCTTGAATATTAAATAATACATGTTGTCTTTCATGATATACTCCAAATCTGATACCTGATGAAAGATTAGCATTAGAAACACCAAAGAAACCCAAAAAATTAAAAGGAAAGGAAAGAGAAAGACTGTCAGGTTATGTTTGATGTTAGAGCTTGCCTTGTTTTAACTGCTACAAGAATAAATTTAGCTTCCGTGCAGGCGGTTTCACAATTTGACTCTGAAGGATAAAAAATGGGTATAAAGCCATCCATTCTCCCAGCTGCACTTATTAAAAGAGGGTTATGATGCCTTTATGAAGATCATTATAAGTGTTACACTAAAAAGGACTTGTTGAATGATATTGATTTTCCTGGAGTCACAAGTGCAAATGTGCTGAGATAGGAGAATATTAGCACACCTGTCAAATAAGAGTGGACATGGAAGGATGTAATCCTTGCCCCCGAAAAATCATTTCCACAAACTAAAGGAAATAAAGGTATACAAATACCTTGCCGCTTCCCAAGAGTGTACATCTGGAGCTCGTGTACATCTGGATCTAGTGTACATCTGGAGCTTTGAGAGTCTGAGTGTCAGGGTCCCAAATAGCATCCAAAATGACTTCAGAAGGCTATTCAATGTCACTAAATCTTGGTAGCATCAACTATAGGCAAGTCTGCCTTACTGACTTCCGTCCATAGTGAAATATAATTTATCAGCTAAGACTAGCAATAGCAATGCAGTGAGAAAGAAAAAAACTAGTATATTACCGATACTTTCCAATGCCATATGTTCTATTTTGGGTGTCCCACAACAAACCTGAGCATTGGATTGGGGCTGGCCTGTGACCTAGTAAAATCTTACTTGTACAGTGTTGTCTCTAGGATGTTTTTCCTTCATATGTGGGTCAACGCAAATTACATAGAGTATTTGGACTGGTATTTTACATTCAAAAAGCTTTAGTGAAAGAGGTATCAGTTCACCATCTTTGGCGTAAAAAAAAGGTTAGTCTATGTAGATTTTGATGCCACTTGCTTAATATATTCACCATGGCTTTCCCAGGACCTCCATCATAAAATACTACTACTAGATATTTAACAGATTGCACCTGTTCAATCTTTTTCTTCTCAGTTATCTAGGTGTTGGCTATCTTAGCAAAATGCATGATTTTAGATTTCTGGTAATTTGTATCCATCTTGTTTTGGATAAAGTAATGGGCAATAGTTCTCCCTGATTGTTTAAGCCCAAGAACTATAAGCTAATCATGGATTTGCTGTGTGATGCCTGAAAGACGCATTTTGCATGTCTATCGCCACGGTATCAACAGTAGAGACCTTCAAGTTTCTAGGTTCTATCATATCTCAAGACTTAAAATGGACACCTAACATCAAAAATATCAACAAAAAGGCACAACAAAGAATGTTCTTTCTGCGCCAACTCAGAAAGCTCAAACTGCCCAAGCAGCTGCTGATTCAGTTTTATAATTTTACAGAGGGATTATTGAGTCATCTGCACCTCTATAATATCTTGTATGGCTCTACAACCAAACAAGACAGACATAGATTTCAGAGGATAATTAGAACTGCTACCAATCTGCCTTCCATTGATGACCTGTATACTGCACAAGTCAAAAAGAGGGCTGTGAAAATATCTAGTACGGACCCCTCATCTCCTGGACATACATTGTTTTAACTTCTGCCCTCAAAATGATGCTATAGGGCACTGCACACCAGAACAACTAGATACAAGGATAGTTTATCCCTGAATGCCATCAGTCTGCTAAACAACTAATTCCCACCATGCTGTCAAATTATTTACTAAGACTGTATTCCTATTATTCTTCTCATCATTCCTATTACCTATTTCTTCCCACTTATGACTATAACCATGTTGCTTGTATCTCTATGATTTATATTGTTTTATTTGTTCCCTAGTATGATTTGATTGCTTATTAGTAACCTATGACTATCACTAAGTGTTGTATCTTATGATTCTTGATGAATGTTTTCTATTTTATTTTTCTTTATGAGAGCATAAGCACCAAAGATAAATTCCTTGTGTGTCCAATCACACTTGGCCAATAAAGAATATTCTATTCTATTCTATTCTATTCTATTCTATTCTATTCTATTCTATGCATTAATGATGTTCAAATCTAGGAGTGCGGGGATGACATTTCTTTGAAGCAGACTCCAGCAAAATTACATGCTCTGCTTTTCCTTCTCTTAGGAGACAAGGCACCTCCAGTTCCTCCAACTAATAGGAGGAATTGAATCGTCAGTAAGGTTTCATTACTTGCATTCTGCCAGGCTTTAAAATCCCTGCCTGTCACTGGCAATGCAGAAGGGAAGTTGGGAGAACAGCTTTTTATATAGCCATAATTTGATTTGCACGTAAGTTTTAAGTGGAGGGAGGGTGCCATTAAATTGTGATTGTACTTGCACAATCCAGTGTCCATTTTCTTAGAAAAAAAAAAGTGGCTTGAATGTTGCTTCACGTAATTGCCTGGCTTTTATTAAATTCCCAATCTATATTGCCTGTACCTGAGAGAATGGCACAGAACTGTGAGTGAGAGAATACGTGAAAGAATCAATTGTGATAGAAAAGAAAGCAATTGGCTCCAGCTGCGGCTTTCATATAACTAGTGGCAAAAGATATTTGCGACAATACTCTCTGTGTGTACCTTTCACACAATTTCACATGTTTGTGATAGGCCTTTGAGGAAAGCCTGAATTCAATAAGTAATTAGTTCAGAGCGATAGAGGCGAATGCCGTGGTTGATGGCTGACTGGCATGCAATTCCGTGGAAAATTAGATTCCCAGATTGATGCATTGGTAGTAAAATCAAAGCATCAAGGAAGCTTCATGGAGGAAAGATAGAAGCAAAGAAGAAATTGTCTAAACAGCTATGAGCTGCCTTGGTGCTCTCTGAGCTTGCTTGTTTTCTTGCAGACGTTTCATTACCCAAACTAGGTAACATCATCAGTGCTAGTAAGGAGTGCTGTTTGCTGTCAGTTTACATTCAGGTATCTTGCCTATGTGTGGGTGGGGGCGGTCTTAGAGATTCTTTGGTTGGGCTGTTTACTGATGGCTCTTTGGCAGTTTCTTGACTGGGGTATTGCTTATTTGATTGTTGGTCTGAAGTTAACCTTGGAATTAATCTATGCTGATCTGAGAGCTGATTACTGGTGGAGAGCTGCTGGAGTCTTTCCCCCTTCTGGGATGGTTGATTGTCTTCGGAGAATTGGTCTCTCCAAGAATAGAGATGTTCTAGTGCCAACTTCTGCTGATTTTTCTCAAAGCCAACACCAGCCAGAAAAACAATGTAAGAATGTGTGTCCAACTACCGTGTGAAAGTAGAGGAAGAGATAAGGATAGCTAAGTATACAGGTAGTCCTCGACTTACGTTCATTTAGTGACCATTCAAAGTTATAAGGGCACTGAAAAAAGTGACTTATGACCGTTTTTCACAGTTATCACTTTCATACCCTCCCATGATCATGTGATCAAAATCAAGCTGCTTGTCAACCGGTTTATATTTATGATCGTAGCTGTGTCCCAAGGTCATGTGATCACCTTTTGCAGCCTTCTGACAAGCAAAGCCAATGGGGAAGCCAGATTCACTTAACAACCATGTCACTAATTTAATAACTGCAGCGATTCACTTTACCACTGAGGCAAGAAAGGTCATAAAACTCACTTAACCAATGTCTCAATTAACAACAGAAATCTTGGGCTCAATTGTGGTCATAAGTTGAGGACTACCTGTACTGATTGGGGGTGGAGAAATACCCACCAGGAAATGATGTAGTGGAATTGGGCTGACCTGAGCTGCCTTGTTGTGGACCAGAAATGGTGTTGTGGAGCAGCTGCCAGTTGGGATAAAGGCCAATGCTTCCTGGTTGCTGGATCGGCTGAGTCCCCAGACCTCCTCGAAGGAGAAGGGTTGTTTGGATGCTTTCTGATCTGGTTGCAGGCTGAGATTTGGGGCAGAAATGGCATGGTGGTCATCCCCAATGGGGATGAGGAGAGTGCCATCCTGCTGCTTTTGCTTTTGGCCAATCGCAGATTTGAGAGAAACCTTCATTCTGTTGAGATTGATGTTCCTCAAGTGAAGATGAGCTTATGTCCTGTTTTTTATATGGATAAGAAGGTTTGGGAAGGACACCTCCAAAGGTTCTTTGGAACTTGCCTTCAGAAGTTGTGGGTGCTTCATCACTGGGGTTTTTAAAGAAGAGACTGGACAGTCACATGTCCGAAATGGAGTAGGGTCTCCTGCTTGAGCAGAGGGCTGGATTAGAAGACCTCAAAGATCCCTTCCAGCTCTGTTCTGGTTGATTGGTTGATTGAGTTGTGTCAAGACAGAATTGAAAGAACGTAAGGTCAGTGGCTTTACCCCCCTTTCATCAGAATGATCTTTTGGGGGCTGATGCATGGCCCATCTTCACTTCCCCGATGTTGACCAATGATCCCTCCAAGCATCCAAGAGAAAACTGCCCCAAATAGGAGATTAAAAACATACCTATCACACACATCATCTCATTGTATTAGTATTTTGCTGCAAGGGAAAGAAAATGAAATAGATAAGAAAACTGCTTTTGTGGTTCAGCAGACAAAGAGGAGAGGTGCCTTGGTTTCTGCAGCAGGGATCCCAGAGGTGGGTGTGAGAGAGAACAATTGTGGGAATTTGCATTAATGAAAGTGGTTTTGTCCTGCACATCCAGGAATGCAGTGAAACCAGAGATGAAGATTCAACTCTTCCCCCAGCTGTTGAAGCTCACTGACTCGTGTTGGCCCAGTCCTTCTCTCTTAGCTCAATCTACTCCAGAGATTTATTGCAGTGAGGAAATTAGGTCTTGTACTACATTGTGATATAAAACACACTTCAAATTAAAAAGCAACACCTGCTCTGTTCTGCAGTTCTGCTTGTAGTTTTCTCAAGAAAAGACCCCCCCAAACATCACCACTTTGCCTAGCAACGTGTGCACAGCTGCCTTCTCTGTTAAGTCTTACCTGCTTTTTTGAGCCAGATGTTGCATCCTACAGTTGCCAAGCAACCAAACAAGATGCTTCCCCTTGAATCCTACCAGTTCTGTAGTTCTGTAGGTCAGTGGTGGGAAATGTGAGGCACAGCAGACTCCAAGTAGGAACTGAAGGAATTGGGTATATCTAATGAAAAGAAGGACTGGGGGTGACGTGACAGCAATGTTATCTAAGGGGCTGCCACAAAGAAGAGGGGGTCAAGCTATTCTCCAAAGCACCTGAGGGCAGGACAAGAAGCAACGGATAGAAATTAAGCAAAGGAGAGAAGCAACCTAGAACTAAGGAGAAATTTCCTGACAGTTAGGACAATCAGTGGAACAACTTGAGTCCAGAAGTTGCGGGTGCTCGAACACTAGAGATTTTTTTAAAAGAAGAGATTGGAGAACCATTTGTCTGAAATGGTATAGGCCGGTTTCCTGCCTGAGCAGGAGGTTTCAGTAGAAGACCCTCAAGGTCCCTTCCAACTCTGTTATTCTGTTAAATACCTTACTGGAAGCAAAAACATTGCGGTGGGGGGGGGAGATGTACCTGAACTCATCAACCCGCCCTGGAAAATAGCTAAGATTGCCAATCCTCCTCCTCCTCCTCCTCCTCCTCCTCCTCCTCCTCCTCCTCCTCCTCCTCCTCCTCCTCCTCCTCCTCCTCCTCTAAAGTATACGGACAGCTCTTTGTGACATAGAGAAAATTTTGACCAGATATTTTGTAATGTTTCATTGGGAGATTGTCCCATAGTTATATCTCAGGCTTTGGAATAAGGGAATTGGGTAGTTTTGTTAGACAGGTAACACACAGGGATTCCATCGCTTGGCCATTTTGCATCCCCCAAGGTGGTTGATTGCTTAATTCCTACTTTTTCTTGTCCTGACTGTGAACTCAGATGATTTCCATCATCGGCATGATTGATTGCTAAGATGTTTCCTTGACCTTCTCTGCCTTGTTTTACTGAAATCACTTTTGCTGCCAAGATGGGTCCTCACAATCTGATTTTTAAGTTTAAATAGAGAGGTTTGGGCAGTAGTTTCAGGCGTCCAACAGTATGTGGCCAAATGAGATTTCTCCCTTTATTTTTAAAGCATAATTTACACATGCAGATCGAGAGACAGACTGGCGGGGGCGGGGGGGGGGGCGGGCAGGGGAGATTCTGCCGATTTGGACTGATTTGGGCAAACCGGTAGCTCCGACAATCAGTTGGGAGCAACCCGGTTCGCTCTGGCAATCTGTTTGGCCCACCCACCAGCCCTGCACTTTACTTACTCATATCTTCTCAGCTGATTTGCACAGCAGTTGGGTTACTCCCAGAAGTAACCTGGAAGGTACGTTTTGTTAAAACTGCTGACGTGCATGGAGCGTGCGCAAAGCATGGGATCACCGAAATGGTTGTTAACCATCACTGAGAGGGAGGAGGGAGAGGGAGAGAGGGAGGGAGGAAGGAAGGGAGAGAGAGAGAGAGAGAGAGAAATATTTGATTTTGCAGAAAATGTCACATTTAAGAAAAACAGTTCTTTTGAAAAATATATATATATATAAATTAGGATAAGACTATCAGATGAATATCAACATTTGTTCATTAGGCCACCTATTGCTTTCTAGCCACAGTCCATTTTACCTTTTGCCTCTTACAGATCGGAATCAGAATAACTTCATTGTCCACATTTCTATACTATATTCCAAATATAATTGCCAAACATTTCAAGATGTATTATCATGACGACGACGAAGGTGACGAAGATGGTTGGTTGCACAATTAGCAATTGTGGCATTTCTGGATTTGGCATTTTTGTCCACCCAACCAGTGTTTCCTAAAGATCAGGGATAGGTATTGTTTGATGCAGGTATCACCGCAGGATGTAAGCTGTTCCAAATAAAGTTGCTTTTGGAAATAGTACATCATCTTATAAAACTTCTCTTTCAAATGATAATACAGTGTAAATTTCAGTCCTTTACTCCACATATTCTCCCATTGATCAAGCATTATATTATATCCATTTTTTGCCCTTTAATCGTACAGTCTTTGACATATTCATCTCCCATATTTGTTTTCAATAGAAGTTTACACATCTTAGCAATAACATGCTCATCATTAGTACACAAATCCAACTCAAAGTCAGTTTTCCCATTTGTAAAATCAAGTCTCCTTGTCCAACTTAAATCTTCCTGTCAACTGAACATAAGCAAACGATTGACAAGTATAACCTTCTGTTTCCAATCCTTTTCTTATTTTTAATTTAGTTCTTTGAAAAAAAGTCAATAAATCAGGATAGGTCAACCATGCTAAGTAACTATTATTTCTCTTCTGAAAAAGGATTCTTGGGGTAACAGCCATAGAGGAATTTTGGAGTCAGTTTTGCTTTATACCTCTTCTGACCCAGCTCCCCAAACACAACAAATCCTCTGAGGTTAACTCAATGATTCCTTTATTGGGAGTGCCAGCAGCCCCAGCAAAATGTTTCTCACTGCAGGCTAACAAGTCTGTCCAGCAGGGAGATGAATAGCTGTCTGCCACATCTTCGCCCCTTGCCTTTTACCCCAGAGCTAGCGGTGATTCTTCCTTCCCAAGGATCAGCCCACAAATTTCCACTGCTCTCCTCTCCTCTGCTCTCTCTGCACATCTGTGCATCAGGCACTGGATCCAGCTGTTCCTCCTCTTCCTCATCAGCCACCTCCAGACCTGGGGGCTGTTGACTCTCCATCTGACGGATGGCCCAGGCTTTGCCTCTCTCTCTCTCTCTCTCTCTGCAAGCTCCATTCCCTCTCCCCCCTCAAAGCTCTCAGGCTGCCTTCATGCTGACCCTGATTCCCACACCTCCTCCTTCTCTGATTGCTGAAGGGGCCGGCGACTGATAAGCCACAACAATACCTGTTCCAAACCCTCAATATAACATGCCTAATAAAATCATTTTTAAAATCTATGTTAAACTTAAATTTGTTATACCATAAATAGCCATGCCACCCACATCTCAAACCGTGTCATTCCATCTTTAACCCTTTCTATCCTATTTCTCAAAGTCCCCCAAACTTTCATCTATACCACGAGACAGCAAGCAGCAAAATACAATTTGAGATCATGTCGTCCTAATCCACCTCTTCCTTTAGCATCTTGCAACAATTTATATTTAATTCTTGATTTTTCTTTTATCCTGCCATACAAACTCAGAAATATCTTGTTGTCAGTATCAATATTGTTTGAAATAAAAATAGCATCCTAGGTAAAATATTCATTTTCCGGGGAGAGGGGGCGGTCTAGAAATCTAATGAAATGAAATGAAATGAAATTTTAATCACTGAAATTCTACCCACAAAAGGCAGTTGCTTATTTGTCTTTTGGTTTGTCTCAATTTGGAAGTCTCGTAAGTTTTTTTTTTAAAAAAATAGGGTCTTTCTGGAGCACTTTTGGGAGAAGATCAAACCCATACACCAATTCCGATGTACCATTATTGATCATGGCTTGTTTCATAATCTGTCTGGGCAATTTTGCTCCAGCCACCTACCAGGTGATCCACAATCTCTTCCTTTTCCCAATCTGCATTCGCTTGTCAACTATGAAGCTGACCAAAGCCATTTTGAAGCTTCAACGTTGTCACACTGGAGCTGAGGGATAAGCACTTTGATTGGACCATGTGACTGATTGTTTGGGGAAGGGGGAAAACGTTTTACTTTTAATTAGGTGAAAACCGTGGGAACCTTCAGTGTCGGTTCTCACCAGAACTGTGCCAGTATGATATATCCAATAAAACTATTCTTGGAGGAATCTGCCTTCCTCAGAGTTTTGTTTGCTATGGGAGTATTATTTGGAACCCTGACATCGCTGTTGCTTCCTGGTAGTTGGTTGTGCTTGCTCTTCTGCTGTAAATCTTAAGGCTTCTTTTTCTTTCTTGAGGGATCAAATTTTATTACTGTTCCCCTTGCCTTCCATTTCTTTCATGCCTTGACCACGCAGTGTTTTATCGTTCCACTTTTTTCATTTATAGTTGTCACTATTCGGTTTTATATGACACCTTTGATTCTTTCAGACTAAAAATAGCTTTCTTATAAGCATTTATTAACAACTTTTCTTTGCCATTGAATTATTTAGATCAGTGTTTCTTAACCTCCTTTCCACTGTGTTCCACTCCATCCAAGTCCCATTAGTGATGAAAAAGATTGCCACTTATATGCTTGGTATCAGCGTTCCAAATATCATGCAGAATTAAATCAGAGTCCAAGGCAGAGCTATCCTTAAAGTTCCAATTTAATAAGACAGACATGTTGGCAACGAACTGTGGAATCCCAAATCTAAAAGCTTCCTGGGATTCCGCCCAGTTGAAAGCTTATGATCTTATCCCCACACCCATAAATCCATCACATGGTCCAATCTTCTTCAGCCACGCTGGCATCTCCACCCAGCTGGTTCCGGTCAGGTGCAGAGGTGCGGAGACAAAAGATGACCTTGGGCTTCTAGAAAGGAATGACAACAACACATTCCACAATTCTACTCCTTTCTATTCCCCCTCCCAATTACTACACTAATGAAACAGCATAATTAAATAATAGAGAGTGTGGCAAGCCAAAGATCCTAAAAAGGAATATATCTGCAGGCCTGACACGTGGTTTGTAAATAGAACATATTCAGTATGTTTTTAAATTTATTTTAAAGGCAGTATTTGCATAATGTACCCTTTGCTTTTCTGTAGCTTCCTCTTATATACAGGGATTACATTTTTTCACTTGGGGCTGCCTAAGGGCCCCCAGAGATCTATATAAGCATGATTGAGAAGTACTGATTTAGCCCTCTGATCACCTCCTCTATATCTGCTTCACTTCCAATATGCCATGGCCACAATTTTTCCATGTTAAGTCCAAATAATGTATGTAACTTTAGGGATGTAATGCAAGCTGTATGGTTGTAGATTTTCAGATTTTACCACCTAAAGCATCTGGTTCAGCTTATGTCTTGTCAGCAATATCTACTGTGTAGTAGGGACTGTCCAAACAATAATTGTTTGATTATATTACTTGCGTTCACATTTTATTTTATAACTTATTCTACATATTAAGAGCTGGGGTTTTTTCGTATCTGGACAAACAAAATTTGGTTCGAAAACATGCAAATACTTTCATCAATTGTTAGGATCTGATTTTAGTGTCATTCCATTCTTCCATTCTACCTGAATATTCTATTTTTCCTTTTTTTATTTCCAATGTCACATATGCATGCGATCCAAATGCCAATCTGATGTCATCACTGTATTTAAAAGCAATTTTATTTCTCTAGAGAATTTTTCACAGAGTTTCAAATCATCCATCTAGAGCAAATGTGAGACTTTTGCCTCTTGCTTGGATAATTCATAACTCAATAATGTTTTATTCAAAATTACCATCAATAGAAACAGAGTCTGCTAGAAAGATTCCTCTTCTGAATTTGATCTCTCCAAGTTCTTCCACATTTGTCATCAATATTGTTTTCCATTATTCTAAAATGCATTTTAAAAAACTTTATACTTTTATCATCATTATCAAAAGATTCCAATTATTTTTGTAAATCCAATTATGGAGTAGTTTGGAATGTTTTTAGTTGCTATTCCATGCCATATAAAGCCTTGTTTTATACGTTTAGAATTTTAAAATATTATTATAGCAATCCACAGTTGATCTTTTGTACATCTAGAACTTTTGGATTTCCTCTATACGCAGAGGTGGTATTCAACAGGTTCTGACCAGTTCTGGAGAACTGGTAGTGGAAATTTTGAGTCGTTCGGAGAACCGGTAAATACCACCTCTGACTGGCCCCGCCCCCATCTATTCTCTGCCTCCCGAGTCCCAGCCGATCAGGAGGGAATGGGTATTTTGCAGTATCCTTCCCCACCAAGCCATGCCCATCAAGCCATGCCATGCTCACCAAGCCACGGCCACAGAACTGATAGTAATTTTTTTTGAATCCCACCACTGTCTATAAAGTATAATGAATTTGATGCTGGGTATATGTTACTGGCAATTATTCTTGTCCACAACTTGAATGTTGTAGATAGACAATTGTTAGGACAAAAATTGTTGAGTCTTGCTTTTATTTTAATTTTCATGATCATACATGTTTGATCTGTAATGAGCCAGTCTTCTATTGAATGAAATGATTTGTAAGATTAGAGTATAAAATGCATACCCAACTCTACTAAACTCATCTTATTCTGTTGCACTCCAATTCTTCATTTTCTAATTTTCTGTTTCTCCACCCCTCCCCCCAAATTTATATTGTCACAATATTTTCCATTTGTTCAGGTTTAGCTTGTTTTTCTATATCATATATTCATGTAGGCATTTCATTGTACTGGATATACCAAATGTTTTCCAAAATACCAATATTTCTCTTTTGTTTTAGGGCATTTACTTTGCTTTTGATATTTTCAATTAAGCTTGGAAAAATTAATGTTCTTTAATTGCCTTTTTATTGGAATTGCTGGCTTCTACTTTGAGATCATTCAATTTTATTAGAAGTTACTACCAATCTCTTAATTCCTTCATGACTTTGGCAATTGTTTTGCTGCCTAGAATGCATTATGTTTCAGACTTTTTTTAATCTTCTGATTTTTTGTTGTTTTGCTGTTTTAAACTGTAGGTTGCAACTTCCTTTTGAAACTGATTTATTTTTCAGCCTAAGTTTTAATAGATTTTTAAATTTATTTATTCGATTTTATTCCACCTTTATTACCTTAAAAATAATTCAAGATGGCGAACATACATAACACTCCTTCCTCTCCCTCTTCCAAAATTCTCCACAACCACCACCACCCTGTGAGATGCGTTGGACTGAGAGAGTGACTGGGCCAAAGTCACCCAACTGCCAACCAAATTTGCACATGCAAAATATCATGTAAATGTTTTCTTTGGGTAGATTTTAAAGGAGGTAATCTTTGTTTTAGTGATTCCTTTCATTTATTCCAAAACCTTTACTCTAAAATATTGTTGATATTCAGACAATTGTAGATGTGTTTCATTCCTGCCCCATACATCCCTGCGACCCGTCCGCTCACACAGAGAGGGACTACTCCGGGTGCCGTCCTCCAGAGAGTGCCAGAGGGCGACGCCCAGGAGTAGGGCCTTCTCTGTAGTGGGCCCCACCCTTTGGAATGACCTCCCCCCAGACATCAGGACAACAACCGACCTTCGCTCCTTCCGTATGAAGCTGAAAACCTACCTGTTTCGACTAGCTGACCTGGCATAATACTACAATCTCTCCAGCCCAGGGCATTTTTAATTGGTAATTTTAGTTTTTAAGGGTTAATTTCACTGGGGTTTTAACTTTTTTAGGTATTGTAACTTATTTATTTATTCTTACCTCCTCTGTACGCTATATAATACTTTTGTACGTCGCCCCGAGTCCCTGTGGGGAGAGGGGGCGACTAATAAGTTCAAGTAATAAATAAATAATAAATAAATAAAAATTCTGAAGTTCATAATTTTCATTGGCTGCATCAAAATGGATTTTATATCAACTTGTTTTATTGTTTTTGTAGTACATGTTCAGCTTCAAATCTTTCTTTCATTTTAATTATTCCACTTCATTAATTTCTATGCTTATAAAACCTACTTTCTTGGTTTATGAGATTTCCCTGATCCATAAGTTATTGTTCGGTGATATTTGATTCCAGAAATTTTATTTTCCAAATGCCTTACAGTTCATTTTTGGAAATTACAAGTCAGGGAGTTTGAATCATAATAAAGGGGCCAGCCAATGACAATCAAAAATCTTGAAATGCTAAGATTTTTGATTGTCATTGGCTGGCCCCTTTTTTTCAATGACTTATTTCTAGAAGCCTTGCAATTCCTTGAGCTAGTGGACTAGTAATGCCCAGAAACAAGAGAAGATTCAGCTCTTGAACCAGACAATGTCTCAGTTTGCTATAGAAATGGATAGTTGGAGTGTTCTTATTTCAATTTTCTAAGTTAAGGCTTGTCTGGCTTGGAAAACTCTACCATATCTATGCTACCCCCAGATCTTGGCTAGTATAGCGTAGCCTAGTACTCATGTTAGAAGCACCAAGATACTTCCGGGTTGAAACGATTAGGCATAAACATCACCACTGCCTGGGTGATACTCAGTTGGAGGTTCCTTTCACGTCCCAGGCAGGAGGTGGAGCAAAGGACGGGAGCTCAACCCCACCCCATAACAGCACTCAGGTCTTGAATGCAGAGACCTTGGTTGTATTGGGGGCATTAAGCTCCACTACTATGACAAGGTGATATCCCATGACAGAGTTGTTGATTGATAGATGGATGATATAGAGATACAGTTCCTCTGTAGCTTAGCTCTCTTCTTGTATATGGAATTGGAATGAGGTCTATGATTCTTGGCCTTAGGTTGCAAAATGTCATATTCTCTCTGTCTCTTTGTCTGTCTGTCTGTCTGTCTGTCTGTCTGTCTGTCTGTCTGTCTGTCTGTCTCTCTCTCTCTCTCTCTCTCTCACACACACACACACATAGAATCACACAATCCTCTATTACCATAAATTCTGAAGTTAGGTTTCCTGCAGCAAAGTACTCTCAATTGTCTTGGCCTGCAAAATAGGATGGCTGGAGGAAACATGCTGCATTGTTGGTTTTACTGAAGCTTGTTGCATGTGGCTGTACGCCTTTTCTTATTTTTTTACATTCAAGTCTAATACGTGTCTTCACAGGGCCTCCCAAAATCTTTGCAAAAAGCTTTTAATGGCTCTGGCAGAATCTACAAGGGCAGCCCTGAATGCCGTTGCCATTTTTATATGTTGCCTGTTGCTGTGGCTGGATTGGGCTTCAGCCCTCAAGCTTTACTCGATCTGCAGCTGAATTATTTCTCGGGCATTGCATTGCATAGCCATTACACGCAGGCCTGCCTCCTGTTTTAGAATTCCAGATGAAGCGCTCCAGCCAGTAAACAGAGACAGCACTCCGGTGCTGTAGATGCTGCTTCCCTTACAAAGATTGCAGCTGCAGACACAGAGGCCTCCTCGTTCCGGCAAGCACAGATTCCATATATCATAGTTCAAATGACTGCCTGCCAGCTAAAATGCCAGGGAACAATCCACAAAGTGGCTATAAAATAAATGTTTGCAGAGGGTAGCCATTAACCACTGAATGGGAGGGAGGCTGTCAGGTTGGGGGGTTTTCTTTTCTTTTTCTTTTAGGAATTTGATTACACACACACACACACTCAAAACCGATGCTGCACTTTTAGAAAGTCATTAAAGCCGATGGCCAGGTTCCCTTGGAAAAAGCAATGGGCAACTGCGGAGGCATTTGGAGGAATGGAATCGAAGAACCAGAACCAGGGGTGGGCTTCAAAAATTTCAGCAACGGGTTCTCTGCCTGGTTGCTGGTTGGGCATGGCCATGGTGGATATGACCTAGTCGGCATCCTGCACCATGGAGGGGGGGGCATTTTCACCTTCCTCAGGCTCTGGAGGCTTTCCTCGAGCCTCTGGGAGGACGAAAACTGCCTCCCACGGGCTCTGGAGGCAGACATGTCCATTTCCAGCCTTCTGGAACTTCCAGGATGCTCGGTTTCCCCCCTCCCCGAGCCTCCACACATGCCTTTCACTTACCTCACATCTAAAATGGGCCACATGGAGACTACTGGGAGGGGTGAGGAGGGGTGGGAGGGGCCAGCCAGGGGTGGAATTTGGAGGTTCTCTGAACCAGCCATAATGTTAGCTATGGGTTCTCCTGAACCCGGGCGAACCTATAGCAGCCCAGCAGTACTACCTTTATTGTCAGGCTACAATAACAGAATCTTGCAACCGTGAAAAAAAACCTCTCCCTCCTTTATTTTTACTTTCCAGAAGATTAGGGAGAGTCCCTTCTGAGGTACTTCCCAGATCGCTTTTCCTCCCTAAGGGTAGAGATCCTTTTGCACGATGATTTTCTAGTCTGCAGCTCTTCCTCCTTTTTCCCAAGGTCATTCCCACAGACCATTACAGAAAGGGAAGTTGAAGCCAGGCAGAGAAGCCAGGCTTCAAATGGGATCCAGGATCCAATGAATGACCCTCTCGCTTATCTGTTTTGTTCTCCCATTACTTAATGAGCTGTGGTTAGTGGTTAGAACGTAGAGGCTGACATCGCTACAACACAACATGCAATCTTGGAGTTCCAGGATTGCTGTTGATATCTCTGTTGCTGGATGGTCCTTTTGGACCTAAACCGTCCTGAAGAAATGGTGATAGAGAAGAGCATCTCCTGCTGATCTCAGGGACATTGCAAAGTCCCTGATCGATCCAGGAGAAAGCTCTTTTTTCTGGCTACAAAAGAAGCAGCCATTTTAAGCTGCATAAGGTTGGGACAGAACCCTGAATGGAAGCTGAGCAGGAGAGAGTGTGTGTTGAAATTGGTGAGATAAATTTTACTATTAGAGAAGAGAATACCCAAAAGACTTAGAGTAAAGTTAAAATTGAAGACAGAAGCGAGTAAGCGGCTTATTAGCCTGAATTACAACTATTGTGTTATCTTTTTTTTCTTTAATTTTGTTTCCTTTTTATGGATGAAATTTTTACAAATACCTCTTACTTTTTAAATTGGATTGGTCTCTTTTCCCCTTCTATTTTTTCTCATTTTTTGTATTTGTGGATTAAGGATTCCTTTCTTATCTTTTCTTCAACACACGGCAGGATTGTCCTTTTTAACAATTTTTTTCTTAACTCAAAGAAAGCTTAAAGAGAGAGAGAGCTAAAAGCAGAGGAAAAAGAAGTAACACTGCCATCTAGAGGCTGGAGGCTTGGTTACATCTGTTATTTCAAGGCCATTGGCTTTGCTTACCAAAAGGGATAGAGAGAAAATCATGTCTTGTTTATACAGGTGCTCTTTTGAAGTAAAGAGAAAGCCCTGACTTGAAAGATTACACTGAATTTATTTGAAATCTAGCAAAAAGTCTTGGATGTCCTAATGGCAGTGTTTACAACTTGGAAAAATGGCACAATATGAAGAAGAAAAGGAAATAATTTTGCAAAGAATTATGTTAGAAATCCAAAAAGTCCTAATAAGCACAGAAAGAATTGAAAAGAGTCTGGAGATTATAGAACAAAGAACAGAAAAAATGAAGGGAAGAGTTGAGAATATTGATGAAACAATGATGAAACTTGAAGATAGAGCTCAAAAAATTGCAGAAAAACAAAGTGATAAGAAAATTGTTGGTACTGACAGAAAACCGAGAGTGGAGGGAAATGATATGTATGGAATACTGAAAGGAGAGGTAGATGAACTGGATCTCTATCTCATGCTTCAAAATGTAGATGAAGAAAGGGGAGAAAATTTGGCAGAAATAATAAGAGTATCTTTGGCAGAAGCACCAGTGATAACCAAAAGGCAAGCTGATGAAAGGAACAGATGGAGGGCTTCGAGTTTTTATAAAATATGCAATGAATAACAAGTTGCAAAGAGAAGTTCACATAAGACTTATCAAGAAAACACTTAGAATACAATTTCTACAAATGGCAAGAGATATTGGACTGCACTACTACTGGAAGGATACAGGATGATGAAATGAAATGTCACAATAAAATTAAGTTAAACTTAGTTAAACTTTGAGTATTATGTATAAGACAAAGTAATAATAGTTATAGTCAAATAAATGATTAATATGTCAGCGTTCCAAATATCATGCAGAAATAAATCAGAGTCCAATGCAGAGTTATCCTTAAAGTTCCAATTTAATAAAACAGACATGTTGGCACATCTGTGAAATTCCAACTCTGATTAACTTCCTGGAATTCCACCCAGTTGAAAGTTCATAATCTTATGCCCACTCCCATAAATCCATCACATAGTCCAATCTTCTTCTTCGACCCTGACAACTCCACCCCGCTGGTTCCGGTCAGGTGTTGAGGTGCAGAGACAAAAGATGACCTTGGCTTCTATAAAGGAATGACAACAACACATTCCACAATTCTACTCCTTTCTATTCTCCCCCTCCCAATTACTACAATAATGAAACAGTATAGTAAAATGAAAGAAAGTGTGGCAAGGATTCTTAAAGGAACCGCTGCAGGCCTGACATAATAATGATAATAATGCATTTATATGTACTAGATTGATATATGGAATTTTATATAAGTTGTAAATGAGGACCATGGAGATGAAGTGGAAAAGCTTTTTTTATATAAAAGATAAACAATTCTATATAGAACAGAATACAAAGATGTAACACCATTGGATGAGTCCAGGATGATGTAATGAAATGCCATAATATAAATTTACTTTAAACTTAGTATGCTTCACATAAAAAGGATGTAATAATAGCTATATTCAATGAATGTTTCATAATCATAATAATTGTACATATATTTATTAGATTGATGATATGAGCAATGGAATGTACTGAAATGAGCAAGTTGATATATGAAATTAGAGAACAAGAAGGTAAACAATTTTATAGGACATGGGATCTATTTAATTAGTGGTTAGATTTAAAAAATATGGAATTGAAAATCTATTAGAGAATGTTATCAACATCTAAATAATAGAATGATTTAAAATAGGATATCAAAAGAATACTTATTATTGGACATGATGAAGATGATGTAACGAACTATTATAATATAAATGAACCCATATTTAGAATACCTTGTTTAAAATGATGAAATAATAGTGACAGTCAAATAAATGAAGTACTATAATAATAATGTATACAAATATACTTGATTGACGATATGTGACTTTATATAAAGTTTAAGGGATGACTATGGAAATAAGGCACAAAAACCTTGCAACCAATTGAAACACTGTACGAAATGGAAGATGCTTTTTATGTTATGTTTTGTTTGTTTATGTTTGTTTACAAAATAAACACTTTAAAAAAAAAAGAATGCAGTATTGCAGGCTGACTCTGTTCACTGCCAGGAGTTTGATTCTGATCGGCTCAAGGTTGACTAAGCCTTCCATCTTTCCAAGGTCAGTAAAGTGAGGCCCCAGATTGTTGGGGGTGATAGGCAGACACTGTAAACAGCCCTGAAAGTGCTGTAAAGCATTATGAGATGGTATTTAAGTCTAAGTGCTACTGCTAAATGCCTTTCCAAGAGGGGAGGTCCTTTGAGTATGGCCAGAGTGGAAGCATAGCATACAAAGTGCTCCTGGCGACTAAGATAGATTTATGAATGAATGAGGGACTCTGGGCAGTGTAGAATAAGACATTGAAATTTAAAATTAGTATATATAAAATTAAAATGTTAAGAGTTAAAATATTGAGCTAAATTTTTTTAAAAGTTATATATATTTTTAAAGGAGGCAAGAGTAATTAGCCCTGTTAAAAAATGGTTGATACAGACAAAGAGAGAGCTCTCATGCACCCATGGCACCCAACGGTGTGCTTCTTTAGCCTTCTCAGCCAAGGCCACAGAGCCAGGCTTTAAACCCTTTTTGGAAGGCTAGGAAAGTGGGGGCCTGCCTCCCCTCCAGGGAAGAATATTCTACGGTCAGCGCAATGGCAAAGAAGGCTCTATTCCTAGAACCCCCACCCAAAGTTCTTTAACTGATGGATCTGCAATATGCCTTCTGTGCTTGACTGAGTGGGATGGGCCAACAGGATAGAACAAAGCTGGTTCTGTAGGAAGCCTGACCCTATGCCATGTAGGGCTTTGTAGGTCATAACCAACACCTTCAATTGGACCCCATGGCAAACTGGTACCCAATGCAGTTTACAGAACAGAGATGTTATATGTGCCCTTCTTTGAGAACCCAGTATAGCTTGGGTGTTTGCACTTTGCACTAGTTGAAGCTTCCGGATACTGGACGCGAATGTTGCTGAAATTTTGCGACAGCCTATTGTCAATGAGGCAGTTGACAAGTAGGAGGATGCAGTGTGTGAAAGGGCAATTTAAAGGAATCAACTGATTTCCAGGTTGCCTCTCCACAATATACACAGTCCACAACTAATGTCCATAATTGGGACAGTAATTTTGGTTGCTAGGGGATGCGGTTATTAAATGAATCTTCACATGACTGGACCTGATTTTACAACCATTTTTTATCACGGTTATGAAGCGAATAATGCAATCTGGGAGTTTGGGACCCCTGTTATAAATCACTTTTTCTGAGGCCATTGTAGCTTTGAACTATCGTTAAATGAATGGTCGTAAGTCGAGGATTACCTGCGATGACAACATCAGTTAGACTCTGACAGGCAAAATGAGCTCCTCTTAAATGATTAGGAAGCCAAACGGCTACAGGATAGATCAATCTACCGTTTCTATATTGAGGTCACTCACTGCAGAGTTAATAATGGGCAGTGAGTTGCCAATGAATTACCTTGATGTTTGCCTTTGAAATAATTTTGTCTCACAAGACGCCTCTAGGTCAAGCCCCTTATGACAGGCAGCATTTCAGGTCGGCAAAAAAAAATTCACTTCTTGCAGTGAAATGATGAAGGCACCAATTCCCAGACGTTGTTTGTGGCTGCTGGTGTTTCTGTTCTGAAAATATTGCTGTTTGTGTGACCCTCAAGAAAGAAGGAGAAATGTGGAAGGGACGGCATGGGAAAAGAAAGTTGTTAATGGAAGAGAATAAAACAAAGGGCAATTTAATTAAAAAATATCTGTTCATAAAATCCTAATTTATTTGGAAAGCAACTGACAGTCATCTGTCTTTTTTCTATTTTTTCCCCCTCCCCTGGAGCAAAAATTTATTACCATCTGGCTTCTGGTCATTCATTCATGTCTTTGTTTTATCACATCTACATGATCAATAATCTGACTGTTAGTCTGGAAATCCTAGCTTTAGGGGAATTGTAACTGAAACTTTTATCCTAGCTATTTTTCATCGGGGTTTATTTGACCTGCTTACTTTGGTTAAAGAGTTCACCAAGAATCAAGTGGCTGCTGGTTTCACACAACTGTGGAAAACTTAAAAGCTAACCAATGTTGAAACCAACCAAGTTTCTCACGGGTGTATGTAGCAGTGGTGAAATTCAAAAATATTTACAACCGGTTCTGTGGGCATGGCTTGGTGGGTGTGGCAGGGGAAGAAGGATACTGCAAAATCCCCATTCCCTCCCCACCCCTGGGGAAAGGATATTGCAAAATCTCCATCCCCTCCTTGCTCTGGGGCCAGACAGAGGTGGCATTTGCCGGTTCTCTGAACTACTCAAAATTTCCGCTACTGATTCTCCAGAACTTGTCAGAACCTGCTGAATTTTACCTCTGGTATATAGCCCCTGGGTCTTTGGTTGCCCTGGTGAAGCAGCTTGTGAGAATCTCTGTTACTCAGTGGTCTGGTCACATCTGAATGAGGTAATTTTGGCAGGGACGTGCGGTCAGGGGAGGCAGGGGAGGCAGAGCCTCACCACTCTCATCATGAAAATAAAAAAAAAGGAAAAGGCGCCGAGGAGCCTTCTGCACATGTGGTCCGGGAATGGGACCACGTGTGCAGGAGGCTCCTCTAGCCTCAGCCTCCCTCCTGCACACATCTCATTCCCCGCCTTCCTGAGTCAACATGAAGGGGACCGCGGAGTGTGAGTCGCGGTCCCGTGGAGCACGCTCCGTGGTCCCGGGGAGCATGCTCCATGGTCCCCTTCATGTTGACTCAGGCATCAGGAAGGAGGGGAATAGGACCATGTGTGCAGGAGGCTGAGGCAGCTTCAGCCCCCTGTACACATGGTCCCATTCTCTGCCTCCCTGAGTCAACATGAAGGGGACCGCGGCTCGTGCTGATGACGTCACTAGCCTCACCAGCCATAAACCTCACCGCACGTCACTGAATTTTGGGGTTGCTTTTGTTTTTCTGACCAGCTGTGGCCCTCCAGGATCCTGTCAACTCCTTTGCTCCCACCAGGCTCCTTGGTCTACCTGACTTTAATTTTAATTTCTAGATTTTCTTTGGAATTAAGTTTCAGCAAAGGATTTTTTTTTTTAAAGGAGGGGCATCAAGGGAAAAAAGAGTTAAAGAGGAAGCAAAATCAGGAGGGCAAAAAGAAAGCTAGAGGGAAAGGGGAAAAAGAAGAACAACTTCCAATTTTCTTTGGTACAGATATAAAAAAAAACATTAATCTCTTACTCTAAAGTCAACAACAATACACAGTATTTCTATAATCATAAAGAGTTCCAATTGTCAAATCTCAACATTAAATGTTTGAGATTTTTTTTTAAAAAAAACACACAGTTGACTTGTGGAAAAACCTATTACCAATCTCTATCCTGTTTATTTACAAGAATGCCTCTGAGCTCTTTTGGTGTTCTTAGAAGACCAATCCATCAGTAAAATGAGTGGCTACAGCCTGCAGGGCTTTTTTGCATGTGGTCATCTTACCAGAAAGATAACTGTGGTGAGCAAGAGAGAGTAAAATGCACCTTGAGGGACAGGACTTGTGTGAACGGTCTGATTTAGGATGGCGGCCTTTTTCTGAAGGCTGGCTGAGTTTTTGTCTTTTCAATTTTTCAGTTTTGATTTATATGTTTTATAGGGCCACCCATCTCCCACACAGGTGATTGAGTGGCACACAAGGATTAAAACCACAATGTAAAACCCCAGGATAAAACAATGGCCCACTCACAAAATAAATAAAAGACAAAAACATCGATAGGACCAGAGATCACTCAAGTTCTGACTCAAACCTGGGGAATGGTTCCCTTCCCATCTATTCTCATAGTAAAATGGAATTGCTTCCTCATAAAACCACTGAATTTTCTATATACTAACTGGGTCTTCTACAGTAATGCATTGGTATGTTTTCCCCGTAATACTTTTCATTGTAATAAATGACAATCTGACAAAGTAGCTTATATTCTGAACAAAACACACCACTCATTCATAATTAGTTGAATTCTCCTTTGAAATCAAAGCTACATTAACTGTCTGATTACAGTATTTGACTAGAAGGTGAGTTTATGCAAAACATCCCTTCAGTTTGCATGATCAAGTGTATTTTAATACTTTAAACTGAGTTGGACACTTCTAATCAAATCTTTGATGGCCATTTCTGGAATCAATGGAATCATCGAAGAGATAATTCGACTCAGGGCAAGCCCAATTCTCCCTTCTAAACTTTCCATTCACTGTAACATCTCAAGGCAGCTATTTCCAAAAGCTAATTCTGTATGATGTGAAGAACAGCTTATTTTGCCCTGCCAACATCTGCAGTCAGATCATTCAGACAGACTTGGATAAGTGCCCTAAACAGATGGGTTGAGTGTACTATTGACATCTTCATATCTGTCACAGCTGATACGCAGTTAATTCTGCCTTACATTGTTGGTTAAGGTACAGCTTAGTGAAGCAATTAATCTTACACTTTTTTTAACCTTTAGGAAATCAGCAAAAAGAATGAGATTTTGCTCATTCTGCAAAGTGGGCCCTTATAGCTCATGCATTCCTAAAAGTTGCTTGGCAGCTGATTGTAACCTAGTGATCCCCTTATCTTGCTTTTGAGCATTTATCCAAATTTTCTAGAGACTTTGCTATCTTTATATTCTGTATGAATGACTGAGGTATACCTTCTGCAGGATATAGACATGTTTAGAGTGTGTTGCTAATACTAACAGTGACAAAACCATGCTAGTTCCTCCTTTCCTTGACATCTTACCTTTGTTTAAAGATAAATGTATCTTTATTTTGGCACAGGGACCCATTCACTCATGTGAAGGCCTTGCATTCTGAAAACTATCTAAGGCAGGGGTGTCAAACTCACATCGTCATGGCGATGTCACATGATGTATCGTGACGTTTCCCCCCCTTGGTAAACAGCCGTGGGTGTGGCCAGAACGTGATGCATCCGGCTTGCGGGCCACGAGTTTGACAGCCCTGATCAGTGGTGGGTTTCAAAATTTGTTAGAACCTCTTCTGTAGGTGTGGCTTGCTTTGTGGGAGTGGCTTGCCGACCATGTGACTGGGTAGGTGTGGCTTGCCGGCCATGTGACCAGGTAGGAGTGGCTTGGCAGTCATGTGACTGGGTGGGCGTGGCCATCTTGTAAAATGTGGTGAAACTCACTTAAGAACACTCTTGCTTAGCAACCAAAATGTTGGCTCAGAAACTCTGACATTTGAAGCACGCAAGCCTTAAAGCTGTCAAGTTACAAGACCCTTGCACCCCTAACCCTTTAGAAAAAAACCAGGGGTGTTCAAACTTGACAGTTTTAAGACTTTAAGGTTTAGATAGGACTCTTAGAGGTGGGTGGGGCGATTGGTGAGCCAGCCAATCAGTGAGCAGCGGGCAGGGCAAACGTGGTGCAGACGGGCGGGGGGGGGGGGGGAGGGAGCTGGAACCGGTTCTAAACGGCACTGTAGATTTGTGGAACCTCTTCTATAGAAGAGGTTAGAACTGGCTGGAACCCACCCCTGGTCCTGATGTAAAGGCCCCATGCTTATATGACCCACATTCTGTGTCAGTGATGGCTAACGTTTTTGTCCTCGCATGCCGAAAGTGTGAGCATGCGTGCAACAGTGTGCGCGAGTGCGCCCACGCCCATAATGCAATCCGTGCACAACCCCCCATGCTCCCTCACCCCCTGCACATGTGCGTGCCCCTGCACTCCCCCACCCCCTGCACATGCGCATGTGGCCCCCGGTGCCCCATTTTGGGCCTAGCAGGCCTTACTGAAGCCTCCTGAAACCAAAAATGGGGTGTGTGGGATGCCTCCCCCATGCTCCCCCCGCATATGCATGCATGACCCCCCGCTCCACCAGGCATGTGCATGCATCTCCCACATGCGCAGCAGAGACCCAAAAATCAGCTGACCGGCAGGAGGTACGCACGCATCTGCGGTGGAACTGACCTGAATGACTCCTCATGTGCCTGCAGAGAGGGCTCTGCATGCCACCTGTGGCATGCCTGCCATAGGTTCGCCATCACGGTTCTATGTGTTTTACTATGTGTAGGACAGGTTTCTTTTATATTATATGACAGCTTTTCTGTTGCCACAGCCTCTGGAGTTGCAATGGAATAGCCACACATTTTCTTTCTCTTTGGTATATTATTGCAAAGAAACCCACTTTATTAACGGCCAGTTCATGGCAGGAAATACTCCAATGTATAGGTACTTGCTCTTCACTCGTTTTCTCCCCTCACGTCTTTCCTTCATTTTCTGCATATAATGACAGCTGGTAAGATTTGCACAGATATTTTGTACACCTGTATGCAGATCCCTTTAAAAGAAGGGTGCTGCCCCAAATTTTATTCCTTTGGCTTAACCCTCTGCAGACAGTAATATAATATTAATATTTCTGTATTTAAATAAAAAGGGAAAGGGAAAAAAAAGGTGTTTTTTTTCATCAGCCTTGCTCCATTTCATAACAATGAAAGAGAATAGAATTTGCAATGAAAACCTGAAGGATTCCTGGGGTTAGAGAAGGTAGCTTAATGTGAAAATGAAGTTATCCCTAGATAGCAATAGTTATATATTGTTTGCTAGGTTATTACTACTTCTTCCACTTTATAATAGAGTTTTATTATATAGAAAAATGATACACAGAAGAAGGCATGAAGGAAGTAGATCACTTGACTGAAGTCCAAAACTTTAAACGTGAAAAGCTTGGTGTAAGTGAGACATGGAACTTGTCTTGAATAGCACAGTTCTTCAGTTTGGTTCTTATATAAGATGGATCTAACTGTGCTCCTTCCAGGATATTCCATTCTATATTTCCACAATGCTTTTTAAAATAGTTGCTCAGGCATTGCAGCCACTTAGAATTCTCAGCTGTCAATCCGGCTCTGCAACCAAACAAGACAGACACAGACTTCAACGGATAATTAGAACTGCAGAAAAAACAATTGCTACCAATCTGCCTTCCATTGAGGACCTGTATACTGCACGAGTCAAAAAGAGGGCTGTGAAAATATCTACAGACCCCTCACATCCTGGACATAAATTGTTTCAACCTCTACCCTCAAAATGACCTATAGTTCTGCACACCAGAACAACTAGACACAACGACAGTTTTTCCCCTGAATGCCATCACTCTGCTAAACAACTAATCCCTACAACACTGTCAAATTATCTAAGACTATTACTATTCTTCTTCTCTTCCTTCCTAGTATCTATTCCACCCCCACCCCCATATGACTCTAACCATGTTGCTTGTATCTTTAAAATTTATATTTATATAAATATTTGCTTATTAGTAACCTATGACTATCACTAAGTGTTGTATCTTATGATTCTTGATGAATGTTTTCTATTTTATTTTTGTTTTTGTACACTGAGAGCATATGCACCAAAGACAAATTCCTTTTGTGTCCAATCACACTTGGCCAATAAAGAATTCTATTCTATTCTATTTATTCTCTTCTGTTCTGTTCTGTTCTGTTCTGTTCTGTTCTGTTCTGTTCTGTTCTCTTCTCTTCTCTTCTCTTCTCTTCTCTTCTCTTCTATGGCTTACTTTTGAGTATCCCACTTTGTTGAGTTGGCTTTTCCCTTATCAGTGTTTGATACATCTGCACATCTTGAGTTTTTTCTGAGCATGTAGATATTTTCTTCTTCAGCATTGGTGATCCTGTCTACAAAAGATGTATACTTCAAAGAATCAGTTGGATGTTATACATAGAACATATAAATCAGCCTTAAGATTCTGCTAAAAGACCATTTTGTTGAAGATATCTTATTCCTAAAGGTAGTTCAGCTTAAAGAAAGTGTTTGATCTTCATTTGTCTTTCAAGCTGATTTTCCATCATCTCTTCCTCAGAATTTTAGGTGGGCTAACTCCTTTTTAAATTTGTCTTTAAGTACATACATTAGAAAGGATCTGATTAAATATGTGACATTTTTAAAACTTAAAAACATAATTAACATCTAAGCTAGCTGAGCCAGGACCATATTGGTGGCTCTTCTGGCCTTTTTACTTACAAGTAAGCTTTCCTAACTTTGGGTGGTTAAGAGAAGATTTTGGATCCCAAACAGATGAGAGTGGTTCTACAAAGATAGGATCAGAATGTCACAGGATACAAGTTCCTTTGTTTTCTTTCCATTAAGATATCTTCCCACACCTATTCTCCTCTTTGAATTAATGCCCTAGTTCACTTCCTTCAGGTCTATTAACCCATTTGAAAGCAGTCATCAGTCTACTAGCAAGTTCCAAAATGGGAAACTGTGTTCCTCCAGATCTTACTGAACAGTTATTAGTTAGCATGGACAAGGAGAAAGGACACTAGTATAGCAACATAGAGGTCCAAGATGCCACATCTTTGATCGAATTTGGGTTATCTATCTAGCAGATGAATTTGAAAGTTATCTATCTAGTGTCAGGGTTCCAAGTAACACCCCCAACAATAGAAGACTCCGAGGCTTGAGTTTCCTCAAAGTTTTATTAGAGATGTCATATTGGCACATCTGGGAAAACATCTGGCACATCTGGGAAAACTGAATGTGAAAGTTTTCAGGTTTTCCCCACCCAAAAGAAAGTTAAAGTCCCTGCCCAGCACCCACATGTCCATCACATGGCCCAATCAGGCACCGTCCAAAGCAGGAGATGTCTCCTAGTCACCTCATCACGGCTGCAGGACCAGATGACCTTGACTTTCTGAGAAAGAATGTTATTATGGCTATAAATCATCCACACTCAGTATAATCCTCCCTCTCATATTCCCACTGTAGAAAACATGGCAGGTCTGAAGTCTCAGAGGTAAAAGATGGCTTCCAGGTCTGACATCTAGCAGATGCATTTGAAAGAAAAGGACTCTTGGTGGATGGTAGAAGACCCGTCCTTCTTTGAATGCTCAGCAGAGGTGGGTTGCTGCCGGTTCGGCCCGGTTCGGCCAAACCTGTAGTGGAATTCAGACCTGGGTCGCAGAACTAGCAGGGACCCAGGCCTGCCATGCCCCTGAACTGGTTCCCTTGCCGCCGCTGATGTTGCCACTATGTTGGATTTTAGTGATTGCACATGTGCAGTTCACTATAAATTGTTCTGAGCATGCGCACAGAACAATTTCCATTGAACAGTGTGCATGTGCTTTGCACGCGGGTTGCGAACTGGTAGTAAAACTGGCAGCAACCCACCCCTGATGCTCAGGCCAACTCTTTCTCTCTTTATTTGCTCTTGAGTGCCATTGGGGTGTAGTGGTTGAGGTGTCAGACAAGGAAAAGGAAGGCCTAGCTTCAATCCAAACATGGCTTTGTAAATTCAATGGGGTTTTGGACTAATCTCTCTCTCTTGGACCAACCTACCTCACAGAGTTATTGATCTGGGGGAAAAATAGGAGTTGTTCTGTGATCAGATATCAATGCTTACTCAATAAAAAATACTAAATGTCAACAAATGTGAAAGTATTCAGTGTATAAAACTCCCATTATTTAGAATATGGGTAGATAGACACTACATTAAAAAGCTGAAAAGCAAATTAGTAATCATATTTAAAATCAGAAGTTAAAAATACTTATCATTAATTCTGATAATAACTATGTAAAATAGATTAGGCTGAACTAAACAAGGCAAAAAGTCTTTCTGAGTTTTTTGGGGGGGGTTGTCAGGTTGAGGCGGCTGATTTCTTCCTCTATGTCTGAGAAATCGTCTGCATCGACTTCGTTGTGGTGGACAGCATGGCCCCTGCTGGCATGGGTGGCCGGTGGCAGAAATTTTTGAATCTCCATGGTAGACTTACCAGACATTTCGTACGCTGTGGCTTCATCCACGGCTGCCTGAAGAGTAAGCTCTTTTCGTGCCAGCAAACGTCGCTGAAGCCTGAGGTCTCTAATACCACAGACCAGCTGTTCCAACAGGGCATCGTCCAGCACAGGGAAGTTGCAATGTAGAGCTGCTGTTCTGAGGGAAGCCATGTAGTCCATCACGGATTCCCCTTCTCTCTGGATCCTCTGTCGGAATGCATAGCATCTAGCTATATTTGAGGGAGTTGGAGAATAATGGTTTTTTAACTTCTCCAAAAGCGTCTCCCAAGGCAATGAGGGCACTGACTGAGGGGTTGCTAAAGCCCTGGCTGTGCTGAATATCTCGTGGCCGCAGGCGCTGAGGAAATAGCCTCTTTTATGGCCACTAGTCAAACCAGTGAAGTCGTTTGCCTCCAGGAAGCACTCAAACCATTCGAGGTAAGCGTCCCATGTTTTGGTGGCCGGGCTGAATGCCGTGAATGCCGTGAGGGTAGCCATCCTGAGAAGGACGGGCGGAAAGAATCAGCTCGGAGCGACGTCTCATCGCCTAGTGACTTGAGGCAGCTCTAACAGTGACTTTGTGTTTGTCCTTTACCTCAGACCTGATCCCACCTTCGTCACCAGTGTTCTGTAGGGAGAACGAGGCAGACAGGGACTGAGGCAAGGCAGGTTGAAGCTAACACAACCTTTATTAACAGTGACAAACAGCTCAAATGTAAGGCAAACCTCGAACCAGCAAAGCGAATGACAGCTGACAGCTCTTTTATACTAGAGCTGTCAGACGCTTAGCCAATCAGGTAGCTAGATTCTCCCGCCAGCAGGCTGCTCGCGTCTTAGCCAATCAGGAACCAGCAATGTAAGTCAATGGCAGGGAACTTCAGTACTTAACACTAACACTATTGTCAGGGTTCCAAGTAACACCTCCAAAGAAAGAAAACTCCGAGGCTTGAGATTCCTCAAAGTTTTATTAGAGATGGCATATTGGAACATCTGGGAAAACCGAATGTGAAAGTTTTCAGGTTTTCCCCACCCAAACGAAAGTTCAAGTCCCTGCCCAGCACCCACATGTTTATCACATGGTCCAATCAGGCACTGTCCCAACTGGAGATGCCTCCCAGTGACGCCACTCCAAGTGTAGGGCAAGATGTCCTTGACTCTCTGAGAAATGAATGTTATTTTGACTATATCTACTTCTTACAACCCTCCTCCCAGTTTCCCACAGCAATAATTGTGGCAGGCCTGAAGGCCCAAGATGACAACTACTGTATGTAGGACAGATGGGGATTTGATCTTGCCTTAGGCTTTTCCAGTTTAACATTATCTAAATTCAATATTTAATTGTATCACTATAATTTAAAACCAACTATGTGATACTTTTCAACTTAAGTTTGAGCTGAGAACTATTAGGAAAACTTTGTTTTCAGCGAAGTAAGTTGTTGAATATACTGATTCTTTATTAAATATCTCCTGCAGCTAGTTGTAGCACTGATGATTCTTGAATAATAAATTAAGCTAGGTATGCAAGTGCAATCTTTTGCATTAGCTTTCCCACTTCTGGCTCCCTCTAGATATGTTAGACTACAATTTCCATCATCCCCACTTATCTTTGCAACGATACCCAAAAGGTAATTCTAATTAAGTTCAGTGGAGTTTCTTTTGCGATAAAGAATCACAGCCTTAAGAGGTGATGCTTTAAAACAAATCTTCTGAACGTTCACGACAATCTCCCTTAATACCCTACAGTGTTCTCCATAAAGGAGCCAATGTATTATGATTCAGGAATTATATTCCTTTATAATTATAATTAAAGGCAAAGTTAGGCTTCTTCATCAATGCCTTTCTGAAATTAAACATGTTCTCTGATTGCTTCATCACGAAAAGGCAATCAACTTGAGTGCAAGGTAGGATTGTTTTTATAAAAAAAGAAAACTTTGCCTCAACAAATCATAGGTTGCCGTGTTCTCTGGCACAACAGCAGGATTGCCAGGCTGATCTGATGATCATCTTCTAAATCATAAAGTAGCTCATTTGGATTTCCAACCTTCCCCCCTCCCCTGCAGAATGCCTTCTGCACAATGTGAAATGATCCTATGAGAAATTAATAATTTAGATTCCCATTTTAAAGCAGCCTGTCAGAATAATGAAAGAAGGGAAAGGATTAACATTAATGGCTGTAGCTGCCTTGGCTACGGAGTTAGACAAGAATTATCTAGGATTAAAAATAAATAAATTGAAGGATGACTAGATGATAACAGAGATGCCGTGAAAATTCTCTTTGCTCTCACCTGACAATTGTTTAGATTTGTTTAGCCAAGACTTAGTGGGCCTAATTAAGGGCTCTTCCTCATAGACAGTTAGCGTGCTCTCCACTGATTCTTGAGCTGGCAGAAAAGAATGCAATCAGGGCATTTGTTGGCCCATTCTGGATCTGCATTCTGCATAGTAATGAGGCCGGGGGATGGTGCTGCTCTTATTCTTAGTTATTGCCAACCGAGTAAAGCAAATGAATTGGTGGATCTCCTTGTCTTCACTCCTTCCCTCACAGAGCATCACCTGATAGAGAGTGAACAATCATCAATCATTCTCATTAAGCGTCAGAGTATTTTAAATGGATGCCTAGAAGAATGGATGTAGCCACTTGCCAAATTGTCCAATTAAAAGGTAGTAGGAAAGAAGCTCTCCCCATGCTCCTTGTAATCTGTGCACCCATTACCTGTCACTTGGACTGTTTCTGAACATGAGCATAGTACTCTTATAAACTCACATTCAAAAATAACATGGCTGACAGAAAATAGACGCAAAGGAGAGATTGCAAGGAGATTGCTCCTAGGAGCATTAACCCCTAAAAGCAGCGCTTATAGTGCTGGTATGAAGGTCTTTGGAAATAATAGAAGTGATAAAACCAGTAAAAACGCACTGTACAAAATACCTTGTTAACAGCAGAGTGGAAAACTAGCAATGCACCAAAGGGTAGCGGTAGTAACAACTGGAGGAACCTGCCCTGCTATCTAGCATGATTTCAAAAGACCTCTAAAGTCCATACCTATAAGGAGCTCACCTTCGAATGCTGAAAGCAACGGATATGGAAAATTCCTTTGCAGAAGCCAGACGTTCAATCTTTCCTGCAGTCCAAACAAAACCGTCCAGCAAGGATACTGTTCAGGGGTCAGAGGGGAGGGGTCATGCTTTGTAGCAGCCTGATGTGGCTAATTGGAGCTGAACAGAACTCAAACTCTAAAGCAAGGGTATCGAACTTTGTCAACTTTAAGACATGCTGGCTGGGGAATTCTGGAAGTGGTCCACAAGTCTTAAACGTTGCCAAGGTTGGACATCCTTTCTCTAAAGCAGGGGTGTCAAACTCGATTTCATTGAGGGCTGCATCAGGGTTGTGTTTGACCTTGGGAGGCTGGGGTGGGCGTGGCCAGCTTGACATCACTTGTGTCGGGGGCGCGCGATGGTGGCCTGAGTGCTCTGCCAGCAAAAACGGGTTCCTGAGCTCCGTTTTTGGCTGCAACAGCCTCCTGCAACCCTCTGCCAACAAAAACGGAGTTCGGGAGGGCCACAGCTCCATTTTCACTGGCAGAGGCCCTACAGGCCAGTCCTTCACTGTTTCTAGGGTGACCCCACAGGCCAGATCTAAGCAACTTGAGTTTGACACTCCTGCTCTAAAGCCCCAACCAGCAATGATTGGTGCGTCATGCTAGGAAAGGAGGAAAGCGCTCATTTAAAACTGAACTGACTTGGTATGACTGTAAGCTGCTTCCGTTATGGGATGAAGCTATGGCTGAAAGAAGCTTGATTGGAGTCCCTGAGGCACAGTGCCTTATCTTTTTATGGCTGCTTCTTTCATTCCAAGAGTCGATGAGGCTCCATGAAGCAAAGTCACACTGATTTATACTGCTCCATGAAGCAAAGTCACTGATTCATACAGCCCTAATGAGAGTCAAGAGATAGAATGCGAAAGAGTCAGCACCAAAATCAAAATCAGTCCAATTTGCTAACTCAGAATGAATCTGCCTCCGCAGAAGGATACGTCCAGTTTCTCTCTGATTCTATTCAAGTAGCCGATGTCCCTTCTTTTCCAAACTTTTCTCTGCATTTACCTAATCTGAATTTCCTAGTCTAATTTATGGAATGAATGGTATAAGAACTATTCAGTACAGTTCAGAGGTGGGTTCCTACCAGTTTGGCCCGGTTCCGACGAACCGCTAGTAACTTAGTGGCCTGGGTCGCTGGAACCGGCAGCGACCCAGGCCTGCCGCGCCCCCTAAACGGTTCTCTTACGGTGCCGCCATCTTGTTTTTCAGTTCTGTGCATGAGCAGAATAATTTTCATTGCAAATTTCCCCCCCATTTTTTAAAGTTTTGCACACGCACAGACCTTTTTATTTGCAAATGCTCACGCGAGAGAAGCAAGTGAGTGTGCGCAAAATCTTTGTGTGGACCAAACCGGCAGCAACCCACCCCTGTTACAGTTCTCATTTTTCCTCTATCCTAGTTTTGAAAATTCACATAGGACAGCAACGTTCCTTTATTTCCCTAGAATTTTTTCATCGTCTGTCCATGCAGATGGGTATATTGATTAAATTATAAAGCAAATTAATAAAGGCATTTTGGTATGATCCTCTATTGCAAGATTATTTTGACATGGTATTAATCAGTTCAGAGGAGCATACATACCTCAGTGAAATAGTGTAACAGAAATCAACCGTGTGTGGTCATAGCTAGTCTCCTTTTTTCTGTAATGCACAAGTACTCATTAATAACACAAAAATGGGGATGAAGCATACAAATGAATCAAAAGATAAGAAAACTGCATATTTTAATTCTGGAAACTAGCAATTTTCCTAATTAAACTAGAATTGAAGGGAGGAACACAAACGAGAAAATCAAAGGAACAATAAAAAAAATGAAAACAGGAAAATCTATTCATCCCTATTTCTTCATGCTTGGAGCTGCTTCACGTACTTCAGTGGCCTTAGATTAGGGCTGTCCAACTCACGGCCCACAGATCACACGCTGGCCATGCCTGGTTTAGCAAAGGGGAAAAAAGTCACAATATGTCACATGACGCTCCCGTGACAATGCAAGTTTGACACCCCTGCCTTAGATGGTCTTAGGCAGTGGTGAAATTCAAAAAAAAATCTGTCGGTGTGGCTTGGTGGGCATGGCAGGGGAAGGATGCTGCAAAATCCCCATTCCCTCCCAACTCCTGAGGAAGGATTTTGCAAAATCCCCATTCCCTCCCGATTCCTGAGGAAGGATTTTGCAAAATCCCCATTCCCTCCCGACTCCTGAGGAAGGATTTTGCAAAATCCCCATTCCCTCCCGACTCCTGAGGCAGGATATTGCAAAATCCCCATTCCCTCCCGACTCCTGAGGAAGGATTTTGCAAAATCCCCATTCCCTCCCGACTCCTGAGGAAGGATATTGCAAAATCCCCATTCCCTCCTGACTCCTGGGGGAAGGATACTGCAAAATCCCCATTCCCTCCCGACTCCTGAGGAAGGATATTGCAAAATCCCCATTCCCTCCCAACTCCTGAGGAAGGATATTGCAAAATCCCCATTCCCTCCCGACTCCTGAGAAAGGATATTGCAAAATCCCCATTCCCTCCCAACTCCTGGGGAAGGATATTGCAAAATCTCCATTCCCACCCCATTCTGGGGCCAGCCAGAGGTGGTATTTGCCAGTTCTCTGAACTATTCAAAATTTCCGCTACTGTTTCTCCAGAACCTGTCAGAACCTGCTGAATTTCACACCTGGTCCTAGGTGGAAATTTGACTCTTCAGATAGGAAAATGTGCATTGTACCTTGCAATGTCTGAACATTCTTGTCCTTTTTTTTTGATCCATCTAAGATGGGGGTGGGAGTTATTTCATGGTCCACACAGTCATTCCCAGGCTTACTCACTGCTGTAGAAGCATCACCCCCTTGGAGCAAAGCAATAACCTTGTAAGAAAGCACCAGGAAGACCATGGCTGGTAACACCAGTGCTGCAATATACACAAGGAAACAATTTATGACTATTCATTCCACTTGGCTGGAGATAATGTTTGTGAGGTGATTCACAGGAGTTCCTGCTGTGGCATTCATTGACTCATACAGGCTGAATATTTACAAGCTTTCATTGACTCATAGAGGTTGAATATTTACAGGCTTTCCATGTAAACCTGGTGGGGTAAATAAATGCCTTTCTGATCCTGCGTCTCTCATCCACCGCGACTAACACCTCCGTGTCCCCCGGCTGATTCACCCACCCAAGATGGCTGCTATTAGCAGCTGTCAGATGTAATCACAATGGATATTTTAAGATTTGGCCATTAATGAAGGAGTAGGATACAGCTGCTCATGATGTAACAGGAAAGCAAAGAATGCAATACTTTGTGCACATAAACAATGGTGCCTACTAACAGTATGGATCTGTTTTGACCAAACATTAAACCATGAGACAAATCAGATGGGCCTGACTTGATTTCATTCTGAGTCAAGGCCTCAAGGAAACTCTGCTTTCATCATTCATTTAATACAATTCCTGGATGGTTTTTCCTAGGAGTAGGACTTTCTTCTTTGTCTCCACAGGAGTTTTATTCTCCATCGGGGCTCTGAGAAAGGGCCTCACGCTTTTTCATTTGGTATCATGGATAGGAAGCAAGTAGAGGCACATAAGGGCCTAGAGCAGGTGTGTCAAACTTGGGGCCCGCGGGCCAGGTGCGTCACATGCTGGCCACGCCCACCCCCGGTTTAGCGAAGGGGAAAAAGTCACGATATGTCATGTGATGACAACACGACACTGTGAGTTTGACACCCCCCGGCCTCAAGCAATCCCTTTTAGTACATCCAGCTTTCTGCAGCTGATCTTGCCTATCTCTTGATTCAGATATTCTAATCTAGAGAGGAAAAATATAAGAATGAAATTTATTTTCTTGGCATGATACAGCCATGTAACAACCTGCTGTGACCAAACAAATTTAAAAGGATAGAGTGGATTAAAAATTGAAGATAACTGTTGAGGATCATCCAAGTTTTTTAGTCTCCTACCCTTTTTTTAAAAATTCCTTCAGTGTTTTTCCTCACCTTGAGTTTGAGTCACCGTTTATCAAGGGAGAAGCTTTTATCGATGTCTTCAATTATCTTCCCTTTGTAATTTTCTCTTCTGAGAAGACCTTTCCTCAATTAGCAAGTGCCTCAACAATGTCATTTGACTAGTACCTGTCTTATTTCTTCTTTTACATTACTCACTCTTTGAAACTTTATTGAAATCACAATACAAGGCAAGGTAGTTTTCATTCAGAGCGCTCATTTTAATGAAACTTAGCATACTTATTCACAATTCTTGAACTTTCCTGCAAATCTGAGGGGATTTGTAGCTTTGTTCCTTTGGTAATCATGAGAGAACCAAGCCCTTGTTTTTATGAATTTCTTTCGGATTTGTTCTAGTTAGATAATTATATCAGAATGGTCTTTGCTCAGTTTTGGTAGCTACAACCACTCAGAAATTTTACACCTGAATGTCTTAAATATACAGTATATATCTTTTTTTTTGTCATTTGGCCCAATGAAAACTTCCCCCATATAACTCATTTACCCATAGCTAAATACTGATGTATCTACCAGTAATGCTGCTCTTGTTTAACACAACTTTTATTATAAATTAAAAAATATTATGAATAAAATTATGTTTTCCAAAACATAAGCTATTTTTTCTAATGGGAGAACAGTGCATTCATTTCATGGCTCTAGTCCAGGGGTGTCAAACCTGCGTCATCATAATGTCATCATGTGACATATCGTGACTTTTCACCCCTTCACTAAACCAGGCATGGGAATGACCAGTGCGTGATGCATCCAGCCTACTGGCTGGGAGTTTGACAGCTCTGCTCTACTCAGTCAAAGTAGAAGTTCATTTTGGTGGATTATAGAATTTCCACAGGAATGAAAACATTGAAGGATAGAATTAAAGTATATCTTGGGAAAACTTACTACCTTATCTACCCTGTCTACTGACAGGTAAATATATCTAGTAATCTTAATACCACTGGGAAAAATAGCAGCTTTTGCATATCGCCCCAAATTGCTACAATTGCATGCTTAATAAGTTTCAGAATATGTCATCATACAGCTGCTACCTGACTGGTTTTGTTCTGCAAAATAGTATGCATTTCCTTTTAGACTTTCCAAATTACTGCATATAGTTACCACTAAATGTTACTCAGGTTTCATGAGGTCCCAGTGATATATTATGGGAGACTAAGTCAACAACTAACACTAATGAAGGTGTTTGCTTCTGTTATTTCATTAAGTCATCTCATATGTAGCTTGCTAGCATGAAGAGGTAATTGCCTTCTTAGGGTCAGTAACTGTGCCGCCTTTGTTCAACTGCAACAAAGCATTTCCTGTCATTGATAATCAGCTTCTCACATTGTCATGCAGGAAATCGGGCTCATTCCTCCATGGCAGACTATTTGATTCAACAGAATTTAAGGAGTGTGTGTGTGTGTGTGTGTGTGAGAGAGAGAGAGAGAGAGAGAGAAAGAAGAGAGGAGGAGGGAGGGAGGGAGGGAGGAGAGAGAGAGGAGACGAGAAAGAGAGGAGAGAGAGAGGGATGGAGAGAGAGAAGAAAGAGAAAGAGGAGAGGGAGAGAAAGGGAGGAGAGAGGAGACAAGAGAGAGAGAGAAGAGAGAGAGAGAAAAAGAGGAGAGGAGGAGGGAGGGAGAGAGGAAAGAGAGACACAGAGAGAGGGAGGGAGAGAAAAGAGAGAGGGAGGGAGAGAGGGAGAGAAAAGAGAGAGAAAGAGAAAGAGGAGAGAGAGAAAGGGAGGAGAGAGGAGAGGAGAAAGACAGAGAGGGGAGGGAGGGAAGGAAGGAGAGAGGAGAGAGAGGGAGGAGAGAAGAAACAGAGAGGGAGAGAGGCAAGAGGGAAGGAGGGGGGAGAGAGAAAAAGAGAGGAGAGAGAAGAGAGAGGAGAGAGAAGAGAGAGGATAGAGAAGAGAGAGGAGAGAGAAAGAGAGAGAAAAAGAGGGGGGGAGAGAGGAGAGGAGAAAGACAGAAAGAGAGAAGAGAGAAAGGAGAGAGAGATGGGGAGGGAGGGAGGGAGGGAGAGAAGAGGGAGAGAAAGAGAAAGAGGAGAGAGAAAGGGAGGAGAGAGGAGATAGAAAGGGAGGAGAGAGAAGGAGAGAAAGGAGAGAGAGAGAAAGAGGTGATGAGGAGGGAGGGAGAGAGGGGAGAGAGAGAGAGAGAGAGAGAGGAGAGAGACACAGAGAGAGAGGGAGGGAGAGAAGAGAAAGAGGAGAAAGAGAGAAAGGGAGGAGAGGAGTGGAGACAGACAGAGAGGGGATGGAAGGAGAGAGGAGAGAGAGGGAGGAGAGAGGAAAGAGAGAGGAAGGGAGGCGATAAGGAAGGAGAGGGGGAGAGAGAGAAGAGAGAGAGAAAGGGGGAGAGAGGATATACAAATACAACACACACAGACACACACACACACACACACACACACACACATCTCCATATCCTTGTTTCTGCCTCTGCATTTCTACAGGGATTAGATCTGGACATTAACATGGGCATTCTAAAACATTAGATATGTTCTTAACTCTCTTGTAGACTTACTTGTAGGTCTGGGATCATCACTTCTATTTTAGTACAGTGCTTCTCAGTCTCAGCAACCTTAAGATGTATGGACTTCAACTCTTGATGGATGGAGAGTGAAGCCCACATGCGTTAAAATTGCTGAAGCTGAGAAATACTGCATTAGCGGATGGACAGAGGGCCAGGTATTCTGTATTATTCTCTGATACAAAGCAGCAATCAGGCCTCCTTCAACTCTGACAAGTCACCCAGCCCCCAAGGCAGCAAAGCATACCTAAAGTGTGACATTGCCACCTCCATGATTGACTGGTGGTGTTAATGTTCATTTTGTGGAATGCTATGGTTGGTTTCTGATAGATGCAATGACTCAGATGCACTCTGAAAAGTTTCACTTTGGGTTATCTGACCATGAATATTCCTTCAGAAGGGAATCCAAGGGCTTTTTTTTAAAAAATAGAAAACTTGTGGTGAGTATCGATGTTCCACTTAATGAGAAATGGCTTCCACTTTGTTATTTATCCAGTGTTTTTTCTGATAGTGAAACCATTAACACAGATTTTATTCAAATCAAAAGGAGCCTACAGATTCTTTGATGCTGTCCTTAAGTCTTCTATAACCTACTGAATATCTTGTACGGCATCATTAGAATAATTTTATCAAGTTTGCCATGCTGGGGAAAATTCATTATTGTCCCAAATCTTGCTGAAAATGGGTCTGTCTAGTTTAATGAAAAGAATGACTAGGGGAGACATGATAGCCGTGTTCCGATATCTCAGGGGTCGCCACAAAGAAAAGGGAGTCAAGCTATTCTCCAAAGCACCTGAGGGTAGAACAAGAAGCAATGAGTAGAAACTAATCAAGGAGAGAAGCAACTTAGAACTAAGGAGAAATGTCCTGAGTTAGAACAATTAATCAGTGCAACAACTTGCCCCCAGAAGTTGTAAATGCTCCAACACAGGAAGTTTTTAAGAAGAGATTGGAGAATCATTTGTCTGAAATGATATAGGGGTTTCTGCCTGAGCAGGGGGTTGGATTAGAAGACCTCCAAGGTCCCATCCAACTCTGTTGTCTGTTCTGTTCTTCAAGACTGTGACTCTAACTGTGGAGTGATGGAGCCCCAAAACATTAGAAATGGTTTTGAAGTAGACTTCCAGGCGAGGCATGGCAAACTGAAGTGAAATTGGACACAACAACAGTGACAAAGACCAAAGGCTGGTGAGGACACTGGTTCTTTAAAGCCTCTCTGGGTAAGGAGAGGATGGGAGATTGCCTACAGAAGTCATCAGAAATTACTTCTAAGTGAAGCATATGTCTCTAGAAGCTGTGGGGTTAGAACTTTACTGTGATGTGGGTAGCAAAAGTCTGGCATGATTTATATAAGATAGAGATGGCTAAATATTGGCCTTGATTGTTTAATGAAATACAGAACTAGTTCTAGTCAACCCTTTAATTCATGGGTCCTCAAACTATGGCCCATGGGCTGCATGCAACCTACCAAAGCCATTTATCCAGCCCATGTAGGACCACGAGGCTGCCCCGCCCACATCACCCCGCCCACATCACCCCGCCCACCCTTTGGCCGAACACAGGACTTACCTTTGTGAGCCCCGTGGGCTGGAACTGAAAGGTAAGGCCAACAATTATGGCCTGCAGAGACATTCTGGAGGTGGGGGAGGTTTTGGCCAAAAAAGAAGCTGTTTTTGCCTGTTTTTGGCCTGCAGAATGCTTCTGGAGGGGGGGGGGATGAAAAACAGGGCACACAGACCAGTGGTGTGTTGCCAATTTCTTTACTACTGGTTCAGGCGCGCTCCTCTGCACGCTTGCACACATGACACTTCTGCATGCGCAGAAGCATCCGGGTGGGTGGCCGGAGACTCCCACCACCGCTACTACTGGTTTGCCCAATCCGGGCTGAATCGGCAGCAACCCACCTCTGACACAGATGCCCCAGGAGGCCAAAAAACTGTGAAAACAGCTTGTTTTTCACTTTCCACACTCCCAGAAGATAGATAGATAGATAGATAGATGATAGATAGATAGATAGATAGATAGACAGACAGACAGATAGATAGATAGATAGATAGACAGACAGACAGACAGACAGACAGACGGAGGAGGAGGGGGAGGGGGAGGAGGAAGGGGAAGGGGAGGGGGAGAGGGAGAGGGAGAGAGAGAATTGCTGCAAAACTGAGTTTCCTAAAGTGGACCACTAGACTCCTAAACAAACAAAAAATTGATCTAGTAAAAAGGCAATCAAAAGAGCAACATGCAAACAAAAGCAAATAAAACACCCGCAGGAGCAAAATGAATTAAAGTTTAATTTGTGTGCATTGTTCAATGGACTGTTAAATTGGCCATGCCCACCTAGTCACATGACCTAGCCACGCCCACCCAGTCACGTGGCCACCTAGCCACGCCTACCAAGCCGATCCGGTCCCCCAACAGTATGAGGGATCGTGAGTTGATCCCCTGTTTAAAAAGTTTGTTGACTCCCACTTTAATTGAATCAATTTTCTCCATACTGGCATATCACATAGTGGACGCCATTATGACATAAATGGAGCAAAGACCAAACTTTAGTAGAGGCCCTTTATATATCACTTATATATGCCCCCCCCCCCTTTTATCACTATGACCCATTTAGGAACTCTGATGACATTTGGTGGTATATACAAAAATAAAATCCAAAAGGTGATCATATTTTCCAAAGCAATGTGGATTTCCATGATTGCTGATTTCAGAGAGGCTGATGATCAGATGCAGGTATTAGATAGTTTTTCCCCCCAGTGCAAACACTTCAAACATCTCGCTCAAAATGTCAGGCACAAAGCAATCCTGAGGTCAGTCAGCCCTCCAATGTGCTACTCTGCTGTTTGCAGAGGAAGTACCTGTCATTTCACCACAAAGCATCAGAAGAAAATGGAATTTCTGCTGTTCAGGGAAAAGAAGATGCTCTGAGTTGGGAAAGAGAGAATGAAAGGCTGAATTTCAATAGCATTTCTCGGTAAATGTCCCTTGATTCCTGAATAGAACACAAACGGTGGGATAAAATAATTTGCCAGTTCTGCTCCTAGGAGAGGTGGAAAAGTTTGGAATAGATTCTCATGTGCAGGACTTTTGACCTGCAGGCTACTGGCAGCTCCCCAAACACTATAGGGAGGCTCCTAGAACTTACTCCCACACGTTGTCCCCAGAGTTGGGTTTCCGCAGGCATTACTGACAGTTTGCTTGCGCGCGTGCTGTGCGCATTCAATTAGTGTGCCAGTGCGTGCATGCACAGTGCAATTAAAATTGTTCTGCACATGCACAGAAATGAAAAACAAGATTGCAGTGCCATAGGCGCCACCCGGAGAACCAGTTCAGGGGTGTGGCAGGCCTGGGTCACTGCCGGTTCCAGCGACCCAGGGCCGCTAAACCACTACTGGTTTGGCTGAACTGGTCCGAACCAGTAGGAACCTACCACTGGTTGTCCCAGATTTTCAGTGGCTCCATCGCACCCACTAATTTATGGTTGCAGGAGAAAAGAAGTACCTTGGTTTGTGACCTTACTGAGCCCATCATCTACTGGGCTTCCTCTCCTTCTCCTCCACCTTCCTGCCTTAGCCCAAATCTTTCACATCTTATTCTCTGCTTAGTTTTCTTTTGCCTCACTAGTTGCTTTGCTTGGTTATAGTGTGTACTTATAGTGTGCACAGAATATGTACTCAAATTCTGGCAAACATTTGCCTGCGAGTATAAAAGAAATCCTGCTACATAGTCATCTCATCCTTCCACGGCTCCCAAACTTCCCACCTGTCTTGTCACCTTCACCATCAAAATATCTGTTTATTTTTGCCTTTCCTTTCCACTTGCTTGCTTTTCATTCGTGATTACATTACCACTTTCTCCTCCTCCTCCTCCTCCTCCTCCTCCTCCTCCTCCTCCTCCTCCTCCTCCTCCTCCTCCTCCTCCTCCTCCTCCTCCTCCTCCTCCTCCTCCTCCTCCTCATAGCAGTTAGCTATCATACCTTCTGCAAGAACTGCTAATTTAGCAAATGGAGGTCGAGCCTATGAAAGGATAATACTGTGTTCAAATCACCCCTGACCTAATGGAAAAAGTTTAGATTCATGTTTCCCTGTTCTAAATTCTCACCACTAAAATATTTTTTTAGCTTCTTTCAGGTCAAGTCCTGTGTCTGGCACATCATGCCAAGAGAAAGTTAAGGTTAGAGGTCTGTCCACGCCTACTGGTCAACAGAGATTGCATTGGTGACCTCTCTTGATTTTCTGGGCCATTGGGCCCTTTGGCAGTGGGAAATCTGGCCTTTCCTACTCTGCCCAAAAAGTTATTTCCTCTTGCCAGTCTAGAAGAAGTAGGAACACAAGGCAGGAATGCAGATTTTTGTTTATTGTTCCAGTTCTCTTGGCATGGAAGGGGAAGAATAGAATATTATTTTCTTTCGAAAAAAGGAGGTCGCCGCCGACACTTTTGCCACTGGGTGGTCCAAATGGACCTAAACTGTCCCGTAGAGACAGTGAACGGGAAGAATACATCCTGCTGATCTCAGGGACATCGCAAAGTCCCTGATCGATCCAGGAGAAGTTCTTCTAGCTGGTGACAAAAGCACAGCCCCTAGGCTGATGAAGTTGGGGTGGCTCTGAAAGGGAAGGATACATAAAGAGAAAGTGTTTTCAGCTGGTGAGGAATTTTTACCGTTTTAAAAGAGACTGCCTACAAAAAAATTAAAAGTTAATTTAAATTTGAGAATAGAAGAAATAAGCGGTGGAATTAAGCTTTGAATGGTTTTGGAAAGTGTGTTATCTTACTTTTTAAATGCTATTTTCATGGATGGAATTTATGCAAGCCTTTTAAAATGAATGGATTAAGTTTTCTTCTTCTATCTTTTTTATTATTATTTTTTGCAACCTATGGACTAAAATTCTCCTTCTTCATTACTGCGTGTGTTTTTCTTTTTTTCTTCTCTATTTCATTCAAGAATTTGACTTTTTTTAAACCTTGGAGTATAAAAAAGATACAAAAGGAAACAAAGAAAATTGTAATAACAGAGGGAAAGACAACACTGCTACTCGGAGGCTGGAGGTTTGTGTATTGGAAACAAAACACTCTTACTTTCCTCACTGATTATTCTGGCTTGGCACTTCAAGGTTTCACTGCTTGTTTATAGAGAGTGATAAGAAAAGCATACAGATGTTTCTTTGAAGTATATCTTTAACCAGAGAAAAATGAAAATAAGACCTTATTGTGAGTCTATGCTTAATCTTGTAAAAACCTTCCAAGCCAGAGCAGCAGTGTTTGTCAGTTGGAGATAATGGCACAATCTCAACAGCAGAAAGAAACTTTAAGTTTGCAAAAGATATTGTTAGAAATTCAGAAATTATCAAACACATTTGAGAGGATGGAGAAGAAGTTGGAAAACCTAGAGCATCTAACAGTAAAATATGATGAAGAAGTTGGAGATGTTTATCAAGTGGAAAAAGCGGAGGTTAGAGCCCTAAAAACTGAAGAGAAAAATGACCATAAAGAAATCAAATCTGCTTTAACTTTTAATAGAATAGAAAGAATATAACTTTTTAATAGAATCCAGAGCTTTTGGATTTTAAATATCTATCTCTTGTGAGCTTTGTCCTGCTCCTGCACTTATGCTCTACTAAATATGATCCTAAGGAATGAAAAAGAGGATTTTGGATGGCTTATTTTTCCCCCTTATTTGTGTGCCCCATCCTTGATGTTTGGACTCAATCAGTCTAAGTCTAAGAACTAATATTCCATTCCAATGGAAGTGGGAAAGCAGCCTTCATGTATCCCCTATTATTCCTGACATTTTAATACTAAGAATTTGTAAAACCTCCAAAATTCTGTGATCAGTCTCAAAGGAAAGACAAAATAAAATAAAATGTCCATCTTCTAGTGAAAGGCTCTTCTTTTAGCTCTTAGTGCAGCCCCTTCCAGTTAAGGAACTTGAATAAAGATTCAAATAGCAATAGCAATAGCACTGAGACATATAAACCATCCCACAGTGCTTTTACAGCCCTCTCAAAGCAGTTGACAGAGTCAGCCTATTGCCCCCAACAATGTGGGTCCTCATTTTACCCACCACGGAAGGAGGGAAGGCTGAGTCAACCTTGAGCCTGGTGAGATTTGAATTGCCAAATTGCAGTCAGCCAGCAGTCAGCAGAAGTAGCCTGCAGGACTGTACTCTAACCACTGCACCACCACAGCATTGTGGTGTGATGAGACAAATAATTCAATACAAAGCATTCATCTTATATAAACAAGATTTTTTGTAGGAGATAACCAGGCTGAGCCTGAGAGAAGGCTCAAATGCATCATCAGTCTTGAGTCCCTTTGTGTCCACAAGAGATCTAAATCCAGCCCATCTTGAATTCTGTTGACTCTTATCTACTGCCAATTGGCTTTGACTGTTAGTAATTCAGATTCTTGTAGAGACCTTGAATTATTGGGATAATTCACATTCCATCTGGACAATTTTCTCTTTGAAAAGCTCAAAGAGAACTGAATTCTAAGGGTTATGGTATATTTGACAATAACAGTTGAAACACAAATAATGGCTAAGAAGCCTTTCTTACAGACTGACATCACTGTTGCAAATCTGAACTCCCCTCTCCCCTCTCTTACTGTTACTTTCCTGAAAAATAGGGATGGTCTCTCCAACCTCAGTCCTCCTTCTGACTCAGACTTTGTTTATCACACCATTGTCTCAGCTGCAGCAATTCCTCCTGTCCCCCAAAGTTATTCCCTTATCTTTACAGGTGGTTCTCGATTTATGACCAGTCGCTTAACAATCATTCGAAGTTATGACAGACCATTACTTACAACCTATTTTTGAAGTTATAACACCCCCCTCCACCTGTGATAACATGTTTATCTTTTGAGTACTAGGTAACTGGTAACCCCCCATCCCCTCATATTCTGGTTTAGATAGAACCAAGGCAGAATAGGAGATGGAAGTACAGTCCGCCTACTTCCTATGCAGTGGATTACACTGAATTTTATTATTACTGTGGAAGATCCCAGGAAATCAACCAGCAGGCAAGCTGACTTCAAGGGAGCTATTACTGCCGTCACTGTTTTTTAAGAATGAAGAATAAGCCCAGTATATGCTGCTGTGAAATTCATCAGATGGAATTTATTTTAAAGGGAAGGGAAATATATCACAGGAGTGTTTGTTTCTAAAGAGGTGGGAGATGAATTAAGAGAAGTTTATTCTTCAGGTGGGAGATAAATCGGGGAGTTAATTTTACAGGTGGGAAATTAATTCCTGTTACACCTAGGAGGTAGGTGTTTCTGGAAGGGAAGAAATAAATTAAAAGGTTAAATCAACTGGGAAAATCAATTACTTTAATTTGGTTAATTTCATATTTGATTAGAATACATGTTTAACATTACAATGGGATTAATTGGTTGGCTCCCACCTCCTGATCAGAGTGTGGCCCCTAGCATGCTGCCTAAAAAGTGACATAATCTTGTTTTAGACTAGAAAATGTGAAGGGAGAAAGGAAAGCGATAGAGCAGGTTTTACTGGAAACCCTCCCATGGAAATGAAGGCACTCCCAAAAAAGGGTGCGCAGGAACACAGATTTTACTTAAGGGGATTGGGTACCCCTGTCTACTCAGAAGTAAATCCAGTTGCTAACTGCAGTAATTCACAGGATTTTATTCACAAGTAAATCCCACTAACTTCAGTAGCTCTTATTCCTGGAGAAATGGCTATTAGCTTGCAAGTTAATCTCTTTCAAAAGTTTCCTAGGACTGTATATATTCCTTTGCACTTCAGTTAGGGAGGTATAATATACCCTCCCTTACCAATCTGATAGCTTGCAAATGTTTGGGGTCATCAGCTTTTAAAACTGCCAGTTGCCTTAGCAACACAAAATCAGTAATCTACTTCCTGGAGGGCAGACTTGAGACTTGCCCTTTGGAAGCTGGTGTCCAGAGGTTGTCCACATGTCTGACCATAGAGAGGGAGCAACAGTCTGTTTATAGCTAGGGGCCACCCTGAACAATTTTATGAAAGGCCAACCTGCAAAGTAGATGGGGCCATATCACACATAAGAAGGACCACAATTTGCTCTTTTATCCTAAATGTGGAGAGGGATTCCTTTTATTTGAAAAAATCACTCCCCCCCCAAATGGAAATGGTGCCATTAATTTTCAAAAATCTGCATGGAAGCAAAAGCCCCTCTCAACACATGCAGAACCTAACATAAGAGCCACGGTGGCGCAGTGGTTAGAGTGAGGTATTGCAGGGTACTTCTGCTAATCACCGGCTGCCAGCAGTTTGGCAGATCGAATCTCACCAGGCTCAAAGTTGACTCAACCTTCCATCCTTCCGAGGTGGGTAAAATGAGGACCCAGATGGTTGAGGTCAATGTGTTGACTCTGTAAACCGCTTGGAGAGGGCTGTAAAGCATTATGAAGCAGCATATAAGTCTAAGTACTAGTGCCGATAGAGCAAAATCCAAGGTCAGGTTTCCATTGAATAGACAGCGCTGCCTATATATGAAAGAACTGAAGCCTGGGAAGCCCAGGAACTTGCAAATCACTGAAGGGGAAAAAGATGAGACATTAATACCCCCCCCTTTTAAAAAAAGAAGTAAATAACTAAGTGCAAAAATATGATATAAAACCCATAAAAATTGCCAAAATTCTTTACTACATTAGAAAAATCTGAAAGCAATTTCTCTTTTAACAAACTGACTGCAAAAGACAGAAGGAGGAAAAAAGGCAGGAAAATGTATCTGCCTTAACCCCTTCTTAGGCCAAGATGTAGAGTTACCATCTATATGCAGAAACCTATCAGATGGCAAGCAGGGGAGAACTGGCTTTATTCATGAGGTTGCTTCAATAAAGCTGCATTCCTTCATCTTATCTACAACCCCTCATTCTCCTGCATCTGGCTGGTTGTCTCGGTAACGTAGCCAGTTACTAAGCCATATGGTTGCTAAGTCAGATTTTGCTTTTTTGCTTTTGCTTTTTTTTTTTTTAAGGCAGAAAACCATTTTCTTAGATATCTGGAATGGCAGGAACTCAGCCAATTTCCAGGCGATCAAATTCCATGCCTAGTAAACAGACCCAGATGGTGGAAATAACTACTTATTTCAACATGGATTTCAGGATGAGATATCAATGACGCTTGTCAAGTCTGGGATAGGTTTTGAACTCCATACTATACAACCTAGTGACATCTAGCAGGTCTCATCTCTCATGCATATACTGGGCTACTCCAAGTACAGGCAGCCATTTATTTTTGACTTCCATGTCAAGGTTTTGTCTTCATATCAGTGGTGGGTTACGGCTGGTACGTCCCAGTATGGGCATACCAGTGTCTGCTGGGAGTACCAAGTACCGTTCCGGTACGGTGCTCTGGAGAGCCTACCCGCCCGCCCTTCTTACCTGTATTTGACCCAACCGGGCCATTTGCGCACACTCATGGAGCGTACGCCGCCTGCACAACGCTCCGCCGAGCAGTTGGAGCGTTGCTAGTGGTGGGTGTGCAGGCACGCGCAGTGCACGTGGTGGACGCCTGGCCCCGTCGCAGCGTACTGGTTGCGACGGGATCCGGAACCCACCACTGCTTCATCTGTATGAATATGTTGACTGGGCAAAGCTCAAAGCTACAGAAGGCTGGAGCTAAGGATTTCCTTATGTGCGATCATTTGCATTACAATATGGGCCATCTCCTTCATACAATGAAGTGAGGAATAGATTGGTCATCCATGCATATAGTTCTCCTTTACTTCAGGAGTATAAGTGATAGAGATACAATTATTTTTGTTAGTGTACAGAAGTTCATTTGTGAATGTACATTGCACATTGGTCCTACACCTTGTCTAATTTACATTAATGGATAGTTTGATTTAGGAGTGTCAGCCACGAGGGAGCCAAGATGGCGGCCTCAACCATGGGACTGAAGCCCCACCTTTTCTTACAAACCAGATAAAAAAGGCTTTTGCAAGGTTGTAGTCACCATATTAACTTTTTTCCTGCAGATTCCCTGACCTAAGCTCTATCACTGTGAAAGAGGAAGAACAACTGGCCATTTTTACAGCAGCCAGATCTTGGGTTGAATTTCCACCTGGCTTATCACTGTAACTCCAAGATCTCTTTTCCTGATTAGTCACAGCCACCTCTAATTCTAAAGCAGATGTGAAGTTCTGCCTTATAGGTTGGTGATCATATCTCTGCTTGTTTATATTGACCAGAGTTTGCCATTTTTATGCCTTTTTGCCCAATCCAGACAGGTCCTTTGGAGTTCTTTGCATCCCCTCAAAATCCTCTTTTGATTTTCACTAGCAGTAGTTTGGTATTGTTAGCTGGTCTGTAAAGAAGTTAAAAATATCAGCTTCAGCATAGACCCCTATTTCATAGATTTCTCCAATATGAAAACTTCTATTTTTGGCTCCTGTTCTGAATGAGTGGATTGATCATCCTATCTCAAGGTGGTCGCCTCTGGTAAAAGATTTTTCCAGCTTTATTTTGCTGCCAAGATTTATCTTCCAAAATGAGTGCACCAAGCCATTCTAGATGTTTTTTCAATTAAGAGAAAATTTGGCTTGCAGCACAAGTCCTGAGTGAAGTTGTACAGTATAGAATTGTTTTGTCTCATATATTTCCTAATTTTGTACATTTTATTAAAAGCTTCCAGTGATTTAAAAGAATAAAATAAATAACAGATGTATGAAAGTAAAGCATTGCACTGAGCTCCTGAAGAGTTCAGATGTGGGAGTAACTCTGATCAGATTGTCTCCATTTTGTGCCTCCTTTTAAAAGTAGCTGCAAACAGATAAAATTTTCATCAGAGACATTTTGCCCAGGAAGGATGCATTAGCTTTTTTCCTTATATACCCTTTTCCTGAAGTAATTCACAATGTGAAAAGAGTTACTAATCTCACCCCCTTTTTTTGTTTTTGTTTCTCTGCTGTGAGACTGATGGTAGGTTCTGGAGACATCTGGTTAAGATCAGAAAAATAAGCCAGGATAAAGGTTAATGTTTCCTCTTTCAGAGCTGATCAAAATCTCAATCACCTCTCCTCCCTAAGGTTGTTTTAAAGAAATTAAGAGAGAGATCTAATTACAAATCTATTGTATTGTGTCTGCTTTAGACCTGAATCATAAAGCCCACTAATGAGAAATGTGTGGCCGCATATGCCTCACCAGTGGTGGGTTTGCACCAGTTTTACTACCAATTCACTTGTGCGTGCACTCTCTCTCTCTCTCGCATGTGTGACACTTCTGCACATTCATAGAAACGTCTGGACAGGTGGGCGGAGCCTCTTGCCGCTCCCACTACCGGTTTGGCCAAACTGGGCTGAACCGGGAGCAACCCACCTCTGTGTCTCACCACATAAAAGGAAATATGCAAAGAGGTCAAAGGATTACACACATGTCCACAACATTCTCATGTACTAATTTACTGTATATGTATTTCTTGTACATCCCAAAGGTGTTTTTTCAAGAGGCAACTGGACTTTTTTTGTTTTTCTTTGAAGATGTTTTGCTTCTCACCCAAGAAGTTTCTTCAGCTTTGACTGACTGGTGGGGAATGGAAGGATTTATATTCCTTGCAGGCACTGGTCATTTCCATTCTTTTAGAGAGTTGTTGAGGCCACTTGAAGGTCTATCTGTGTCTTCAGGGTCACCTGAATAGTGCAAATGGGTGTGGAGCCTTCTTGGAACTGAAAGGACTGTGTTGTACAGCTGTGCTTTCTGCAGGATATTTTCTGCCCTGTGTCCCTTCACTGTTGAACACAGGTGCAGGCTGTTGGGGATGGGTCTTTGTTGTTTGCATCTCAAACTGAAAACGCAAATAATTCCTGTAGTCTGCAATTGTTGGAAATCTGTTCATACTCCCGCACCATTCAAAGGGTGTCCATCCCAAAGCTATGCACTTTGGATTGCAATCAAATGCAAACGCATCAGCTGTCTGCAAGAAATATAAATCCTTTCATTCCCACCAGCCAGTCACAGCTGAAGAAGTTTCTTGAATGAGAAGTGAAACGTCTTCAAAGAAAAACAAGAGTCCAGTTGCCTCTTGAAAAATCATCTTTGGGACAACCATGAACTGGATGACTGAGTATCTCCATAGACATTGTATTCATGTACATTTAAAAATAATTATCAGATCATAATAGAAGTAGAATGCACCTTTTCAACATAAATGTCTTTGACTGGGTGGATTGTGTGTGATCAATCTTCTGTCCAGGGAGTAGACACTGATGGATAATTTTGAGACTCCTGCTTGTTCTTCCTTCTTTATTTTTTAAATCAGACTTGGAATGGACAGTCTTCACTTTGAAGTGGATTGTCCTCCATCAATTAGGATAGACAACAATTCTACTGTAATGGGAATATCAAATTATGCATCCTTCAAAATCAATATAAACCGAGACAATTCCATCATCCTCTCATCTTTAATCTAGTTTTATAACACAACATTTCTTAATGTAATTGATCTGTTATTTTCATTCTCCCACATTTGTTTTTTACTCTTCTGCTTTTCACCAAAGGGAATATGCTGCATTGGATTTTTCTTAAAACCCACACCTAAAAAAAAACCCTTTAATCTGAGATGTATGTCAATAAGCAACTGTCTTGCAGCTTATAAGAGTCACAGTGGCACAGTGGTTAGAATTCAGTATTGCAGGCAGACTCTGCTCATTGCCAGGAGTTTGATACTGATTGGGTCAAGGTTGATTCACCCTTCCATCTTTCCGAGGTCAATAAAATGAGGAGCCAGATTGTTGATGCAATATGTTGACTCTGTAAACCACTTCGAGAGTGCTGTAAAGCATTATGAAACAGTATATAAATCTAAGTGCTACTGCTATTCTTTTCTTGCTATTGTGAGCAAGAGAGCTTAATATATGTTAAGACAGCCTGCATGTTGGCTTGGAATTCTGGAGCTGTGGTTGTTTCTGCTATGTTTTGTGATAATTCAGGTATCACCACTGAAAATTTGATGAAATAATTGGTGGAATATATAGTTCAGCAAAGCTATGGACAGGAAACATAAGGAAAAAGAATTCAAAGAGCAAGATAAAAGAATAAGAACATTATCATTTCACACCAGAAATAGGTAGTTTTGTGGGCCAACTTTTCAAAAAGAGCCTCTGTCAGGGTTCCAAATAGCATCCTCAACCAAATAACACTCCAAGGCTAGAAGTTCCTCAAAGTTGCAATTTATTAAAAGAACCATGTTGACATAGCTGGGAAAACCCAAATCTGAAAGCTTCCAGTTTTCCCCACCCAGTTGAAAGTTCAAGATCCTGCCCCAACACCCACAAGTTCATCACATGGTCCAATCTTCCACTGCCATGAAGACAGATTCCTCCTATCCAGATCCGGCTAGGTGCAGAGACAAAGATGACCTTGGCTTTCTAAGAAAAATGTTATTATGGCTACATATCAACTCCATATAATCCCTCTCCCCTATTTTCCCACAATAGAAAGTGTGGCAGGCCTGAAGTCCAAAAAGAAAAGATGGTTTGCAGGCATGACACTCTCCGTATGTGATGAATTTCACATCTGGAAAGCTGAACTTGATGTGCACTGGAATCATTGTAGGTAGACTGCCCAACGTCTTCTGAATATGAAAAAGAAAAATATCAGAATTGACTAAAAATGGGTTAAACTGACCCAACCATTGAACAGAAACCTTTTCATGAAATTGACCCTTCACTTTCACTTTGACCCCAACTGGGTTACACCAAATAATGTTGTAAATTCATCAGCATTTTTACTTGGGGAAAAATTCCATTGCATGAGACCAGTTCTGAATAAGAAATGCACAGGATAGCACTGTATTTTCTTAGATTCCCCCTCTCCCCCTATACCATCCTTCCCAAAAGACAAAAAAGGAAGGTAACACAAAAAGCTTTCAGGGACTTTAAAAAAAAAGTACCTTCAGATCTTTTCAAGACATTCTCAATTTTAAAAAGAAAAGAAATTCAGACCAAAAAAAGAAAGCTTTTCAGTTTTAAAAATAGGTTTGCTTGAAGCAGCACAGTCCAACCAGATATTTTTGGCCAGGCACCTTGAAAGACTGTACTCTCTTTGGAAAGATATTTATTTTTACTGAACTTTTTGAATAAAGTAAGATGCTGGACAAGCAATCCACCCTGTCCGCACATGTGTTGAAGTTCTGAACACGTACAATTCTTCTCCTATATATCAGAGGAGGCAAGGATCTTGATGTCTGCAATCCTTCTGAATCTCCCAACATTTAAAAGCCAAACCCCGAACAAGATTTTCTGGAATGAAATGGTGGCAGTTTTGGTCCTCCTTCCATCCTCTCCACAAGGAACATGATTTCAAGCTCAGTTCCCTTTGCATGTGTAGAATGGGAATGGTTTAAATGACTCAGAGGGGAGGGAGTATTTATGGCTTTCCATAGTCCCCCCCCAACTATTATGTGGTTATTCCACAGCTGTCAAATGAGGATTTTAACCAGATTACTTGTGCAAATGTATATCTTTGACTTCCCCTGTAGTATGTAGATTGTCTTGATTCTCTTCCTTCCCTTCCCATATGATCGTGATGGTGAGCCTATGGCACGGATGCCACAGGTGACACACAGAGCCTTCTCTGCAGGCAAGGGAGCCATCGCCCCAGTTCAGCTCCACCACGCATGTGTATGTGTCTCCTGCTGGCCAGCTGATTTTCTGGTCTCTGCTGCACATGCGCGGGAGGCAGGACGCATGTGGGAAATGCATGCACATGCGCAGGGGAGCAAGGGCTGTGTGTGCATGTTTTGGGGTGTGGGGGGCAGCCCCCTGCAGCCTGTCTTTGGTCCGGGGAGGTCTATTAGGCCCAAAATGGGGGTCACTGGGGGTCACATGCGCAGGTGGTGGGGCGGAGTGCAGGGGGAGCGTGCACAGATGCAGGGAGGGTCAGGGGGAGCACGGGGGATGTCATGCGCACATGCACAGGTAAATGGGGCACGGGGTGGTGTTGCGTGCTTTCGGCATGTGATGACAAAAAGGTTAGCCATCAGTGTCATATGACATACTGGAGCCTCACATTAATTCCACAATATTGCCTTGAGTGATCACTGGTAATACCTTTCTTCCTTCTTTAAGCCATTTATTTTTATTGTACACACACCCATGCAAGCATGGAAAACGTGTTCAGGTGAGATGTGAAATGTTTTTGCTTTTTGGACAATCTGAGAGAAAGATTAACAGCTGCCAAGAGACGCTCATTGCGAGTGGGAGGCTACCAAGTTTGGTGCCAAAGCAAAAAACAAAACAAGAACATGAAAGACAGAGAGAAAAATTCCTCTAACACTAAATAAACATCACCTTTCTGAGTGTGAGGACAGAGTGACTTCTTATTTTACTCTCATGAGGTATAACATTTATGAATGTCCTTCAGGTTAATTAGTGCCTGTCAGAAGTTGAACTCCAAAAAAAAAAAAAATAGATTCATAGACTAGGGATTAATGGACCCCAGCAAATGTCTTGGATTTGATGTCCATATTTAGGGACAGATTGCTCAACTGGCAATTAATATATGTATATATGTAGGATAGAATACTTTATACTTAATTTGGCCAAGTGTGATATAGGGAGTTGATCTCCAGTGCAGAAACCCTCAGTGTACATACAAAACAACAGAGTAAGAATAATCATAATAATGATATTAATAAGATGACGTAGTAGAGTAAATGAGAAGGGTAATTATAATACTACAGCCATACTACACGGCTAAGCTTATATTTAGACATAAGACAATACTGTGGGAATTAGGGAATTTATATATTCATACAACCATTTCCATTGATTAAACTAAACCAAACTGTAGACGAAATCTGGAGGGTAAATAAGGATTGCATTTTCTTTCAAAGCTGTTCATGCATTTTGGGAATTTCCTGTGTAGCAGGAAAGAGACAAACGAAGCTCACTGGAGAAAGGATTCTATATTCTATGGGAATGTGGGGGATTATGGAGAGGGGTAGGAAAACAATGAAAGGGCAAGCAGACAAACTATGAATACACTGTTGGGTCTTGATAGTGGTAATATCATTAGTGATAGACTGGAGTGGGGTTTGTTCTCTTTCTTATACCAGTGGCTTACGCTATCCGTGTTAGTGGGACTGGTTTCGGTGGTTCCTTCATTATGCTGTTGTTTATTATTAGCTCCTTTGTCAGGCTTGATTATTTACATCTCGATCATCGTTGGTCTCGTGCTAATCTTGGTGTTAATGTCTACTCATCTGGGTGTTGGTTTTTGATGTGGAGATGTTTGGGTCCTTTCGTTTTCTTTTTTGGCTTTTGATTGTCTCTTCTGAATGGTATGTAGATGTTGCTTATGTTCTTTTTGATGGATGATTTGTCTGAGGCTTCCAGGAACTCTCTAGCGTTTTTGGACTTGACGTGGTCTAGGATGCTAACAGTGTCCCAGTTGAAACTATGGTTAAATCTGTCCATGTGTTGTGAAATCAAGGAGTTTTCATCATATCTTCCGATGACTAGTTGGTGTTCATGGATGCGCTCTGTTAGTCTTCTGCCTGTTTGTCCTTCATAGTAGGGGTGAAATGCTACCAGTATGGGCCGGTTCACAGTAAAAAATGCTACTGGTTTGCAGAACCAGTAGTAAAAAATACTAAAAAACGTTTTTTTAAAAAAAGGTTCCAACGATTGCATGTCGCACAGCCAAAAACGGAGGGGTGGGGAGGTGGGAGCTCTGTTTTTGCTCCCATCAGGCTTCCTGAAGGGAGGGAAAAAGGAGAGGAAGGAAGGACTACAAACCTGGCACTAGACACAGCTTCAGAGGATAATCCAGGGCTGGAGGTCATCTAGTGCAACCCTGCTCCAGCAGCACATTGTTAAAGTGAGTTTGTGTCTTTTGATCCCCCAGTTACATGACTACATAGTCACAAGACCCCACCAAGCCACGCCCACAGAACCGGTTGTAAAAAAATTTAGATTTCACCATTGCTTCATAGTGACTGTTATAGTCCTTAAACTATATTGTGTAGAGGACTCCTGTTTTTCCATGTTGGGCTGCTGGGGTTTTTGGGGGGGTTTACTTAGGATATTTGGTTTACTTTCTTCCTGAAAGTTCCTCTTTCTTCAGAAGGCACACAGGAGCATCAGGGGAGCAGAAATAAAGAGACACTGCTGAGTTACCTGCCTTACATTTAACTTTGAAGCTTATGAGGTAGATTTACACTTTGTGAAATGTTGCAAGGCGATAAAGATTTATTTGGGAATTGAAATCAGCTGTTGAAACTGATGTAGGATTCCAGTTTGGCTGCTGAAATCAAATGAACCCCGCCAGGGAGCTCTCCCCAAGCAACTTTAGCAAATGTTGCAGGTGATTTTTGTAGTGGTTCTTGTGCAACTTTCCAGCATGGCAGCAGCTTCTAAATTCTATGCCTGTGGATTTCTGCCCATAAGCGTGTCTTTTTCCTGGTCAGTGTAGTTAAACACCAGCGTGAGGTCTAGAACTAGCCTGACCCTCTCCCCATCTTTTAACTTAGCAAGGTCAGTTAGCAAGGTAACATGCTTTATAATTGCAACATATGGGCATACAAACGAAAGAAAAGGCTTGGGGGGTGGGAATGCTCTCAATCATTATATAAATAAGCAGGAGGTGCCTCTGTTACAGCTCACACTTTGGGGGGGGGGGCTACTGACCTTAAACTTGATTCAAGAGAAATGCCCACCTGCAGAAAAAAGTCAGAGGTATCACCTCAAAGACAAAACTTAGAAAAACTGAGTTTGTGTAGAAACATATAGTCTGATGATTAACAGCTTGCATTTTCCGATGAAGAGCTGTAACCCAAACTACAACTTTCCCCTTCTTTAGAGGAACATTGAACAGCTTTGTTCTCTGCTGAATAGTGAACATTATTGGGATCTGTTACTTCCAGATTATGGAGAAGCTAAGACTTAGGGTTAGCTGCTAAGTAAACCTCAAGAGGTGAAGATGCCATAAAATGGTGAAAGTGCAACTCAAGATCAGCACATTGAGTAACAAGCATACATTCTGAAAGGAGGTTTGCAAGCCAACGGTATGACTTACCAAGAAAGGAGAATATTTGTAGCTCAGGGTTGATATGAGGGGTCCTTGGTGCTTTGTGAGTGTTTGTTTTCTTGCACCCATTTCATTGCCCAAAGGAGGTAACATCATCAGTGCTAGTGATGACTAGCACTAATGATGTTACCTAGTTTGGTGATGAAACATCTGCAAGAAAACAAGCAAGCTCAGAGAGCACCAAGGAATCTCCATAGTATGATCTGTTGAATAATACAGCGATCAACCAGCTTTCCTTAAAGGACTACCTGATCTCCGTTGCTTAGTTGCCTCCTCCTGGCTCAAGTTGCCTCCTCCTGGCTCAAGTTGCCTCCTCCTGGTTCAAGTTGCCTCCTCCTGGCTCAAGTTGCTTCCTCCTGGCTCAAGTTGCCTCCTCCTGGCTCAAGTTGCCTCCTCCTGGCTCAAGTTGCCTCCTCCTGGCTCAGGTTGCCTCCTCCTGGCTCAAGTTGCCTCCCCCTTGGTCAAGTTGCCTCCTCCTGGCTCAAGTTGCTTCCTCCTGGCTCAAGTTGCCTCCTCCTGGCTCAAGTTGCCTCCTCCTGGCTCAAGTTGCCTCCTCCTGGCTCAAGTTGCCTCCTCCTGGTTCAAGTTGCCTCCTCCTGGTTCAAGTTGCCTCCTTCTGGTTCAAGTTGCCTCCTCCTGGCTCAAGTTGCCTCCTCCTGGCTCAGGTTGCCTCCTCCTGGCTCAAGTTGCCTCCTCCTGGTTCAAGTTGCCTCCTTCTGGCTCAAGTTGCCTCCTCCTGGCTCAAGTTGCCTCCTTCTGGCTCAAGTTGCCTCCTCCTGGCTCAAGTTCTGCTTCAGGTTGGTCTATTGGTGTTTGCTTGGTCTATTGAGTCAGCGGTGGCAAGAGTGAGAAGAAACAATCTCATGCTTCCTTTCACTTTTCTTTTAGATGGTGGTGCTATGATAACCACCCATCTAAAGAACCAGAGACGATACATAGGCCATATCAATGGCAGTGAAGAAGAGATAGAGTTGTTACTAAACATCTCTCATCACACTAATGCTCTTTTCCCTCTGATGATAAGATTGCCAGAAAATTGGCTGTGCCTGTGAAGTTATCAGTAGCACAGAAATGTATGTTTTGTTTCTCTGCTCCATTCCTAGAGTTAAGTGAAAAAGAGCAGGAGAAAGGTATGGCTCTGTACTTTATGGTCTCTCTAACAACTCTAGCAATAATGCAGGCTTACCATCAGTAGTTAGAAAACACCCTGCGTTTGTTCTCCCATGGTACCAGATCTGTCAGTATTACTCACTGCAAAACAAATGTCCCTCTTAGGTAACAATTTGGAAGCCTTTTTAGGCTGAAGAATCCAGAGAGGTGAAGAAATGGTTCATTGTCCAGCCAGATGGCTCTAGCAATCCAAGCATGTTATTAGTGGAAAATTCCAGGCTCAAGGGAAGAATACGGTGGGTATAATTCATCTGAATTTATCTTATTTTCTTGGAATCATGTGCAAATTAGACCAGTTTAGTGTTTCGGATTGCACAGTTCTGGATTCTGTGCCTGAGTTCTTGATTTGAAGCCCATCTTAAAAGGTATTTCAAAAAGTACATTTTAGGTCAGAAATGTTTAGAAATGGATGCAAGTGACAGGGTTTTGCTAATCTTGTCTGACCTTGAAAATAAAGGATGAAATCTGCTTGAAACTTGGATCAGATATGACTAACTGAAGCCAGGATTGCAGGTTTGACTGGATGGTAACCATTCACTTCCATACTGTTGCCAGAAAAACTACATGTGCAGAAAATTATCAGGGTATTCCTATACTCAAGGAAATATATTACCTTAAAAAATAGATGCACTAAAGTACAATTTCATGAAAAAAAATCTGATCAGTGCAAGAATAGATTTATGTATTTAAAAAAAAATCTTCCCATCTTAGGAAATAGCTTATGAAAATTTCCAGAAAAAGAGATTTGCATGCTATTCTACTGTCATGGTTGAGGACACAGGAATGCAAAACTAGATTTATAAAGTAATAATCCTTCCAAGACTTATAAATAGGCTGGTAAAACCATCAGTTTTGTTTCTCCTCCAAATAATTTTTTAAATTCCTCCAGTTCTCACTTTATTTATAATAGAATCTGAAAAATGTAACACATACTTAAGGAAGTCTTCCTATCAAACTAAATTCCCATTTATCCGTAAAGTTATTTCTTATTGACTAACAGTGTCATTTGACTATTAACAATGGGAAAATTTATATCACTTCTGCAATGATTGATGACACTATGAAGTGCCATGAAGGACCAATATCCATCCATCTCTCTCTCTTTCCCCCCCTCACATGCACACACACATATGTACGTAGATAGATAAATAAATAAATAGATGATAGATAGATAGATGATGGATTGATAGATAGATAGATAGATAGATAGATAGATAGATAGATAGATAGATAGATAGACAGACAGACAGACAGACAGATAGATAGATAGTGTTGTGGCCCAGCAGCGATCGGCTGAGCTGTTGGTGGACTCTGACAGCTCAGACCATTATGGGACTGCTCTGGAGGATGAGGAAGACTCTGGAGGGTGTTTGGAGTCAGAGCAGGAACTAGAGAGGCCTGTTGGCCACCAGGTGGCATCTGAGTCAGGGAGCAGTGAAGAGGAACGGAGGGAAGTTGTCCCTGATATGCGTGTGCGTAGAGCTGAGAAGAGAAGGGAGCAGTTGTGGAGAAGACATCATAGAAGGAAATAGGGACAGGCGGCTACTGTTGTGGCCCCTCCCAAAGAGTTTATAGGTGGAGCAACGGGAGAGGAATCTTTGCAGGAAACAACAGTCCTCTTTACTAGCCGTTGAGAAAGCATTCTGTAAGTCTAATCTTGGTTTCTTGAAGATAGCTTTCTAGGCTCCTAGCCAAGGGGTGGCTTTATCTCCATCATTAATCATGGCAGAAAGCCAAGCCTGTGTCTGCATATTCATTAGAATCACGGGACAGAACAGAAAGATACAAACAAACATAGGTAGGTAGGTAGGTAGGTAGGTAGGTAGGTAGGTAGGTAGGTAGATAGATAGATAGATAGATAGATAGATAGATAGATAGATAGATAGATAGATACATACATACATACATACATACATACATACAAAGATAAATAGATAGATAGATAGATAGATAGATAGATAGATAGATAGATAGATAGATAGATAGGGATGGATGGATGGATGGATGGATGGATGGATGGATGGATGGATGGATGGATGGATGGATGCAGTGACGTGTGGTGAGGTTTATGACTGGTGAGGCACTGACACAGTGCTGGGTTTCAAATATTTTTAGACTTGTGGACTTCAACTCCCAGAATTCCACAGCCAGGCATGCTCAGTTCCAATTTAAAGCGACAGCATTTGTTTTTCTCCTTTGCTCCTTCTTTCTTTTTCTTTTTCTTCTCCTTCCCCTCCTTCCTCCCTCTCTCCCTTCCTCCCCCTCTCTCAAACACACACACACACACACACATACAGAAGTTGGATTGGACTATCTCTCCTACCCCTTCCCTCTCTCACTCACTCTCAAACAAACCCCCCCACACACAAAAGTTGGATTGGATATCTTTTCCAGTGGCTTGAAAGCAGCTCCTCTGCCATCCCCCCCCCCATTCCCCTGCTGCCTTTCCCAAACACCTCCACCATTGCAAATGCAGCCTGCTGTCTGGGTGGGAAATGCCTGGAACACAATAAAGCCCACCCACCACCTCCTGCTGGCAGGCTGGGGTGAGAGGAGAGGCAGAGAAGCTGGAGGGGAGCAGAGCCGAGCCTTCCAAAAGAAAGAGGCTGGGAGGGAAGTGTGTGTACTACAGCATGGCTCTTTGCCTGGCTTCCTGCCTCCTCCTGTGGTCTCCTCAGTGCTCGCTTGTGCTCTCCCTCCCCAAGTGTAGTTTGATTGCAGGTGGAGCCACATTGCCTTTTCAAACTTGTAATCAGTGAAGCTGGGCTAGATTTTTATATAGTTTTATCCAGCTGTGTGTGTGAGAGAGAGAAATGAATGGGGGCCTGGGGAGGAAGTCACTACACTTGGGGAGGGAGAGCACCAGTGAGGTTAAGCAGAGTCATCCACGGTGAGGCAGCAACTAGCTCAGCTTTTTCCTTTTACTTTTTTTTTCATGATGAGAGTGGTGAGGCTGTGCCTCACCTGCCTCACCTGCCTCACCTGACTGCACGTCACTGGATGGATGGATGGATGGATGGATGGATGGATGGATGGATGGATGGATAGTGGTAGATACACATACTAGAATAGATCATCCTTATCTTGGACTACTTTAACACCAAACCTAAAAGAGTCAACAAGCTTGACAATCTCCACCCTATCTTTCTGTTTATATGTTATCTGGTTTGTTTTAAAGACAATTGCAACAACATTTTTCTCAAGAGCACTCAATAATACAGGAATGGGTAATCTTAGCTCTCAACCTGATTTTCTGCAATTTTTGGCCTAATCTCATGAAGACTTTGCAAGCAAGGAATTGAGACTTTTGACTAGAGCCCTCCCCACTTTCCTAGGTAGACTGTCCCATTGTGGGGCATAGAGGTGGGAGAGGGAAGAAGATGTCAAAAGAGAATAAAGATGGTACTGGACCATAGGGCAGGACAAGCAAAGGAAGTGGGGCAGTCCACTGCTTTTTCTGGTGTTGCTCATCAGCTGAGGTCATGCAGATTCCTTCTCTATGAGGGTTCAGGGTCCTTTTAAGGGAAAATAAAAGATAAGCTAGCCCCCCTTTAAAATAGTATGGAAATATGATGCATTATTAGGCCATTAAGCTTCACAGGACACATCATATAATAGGAAGGAAATTATAACTAGATTGTGAAGCCATCTGAATGAGAGAAAAAATGTCACTGAAGCAAAAAATTACTAATATTAATACTTCAGCAAATCTAACCCACTTCATAACTGTCAAATTGGAATCAAAATAAAATCCAGGGCCTGAAAACTGTACAGTCTATTTTTGAAATGCAAAATACCACTTTGGGGATGTTATGGGTATGCATGTATGCATGCTTATGAAGTGGAAAGGAAAACTAGGATCCAGAATGACTATTAGCACGTTAAGGAAGATATATTCATTTTTGTGATGTACGTGTTTATAAGCATGTTTAGATTAATTTGTTTTCCTGTTTGGAATCAGTTCTAATAAAGTCAAAGGTTACCAATTTGGGGGAGAGGGGGGAGAGAGAGAGAAAGAAGAAAAAAGACCAGGATACAATTTGTAAACTAATATCAGGGAAGTAAATAAATGTGTATAATGCTGCCAGAGAGCTGTTGCCATGGCCACACGTCTAATATAAAATATGCCACTGTTAATAAATGTGGAAGTGCAAGAATATTTATCAGCAGTGCATGAAACTGAATGACAAGAGGAGAAGATGCAATTAAGAATAATTCCAAGAGTTACAAAGCACTTGGTCTCATATCACCACAGCAGAAGCCCCCGGGTGTGGTTCTGTGGCTTAGATCCCCTGCTATTCGGGGAAGCAGGACTCCATTTGCCAAGGCAATTCCAGGTGCCAGACTAGGAACCGTATGCCCAGGGAACAATATGTTGGGATTGGATCTGGAGAGTTGGGGTTGAATTGCAGCTGCATTTCATGAGAATAAGCACTTCTGAGCCTTATTTCTCCATCTATAAAACAAGAGCAATAGTGAGCTGGGCCACTCACTTGTGGCAAAGGTAAATGGGTCACCATACCCCCTTGATTATGCCCCCAAAGGATGAGTTGCTCACTCTGAAATGGTAAGCAGAGCTTACATTCTGAGCAGCTTGAGGAGGAAGGAGTGCAGAGCTTTGATCTTCATAGAATGAATGGAGGCTTGACAGCAGAAACATGGAAAGGAAAAGTTAGTCTTGCTTGTATATGTGGGGATGGATTGATCAAGGGTTAGAGGCTGTTTGCCGAACATCGAAACACTGCAAATCCCCATCAAAGATCTTAGACTAGAAAACAGAAATATTCTGAGGTCCGAAAAATGTCATGCCAAGAAACCCCACTGGCACTTTTCCTGTCCGTCTTCCCCATGGCCTCCACATCTGATCTGAAAAATGCCACCAGAAGCGCTGTTGCTTCCTTAGGTAGGATATAATGAGAAGGAGGAAAGGGAAGTGCAGAGCTACTCAGGGTAGGGTCCCCTGAGTAGTGCTCCTGGTTCCTGTAGTCTGCAATTTTTTGTCTCTGGAAATCCATTCCTACTCCCACACCATTCAAAGAATGTTCATCCCAAATTGTATAGGTAAAAGTCTGTATAGATTCTCAGTCATCCAGGTCATGATTGTCCCAAAGGTGTTCTTTTCAGGAGGCAACTGGACTTTCTGTTTTTTCCCCCTTTGAAGACGTTTCACTTCTCATCCAAGAAGCTTTTTTAGCTCTGACTGGATGGTGGGGAGTGGAAGGATTTATATTCCTTTCAGACAGCTGGTCATTTGCATTCTTTTAGAGAGTTGTTGAGGCAATTTGGAGGTTTAACTGTGTCCTCAGGGTCACCTGAGTGGTGCAAATGGGTTTGGAGCCTTCTTGGCTGCAGGATGTTTTTGTGTCCTGTGTCCCTTCACTGACAGGTGCAGGCTATTGAGGATGAATCTGTCTTGTCTGCATCTCAGACTGAAGGGCAAATAGTTTCTAGCTTCATGTTCCATGTCTCGATTAAGATAAATAGTTGCAAAGCATCTTTCTCCCATTTGATGTCCCCCTGGTATCCCTCTGATTCCCCTCCCCTGTGCAATGTTCTCCACCATACCTTGGCCATGCTGACTTATCTGGGCACATCTCTTTTAAAAAAATATACCCAGCATCTTCTGAAACAGACAAAATTATGGGATGAGGATAAGTAGGGAAAGGACCAGTGGACATGAGGTTGCTTGGTAGGCCCTGTTTGGATTGAACCCAGGATTGCTCAAATTCTCCTTGAAAGTAAAGCCATGGAAAAAAAAAGTATTCACTTGGTTGATAAGCCACCAAAAATGGATCTCATGCTATCATTATATTTATTTCTTTGTTTCTGTTGGGCCGACAGATTGAATTTCTCCCTTGTACAAATGGGTACCTCGGAGTGGAAGCTTTTTGTGAAACAAACCAAAACAATTTATTTTCACCTCTAAATTATAAACAAAGCAAAATAACTGATGTTGAGATAGGGTAAAGAGGGAAGCTCTGAGAAATGACCCTCTTCAGGTTGGAACTGTATATGCAGCCTACATCATGACTGATGCTTCCTCAGTTTTTTAAGCTTTTCTTTTTCTGTCTCCGCCAGATTTTTTTTTTTTATCACCAGCGCTCTTGTTTGGGTCATTCTTTTCAACTAGCGAGCATATAGCACTACTATTAGCAAAGTAGTAGCACGTACATACAGCAATTGACTTGGGTGGGCAATAAACCAAACAGCAAGCTGTTAAGTGGAAGCTGTTAGGTACTGTACGTCTTCCACTGAGATCACTGAAATGGTTTCTTCCCTTTATTAAAATATTTGTGTGCCAGAGATTGCTGCCATTTTGTGTGAGACGGTTGTTTTTCTTGACAGATAATTTCTGTATAGGACAGTCAGTGGTGGGATCCTCCCAGTTTAACAACCGGTTCGGTGATCACGCAATTTGCTGCATGCATGCATGCAGTTTGCAGTTTGAAGAAATCTTCACTTCTGGGTTTCTTGGTAGGAGTAGCAGAGCTCATTTGCATGAATCAGTTGAGAAGATAAGGTAGGGAAATAGCGCAGGTGGGCGGGTGGGCCCACCATCTGATCGTCGGGGCGAATCGGTTTACTTCCAGCTGATCATCGGAGCTACTGGTTCATTCGAACCGGTAGAATCCCACCCCTGAAGACAGTGCTATGTGACTGGGTGGTTCAAATATTTATCTTCAACCCAAGCCTGGTCTGTCCTTCATGGAAGGCTCTTCCCTTCCAGTGCTTATGTCATGAACTGAGTTTTTAGCTCTTTGGCGGTTGATTGACAGACTATCTTTTGCTTAAGAGGAGGCATCCACCTGGCTGTCTCCCAGTCCTTAGGTTTGATCCTGTATCATTGAATCAATGGCCCAAAATGCACATGAACAAAACATGTAAACACATTTTTTTGTGCTTTAAAAATAAGAAGCCTTTTGAAATCCATATAGATGCCTTGTTTCCTATGTTGTTACTGATTCAAAAGAACGGAAGAAGAATCAGCAGAAAATTGGCTCCTTTGTGTGGTCACCCTAGGATCAAAAATGTTCCAAAATGTTTTCTGTTTAAGCTAAGAGGCAAAAATCATGCAAGAATGTGGCTGGGGAATAACAATGACAAGAGCTATTTACCCTTATGCCTTGCTTGTGGACTTATTAAGGCTCATCCTTATGCCACCCTTACTGTATTATGAAGACACCTCAATAACTCTATTCAGAGGTATGTTCTCAGGGTGTTGCTTCTGTCTTATCTCCAGCCTGGTGTGTAGCTACTTAAAGTCAGTGTTTGTTATTCCCCAGCCCTAGGCAAATCAGTTCTGAAACCTTGTCAAGATAATTGCCGGTACTTATCCAGACAGTCGCTAGGACTCTATACTGACTTGAAGTCATACACAAACAATCAAAAAACAAAACAAAAGGGAGGGAGAAGGAAAGTGAATAATCTACAATCCCTGGCTAGAATCTGCATTAAATCTATAAGAATATCCCCAGTCGCAACCCTCATTTCCAAGACATCGTAAAGCATTGCCACTGGGGTAGTGCCATGTATGGCATACTTTCTACTGACTCAAAGATGAGAGAATGCATATTAATAAGTCCCTTAGAGGCACTAAGAGGGAGCATTGGCTCAGTGGTTAAAGACACTGAGCTTGTCAGCTGGAAAGCTGGCAGCCCAGGTTCGAGACTCAAGTTATGGGAACAGGGTGAGCTCCTGTTACTTGCCGCAGCTCCTGCCCACCTAGTAGTTTGAACGCATGCAAATGCAAGTAGATAAATAGGTATCACTTTGGGGAGAAGGTAACAGCATTCTGTGCGTCTCATTTATAGTCATGCTGGCCTCAGGACCACAGAAAATGCCTTTGGATTTTGTTGGGTCCCTCGGCTAAGAAATGGAGATGAGCAATGCCTCCTAGAGTCAGACATGACTGGACAGGGGAAACCTTTAGCTTTAGAGGCACTGGGAAAACCCTTGGGAAAATGGTTTGCTTGTGATGGTTTTGGTTGACCAATGTTATATTTGTTGGCATCACTCTGTCCTAAAGCTATAGTACAGTATATTATAGTATCCACCAAGCTTTTAGCACCTTCAAATAGCTCCTCCTGCATTTGAATGAAAGAAAAATTGTCCTAATATTCTGGCATAGTAGGGGCAACAAGAAGGAAACAATTATTCTGATGGAAAGGACACTGAAGGAAGCTCTTTTATGCCCAATAATGTTTTTTGATGGGGTGTGTGTGTGTGTAAGAGGGTGGAAGTCTGGAATTAGAAGTTTCACTTCTTTCCTTGGTCTTTTATACTATTTCTCTACATCTGAAGTCAAGCAAACATGTAACTGAATGGATAGGGGATGTGCATTGTAATTTCGTTGGGAAATAACATTATGAATGAATAGTAATAGACAGGTCAATCTCTAAAATTTCATTTTTCCTTGGTTTTAGTCTTTTATGGCTGAAATAGAAAGAAAACTTTATTTTAGGACATTTTCTTTTACCCCTGCAGACATAACAGTTGCCAGTTTAATACAATCATGTCATGTCCAAAAAGACTACTCTTTTCCCAAGACAAAGCCCCTTTATCTTTTTCTTACCAAGAAGAAAGAAATATCACTTAGCTTAATAAAGACAGAAGGAAACTCATTCAGAGCAGCATAGATCTAGCCCCATGTAATTGTCTAAGCTGACCTAATAAAAGAAAGTCAATGTTTCTCAGCAAAACCACAAACGTCGCATCTAAACTGGAGATACACATTTAATTCCATCAATTTTGCACTGTTTGTTAGCTTTTCAAAGCTTACTGCTGCTTCTGCTTCTGAGAAGCCATCAATCAATTACTTTAATAAAGGGTGATTTTCCTCCTCAGAGTTGTGCACCATTTTTTGTCACCCAAGAGAACTCCTTGGAAATATGGTGACCCTAAAACGAAGTCATCTTCTGCCAAAGATTCACCAACTTTCTATATTTCCAAAATATGATTTTGCTGGTTTTACCTACAGTAACTTTGATCCCTTCATCACTAACATCAAAACACAATACTGTAGAGGCAAATTCAGAACATTTTTGAACTTTGATGTGACCTAAAATTGTCACAATGTATTTGACATCACTTAGCAGTTCCTTTCTGGACAACTTTGTGACAAATAATAAGGGACATTTTACAAAGAGAATGTCCTTTTTATGTTCTTCTTTCCGTTTCTTGTATGCAAAGGCAAAAGAACTGTTTTGCTCTTGGTTCTAAATTCTAATTTGATATGTCAAACTGTCCCTGTATCTTTCTGAGTTTTCTACTTTTTCTGTCAAAAGCTGCTTTTCCGCAGCCTATTTTTCTTTCTTTCTTTGAGGGCAATAAAGGGTGTGGTAGCAAAATAATGACATTTCTGTAAATGGAGCTGAAATTTTGGGCTCCTGTTTACGTCTATTGGAGTTCAGAGAAGTGTCAAGACTAGCAAAAGCTTCACTCTTATGCATTAGCCTTTGTTTTTCACCCTTACTCCTATATTCAAAATCACAAGACCCAAAATTGGCTGTGATCTATGCATAGGGCTTCAGAGACTGCAAAAGCAGGCCCAGGGTCATAGGTCAGTCAGCTATTTCTAACCTAGATTTTCCCTGTGTTTGTAATCTAGAGTTTTTCAAACCCTTTTGCAGTTCTGTGAGAAACTGAGGTGGGGCCAGGAACATCCATACAATTTTTATAAGGTACAATGGAAAGAGAGGGACTTGTCACTTACATTTTTTAATTAAGTTGTAGTGTACTATAAAATACAGAATACAAAGCACTAGAAGAACGGTGAGAGGGGAAGGGAAAGGGGGAAGTGAAGTGAGAAAAGTTGGGGAGGGAAGAAAAAGAAACATTGACTTCTGACTCTCTCTGTTATGGTAAAATAAGGCATTAACATCAAATCACAGCTTTTTGCTTTTCCATAATAGTATGAACAAGTCATTTCTGTAAAGATCTATCAGTCTAAGCTGTAAAAACCAGTCAGAGTTACATTCTTTTCCACCTCAAGCACAAAGTTCAGAAGTGGTTTCCATGTAGAAACAAAAGTACTTACCATATTTTTCGGAGTATAAGATGCACCGGAGTAAAAGACGCACCAAGGTTTTGAAGAGGCAAATTAAAAAAAAAAGTGTTTGCACTCTGCAAGCCTCCCGAAAACGGCCTGTTTTTTGCGAAAATGGGCTCGTTTCCCCCCCCCAAAAGGGCATGGATAGCCTTTAGGAGGCTTATAGAGTGCTCCTGTGGACTGGGGGGGGGGGGGCAAAATTGAGCAAAAAACTGGCCTGTTTTTTGTTCATTTCTGCCCTCCCCAGCCCCCAGGAGCACTCTGAAAGCCTCCTAAAAGCTCTGCACGGCCATTTTGGTGAAGGGGTGGGGTTTCGGGGGGCATAAAATGCTGTATTCAGTGTATAAGACGCACCCAGATTTTCAGCCTCTTTTTTGAGGGAAAAAGGTGTGTTTTATACTCCAAAAAATAAGGTATGTTCTTTTCTTTAATCAAAGTTCTCAGTTTTGCCATTTTTTCCAACTCCGTCAACTTCTGCAACCACTTTTCCATGGTAGGAATTGAGGTATCCTTCCATTTTTGCATATGCAATAGTCTTGCTGCTGTTAACATATATAGAAACAAAGTTCCATGAGACCCAAAAGGGAAAGTTCTAGTTGCATTTTTATCTCCATTTTCAGAATTTTCTGTATTAAAATATGAATCATACTCCAAAACCTGTTTGTTTATCACATGTCCACCATAAATGATAAAAAGTCCCTTCTTTATTTTTACAATTTTGTCAGCTTATATTGAGAAGCCCCATCACTTCAGGGAGCATTTTTGCTCATAATAGCGCATTGCTTTATCTCTGGATTGGGGGTTCTTCATTTTAATTATCATAGTCTGTGACCTGAACAAGAGTAAAAATCTCTGATTAATTCGATGACTCTTGTCTGCAGTCATTTCTGCATAAAACCAGGTTGATGGTTATCTGAGGAACCATCTCACCCCAATAGGATTGGCTCGCTTCATTCAATCCAGCAGAAGGAGCATGCTGCAGACCCCATCAGTCAAGGAATTTTGGCTGGCAGGACTAAGAGAAGAACCTTCTCTGCCAGGACCCCCATCTTTTGGGACATCGTGCCATCTGAGGTGAGAGCCACCTCCACTCTTCTGGCCTTCTGAAAGGGCCATAAAACGTCTCTCTGCTAGTAGTCCTCGACTTACAACAGTTCATTTAGTGACCGTTCAATGTTACAAGGGTCCCAAAAACATGACTTAGGGCCGCTTTTCACAGTTGATGACCTTTGCAGCATCCCCGTGATTATGTGATCAAAATTCACATGCTTGGCAACTGGTTCATATTTCTGACCGTAGCTATGTCCCAAGGTCATGTGATCATCTTTTGCGACCTTCCAACAAGCAAAGTCAAAGGGGAAGACAGATTCACTTAACAACTTAACTAACTGAGCAACTGCAGTGATTCACTTTAACAACTGCGGCAAGAAAGGTCTTAAAATGGAGCAAAACTCACTTAACAAATGTCTCACTTAACAACAGAAATTTGGGGCTCAATGACGGCCATGTGTCGAGGACTACCTGTATAGCAAATTTTGGGCCTATACTGTATTGCTCTGCCCCCAGTCCAGCAATGGTTGGGTTACAGGTTCTTCTGGATTCAGCACCACGACCAACCAATATCGGTACAGTAACCCAAGGCAGTATCAGAAAAAAAAATAGCAACACTAGATAGAACCAAGGGATAATCAAGAATACCAGAATGCAATAATATAAAGAAAAAAACACCTCCCCCCCCCCACACTCTTCTGACGGCCCAAGAGATGATGGCAGATGGACTCCTTCAAACCCAACAAATATGCAGATTCAATTTAGGACAGCTTCGAAGTTCCATCTCATGGGGGTTCCAAAGCATAATTAATCACACCTGTTTTCTCCTGTCACTTGATTTTGCCAAGGCCAATTATCTTATCTTGTCCTTGGAAAGCTTCGCCAAATCTTGCTAAATATCCCACGTTTAGGAGTATTTGTTTAGTGATGATGAGGTCTTCTCAACATTTTTTGGATTGAAGAAGTAAAAGGTGATCCTATTCTACAGACCGCGTCCCTCTAAAGGACAGAGTAAAACAAAATATAACCCAAGTATAACTCTTTAGTGAGGAAAATGATTGCTTGCTTAATTCTGTATTTCATGCTCACCGTTACGTAGGAATATACAGTTCTATTTAATATGGATATTAAATATTTTCATGCTGAAAATGCAATGATGTTCCAGCGCAGACCCAATACTCAGTCTGGGGTGGATAGGTGTCCTCCTAGAGACTAATGGGTCCTGCTCAAAGACTTGAGTCCATACATGGATCAGGAGGCCCAGCTCACAGTAACTCCTGTCCTCAGCACCTCCAGTTTAGATTACTGTAATACTCTCTACATGGGTCTGCCCCTGAAGAGCATTCAGAAACTTCAACTGGTGCAGAATGCGGCTGCGTGGGGAATAAATGGCACCAGATATATAGCACATGTAACAGCACTTCTGCATGAGTTGCCCCAGTGTGTTTCCAGGTGCAATTCCAGATGCTGGTTGTCCCTTTTAAAGCTCGGGATTGGCTTACCTGAGGGATCGCCTTTTTCCAAACGTCTCTACCTGACCAAATTGATATAGCGGAAGGGGCATGCTGCAGATCCCATCAGCCAAAGAGTGTTGGCAGGCGGAGAATAAAAGGCAAGCTTTTTCTGCAGTGGCCCCTGCTCTATGGAGCACCCTCCCTTCGGTGATCAGAATTGCCCCACACCTGTCAGCCTTTTATATGGCCCTGAAAACCAGGCTGCAAGATGTCCTTGACTCTCTGAGAAAGGAATGTTATTTAGACGATATATCGCTCATACTGCATATAATCCCCCTCCCATTTTCCCACAGTAGAAAATGTGGCAGTCCTGAAGTCCCAATGTAAAAAAATGGCTTCCAGGCCTGACATTTAGCTTGTTCCTGTATTATAAATATTTTTTTCACAATTAGACCTATCTGTTCATCCTTTTCCCCAGCCATTTTCCTCTTCATTATTGCCTGGTCAGACTTGCGTGGGCTTCAGAGCTACCACCTCCTGCCCTGGTGTTGAGAAATGTCTTGCAAGAAGCAAATGATGACCTTCTTATTCATCACCGTCAGAGAAAATGCCTGGACATGTTTGTGAAGTCACCGGTAGCTAAGCTAAGCAAAAGGAAGGTTTACTGCCTTATGATTTGTGACATTTATATCTGGAAGAGAGGAATTCAGGTCGACAGTAGCAATCATGAGAAGCAACCAGAATGATTACAGATACGGAGAACTTCAGTTGTGAGCGAAGATGAAAGAGGATGACCAGCAGAGCTTAGAAAAATAAGACAACGTGACAACATAGCCAAAGGTAGTCCTATAGTGTTTCACGTGCATTAAAGCTGCAGCGTCAATTGCTGGAAGGATGCCTTTGAAGAGTGTTCAGAAGTTACAACTGGTGCAAAATGCAGAGGTATGGGCAGTTAAGTATGTCCCTAGGAGGGCACACATCACACACCTCTTCTCTGTGGGCTACAATGGTTACCAGTTTGCTTTCCAGTGCAAGCCAAGATCCTGTTTTGACCTTTAAAGTCCTACATGACATGGGATCAAGTTATTTAAGGGACAGCTCAGCGGTGGGATTCACTTAGGTTTACCACTGGTTCGCAACTGTGAGTGTGCACTCTTGCATCATGCACACATGCCTTTCGCACATGCATGTGGCCTCCTGTGCATGCCCTTTGCTCACGTGTGCAACATGCACTCATGTGTGCGGCATCGAAAATGAGGCTACCTAGGACATTTTGGAGCCAGGGTAGGTAGGCAGCCCACCCGCAGTTTGACGCCACTGGTTCGAGTGAACTGGTCTGAACCGTCTGAATACCACCTCTGGAACTGCCTCTCCCAAATTACATCTACCCATCCCATAAAATTGGGCAGGAGAGGTACATTGCAGGTCTTTTTAGAATAGGGTTCATCTGCCTACTGTCTGGATAGCAAAGGAAGACCGAAGAATCAATCCTAAAGGACATAACCACACGAAGTTAGAAGAAGAGCATTTGCTATAAAACTTTTGGTGTCAGTTATTTTCTTGCCATATCTTTTCCTGTGATCCTGTTCATACATGAAATGAGTATCCAGCTAACAAATACAGTAGATGAGTAACTGTTAAACTTTTGATTTCTCAATACAGTGAAAAATACTGCTAAAAAAAAGATCATCAGCAAGATATTTCACGTCATTGTAATCATCACTGGTGAAATTCAATTTTTTTTACTACCAGTTCTGTGGGTGTGGCTTGATGGGCATGGCAGGGGAGGAATACTGCAAAATCTCCATTCCCTCCCCATTCCAGGTGAAGAATATTGCAAATTCTCCATTCCCTTCCACTCCGGGGGAAGGATACTGCAAAATCTCCATTCCCTCCCCACTCCAGGAGAAGGATATTGCAAAATCTCCATTCCCTTCCACTCCAGGGGAAGGATACAGCAAAATCTCCATTCCCTCCCCACTCCAGGGGAAGGATATTGCAAAATCTCTAATCCCTTCCACTCCAGGGGAAGAATGCTGCAAAATCTCCATTCCCTCCCCACTCCAGGGGAAGGATATTGCAAAATCTCCATTCCCTTCCACTCCAGGGTTAGAATGCTGCAAAATCTCCATTCCCTTCCACTCCAGGGGAAAGATATTGCAAAATCTCAATTTCCTTCCACTTCAGGGGAAGGATACTGCAAAATCGCCATTCCCTCCCCACTCCAGGGGAAGGATACTGCAAAATCTCCATTCCCTCCCCACTCAGGGACGAGCCCCAGGTGGTATTTGCTGATTCTCCAAACTATTCAAAATTTTAGCTACTGGTTCTTCAGAACCTGTCAGAACCTGCTGTATTTGCAACCCATGCATTTGCATATACAGCTAGTCCTTGACTTATAACCATTAGTTACAATAGAATAGAATACTTTATTTGGCCACGTGTGATTAGTCACACAAACTATTTCTCTTCAGTGCAGTGTAATGACCATTTGAAGTTACAGCATTGGAAAAACTGACATAATTGGTTCTTGTACTTATGACCATTGTAACATCCCCACAGTCACGTGATCAAAATTCAGTCACTTGGTAATTGGCATGTATTTATGACGGTTTCTAGTATTTCTAGACAGAGACTCAACAGTCTCTGCTGATTACTTACCTCACTTACCTCACTCGATGTTGTTGTCCAGAAAACTATGCAGATGCGTTCATGGTTACCAGGTTTCCAGCTGGACCTGAAGCAGACTTAATCTTAGATTACTGAAAAGTCTACATAAGACAGCATATGTTCGTAAAACAAATAAGCAAGTGTACTGGGAAAGTGTTTCCAAAATCATGCACATTAAGCAAAACTGCACACAAAAATATGCATTTTAGTGACAGATCCCACAGGTAAATATGAAGGCAAAGAATCTCAAACTAACCTGAGAGTGGAGGAAACTAAACTTACTAATGAAAAATAGGAGGTGCTGAAATTGATAGGTGCACCTACCTGAAAGCATATTAGAGAGGATATTTTTGTGTTGGGTCTGGGGATGGTGCAAGGCTATGGACACACAGCTTCAAATGATATAAAGGTAAAAGTATCCCCTGTCCTGTTGTGTCTGACTCTAGAGAGTGGTGTTCATCTTGGTTTCTTAACTGAGGGAGCCAGCGCTGTCTGAAGACAATTTCTATAGTCATGTGGCCAGCATGGCTATATGCTTAGATGCACAGAACGCTATTATCTTCCCACCGAAGTGGTACCTATTAGTCTACTTGCATTTGCATCAGTGGTGGGATTCAATTTTTTTTACTACTGGTTCTGTGGGCGTGGCTTGGTGGGCATGGCTTGGTGGGCGTGGCAGGGGAAGGATACTGTAAAATCTCCATTCCCTCTCCACTCCAGGAGAAGGTTACTGCAAAATCCCCATTCCCTTCCAATCAGCTGTAACTTGGGAGGCAGAGAATAAAATGGGGGCAGGGGCAGTCAGAGGTGATATTTACCGGTTCTCTGAACTACTCAAAATTTCCACTACCAGTTCTCCAGAACTGGTCAGAACCTGCTGAATACCACCACTGATTTGCATGCTTTTGAATTTATTTATTTATTTATTTCTTAGCGCTTATAGACCGCCCCCTCTCCCAAAAGGGACTCGGGGCGGTGTACAGTCCATATCAGAAATACATCAAATTAAAATTATTAAATAGATAGATACATATATAAGAGGAGGATAAAAAGATATGCAAAACTGTACAGCTAAGTAAATAATTTAGAATATACAAAATTTAAAACCCCAATATCCTGTAAAATTAAGTTTAAAAGAAACAATCCCTCTAAAAACCAGTAAGAAATATGTATGCCAGGAGGTAGACGTTATAATTATGCCAGACCAGCCAGTCGGAACAGGTGTGTCTTCAATTTCTGTCGGAAGGAGCGGAGGTCAGTGGTGGTTCTAATGTCGGGGGGGAGGTCATTCCAGAGGGTTGGGCCCATCACAGAGAAGGCCCTACTCCTTGGTGTCACCCGTTGGCATTGCCTAGTGGACGGCACCAGGAGAAGCCCCTCCCTGTGAGAGCGAATTGGCCGCAGGGATGTGTGTGGGAGGATGCGATCCCGCAGGTAGCTAGGCCCTATGCCATGGAGCGCTTTAAAGATGGTGATCAGAACCTTGAAACGCACCCGAAAGACCACAGGCAGCCAGTGCAGCTCGCGCAGGAGCGGTGTTACGTGGGAGTACCTGGTACTCCCCATGACTACCCACGCGGCTGCGTTCTGGACTAGCTGCAGTCTTCGGGCGCGTCCCAAGGGAAGCCCCATGTAGAGAGCATTACAGTAGTCCAGGCGAGACGTCACCAGTGCGTGAGTGACCGTGCGTAGGGCATCCCGGTCCAGAAGGGGGCGCAATTGGCGCACCAGGTGAACCTGGTGGAACGCCCCCCTTGCCACGGCTGCCACATGGTCGTCCATTGACAGCCGGGCATCTAGGAGGACGTCCAAATTGCGCGCCCGTTCCACAGGGGGCAATTGTTCGCCCCCTATGGCCAGCGATGGAGTCAGCTGGCTGAACCGAGGTGCCGGTAGCCACAGCCACTCAGTCTTGGAGGGGTTGAGTTTGAGTCTGTTGTCCCCCATCCAGACCCCAACGGCTTCCAAACACCGGGACATCACTTCGACAGCCTTGTTGGGGTGGCTTGGGGTTGAGATGTACAGCTGACTATCATCAGCGTACAGATGATACTCAACCCCAAAACCACGGATGATCTCGCCCAGCGGCTTCACATATGCGTTGAACAAAAGGGGTGAGAGGACCGACCCCTGCGGCACCCCACAAGAGAGTGGCCTCAGGGTCGACCTTTGCCCCCCAGTCAACACACATTGCATCCGGCCGGAGAGGTAGGAGCCGAACCACCGTAAAACGGTGCCTCTGACTCCCATCCCCTCCAGCCGGCGCAATAGGATACCATGGTCGATGGTATCAAAAGCCGCTGAGAGGTCTAATAGGACCAGGATAGAGGAATAACCTCTATCTCTGGCCCTCCAGAGATCATCAACCAACGCGACCAAGGCTGTCTCTGTGCTGTGCCCGGGTCGGAAGCCGGACTGGCGTGGGTCTAGATATTCGGATTCATCAAGGTGACGTGGAAATTGCTGCGCCACCACATTCTCAACAACCTTCGCTAAGAAGGGGAGGTTGGAGACTGGACGATAATTAGCTAGCTCCGTTGGGTCAAGTGAAGGCCTCTTGAGTAAGGGCCTCACCACCGCCTCTTTCAAGGCAGTTGGTAAGGATCCCTCACCCAATGAGGCGTTCACCAGGCCCAGAAGCCAGCCTCGCGTCACCTCCCAGGATGCCAGTACCAACCAGGAGGGACACGGGTCCATTGAACATGTGGTGGGTCGCAGCCGTCCACGCAACCTGTCTAAATCCTCGGGGGCAACAGAGTCAAACTCCTCCCAGAGTGGTCTCACAAGACTCACTGTTGACGGCTCGTCCGGTCCACTGGGGGGGGGGCCATCCGCTCCGGATCTGAGTGACTTTGTCCTGCAGATATTCCCCAAACTCCTCTGCTCTTCCCTGCAAGGGTGCCCCCTGCGTCTCTTGCGACAAGAGGGAGCGGGTCACCCTAAACAGGGCGGCAGGGTGGTTATCCGCAGACGCAATGAGAGCGGCACAATGTCTACGTTTGGCCGCTCTCAATGCCACAAGGTAGTTACGTAAATAGGCTCTTACCTGTGTTCGGTCAGACTCGGAGCGTGAGGACCTCCACCTGCTCTCTAGATGTCTCCTATGGCGCTTCATCACCCTCAGCTCCTCGGTGTACCAAGGAGCCCGGGTGGGTCGCTGCCATAGGAGAGGTCGCAAAGGCACAACCCGGTCCAAGGCCCCAGCCGTCACCCTATTCCAGGCGGCGACTAGGTCCTCCGACCGAGAGCGGGTCAGGGCTACAGGTAGTGGCCCAAGCTCCGTCTGGAACCTATCCAGTTCCATCAAGTGCTTGGGGCGGTACCAGCTTGAACAAACTGGCTCCGCCTCCTCGCGGTGGAGGGTAGCGCCAAGGAAGTCCAGCCGGAGACATGAGTGATCTGACCATGACAGGGGAGTAATATCTAAATCCCCTATTCCCAGATCACTCGTCCACTGCTCAGATACAAAGACAAGGTCCAGTGTGTGGCCACCTTCGTGTGTGGGGCCCTGAATTAATTGGGTCAGGCCCATGGCTGTCATGGAAGCCATGAACTCCCGAGCCACCTCAGATGCTGCTCCCATCGACGGCAGGTTGAAATCCCCCATAACCAAAAGTTTGGGGATCTCAACTGCCGTCTCTGAGATCAGCTCGAGGAGCTCGGGCAGGGCTGCTGACGTATAGCGAGGAGCCAAGTATACAATCAGCAGACCCCACTGCCTCCCTGGGCCCCATTTCACACCTAGTGACTCACACCCGGGTATCTGAGGAACAGTGAACTCCCTCGGCTCTAGACAGTCCCGTATAACTACCGCCACCCCACCACCCTTACCCAGGGCCCGAGGCTGATGGAATGCACGGAAACCCGGTGGGCACATTTCCACGAGGGGTAAACCACCCTCGTGGCCCAACCAGGTCTCCGTTATCCCTGCAAGGTCCAGCTCCCCCTCGGAGATCAACTCATTAATGAGGGGGGCCTTGTTGGTCACGGACCTTGCATTGGAAAGCATCAGCCGCAGGCCCTGGCTCTGTAGTTCCTGACCACCTAGGCTGCGGGGATTGGTACAAACGACCGGGCGTAACCAGCAGCCACGGTCTCCCAACCGACCTTGTGATCTTCTCTTGTCCTCGCATCCCCCCCTCCCCGCGACCGTTGTAATAAAACGACCCTCTGCTGGAATAACTTGTTCCCTCTCCCCCCCCACCCCGCTCACTTCCTTCCTAGACTCAACTGTTCGTCTGGCACTGGCTTCCCTCCCGGCCTGGTTGTTCCCCCCCCTTTCCCAGAACCCCCTAAAAACAGTACAAAACATTTGGATAAAAAGCCCCTCAGCTTCCTTCCACCTCTCGGGGTTCGCAAACCCGTCATCAAGGCTGGCCCTTGAAAGAGCCAAGGGCCATGCCTGCGAGAGAGGGGCTTCTCGCAGGTGGAGCAGGTCTAACCTCGAATAGATTGTTGAGTGTTAAAAGTCCCAGTAGGGTAAGGGTGCTGATGATACAAAGTTAATAGTTAATAGCCGGCAGGGCTAGAGTCTCAATGGAGGACCGGGGGTTTTAATGTCCAGATGGTAATTTGGAAGAAAGGGGGGGAGGGCGGGAAGTGTTTAAATGTCCCAAATGGTGGAGGAAGGCAAAGATGGTAGAAGAGTGGGAGATAGTTCAGATGGTCCCAGATGGATATATGTTCCTTAATGGGGGGGGGGCATTCTTGGCCCAGTTGTTTTTGCCTAGGCAGCTGCTCATGCCTGTCCATAGCCCCAAGACAGGGCCTCCAGTGGCCTCGAAGGTTCCAGGCCGCCCCCAGCCATTGTTTCAGGTCTTCACTCACTTCCTAGCCAAAGCGGAGCCGCCAGGAACGGCAAGATATCATAAAGGAGTCCCTGGCTGCGGCTCCTTCTACTCTTCCGTCGCCGCAGCCGTCTCCCTTTGTCTCTTCTGGCTGCCTCTGGCTGCCTCCCAGCCCTGCTCACCTCTCCGGTGCCTCTCCGGTATCTTTGATGCCTCTCCGGCGCTCCGTTGTTCCTCCGTTGTTCCTCCCGGTGCCCCCGGTGTCTTTGGTGTCCCTCCAAAGTGTCCCTCCAAAGGGACACCTCCAAAGGCACCCTCCGGTGCCTCCGGTGCCTCTCGCCCCCTCCTCTTTGCTTTCTCAGCTTTTTCGGCTTTTTTCCGGTCTGCCGGCGCCAGCGCCGTCAGTGCAGCCACACCACGCCATCGCCATTGTTTCGCGAGCTTTCACGAGCTTCTCCCAGCCGCTTGCCGCTTGCAGCCCTCCGTTCCTTCTTTCCCTCCGATCTTCACCGACCACCATGGCAGGCCAAAACAAGCCCAAAACAAGCCAGGGTGGTCAGGCTATCCAACTCTCAGCCCCTCTGATGCCATAAGGGCCGGCAGCAATCCCCTACCCGGTCGGGAGCTCCATAGTTCTCTTAGGAGCTCAAGAGGCGACCGCCATCGTTGGAAGCTCCTCCTCTATCTTCTTCCATATTGGAATTGCTAGGCAACCAGGAGCTGGGGCGAGATTGGGAGCTCACTCCATCCACAGCTCTCAGGTCTTGAGCCCAGGTTAGTGTCTTTAACTGCTGAGCCACTACATCAAATGGTACAGATGTTGGTATTATTTGTTTTCCTTCCCATGAGGACAACTTCCCAGCCATAACTCTGTCGGATACTAGCAAACTGCTCGTTTGTGTGGAGGGTGCCACCAGCTTTGCTTTTATAGCCACTGTATGGCTCCCATTTGGCAGGCTTTTACAGCCTCTCGGCTGGTAGCTTTTCATTCAAGCAGGCAGAAACTCAGGATCCTGCCAGTAGTACAGAAAGGGAATTTCAGCAAGGGATTCTGGAAATGATACAGTCCAATGTTTCTCTGGAGGGCCCCTGGGCTGGAAGATTGTTTTTTTTTAAAAAAAAAAAAACCATTCCCCTACTTACATGCCTGAATTCACACTGTCCCAAGTTGGGCTGCATTAGTTTTAGTTACAGGCTGTAGCCTCATTGGCGTGTTCACTCACAACATTATAAGCCATGATTTGGTAACTACGGTAGCTGAGTTCATACAACATGATACACCAAACCCATCAATCCCCATTATGGGTTTATGAAACAATCCTGTTTTGGCATGTATTTTCATGCCAATGAAATTCTGTTTGTGAAAAGTCCTAGCCTTCTTCCCAGGAGACAATCTTTAGGGAAAGGCAACTCATGTATGTCCTCAACATACAACCATTTGTTTAATGACCGTTTGAAGTTACAAACAGCACTGAAAAAAGTGACTTATGACCATTTTTCACACTTATGACCGTTGCAGCATCCCAGTGGTCCTGTGATGTACATTTGGATGCTTGACAACGGATTCACATTTACGACGGTTGCAGCGTCCCGGGGTCATGTGATCCCCTTCGGACAAGCAAACTCAAATGGGTAAACCAGGTTCCCTTAACAATCTTGCTACTAACCTAGTTACTGCAGTGATTCACTTAACAACTGTGGCAAGAAAGGGGGTAAAATGGGGCAAAACTCACTTAACAAATGTCTTGTTTAACAACAGAAATTCTGGGCTCAATTGTAGCTGTAAGTCGAGGACTACCTGAATTTTTATACTGGATAATGTGAGTGGTGGAATGATTGATATTGTTATTTATCTACATCCGGGGTGGGCTTCAAAAATGTCAGCAATGGGTTCTCTTCCTGGTTGCTGGGTGGGCGTGGCCATGATGAGCATGGCCTAGTTGGCCTCCTGCACCATGGCGGGGGGGGGGGATTTTCACCTTTCCCAGACTCCAAAGGCTTTCCTTGAGCCTCTGGGAGAGCGAAAACTGCTTCCCCCAGGTTCCAGAGGCCCTCTGGAACTTATGGGAGGCCTGTTTTTTCCCCTCCCCAAACCTCTGTGCAAACATCCAAAATGGACCACATGGAGACTCCTGGGAGGGGAGGGGTGGGAGGGGCCAGCCAGGGGTGGGATTTGGAGGTTGTCTGAACCGGCCATAACGTTAGCTATGGGTTCTCCCGAACCCGGGCAAACCTGTAGCAGCCCACCCCTGACATGAATAGGCCACCAATCTGACGTACATGACTCTGGGTGGCTGACAATTAAAATAAGGTGACCCCACCCCAGAAAGAAGCAATAGAAACAGGATTAAAAACAACAGACGTGATATAAAACTAGCAACTGAGAAAAGTCATAAACACTCAGACTGGCCATGAAACAGGCTCACGTATGCTCACAGGACCCCAGGGTTGATGGCAGATTAGTATTACAACAACTTTTTCTCACACCTCAAGCCCTTCGAATTCATTTTCAACTTCAAATCCATTTTCAATTTCAAGGCTGAGTCTTGAATAGACTCAGAGGTAATGCGGAGGAGAACATTTTTTTTTTTTGCACAAACACCCGCTTTTCCTCTCACTTTGAAGGATCAATGCTCCTGGAACAGATGTCACCATTTTCAGCTTTCTCGGTTGCGAATGGTTCTTCTAATATACAGCAAAAACGCAGTTTTATTATTCTACTGGGCTGGAGAAGGAAAGGGTACAAGAGAGAGATGCTTTAGATAGGAGTGGGGTTTTGTGGTTCTTTTGGGGCCAAATAGCTCTTTGAACATCAGAACTCTAGTGCAATAGACAAGATAGTCACAATAAAAGCGAAAAAGCAGTTTCCACCATAAATCTACAACAGGGGGGAGAAATATTGCCAGAAACTATTTATGAATTGGCTTTGGGAAACCAGATTCTAGGGTGACAAAGAGAGACTAGTGTTGAAGCAAAATATCACACTACACGCATAGGGGTCCAAAACCTCTTTTTGTTTTTGTTTTTCCAGCGTCATGTTTCAGAGAACTTTCAAAATGTTCTGGCAAAGGAAACACAGTTAAGCCTCATATTATTTTGGTGATATCCCACTGCTTTTCAAAATCCTGAATTCAGAACTGACAGGGGAAAAAGATCAAAGTTTGGAAGAGCCCATTCAAATGTAACATGTTTGACATTAGAGATTCTTTCACTCTCCAATTCTGTGGAGTTCGCAGCAGATATTTTTTCTTTGCGCCCTAGCTACCTAGGATTGAACTCTCAACCTTCTGAGTGGGAGGCAAGCATGTTCATCACTAGTCCCCCACACAGCTCTTTGATCTGTCTATCTTTCTATCATCTCTATTCTCTCTCTCTCTCTCTCTCTCTCTCTCTCCCTCTCTCTCTCTCATCTACCTCTGTCATATCTATATCTATATCTATATCTATATCTATATCTATATCTATATCTATATCTATATCTATATCTATATCATCTATATCTATATCTATATCATCTATATCTATATCTACCTATGTATCATCCATCCATCCATCCATCTATCCATCTACCTACCTACCTACCTACCTACCTACCTACCTATCTCCTATTTACCTACCTACCTATCATCCATCCATGCATCCATCCATCCATCCATCTATCATCTATCATCTATCTATCTATCTATCTATCTATCTATCTATCTATCTATCTATCTATCTATCTATCTATCATCTATCTATCATCTATCTATCTATCTATCTATCATCTATCTATCTTTCTATCCATCCATCCATTATCTATCTATCTATCTATCTATCTATCTATCTATCTATCTATCTATCTATCATCTATCTATTTACCTACCTACCTATCATCCATCCATCCATCCATCCATCCCTATCTATCTATCTATCTATCTATCTATCTATCTATCTATCTATCTATCTATCTATCTATCTATCTCTCTATCCATCCATCCATCCATCCATCCATCCATCCATCCATCCATCCATCCATCTATCTATCTATCTATCTATCTATCTATCTATCTATCAAATTTGCTTGCCACCCACCTCACAGATCAGGCAACTCTGAGCACTTCTATCAAGATAAAACAAACATTCAATGATTATAAGTATAAACATGGATTACAATTGCAAAAATTGAAACAAGCTGAAAAAACAAAAGTTAGGAGGGGAGAAGAGAGTTGCCTTCTCTGTCAGTGTGCCAATCACCTCCAGCCAACAACTTATCCTTCAGGAGGACCCCATGCCGGCCAGCGTAGCCAGGTTTTACGGGCTTTCCTGAAGACTAAAAGAGAGAGGGGAGGGGCAGATCTCACCTCCTTTGGCAAGATGTTCCAAAGGGCAGGAGCCATGGCAGAGAAGGCTCTTTTCCTGGATCCCAACCAGAGGTGGTATTCAGTAGGTTCTGACCAGTTCTGGAGAACCAGTAGCGGAAATTTTGAGTAGTTCAGAGAACCGGTAAATACCACCTCTCAAAGGCCCCACCCACCCCCATCTATTCTCTGCCTCCTGAGTCCCAGCGAATCGGGAGGAAATGGGAATTTTACAGTATCCTTCTCCTGCCACACCCACCATGCCATGCCCACCAAGCCACGCCCACAGAACCGGTAGTAAAAAAAATTGAATCCCACCACTGATCCCAACAGCTGAAACGCTTTGGCTAATGGGATCTGCAGTAGGCTCCTTCTGCCAGCACAAGTGGGGTGAGCCAATCCCATTGGGGAAAGATGGTTGTGCAGATATCCTGGACCTATGACATAAAGGGCTTTAGACGTACAGAGATTTCTAGTGACTTCAGATAAATCATTTTCTCAGCCCAACCTACCTCCCAGGTGGTTGTGGAGAAACTAGGGGGAGGAAGGAGTATTGTATATATTTGCCACCTTTAACTACTTATAAAATAATAAAGGTGGGTTTAAAAAATATAAAAATGTACTCTGGTCCATGAGCTGTTTAGGAAAGAGATGCCTTAGGACCACATTATAAAGATATGATAACATGCTCTCTATTACTCGCTTGGTTACAGATGTACATACTTTAATGTGCACCTCTTTTGATAATATTCCCTATCGCAGTTAATTGCTTTGATATGCTTGTTCAATTTTGGATGGTTTCTCCCTCCGCCAAATTTGTAATTTAAAGAAAGGGGGTTGCGTTATAAAACACTGCAAAATGATTTTTATTTAAGCATATTATTAAAAATGTTGTTTTTTTTTTATAAAGAAGGTTTTGAACTCCGGGATGCTCATTCCAATGGCATTCATTACGTTCTCCCCATTATGCATGATATCACTTCAGCTTTTCCAGGAAAAAGGACAAATACACTAACATATTTATTATGACCAAAGCTTCCAGAGGTCACAATCCCCCATTAGGTACATTGGAGTCTCATCCTGGGAGAAAGCTTTAAAGACGTGCTGCTGTAGTCTAAGGGAGCCTAGAAGAAAAGGAAATGCAGACACATCTGATTAAGTGGACAGTTATCTACAAAAGCCTTCCCCCCCTACATAAGTCATTAGTCATGTGATATTGCAAAACTATTTGTTGTTGTCTGGCTGCAGCAGACTAACATGGTTACCCCCTGATGATACCAGGGTTGCTCATTCTCCAGCTATCAAATTGGAAAAGCTCCCAGCCATCAAATTCATTAGCAAAATTTATGCTGTGTGGAATTTCTTTTCCAGGAGTGCGGTGAAGGGCTCTAGATCATTAAAGTAATTGTCTTCCCCTTAAGTGTTTACTTGTCTATTGATCTGGATGGGGCCAGTCAAGGACAAGGCTTTATCATCCTGTCTGCTGTGCTGAAACAAATGCTTCTTGTAGCATATTGGTACCAAACAGTATTTGCTACTGCTGGACTGTTAAGTTAAGAAAGCCCCTCTGTTCCTCATCAGAGGGATTTATCCTTTCCAGTGCCACATGGGATGGAGAGAGCTCTGGCTTGTGAAAACTCACCTTACAGAATGCTCACTGATTTCTTGTTAGTTGCGAAGTCGTGTCTCACCCAGGGGTGGGTTTCAAATTTTTTTACTACCCGTTTGGTGGGCGTGGCTAGATGGGGGAGGGGGAAGTGACTGAGTGGCCGTGGCCAACTTGACGTCACTCACATACACTCAGTCACATGACCCCCTCACCAAGCCATGCCCACTGAAATGGTGGTGAAAAGTTTTGATCTGAGGGGGGAGGGGGGTTTCCAGCCTCGTTGGAGCTAAGAGAGCACCTGCAAACTACCCAGTAAGAAAAAGAAGATTTTGTCAGGGGAAGATTTCACCCTGAACTAGATGAGGTCTTAGATCACGGCATTTCCAAACAGCATTATCTTTAAGGTGCGAAAAAAGGAATAAAAATCCCGGAAAAAAACATATTCTAATTAAAAACAAGCTTTAATAAAAAAATAAGAAATGGAAAATAAAACAAATCTATCTAATTGTTACATTTTGGCAGAAGCAATTCTGTCTCCCAGTTTCCTGGCAGACGGACAAAGATCAAAAGGGAAGAGAAGTCTCTGGAATGTGTAAAGAGCAGGCGCAGTACATCATTGTCAGATAAGACCTTATGACCTGCACAGTAACTCATCAGTAATTATTTAATTTCAGTTCGGCTATTCAGTTCAGGCTAGCAAACAATTTAACGCAGTGACAGATTTTGTCCTCCCTGGGCCCCAGGAACACTTTGCAGGCTTCAGCAGGGCTGGGGGAAGGCAAAAATGCCCCTGTTGTTTTGCAAAAAATGGGTGGAAAATAGGCTGTTTTTTCCTTCCTCCAGCCCTGCTGAAGCCTGCAGAGTGCTTCAGGAGGCTGGGGGAAGGCAAAAACGCTTCCATTTTTGCGAAAAATGACAGTTTCCCACCCATTTTTCATCAAAACAGGGGCATTTTTCTCTTCATTTTCCAGGCCTTCCTGCCCTCTACCATCCCCGGGAGTCCATTTAAGCTCACGCCAACTGCTTCAGTGACTCCATCCAGCCACCTCATTCTCTGTTGTCCCATTCTTCTTTTGCCCTCAGTCATTCCCAGCATTAGACTCTTCTCCAGTGAGTCCTTCCTTCTCATTAGGTGGCCAAAGTATTTGAGTTGAATCTTCAGGATCTGGCCTTCTAAAGAGCAGTCAGGATTGATCTCCTCTAGGACTGACTTATTGGTATGCCTAATTACTATGTAATCAGCAAGCCTAGTGCCATATCCTCTTCATCTTGCCCTACTTCTAATGTTGGGCACACCAGTTGCATTCCAGTGGCAATTATTATGTTCACTGAGCATGGTCAGTACAGTAACCAAACCGGCTGAGGGATAGTGACTATTGTAGTTGAGCACACCCAAAGAACAACAGTTCTGGGGAGGCCTCTATCTTGTTCCTAGTGTGGCAAGGCCACCAGCTAAAGGTCTGAAAGTGTCCTCTCTCTATTACAGCTGTTCTGCAGACCTCCAGGTCTGTTCCTGATAAGGTCCCAAATGAGCCACTATTTCTAACTACAAAATTCAGAGGGAAAATGAAAGCGATGCAAAGCAGGTGAGCCGTCCAAACTATCAAAAGGGCCAGAAGATTCTTGTTCCATTTCAAGGCTGCCTTCTGGATATAGGGGCTGGCAGTTCGCCTATCTCACGGGATGCCCAAAACACGCAGAGGGAAAAGGAAGGCAGCTTTCTTTTGAAGACAGCTGGCGCATCAGAGATGAACTCCTCTGGATACCATACATAAATTAGACTTCGGTTCTGGAAGAAAACAAAGGCTGACCAGGGAGCAAATTACTTCTGAAAAGATGACATCCGGGGACTTGAGGATTCTTGCTTTTCTGCTACAAGATTGCTATTTTGGGTTGTAGATTTCTCCTTGGGAGGATGTTAAAAACGACTTCAAAGCTTTGCTAAAGGCTTATTCTTCATGCGGGAGATGTGCAAGGAGTTAAAGGCCACATCCTTGATTTGCTTCCCTCTGAATTGCTGATTTCCGTGTAAGGTATATTATAGATTGGAAGGTTTTCAGAGTTCTTGTGGGACTTCAGATATGTCATCAATTATTTCCTTTGGTGGGAAGGGAGAAGCTTCCTCTCCAAAATCTCCCTCTTAAATAAAAAGATGCCGCATATGCTCCCTAGGCATAAAACACTCAAGGAGGCTTTTGCCCATTTCAAGTGATATGTAATAATAGCCAAGAGTATACTACTGTGTTTCTCCTGTGTTGACCCCCCAAAATAAGCACTTGGCCTTGTTTTCGAGGTCTTATTGTTTTTGAGGTGCAGGAGGCGGCAAGCGTGGTCACCTCATGGCTGCTGCTGTGTAGCAATATTTTCAGGGATGGCTTATTTTGGGGGGAGGGCTTATTTTAGCACATGCGCGCAAAAGCCCAATTGGGCTTATTATCTGGAGAGGTCTTATTTTCAAGGAAACAAGGTACTCCCTGGGTAATAAGCCCAATCAGGCTTTTGAGTGCATGTGCTAAAATAAGCCCTCCCCCCAAAAATAAGCCCTCCCCAAAAATATTGCAATACACAGCAGCCATGAGGTGACCAGGCTCGCCGCCTCCTGCACCTCAAAAATAATAAGACCTCCCCAAAAATAAGGCCAAGTGCTTATTTTCGAGGCAAAAGAAAATAAGGCCCTGTCTTATTTTCAGGGAAACACGGTACTGGTACTGGTACTGGTACTGGTACCGGTACCAGTACCAGTACCAGTACCAGTACCAGTATTAGTACTAGTACTAATACTAATACTAATACTAATACTAAAGCAGAATAGAAGAGAGAACACTGGCAAAAAAATCACAAAATACAAAGACTTGCAAATAGAAATAGAATGACTGTGGCAAAGAAAGCAAGGGTGGTAGCCATAGTAATTGGCGCCTTGGGTGCAATCCCAAAACAACTGGAGCACCACTTGAATACCCTTGGCATTGACAAAATCTCATCGGTCAATTGCAAAAGGCAGCTTTACTTGGAACAGTTTATATCCAGCAACAATATCTTTAACCAACAGATAACAACATTTGCCTATTCCAAGTCCTTGGGAAAGACTTGATAGGTGCAACAAAATAACAAAATCCATTAGCTCTTAGATTTATATACCACTTTACAGTGCTTTACAGCCCTCTCTAAGCGGTTTATTGAGTCAGCCTATTGCCCCCAACCACCTGGGTCCTCATTTTACTGACTTCAGAAGGATGGAAGGCTGAGTCAACCTTGATCTGGCCAGGAACGAACTGCTGGCAGTTGGCAGAATTAACCTGCAATACTGCATTCTAACCACTGTGTCACCATGCCAAATCCAACCTAAACATCTGGCTGGCTGACTGTGCAAAGAACCATAATATAATAATAGCAAACATTCAAGGAGGAACCTGCAAGATTAACTGGGAAGAAAGATGCCCAGAGAAGGGATGTTTTCCTGAAAACAAAGCATTTCAGATGGGATATAAAATTCCTGACACAGATTCTACTTATTTCTGATTCTTTGTATGTACACAGATGTATAATGCACACACACTTACAGTACAGTTTGCCTCTAACTATTCTCTCCCGAGAATGGCCATGAGGATCAAATTGCACCCTCCCAGTTACATGCCAAATGCTTGAGCATGATAATCAGTTCCTTGTGGGAGGGGGCACACGACAGCGGATCCTGGCCTTAAATGAAGATTTGTGTTGAAATACACACACGGTCATTCATTAGTCCAGGATTGAAAATTTGCAGCTTGAATTTTTAGGGAAGGAGGAAAGCCTGGAGGAAAGGAGGGAATACAGGTATTCCTCAAGTTACAACAGTTCATTTAGTGACCGTTGTAAGGTACAAGGGCTCTGAAAAAGGTGACATGACCATTTTTCACACTTGGGATGGTTGTATCCTTATGGTCCACATGATCAAAATTCAGATGCTTGGCAACTGGTTCACATATATGATGGCCGCAGTGTCCCAGGGTCATGTGATCGGCTTTTGTAATCTTCTGACAAGCCAAGTCAATGAGGAATCCAGGTCCACTTAACAACCGTGTTACTAACTTAACAGATGCGGTGATTCACTTAACAACCGTGGCAAGAAAGACTATAAAATGGGACAACTCACCCAACAAATTTTCACTTAGCAGGATCAATTTTGGGCTCGATTGTGGTCGTAACTTGAGGGCTACCTGTATTTTTGTAGGGATGAGAGTGGATACATATAGAGGGGCACTCTTGTGTTTATATCTGATAACAATATTCACTTATAGTCTCTGGACTAGTTGTCATGACTTTCTCCCCATTAAAGCTTCTAGAGACAACACTATACATCAGGGATGGCAACCCTTTTTTTGCTTCAGGTGCAAAAAGCATGTGTGCGTGTGCGGTATCTCACTCGCTCGTGTGCCCACCCCCATAATTTAATGCCCCCCTGCGCCATGCCCCCTGCGCATGCGTGTGTGACACCCCCCCTGCTGCCCTGCACATGCGTGCACAGTTTTCTTGGAGCCTGGGGAGGGCGGAAACATCCTCCCCCACACCCCGGAGGTCCGAAACGGACCATTTTCTGACTTCTGGTGGGCCCAGTAGGTCTGTTTTTTTGCCCTCCCCAGGCTCCAGAGGCTTTCTAGGAGTCTGGGGAGGGTGAAAAATGGCCCAACACAAAAATCGGAAGTTCAGAAATGGACTTCCGGGTTGCCCATTGGGCCGTTTTTCTCCCTCCGGAGGCTTCAGAAGGCTTCTGCAGAGTGGAAAATGGGCAAAAATCAAGGGCAAAAACCAGCTGGCCAGCATGCACATGAGCACTGGAGCTGACAGGGCAATGCCTCGCGAGCCCTCAGAAATGGCTCCACATGCCACCTTTGGCACACGTGCCATAGGTTTGCCATCACGGCTATACATTGTGGACTTAAATAAAAAAACAATTGCTGTCCCTCAAACACAGTAAAGTACTTACCACTCTCAAATTTAATTTGGCATGTGATGTTTTTACATCTTCTCTCCATGAAAACAAACCTGCTGCATAGCTGCTATTTAAAGCGAAAGGGAAAAAAAATCAATTGAACAGTCCTACCCAATTCCATTCTGCTATTTCAATCTTCAAAGGCAAGTGTGCTTCATACACACATGCATATCCATTCAAGCATGAGTTTTTACATAGCCAGAGTGTCACAGCCGGTGAATAAAAGGGTGCTATCAGCAAGCTTGGAAGGAGGCCAATGTTTGCAGAAGGACAAAAACGACAATGACAAAAAACCCTTAAGAAAATAATCCTAACCAGCACGGATGGGTGGGTGTAGTTCCAAAATAGCCCAATGAGGACAGAGTATTTCACACTGCAGCATCTTTTTTCAGCCAATATTCAGACATGTGCACATTGATTGAAGGCTCTTGCAAACAGCTGCTCTCAGTTCAGGAGTTGATATGTGAAGATGTCCGCTCCAAGAACTGCTGACCCTGTTTGAACCCCTATTCTGAGAAGCCATGTTGAGAAACAACCAGGCAGGCATGGGGAGAGGATTCAAGCACAGAATTAGCCTTAAGTCCTTGTGCAATTGCAAGAGGTCCAGTACTGACCCTCTCTTAAACTCTATAAAACCCTATCTATCTGCTAAGGCTGAGAAGAGCCGTGATGGCATGGTGGTTAGAATGCAGTACTGCAGGCTACTTCTGCTGCCTGCCGGCTGCCTGCAGTTTAGCAATTTGAATCTCACCAGGCTCAAGGTTGACTCAGCCTTCCATCCTTCCAAGGTCAGTAAAATGAGGACCCAGATTGCTGGGGACAATATGCTGACTCTGTAAACCACTTAGAGAGGACTATTGCTATTGCTACTTGTGCCTGACACAGGGAAGAACTTGTTCCTAGTTGTTGTCACTAAGATACCTTTGTGGTTCTTCTGTCTGATTCCATGGGTACAGCCTTGCGACAGCACTGATCACACTTATGTATGAATTTTGGAAGGATGGGATGATGTGACTTTCCTGATCCTGCTTGATCTCTCAGTGATAACCAGTATCTGTAATCATAGTATTCTCCTGGATCATCTCCATGGGTTGGGAGTGAAAAGTACAGCATTGCAGAGTTTCTCCTGCTCCTTCTAGGGTTGATCATAGTTAATGTTGGTAGGTGGAGAGAGATTTAGCTGAAAGCCCTTGCTTTGTAGGTGTTGTGGTCTGCCAGTGGCCAGCAGAGCTGGCAGCAGATTCAGAAAGTGAGGAGGTTGGGGAGGAACACGGGCCAGTCTTGGAGTCTGAGGAAGGCTTTGACGAGTGCTCTGTGTTGGAGGCAGAGGGGGAGCCAGAGCCATATGCCAGTTATCAGCTGCCTTTGGAGTCACACATCAGTGAGGCAGATGAACATCTGGAGTCTGTTCCCAGTGTGCGCATGTGCAGTGTTGTCAGGCGAAGGGAACAGCTAAAGAACAAGGGTTGACTTGGGAGTAAGGCCACAGGTGAAAGATGAATGCCCCTCTTAGAGGAAATAAAAGAGGAGCAAAAGGGGAGTGGAGTTTGCAGGAGACAATTAGTTCACTTAATTGGTTCGTGACTCTCCAAGACTCCTTGCCAAGATTTGCAAATATCGGCCTGTCAGCTCTCCAAGCCAGCTAAGGTCTGTGACTGTAAATCCCCCCTTGAAAGACTTCGCTGGATGTGAATGAGCAGAATTCACAGTAAATTAATAAAAAGGGGGTTTTCAGGACAAGGAATTTGCTTCATGCTCTTGGAAGGCCTAGGTTAGAACAGTAGGGTCCTACAGAACTCACTTGTCCTCCCACACCAATTCAAAATCTACATGATGCCATTAGGTAAGGACATGTGTTGAAACAGGATCAGATGACATCCAACTCTATATCTTGGTGCTTGGCTGAACAAGTCTTGTCCCACTGCCTCAAGGCTATAAGGGTCTTGATAGGGAACAATAGACTTAGAGTCAACTGAGGGTGAAGGTTTCGTTTTCCATAGCTTGCGTGTTGGTTTCCAAACCTTTTGTTTCCAGGCTAGGTAACATCTTCAGCAGAATTTAGGGGATGTCTGTGTTAGTATTCGTCTGTTTATAAGGGTTTCATGGAGTCAGTGGGTCTTGTGATGAATCAGGTGTTGGTGTGTCAAAGTGAGGGTCTTGTGATGAGCCAGATGTGGGTGTCAACTCTTGTAAAACACATTGCTTTGTTTTCAAGGACCTCCTCATAACAGAGAATTACCATCTTTGATTCTCAGTGGGAATGGAACTTGTGTGTGATTTGGGGGGGGGGGGTTTCTCCTGGATCCTTGGCTCCTGCTTGATGAGCAAGTAGCCATGGGCAGGGGGACCTTTGCAGATCCATCTTGTTCATCAATTGTGACTTTTCCTGAATTGAGTGACCCTTCTTGCAATGGCTCACACTTCAGTCACGCTTCCCCATCTGCTACTACAACACACTCTATACTGGCCTACCTTTGAGGGCTACTTGGAAGCTACAACTAGTCCAATATGTGGCTGTGTGGATAGCTCTGGGCATTCCCCATTTTGTCCATTAAAACATCTCTGCTCTGCAAACTGCACTGTTTATCAATGAACTTCCAGGTGCATATCAAGAATTTTTTTGTCACCCATTAAGCCCTTAAAAAAAACTTATTATGCCCTTAGGACCTGGTTATCTTTGGGATCCATTTTATCCAATTGTTTCTACCAAGTCAGCAAAATTTGCCAGAATTGACACACTCCAGTCCCCAGCTGTAAAGCCATGTCCTCTTCTATGTCCTAGCATGGGGGGTTCCAACCCCCGCTCCTCAGATCACTACTGGTCTGTGGCCCATTGGAAACCAGTCTGCGCAAGCGGTGAGTGAGTGTGCAAAGCTTTACTTGCACATGCATGGAATTTGGTTGCTCACACAAAACTATGCCCTGTCTCCGATCTGTGGAGCCGGAAAGTTGGGCGACCACTATCCTAGCAGATAAATGTTAATATAATTTGCCCCTACCCCATGCAATAGTATCGCCCCAGGTTATGTACAGTCCCAATTCAGCTGTGTTTTTGCAAAGTTGTAGAAACCTGCTCCTTGTTTTCTCCTTGTAGAAAACGCATGGCAAGCAGGCCATGCATTTTGATCTTTCTCCTTCTGTCCTAGCCACTTTTTACAGAGGCACAATTGAGAGCGTTTTAACAAACTACATCACTGTTTGGTTTGATGACAGCAGTCCCTCAGAGACTCCATACTGAGAGTGGTTGTTCTTTTCTTACTATTGTTATCCTGTTATTTTAACCTTAATATACTCACTGCCTAGTATTACTTTGAAAATTGAAGCAATATGCATGCTTTTAAACAAACATCTTATCTTCATGTCCTCAAAAATAATGGAGATTTTTTTGTGTTCAGGCAAGCTAGATGCGCTGTTGAGCCCAGGAGACAGTAAACAGGTATGTTCAAAGAAATGTCTCCGTCTCTTTATTGCTACAATCATCAACAGAAATCAAAGAAAACTAAAAGAACACAAAAACCGAGTTAACAGCTCTTATAAGGATATAACCAGATAGTTGGTTTAATGGGCTTTCCTCCAGCCTGTGAAGCGACACAAAAATATGCTATTTCAATAGGCATTTTCTATGAATTGAGAAATAACACTGGTGGACTAGCTTTGATGTGGGACAAATTAAGTGATTTTCCTGCTGCTCGAGAAATGTCTACCAGTTGCTTACTTTGAAGAGGCATTGTGAGAGCCTATGAGTTTGGGTGGACCATCATGCTTAGCCACCGGTCGGTGTAGGTAGGAACCTTTTACCGGTCCTACTATACCAGGAAGCTCAAATTCACTTAGATCACCTGAGTGCTTTAGTATTCCAGTCCCTCTCATGCAGGTTCATCCCTTTTCTTCTTTTGCCTTCTTTTGCCCATCATTTGCTTTCAGCATGTCTTCTAACCTGCCCCATTGTTTATCTTTGTAGCATTCCTCATTGTCCACTCAGTTGCCCATTGAATCGCTCCATTGCCTCCTTTGTTGGGGATGGTGGGAAATGGAACAATGATGCCAGCTAGTAATCTCCTTCAATGGATTTCCAAGCATATTCGTTTTTAATTGTATCACCTGCTCTATTGCTGGCTCTTCCACCCATTCCATTGTCAATGCTATCAGGTATTCTGCCATTGGCCCCATTAAACTGACTCCACCGCTGGCTCCAATATCAGTTCCATTGTTTTCTATTGCTGGCTCTGTTACCAGTGCCATCTTCTCTATCACTGTCTTTCTCACCAGGTCGATTGCCAGCTTCATAATCTGCTCGGCCGCCTGCTCTGCCGTTTGCTGTATTTTTGTTGATGGAGCAGATGCTGTCAACTCCAGCTTTCCATCTCCTTCATCAACAATTCTATAATTGTCTTCCTTCTCTCTCGTATGCTAGTGCTGGCTCCAACATCTGCCGGGTCACCTGCTGTATCACTGCCACTATGGTCCATCTCACTATAGTTATGGAAGATGAGTCCATGTAATGTCTGGCCAGTTCTTTATATCCGATGTCCAGATCCTGAGTTGTCCTGCTGTGATGAGTATGATAGGCTATGGCCTCAGTGGTCCAAAGCAGCCTCTAAGAAGCTAGGCAGATCCTTGCAAGTCATCCTCAAAGTCACCTCTGAAGCAGCAGTCTTCCGGTTCCGGCGGCCGACGGCGACGGGCAAGTCTTTGCTCGCCCCCTGCATCCCCGGTGGGCTTCCCACTCCTTGGGGGGCACAGGACGCCCCGTAGAGGCGTCCTGCTGAAGGGGCGGCACCGCAGGGGATCCCTGGATCGCCGGCGGCCGGCGGGGGCCCCCCCGCCTCGCTCCAGACACTGGGGAGCACGATGGGGAGACGCTCCGGCGTCTTCGCTGTGATGCTGATCGGAGAAAAAGAGAACAGAAGGATGCGGCTGCTGTGCGGTGAGGCATGAACTTCCTCCATTCCTTTTAACAACTTTAATAACTTTAACAAAAAAGTCAGCTGTTTAAACTTTATTTTCAGCTTGAATCGGAGAGGCGCGGCTGGAGGGAGGGGGATTCCCCCCTCCCTTGGACAGGCGGCTGGAAATGATTTAGCTCTTAGCCCCAGGGAAAGGAGGAGGAGGGGGAGAGCCAACCAATGATGTCACGCCCCTACTAAGTGAATTTTCGGACTTAAACCTTAAAACAATGATGATCTGGAAACTTTGAACATTGAACTTTGAAAACTTTATTTGTTGCCTCTAAACCCGAAGCTGGCAGGGCAAGATGGCACACTTCCGTTGTCTTTATGAAATGTGAAATCTGACTCCACCTTTAAAGCTTCAGGGTTCCATGCTACTCAGACAAATCTCTTGTGGATTGCTGTCTTTTGAACTCCCTGGAGTGGAAATTTTGCTCTATTGCCAGGGCCAGTGGAAATAAAAACTCTCTTCTGCCTGGACCTTCTGTCTCTTGGACTCTCCTGGCTGCCTTGCCTTTCTGACTGACCATTCTCTATATTGACTGAACTTTTTATTGTACAAAGAATGCCACCTAAAAAACCACCTCCTGGAAAGCCTGGCTTTGCTACCTCTGCCCCGACATCTGCAACCTCCAGTCCTAGTACACAATCAACAATAACAGCTTTGATGCAACCTAAATCTTCGGAGATGGAGTTTCAACAAATGTTTCAGCAACTTTTACAGGGACAAGAGGAAATAAAGAAACAACTGCAGGAGATGAAAGAAGAAATTAAAGAGAACCAGGCCAAAATTAATAAGAACTCACAGAGATTGGACCTTTTGGAGGGTGGGGCAGCTGAGATGAGGGAAGGGATGGAGGGGATGCAGAAGGGAAACAAAGAACTTGACACCCGGCAGATGAAAATAGAGTTTGAGAGAATGTCTTTTTATCTTAGATTTCAAAATGTGATAGAGACAGATGATGAAAATATAAGGGACATCATGACAAACATTTTGGCTGACTACATCCAGAAAGAGAAGCAACAGATGGGGTGGGAAATAGACCTGGTTTATAGAGTGAACTCAGCTTATGCTAGGACACACAATGTTCCCAGGGAGGTACACATTAAATTCCTCAGAAAAAGCACAAGAGATGAAATTCTGAGCGCACAAAGGGGGCAAGCCCTGACATACAAAGATAAGGAGATAACCATTCTGAAACAGATCCCCAAGAAAGTGAGGGAAAAAAGAAAAACTTATTCGCAGTTAGCGAATAAATTATTCCAGAAGGGGGTGTGGTTTAGATGGTTGATGCCTGAAGGTATGCTAATATTCTGGGAGCAGACAAGAGTTAGAATTAATACATCCATAGAGGCACAGGCCTTTATGGAAAAAAATAAACTACTCCTAGAAAAACCTGATGATCCTTCACCAGACACACAGGACACGGGAGGGGCCGGAGCCCTGCCGGCGGGGGGAGATGGGGCGACATCGAGAAAGCTCAGATCACACAAATGAGTAAGAAAATCCACCTGACATAAACTGATCGAAATTACCAATTGAATTTATATGCTGACTATATGCTACTACTTAATAATGAATTATATGTAAATGTATACTATGAGTTTGGAGGGGGGGGCGCACCTACCGCACATTGCAGTTGCCAAAATTTGTAACTTTTCCCCTACCTTTTTCCTTTTTAAAATACTGAAAAAACCAATAAAACTTTGTTTAAAAAAAAAGTCATCTCTGAAGCAGCACTAATTCTACATAAATCAAGACTTGTATTGAAAGAAGGTGGGAAATACTTTAACACTGAATCTGCTAAATGTGAAATTAGAGGTCCCCAACTGAGGATGAGGCAAAGTACATGCCGTTAAAAAAAGCAGGGCATCTTTGAAGCAGCTAGGAGCACGTATGAATAAGCCCTAAGTGTTCTGCAGAACTAGCTGAAATAAAGGCCTTCACGCTATGTATGGAGTTGGGATAAGTATTAAGTAAACACTTTGGAGCTGGAGAACTTCAATCTGAAATAGGCATCCTGAGTTAGGCCCTAGTAACTCAGCCAGTCCTTGCTTGTGTTTCTACATATTCAGATTTGAATTCTCCTTCCTCCACATCTCTTCTGTTCATTCACTCTTGTTTACTATGATTGCTTTTATTAAGTTTTTTTCCTGACAAGGGCCACAGCATTTTATCAGTGACAATTTATTTTCCTTTCTTGTTAATGCCATTTTTCTCGTTTTCACCCTCTGCTTAGTAGGCTGCAAGGAAGGCTTAAGGACCGATGAAGGCTTGTGGCAGGGATATTTTGCACCCCAGATACGATAGGCAACAGCTTTGACTGTGGGAAGCAGGAGGCCTTAGGACCTGGAAGTAGATGAAATGTTTCACTGCATCATCTACAAGTTTTAAGATGTTGCCTCATGTTGAGGTTCACTGAATACCTAGCAGGCAAATGGAATAGTGAAAGAAGGCAGAGGGTGTGGCATGAACAGAACAATACACAAGCAATCATAAAATGTGCTGGGTAAATATAAGAGGAATAGATTAAACATCATTCAGTCATCTTTCTTTTGAAATATCTGGGGTAACAATGGGATGTGTCTATTCCTGGATTTCATAGGGGCCCCCACCCCAAGAACAGGAGGAAGCAATATATCATCTTTCGTTCCAACATTTTGTCTTCAACATCCCAATCCTTAATTGTCAGAAGTTCTAGCTACAACTAGAAAAGAACACTATTTGAGACCTTGCTGGTGTGGTGATATGTGAGAATGACTTTGGGAGACAGGGGAAAGAGCCACAGCCAGGACACAGATGGATAAGTGGCAGCTTAGCCATGAAGGAATGTATGTGATGAATGTCTCAGAAGGGACTCTTCCTAGTTTCTTGGGCTGTAAAGGTGATGGGGGGGAAAAGTACTTTCAGTTTTGCAAGATTCGGTTATTGTAACCTTACAATAAAGGTAGAGCTGGTGCTTGTGGTACTTCTTTCTAGACTACATTGCAAGGCTGATAGCTGGTCAACTCAGGCTGATAATAATGAACTAGGTAGATCAGAGGTAAGATTTGGTCCAAGGCAGTTTCAAACAAGCCTGTGAGAGGGAATGGTGAAGTGATGAGAAACAATCCAAGAGGACTTCAGTTCAAACCTCTGCCCGGAAAGCCCTATGTTTGTGATGGGGAACCTATGGCACGCTCAGTGCCCACTCCAGGAGTTCGATCCTGACAGGGTCAAGGAGGACTCAGCTTCCCATCCATCCAAGGTGGGTAAAACGAGGACCCAGATTGTTGGGGACAATATGCTGACTCTATAAACCGCTTAGAGAGGACCGTACAGCGCTATGAAGTGGTCTATAAGTCTGAAGTGTTGTTGCTATTGCCAACCACTGTGGTTCTTAATTTGCTTTGCTTTTAATAGTTGTGTCATGTAACCTAGCCTGATTAGGCAACAAATAAGCCTGTGATGCACCAGAGGGCCATAATGACAGCATTAACATTGCACACAACTAATGTACCATAATCCGTAATCATTAGCATAATGGCTCTATTAACGTAAGCCCACATACGATGGTTATTACAATCAGTTTGTGGGTTTTCTAGCCAAGCACAGTTTGCAGCCCTGCAAAGTAGAAGTGAAGATTATCTGCTTCTTCTCACAGTTTTCTGCACAGTAACATTAACAAGTGAGGAAGTGTTAAATGAAAGTGAATGCAATTCAAGAGCTCGGCTCTGTGCAGCCCCAGCAGACACATAGGTGCTTTGCCTTAGGGCTAACTTGATGTGGTCCTGAGCATGACCTCTGAACCCACATGTGTTTACGGTCTGATGTCTTTCCTTATAACTCCCACTCTTAAAAACCCGGCCTATGATGAGCATGAAAAGGGATTGAACACATAATTCCCACGACAGTATTAAAAAAAGATCTACCTTGAAAGCATTATATTACCCTTCATCCTTTCTTAAGGTCTTCAGGGCAGGGTAGTGTTCATCAGCATAATAAGAATCCAGCAATGATACGAGACATTAAACATTCTGTAAAATCGCCTTATGCGGAATTTAAATCCTGGCTTAAATGGTGGAATTCGGAGGGCCCCTTTGGGGAATACTCCAAAGTTGGTGGCGCCGTGATGATAAAAGTCTTTTTTCTCTGTGTTGTTGAGTGTCACACTGCGTTTCCAAACTTAGCTTCCTCCCAACCCCCAAACACTTAAAAGCATTTTTGCACCACTTTATGGATGTTCACACTATTGATGTTGCAGAGCTCAATATTCCCCTGAGTTAATCAGACCTTTCTCCAGCTGGCCAAAGTGGCACCCAGCCACTAGCCTCTTCCTCATTCATCACTGTATTGGTGCATTTTTTTTTTCACACCAAGAAAAAAAAATATTCTAATCACTTGATTTGAAAAACACAGTGAAAGGGAGGCCTTAGTACCCTAAATTTGGCAGAACTGAAGGAGGACTGAAGACAGCTAAGGACCTGTGTGGTGGGACAAAATGCCCATGTTGTGTGTAACGAGCTCATTGTTTGGTTCTGAAGTAGAGATTGTCTTATGGCAGGCTTTCTCTTCCTTCTGCCTTCCAAGACATTGGGATGTAAACTGGATAATCCTAATGGTCTCTCTTGATGAATCCTGCAATTCACAGCTAAATGACTTTGGTTGGTTTGTGTGCTACAGTGGTGCCATTTGATTGCAGTAGTCTGTTGGTTGTTTCTGGGATGCTTTTGATGTATGGATTGTGCTATGCTTTTCATAGCTTGTATTGATTATGCTGCAGTGGGTTGAGTGGTCAAGCACTTTTTTTTTATAAAATTGCATGGATATCCATTTTGTTAGATGATGCAACAAAGCCCTCCAAAATATCTTAAGTAAACCAGTAGCTCAAGAAGAAAAATAGCTGGAACATACTGCAACTGCATTCATGTCAGAAGTACCTATCAAGGCATTTCTGGGCTGAAAGGATTAGCCAGTGACATTACCGTTATCCAGGGAATGCTCGAGAGGCTTCCTTTCATGTCGCTGTTTTCCCACCAAAGTGGTACCTATTTATCTACTTGCATTTTCATGTTTTTGAACTGCTAGATGGGCAGGAGGTGGGGCAAATTGACAGGAGCTCATTCCGTTACATGGCTCACATTCTCGGGTTTTGAACTGCTGAACTGTTGACCTCTTAATGGTCTTTTGACTCAGTGTCCTAACCATACAAGCCACCAAGACCCTTTACTCTGCAACATAGAGAATAAGAACTATAATAGCCACTATGAAGGACAGACAGGCAGAAGACTAACAAAGTTTCAGCGGGGAAGCAATGAGCATCCTAGACGAAGTTAAATCCAAAAACGCTGGGGAATTCTTTTCCTTTAATCTTTAGCTTATTCTAGTTCCCTCTACTGTCCAGCCTTTAAAGTTCCATCTTATTTTTTAAAAAAAAACAGTTCAAAACAACATCATTTTCTCACAGGAGGAATTCTCATAATTAATTCTAAAATCTTACTTGAAATCCATCTGGACCTTTATTTCTTTAGGTGTTTTTTTTTTCAAAATCAAAATTCTAATCACCCTTTTGCTGCATATTTCTCCCACCCCAATTTTCTAAAGTCCTTCAGCTTGTATTTAAAACTTATTTTGGCGAAGGTTGAAGGAAACTCACAGTGCTTTCAGATCTATTGATCAAAGATTCCTAAAGAATACAAACCCAGAGTCTATAAAGATGCTTACGATGGTTTTTCTCATTTCTCAGAGCTCCAAATTCATCAGAGAACAACCAAATTCAAGGAGAACATAAGCAATATCTTATGTTCTCCTTGTAAGAAGCAATTTATCTGGAGTGCTTATGGGCAATCTCAAGTCCTCTTGAGGTGTGGTGGCACAGTGGTTAGAGTGCAGTACTGCAGGCTACTTCTGCAGACTGTCGGCTGACTGCAATTTGGCAGTTCGAATCTTATTATTTATTTATTTATTTATTTATTTGATTCAATTTATCAGTCGCGCCCTCTCCGCGAAGGGACTCGGGGCGACGTACAATCAAATATAAAGGCATGTGGCATGGAGGAGGTAAATACATCAACAATTAACAATACAAAAAGTAAAAGCCACAAAGTTAAAATAAATAACAATAAAATTAATACAATTAAAACAATTAAAATACCCAAAAGATTTAAATATACAGTTTAAAATTGCCAGGGAGGTTAGAAGTTCTGATTAAGCCAGGCCGGCTAGTTGGAACAGGTGGGTCTTGAGTTTCGTGCGGAAGGAGCGAAGATCCGTCGTTATCCTGATATCTGGGGGGAGGTCATTCCAGAGGGCTGGGCCCATCACAGAGAAGGCTCTACTCCTGGGTGCCGCCCTCTGGCACTGCCTAGTGGACGGCACCCGGAGGAGTCCCTCTCTGTGAGAGAGGATTGGTCGCAGGGATGTATGGGGCAGGTTACGATCCCACAAATAACTAGGTCGCTACAAGGCTGACTCAGACTTCCATCCTTCTGAAGTTGGTAAAATGAGGACCCAAATTGTTGGGGGCAATATGCTGACTCTGTAAACTGCTTAGAGAGAGCTGTAAAGTACTGTAAAGCGGTATATAAGTCCATGTGCTGTTGCTATTGCTCTTCTTGGGCAGAGTGGAATTATGAAGAACTGGTCTACTCTCTGGCTCTTCATTTCACTGTAATCATCTATTCTGCTTTTAGTTGTCTTCAGTTCACCATTTCTTTCCCTGAAGTGTTCTCAACATTATTTTTAATGAAGAGTGGCAAACTGAACAAACATACACTTTATATCAAGTTTACATATTTTCATTCTTTTATTTTTGTAGGCAATGAACAGCATTGGGTGTCCCATAATACATTATTAATTTTATGCACTATGGTTTGTTTTTGCAAACAAAAAGAGGTCCCTGAAAGTGTTTTTGGGACAGTTTATTCATGCAGCTGATTGGTTGATTTCCAAGGCAAATATACACAATCTTTCAACCTTATGATGCTCATGGAAGAATGGGAAACCTATAGTTCTCCAGATACTGAGATTCCAAACATCCTTCAACATTTTACTATGCTTTACAGGATCATTGGGAATTATAGTTCCACAACATAAGGAGGAACATAGATTCAGCTCTCCAGATGTTATGAAATTATAATTCTGTTCCATTTCATTTCAGTTCTGTTCATTTTCCTGAAAGCAAACCTTACGGCATGAAGCTTGGTGATATAATAACGTTCCTTATAAATGTGAACCCTTTACAAACTTCAAACCTCTATTCTATGCTCTATGAAGGAGCATATGCAGGATGCTCATTGCATTCGTAAAATGCAATGTTCCACGAAGGAACCAATGATTTCTACAAATGCATCTGAGCAGTTCAGCATGGATTATCTCCATAAACTATCCCCACTCCGCAAACTGGGTATTTTCAGGAGATTTGCATCAAAGTAGCCCTTATTCCCCACAGTGTGGCTATACAGCAACATGGGAGCAAGTCCAAAATATCTGGAAGACTACCCCCTAGGTTTGCCACAAACTTCTACTTAATTTTCAAGGTGCTGCATGACTTAAAAGTTGCTATTCAGGCAAAAAGTCCTCAAAAGAAGACAAGGGAACGAACATTTTATATAGGTCAAATCAATTAAAAACCACTTCTTCCTCTCTTTGGTTAATTTAAGCAGCCATTTAATTGGGGATCCCAATGTGCCTACTGTAACTGCACGGCTGGTTTTATGGAAGTACTTGCAGACTTGTGTCTTGATTTATTCTCCTTTCCTCTCTGCATTGATTCTTCAAGTGCCTTCTGATACCATCTCTCTTCAAGGCTCTGCTCAGTCCCCTCCTTGTTTTAATTAATCAGGGTCTCTACATAAAGCTGAAAGAGAGAAAATCCACTTCTCTATCTTAAAGCGGAGACAATAACATTGCCTAGTGAATCCACAGGAAGCAGAAACTGTTTGCAGAGTGCAACTTCCCCTTGCAGAAAGTTATTCAGTGCATGTTCTTTAAATGTAGAATGCATATGTCGTATGGATAATCATGGGCTTTACTAAAATGCATATTATATGTAATATGAAATATATTAGTGGCTTAGTGGCTAAGACTCCTGCCTAAGATATAATACAGCTCAGGTTCAAATCCCAGTAAGGGTATGGCTAGCTGATGAGAGCTAATTAGCTCAAAATAGATCTATACTAGTCTCCCTTTATTTATTTATCAGTACAAATACAACACAAATATAAAAAGGCAACATTAAAAATAAAAATATGGTTTTCTGCCTGCATGGTCTTCTGTGATGAGCCGAAGGACAGAAAGAGGGAGTAGTGACCTTCCTCCCATATTTAGGCATACCAGGGGTTGGTACACAAATACATACCTATTTCCCTGGCTCAACTGATAAGGAGGAGAGCCTGTGGCTTAGTGGCTAAGACTCCTGCCTAAGATATAATACAGCCCAGGTTCAAATCCCAGTAAGGGTATGGCTAGCTGATGAGAGCTAATTAGCTCGAAATAGATCTATACTAGTCTCCCTTTATTTATTTATCAGTACAAATACAACACACACACACACACACACACACAAACATATATGTGTGTGTGTGTGCATGTGTGTGTGTGTGTGTGATATATATTGATTTTATATGTATATGTATGTGTGTGTGTGTGTATGTGTGTGTGTGTGTATGTGTGTGTGTGTGTATATGTATATGGCTAGCCAAAAACAACAGTCTGAAGATGGCGAGTGAGACCTCACCGAAACGTTGCCAAGACAATCTCAATCTTACACAGGAAAAGACCTGAATACAACAAAACCAGCATATCTACACCCGTGAAAATCTACGAAAACGAACAAATATATATATATATATATATATATATATATATATATATATATATATATATATATATATATATATATATATGTGTGTGTGTGTGTGTGTGTGTGTGTGTGTGTGTGTGTGTGTGTGTGTGTGTGTGTGTGTGTTATATTTGTACTGATAAATAAATAAAGGGAGACTAGTATAGATCTATTTTGAGCTAATTAGCTCTTATCAGCTAGCCATACCCTTACTGGGATTTGAACCTGGGCTGTATTATATCTTAGGCAGGAGTCTTAGCCACTAAGCCACAGGCTCTCCTCCTTATCAGTTGAGCCAGGGAAATAGGTATGTATTTGTGTTATATATATATATATATATATATATATATATATATATATATATATATATATATATATATATATATATATATATATATATATATATATATATATATATATATATGTTGTATTTGTGCTGATAAAATAAAGGGAGACTAGTGGTCATACCAGGGGTTGTAACACAAACACACACACACACACACACACACACACACACACACACACACATATATATATATATATATATATATATATATATATATATATGTTGTATTTGTACTGATAAATAAATAAATAAAATAAAATAAAATAAATAAAAAGGCAACATTAAAAATAAAAATATGGTTTTCTGCCTGCATGGTCTTCTGTGATGAGCCGAAGGACAGAAAGAGGGAGTGGTGACCTTCCTCCCATGTTTGGGCATGCCAGGGGTTGTAACACAAATACATATACATATACATATACATATACATATACATATACATATACATGTGTGTGTGTGTTTATATGTATACATGTTTGTGTGTGTGTGTGTGTGTGTGTGTATGTATGTATGTATGCATACATATATGCAGGTCTTGGCGTATTTGGGTCTTTTTCCGTGTAAGATTGAGAGTATCTTGGTGACGTTTCGACGAGGTCCCACTCGCCATCTTCAGGCTGGTGCCTTTGGCTTCGTGCTTGTGTGAGCAGAGCGTGATCGGAGCTGCCGTCTTTCTATAAATATTGGTGGGGGTCTGCGGAGTGCTGGCTTTGTTGCTGTAAGCAGATTGGTTGGCTGTGTTGTAACATCTTGATTAGTTGATGGAGTTGATGTTTGCAGATTAGTCGGCTGTTTCGTAACATCCTGTGTGGCTGAGGTACTGGCTGTGTGCCTATTGTTCTTTTGTGTTGTAACGACCTGGGTAATGGGCTGTGTGATGACATCTTGAGCTCTATTGTAGTGAAATCCTGAGTCCTGTGCTGCAACCTCCTGGGGGGTTGGCTGCGTTGTAACATCCTGAGCCTTTGCATTGTACAGCAACAAAACCAGCACTCCACACAAACACATACACCAATATTTATAGAAAGACAGCAGCTCCAATCAGCTTTGATCACACAAGTACGAAGCTGAAGGCCACCAGCCTGAAGATGGCGAGTGGGACTTTGTCGAAACGTCGCCAAGATACTCTCAATCTTACATGGGAAAAGACCCGAATATGCCAAGACCTGCATATATATTGTAGTTGTTTAGTAACACAGTTGTTAAATTGATTCTGGCATCATCTCTATTGATTTTGTTTGTCAGAAGTTTGCAAAAAGCGATCCCATGACCCTGGGGCACTGCAGCCATCATAAATACACTTTTTTCAGTGCTGTCATAACTTTGAATGGTCACTAAATGAATGGTTGAAAGTCGAGGACTACCTGCATATACTATTTCCCTTCTCTTCTTCCTTCCAACCTGACTATACTAACTCTTTGTAGACAATTCAAATGATTACTGAAGTCAGAGTAACTCTTAGCCAATTTTGACAGACCGGCTGGGAGTAATAATATGAAGGCTGGTCATTGGCCCAAGCAGAATAAAAATACATCCCACCGAGTCCCATAGAAGGGACAATGGTTTGTAGACAACTTGAGAAAAGACTTTTCTGAGTCATGTCAATAGATTTCCTGCACAGATACAGTGCAAGCTACAACTTTATATATAGAGAGGATATTATTCTCAGGTATATTAATTGACTTTAGAGTTCAATATCAAGTCTGAATTAATAAATATATAAGCAATTAAGCACCACCTGGGGAAATTAGCTGAGCTCTCCTGCACCTGTGTTAATGTTGTGCAAAAGTCCCCAGGGCTGATGCAAATGAGTAATTAAAAGCAAAAATTGAGAACACTTAGATAACATTTTTTTAGACATTCACATTCATTTGTAATTGCCTCCCCCTGTGACTGCCAAATCCCCTTGCCTTTGAGGTTCTCTCTATGCAACCATTTCATTTTGTCTGATCTTCCTATCTCCCTTCTCCTTTTTATTGCAATTGCAATTGCAGTGGCCGAGGCCTCTTCTCTTCTCCCTATAAGCATTTGGAGTTCTGCTACAATAACACTGCAGATAACACGTATCTTGAAAATTTCATTTTCCTAGGGCGCTGATAGCCATGTTAATGTTTTCCCTAGCAGGGGATAAACATTTTGCTAACACTTCAGGCAGCAGTCTGGTTATCTGCCACAGCCCAATTCCACACACTTGGTCGATGGAGATAGCATGGCCCATTGAAATGACTCTGTGGCATGATATCACTGTGGTTCACATTGGTGGTCTGCCCTGGTTGTGAAATGTTGTGAAACGTTACTAGGCTTGCCAGTCAACTGGGCCTGTTTTTGTTTTTGTTTTTGTAATTCATATTGTGGAAAAAATAAAGGGAGCCCCAGGCATTTCATCCTGAAAGAAAAGTCAATCAGCCAATCAGAATAGAGCGGCAAGGGACCTTGGAGGTCATCTAGTCCAACTCTCTGCTCAAGCAAGAGACCCTATACCGGTGACGGCGAGCCTTTTTCTTATGGCGTGCCAAAATTGCACGTGTGCGCTATTGCGCATGGCCATTGCACGTGTGCCATTGCAGGCATGTGTGTGCCCCCTCAATCCTCTCCGCCCACCTGCGTATGTCCATGCACCCTCCCATCCGCATGTGTGCATGACCCCCCCACATGCACGCACAACCCCCTATGCACATGTGCGCATGACCTCTCCCCAGGCTCCGGAGGCTTTCCTGAAGCCTGGGGAGGGTGAAAACGGCCACTCCAAGTGCCCCGGAGGCCCTCCAGAAGCCAGAACAGATTGTTTCTGAACTTCCGGTTGGGCCGTTGGGGCCATTTTGTGCCCTCCCCAGGCTTCAGGAAAGCCTCCGGAGTCTGGGGAGGGCGAAAAACGGCCCCAATGGGCCAACCGGAAGTTTAGAAACGATCCGTTGCCAGCTTCTGGAGGGCCTCCGGGGCACTGGGGGAGGCCGTTTTTGCCCTCCCCAACTTCTGGAGGCTTTCCTGAAGCATGGGGAGGGCGAAAATGGCCTCCCATGGCCCTCTGATATGGCATGTGCACCGGAGCTGATGGCTGGTGTGCCAACAAATATGCCTTCGTGTGCCATAGGTTCACCATCATGGGCCTATACCATTTCAGACAAGTGGCTGTCCAGTCTCTTCTTAAAAACCTCCAGTGATGAAGCACCTACAACTTCTGAAAGCAAAGCTGTTCCACTGGTTAACTGTTTTCACTGTTAGGAAGTCTCTCCTCAGTTCCAGGTGCTTCTCTCCTTGATTAGTTTCCATCCATTGTTTCTCATCTTGCCTTCTGCTGCTTTGGAGAATAGCTTGACTCCCTCTTCTTGGTGGCAACCCCTGAGATATTGGAACACGGCTACCACATCACCCCCTAGTCCAGCGATGGCGAACCTTTTTTGGCTCGCGTGCCACAAGTGGGGGGAGCGCAGGGGGGTCGTGTGCGGGCGTGCTGCACCCATAATACAACGCACGATCCCCCAGTGCGCATGCACGCACAACACGCGACCCCCCCCCATTTTTACATGCTCTTTTCGCCCTCCCCACGCTCCAGAGGCTTTATAGGAGCCTGGGGAGGGCGAAAAGAGCCTCCCCGCCCCCCCGGAGGCCCTCCGGAGGCTTCAGGGACCGTCTGGAGGCTTCCCTGAAGCCTTCGGAATGCTTAAAACCACCCTCCGAGCAAACCGGAAGTGACTTGCCAGCTGGCCAGCTGACAGAGCAGCGCCTCGCGTGCCCTGACAAATGGCTCCCTGTGCCACTTGTGCCGTGCGTGCCATAGGTTCACCATCACTGCCCTAGTCCTTCTTTTCTCTAGCCATTCCCAGTCTCTGCAACCATTCTTTATATGTTTTAGTTTCCAGACTTTTGATCATCTTAATTGCACTTTTCCCAAAATTATTGTTCTTGGAGTATTCCTCCCAATTTCACAAGGGAAAAAAAGGTTTCCAAAAAGGTAGGTTGGGATATATGGCCATCTATAGTAAAATTAATACCAGAGGAATTAATTAATACCATTTTACCAGAGGAAATTTTCACTTCCAAGTCTCAAAATAAACTTACGTATGTCAAGGAGCAAAAAAAAAAAAAAAAAAAAAGGTGAGGAGGTGAGCAAGAGATAACACTTATTTTAGCCAGTAGAGCAGTGAAAAATGAAGTGAGAATAGAAATGAGGCATATTCTGCTTTGGGTTAAGATCCAAACCAGAGGTGAACTCAGGAATGGCAACATTTTCCTCACATGGAAGGAAAACATTGTACTTTGTTAAAATAACTGTTCCAAGCCACAGCATTATAAGTGTTTCTCTTTGTGAAGATGATGGCCAATCTCCACTTTTTAGACTTCTAAAAACCTCTTTAGAATAGAATAGAATAGAATAGGAGAATTGGAAGGGACCTTGGAGGTCTTCTAGTCCAACCCCCTGCTCAGGCAGGAGACCCTGTACCATTTCAGACAAATGGTTATCCAACCTCTTCTTAAAAACTTCCAGTGTTGGAGCATTTACAACTTCTGGAGACAAGTCGTTCCACTAATTAATTGTTCTAGCAGTCAGGAAATTTCTCTTTAGTTCTAAATTGCTTCTCTCCTTGATTAATTTCCATCCATTGCTTCTTTTTTAAAAAAACATTTTTTATTTATTTTTGAACAAAGACAAACATAAAAATAAAAAAAAAACATCTTCCATTAAAAATTGTAGAAAGTGTGTCAGTTGGTTACTGTATTTCCATGCATCTCTTCCATAGTCATCACCTGCTTTTCATATCAAATTGCATATTTTAAATACACCCATATTCATGTATATCACGATTATTATATCTCAACCTTAATTTGACTATAATTGTTTTTACATCCTTTTATATATAATATTCAAAATCTAGAATAGGATTATATGATAACATTCTGTTAAATCATCCTAAAATCATCCAATCGCAATACATCTTTATAACATATTCTAGATAAAGCTTTTAAACCTCCTCTCATGTGTTGTTTATATAAAATTTCATATTATCAAACTAATATATCTATATGTATTGTTATCATTATTAATCATTATTTAACTATACTGTAGCTATTGTCACTTCATTTTATACATATTAGTAGTAAACAAAATATAGCTTAGTTTTTATTATACATGTTCATTGCATCAGCCTGTATCTTTCCAGTAATAGTGCAGTCTTATATCTCTTGCCATTTGTAGTATTAATATTCTAGTTACTTTCTTAATAAATCTTGTATAAAATTCTCTTCGCAAAATGTTCCTTTCGTATCTCATAAAAGCTCGAAACCCAGCACCTGCTCTTTCCATCAGCTTATCTTTGGTTATCACTGGTGCTTCTGTCAAGATTTCTCTCCTTATCTCCATCAATTTTTCTCTCTTTTCTTCTTCTGTGCTTTGAAGTCTGGGGTAGAGTTCCAAACCATCTATCTCCCCTTTCCATATTCCGCTCTTGCCATTACCAACCACGCTCACTTTGTTGTCAGTGTCCACAGTTTTCTTATCTCTTTGCTCATTTTTTTTCTTCCATTTTTTGAAATCTGTCCTCCACATTCTTCATTTGATAAACATCCTCAGTTTTTCCATCAAAGTTTTCTGTTTTGTATTCCATATTCTCCAATCTCTTTTCAATTCTCTCTGTCACAACTAAGAGATTTTGAATTTCAAACATAATCATTTGCAATGTTACAGTTTCTTTTTCTTGCTGCGCCATTCTTCCAATTTTGTAGGTACTGCCACCATAGGATTCAAGGCTATTTTAATAAACTTCAAACAGCTTCATTTATTATCTTTCAAGTCAAAATGTTGTCTTCCCTCCAATAGCTAGTGATAGAACTCCAAAACAGCACCTGTATAAACAACTTGTGCTCTTCCTACCGTGTTTCCCCGAAAATACGACAGGGGCTTATTTTCTTTTGCCCCATGAAATATGCCCTTGGGCTTATTATCAGGAAGGGCTTATTGTTTTGGGGCTGCCGGGTGGCTGCTCCCTTGTGAACTGGCTCCCAAAGAGCCGGGCACAGCCTCAGGGTCGAAGCAGCCATGAGGTAACCATGCTCACGAGCAGCCGCCCGGCAAATCCCCTCTCCATCCGGGAAGAGTGCCATTCACTGACCTAGGAGGTAATCCCTAAGGTGCCAAGCCATGTGGCGCTCTGCCCGCCCCCCAGCTCCCGCGGCTTTGCACATTCGGGATACCCCCTAGGTCAGTACATGGAGCTCTGCCCGGCTGGAGAAGTGGGTCGTGCGAGTGCCTGTTCCGCTCACAGCTTCACCAAGCCCTTGCGCAGCTCTCCCAGGCCACCGCCGCTGGCTGCTGCTGCCCGCCGCCACCCGCCGCCGCCCGGCTCCGCGCATAACTTCAAAACTTCAAAACTCGGGGCCGAGTCTTCCAGCATCGGCCGCTCTAGGAGTGCTCTCTTTGGTGGGCCGGCTGCTGGAAGACTCTGTCCAGAAGACTCTCTGTCCGGCAGCAAGCCCACCATAGAGAGCACTCCTAGAGCGGCCGATGCTGGAAGACTCGGCCCTGAGTTTGGAAGTTTGGAAGTTATGCGCGGAGCGGGGCGGCGGCGGGCGGCGGCGGGCAGCAGCAGCCAGCGGCAGTGGCCTGGGAGAGCTGCGCAAGGGCCTGGTGAAGCTACGGGTGGAACAGGCGCTCACGCAACCCCCTTCTCCAGCCAGGCAGAGCTCCGTGCACTGACCTAGGGGGTATCCCAAATGTGCCAAGCCGTGGGAGCTGGGGGGCGGGCAGAGTGCCACATGGCTTGGCACCTTAGGGATTACCCCCTAGGTCAGTGAATGGTGCTCTTCCCGGCTGGAGAGGGGATTTGCCAGGCGGCTGCTCGTGAGCATGGTTACCTCATGGCTGCTTTGCCCCTGAGGCTGTGCCCGGCTCTTCGGGAGCCAGTTCACAAGGGAGCGGCCACCCGGCAACTCTCCCCTTCGGCCAGGCAGAACGCCACTGCCCAACCTAGCGGTATCCCGAAGGCGGCAAGCAACGTGAGCGCTCCCCCCGGCTCCTGCGACTTGGCGCTTTCGGAATAACGCTAGGTCAGTGAGGGGTGCTCTGCCTGGCTGGAGGGGGGGTTTATTTTTGGGGGTGGGCTTATATTTTTGCCCACGCAAAAAATGTGGCAAGGGTTTAGCTTTGGGACAGGTTGTATTTTCGGGGAAACATGGTACTATCACTGTCAGTAAACAAACAGAAAGAACCTTGAATCACAAGTGATCAAAGAGAAGAAAAAACAATGTATCCAGCCTCCAGGCTCTAAGTGGCAGTGTAACTGCTTTTCCTCCTGTTGTTACAACCCTCTTTATAATCCTTCTTATTATCTTCTTTATATTCCAAGCTTAAGAAAGAAAAAAACCCTTAAATGGAGATCAAAAACAATCCAATCAATCCAATCAAGCATTATAAAAAAGAAAGAAAATTTTAATGCATAGGTGTAAGCAAAAGTGAAAAAAGAAGAAAAAATTAATCCATTCAGTTTAAAAAATAGGGAGCCTTTGCAAAAATTCCATCCATGAAAAAAAATTAGAAACAGGATAACACACTAAGTTTAATGTAGATTAATTTCGCCGCTTACAGTCTTCTATCTTCAATTTTAATTTAACTTAATTTTTTTTGGGGGGGGTAGTCTCTTTTTCAAATAATAAAATTTCCTCACCAATTTGACACACTTTCTCTTTTCACTTTCTTCCTGTTCTGGAGCTGTCCCAACTTCAGCAGCTTCATTAGCTGCGTTTCTGTAGCCAGAAAAAAAGGCTATTCCTGGATCTTTCAGGGACTTTGCGGTGTCCCTGAGATCAGCAGGAGGTGCCCTTCTCAATCACCATCTCTGCGAGATGGTTTAGGTCCGAATGGACCTTCCAGTGGCAGTAATATCGACTGTGATCTCGGAGCACCAAGATTGCATGTCGTGCCATCGCAATGTCAGCCCCTTTCTCGACCCATCCATTGCTTCTTGTCCTGTTTGTTACGGTTTGCCCATAGGACCGTTTTTCTCCCTCCAGAGGCTTCAGGGAAGCCCCCTGAAACCTCAGAAGGGAGAAAAACAGCCCAATGCACAAACCAGAAGTCTGTTCCTGAACTTCCGGTTTGTTTGTTGGGCTGTTTTTCTCCCTCCGGAAGCTTCAGGAGGCTTCTCAAATGCCTTTGGAGGGAGAAAAACGGCCAAAAATGAAAGCCAAAACAGCTGGCCAGTGCGTTCCTGTGCACCTGAGCTGACAGGGTAATGCCTTGTGTGCCCTAAGCAATGGCTCAGTGGGCCCCCTATGGCAAACGTGCCATAGGTTTGCCATCACGGATTTAGAGTGTGTTTGCCTGGCTGTTCTTTGCTATGATTGTATTTAGTGCTTGGTTTGTTTACAAAGAGACCATGCAAAACAAAAGGGGGGGGGGAATCCTGTTTCTGAATAATGAAGCAAGTAAGAATCTGCAGCAACGGATATACATTCAATAATGTTTTTGGTTTGTTTTCCTTTAACGTTAGCTGATAGAGCAGCGTTTACAAACCTTTATTTTGTCGCTTCCAATTGTCCAAGGCTTGATGGTGATCTCTGTTTACTGACTAACAACTTGCCTCAGGAATCTCACTGCAGGGACACTGCTGTTTGCTCCTTCCTGGCATATTGCAAGCAACGTTTCTTGATCTGCGTGTGGTGGGCCACCCGGGTTGTCTGAAAAATCTCATGATGCTCTTGATGTTCATTGGGGGTTTGGATCAGTTCTGTCTCAGTAGCTAAACAAGAACCCGTGAATGAAAACGAAATGTCGGCAGATCTTTTCTTGGACCTCACGCTGATTTATTACAACAACAAAACAAAACTCCGTAATAATTTTGGAAGAAAGTTCTTAAAAATATAATTGCTATATATGTATACTTTTTTTTTAAAAAAAGGAGGATATATGTTAAAATTATTAATATGAAATATGTTTATTGAAATGAAATTACTAACACCCTCAACATTAAATGGAGCCTGCTCAGATGCTGAAATACACCATGTAAATGAGATGAAGAGTGTGGAAGAGAGGAGGGAGGTAAGAGGAAGGAGAGAGGGTTAGGAGAGAGGGTGGAGGGGGGAAGAGGATGAGAGAAAGAAGGAGTGGAAAGGGAAGAGAGGAGAAGGAGAGAGGAAGGGGAAGTAGAGAAGAGAAGGATGACAGAGGGAAGAAAGGAGGTAGGGAGGAGGAGAAAGGGAGAAGAGGTAAGAAAGTGATGGAGAGGGTATAAATATGATGTATGGAGAGCAGAAGAGCCAATGATAGTTTTTGGGGGTTGATGGTAAGATGAATTGACATAGTATTGAATCATACAAAATAGTGTTGGCTATGTAATGGTATACATGTGGTTATTTATATGAAAATGAAAAAAAAACTAAAAAAATTATTTTGGAAGAAAGTTCTCAGAGATTAACTTTTCAAATTAAAAAAAAGTGTTTCTCATGAACATATCTTTACCAAAGTAGAGTTTCAGAATTCACTACAATTAAAACTAAATACAGAACTAAGATAGGTGTTACTGCATATTAATTCCAGTACAGATTTTTAAGAAATCTTAATCCAGTTATTTCAAAAAATGAGAGGGGCCATCCATTTAGAGATATTTCCTGATGTAAACAAAGAAACAGAATGCCTAAGGACAAAAAAGCAATGGGAGCTGGAGCGACTTCCAGGTTCCTGTTGGCTTAATTGCAGCCGACTGCCCTTTGGAAGCCAATGGTAGAACTGGTCTACTGCCCTCTGGAGGACTAAAGCAGGATACCAGTGACATGCAGTCAGATCAGGCAAGTGAGGCACAGCCTCACCTCTCATCATGAAAAGAAAAAAAATGTAAAAGGAAAAAATAAATTAAATGCTTGTATTTATCTACTGATCTGTACCATAAAGTTATTTTCCATTTAACTTCACCAGTTTTACATTATTTGGTATTAAAATTGCAGAATGTTCACATTTACCGTTCAACTAGTTAGGCGAGAGCTTGCGGTGAGGCTGCAGCAAGCTCAGCCTTTCAGGTGAGAGCTGAGGTGAGGCTGAGCTAGCTGCTGCCTCACCGTGGATGACACTGCTTAACTGTTTTACATGATCTGTAATGAGACCGTATTACTGTCTCTCTATATGTTGCTTTTAATAGTTTAGCTGATGTATATAATATAAAATGGAGTGTTTTTTATCAACAACTATGTGTGGAACTTGTTTCTTGTGCTGAGCGATCATAAAATGCCTAAAAAGTCAGACTAGGTGAGGCACGCAGTAGAGGGCGCTTGTTCTTCCTGTGACTCAGTGGCAGCAGAGTAAGTACAGCCACAGAGCACAATGACATCAAGGATGACTTTCTTCCCTGGCCATGATCGTCATAGAGACAGAGAGACTTTTAAAACTAAAAGAAGACAACGAAAAATTCTACCAACAAGTTATAGATGCTTTTGTTCAGAAGGAGTGACGGATGGATTTCATTTATAAGTAAAGGTAAGACCCATAATAACTTCAATTTTTTTCAATTAAATGTGCTTTTTGTGTGCTACAGTATGTGTAAAGAATGCTGATATGAGACTTTAAACATAACCTGTTAACTGCTGCCAATCAAATATTGGATAAGATAATTTGTAGGATTTTAATGTTTGTAAATCTGATTGTGATGAGTCAGTGCCTCACCAGCCATAAACCTCACCGCACGTCACTGCAGGACACTAAGGCTGGACTGGTTTATTAAACCTCTTGGCCAGGGGTCGGCAAACTCAAAGAGCCATTTGGACCCGTTTCCCACAGAAAAGACAATACTGGGAGCCACCAAGTTCCTAACCGGAAGCCCCCTGTTCAATTCTGGAGCTGACCGGAAGTTCAGTTCCCCCACCATAGAATCTCCTCCTAGCGGGTCGTACTTTTTCCTCTACCTGTCATAACTGAAAGCCCTATCAATTATGGAGACAACTGGAAAACCCTCCCCTTGCCATAGAGTCTTCTCCTGGCATACTGTGCTTCTCTCCCACCCACCCCCCCGGAAGCTCCTCTCAAAATTGTGGCACCGACCGGTGACAGAGCCGCAGCAGAGGGAGGAAAGAGCCACATGCGGCTCCAGAGCCGCAGTTTGCTGAACCCTGCTCTAGGCCATGGGACGGGGGTCAAACTCACAGCCTGTGATCCGTATGCATCATGCACTGGCCACACCCATGCCCAGTTTAGCAAAGGGGAAAAAAGTTGTGAAATGTCACATGACGATGCTGTGACGACCCCACTGTTCTAGGCAGTAGTATGGCAATTTGGCAGCACTGAAGTCACTACAAATTTGCCAAATTCCATTCCCATGAGAATCATGGGTCCTGGATTTTGGATGCATTCTCTAAGTTAGCCTATTTGAGCTAAGGTGGTGCAGTGATTAGAATGCAATATTGCAGGTTGATTCTGCCAACAGCCAGGAGTTCGATTCTCACCGGCTCAAGATTGACTCAGCCTTTCATCATTCTGAGGTGGGTAAAATAAGGATCCCGATTGTTGGGGGCAATAGGCTGACTCTGTAAATCACTTAGAAAGGGCCGCAAAGCACTATGAAGTGGTATATAAGTCTAAGTGCTATTGCTATTTGAGATACCTTGATTCAAAAATGGTCACCCTATGAAGTACTGTTTTGCCCAGTTAAAGGTTACAGACCTGACAATTTTAGTAGTGTATTGGTGCCATCTTATACAAGCCTGTACATTCCCTTTTTATAATATATAATATACAATATGAAACATAGGGGCGAAAGATGTTTATCAAATGAAACTTTATTTCAACATTCCTCATATTCTTTCCGATCCAATGCAATATTGGAAAGAAATTATATAAAAAGGGGTTAGATGTCTATCAATCTCTCAGCAAGATAGTTCTCCAAAAATAGAACAGAGATGAACTAAATTTGATGCAGAGAGAGAAGTCAGCTGAAATAAAATAAAGAGTAGTTTGGATCAGTCCAGGGGCAGCTGCTCAGAATGCTGTTGACAGTTCCATTCTAAGGCTCCTCCCTCCTGGTCATGTGACCCAGAGTGGAACATTGGAGGTTGTCCTGGGCTTCCCATGGCACTCATACACAGACATTGATGGAAGATGGGAGTGAAAAATTATGGACCCCTGTGATGGTCATTGTTGGTAAAGAAACGGGAAAGAAATTAAATTACTAAGTTAACCAGTGGATATAATCACTAAAATGCTGCAGTGCATATGTTTGGTACATATTTTTGAGTTGTTGGAGTTATAGGGCATCCCGCAAAGCAGGGATTAGCTCATGTTGCAATGCATTCTGTTATTCCTTAGAAACGTAAAGATTTGGGGGCTGTCTTCACACAGACTGGCTCCCTCTTGATTTGCAAGACCTGTTGTACTATTAGTCTGGGGCAACTGCTTCAGAGAGCCAATTCTGAAGTCAGGGACGGCAGTAAAATTCTCTCTGGGCATTCCCCTCCAGTTCTTTCCAATCTATAGCATTCAAATATGCTTTTGGCATAGGACGTATGTCCCTTAAACTAGCTTACTGCCATGAGGTGTGATAAAGGACACTATAGCTTCATCTATGGTGTAATTAAAAGTCCATGACCAAGTTCATGCTTCTATATGCGGGACAGGTGGGACTCATCTTCAGATAGTCAATTGTGGTAAGAAGACCCAATCTCTGAGTAGGATGTTTATGAGCTTCAGTTATCTATGCCCAAAGAGCTGCTGATACAGTTCTACAGAGGAATTATTGAGTCTGTCATCTTCACCTCTATAACTGCCTGGTTTGGTTCTGAAACCCAACAAGACTTCAATGGATAATTAGAACTGTAGAAAAAACAATTACTACCAACCTGTCTTCCATTGAGGACCTGTATATTGAGTCAAAAAGAGGGCTGTGAAAATATTTACAGACTCCTCACATTCTGGACATAAATTGTTTCAACTCTTACCCTCAAAATGATGCTATAGGGCACTTCACACCAGAACAATGAGACACAAGAACAATTTTTCCCTGAATGCCATTACTCTGCTAAACAAATAATTCCCGCAACACCATCAAACTATTTATTAAGTCTGCATTACTATTACTATTAATCTTCTCATCATCCCTATCACCAATCTATTCCCACTTATGACTGTATGACTGACTTTGTTGCTTGTATACTTATGATTTATATTGATTGTTTCCTAGTATGATTTGATTGCTTATTTGTATCCTATGACTATCATTAAGTGTTGTACCTTATGATTCGTGATGAATGTATCTTTTATTTTATGTACACTGAGAGCATATGCACCAAAGACAAATTCCTTGTGTGTCCAATGACACTTGGTCAATAAAGAATTCTATTCTATTCTATTTAATATTATATTACCTTACTCTGGTCTGGATACAGGCAATCTACAATGTGAAGTCTGCATTCAAAGTTTTAAAATTATCTGCCAATTACATTCTGGAAAAAAAATTACCATCTCAAAAAATATGCCTTGTCCCTCTCATTGGGCATGTGCAAGAGAGAGACATACACAGAAAGTAAGAGATACTAGCAGGTCGAAATCGGCATGATTCCTTGGAGCCACATGGAGATGTGTTATATCACCGTGATTTCAACTACACCTCTTCCTGTAAATACTGTACTATATTTTGTACTAATTCTATACAAAAAAGAGACAGAGTACTCTGTATTACAATTTTAGCATTACCACTGCTGGCATAAAGTTCCTTATAGATTATTTCCAGAAGAAAGCCTTCAGAGAAAAGGAAAACCATTCTAAACCTTAATTTACTAGGTAGTTCTTCTTACCTTGGCAAGACTTCAGCTTTTCTTCGGAGACCCAATGAAGATTTTAAAAAAATAAATGGATTACAGAATTAGTTCATCTGTCTTGGTTTTTCCCCCTCCCTCCTTCTCTCTCTTTTCCTGCATCCGTGCATGATGGTACATAGAGTGCCGTGATAATAGTATTTGGCAGGGTCCTTCATGTAGAGCTACTGTGGGAGCCATCAGAACTGATTGCCATTATGAATGGTGGACAGTACTGTAGCTTACTTGCCAGGAAACTGAGAACAGATGTTAGGAATATGTAATTCCATATATGAATATGTAATGTTTTGTATTTAAATGGCAATTACCGTGTGTTGTATTTTCCACTAGGAAAGTGACATTAGTAAATCACATCAATTATTGTAATAAGGTTTTATGATCAACCTGCCCAGGTTTTTTTTTTAAGCATCTTTCCTTCTTTTGAAGCAATGAAGACTCAAGTACATTTTTGGCAATATTCTTCCAAACAGCTTGAATTGTTGACAGCTCTCTTTTCGGCTGCCAAAGGGAATGGGCATTCTGGAGACAAAAGTCTTTATTTTGCAGCAGAAATTTCTAATTTGGGGAGTCATTTAAATGTTCTTGTTTTGGGGAGTCCCCATATGCCAGAATGGCCTAAAAGAGGCCATTTAGACCTGGAATCTAAATCTAGGTTATTTTTGTCAAACAAATTAGCTTTTGTGAAACAAGTGGATAACTGTATCTGCCATTATGTCTTCCCAAGAATACCCTGTGTTCTTAGGGTGGCATATTTCAGCATTGCTACATTTTAAAGTAAGAGCATTAAATTAAATTCATCCAAAGAAAATCTCTGAAAGGAAGACAACGACCACCGCCGTTAACTACATCAGTTTATAACCATGAAATCAAGATTTAATAGCTAGAAACACCATTTATATATAAATTGCATAGTACTTGTGGAAACAATCGGTATTGTACAAATTCTGCCTAGAATGATGTTATTAGTTACTCTTAGAAACCGTTTTTACAGGATTCTTTGTTTCGCTAAAGAAGAATAGAAAGGGAGGTAGAGTCCTTCAGGCATAATCAGTTAACTATATATTTTGAGTTTGGATTCAATGGGGCTTTTGAAGTCACCCTCTTTAGAGAGGGAAGGACAACATTTCACATATTTCAAGAAAAGATGACTATTTTAGTTATCTTTCTACTCATTTTGTTCGGTAGGAATTTGAACAAAATTTCTTAAAAACCTGTTCTAATGCCAGCCCTACTGGGTAGACCAGGGGTGTCAAACTCACAGTGTCACATTGTCATCATGTGACATATCGTGACTTCCCCCCCCCCTTGCTAAACCGGGGATGGGGATGGTCAGCGCTTGACACATCTGGCCCCCGGGCAGAGACTTTGATGCCCTTGGGGTAGACCAACCAATAAATCAATTTTGCAGGAAAGCTAAAGCTACCTTCATTGAGATCGGCTATAATAACCGATCTTGTCAATCTGGTTTGGCTGTATCCAGGGCTAGTTGTAGGCTTAGGTGACCTATTTCAACGAAATGCCTAGGTTGCATTTGGCAACCTAGCCAGAAATGATATTCAGCAAGTTCTGATCAGTTCTGGAGAACCCGTAGCAGAAATTTTGGGTAGTTTGGAGAACCGGTAAATACCAGATCGCACTGGCTCCATTCCCATCTATTCTCTGCCTCCTGAGTCCCAGCTGATCAGGAGGAAATGGAGATTCTACATTATCCTTCCCCTGCCATGCCCACTAAACCACACCCATCAAGCCAAGCCCCGCCCACCAAGCCCCACCCACAGAACCAGTAGTAAAAAAAATTTGAATCCCACCACTGAACCTAGCATTTCTTTGAAATAGGTCACGAAATATTAGGGGCTGCCAAAGTTAAAAAGACTTCCAAAGTACAAAATTTGAGTATAGAATCTAATTATCTTTCCTCATTGTTTAGAAATTTTTCTTTCTATACTTTTTGAAAACTCTTGCCGACAAAGTCAGTTGAGTGGTAACGAACAGCACATGAAGCAGACGCTGCAAGTCATGCAAATAAAATTATTATTAGAACTATGAATCTCAAGAAATTGATATTACCAAAGGAGACAAAGGTCTGAAAGAAAGATACTGAGTGAATGAATCGCTTGACTGGCAGCTTATGCCTAGAAAACCACTAACAACACACTCTGTCAAGTAAGCACACCCATTTGAGAGTTAAATATAATTTCTCAATCCAATGCTAGACCTGGTTATGTTATCAGACCTGGGGCTCCCAGAGACTTTTTGAGATGGCTCTGTCATTCAGATAGCCCCTTTAATCATTAAATTGCCTGGGGTTTATATCTTTGGTTTTTATTATATTTTTTAATGATAAATAGAATAGTATAGTATAGTATAGAATAGAATAACAGAGTTGGGAGGGACCTTGGAGGTCTTCTAGTCCAACCCCCTGTTCAGGCAGGAAACCCTACACCACTTCAGGCAAATGGTTCTCCAATCTCTTCTTAAAAACTTCCAGTGTTGGAGCATTCACAACTTCTGAAGGCAAGTTGTTCCACTGATTAATTGTTCTAACTGTCAGGAAGTTTCTCCTCAGTTCTAAGTTGCTTCTCTCCTTGATTACTTTCCACCCATTGCATCTTGTTCTACCCTCAGGTGCCTTGGAGAATAGTTTGACTCCCTCTTCTTTGTGGCAACCCCTGAGATATCGGAACATGGCTATCATGTCTCCCCTAGTCCTACTTTTCATTAAACTACACATACTCAGTTCCTGCAACCATTTATTTATTTATTAGTATGGTTTTTTACATTTAATGATATTTTTTGTCTTGTTGTTTTATCTCATTGTTGTGCACCACCCACAGTTGTTTGTGGTGAGGTGGATGTCTCAATCATCATTTTTAGCCATTGTCTTTCCACTGCAGGATGAAGACTTCTTCCATATGTTTCCAACCAATACAGTCCTTTCTTTTGCCAACTGGATCCACAATACTTGCTGATCCACCTTGTTTTAGGTCTCTTTCACGGACGCTTTTTATCAAGTGGGATCCATTCTAGGACTGCCTTGGTCCACCTGCCATCAGCACTTCTTGCTGTATGATCAGCCCATTTCCATTTCAATTCTTTTACTCTCTTGATGATATCATATACTTTCGTTTGTTCTCTAATCCGTGTGCAGGTCTTTCTATCTTGTCTTTTAATACCAAGCATGTCTTTTTCCATTGCTCTTTTGCGCCACTCGTAGCTTTTGTATCAATTGTGAGGTTAGTGACCATGTTCCACTAGCATATGTTAGAACAGGTAGCACACACTGATCGGTGACTTTTCTCTTCAGACCTAGGGGGAGGTTGGGATATCTATATACATTTGATAAGTCAAATAATAAAATGAAATAAAATGCAGAGAAGGCACCAGAATACGATTTTACCTAGAATGCCAAAATGTCTAGAACCAGCTCTCTCTGTATCTTCTCCTCCTTATTATTCTCCAGAGAATTAGCGAAGCATCTTCCTGAGCTACTTTGGAATGATATCTAGAAGTTCTGGATTTAAAAAATGGCTTCAGTCACTTTTGTTTAGGCAACAGCTTCTGTGGTGTCACCTTTTCCACTCTCTTCTCTCTGTTTCTATATTTTACATACAAGTATCAAGAGAGAGCGAGATTTTTCAGAGGTTGGCAGCTTCAGCAGGTCGGAAGGGATAGCAATAGCAATAGCACTTAGGCCAGTGGTTCCCAGCCTTTTTATGCCATGCCCCACCTAAGCATCTCTAAAATCCTGATGCCCCCCCCCTCCCCGCACCCGTGACATATAATTCTTACTTTATTCAAAAAGTGAATGCCACTCACGTGGAGGAAGCCTAAAAGGCCATTAACTTGGTTTAAACAAAGTTCAAATTGCCCCCATTAAAAATCAAATTGCCCCCCTGTGGGGTGTGGGCACCACATTGGGAACTACTGACTTAGACTTATATGCCGCTTCATAGTGCTTTACACAGCCCCTCTCTAAGTGGTTTACAGAGTCAGCCTTTTGCCCCCAACAGTCTGGGTCCTCATTTTACCCACCTCAGAAGGATGGAGGGCTGAGTCAACCTTGAGCCTGATGAGATTCGATCTGCCAAATTGCAGTCAGCCAGCAGTCAGCAGAAGGAGCCTGCAGTACTGCACTCTAACCACTGCACCACGGAAGCTCTTTAAGGGATGGATTAAAGTCAACAATGGTTGGTGGAGAGTGCAACTGAAGCCCAGTTCTTTGTATGGGCATAGTCACTTTGATTAGTGATGTGAGCAATATATACATTTAATAAATATGAATAAATGTGCACGGAGTGTTGAACATGTACACAAAAGAGGCGGAGGCTGTCACAAGTGACTCCTTGAGTTTTGTTTTGTTTTTTACTCCCATATCGGCAAAAGAAGTGGGATTTATATTCCGTCCTCTGTCTTGTTAATGTCGATCCACTCTGTTGATGCCGGTGGTCTAGATCTGATTGGGAGGGGGAACCACCATAAACCAGAAAGGGCTTCCCCAAAGATGCTTTTTCAAGAGGTAACTGGACTTTCTGGTTTTCTTCGAAGACGTTTTGCTTCTCATCCAAGAAGCATCTTCAGCTCTAACTGTATGGTGGAGGATCCTTTCACTCCCCAACATCCAGTCTGAGCTCAAGAAGCTCCTTGGATGAGAAATGAAATGTCTTCGAAGAAAAACAAGGAAGTCCAGTTGCTACTTTAAAAAAAAGCACCTTTGGGACTACCCTGACCTGGATGACTTGAGAATCTCCATAGATGGAAAGGGATGCACTCTTCCCTGATTACACTTGGGCTTGTTACAAAAATAAGCTAGGACTGATGCTTAGAAAAGTTTTGTATTTCATTTTAGGAATGTGGGATCCAGAATTTCCGAGTCCTTTGATTCTGCTCCTTACTTTAGTGCAGCTTCCGAATTCTGGTCTTCCCTGCTGTTCCCTCTGCCTTCACATACAGCTAAAACCCAATTCCTTCTCCAGCGATATGCGAAAGGTGCCATTGTGCATTCTCACAAAAGGTGCAGCTACACCATTCACGACACTGTAACTTCTTGCCGTGCTGTACCTTGATTAGCTGTTGCGTTCCTTGTTTTTCTAACTCGAAAGTGGTCTAGCTTGAAGAACGGAGGGGTGTAACAATAACCCAGACTGAAGAATGTTGACAAATTAAATATTGATCGAGCTCTGCATACAGGAGGGGGAAAAGCTCCCCCCCACAAACAAACAAAACACCCCAAAGCAAAGCAAGCAAGCAAATGAAAGAGGACCGCAATGATTCATCCGCCTCTTTGTTGCTGGAAGCGATGCCAAAAGAATTAATGAGCTTAACCATTTCAGTAGCCGCTTTGCTTGTGCTGTCAGATGCACAACTGTGTGGGAACCTGGAGAAAGAAGAGGGAAGATGCTGATTGGTGACGGCTGCCACTGCAGCTATATAACCTTCCGTGAACTGAATTCAGGCATTCAGAGTCAGATAACATTAACCACAAGGACTTGATGTTCAGATGGGTTTGGTAAGGAGCCTCACTCGCTTAAGCTGGAGCTCAGTCATTTTATTTGCTACATTAAGGATTCTAAGCAGGACTGGTTTCTAGAAGACATTTGTCTTAGAAGAAATACTATCTAACTTCCCTAAAGAGATTAATAATCTATGCAGGTAACTTAATGAGTTGCCCTATAGCCAAAGCGATCAGAGCTGTTCACAAACTGTGGAAATAAAACAATGAAAGCTAATAACCAACAGAATTAGAAATTAGGGATGTTAAAAGGAATAACACAACCAATCTGGACATCTCTATGAAAATGCACGTAAGTCTTGCCCAAAAAAAACTTTGGTAATAATAGAGGGTGGCAGCAACGAATGAAAATTGTTTGGGTCATATTAACAATTTGGAGGTTTCGAACTGGAGAGCCAGTTTGTGTAGAAACCAGAAGACTGTGAGTTCTAGTCCCACCTTAGATATGTCAAGCCAGCTGTGTGACTTTGGGCCAATCACTCTCTTGGAGCCCAAATTACCTCACAGGGTTGTTGTAAGGAAAATAGAAGGAAGGAGTATTATATCTGTTCACCACCTAGAGTTACAGGTAGTCCTCGGCTTATGATCACAACCGAGCCCAACATTTCTGCCGTTAAGTGAGACATTTGTTAAGTGAGCTTTGCCCCATTTTATGAACCTTTCTTGCCATAGTTGGTAAGTGAATTACCACAGTTATTTAATTAGTAATGGCACCGTTAAGTGAATCTGGTTTCCCCATTGATTTTGCTTGTTGGAAAGTTGCAAAAGGCGATCACGTGACCCTGGGACACTCCAACCATCGTACATATGAGTCAATTGCCAAACATCTGATATTTTGATCACGTGACCATACCGACGATGCAACGCTTGTAAGCATGAAAACCGGTCACAAGTCACTTTTTTCAGTGGCGTTGTAACTTTAAGAGTCACTAAATGAACGGTTGTTAGTAAAAGGACTATCTGTACTTATAAAGTAATAACGGTGAGATAAAAATCTAATTAATCATTCACATCGGATGTATGTTGAGAAATGCATCTGAAAAGCAGGTATTTTATTTTTATTTATTTCATTTATTTAGTTTGTCACTCACGTACAAGATAACAGGAATAAGAATAAACATGAATAAGAACACAGGAAATAGGTATGTCCGTGAAGATTGTGTACCAAAAGGTAAAAGTAAAGATTCCCCTCGCACATACGTGCTGGTCGTTCCCGACTCTAGAGGGCGGTGCTCATCTCTGTTTCAAAGCCAAAGAGCCAGTACTGTCCGAAGACATCTCAGTGGTCATGTGATCGGCATGACTAAATGCCGAAGGAACACTGTTACCTTCCTACCAAAGGTGGTTCATATTTTTCTACTTGTATTTTTTTACGTGCTTTCGAACTGCTAGGTTGGCAGAAGCTGGGACAAGTAATGGGAGTTCACTCCATTACACGGCGCTGGGGATTCGAACCACCAAATGCCAACCTTTCTGATCGACAAGCTCAGTGTCTTAGCCACTGAGCCACCGTGTCCCTTGTGTAGCAAAGGAATGGTTAAATAAAAGAGAGCTTACTATGGAGAAATGCTCCAAAGAAGGAAAATCTCACTAAGGAAGGATAACATCAGGAAAACTTGTATTAGAAAGAGTTTCCTGAGAAATTGACCTTAAAAACTGTGTATGGTCTGAGAAATCACCTACCAAGGTCTGCCTATTATGGAAAGCTGCAAAGAAAAAATGATTTTAAAAAAAGTGTAGCTTTACAAAAATCAGTTTAAACAAAGCCTATGATGGATCAGAATATGCTCCAGTAATGTTTAGAGCAGGAATGCTCTTTGCCTATAACAAATAAATCATTTGACAAATGAACTCGGGGTTCTCATTAGAGGCACAAAAGACTAAGCTCAAATGAGACTACTTCAGAAATCATATGCGAATACCTGGCTCTCTGGACCTGGCTCTAAGGCTCGGAAAGGTGAGAGGAAATAGGAAAAAAAGGCTGACAAAGGTAGCAAGGTAGCAAGGAGTCAGTTACAGGACTGATAGGTTAGAAGACCTGAAAAATCAGGTTAGGGCAGGGGCCTGCAACCTTAAACACTCAAAGAGCCATTTGGACCCATTTCCCACAGAAAACACCAGAAGCCACAAAACCTGGGTGAGTGTGGCCAACTCAATGTCACTCACTCCCACCCAGTCACATGACCCCTCCAGCCATGCCTACCCAGGTTTTGTGGCTCCTGGTTTTTTCTTTTCTGTGGGAAATAGGTTTCTCTCTCTCCGTCTCTCTCTGTCTCTCTGTGTGTCTGTTTGTCTCTCCCTCTCCTGTGTGTGTGTCCAGTTCCCCACCCATATCAAATGCAACTATCCATTGATGACTCAGTGCTCTAAAACTCTTGGGAATTCCACAACACACAAACACAATGGAGGGAACATATTTTACTCTTGCTTCTTTCACCCCAAGCGATGGAGTTTTATTCTGCAGAATGGCCCAAGTTTCTTTGTATGTCCTCACTCTGATGCAGCAGGATCCTAAACTATGCTGGATGGATCAAAAGGTTGAGCTAAGGAAGAGAAAGCTCGAATCCAGTACTGTGATTTCTTGGCATGCAGTATTTTGGATGTGGCTGAATCAGGTATATGGGGAAAAAACATTGGAATCAAGCAGAAAATAGTGAATGTTTTGATTCATTGTTCTGGGAAGTCCTGGAAAAGATGCTCAACAAACTACCAGAAAATTAGCAAAAAAATATTCTGAGATGTGATAAGTCTGCTTATGGTGACTCAGTGCTGCAGCTGAATTCAATGGCATTCGTTTCCAGACAAATTCCTTCTCCACCAGCTCAACAGCCATGGATGCTTTTTACATTTGCTGGCTGTTATGGAAGACATGGCAAGAGTATGGCAACCTCGCAGATTGAATAAGAAGATGGTGCATTAGTCTCTTTCATGGTGGATGGAATATCTCAGCCCTGAAATCAAAAGAGAGACTGTAGGGATATGTGAAGAATTGTGAAGGGAGTACGGGGGGGGGGGGGAGTATGCATAGCTTCCCTATCCCAACAGCTTTAATAAACAAATATTTTTCATATAGCCAAAAGCCAACATGGGTTTGTCAAAAACAGATCATGCCAGACTAATCTTATTGCATTCTTTGACAAAGTGACAAAATTAGTGGACCAGAGGAATTCCGTTGATATAGTTTACTTGGACTTCAGTAAGGCGTTTGATAAGGTAGACCATAACCTACTACTAGATAAAGTAGAAGAATGTGGGTTAGACAGCATCGCCACCAGATGGATTCGTAACTGGCTGACCAACCACACTCAACGTGTAGTCTTCAATGGAACTGCATCTACATGGAGGGAAGTATGCAGTGGAGTACCCCAAGGCTCTGTTTTGGGCCCAGTACTCTTCAACATCTTCATCAATGATTTGGATGAGGGAATAAATGGTGAACTCATCAAATTTGTAGATGACACCAAGCTGGCAGGAACAGCCAACACTCCAGAAGACAGACTTAAGATACAGAAGGATCTTGACAAACTTGAACATTGGGCAGTATCTAACAAAATGAAATTCAATGGTGAAAAGTGTAAGGTTCTACATTTAGGCAAGAAAAACGAAATGCACAGGTACAGTATAGGTGGTACCTTGCTCAATAGTAGTAACTGTGAGAGGGATCTTGGAGTCCTAGTGAACAACCATTTAAATATGAGCCAGCAGTGTGCAGCAGCTGCCAAAAAAGCCAACACAGTTCTAGGCTACATAAACAGAGGGATAGAATCAAGATCACGTGAAGTATTAATATCACTTTATAATGCCTTGGTAAGGCCACACTTAGAATACTGTATTCAGTTTAATAAAAAGAAAGACTAAGGGAGACATGATAGCAGTGTTCCAATATCTCAGGGGTTGCCACAAAGAAGAGGGAGTCAAACTATTCTCCAAGGCACCTGAGGGTAGAACAAGAAGCAATGGGTGGAAACTAATTAAGGAGAGAAACAACTTAGAACTGAGGAGAAATTTCCTGACAGTTAGAACAATTAGTCAGTGGAACAGCTTGCCTCTAGAAGTTGTGAATGCCCCAACACTGGAAGTCTTTAAGAAGATGTTGGGAAGGAGGAGCCAATGTCGCGACGAGATGACATGCGATCTCAATGCTCTGAGATTGCTGTCAATACCTTTGCCGCTGGGTGGTCCAAATGGACCTAAACCTTCCCGCAGAGACGATGAACAGGAAGAATATGTCTTGCTGATCTCAGGGACATCGCAAAAACCCTGATCGACCCAAAATAAGTTCTTCAAGCCGGCAACAAAAACTCCAGCCATTAGGTTGATGAAGTCGGGGCAGTTCCAAAATGGAAGGATACGGAAAGAGAAAGTGTTTCCAGCTGGTGAGGAATTTTTTACCGTTTCAAAAGAGACTGCCTATAAAAAACTTAAAATTAATTTAAATTGGAGAACAGAAAAAATAAGTGGTGGAATTAAATTTGGAATGGTTTTGGACAGTGGGCTATCTTACTTTTAAAATGCTATCTTCATGGATGGAATTTATGCAAGCCTTTTAAAACGAATGGATTAAGTTTTCTTCTATTTTTTTTTCTTTTATTATTCTTTGTAACCTATGGACTAAAATTCTCCTCTTTCATTACTGTGGGTGTTCTTCTAACTCATTCAAGAATCTGGCTTTTTTTAAAACTTGAAATACAAAAAAAGATACAAAAAGAAACAAAGAAAATTGCAACAATAACATTGCTACTCGGAGGCTGGAGGTGTATTGGAAATGAAACACTCTTACTTTTCTCACTGATTATCCTGGCTTGGCACTCCAAGGTCTCACTGCTTGTTTATAGAGAGTGATAAGAAAAAAAGCATACAGATGTCCCTTTGAAGTATATCTTTAACCAGAGAAAGGTGAAAATAAAATGTTATTGTGAATCAATGCTTAATCTTGTGTAAAATCTTCCAAGCTAGAGCAGCAATGTTTGTTAGCTGGAGATAATGGCACAATTTCAACAGCAGAACTAAATTTTAAGTCTGCAAAAGATCTTCTGAGAAATACAGAAATTATCAAACACATATGAGAGGATAGAGAAGAAGTTGGAAGACTTAGAGCATCTAACAGCAAATTATGATGAAGAAGTTGGAGATGTTTATCAAGTGGAAAAAGTGGTGGTTAAAATCCTAAAAATCGAAGAGGAAATGAATATAAAGAAATTAAAATTGCTGATATTTATGGTGATTGGTTTGTCTCTGAAAATGGAAAGAATAGAATACTGAAAGAGGAATTAAATGGAGGGGAAATCTACCCCAGATGGCAAGATACAGAAGAAGAAAAAACAAAAGAATTTATGGATTTAAAGAGAGAAATTTTATTAGCAATATCATTGATAACACTATTGACAATCAAAGATAAGCTGATTAAGGAAACAGAAGAGGGGCATCAAAATTAGATGAGAGATTTTATAAGCAAGGAGTTGCTAAAAGGAGTCCATACAAAGTTGATTAAGGAGATGATTAGAGGACTGATACCACAAATGGCAGAAGATATGAGACTGTTTTGCTACTGGAAAGATACAGGTTGATAGATGGAAGAGTATAATTTAAAACTAGTTAAACTTAGTGAAATTTATTGACAATAGATATAGTTAAATAAATAATTGATAATGATAATAATGTATACAATGTGTAATGCTATGATAAGTAATAATTGGATATGAATATTGAATAGTCAAATAAAGGAGGGATAATGATAACAACGTATATATAGGTATGGGTACAACATAAGGAAACTGGATGTAAATTGTAAACAGTAATTTGGAAAGGAGGATTAGAAAATTTTGTTATTAAATATTATGGATGTTTAGCTAGAATAGGACATAAGGATTCAGTGTTATTGGAGGATTTTTAGAAATAATAAATGAAATGCCAGTATGTGGTTATGTATTAAATCTTGGTAATTTTTATGATGAAGGACATTTAAACAATTATAGTCAAATGAATATGGGGGTATGATGATGGTAACATGTATAAATATCTGAGTTAAAATACTTGAGTTAATATGAATTATGTTTGTTGACTGTGGAAGAGATGCACATAAGCCTTTTTGTAACCAACTGATACACTTTCTATAGTATGTAAAGAAGGCTGTGTTGTGTTTGTTTTGGAAAAAAAATATTATTAAAAAAAAACAAGATGTTGGATAGCCATTTGTCTGGAACGGTATAGGGTTTCCTGCCTAGGCAGGGGATTGGACTAGAAGACCTCCAAGGTCCCTTCCAACTCTGCTATTGTATTGTATTGTATATTTGTCTCTTTCATGAGCTATCAAAAGGGGCAATAAGATTTAATTAATGTTTGATAAGAGGACAAGGAAGATTTCATCAGATTTGGAAATGATGGAATGAAGCAAGAACACTCACGGCAGCCTGCAGATGCACTAATCCTGCATCAGTTTCCCCCCCAAAAAAAATATTTTCTATTCTGTCGTGTTCTTCTTTCAATCAGTTCTTCTCTCGTGCTTTGCCTTCACTGAATTTGAACCACTGGTGGCTATTTCTCCCTGCACGTGAGGGGTATCAAACTTGTATCATCACGTCGTCAGCATGTGACATATGGTTACTTTCCCCCCACTTCGCTAAACTGGGGATGAGCATGGCCAGTGTGTGACGAATCCAGCCCGCAGGCCGCAAGTTTGACACCTCTGCTCTACAGAATATTCCTGTCGAATCAGGCCTTCCCTCATACAATGCCAACTGTAATTAAGAATGTGGTGAGGGGCGGGGGACTCATATTGTTCCCATTCACAGATTTGCTCACGTTGATGAAACAGCAGTTGTCTGTTTTGGACTGTTAGCAAGTATTGGGTGCTCTAAATGTGAGCTAGAAAGGACGGAACAGGACTACATCCTCTTGTATAAAGTCAAAATCACTTTTGGTCCTGTTTGGTCTACCCCACTCCTCCTACTCCTCACATCTACCCTACCATCGGCTTCTGTACTTTTTCTCAAAATAGAGGGACCCATTTTATGTTTCTCCAGATGTTCCTGATGTGAAGGTCAATTACAAATCTGTTCCCTAAACTCAGTTTTTAGTTTAAATGTTTGTTCTTGCCAGACTTGTTGAAAGCAGATGTTGCTGGTTCTCTGGGTGCTATTGATGTATAGTTAGCAGGCTCATGCCAGAACATGTGTTTGTATGCATGTGTGTTCATGAGTGGGTGTGTAAGTGTCTGTTACTTTGATCATACAATATTCACAATCTCTGTCCACTCTCTAATATTTCTCCAGTCTTGGATAAGATCTCAGATTTCTATTTTTGGGGTGTGTGTGTGTTTGAAAACAGCACAGCACAAAACAAAACAAAATGGAATAATACATCAGGTATAACACCTATGCAGTTCCCTGCATGTAGTATTTATTTAAATTTCTGTAGCCACCCATCTCAACAGCATGGATCTTGGTGACTAACAACAGTTAAAAACACAATAAATAGCAACATTAGAACTTCATTTGCAAATGATATAATCTTCCTTCCCCTCCAAAAATACCCATGATCCAGGGGTGGGTTCCTGTTCTAACCTCTTCTATAGGAGAGGTTCCATAAATCTACCGTGCCATTTAGAACCGGTTCCAGCTCCCTCCCCCCATCCGTCCGCACATCATCAAGATGAAGAGCGAGAGGAGGGATTATGGGAGTTGAAGTCCACAACTCTTAAAGCTGTCAAGTTTGAACACCGCTGGGGTTTTTTTTCCTAAAGGTTTAGGGGTGCAAGGGTCTTGTAACTTGACAGCTTTAAGACTTGCGTGCTTCAAATGCCAGAGTTTCTGAGCCAACATTTTGGTTGTTAAGCAAGAGCGTTGTTAAGTGAGTTTCACCACATTTTACAAGTTGGCCACGCCCACCCAGTCACATGGCTGGCAAGCCACTCCCACCCCAGTCACATGGCATGCAAGCCACACTCACCTGGTCACATGACCGGCAAGCCACTCCCACCCGGTCACATGGCCGGCAAGCCAATCCCACAAAGCAGGCCACACCTACAGAAGAGGTTCTAAAAAAATGTGAAACCCACCACTGCCATGATCATATCAAGCATCATAACTACTTCATGGACTCTGCTACACATCCTGCCCTCATGCTTGGGGACATAGCCATGTCTCCAAAGCCTTAAAGCCAATAGAGTTTGGGCTAATCTAATCTTGAGGATCAAAATGTGGCCATCATGGCAGACGTGGCAAACTTCCTGGATTCCACCTGATCCCACTTTATAATAGAAGGAACTCAAGGTGTTCTTTTGCCTGCTGGATCTAATGGGACAAGTAGACACAATCAGGGAGAGGCAGCCCCTCAAATAGCCCAGCCTGATGCCATGAAGGGCTTTATGGGACACTATCAGCCCCTTGAAATGAACAGGGAAGCATGCTGGCGACCAATGTAGCTTGTGGAGATGTAACATGCATTGCACAAGGAGTGTACATAACGCTTGCGCTGAGGCATTTTGAACCAGCTGCAGCTTCCAGATGCTCTTCAAGGACAATCCGATGTAAAGACACTGAAGTAGTGCGTATATCTTAACTTACCCATCACATTCTGAATGATGAATTGTCCACAGGAACATCTGTTCCCACACAATCTCTTTATACAAGATGCCCCCAAACCCAAGGCAGGGAAATGGTTTATGTTACGAGTACAAATCCTTACAATTGACTAATGTAAATACTGGCCACATCATCAATTCTCATGTAAATGCTACAACAGTCCTTTGCAAGCTGGCAACCTTTAGATGCATTAATCATTCATAATTCTGGAAACCTTGGAATTATGTTTGAGAAATTATGGGTGTTTCACCTCAGCAACATCTAGAGGGCCAGAAATACTCTACCTGAAAGACCAGTGAGTTCTAGTGACATCAGAGCATCCTTCCCCAACAAAGTATTTTCCAGAAGTTCTAGATTCCAGAATAGTTGAGAAACACTGCTCTAGAAACTGAAAACAACTTGATGGCATATGATCAACCAGTCATGACAGCCAATGTTACCCATTCTGGACAATGACGGTTAAATCATTATCCAGAATGGGCAACGTTGGCTGTCATGATTGGTTGTTTTTATGCCATCAAGTTGTTTTCAGTTTCTAGAGCAGCGTTTCTCACCTTGGCAACTTTAAGACGTTTGGACTTCAACTCCCAGAATTCCCCAGCCATCTGAAGTCCGTACAGTTTAAAGCTGCCAAGGTTGAGAAACATTGTTCGAGAGATCACATAGTTAGATTTTCTCCACGATGATGTATCCCAGAAGTGGGGAATGATGGCCCCTTTATGACTTGTGGATTTCAAGACCTAATATTTTTGAGCCAGCATTGCTCAGGAGTTGATTCAGGGAATTGAAGTCGACAAGTCATAAAAGGGCCATCGTTTGCCCCCACTCCTGATCTACCCCCACTGTGGGCTTTCAGGTGTCCCCATGGTGCGCTCATCGCCACTGTGTAACTGAATAACCGAGTCCAGTCACGACAGGACTGCAGCTTTTAAGAGTTGGATCTGAAATAGACAAAGTCCTTTTCAAAACCACAAAGTTAATTAAGTGCCTGATGTGAACTCACAACCCATCAATTGCATCCCATAGAATTCTGTAAGGATACAAAAGAAATGAAGGCAGAAGAAGGAAGGTGATCCTTCTCTATTGTCCACAATGATGTCAGGACGGGTTAAAAATATATCAGTTATGAAGTCCTTGAGTCTTTGTATTTGTCTCTGTTTCATTTGGATTCATTTAAAAACAAGGTTTTGTTAAGCCTCTTCACTTAAATGCTTGGATGGCTTCGAAATTAGTTATTTCACTGAGAACAATGGATTTCTTGCTTGGAATATCTACTTAAATTGCTTTGGAAAGAACTGCCTTGAAGGCCCACCTCAATTTAATGGCACACTTTTAAAAAACTTTTAATTTAATACTTGAAGTAGCTCATCAATTAGTATTCTGCAGCAGGCAAAGCTGAATGGATTTAGCCGACACAAGTTAGCAGCTCTCTTGGAGTTGCAGAGTAGGTTGTCGCAAAAGTCCTGAATCTTCTGGGAGAGGTGTATGATTTTGTCCTTATTAGCTAAAGGCATTTCTGCTGGCTAGTCGCTTGCTGTATTACCAACAGACAAAAAGTCAACAACTTAAAAGCCAGCCATCAAAGCACCACAATCAGCATCTAAAAAGCCACATACAACAGCCACTATAAATACCACGTAGAGAACAGCAGCACACTCTGCTAGAGAGAAGTTCCCTGAAAATAGGCTCAGAAGCACGAGTCCAAAAGCTCAAAAGACGAAACCTCTGGTCCCGGTGACCAACCCAGTGCTGGAAGAAATGTCCTTCTGGGTTCAGTTCCAAATGGGGAAAAAGACACTGGAAACATGGAGGCTGCTTGGAAAGATGGTTTAATGGTGGGGGGGTCACAAACTTCCAGATGTTGGGTGAAGAAAAAAAGAGAGAAGGAGCTTGCTGTGTTTTTATACTCTGTTCGGCCCCACCTCTCTGTTTCCTGTTCCTGTGTAAGAAATGTATTCTGATTGGTTGTCAGACTCCCATGGGGCCATGCAGGGGCAACTGTCTAGGCTGTGTTTTGAGTCCAAGTTTGATTGAGTTTCTAGATGCCATGTGGTGAGTTTCTATAGAATGCTAATCCTACCTTTATTATGTAAAATAGACTAGCTCAGGCTTTAATCAGGGCTCATTGGCAAAGGGGGGGGGGCAGGAATACAGTGTCTCACCCTATAAGAGAAAAAGATTGACTCGTAGATTTATTGGCTTGCAAGTACTTCTTGACTTGCAACCACAAATTCAGGAACCAGAATTTCCATTGCTAAGCAAGGCAGTTGTTAAGTGAGTTGCACCTGATTTTGGACTGTTAATCAAATCATTGAAGTTGTTAAGCAAAGTATGGCATCATTAAGCAAATCTGACTTCCCCCGTTGACTTTGCTTGCCGAAAATCGACTGGGCTCAGGTGGCAATCAAATAACCCCAGGATACTACTGTCCATTAATCTCAGAGACTCTGTGCCCAGTCTTTCCTTGCACAGCACCTCATTTGGAAAATATTTACATGGCAGCTTTCCAAGGTAGATAAGGTCATATATATTCCTTTGAAAGTCTGTTTACCCAGCCTTGCTGAATGTGAATAAGATGAATTCACATTCATTTAATAAAAGGGGTTTTGTTGGGACCAGGACTTTGGGGAAAGCCTGTGAAAACAATATATATACATGCTAGGTGAGTCAAAAGAGCCATGGATTTTTTAAAACACAAGATAAAGAAACCCATGATAATCCTGATAAAATTTCAAAACTTAGTACTGGTGGAAATAATCAAGAAGAAGCAGTCAGGAGGCTAGAATTAGAGAAACATTTCAAGGCGCCACAAATGTTGTGTACGTCTTGGGAAGCCAGACAGATACCCAAATGTTTCAAAAAACCTTCCCCAAACTGACAGTTGCTTTGGGCTATAATTCATCACCCCAGGGCAACCAAAAAGCCCACTAAATATATTGCTTTTCCCAACTCTGAAAAAATAGTGGGGAAAGACAGAATGGAAAGTTGTGTAGGAAGATGTTGGGTTTAAAATATTAGCCTTGCTGGATAACAAATGGGGGGAATAAGCAGGAAAATACGGGCTAGTCAGTGGTGGGTTTCAAATTTTTTTAGAACCTCTTCTGTAGGTGTGGCCTGCTTTGTGGGAGTGGCTTGGTGGCCATGTGACCGAGTGGGAGTGGCTTGGCAGTCATGTGACTGGGTGGGTGTGGCCAACTTGTAAAATGTGGTGTGTTACAATGGGTCATGGATAGCACACACAGGCTTAACAGTAACAACAGCTCTTTATTAGGTGCAACAAGTGAGAACAATCCAGAGAAGGTTGATTCTGACAGCAGCCCTTTTATAGGGAGCTGTCAGACCCTTCAACCAATAAGATTAAACCTCTGTTCCTGCCAGAACAGAGGACCTTGGTGGAAACCACTGTAGTTAGAACAAGTATCTAACATGGTGAAACTCACTTAACAACGCTCTTGCTTAGCAACCAAAATGTTGGCTCAGAAACTCTGGCATTTGAAGCATGCAAGTCTTTTTTTTTTTTCCAAAAAATTTTATTGGTTTTTTAAACATTTATAGGGAAAAGGGTAAGTGGAATGGTGTACAAATTTTGGCAGTTGCAAGTGTGGCAGACGCCCCCTCCCTCCAAACTCATTAGATACATCTAAGTATAAAACATTAATACATGATCATATAAAATCAGCATATTAATTCTAGAAAAAATTTCAATCAGTTTATATATTATAATATAAAGTCTACATATAATTTCATTATTACTTTTGGTCTGTTTATAACCATGTATTTTTCTTATTCATTTTTGTGATCTGAGCTTTCTTGGTATTGCCCCTTCTCCCCCCGCTGGCAGAGCTCCGGCCCCTCCCGTGTTCTGCATAATCGTTGTAGAGTCTTCTGTTTTTTCTAGGTTCACTTTGTTTTTTTCCATAAAGGCCTGTGCCTCTATGGGTGTATTGATTCTAATTCTTGTCTCCTCCCAGAATATCAGCATACCTTCAGGCATCAACCATCTAAACCACACCCCCTTCTGGTATAATTTATTCGCCAATTGCGAATAATTTTTCCTTTTCTCCCTAATTTTTTGGGGGATCTGCTTCAAGATGGTTATCTCCCTGTCGTGATATGTCAATGCTTGCCCTCTTTGTACACCCAGAATTTCGTCTCTTGTGCTTTTTCTAAGAAACTTGATATGGACCTCCCTAGGTACATTGTGTGTTCTGGCATAAGCTGAATTCACTCTGTAAACCAGATCTATCTCCCATTCCATCTGTTGTTTTTCTTTATGTATGTATTCAGCTAGAATGTTAGTCATAATGTCCCTTATATTTTCCCCATCTGCTTCTATAACATTTTGAAATCTAAGATAGAAGGACATTCTCTCAAATTCTGTTTTCATTTGCTGGATATCAAGTTCTTTGTTTCCCTTCTGCACTGCTTCTACCCCCCCCTCGCCTCCGCCACCCCACCCTCCACAAGGTCCAGTCTCTGTGAGTTCTTATAAATTTGGACTTGATTCTCTTTAATTTCTTCCTTCATTTCCTTTAATTGTTTCTTAATTTCTTCCTGGCCCTATATAAGTTGCTGAAGCATTTGTTGCAAATCCATCTCTGTACTCTTAGGTTGCATCAGTTCTGTAATCTTTGACTGTGTGGCAGGACTGGATGTTGCAGATGTCGGTGCAGAAGTAGCAAAGCCAGGTTTTCCAGGGGGTGGTCTTTTTGGAGACATAGTTTGTAAAATAGAGAGATCAGTCAGTATAGAGAATGGACAGCTGGAGAAGTAGAGCAGACAGATGAGTCCAGGAGGCAGAAGATCCAAGCAGATGGGAGTTTCTTTAGTCAGTCTAGCAATAGAGAGGAATTTCCCCCCCAGAGAGTTCAAGAAATAACAATCCACAAGAGATTCTTCTGGGTGACACGGAGACAAAGACCGGAAGTCTGAATTTTAAAGGTGGAGTCAGGTTTCACAGTTCATGAAGACAACGGAAGTGTGCCATCTTGCCCTGCCAGCTTTGGGCTCAGAGGCATAGTAAAATTTTAAAAGTTCACAAAATTCTCAGGTCATCAATAAGTTCTGGGGCTAAATCCAGTGAAAATCACTTTTACAGGGGTGAGGCATCATTGGTTGGCTCTCCCCCCCTCCTCCTTCCCCTGGGGGCGAAAGCAAAATTTTCTCAAGCCACTTGTCCAAGGGGGGGGGGAAAGTCTCCCTCCCTCCAGCCGCACCTCCCAAAAAATCCGAGAGTTTAACTTTTAAAATTGCTGAAAAGTCCATCAAATCAAGAGAAAGGGAATGAAGAGAGGAAGCGCCTCACCACACCGCCGCTGCTTCGTTCAATTTTGCATCGTCCGATCAGCCTGGAGCGAGACGCACGCGCGCCCTCCGAGACTGCTCCTCAATGCCTGGAGCAAAGCGGAGAAGCCCCCACCAGCCACTGCCGATGCCAGGGTCCTCCGCGAGCCGCTCCTTCGGCAGGACGCCTCTCCGGGGCGTCCTGTGCCCCCCCAGAGGCGGGGAAGCCCACCGGGGAGCGGGAGCGGGCAAGAAACTTGCCCGTCGCCGTAGCCACCGGAACCGGAAGTTCGAAGCATGCAAGTCTTAAAGCTGTCAAGTTACAAGACCCTTGCACCCCTAACCCTTTAGGAAAAAAAAAAAACCCAGGGGTGTTCAAACCTGACAGCTTTAAGACTTTAAGGTTTAGATAGGACTCTTAGAGGCGAGTGGGGCAATTGGTGAGCCAGGCAATCAGTGAGCAGTGGACGGTGCAGGCGTGGTGTGGACGGGCGGGGGGGGGGGAGCTGGAACCGGTTCTAAACGGCACGGTAGATTTGTGGAATCTCTTCTATAGAAGAGGTTAGAACCGGCAGGAACCCACCTCTGGTGCTAGTTTACCTGATGGACGTTATCACGAGCTACAACAGAACTGATATTAATTAGGCAACCGATTAAAGAATGGTAGCCATTAGCTGTAGTTAACCGTTTAAAAGGGTGTGTAGTGCAGGGGGGGGGGATTTTTATCCATGATCAACAACAACAGAAATCAAAAACAGAAAAGAGGAGGACTACTCCTGTGGGTGGGTGGTCTTCTCCTCTTCATATCACTTCTCTATTCACTGCCATTTCTGGACATTGGCTGCTAGTCTGTAGCCATCAAAAGTTTGTTCATCCTGTAATTAATAACTCGGCTTTGGAATTAAAAAAAAAAGCTATGACTTAGAAATAAGGGCTCCTGTTGGTAACCGCATGTTTTGTATTTTAAAGCTTGAAGAGCTGCTAAGATTTAAGCATTCGTGTGTGTTATTGTATAGTTGTACAACTGGGGTGGGAAACCTTTGCTCTCTGTTTTCCTGTACAACAATGGCTCCTTCAGTCTGGGAGCTGAAGGCTATTAACATCTGAATGGCCTATCCTTGCTTTGCAACAATAGGGAGGGAGGGAGGGAGGGAGGGAGGGGGAGAGAGAGAGAGAGAGAGAGAGAGAGAGAGAGAGAGAGAGAGAGAGAGAGAGAGAGAGAGAGAGAGAGAGATGCCTAAAAGTAACAAGGGAATTAAGGGCTGAGATAAAATTCCCGTCAGGGACATAGGTCAATCTCTTAGCCATTACACTACATCAACAAAGAAGAAACTGGTAAATTAATTCTATTAGGAAATCTGCAGCCTAATTGTAAAGCACAGGAACAGAGAAGCAAATGAAATTAAATGCAATGGAACTCCACAGTGGTTCAATGTTATGCCCTTCTTTATTAATTTGGGGGCACTTTAAAATGAACATAAATACTGCTAATTGCTCTTAAAGAGGAACAAAGAAGCAGCGTCTCCAGAAAAGAGAGCCCGAATGCATGCTGAAACCTTGATCAGCATGGGCAATGATTTCCAATCCTCTCCCTCCAGGGTATTCTCAAGATAGGCCCCAGGGTACCCATAAAGCCTGCTTTTGTCAGCTAACCTTTAAAATGGAAGAGAAGACTTAGAATAGGCCTGTGTTTCCTTGAGATCGGTTAAAAAGGATGTGCTTACGATGGCAGTGCAGGAAATGTTTTCATGTTGTAAGTAGTGGCCCCAAGTCCCCATTGTGTCAGTTGGGTGGCTATGTAACTTTTGTTTAATAAATAAAATAAAATTCGATCGAGGAAGATGGGGCCTGGAGTCTGAATGTCCCAAGAAGACTTTTTTTTTTAAAAAAAAGATACTGGCCCTAAAACAAGAAGGAGGTCCTTTGGTGAAATCAGTGGTGAAATCCTCTGAAGTCTACTACCATTTCAGCGAGTCTGCTACTGAGTGCGCACAATTTTGATTAGGTATAAATCAGGAAATCTGATGATTCTAGCTAATATGCATCACACGTCACAACTGTTTGTCGCCCAACTGATCGTTAGAAATACTGATTCGAACCAGTAGCATTTCACCTCTGATGTTGACCATCGTTTGATGTAGTAATTAAAAGCACCAGGCTAACCCATCACAAGGAAATAACTGGCGCAAAATTCAGAAATGGAAGAAATTACAGAGCGAAAAATAGAACTGAAGCCAGAAGCATTCTTATTAGGACTATTAGACCCTAAAAAATGGATAAACAATCTCAATACATAATCATGCACATACTCACTGCAGGCAGGATTGCTTTCGCACAAAACGGGGGGGGGGGAAATCAATACACCTGCAGATGAAACAATAATTAGAAAAGTACTCGAATGTGCAGAGATGGACAAAATGACAATAGAACTAAAAGAAAGAGAAGAATCGGATTTCTATAAAACATGGAATAAAATTTATAAGTGGCTAGAAAACAGAAGCCAAAACAGAAAATAGAGAATGTAAATATATGGTGATATAAATAATCAATATTATTATACATGCAAGCACTACTGTTGTTATAACATAGGATAAGGTAAAAGCAATAGGAAGGCAATGCAGAATGGAGAATTATAAAGGCTAAGCAGGAAAGCCAATACAGAAGGCTGTATAATTACTTTATATCGTTATGTATATTTTGTGTTTCGTTTTTTCTTGTGGTGTTTTTCTTTCTGTTTTTAAAGATTAAAACATTCAATAAAAATTATTTTTTTTTAAAAAAGCACCAGGCTAGAAACTAAGAGGCTATGATGTCTAGTCCTGCCTTAGGTATGAAGCCAGCTAGGTGATTTTGGCCCAGTCCCCATTCTCTCAGCCCTAAGACAAAGACAACAGTAAATCATTTCTAAAGCTTTTGCCAAGGAAACTGCCAGTCGCCAGAAGTCAAGACTTGAAAGCATAATGCTATTATTACACATCAACATGGGTGTCCAGAGAAGGAGAACAGTTGAGGAAATGTGTGGCATTATGACCCTGCACAAACTTTGTCCTGTGCAGTCTTGATAGGACATGATAAAAGCAGGAAAGAAGGGATCTTCCCCTTTTCATCCTTTTGGTTTCATTGTGGCTAGCTGTGAATGTTGTGGTTGTGCATTGTAGGCTGCCTTGAGAGTTAGGGTATAAGTCTAACAAACCGATAGGTTCATTAAAATGGAAAGGATAGGATCAAGTTAAGTTTCTACTGTATTGTTTTTTTTTAAACCTGGGTCCCATCCCCTCAAAACCTAAATATTTGTGTTTTACAACTCTGTGATACAGGACAGCCTGATAGTCCTAATATTACTCAGTATTTTTGAGCCTGGGCCCTATTTAACATCAGAGAATCCTAGGTTGGTGGTGTGTAGGACCAGGGCAATGACTATAATTCTCCAACTAATGTTGATTTATAACCCTGAACATCCCCTCACTTATTACTCTTGACCACTAGCGTTACTGGGAACTATAACAGAGATATGTATATGGATTGCCATATGTTGCACTCTCCAATAGGAAGAGGGAGATGCAGAAGTTTAGCACTGGAGGGAAAAAAAGTCAAATACTTCTGACCTCCTATGACCGTCTGGGTCCTGGTTACAGATAGTTCTTGACTTAGAACCGTTCATTTACTGACCGTTCAAAGTTACAACGGCACTGAAAAAGTGACTTACGACCATTTTTCACACTTACGACCATTGCAGCACCCTCATGCTCATGTGATCAAAATCCAGATGCTTAGCAGCTGCTTCATATATATATATATAATTGCTTCCCAGTGTCTGGGGATTATGTGAGCCGTAGTGGCACAGTGGTTAGAATGCCGTACTTTAGGCCACTTCTGCTGACGGCAGTTTGGCAGTTCAAATCTCATTGGGCTCAAGGTTAACTCAGCCTTTCATCCTTCCGAGGTGGGTAAAATGAGGGTCCAGATTGTTGGGGACAATCGGCGGACTCTGTCAACCGCTTATAGAGGGCAGTAAAAGCCCCGTGAAGTGATACATAAGTGCTATTGGCTATTTTCTGTTATGTGATCCGTTTTTGTGATCCTTCTGACAAGCAAGCTCAATGGGGGAGCCAGATTCACTTAACAACTGTATTACTAATTTAACAACTGCAATGATTCACTGAACAACTGTATTACTAATTTAACAACTGCAATGATTCACTGAACAACTGTGGCAAGAAAGGTCATAAAATGGGGCAAAGCTCACTTAACAAATGTCTCATTGAGCGCTCAATTGTGGTCATAAGTTGAGAACTTCCTGTATTCCCAGGTTTGGAGCTGCTGCTTAAAAAGGTCTGAGAGCTGATAAGCATGAACAGTTTCCTCCTAAGAAACTGAATTTCACATTGAATTCTCTCATGTATGTGACTGCTGGAAGGGTGACATTTTGACATTATCACCGGTCCTCTGAGCTACTTGTTTTCTACCAAGTGGCCACCCAGGCAGTTCTGCTGGTTAGCTTTGGGTTTATCAGCAACGACGCACCACACCTTGTGCATTCAGCACTCACACGCTGAATATTTAGCAGAGAGTGAAAAAGGAAGCGTCGTAGTAGGCCATGCTCCTGGTGGCTTTGCTTTCAAGGAAACCCACTGTAGGTTTTCCCCTTGGGGCTTTTAAGTGCTGTTTCTCTCCTGTCTCACCACATTTGCAGTCCGTGCTTTGAGCAAATATTCTTCCTTGTGCAAGGCGCACAGCGAGATTGGAGGGACACTGCTTCAATTAGGCCAGTGTCCAATGCAACGCTCACCGTCGCTCTTAACACTTAACTTCCAGCCTTGTCATGTAATGCCTCCAATTCGTGGAGACAGATTTAGCGAGGAGGAAAAAAAAAAAGAGAGAACTTGAATAACCGTAAAACACAAAGATTTTATCCCCGCGGGAGTTAAAGTGCTTGAGTTCCTTGAGTTGATGACAAACAACAGCTTTTTTTTTTCAACCACAGCAACTTTAAGGTGTGTGGACTTCAACTCTCAGAATTCTGACCTAGAACAATGCTGGCATAAAATTGGCCCCGGTGGCGCAGTGGTTAGAATGCAGTATTCCAGACTAATCCTGCTGAATGCCAGCAGTTCGATTCTCACCGGTTCAAGGTTGACTCAGCCTTCCATCCTTCAGAGGTCAGTAAATCAAGGACTCAGATTGTTGGGGGCAATAGGCTGACACTGTAAACTGCTTAGAGAGGGCTATAAAGCGCTGTGAAGCGGTATATAAGTCAAAGTGCTGTTGCTATTGCTCTGTCTCGCCTGCCTTTGTCTGCCTCAGTTGTGTCTGCTCCTACTGACTGCTGAACAGCTTTGTCTTAAGCTAGCAAATGTATCACACACTGGTGCAAGGCAATTTGTATTCTCCTATCACTGTAGAGCTTCCTCCTTTCAACAAATCACCATCCAGCCGGGAGAACATCTGGCAGCCTCTGGGTGATGTAGCAAGAATGGGGACAATCTCATCCTGAAACTCTGTTTGGGCTCCTGCAGCTGGTGTGTCTGTCTCTCCTCCCACACCTCCTTTGGGCCTCTTCCAAGTTTAAAATAACGTGAAATAAAGAAACACGGGACTCTAACGAGTTTAGAAATAGTCTCCAAGCAGAAAGCGATCGAGGCTGCCATGGTTGCGCAACCAGCAAGGTCTTGCAAAGGAAAGAACCGAAGCAGAGCATCTGCTGGACAAGCATTGCTCTTTTGGGGGTCATAGGGAGGGGGATTAAAAGGGTCAACTGCATGGAAACTGAACATAAGGAGAAATGCACCTTGCTTTTTCTTCCCCAAGTGCAATAATAGGTCACATCTTATATCTCTGCTCTGCCGTGTTGAAAGTCTAGACAGAAGGTCACATCATAAAGAGAGAGAGGGAGATGGTGCATCTACAAGGGATTCAAAGAATAAAGTGCTAATAGAAAAAGTAAATGGTGGGAGAGAAATGACTGAGGTGGAAATTGTTCCTGGTCAAAGGGGAGAGATAAGATTTCTTGAAAATGCAGAAGATATGGGGGAGGAAATATATTTTCTAGACTTTTTTTCTAAATTAAAAAAAATCAACAACTGACATAAGCATAGCAGGCATTAAATAGCAATAGAACTTAGACTTATATACCACTTCATAGTGCTTTACAACCCTCTCAAGGCAGTTTACAGAGACAGCCTATTGCCCCCAACAATCTGGGTCCTCATTTTACCTACCTTGGAAGGATGGATGGCTGAGTCAACCTTGAGCCTGGTGAGATTTGAACTGCCAAATTGAGGCAGCTGGAAGTCAGCAGAAGTAGCCTGCAGTTCTGCACTCTAACCACTGCGCCACTGCGGCTCATTTAAATCTTTATTTTTGTTGAAAATGGCAGCAATGCCCCAATCTCCCACCCCTCTCCAGGGCAGATTAAAATAGCGTGTTTCAAGGAGTCCTTATGTGCTTGTCATCTCTTTTTTTATTACAATTATCAGAAATCTTTGTAGTGAGGAAAAATAAAGGAGCAGTATTTAAACTATTGTTCCAAAAACCATTTTAAGGGTTTGATTATTATTTTTTACTCTTTTTTTATTTCTCCCCCTCTTTTTTTAATAACTTTTTTTAAAAAAAATAGTAAAAGGCAAGACAAACTAAACTTGGAAAAGAAAAATAGAGAAGTGCAAAAGGAAAAAGAGAGGAAGAAAGAAGAAAAAGAGAAAAGAAGTATCTTCATCGCAGCAAGTACAGAAGCAGACATTGTTGTTGACACTGTAGCTGCTAGTTTCTGCCTCTATTCTTCAAATTTCTCTTGGAGTATTTCCCGTCATTTTGTCTCAATGCTGACCAAAGAGAAAAAGTAATCTTCTCCCTCTCTCTTTTGTTCATACAATTCCATAAAAAAAGCCAGTTTGCCAAGCATTTATGTCAGTAAATATCTACATGTTTTTTTTAATTTTATTGGTTTTTAAAAATAAAAAGGAAAGGGGTATTGGAATGGATTACAAATTTTGGCAGTTACAATGTGTGGAAGGTGTCCCCGCCCCCCGTACTCATAGTATTCATTTACACAAATAATTCAATATTACATAATAGTAATTTGTCAGCATGTAGATTCAGATAATAATTTCAATCAATTTATATCAAGCCGATTTCCTTATTCATTTTTGTGATCTGAGTTTTCTTGGTATTGCCCCTTCTCCCCCCGGCAGCAGGGCTCCAGCCCCTCCCGTGTCTTGTATGTCAGGTGTAAGATCATCAGGTTTATCTAGGAGTGCTTTATTTTTTTCCATAAAGGCCTGAGCCTCTATGGTTGTGTTAATTCTAATTCTTGTGTCCTCCCAGAATATTAACATACCTTCAGGCATCAACCATCTGAACCCCACCCCCTTCTGGTATAACTTCTTCACTAATTGCGAATAATTTTTTCTTTTCTCTCTCACTTTCTTGGGGATCTGTTGCAGAATGGTTATTTCTCTATCTTGATATTTCAACGCTTGCCCTCTTTGTGCACTCAGAATCTCATCTCTTGTGGTCTTTCTGAGAAATTTAACATGTACCTCCCTGGGGACATTATGTGTTCTAGCATATGCTGAGTTTACTCTATAAACCAGATCCAGTTCCCACCCCATCTGTTGTTTTTCTTTTTGAATGTATTCAGCCAAGATGTTTGTCATGATGTCCCTTAAATCTTCATCATCTGCCTCAACTACATTTTGGAACCTAAGGAAAAAGGACATTCTTTCAAATTCTGTTTTCATTTGGTGGATTTCAATCTCTTGGTTCCCCTTCTGCACCCCTTGCACCTCCCCCCTCATCTCAGCCGTCCCTCCCTCAAAAAGATCCAGTCTCTGTGTATTTTTACTCGTCTGGTCTTGGTTCGCTTTAAGCTGCTCTCTCATCTCCTTTAGTTCACTTTTTATGTCCTCCTGTCCCTTTAAGATTTGTTGGAACATCTGTTGAAAATCCGTCTCAGCAGGTTTGGGCTGCATCAGTGAGGTTAAAGTTTGTTGTCCGCTCGGACTGGATACTGTAGATGTTGGGGCGAAGACAGCAAAGCCCGGCTTCCCCGGGGGTGGTCTTTTAGGTGGCATTATGTTGAGCAGCAAAAGTTCAAAGTCAATACAGAGAGGAAGTTAAGGAGGGAAACCGCCGAGAGAAATCAGGAGGGTAGGAGTCCAAGCAGAGGGGAAATTATTCTAATTACTTCTGGCAGTAGAGTAAAAGAGTCCTTTGTTCCAAGGGAATCCAATTCAACAAGAGATTTGTCTGAGTGTCATGGAGGACAAAGACAGGAAGCCTGAACTTCTATAGGTGGAGTCAGTTTTCAATGTTTATAGAGACAACGGAAGTGTGCCATCTTGACCTGCCAGCTTCGGGGTTAAGAGGCATAACAGAAAGTTTACAAAGCTTCCAAAGTTTTCAGATCATCACCTCATTTATAAAGTTAAAATCCAAAATCCGCCTTCGTTATGAGCGTGAAATCATTAGTTGGCTCTCTCCCTTCCTCCTCCTCTAGGGCCGAGAGCAAAAAGATTTAAAGCCGCTTGTCCGAGGGGGGGGGGAAATCCCCCTCCCTCCAGTCACGCTTCTCCAGCCAAGTTGAAAGCGATTTTAAAAACAGCTGGCAGTTTTTTCTTTCCTTTTCTTTCCAACAAACAAGGGAACGGGGGGAAGTTTCCACCTCACCACACAGCAACCGCGTCCTTCAAATAGCGCGTTCTTCCAGCTGCCTCCTCAAGAAGACGCCACAGCGCCTCCCCATCATGCCTCCCGGTGCCTAGGGCGATGCGGGGGCCCCCCGGCTGCCGCCGACTCAGGGGATCCCCCGCTATGCTGCCCCTTCGGCAGGAGCCTCTACAGGGCGTCCTGTGCCCCCCAAGCGGTGGGGGGGGGGCCACCAGAAGAGCACGGGGCGAGCAGAGCCTGCCCGTCACGATCAGCAGCCGGAACCGGAAGTGTAAATATCTACATGTTGATTTCTATAATGTAAGGTCTCCTCACGTTGAGTTGGATTCCTTGTGATTTCATGTTTGTGTCTATATTTGCTAGCAAAAATACAGAGGTTGTTAGTCACTTGCTTTCTCTTGGGATGATTTTCAACTCTCGGTTTAGCCCAGAGGTGGGTTCCTACCGATTTGGACCAGTTTGGCCGAGTAGGTAGTAACTCGGCCAGCAACGCTCCCAAACCGGTTCTATCAGCAGTGCTGTAGGTGCCGCCATCTTGGTTTTTTGCTTCTACACATGTGCAGAAGCATTTTTTTTACCTACTGCACATGCACGACACGCCCCCAAGTGTGTCCCTGAGTGAACCGGCAGTAGAAGAAGCCGGAACCCACACCTGGTCTAGCTTACAAGCCTGATGGTCTTCTATTCCAGCACTAACCAAATCCAACCCTGCTTAGTTTTTAAGCTAAGATGAGGTCAGATAGGTACTGCCACTTGCTAGGGAAGCTTTAATTAATGCAATTGCAACCAGAAAGTGAAATGGTTCATTCTATAATTTTAGAATTGCTCCCATGAGGTATTGGAAACCTGAATCTTGTTTTAATGAGAACTTAACTAGTTGCATTACTTGGATCTGTACACAAACTGGAGCAAGATTGCACTTTAGTGTTGGTAATTCCCATAGTTTTGTGATATATTTCCCCATTCAAAATACATTTGAGGGAAAAAATATGCATTACATTAAAGGAAATTGTTAGCATAATGAGCGTAGTAGGAAAATATAGAAGTAAGTGTGTCAGGAGCAATTTTCAGATAAATCCAACAGGAAAATATATATAGAAACGATGGGGTCTGCAGCTTTTATGTCTGTATTTACTGATTCATAGAAGAGAAATAAATAGGTTGAACTCCTCTGACTGAACACTTCAATAAGATTTGATGGATATCGCTGAGATTTGGTGGGATAATATTTAAGACTGTAAAAAAAGAAATGAAAGTATATAAATTGTTCAAAAAGAACCAAAACTCAAAAATGGCGGATTAGTATTAAGTGTGCTTATATAGTGAATGTGGGCATGCAGGTATTATACACATTTTTAATGGAAATTAATGAATCTGAACATAGAATAAGTGGGTTTTTTAAAAAAAAAGTCCTACGAGTTCTGGGTAGTTCTGTTTATTCCAATGGATTGCAAGTCAATATGAGACCATAGGGTTTTTTATTTTAGTTTTAAGATGAGTTTCAAGGAGAGACTGGACTGCCATCTGTCAGCAATGGTTTAGGGTCTCCTGCTTGGATGGGGGGTTGGACTAGATGACCTAAAAGGTCCCTTCCGTTAATCTGTTAAAAAAAGGTCATATAGAAAGCATCTGGGTGAGAACAGAACAGATACTGTTATAGCCATAGAGCATAGCCAGTTCAGCCCAGAGAAAGAAATAGATGGGATGTTTGTAGACTGACAGTGTCCAGGGAAGGAAAAATACAGACTTTCAAGACTGGTGTGAGTTCTTTGTGATACTGTATGTGAAGTCACAAGACAGTCTCCACAATCCCATAGGAACTATGTAAGATAACAACACAGCCTGTTGAATCATCCTTTCAGAATTATTTCTTCACCTAAACCAGAGAAACAAAGGTGACCACAGGTGGGCAAAAAATAGTGGGAGAGAAAGTGACTTCCAACTTCCTGTTGGCTTCCCCATTGATATTGCTTGTGGGAGCTGGCAAAGAATGTCAGAAATCTCTTCTTTTTTTTGGCTGACCTTTGGTACTGCCTATCATTCTGCTGGGAAAGGAGGGGAAACAAAGATAATCATGGACCAGAAGGAAAACTGCACACCTGTTCCCATCCCAGCATGTTCTTAGGCACTTCTTCTTGGGCCATTTCCGTCATCGGATGTTGGCGATCAATGTTGGTGATCCTATTTTTATCAACAGCCACATGAAAAAGTGCTGTTGTGTTTTGTCCAAACTCTTAGACTTTGAAGCCATAATGTTCCTTTTCTGCCTCATTTGCCTTCAATCATTCCTTGGACGATTAAGTGAAGTATGTCATATTTTTCTGGGTGTCCATAATATTCTTTCGCTTTTTTATGGTTTTGATGATTTCCCTTTGTTTTTCCAGGCGGCCTCCTCATTTCTTAGGCACGCCTCAGTTCTTAAGCACATATACTTTGAATGCTTGTCCTCGGACTCTCTTTCTCGTAGTGCAGGAAGTTAAAACCCAGCCCTCTCCTAGAAAAATGAAATGTCCTGGGAAATATTGAAAAGGTAGGAGATTATATTTCCCTGGATCAGAAATGGAGAAACATGTTTTTAGGTAGGAAACAGACTCACTCTTAATAATCCCCACCTTTGTCAATGGGCCATTAAAATGCCTGAGGCAGTCTACTCTACATAACAAAGTTCTCCCCCTTCAACTCCAGGGCGATGTGATTAAGGCATGATAGTACCCTTTACCCATCTCACCACAGGGCACCTGGGAAGAAGCGATGCTCAACCAAATTTGGACTCAAAGCACAGCCTACAGAGTGGCCCCTGTATGGGAGTTTGACAACCAATCAGAATACAAGCTCAAGATCAAAGGCCAGAGAGGGCATAAAACCAGGGACTCCGCATCTCGCTCTTTTTCTTCTTCACCAAACATCTGGAAGCATGCGATCCCCCTTTTCTGTTCAGGAGCTCAAGCCATGTGATCCTGTTCACCATTAAAATCCTCTTTCCAAGCAGCCTCCATGTTTTCAATGTCTTTCCCCCCACTTGGAACTGAACCCAGAAGGTCATTTCTTCCAACAATAGGATGCAGTCAACTAGGTGTTAGTCTTGGCCTACCTTATCCCTTTCATGTATTTCCTTTTTTTTTAAAAAAAACCTTTTTGCTTTAATCATAAAAGCTGCTTCAGTAATTTTCGTTCAAGTTAGATTCCTGCTCTTAGGAATGCACAAATGCTTCTCTCTGACAGATATTACAAACCAACTCCTCCCACTGGGCTTTTTCAGTTCCGGAAGCATTAGCAGAAAGATAGAACTGTGTAATGAAACAGCAGCACTGATAAGATTCAAAATGCCAGAGGGGGAAAAAATTGAAATGAATTCTTGAGTATCCTGGAACTAAAATATAAAAAGAGGAACCTTTTTCAGATCAGAAACGAAATGGCTAAGAAACTTCAGTGATATAGGATTAGTAATGTGGGCATTGCTAAATGTTTTCCCCCCACAATTTAGAATAAAAAAAACCTAAATTGAATAAGTTCCTTTTAACAAATATTTGGGAAAGCGAAAAATTTCATGACTTGAAGGGTTTTTAAAATCTGAAGCTGTAAACTATTCCAGTGAAAAGGAAGAAATAACAAAAATCGCTACGATCGATGAGCTGGGATTTGAAAAGGCGTGTGTATGAGATGGAAGGTGTGGGGAGGAGCTCTATCTAAGGATGAAAATCTTTTTGTAAGACTCTAGGATTGGGAAGATCAAGGATCAAACAAGTTGAGGATTCTGACTGATACTATAAATATCAAAGGGAACTTCCCTGGTTGTGTTTTGGAGCCGGGTGGGTGGGAGAAACAATGGGCTGAATGCTATTTCAGTCTATGACTGTTCTGCATGTATATGCTTGTAACTCTGTTTTTAGCCAGTTTGCTCATTGGTCAGTGTTTCTTTTTAAAATGCACCTACATCTTCATACATTTCTTACTCAGATTTACCCAGCTTGCATGCAGCTTCTTTTTTTCCTCCCTTCTGGTATAAGAGATGAAGGAAAAAATTGGCATGCTTTGCTGGTGGGTCGGTCTATTAGATCTACCTAAAAATGCGGTGGCTCAGTGGCTAAGACTCTGAGCTTGTTGATCAGAAAGGTTGGCAGGTCGGCGGTTCAAATCCCTAGTGCCACGTAACAAAGTGAGCTCCCGTTACTTGTCCCAGCTTCTGCCAACCTAGCAGTTCAAAAGCATGTGAAAATGCAAGTAGAAAAATAGGGACACCTTGGTGGGAAGGTAACAGTGTTCCGTGCGCCTTCGGTGTTTAGTCATGCCAGCCACATGACCACAGAGACATTTTCAGACAGCGCTGGCTCTTTGGTTTTGAAACAGAGATGAGCATCGCCTCCTAGAATCAGGAACGACTAGCACATATGTGCGAGGGGAACCTCTATCTTTAAACATCAAACTTGGTGGTCCAAAAGGAACAAGCAAAGCTCATTCAACGGGCCCTATTGCTCCATCCCATGATCCTGGATCCAGGACTTCCCACCTTGAGTTTGGCAATCTTGGACAAGATGTCCTGTTCTCCTCTCCCAAGTCATGAGCGTGTAGGACACAGAAGAACACGTCACAGGAGTCCAGTAAGAGAACCAATTTGCTGAACCAATCTGTTCAGGAGAAGAAATCAGCTTTCTCCCCAGGAAACTGTACGCTTTTCAGCTCTTACATATTCTCCATTTGAACTGTATTACTTGCTTTAAAGCAAGCATTTTCTTTGAACAATCTGCACCAATGCAAAGCGCTTCCTGGGTTGCAAAAATGGACATCCATGTCTTCTCTCTGCCGCTTGGAAAAAGTTCCTCTTTTGGAAATAAGAAAAGGAGCAAAGGACAGATGTAGAACTGCAGAGGCGCATTCCTAATTCTTGACCTGTCATTTGACATTGTGCGTCTGCAAATAATATTTCCGGGGGCCAAGGTCAAGTAGATTTCTCTTTCTTATCCAGCTGGACTGAGAGACCAAATCAGTTGATTTTCCGTTGTCTTAACAATGGCTCTCAGAGCTGCTACAAGGGAAGCGTCTGACCCTGTGTTTGTGTGCCTTTGTGGCACAGCTGCTTGTTATGTGGCCCCCGAATAACCTTTTTCGGAAAAGAATTGGAAGCATGAGTCATGCACAATTCCTCTAAACCATCAAATTTGTGATATGGCATTTCAGCTAATCTTGGACACTGGAAGGAAATTGACTTCTTCTAAACACTGCCTTCCATTCAGGTCACCATGAGTGGGAGTAATCGTTGAAAATTATTTTCACCAGAGTAGGCTTAAAATTTAGACAGCTTTTCAGACTGAAACCAAACTAAAGACTTTCTGTATCCTTGATTTGGATGGATTTGCTGAACATGGTGGACAATCAGACCACACCCAACTTGCACATAGTCTAGGTTACTTTCTCTTGTGTTTGGGTGGGATAAGCGTTACTAATCCTCAAGTGTTGGTCTATCCCAGTTCTCCCTTTTTCTGCTTGTAGCATAAGAGTACGGTATGATGAGCGCTGGCCCTTTATTATGCTTTATTCGAGACTAGACCTGCTGCTACTGCGAGAGTCCCCCCTCTCGCAGTCATGGCCTCCAGCCCTTTCAAGGGCCCACCTCGAGGACGGGTTTGTTAACCCAGAGAGGTGGAGGAAGCGTGCATTAAGGGGTTTTTTAGTTAATTGTTTTTTAAAATTTGTAAAGGGTTTTAAGGGTGGGGGGGGGAAGGACCAGATCAGGAGTGATAGTAGAGCCAGGCAATTAGGTGTGGTCGAAAGAGGAAGGAACGGAGCGGGTGAGGAAAGGGAGGATAACATTCCATTACAGGGCTCTTTGATACCAACGGTCGTGGGGAGGGGCAGGTGCGAGGACACATTAAGAACGCGCAGTCGGTTGGGAGACCGGGGTTTTTGGTCATTCCCGGTCGTTTGTACCAACCCCTGCATACTAGGTGGTCAGGTTCCACAGGCCCCAGGCCTGAGACTGCTGTTATGCAACGCGAGGTCCGTTGTCAATAAGGCCCCCCTCATTCATGATCTTATTTTGGAGGGGGAGCCGGACCTCGCAGGAATAACCGAGACCTGGTTGGGCTCCGAGGGAGGTTTACCCCTCGTTGAATTGTGCCCACCAGGTTATCGAGCATTTCATCAGCCTCGGGCCCAGGGGAGGGGCGGCGGGGTAGCAGTGATTATTCGGGAAGACCTTGAGCCGAGAGAGTTCACCGTGCCACAGACAGCCGGGTGTGAGTCCCTTGTCGTGAGATGGGGCCCAGGGAGGCAGTTGGGCCTGCTGATAGTATACCTGGCTCCTCGCTATACGTCAGCGGCCCTGCCTGAACTCCTTGAGCTGATCTCATCGGTGGCGATTGAGACCCCCAATCTTATAGTGATGGGGGATTTCAATCTGCCGTCGATGGGAGAAGCGTCTGAGGGGGTTCGGGAGTTCATGGCTTCCATGACAGCCATGGACCTGACCCAGTTAATTCAGGGCCCTACTCACGAGGGAGGTCACACGCTGGACCTTGTTTTTGTCTCAGGCCGGTGGATGAGTGATCAGGGAATAGGGGACTTAGCCATTACTCCCCTGTCATGGTCGGATCACTATCTTCTCCGGCTGGACTTCCCTGGTGCTACCCCACACCGCGAGGAGGCGGAACCGGAAGGTATTAGATGGTTCCGCCCCAAGCGCCTGTTGAATCCAGATAGGTTCGAGACGGAGCTTGGGCCACCTCCTGTGGATTTGACCCGCCCCCGAGTGGAGGACCTGGTAGACGCATGGAATAGTGCGACTACCGGGGCCCTGGACCGGGTGGCGCCTTTGCGGCCTCTCCTGCGGCGACGAACCACCCTGGCCCCCTGGTTTACCGAGGAGCTAAGGGTGATGAAACGCCAAAGGAGACGCCTAGAGAGTCGTTGGAGATCCTCTCGTTCCGAATCTGACCGAGCACAGGCACGAGCCTACTTGAGGACGTACCTTGTGGCATTAAGAGCGGCCAAACGTCAACATTGCGCCGCCCTTATTGCGTCTGCAGATAACCGCCCTGCCGCCTTGTTTCGGGTGACTCGCTCCCTCTTGTTTGAGAGGCCGCGGGAAGCCCCTTTACAGGGTAGAGCAGAGGAGTTTGGGAAATATCTACATGACAAAGTCGCTCAAATCCGGACGGGATGGACCCCCTTCAGTGGTTCAGTAGAGACGCCCGTGGCGAGTCTTGAGGGTCCGCTTTGGGAGGAGTTTGATTCGGTTGCCATCGAGGATTTGGACAGGTTGCGTGGACGTCTGCGACCCACCACATGTTTATTGGACCCGTGTCCCTCCTGGCTTGTACTGGCATCCTGGGAGGTTACACGTGACTGGCTCCTGGTCCTAGTGAACACTTCGTTGGGTGAGGGGTCTCTACCAGCCGCCTTGAAAGAGGCGGTGGTGAGACCCCTGCTCAAGAAGTCTTCCCTGGACCCGACGGACCTAGTCAATTACCGTCCAGTCTCCAACCTTCCTTTTTTAGCGAAGGTTGTAGAGAGTGTGGTGGTACAGCAGTTCCCACGCCACCTGGAGGAAAATGATTATCTAGACCCGCGCCAGTCCGGCTTCCGACCCGGGCACAGCACGGAGACGGCCTTGGTCGCATTGGTGGACGATCTCTGGCGGGCCAGAGATAGGGGTTGTTCCTCTATCCTGGTCCTATTAGACCTCTCGGCGGCTTTCGATACCATCGACCATGGTATCCTGTTGCACCGGCTGGAGGGGCTGGGAGTCAGGGGCACCGTTTTACGGTGGTTTGGCTCCTACCTCACTGACCGGACGCAACGTGTGTTGGCAGGGGAGCAGAGATCGACCCGGAGGCCTCTCACATGTGGAGTGCCACAGGGTTCGGTACTCTCGCCTCTCCTGTTCAACACATACATGAAACCGCTGGGCGAGATCATCCGTGGTTTTGGGGTGGGATATCATCTGTATGCTGATGACACTCAGCTATACATCTCCACCCCAAACCACCCCAATGAGGCCATCGAAGTGATGTCCCGGTGTTTGGAGGCCGTACGGATCTGGATGGATGGCAACCGACTGAAACTCAACCCTTCCAAGACGGAGTGGCTGTGGCTTCCGGCGCCCCGGTTCAACCAGGTGTTTCCATCTCTGGCCATTGGGGGCGTGCAATTAGCCCCTATGGAACAGGTGCGCAATTTGGGCGTCCTCCTGGATGCCCGGCTGTCCATGGATGACCATGTAACAGCCGTGGCAAGGGGGGCGTTCCATCAGGTTCGCCTGATGCGCCAATTGCGCCCCTTATTGGACCGGGATGCCCTACGCACAGTCACCCATGCGCTGGTGACGTCTCGCCTGGACTACTGCAATGCTCTCTACATGGGGCTTCCTTTGAGATGCACTCGGAGACTACAGTTGGTCCAGAACGCGGCCGCGCGGGTGATCATGGGGAGGACTAGATTCTCCCCTGTAACACCTCTCCTGCGCGAGCTGCACTGGCTTCCTGTGGTCTACCGAGTGCGTTTCAAGGTCTTGATTATGATCTTTAAAGCGCTTCATGGCACAGGGCCTAGTTACATGCAGGATCGCATCCTGCCCCACACATCCCTACGACCAATCCGCTCTCACAGAGAGGGACTTCTCCGGGTGCCGACCGCCAAACAGTGTCGGGGGGCGACACCCAGGAGCAGAGCCTTCTCTGTGATGGGCCCAGCCCTGTGGAATGACCTCCCCCGGGACATCAGGATTACTTCCGATCTCCGCTCCTTCCGTGTACAACTGAAGACCCACCTCTTCCAACTATCTGGCCTGGCTCAACCGTAATTTTCTCGTATCCCTCCTGACTGTCTGTTTTTAACATTTTGAATTTGGATTGTACATGGGGTTTTATAATTAGGGTATTTTAATGGTTTTTAATTGTCTATGTATTGTATCTGTTAACCTCCTCCGAACATGTGTGTCTATGTACTTATGTATGTCATGGATTTATGTAAATGTTATATGTTTTTTACTCCATTGTACGCCGCCCCGAGTCCTATTCGGAAAGGGAGCGGCTAATAAATTTAAATTATTATTATTATTATTAATGTAATTTTAGATTGTACTTTAATTAAAGTGCATAATGTAGCTTCCAATTGTGCTATCATTATGGTTATTACTATGATTAAACATAATGAAGGATGAGTTTCATAGCACTTGGCTACATCCATGTGAGGAAGATATGGCTCTCCAGATGTTACTGAACTGTAGCTCCCAATATTTCTCCCCATTAGGTATACAGGGTGAAGTTGCTGCGGCTTGTAGTTTGGCAATACTTTAGAGCAGGGGTGTCAAACCGGTGGCCCATGGGCGTGAAGCATCACACCCACCCCAGATCTACAAATGGGGAAAAATGTCACAAAACGTCACGTGTCGGCAACGTGACACGGTGACTTTGACACCTCTGCTTTAGAGGATCACAGCTGCCCAGCATAGATATTAACTGGACAGAAGAGCAAGGGATGAAATGTGCATTGTAACCCAGTGATGCAAACTCTACCTCTCATGTATGTGCTTAGGATACTGCAATACGCAGTGTACCTTTTGGGTATTGTTGTGGATATGAACGGTTGTTTGTATTCCTCGTCCATGGGCTATAGGCGCACACACAACCCTGATGGCTTGGAATAACTTTTATACAATGGTGGGATTCAAAAATGTTTACTACCGGTTCTGAGGGCGTGGCTTGGTGGGCGTGGCAAGGGAAGGTTACTGCAAAATCCCCATTCCCTCCCGATCAGCTGGGATTCGGGAGGCAGAGAATAGATGGGGGCAAGGGCAGTCAGAGGTGGTATTTACCGGTTCTCCAAAATACTCAAAAGTTCCATTACCGGATCTCCAGAACTGGTCAGAACCTGCTGAATACCACCTCTGCTTTTATAGTCTTGGAAAGAGAATCTTTTGATCCCTTCCATTATGGGAGCAGAGTGAGCAGTAAGTGAGGACAAAGCCAAAGAAGGACAAGAAAATATCATTTCTCTTCTGCGGCATGCTTCCCTCTGTCTCCCTTCATTTTCATACATATATTCATCCTTTGCACATCTGTGTGACTCACACATTCATATCTCTGTTCACTCACAAACAGGGGTATATCAATAAGCTTAACAACATGGCTGTTTCCCCCCTGCCATCTCTTCCAGTCAGTCCTGCCCAGCTGGTTAGTGGTTTTCGACAGCTTAGATAAGTAGTGCAGAAGGAAGGAACCAGTAGAAATGCTCAGACCCCTTGCTCATTCTGCAGTAATTCCTAGTGCAAGATTGCCGAACAATATGGAGCTGTTGAGTAACCCGGTGAGAAGAATTACACCTCTCTTCTCTGTAATTTACACACTGTGTTCTGTTGCTGGGCAGGAAAGAAAATGGCATCAAGTAGGGAAAATGCAGGCCAGCTAAGCAGATGGAGATAAGGGCTACAGATTATTCAGCTCAGGTTTATGCCGATATAACAAGTGCTGCCGTATCCAAACAGAAGTAGCTTTGCTGCAATCATCCATGCTTGTTTAGCTTCTCATTTGGATTCCTGGAATGTGTTGCCACTCGACTGCTTTAAAAATGGCTTTGAAACTTCACTTGGCCCCAAACAGAACAGCTTCCCGACTTGTGCTCCTTAAAGCAAATTGCCTCATTCTGTCTAATGTCAGGGCAGGCCATGGATCTCATCTTATTTTTTTCATAAAGGCAGACCTTGTGGCTGCCTTCTAGGCTCCCCCCTCTTCCACCAAGCGTTGACTCTTCTCCACCCCGCGTTTGCCTCCAAGCTTTCTAAGCAAACTGCAGCTTTTTAATGTGAGAGGAGGGAAAGGGAATTTAAATAGATGGCTGGAGTGCAATTTTGTAACTAAATGTAATTTGATATAAATATAAAATGAAATAAAAGGGAGTTTGGTTTTGTCCTGGTTCACCTACTATTTTGGGGGCTGTTGACCCCGCCCCCCCCAAAAGCTACAAGTATGTTTTACATCACTTTGTTGGGGTTGATTCCCCTCCCCCCCCCTTATTTTCATTTGAAAGGAATGGAAGGAAATAGTGGGAAATTTCCTCTCTCTGTGTCAGTGTCTGTCCGTCTGTCCGTCTGTCCGTCCGTCCGTCCGTCTGTCTGTCCGTCTGTCTGTCCATCTGTCTGTCTGTCTCTCTCTCTCTCCCTCTCCCTCCCTCTCCGTGTGTGTGTGTGTGTGTGTGTGTGTGTGTGTGTGTGTGTGTAAAGCCCCAGAAAAGTGGCTTGAATGCCATCAATTGTCCGTCCAAATTCTACTCAGGGGAAACTAACTTTTGATCAAATATTTGTAAGGTAAAGCCAATTTAACCTTCCTTCCCATAAGCCAATGAAGATTTCACATTAATGTAAGCAGATAGAAGTGGGGTGCTATTTTGATTTTGGAGAACTTATCCTTTCCCACAAAACCCTACTGGGAGGCTGACAGCCATAGTGATGCAGTGGTTAGAATGTAGTATTGCAGGCTAACTCTGCCGATTGCCAGCAGTTTGATCCTGACCGACTCAAGGTTGACTCAGCCTTCCATCCTTTCAAGGTTGGTAAAATGAGGATCCGGATTGTTGGGGGCAATAGGCTGACTCTGTAAACCATTTAGAGAGGGCTGTAAAGCACTGTGTAGTGGTACAGAAGTCTTAAGTGATATTGCTATCTGGAAAAGAAAAACCATGTGAAACACCCCTCCCCCCCAATAATCCTGCTTCTAGAGAATGATTGTTGCAGCTCTGCTTCGCATGCATATGTATTCTTTAAACACTACAGCAGAGGTCGGTTCCTACTGGTTCGGATTGGTTCAGCTGAACCGGTAGTAAAAATCAGGCCTGGCTCTCTGACTGGCAGGCTGGCCATGCCCCCAAACCAGTCCCCTAATCGCCGCTTGCTCGCCCACCCGATGTATCCGTATGCATTACAGCATATATCCACTACTTCTGGTACTTCTTTTGACATTGTGGCTAAGTTCTGTGCAACCAAGGAGGCCAAGTCATGTCACCAAGACCATTAGCATCGGCCAGCAGCTGCAGTGAAGTGAGGAAATGGGTTCAGGTTTTCTCTGCTGTGGTGATGACATCTATGTTAATATTGTTGATTATACTGGGGAAAAAATCCCGAGATTTGCTTCTCACCATTATGTTAGTGGCATTGGTTTTTGTCTGGCTTTATTAATTATAATGGCTGTGTTTTTCTCCATTGACGTCACATCCTTTCTAAGCTTCACGTTATGTATTCTTTAAACACTACAGCAGAGGTTGGTTCCTACTGGTTCCAGTAATTACAGTCTTTTGATACTCCCTTGAGCTTTAATCTGCAGCCCATGGAAAGAGTTGGCCAACATTTTGTGTAGGCTATTCAGTAAGGTCATTGTCTCTAGTCTTTCTTTTGAATTGCATTACTTTTAAAGCAACTGGTAGTTTGTTTGTTTGTTTGTTTGTTTATCAAACATGTACAAGATAGCAGGTATAAGTATGAACATAGACATGAAGGAAGGAAGTGAATACAAATAAATGGGGACAATAAGACAGGGACGGTAGGGCCACTGGTGCGCTTATGCATGCCCCCTTTATGGACCTCTTAAGAATGGGGTGAGGTCTATGGTAGACAGATTAAGGTTGAAGCTGTGAGGATTTGAGGATGTAACAATGGAGTTTGGTAGTTGACTACTTTGTTGCTGAAGTTGTATTTTCTGCAATCGAGTTTGAAGCAGTTTACCTTGAGTTTGTATCTATTGTTTGCCTGTGTATTACTGTGGTTGAAGCTGAAGACGTTGTTGACAGGTAAGATGTTGTAGCAGACAATTTTGTGTATTATGCTTAGTTCTCTCCTTGGGCCTCACAGTGTCTTCCCCCTTGCTTGCCTTACAGAAATGATGCCTGTTTTGTGAAATGAAGTTAAATTCATAACCAGTTCACACATTTAGGAAGGGCAAGAGTCCCCCCAAACTATTTCAATGTTAGTTTGTTGATGCCCCTAATGGACCAGATATGGTGCCAATGAAAGCATCTCCTTCCTATGGAGAAAAATCATGAACACGGCAGCTTTTTGTTGGCTTCTATTTTATACTGATGGCTATACAGTATTACTAGCAGTAGAATAATTGCATATAAAAATCATCATCACCACAGTTTGGTCTTTTTGATTTAAAAGCTGAACTAGCTCTTCCTCATTTATATAGTGTTATGATTTTGTAGCCCCTGCAGATTTCCTGAAGTTGATGTGTAGCACAACCTGCTTATCCAATTTATAAGGAAATAAGATCTACAATGTTTAGCGGTATGTTCTCCGAGCACCAGTAGGATTTCGGATTTTTTGTGCTTGGTTTCCAGTCTGTTCAGAAAAGGGGGATTGTGCGATTCTCAGCTTCTCTACTCCAAAGTAAGCCTTTAGCATGACTTGGTCCTGGACCAGCATAAATTCACTTATGGTGTAAATGCCTTAATTAAAACTGTTTTGGGCAACTGTATAGAATGGACTTTTCCAGCATAACACAGAAGTGATGACACAAAGATGATCGTGTCCCATCAGTGTGATATAAGATGCGACCAACGCCAGGAAAACGTGTTATAACTCTTCATTTCTGCTGCCCTTCAGGGTGGAGCAAAGGCAGTTTGATGTAGTATAGAGTTATGGTAGTACAAACAAGTAGAGCTATAAAGAGTAAGTTTCCATTTTGACGTTATGCTTATAAATCTCTTTCCAATACGAGTGCTGTTTGCAAATGTTGAGGCTCAGGGGTTTTCTCGCTGTGTATCTAGACCTCCCAGATGGACAATAAGAGCAAACATTGCCTTCTGTAATTAATTTCTGACAAACTGCCCGTGTATTCTTTTAAAAACAACCTAGTTATCGCTGTTTGCATTCCAGCAGATTGTTCAGCTGCAAAATTTGACCTGCTTCGGCGCAGAGAAAAATCTATTTGCTATTGTACCATTTTGCCCTTCCTCTTATGAGTAATCCAACATCTTGGCCAGCAAAGGGAGGGAAGATAATTTTTTGTGCGGGGGGGGGGGGGTGTCTCTCTATCCCTCACTACCCATGCTTTAGACAGGCCATTTGATTACCTTATTTCAGCTTCAAATATCTTCTTTTTGCTTGGTGTAACATGGTTTTTCAAAGCTCATCCTTCTCTTTGTCAGAACAAAAAATGGGAAAAGTCAGTTCTCCCTTAACAGGGATTATAGGAAGATAGGGTTACTGCATAGTCTTCAGTATTAAAGAAGAAATGCTGCCCTCTGGTTCTGTCTGGAACTTACCTTATTAATTGTTTCTCCTTGGGTATTGTCTCCTCTTGTTAACATAGTCACAGCCGAGGTTAGTGGTGTGCAGATGACATTTCCATTATGCAATGAAGCTCCTCTAGAATTCCAAATAAACATTAAATCATATGCAGTAACATCTATACATGCCTCTAGTTCAGTGTTGGCAAAACTTTTCGGCACCAAGTGCCCAGGGGTGGGTTCCTGCCAGTTCTAACCTCTTCTATAGTTCCACAAATCTACAGTGTCGTTTATAACCAGTTCCAGCTCCCTCCCCCGCCCGTCCCCACATCATCAAGATAAAGAGCGAGAGGAGGAATTCTGGGAGTTGAAGTCCACAAGTCTTAAAGCTGTCAAGTTTGAACACCCCTAAGGGTTTTTTACTAAACGGTTTGGGGTGCAAGGGTCTTGTAACTTGACAGCTTTAAGGCTTGCACACTTCAATGCAAGAGTTCCTGAGCCAACATGACTGGAGGAGGAATTCTGGGAGTTGAAGTCCACAAATCTTAAAGCTGTCAAGTTTGAATACCCCTGGGGGTTTTTTTTCCTAAAGGTTTAGGGGTGCAAAGGTCTTGTAACTTGACAGCTTTAAGACTTGCGTGCTTCAAATGCCAGCGTTTCTGAGCCAACATTTTGGTTGCTAAGCAAGAGCATTATTAAGTGAGTTTCACCACATTTTACAAGTTGGCCACACCCACCCAGTCACATGGCTGGCAAGCTACTCCCACAAAGCAGGCCACACCTACAGAAGAGGTTCTAAAAAATTTGGAAACCCACCACTGCAAGTGCCAAAAAGGGAGCATACCCGCATGTGTGTATGGGGGGTTGCGCACACATGCCGGAAACTGGAAGACCAGCTGCTCGGCGCACGCATGCATGTGCCAGGAAGATGATCTTCCGGTTTCCGGCATGTGCATCAGCCAACAGGTTTTTGCACATGTGTGCATGCCAGAAACCAGAAGACCAAGTGGGCAGTGCATATGTGCATACCGGAAACTGGAAGAGCAGCCGCCCAGCGCGTGCATGCACACTAGGTGGCTGCTTTTCCAGTTTCCGGCGCTCCCGTGTACGTGAAGACCAGCTGGCTGGCGTGCCAGAACCTGGAAGAGCAATAAGTGAGGGCTCATGTGCCCGGAGAGATGGCTCCGTGTGCCACTTCCGGCATGCGTGCCATAGGTTCGTTATCATGGCTCTAGTTTCTAGTTTAATACTTGTCATCATGACCGAGGCTGAATTCAGGATGTGCAGTAATGTGTTTTTGGGAAAGTGTTGATTTCAAAGAGCTTTTTTGAGGGCTAGGAGGTGGGGAGGGATTATAAATCCCCTAAATAGTGTTGTTTTCAAAAACGTATGCTTACAGTCAGCCCTTTGAGGAAGACAGGTCTAGGAAACCAAATCAATAAATACCACAGTACTTTTATTATAAATGTTACAGCAACAAAATCTTAACAGTCTGAAGGCACCTACCCGTACAGCTCCCCTTTATCTTTAAGAGAATTAAGGAAGGTCAAGCTTGAGATGCTTTCTCCAATCGTATTTGGCCTCAGACCCAAATGTCTTTTGTTTGACCGTTCTCTTGGTTGGAGCTCTTCTTCTGTTCCTCACAGCTCTTCCTATTACCCATTACATTGTTCGATAATGAATATAAATTTCACAACATTTCTTTTGTTTTAAGAAAAATAAAAGCATTATTTTAATGTCCTGTGTTCCATATTAAAACTGTAGCTACAAGTTGCCAGAGGATTCCCCCAGAGCAATACAATACAATACAATACAATAGCAGAGTTGGAAGGGACCTTGGAGGTCTTCTAGTCCAACCCCCTGCCTAAGCAGGAAACCCTATACCGTTTCAGACAAATGGTTATCCAACATCTTCTTAAAGACTTCCAGTCTTGGGGCATTCACAACTTTTGGAGGCAAGCTGTTCCACTGATTAATTGTTCTAACTGTCAGGAAGTTTCTCCTCAGTTCTAAGTTGCTTCTCTCCTTGATTAGTTTCCACCCATTGCTTCTTGTTCTGTCCACAGGTGCCTTGGAGAATAGCTTGACTCCCTCTTCTTTGTGGCAACCCCTGAGATATTGGAACACTGCTATCATGTCTCCCCTAGTCCTTCTTTCTCTTAAGCTAAACATACCCAGTTCCTGCAACCGTTCTTCATATGTTTTAGTCTCCAGTCCCCTAATCATCTTTGTTGCTCTTCTCTGCACTCTTTCTAGAGTCCATATTTAATATCCTAATTCTAACCTTACCATGTTTCCCTTAAAATAAGACACGGTCTTGTTTTCTTTTGACTCCCGAAATAAGCACTTGGCTTTATTTTCAGGGAGGTCTTATTATTTTTGAGGTGCAGGAGGCAGCATGCGTGGTCACCTCATGGCTGTTGATATGTTGCAATATTTTCAGGGAGGGCTTATTTTTGGGGAGGGCTTATTTTAGCACATGCGTTCAAAAGCCTGATTGGGCTTATTATCCGAGGAGGTCTTATTTTGGGGGAAACAGAGTAATAAATATTAATGTTGTTGTGGAGGGAGAATGCCGTTCTTCAGAGGGTCTGTTAACAATCAGAATAGTGACATTGGGTCTAAAACTTCAGTTATGGTGCATACTGTTTCGTGGTTTTCCTTTCCTATTGCATTAACATTGCATTGCAACTTTTAGATGTACAAGTCAGATTCAGAATGGAACTGGGAAGGACCTTGGAGGTCATCTAATCCAACCGCTGCTCAAGCAGGAGACCCTATACCATTTCAGACACGTGGGTGTCCAGTCTCTTCTAAAAACCTTCCGTGATGGAGCCCCCGCAACTTCTGAAGGCAAGCTGTTCTATGGGTTAGGAAGTTTCTCCTTAATTCCCAGTTCCTTCTCTCCTTGATTAGTTTCCATCTATCCATTGTTTCTTGTCTTGCCTTCTAGTCCTTTGGAAAATAAGTTGATCTCCTCCTCTTTATGGCAGCTCCTCAAAGACTGGAATAGTGCTATCATGTCATCCTTAGTCCTTCTTTTCTCTAGACTGGTAGTCCTTGACTTACGACCAGTTGCTTAGGACCATTTGAAGTTACAATAGACCCAAAAAAGGTACTTATGACTCAAATTCAGAGTTGCAATGGCTGTCTTCCCCCTCTCCCAGTGGCCATGTGGCTGCAGTTTGAATGCTCAGCAACCAGGCAGAGTTATGGCTGTTTGTAACATCCCATACTCATCTGACCACAATTTACAACATTTTTGCTGGAAACCTATGTTTATTTCCAGTTTCCAAGGGGGGGGGCTCACATGGATTTGCTTAATGACCACTGCCAAAAGTATTGTAAAATTGGTCACACTCACATCATGATCCACTTAACAAGCATCACAATTTATGACCCTAATTGCGGTCTCAACTACTGTTGTAAGTCAAGAACTACCTGTACCCTGGAAAGGTTTCCAGAGCCCAGGCGTTGAACGAAATCATGCGTTTTTCCTAGAATATGTCCTAGTAATCTGAGTCTCCTTTATAAGCTCTCTGAAAGAGAGGGTCAAATGCATTGAACCAGAAAGTTAATCAAACTAGTAAGACAGGTTAATATCAATTTGTAGTGTTCTTTAGAAGTAGCGAAATGTGGCTTACAGAGTTTGGGAGAAACTGACCCTGAAGACTTTTCAGATAATCTTTCCTGGAAGTGGGGGACATGAATCAATGACTGCATTCATGCAATAAATGCTTATTTGTTGGAGAAGAGAACCCAAATGTTTCTTCCCACTCTCAGTAATGCTTCTTACGTTACAAAAGAACATTTTGCAGAAAGAATTGCAAAATCCCTGTCAATTAATCTCTGATCTTCAGGATTGATATTGTTTTCTCCCTTTCAGAATTTTAAAAAAATGCATGTTACAGTCTTATGTGTGCAGCTCCACTTGCAGTTGAGTTCCTTGTGCATGCACATGTGTGCCAGCCTGCTGCTCGTACAAATGAGGCTGTGTGCACACGCCTCTGTGCACCAGCCCACTGCTTGGTGTGGCCCTGTTTCCCGCTCCCTCCCCCAGCGGGGCCATCAAGCCGCAAAGGTTAGGGACCGTTGCTCTAATCTCTCAACTCAGGGTGACTGGTTCAGGGGTAGGTTCCGGCAGGCACTACTGCTGGTTCGCCCATGTGCGTGCTGCACATGCGAGCTCATGCACAGTGCAATTTTTAATTGTTCTGTGCATGCCCAGAACTAAAAAAGAAGATGGTGGCACCTGCAGCGTCACCAAAAGAACAAGTTTGGGGGCATGGCAAGCCTAGATCACTGGTTTGCCCGAACTGGTCTGAACCAGTAGGAACCCACCACTGGACTGGATGGAGCTGTGCATTTACCGGCTGGATCTCCTTCCTGACACCATGAGGAGTTCACAGCAGATATTTTTTTTCTTTGCACTCTAGGAGAGAAATATCTGCTGCTATCTAGGATTGAATTCTTAACCTTCCGAGTGGGAGGCAAACGCCTTCACCACTAGGCCACCACGCCGTTCTAAAAATGCATGTTACAGTAAGTACATTAAAATATCCTGTGTCATGCACTGAACGGAAGTTCTCTTTATGTTGGTGCTCAATTCTCTCCATGGAAGCTCAATGCTGGGATCACAAACTTTACTTCATCCAGCTTCTAAGATCAGCTGCCTACAGGCTGATTTCTCCTTGAATTAAATTAATTTTTTTAAAAAGACTCTCCATGAATTACACCTTGTTCCAGAAGCATAGGAGATCCTTGGTCCCAACTGAAGAGCATTCACAAAACGCACTTGTCACAGAGCTGGGATTTCACCTCCTTTAAGAGGCTCACAGAAATGACAGCCTTATCTTTGAAAGCCATTCTTGCTAAACTTCTTCTTTTAAGCAGCTGCTTTAAAACTTTCAGAGATATTTCAACGCATAAATGTTCTTTGGCTTTGATGAGCTGCGGGAAAAAAAGAAGAAGAAAAGAAACCACATATTTCTGAAATAGATGTCAGGGCGGTTTATTCAATAAGTGAAATCAGCTGGAAAGCATAAGCGATACAGAAGAATTAAGCAAAGCTGCTCTGTGAACATAAATGCCCCTCATACAAATAGGATCTTTAATATCAATTAATGTTGGTTCAGCTATTTTGACAGCCAGTGTAACTGGACAATAGAAGATTGCAGAGCCAAATAAGCAGAAAAAAGTCCCAGGTGAGCAACAGATTTCCTCTGAAGCCCAAAGTCCTGGATCTTTTTTTCAGGCTTTGTAGTCCTGCCTTCCTAATTCTACTTGGTCCAGAATTCAAAGCATGTCTCTTAATTGACCAAGACACACAGCTATGCTATCTGTTTTCTGGAACTGAATGTTGACTGTTTGATCTTACTGAAACCATTCAGTATCAGGAGTTAATTAGTTCAAATGAAGTGCATAAAGGGAGCCAGTTTGGTGTTGTTATAGCGCTGGCCTAGAAACCAGGGGACTGGGAGTTCTAGTCCTGCCTGAGGCACAAGAAACCAGCTGGCTGACTTTGGGCCAGTCACCTTCTCTCAGCCCAACTCACCACAAAGAATTGCGGTGGGGAAAATAGAAGGAGGAAGGAGTATTGGTATGTTCATCACCTTGAGTTGTATATGAAAAAAAAAAGATGGGATTGAACTCTTCCAAAAATATATATATGTATTGGGTCCATCTTCATCATCTCTCAAGTCACTCACAACCTTCAACCCGAGGATCATGCTAAGATATTATATCATCTTTTGCATTCTCCACCTCTCTTACGTTTTTGAGTAAACAAGATGTACAACTAAGGCATCTTACTTTTATACATCTACCACAGAGGTGGTATTCAGCAGGTTCTGACCAGTTCTGGAGAACCAGTAGCGGAAATTTTGAGTAGTTCAGAGAACCAGTAAATACCACCTCTGACTGGCCCTGCCCCCATCTATTCTCTGCCTCCTGAGTCCCAGCTGATTGGGAGGGAATGGAGATTTTGCAGTAACCTTCCCCTGCCACGCCCACCAAGTCACACCACGCCCACCAAGCCATGCCCACAGAACCGGTAGTAAAAAATTTGAATCCCACCACTTATCTACCAATGCTCAAATCTCTCGTGTTATCCCACTTCTTTATTTTTATTATATCCACAAAGCCCTGCCAAACTGTAATCAGTATATAATGCTCAATGCTACATGGTATAAATTCATCCATGTCAGGTTGTGGCATTCTCCTGCTATAGATTATGAGTTGTTGTGCCAATAATGAGGTCATTTCCATTGTAGAGAGTCCAGGCTGTCTCTTGCTGTAATTGAAAAGCTTTTTACAAATGGGACACAAAATCTCACCATTGCAGGATGAAGCTCCCACCTACCACAACGAAAAACCCCAAACAAGGTTAGTAAGTGGAAGGCTCCATAACAAGCCAAGGAAAGTAAATTGTTTTCCACTACATTCAGACGATTTTAAGACTACAGACACTAATAAGTAAATGGCACACAAAAACCTTTAGCCCCCCCCCTTTTTTTTTTGCCAAGGGAGGCAGGGTTGTTTATTCACAAAAGATGCTGCTTGGTGTTTATCTCTGGAACCCCTGAGTAAGTCTCAATCCTTATACTTTCAATTAGAATTGTATCCATTAAATAATATGGAGACTACATGATCCAGCATCGTGCTTCCTGGTTTCAACTTCTATTTACCAGGCGAGATGGCCTGTCGTTTATGTCATTTTATGATGGTCATCCATTGCCTGTGTTGGAGATGTCGGGACAGAGTTGTCGAGCCGGCCTCCCTCAGCAACCAAGAAAGAAACCACTTAACTCCATTTTGCAGGATTAAGAGTACTTTTACTGGTTATGGAAAGATAGCAGCTAAGCAAAGCAAGATCTGAGGCAAAAGCGCACGAAATCATACATATCAATACGTGACCAAAGCCCTTCCCCCTGGTAACTCTCATCCCAGTGTCCAATCTGCAAATCCTTTAGGTGTCATGTGAGTTCCATTTTTAAGGAGCATCATCAGGTTGGTATGCAGGACGGTTGGCCTTGACCAACACCAACCACTAATCTCCAGCATGCGCAGTAGACGGTGAGACCAAAACTCCCTTTTTACAATCTCTCCTGTACTTAAACTTCCCCTCCCAAATACCAGCCCCTCTCCCCGTTTCAATGGCAGCCGAAAGCAAATAGCGAAACAGAGGCTGACATCCGGCCCTCCTTCAGGAAAAGAAGTTATCCTTGCAAGAAAATAAAACAATAGAAAAGACAACATAAGACATGTATGATTCAAATATGATCAAGGCTTATCAGGGTACTTAACGTAGAACTTCTGTAAGAGTCTAGGAGCTCTAACATGAGATTTATCAACCCACTCAGCCTGGGAGGGGTGGAAATGCTTCCAGGATACCAGATATTGAATTCGATTCCTATGTTTCCTGGAGTCCAAGATTTCCTTAGCCTCAAAGTGTTCCTCTCCCTCAATAAGAAGAGGGGTGGGGTGGGGGCAGGTAGGGGCGCACGAAAAGAAGAAGTGTGCTCTGGTTTCAACAGGTTTACATGAAACACAGGATAAATCCGCTTAAGATGCTTTGGTAACTCCAATCGTAAAGAAACAGGATTAATGATTTTCACAATAGGGAAAGGACCGACATACTTCGGCCCCAGTTTCTTTGATTTCTGGGTGGTTTTTAGAAACTTGGTGGACAAAAACACTCAATCTCCTACTTTGTACTCCCTTTGCTTCACCCTCTTTTTGTCAGCCTGTTTCTTGTGCGCCCAGTGAGCAGCCTCCAACGCCTTGCGGGTCATGGGCCAAATTTGGTGAAGCTGGTCACTCCACTCGGAGAGGGACAAAATTTGCAGTTTTTTTCGAGGCAACTCAGGAATTGGTACAAAGTCCTATCCAAACACAACTCTAAAAGGGGTCAAGCTGGTACTGCTGTGTACAGAGTTGTTATATGCCACCTCAGCATGTGGTAACAGTTCAGCCCAGTTATCTTGTTGATAATTGATGAAACACCGGAGGTACTGTTCCAAAACAGAATTAGTCCATTCACAAGCCCCGTTAGTCTGAGGATAGTGGGCGGAGCTTAGCCCCTGGGCGGAGCCCATTAGCTTCAGAAACTCCTTCCAGAAGAGGGAGGTGAACTGGACCCCCCTATCTGAAATTATGCATTCAGGTGCTCCATGTAACCGGTATACATGTGAAATAAACAACTTAGCTAATGACTTAGCTGATGGGATTTTGGAACAGGGTACAAAATGAACCTGTTTGGAAAACAGATCAGTAATTACCCAAATCACGGTATTTCCTTGGGATCCCTGGCAATTCGACAATGAAGTCCATCGATATCCCCCTCCATGGGGCCTCAGGGCGGGCCACACCTTGGAGAAGGCCCTGGGGTTTTCCCAGCAGGTGCTGTGCAGCAGCACAAACGGGACAACTGGCTATGTCGGACTCAATGTCTTTCTTCAATGAAAGCCACCAAAATTGTCTCTTAACCAGATGTAAAGTCTTTACAAATCCAAAATGGCCTGCCATTCTCGAATCGTGGGCCCGTTGAGGAACAATATTTTTCAGGTCAGCAGGAACATATAATTTAGCTCCTACCCAAGCCAGTCAGTATAGTGTGCGTGCAACCCCGAGTGTTCCCAATCATTTCCAAAAATTTTTATTTCCGCATCCCATGCAGGTCAATTTTCAGATGGACTTTTAATCCTAAATGACCCAGGCAAAGGCAATGCTCAAGATTGGGATTCTACTGGTTTAACAACTGGTTCACTGAGCGTGTGTTTGCGCATGCACACTCGCTTTGCTTGTGCCTGACATGTCTGATGTGCGCTGTGCACGCATGCACAATTCACAGTAAAACAGCTGAGGCGTGGCAATCCACTTTGCCACGCCGATCAGCTGGGCTAAAAAACAAGGAAATTTAGGTGAGTATAACCTGGGGGCAGGTGGGTGGGCCCACCTGAGGATTGGAGTGAACTGGTTCACTCTCAGCTGATCTTCGGGGCTACCGCTTCACCTAAACTGGGCTGAAGAGGTAGAATCCCACCCCTGGCACGGCTATATACTCAGTTCACTTCCAGAACAAAGCCCTCTGATGGTTCCCTAAATGCATTGCATTAACCTTACCAAGTTCCCATCTTCTGAGCCATGGTGACGCAGTGGTTAGAGTGCAGTATTGCAGGCTACTTCTGCTGCCTGCCGGCTGCCTGCAATTTGACAGATCGAATCTCACCAGGCTCAAGGTTGACTCAGCCTTCCATCCTTCCGAGGTGGGTAAGATGAGGACCCAGTTTGTTGGGGGCAATAGGCTGACTCTGTAAACCACTTAGAGAGAGCTGTAAAGCACTGTGAAGCGGTATATAAGTCTAAGTGCTATTGCTATTGCTGTTCTGGCCTGCTGTTTCTCAACCTAGAGATTTGGGGTGATGTCCTTGTTCTCGTGAAGGCAGGCCTTCAATCTCTAGCTCTGTCACCAAGTCTTCCTGAGGATCATCTTGGGGATATGATTTCTTATTTCATGCCATTTGGGAAATTCTCTGAGAATCATTTCTTGGGCAGACTTTTGAAACGATCATTTTTTCTTTCATTGGGGAGGCCAATGCACCCTTGACTGCAAATTGACAGTAGCCTTGTGCCTCGACCTTCAGCTGTCACCATGCTGTCTCGTCCTCTTTGGAAATGCAGCCCATTTCATTTTCCTGATCATTCCCCCCCCCCTTTTTTTTTTCTCCTCCCAAGGAAAGGCACTTGCAACCCAAAATATTGCTTCTTGTTTCTGACTTTTTAGGCACTAATTAACCTCATTTGATTACCATGAACTCAATATATTGGCATGTTTACTGAAGAATCTGGATTGTTATTTGGACTCTGCCTATCAATCTTTTCAACCTGTTCAGTGTTCTCTATCCTCAAGTTAAAATAAAGTACCTGCTTTCTTTTTTTTAAAAAAAATGCATTCAGCTCTGCCCACAGTCTGGAATTCAAATCTGACAGGTCCCAAGGTTGATCCATCCTTCCATCCTTCCGAGGTCCGTAAAATGTGGGCCCAGATTGTTGGGGGCAACATGCTGACATTGTAAATCACCCAGAGAGTGCTATAAAATGCTATGGGCAGGTATATAAGCAGGAGTGGGCTGCTGGGGATTTGCAGGGGTTCAGGAGAACCTCTAGCTAAGATTCCGTGCAGTTCGGAGAACCCCCAAATCCCACTCCTGGCTTGCCCTGCCCACCCCTCCCCTCCCATGAGTCCCCACGCAGGCCGTTTTGGATGCAGGTAAGTGCAGGGCGTGCACGGAGGCTCAGGGAGGGTGAAAAATGGGCCTATCGGAAGTGCGGGAAGGCTGAAACAGGCCCGGAGGGCCTCCGGAGCCCGCAGAGGCTGTTTTCGCCCCCCCCCCCCGGAGGCTCAAGGAAAGCCTCCAGAGCTTGGGGAAGGCAAAAACTCCCCCCCCCCCAATGGTACAGGAGTCGCTTTCTTTTTATTCGCTTTCTTACCGATATACTTCAGCTCGTTTCACATATTTTATTAAGCACATCCTGTGGTTTGTTTGGTTATGGTTTAGCGCAAATCCATCCACGTGAGTTTTTACACAATGCACCATTATTAGAAAAATTGTCTTGTAGCATTGTGTGACCCAGACATGATAGTTTTACTGATTACTTTCATCATCTCCTGCCGTAATAACAGGCTTATTTACAATGGTGCCAAATAGAAATGGCAGGCCTTGCAAACAGGAAAAGCAAGTTTCCCAAATCCAGGCTTCGAGGTCATTGTAACTTTGAGGCTTCCTGCCTCCTGCAGAATCTGCCTCCCCACATCAGCTTGAGAAGGAGACAAACGTTTTGGCCTTGGCTTTGCGAAGCAGAGAGAGAATCCTACTGTGCTCTTTAATCTGCTCCTCCCACCCACAAATGAGAACTCCTTCTAGTGTCTTTGATGATTTTTTTTAAAAAAAACCTCTCATGTGAAAAATTCACTAGGAATAGAATATTAATAAAGTTAGTACAGAACTTTCCTTCCAAACGTTGTAGTCAGAGGTGGCATTCAGCAGGTTCTGACCAGTTCTGGAGAACCGGTAGTGGAAATTTTGAGTAGTTTGTGTTAGATTGGGTAATGGATAGGCACACACAGGCTTAACGGTAACAACAACTCTTTATTAAGTACAAGTGAGAACAATCCAGCGAAGGTTGAGTCTGACAGCAGCCCTTTTATAAGGAGCTGTCAGACTCTTCGACCAGTAGGATTAAACCTCTGTTCCCGCTGGAACAGAGGACCTTGGTGGAAACCACTGTAGTTGGTTTGAGTATCTAACAGTTTGGAGAACTGGTAAATACCACCTCTGACTGGCCCTACCCCAGTGGTGGGTTCCTAACTGGTTTACTACCGGTTTGCTCAAGCTGGCAAGCGCATGTCACGCTTCTGTACATGCGGGTGGGTGGAGCCTCCTGCCACCACCACTACCGGTTCACCCAAACTGGGCCAAACTGAGAGCAACCCACCTATCCCCCACCCCCATCTATTCTCTGTCTCCTGAGTCCCAGCTGAAATGGGGATTTTGCAGTATCCTTACCCTGCCACGCCCACCAAGCCACGCCCACCAAGCGTGGCCCATGGAACCGGTAGTAAAAACTTTGAATCACACCACCGGTTGTAATCTTCTATAAGCAAAGTGATGTCTCTGTGTGTGTGCATCTCTGTGTGTGACACACACACACACACACACACACACATGCAGGGAGGATCATCGCTTCAACGGTGAGACGAGCGGTGTATAAATTTGAGTGATAAACAAACAAACAAATACATTCAGATATGAGACTCCACCTGCTTTCCCAGAGGGCCTTTCTGAGCATGCACGCATTCAGTGATTGGGGAGTTTTCCTACACAGGTAGTCCTTGACTTATAACAATTCATTTAGGAACCATTCAAAGTTATGACAACACTGACAAAAGTGACTTATGACCATTTTTCACACTTTGTAGCATCCCTATGATCATATGATCAATTGAGATTCTTGGCAACTTATGACCGTCGCCGTATCCCAAAGTCATACGATCATTTTTTGGGATCTTCTGACAAGTAAAGTCAACGGGGCAGCCAGATTCACTTAACAACTCTGTCACTAACTTAACAGCCTCAGTGATTCACTTAGCAACTGTGGCAAGAAAGGTCATAAAATGGGCAAAACTCACTTATCAAATGTCTAGCAACCAAAATTGTGGTCGTAAGTCGAGGACTACCTATATTTCTAAGTGTGGCTGAGTGTTCTGTATATCAAAGGAAACATTTGACTATCCTAAGCATAGAAATAATACTCTCAGCTCTGCCCATCTGGAAATCCTGTCACCATTGAGCTTTGGTTCCATCGTCTGAAAAAAGCAGCTTCCTGGTCAAATTGTGCAGCCATAGTACCACACACCAAACAGCAGGCTCATCTTTGGTCATCCTGTTATTATTTTTTTTAAAAACCTTTTGGGTGGAAATCCAAGTCCTTTTATGGCAACATGAACAGAGAACGTTCTTGTGAGATGTTGTGGACCTAAGATTGGGAGCCATCCAGTCTTCCCTAGAAGTGGGAGGAGTTTTAAGGAAGATGTTCCAATAGAATGGTCGCTTACCAGCACACTTATGAATCCAGACCTTGCCTGGTTTCAGATGAAGCTCCTTGAACCTCACACATGAGCTACACAGTCCACGTTTCAGAGATGCTACTTGTAAAACTATGACTGCAAAGAATTCCTGTCTGAAAACAGGAAAGCTGCTACCAGTTTTTGTAGTCAGAACTAAGTCAGTTGTACCACTGTACAGAAATCTTCTTCCTCTTCTTCTTCTTCTTCTTCTTCTTCTTCTTCTTCTTCTTCTTCTTCTTCTTCTTCTTCTTCTTCTTCTTCTTCTTCTTCTTCTTCTCCTCCTCCTCCTCCTCCTCCTCCTCCTCCTCCTCCTCCTCCTCCTCCTCCTCCTCCTCCTCCTCCTCCTCCTCCTCCTCCTCCTCCTCCTCCTCCTCCTCCTCCTCCTCCTCCTCTTCTTCTTCTTCTTCTTCTTCTTCTTCTTCTTCTTCTTCTTCTTCTTCTTCTTCTTCTTCTTCTTCTTCTTCTTCTATCTGGAGATTAGCAGCACCTTCATGGATCTCAAAAAGCTTGGGAGGCAAATGCCAGGACTGTAGACTTCGGTTGGAGAAAGCTGTGTCAAAACAATGTATTGCTGCCAAGAAAACGACATGGACCTGTCTATGAAATCATAAGCTTAAGTCAAGATGTCTCTAGCTACCTTTTTATGTGAATATACATGCAACAGTGTTATAGCAAAGTAAAAACAATAATACTGAAGAAGAAAAGTGAAACTGGCAAGATAAAAAGAGGGAGCTACAATATTTTGTCAAAAAGCACATAATGGCTGGAATGATGTAGCTGGTGTGTTAGTCTAAGCTGTGAAAAGACATTTTGAAGGTGACTGCATTGGATTCAGGAGGATTTCAGGTTTGTTTAACCTCTTATTCTTTAAGGCAATGTTTTTCAACCTTGGTGACTTTAAGATGTATGGATGTTAACTCCAACATGCTGGTTGCAAAATTCTGGGAGCTGAAGTCCACAAATCTTATAATCACCAAGATTGGGGGGAAAAAGACTGCTTTAAGGAATGTGCAACTCTTTCAGAAAACTCCGTGACTCCAAGGCATTCAAGTTGCATGCCTTCAGCAGTCAAAGATAACACAATGTAAAATAGATTCAGCAGCAGCCAAAAAAGCTAATACAATCGTTGGTTGTATAAATAGTGGCATAGAATCAAAATCACATGAAGTATTAGCACAAGAGGTGGTATTCAGCAGGTTCTGAGCAGTTCTGGAGAACTGATATTGGAAATTTTGAGTAGTTCAGAGAACCGGTAAATACCACCCCTGACTGGCCCTGCCCCCATCTATTCTCTGCCTCCTGAGTCCCAGCTGATCAGGAGGAAATGGAGATTTTTCAGTATCCTTCCCCTGCCACCCCCACCAAGCCACGCCATGCCCACCAAGCCACGCCTACAGAATTGGTAGTAAAAAAAATTGAATCCCATCACTGATTAGCACAGCTTTATAAAACCTTAGTAATACCACATCTGGAATACTGCATCCAGTTTTGGTCACAAAAAAAAAGCTGAGACTTGGAAAAAGTGCACAGAACAGCAATTAAGATGATTAAAGGCCTTTAGACTAAAACATGTGAAGAATGGTTGAAGGAATTGGGTATGGATAGTCTAGATAAAAGAAGGACTATAATAGTAGTATTTCAGTATTTGGGGGGGCTGTCACAAAGAAGAGGGTCAATTTATTTTCCAAAGCATCAGAAGGCAAGTCAAGAAACAATGGGTGGAAACTAATCAAGGAGAGGAGCAACCTGGGATTAAGGAAAAATCTTCACTAACAGTGAGGATATTTAACCGGTGGAATGGCTTGCCTTCAGAAGCTGTGGGTGCTTCATCTTTAGAGGTGTTTAAGAAGAGACTAGAGAGCCATTTGTATGAAATGGTATAGGGTCTCTTGCTTGAGCAGGATGTTGGACTAGAAGACCTCCCGTGTCCCTTCCAACTCCATTCTGATTGATTGGGATGGCTAATGACCGTTGTGATGTTACCTAAGACCCACTGAAGATTGAATTGAGGAAAGCTCCCGAGCTTTCCAAGGTTGTGCATTGCTGACCTAAATGGTGAGGCAGATTTTTTTTTACAGATAGAGTCTCAGAGTTAGGATGCCTGAGTCTCAGAAGTCCCAGAGCCTGTCCCTTAATCAGGAGGACTAGGGAGATTTCATTACATCATGGAGCTAGATTAGCAGAAACCATAAACATGGAATACTCTGAGGAGACATCCCCGCTTCCCAATCCTATTGTGCCAGCCAGACTAAAAGTCCTTGTTCACACGTTTGTTTTCTAGCTACACTTGTAGTGCAGAGCAAAATGTAATGATGTGGAAGCAACTCCTCCTACATGGGTGATGGCCGTATAACCACAATGGGGTGTCTTTACTGCAAGGATGGGCAGAAGATAAAATACAATCTATCTCTCTCTCCCCTCTCCCTCCCTCCCTCTCTCCCTCTCTCCCCCTCTCTCCCTCCCCCTTTATCTCCCTCCCTCTCTCCCACCCCTTTATCTCCCTCCCTCTCTCCCACCCCTTTATCTCCCCTTCCCCCTCCCCTCTTCCTTTCCCTCTCCTTCCCCTCTCCCTCTCTTTCCTCTCTCACCCCTCCCTCCCCTTCTCCCTCCTTCCAACCCTCCCTCCCTCCCTCTCTCTCCTCTCAGTGCTCTGAACCTCTGAGTTGCCCATGACAGGTGTGATCAGAAATGAGTTTTTATCTCTCTCTCTCCCTCCCCCTCTTTCTCCTCCCCCTCTCCCCCCTCTTCCTCCCTCCCCCCTCTCCCTCCCTCCCCCCTCTCTCTCACTCCCCCCTCTTTCTCCCCCCCTCTCCCTCCCCCTCTCTCTGTGTATGTTTTTAAGATCCATTCCCCCCACCGGCAACACATCATCCATTTTTTGAATTGATAGGAGATTGTTTTTTTTTGGGGGGGGGTGAGGAATGAAATTGCTTCAATACCATCTTTCACTTTTCTTTTTTCTTTTGCAAAGCTGCACAAACGCTCCTGAGTGGCATCCCACCCATGGCGATGTGTAATCTCTAGGAGATATTCAAGCCGAATAAGCGCTCTTAAAAAGGCAGAAAGCGAGGAAGGCATATTGGGGGAGAGAAGAACGCATCTTTTACCAGAGGTGTTTATCAACAAGTGCACTTGATAATCCCCGTCTTGATGGGAGCAGGGAGCAGATTCCTCTGCAATCCTTTTCCTTGCGGCTTCGTTCCCTAACGAGTGCATAGTACTGCAGATTGATAGTACAAGTCTGTCTTGTTGATTCAGAAGTAAACCCTAGGGAGCTCAGTACATAACCCAATATCTGCCTGCAGATTGCCTGCGATGAAGAATATCCCCCCCCCTTAATTGCACACAGTATAAAAAAGCAACTGGATGCCTACTAGAAGTTGGGAGTTTCAGCTGCAACTAGTCTTGGCTACAATAGCAAAAGATTGCGAAAATTGTGATTCAAATTCAAATTATCTACTCTTGCAACAGAGAACTGTGGATCTGACCGTGACAGAAAATTTCAAAGAATAGGGCAATGTTTAAAAAGCAAAGGTTTGGTGTTATTTAATTTTTTTTACCCTACGAAGAACAGAACTACAGTACTTGCAACTAAAATCAAGATGGTGACATCCAGAGATGGCATTTGGCCAGTTCTGACAGGTTCTGGAGAAGCGGTAGCAGAAATTTTGAGTAGTTTGGAGAACCGGCAAATAGGATGGCCCCACCCCCCACTGCCCCCCAGCCTCCCAGCTGATCTCCTTTTGTTGCCCTGAACAGGAGAACAGAGCTGGAAATCAGGTTAGTGGGGTGGGGAGGGAATGTGGATTTTGCTGAATCCTTCCCCTGCCACGCCCACAAAGCCATGCCCACAGATCCGGTAGTAAAAAAAATTGAATCCCACCACTGGTAATATCACTTTAAATACATATTCTGCAATTGATTGTACTGGGAATTGAATCTCTTTTTTTCCTTCCTCTCTGGCAATGCGATGGTTCACTCAAGGGCAACAATCTTCCTTGGAAACCCAAAGGACAGAATGTGGCATGCACAATTCTCTCCATCACTGCTTCATTGATACTTCCAAACCTTCACGGAATTTGTGATGGCGTTCTTCTACACCAGTAAGTATGTGAGATATGTAGAAAAATATGCAGCTCTCAGGAACATCCACCCAAAATCCATACATGCATTTTGGAGGTTTTTTTTTTTTTTTAAAGTATTTAAAGCAACTACAATATATAATAGGTGAATTTATATATTCAGTGAGGTTAGGATTGACCCAGATCAGTTCTTACAATGTTCCTCCTAAGTGTGTGACCCGCAACCTTGTTCTTGTGTTACTGTGGCTGTGTTGTTGTTTTCAACCGGTAATAAGAAAGGTCATGACCTTAATGGCTAACTTCTTTCTGAGTTGGTTCTATCCCTCTGTTTATGCAGCCTAGAACTGTGTTGGCTTTTTTGGCAGCTGCTGCACACTGCTGGCTCATATTTAAATGGTTGTCCACTAGAACTCCAAGATCCCTCTCACAGTTACTACTATTGAGCCAGGGGCCACCTATTCTATACCTGTGTATTTGGTTTTTCTGCCTTTCCTTGACCTGGCTAACTTGGTTGTGAGAATGGCCATCATATTCTTGCTCTCCTCTGGGTTTTTGGAACCTGCCATTCCAGCTTAGCAGGACGTCACCTTGACGAACTCTCTCTGCTCTGAATCCCGGAAGCCGTATTCTCTGATCCCGGAGGCAACGAGAGTGTGACTGGCAGCAGTGGGATTGAAGTGCAGGGGATGAACCCATCTTTGTTTCCTGCCTGAGATTTTCTAAGCATATTAATCACACGTTAAAGGCCATTGATCAGGGAAGAGGCTATGATTTTGTCATCTGTGTAATCCATTCCCATGAGCCCCGTGCAGGCGACTGGGTTGTGTGCAGTGACATGCGGTGAGGTGTATGGCTGGTGAGGCTGGTGATGTCATCAGGAAGGTGGGGAATAGGACCACGTGTGCAGGAGGCTGAGGCTGCCTCAGCCTCCTGCACACATGGTCCCATTCCCCGCCTTCCTGAGTCAACATGAAGGGGACCGCAGAGCACGAGCCGCAGGACTGCAGAGCGCACTCCTCTCACACATGGTCCCATTCCCCGCCTTCCTGAGTCAACATGAAGGGGACTGTGGAGCACAAGCTGGCGGAGCGTGAGCCGGCGGAGTGCGCTCCGCGGTCCCCTTCATGTTGACTCAGGAAGACAGGGAATCGGACCACGTGTGCCTTTTCCCTTTTCCCTTTTTTTTTATTTTCATGATGAGAGCGGTGAGACTCTGCCTCCCCTACCTCCCCTGACCGCACGTCCCTGGTTGTGTGTGATCTCATTTGGATCTTCACCCATCCTAAACAAAGGATCTCATTTCGTCATAGCCGGCAGACTTTTGTCAACCATAGGAATCTGATCAAATGGCCCATATCATCAGAGCCTCTTCTCACTTCTGTTGCATCTTGCACAACCAATGCCTACTCCGGTTTGGGCTTATTTTTTCACTGGAAAAGAAACTCTCTTGAATATCCCCGAGGCACTGTTAGATCTGTATTGAATTACCATTATTTTTAGATTATTGGGTTCCCAAGCAGTGCAGAATTTTTCCGGAGTAAAAATCTACCTTCTGGACCTGAGACGCTAGAAACTAGTGGCGCTAGATTCAGACCAAATGGATATCCTCACAAGAGCTAGAAAATCTTGGCTGGGTTCGTAGGTGTTAAGGTAATTTGGCAGATTTTATAATAGAAGCTACTATGGTTTCAGAGATTGGCAGTGGGCAGTTTTCTCCCATGCTTAGAAACATCCTCATGAAAACTCAGTGAGCCAAAATCCAATAAAATGACCTGGAAGATCTTTTATATTGGAGCAAAGAGAACGGCTACCCTCTGTTTATGTAATTATCTTTTTCTCATAAGAGGCACAACCTGAATTTAATAAAGAACATGACAAAGCCAAGTGATGTGTTCAGATAAAAAAAGAAAAGGCAAAGTAAAATAAATCCAAGCTACTCTTAGCTGCTCAAATTGCAACCCGTGTCTCTTTTCCTAATTTAAAAAGAAATGAGGACATGGTTTGCTAAGCTTGCTATATGATGGAATGGAATGGAATGGAATGGAATGGAATGGAATAGAATAGAATAGAATAGAATAGAATAGAATAGAATAGAATAGAATAGAATAGAATAACAGAGTTGAAAGAGACCTTGGAGGTCTTCTAATCCAACCCACTGCTTAGGCAGGAAACCCTATACCATTTCAGACAAATGGTATTCCAATCTCTTCTTTAAAACTTCCAGTGTTGAAGCATTTACAACTTCTGGAGGCAAGTTGTTCCACTGATTAATTATTCTAACTGTTATGAAAGTTCTCCTTGTTTCTAACTTGCTTCTCTCCTTGATTAGTTTCCACCCATTGCTTCTTGTCCTGCCCTCAGGTGCTTTGGAGAATAGCTTGACTCCCTCTTCTTTGTGGCAGCCCCTGAGATATTGGAACACTGCTATCATGTCACCCCTAGCCTAGTCCTTCTTTTCATTAAACTAGACATACCCAATTCAGCAACTGTTCTTTATGTGTTTTAGCCTCCAATCCCCTAATCATCTGTGTTGCTCTTCTCTTTCTAGAGTCTCAACGTGTTTTTTACATCCCGGCGACCAAAACTGGATGCAATATTCAACATGGTCTTACCAAGGCATTATAAAGTGGTATTAACACTTGAAGGTGAAAACATGAAGGTGGTAAGAAGAATAAGCATGATTAATATGGAGGCCTTTTCTGGATTTTTTTTTTTTTCATGCAAATGATCTCAGAACTCTTCCAAACACTCTTGCCGAACAGGGCAACTTTTAAGTATTTAGTCCCAGTGTTATCATTTTAACTGGGTGGTAATAGCCCACCACACACCTATGAAGTATGAAATGTGTGTAATTGAGTAATAAAAGTGGGACATGCAATGTACAGATTCCTCAGCGGGTAGCAATATCCCTTGATTATGATAAACATCTTTTTAAGTTTGTTTTCTACATGTCTTTTAATAACACCTTGATTGATCTGATCACAGGAGTGGTGTAATAAAAGGGCAAAGAGGGACATGGGCAGGAGATGAATTTTCTTAATTTTTTTTTCACCAGGACAATCTGCTGTGTCTTATAGTATCGTAAAGGAAATGAAGAAGTGCCTTTTCTTGTTTCCTTTTTAAAATTAATAAGTGGAAACAGCATAGCAGCAAATTGTTTAACAAAGGCATCTCCTGGCGCTTACAGTTCTTATAATTAGAGAAGCCTTTCCATGGATATTGGATTGGATTGGATTTTGGATTTATTGGATTTATATGCCGCCCTTCTCCCAAGGACTCAGGGCGGCGTACAGCATTAAAAAACACATAGTACAAAAGTTAAAAGGAAATTAGAAACAGTCCAAAAAACAAACCCAATTTATATAACACTCACATTTTAAAAATTAAATAAAATCAACAGGCCAGGCCGGCTTGCTGGAAAAGCCAACTTTTTAGGGCGCGTCGGAAGGACTGGAGGTCGGGGATTATGCGAAGCTCCAGGGGCAGCTCATTCCAGAGGGAAGGCGCTCCCACAGAGAAGGCTCTCCCCCTGGGGGTCACCAGCCGACACTGTCTGGCCGACGGCACCCTGAGGAGGCCAACTCTGTGGGATCGTACTGGACGGTGGGAGGCTATTGGTGGCAGTAGGTGGTCTCGCAGGTACCCTGGGCCTAAGCCATGGAGCGCTTTAAAGGTCATAATTAGTACCTTGAATCGCACCCGGAAGACAACCGGTAACCAGTGCAGGCCGCCTAAAAGGGGTGTAACATGGGAGCACCTAGGTATCCCCATGATAACCCGCGCGGCCGCATTCTGGACCAGCTGAAGCCTCCGGGTGCTCTTCAAGGGCAGCCCCATGTAGAGAGCATTTCAGTAGTCCAGGCAAGAAAGGACGAGGGCATGAGTGACTGTGCACAGAGCATCCCGATCCAGGAAGGGGCGCAACTGACGTACCAGGCGAACCTGGTAAAAGGCCCCCCTGGTCACGGCTGTCAGATGTTCTTCTAAACTAAGCCGCGTATCCAGGAGGACTCCCAGATTGCGAGCCTTCTCTGAGGGGGCTAAATATAGCCCCCTCAGAGGCCAAGCAATATGAATGTGCTTGGCCTCTGAACTGAGATATATTCCTTTCCTATCTTTTACAACTGGCCCATTCTTTACCCTCAGTTATATTTTAAATTGTGCTGTAAATGTATGACATATACAGCAGAATATTCAACTCAGCTAACTTGATTAAATAAAATAAAAATAAATTAACTAATCTGCTTGTGCCACGGTGATAGGAAAAGGTGGCCTTTTCTCTCATCTCTCGGGCGCAGCAAACCAGAGAAGCTTGCTTTATATTAGCCTGAGGATGTAATTCCATGCTCCAGATCTGACTTCCTGGCACATTTTAAAAGGTTTTTCTCTCCTGTCTTATCAAATTGTCTCTGTTTGAGGGTGTGAGCCATGGCAAACCATCGGGGGTGGAGGAGGAGGGTGTAGACTTGCTAACACTTTTTCTTCATCTAATGGGCCGCTCAATATTCATTTATTTTATTTTTTGTTTCTCCAGTTGCCACTGATGCTAAGAGGCTTTCATGTTGTAGGAACTTAGCACCCACCCCTCTCCTAGAAGAATGAAATATCCTAGGAAATATTAAAAAGGCAGAATATTATATTTCCCAGGATGAGAAATGGAGAAACATGTTTTTTAGGCAGGAAACGGACTTACTCTTAATAGCCCCCACTTTTGTCAATGGGCCATTAAGGCCTGAGCTAGTCTATTCTACATAACAAAGATCTACCCCCTTCAGGCAGAGCCATTTCACTGCCCTTCATTGCACCACCCACCACATTTCAACCAAACTTAGCAGACAGACAGCCTACAAAGCTAGCTGTGACCTCTGACAGCAATCAATCAGAATACTCTTCCTGTGCCCCAGGAAGTTCAAAGCCCAGAGAGGGCATAAAACCCAGGGACTCTCAGCATCTCTTCTCTTTTCACCCAGGAGCTCCAAGGCATGTGATCCTGTCCACCATTAAACCATCTTTCCAAGCAGCCTCCATGTTTCCAGTGTCTTTTTCCCCACTTGGAACTGAACTCAGATTTTATATTTCTTCCAACAATATCCTCCTCAAAAATATAACCACAACATTACCCATTACTCACTAACCTAGGATCTCTATAGTTCTATCATCAATCTGGTTCCATAGGGTTGATGGTCAGATAGGATTTTGATGGGCTGCCATGCATAGAAATACGTATTCTTTTTTTATCCCATTGCATAACATTGAATTGAATTCTCAAAGATGTTTGAGGCAGGGGTGGGTTGCTCCCGGCATTACTGCTGGTTCGGGGCCTCAAAAAATTTGCATGCGCAGAACTAAAAAACAAGGTGGCGGCCCCGTAGGAGAACTGGTTTGGGGGCGTGGCAGGCCTGGGTCACTGCCGGTTCCAGCAACCCATGCCGAACTGGTAGGAACCCACCTCTGGTTTGGGGGTCTGCAGAATAATGTTGAAGGAATGAAAAATGCAAGAAGAAAATTAAACTATTCAGCCTCTTGGAATGAACCTTCTTTCTCTGCATCTAAATCACAGTTGCTAGATGGTTATTAAAACAAACAGTATGAAGCAGCTTTATTGGATGTATTTGGGCAACATGCCTACATTTTAGGAGAAACCCTATTTGTTTGCAGCAAAAATGCATTATTGTATCTATTGCCATTATAAATTGTTATCTTGCTTCTTGGGGAGCTGAAGTGTCTCATGATCAACCCACAATTTCCTTTTCTGGAAGCTTCACACGCCTGGCTCCTTTAAGCAGTCTACATTTGGAACAAGTTGCCTCCAGAAGTTGTGAAAGCCCCAACACTGGAAGTCTTTAAGAAGATGTTGGATAGCCATTTGTCTGAAACAGTATAGGGTTTCCTGCCTAGGCAGGGGGTTGGACTAGAAGACCTCCAAGGTCCTTTCCAACTCTGCTTTTGTATTGTATTGTATTGTATTTGGCATAGTGGAGAAAATGTTTACTACTCCCTTTGAATTTCCTCGTTTGTTGGGTTTTCCAATGAATGCTCCAATCAGCCTACCTTTCTACCGATGACCTGGATAATCCTGGAAAAGAACACTGTGTCAATGCTTCCCCATGTAAGACCGATCCGCCCCCCCATCAAGTACTCTTTATTGCTAAATCATAGAATGGGCGATAATGAGGTGCTCCAGGGGATGATTGCTAATGTCTGATTTAAGAACAGACTATTGACTTCATGATTTCCCCCTTCTTGCTTTTTCCACCATCGTTTTTGATATACTGTTACCCAAGAAATAAGTACATAATTACTGAGAAACAGGTCAAAGCTAGAACTTGAGGACAACCAGGCTTAAGAGCAATTCAAGCCTTGACATTCTGCTATAGGTAGATTTTGATCTGTTTTGTATAATCCTCGTCTGCTTTGGGATCAGGGCTTGGCCAATAGACACTTCTCCTTTCCACTCATTTACTTGGTACAAACAATCCTGCTCTATACTTTGTAAAGACTGGTGCGTGTAATCCTCCATTAGAATTGCTGCCTTTGGAGCCATATTATATTGGTCTGTGACATAGGTGGGTTTCTGCCTGTTCGCCCCAAATCGGACGAACCAGTAGTGGCGGCGGTGGGAGGCTCCACCCACCCGCATGCTTTTGCACATGCGCGGGAGCTTCTGTGCATGTGCAGAAGCATCACACACACACACACACACAAACACTGGTAGTAAAATAAATTGAAACCCACCACTGATCTGTGAGGTCTAGAAATTTAGTATGAGCATTAGTCTCAGTTCTTGTTTGCATCAAGATCACACAGCCTTAAGGTAGACTAGGCTCAAGGAAGGCTCTAAACCAGTGTTTTTCAAACTGGACAACTTTAAGATATGTGAACTTCAACTCCCAGAATACTAGGAGAATGCATGTTGGCTGGGGAATTCTGGGAGTTGACGTCCACACATGTGAAAGTTGCTCAGTTAGAAAAATATTGATCCAAGGTGTAGCCTTGTGAGATAAGTCCAGTTGCCCAGCCTCCATTGGCCAAGTCCACGCATCTTAAAGTTGCCCAGCCTCCATTGGCCAAGTCCACGCATCTTAAAGTTGCCCAGCCTCCATTGGCCAAGTCCACGCATCTTAAAGTTTCCCAGCATCCATTGGCCAAGTCCACGCATCTTAAAGTTGCCCAGCATCCATTGGCCAAGTCCACGCATCTTAAAGTTGCCCAGCCTCCATTGGCCAAGTCCACGCATCTTAAAGTTGCCCAGCATCCACTGGCCAAGTCCACGCATCTTAAAGTTGCCCAGCCTCCATTGGCCAAGTCCACGCATCTTAAAGTTGCCCAGCCTCCATTGGCCAAGTCCACGCATCTTAAAGTTGCCCAGCATCCATTGGCCAAGTCCACGCATCTTAAAGTTGCCCAGCCTCCATTGGCCAAGTCCACGCATCTTAAAGTTGCCCAGCATCCATTGGCCAAGTCCACGCATCTTAAAGTTGCCCAGCCTCCATTGGCCAAGTCCACGCATCTTAAAGTTGCCCAGCATCCATTGGCCAAGTCCACGCATCTTAAAGTTGCCCAGCATCCATTGGCCAAGTCCACGCATCTTAAAGTTGCCCAGCCTCCATTGGCCAAGTCCACGCATCTTAAAGTTGCCCAGCATCCATTGGCCAAGTCCACGCATCTTAAAGTTGCCCAGCCTCCATTGGCCAAGTCCACGCATCTTAAAGTTGCCCAGCCTCCATTGGCCAAGTCCACGCATCTTAAAGTTGCCCAGCATCCATTGGCCAAGTCCACACATCTTAAAGTTGCCCAGCCTCCATTGGCCAAGTCCACGCATCTTAAAGTTGCCCAGCATCCATTGGCCAAGTCCACGCATCTTAAAGTTGCCCAGCCTCCATTGGCCAAGTCCACGCATCTTAAAGTTGCCCAGCCTCCATTGGCCAAGTCCACGCATCTTAAAGTTGCCCAGCATCCATTGGCCAAGTCCACGCATCTTAAAGTTGCCCAGCCTCCATTGGCCAAGTCCACGCATCTTAAAGTTGCCCAGCATCCATTGGCCAAGTCCACGCATCTTAAAGTTGCCCAGCCTCCATTGGCCAAGTCCACGCATCTTAAAGTTGCCCAGCATCCATTGGCCAAGTCCACGCATCTTAAAGTTGCCCAGCATCCATTGGCCAAGTCCACGCATCTTAAAGTTGCCCAGCCTCCATTGGCCAAGTCCACGCATCTTAAAGTTGCCCAGCATCCATTGGCCAAGTCCACGCATCTTAAAGTTGCCCAGCCTCCATTGGCCAAGTCCACGCATCTTAAAGTTGCCCAGCCTCCATTGGCCAAGTCCACGCATCTTAAAGTTGCCCAGCATCCATTGGCCAAGTCCACGCATCTTAAAGTTGCCCAGCATCCATTGGCCAAGTCCACGCATCTTAAAGTTGCCCAGCCTCCATTGGCCAAGTCCACGCATCTTAAAGTTGCCCAGCATCCATTGGCCAAGTCCACGCATCTTAAAGTTGCCCAGCATCCATTGGCCAAGTCCACGCATCTTAAAGTTGCCCGGTAACTATAGTAAGGAAGGCAGAAAAAAGGGGCAGAAAGAATGAGAGTGCAACGAAAGGATGAATGCAGGCAGAGATTGGGAGGTGGCAAGACATGGCAAGAACAGATTGCTTCCAAGGGCTGTGACATATGCAGAGGGAAATTGAAGCTGAGGTTTCAACTAGGATCAAGGATTAGAAAAAGGAAAGGTGAAAGAAAGTTGATCCCAACTATGGAGCATAGGGTTTGACTTTGAATGAAATGGAAGGAGGAAGCCTGCACTGGCCGCCTGCAGGGAAGATGTGATAACAAAAGAATAGATGTCAACTGCAGGTAATCCCTCATGTTCTCACTGTAGCCTCACAGAGCAATTGTAAAGCAACTTTCTTCCTTGTGAAAAAAACACAACAGCAGGGTAAATATTCATGGAATGCTTTGATATACTTCAGCTGTATGGAATCGGAGGTCAGTGGGGAGAGCAAAGCCTTGGGAGAACATTACTATCTTTGTTCTGTTTTGTATTCCTTCCAACCAATTGAAAAGCAAGATCAGATGTCCTAATGCCCAAGCTCAATTCCATCAGCTTCGGTACCCTGCCGCGCAATTGCGTACAGACTCAGAGTACATTTAAGCTATTTCTGGTTCTGAAAGCCAGAAACACCGTTTCAAACCGAGCCTTGAAACTAATAAGCAAACAAGTGAAGTCTGCACAAAAGTACTTTCGGGTCAGTGAATAAGAACAGGAATCTGATTCGGCATTTGGGCTGAACGCTCAGCGTGAGTCTGCTTCCCGACTTCTGTCTTCCTGACCTTTGGATGCTTTGCGGGAAATTGGTTTTGCACCGTCTGAAAGCTTCAAAATTTCAAGGCAAACCAAGGGACATGCAGGTCGAAGAAGCAGGGAATTAGTGACCTGGATACAGAAGAAGTTCCCCCCCCCTCCATACTCTATGTGGACAAATCTTTATAGATCACCTACGAGCAAATGGAAGGATATCCCATCCCAGGCATAGGACTGGATGCATCATAGCCCTGTGATGGTCTCCGGGCGTATTTGAGAGCTGAGCCCAAATCCCCAATTTCTAGAGCTGAAAGCAGCTTCTCCGCTTCCTCCAGGCATTACGTATTAGCACATCCATGATGCATGAAGATGCCATATTTTTTTCTGAACAATGAAAGGCAGCCTGAAAACTGGCAGCCTGCTGCATTTCATGGTTAATTTAAACATCTTGTGCCTATTTTCCCAAGAGCCCGCAAGGGACAAGAAGTGTCTAAAATTCTCTTGACATTCCTGGCTGGGATCGAGGCTTTCAGAAACCATTAAGCCTCATGTAACATTTATTCAAGACTTCCAGTGACATTAGTGGGGAGGCAGCGAGAAGACGAGGTTTGAGGAAGGGCTGCAGGCCAGCTAGCTGCTGATATGCTAGGGAGACGGGCAGGCTTCTCTTCTCCGGATCGTACCCTTTCCCTTTCCCTTTCCCTTTCCCTTCATTCAGTTTTTCTTTTCTGATTCACAGATCAGCAGATCTGGAAGGAACAGCACATCCCAGGAAAGCAATTGGGGTACAATTACGAACAGTTCTCTGAAAATATAACAAAAAGTAACATTCGTTTTGTATGCTGCACCTGTCAGACAGGAAAATAGAGGCTATTTGGAGCCAGAGAGAGAAAGGATAAAGACTGAATGATGATGACTCTCCCTCGCTTGCCTGAAATGGGGAAGGATGCAGAATCTCAAGAAGGGACAAGCCACGGTGGGTTTAAATGACAAGGGAGAAGTTTTGCGTTGGACATCAGAGAAACTTTTTTTAAAAAATAGGAAGAGATACTCAACAGGGGAGTCCCAGAGTCTCGGGAGGAGAAGGCCTCTCCTTTGCTGGAAGGGTTTTAACAGAAATGGGATGGCCTTCTGGGGAGGGGGTTGGACTAGATGATCTCTAGAGTTATTCCCAATTGCACTTTTTATGATTCTAAGGGAGTGGAGCCACTCTCCAATCTTGGCTTTCCCAGCTAGCTGGGTGGCTGGCTGGGAAAGCAATACAAACAGGCTGAGCAATTCATATATACATTTTGGAGCTCCCCATCATCTTTTTTTTTTTTAAAAAAAATAAGCCGTCTGCTATCATTCTGCCCAGAGGTGGGTTACTCCAGTTCGGACTGGTTCGGGAGAACTGGTAGTGGTAATTGGGCATGGATCACTGAACTGGGAGTGATGGCTGGCTGGCCATGCCCCCGAACTGGCTCGCTCAGATGCTCGCCTTCACCATGTGCATCCACATAACTGCCTCCTCCTGCCTACACAGAGGAAAGCAGCATTCATGCTAGCCTAACCTGGTCAGCGTCTCCCGATGCTGCCACCATTGCAGCCCAGCAAGCTTCGCATTCTGAAGAGGGTGGCGGCAGGAGGAGAGGGTGGCAGCAGGAGAGGGCAGTGGGCTCAGCTGTAGCCCAGATGAGCAGAGAAATTGCGGGGAGCCTCCCACGTGTTGCACCCCCTTCCCAGCTGGCTGCAGCCTGGGCTGGGAAAGTGGTGAGCGAGTGGGCGGGCGGGCAGGACCAGCCTGGCCTCCAATCCTCCATTCAGTAGGGGCAGCGGCAGCAAGCCGGCATCCCTGCCTCCTTCCTCCAAGGGCTGCAGCAGTGGAGAAAGCGAGGTGAAATGCGAGGCACCCTGCTGGCAGAGGCTCTGTGTGGATGGCAAGGGAAGAGCGCAGCAGTGGGGGAGGCTGGCGTAAAGTTTTCAGGTGGAATTGGTAATCGACCTCAGCTGGTAGCTCAGGGTCAGCAGCTCTGCCAGAGCTCTGCATCGGATAACCCCACTGTGGCCATCACTGAAGAGACAGAGGAATCGGGATCCTGCACAACCCAGAAGTGGCTCCGCGTGGAAGGCAAGGGAAAGGTGCATCAGTGGGGGAGGCTGGCTGTCCCCCAAGCGGCTCTCAGAGGAAGGAGACAGGGATGCTGGCTTGGGGCTCACTTCCCTTACCATCCCCTTTCCACTGGCTGTAGCCCAGGCCGTGCCTGCTTAGCTGGGTGGCTGGCTGGGAAAGCAGCAAGCACATGAGCAGTAGCCAGCCTCCCAGCTAGCAAAACAGAATTTTTTGCCCGTTCAGCAGAAAGGAAGTGACGTCGCGATGGTACAACGTGCGACCTCGGAGTTCCGAGATGGCAGTCAACACTTTTGCTGCTGGACGGTCCATCTGGACCTAAACCATCCCGAAGAGATGGTGACAGGGAAGAGTACGTCTTGCTGATCTCAGGGACATCGCAAAGTCCCTGATTGATCCAAGAGAATCTCTTCTAGCTGGCGAAAAAAATCACAGCCTCAAGCTTCTGAAGTCGGGACAGCTCCACAATGGGAGGAAAAGCAGAAAGAGAAAGTGTGTCCATTTGGTGAGGAAATCTTATTTTTATAAAAGACTGCCCAAAAAAGATTGAAGTTAAATTAAACTGGTAAAGAAAAGGAAATAAGCGGCGAAACTAGCATTATTGGACAGTGTTTTTTTTTTAATCGATGTAACTTTTGTGAACATTTTTTACTTTTTAAAGTGAAAGTTTCAGATTTTCTTCTTCTATTTCTTTTTTTACCTATGGATTAAATCTTTTCCTTTATTTCTACAATACTGGTTGGGATGGATTCTTTCTTTTTATTTTCTTTCATTTAAGAACTTTGTTTCTTCTAAGCCTGAAACATAAAGAAGATTTAAAATGTATATAAACAGGGTAGTAATCTTAGAGGGAAAGTAATTTACACTGCCACTTGGAGGTTGAGACCTGGAAACATTGCTTTTTCTTTTTCCCCTTTGATCATTTTGACCTTGCACTTCAAAGGCTTCAGCTTGTTTATAGAGAAGAGCATGGGTTGTTTACGCAGGTGCTCTCTGGATGCTTGTTGCTAGCTGGAAAAAAGTGAAAACAAATTTTTTTTTTTAAACTAGAGTGGCAGAGTTTATTAATTGGAAGGATGGCACGACTTCAAAAAGAAACCATAACATTACAACAGATTATGTCTGGAATTCAAAAATTATTAGAAACAACAGAGAGAATTAAGAAGAGATTGGAAAATATTGAAAATATAAACTGTAATGTGGTAAAACCTGATGGAAAAATGGAAGATATTCAGCAAATGGAAAAAGTGGAGGCTGGAGTCCTAAAAACCCAGGTGAAAAATGAACAAAGAGGCAAGATAACCGTGGATATTGACAGTGAACTGAGTGTGGTTGAAGATGGAAAGAATGGAACAAGGAAAGGGGAGATAGATGGAAAGGTGCTTTACTACAGATTTCAAGGTATAGAAGAAGAAAAAAGAGAAGAATGGATGGACCTAAGGAGAGAAAGTTTGACAAAAACACTACTTATAACCAAAGATAAACTGATTAAAGAAGCTGATGGAAGGTTTTGAGATTTTACAAGATATGTAACAAGCTACAAGTTGCAAAGAGAAGTCCAAACAAATTTGATTAAGGAAATAACCAGAAGACTAATTCCACAAATGGCAAAAGAAATAGAACTACACTATTACCGGAAAGACATAGGTTGAGATATGAACATTAATAATAAAACACTAGTTAAATTTAGTTAAAATTAGAGCATTATGTTAAAAATGTGATAATGATAAAGTTAGGTAAACAATTGATAATTATAACAATGTATACATATGTATTGGTTTGATAAGAGGAAATTTGGTATAAATTTTAAATGGTGAAAAAAGGGGAAAAAGTAAGTTAAACTTATTAAAACTATTGTTAAATAAATGACTGATAATGATAATAATGTAATAATTTGTATTGACATGATAAAAAGGAAATTGGATAGAAATTGTAAACAATGATTAAGAAAAGAGGTCTAAAATTTTGTTAAAATTAGAGCATTATGTTAAAAATGTAGTGTTAATGGATAAAGTTAGATAAATAATTGATAATGATAACAATGTATATATATGTATATGGTTTGATAAGAGGTCTAAAAATTTTGTTATTAAACATAATTAATTTTTATTTTGAATGTGTTATAAAGGTATAATGTGGTTGGATGATATTGAAAATAGATAAGGGAATGCCACTATGTGGTTTTGTTTTAAATTTTGGAATGTTTGCTCTAAAGGGACATTAAAACAACTATAGTCATATGAAGGATGAGGTATGACGATAGCAATATATATAAATATATGTCATGTAAAATATACTGTATAACTTGATGTGAATCATAGGTGATGACTGTGGAAGGGATGCACGAAAGTTCTTTGTAACCAATTGACACACTTTCTACCGTGTTTCCCCGAAAATAAGAAAGGGTCCTATTTTCTTTTTATCCACAAAATATGGCTTCGGCCTTATTATCAGGGGAGGGTTGCCGGGTGGCTGCTCTCTTGCGAGCGGACTCCCAAAGAGCCGGGCACAGCCTCATGGGCAAACGGCTGTGTTGTGCTGTCGCAGCAGCGCAACACAACAGCCATAAGGTTGTGAGTCGGCTGCTGGCAGAGCATACTCCCAGAGCGTACAACCATAGAGCGTACGCCCAGTGCGGCCAGAAGACTCAGTTTGGAAGCTGCCAAAAAAGCCATGCTGGGATGGCGGTGGTGGCAGCGGAGGTGCTTTGGCTCTGCGGGGAGAGCTGGGCCAGGGGATTGTGAGGCTGGGAGGCGCGCAAGTATGAGCGGAACAGCCGCTCACGCAACCCCCTTCTCCAGCCATGCAGAGCGCCATTCACTGGCATTTTGAAGGCACCAAGACACAAGAGCTGGGCGGTGGCGAACAGGCGCTCACATAGCTTGGCAATACCCCTAGGTCAGTGAATGGCGCTGTGCCCAGCAGGAAAGGGGGTTTGCCAGGTGGCTGCTGTGCCTGTCTCTTTGGGAGCCCCCTCACAATAGAGCAGTCGCCCAGCAACCCCCCTCTTCAGTTGGGCACAGCGCTGCTCACCAACCTAGCATTATCTCGAAGGCGCCAAGCAACACGATCACCTTTGCCTCCCCCCCGGTTTCCACGGCTTGGCACCTTCGGGATACTGCTAGGTTGGTGAGTGGCGCTCTGCCTGGCCAGAGGTGGGGGGTTGTCCAGGGGGCTTATTTGCGGGGGAGGGCTTATATTTTTGCCCACCAGAAAAATGTGGCACGTCCTTATTATTAGGACATGTTGTATTTTCAGGGAAACGCGGTACAATTTGTAATCAAAGATGATTTTGTTTGTGTTTATTCATTTTTTTTAAAAAAATTATATAAAAAAAGAAAATTTTGCCAGTTCTATTGGCTAGGTGGGCATGGCTAGGTGGGGGGGGGGGTGATGTCAAGTTGCCCACTCCCACTCAGTCACATGACAGCCCCCCTAGCCAAGCACACAGAACTGGTAGTAAAAATTTTTGAAATGCACCCCTCACCCTGCCCAATCCCAGGGACCAACTGCTGCTTAAAAAACTGCAGAAACAATGTTATTACTGATTGGAGGAAGAGGCTCCTCTTCTCTGACTTTGCTTAAGCATGGGAGTCAGATGCTTTAATCCTCCCCTCTTCCACGACTTTGCTAAATGAATCATCAGGAGTCCCACTCATCTAGCCAGCTTGGCTTCTGAACAAGAAAATTTCAGAGCTCTGGCTTTGACAGGGAAGAGTTGACCAACTTTTAATCTTGCATCATGTTTTCTAATGCTACAGGAAAAGGCGGGATGGCTCCTGCCCCTTCTCCTGCAGGTTTACAGATTAACAGAGTTGGAAGGGACCTTGTAGGTCATCTAGTCCAATCCCCACCCAAGCAGGAGATTTTACATCATTTCTGACAGATGGCAGTCCAAGCTCTTCTTGAAAGCTTCCAGTAACGAAGATCCCACAATGTCTGAAGGCAAGCTGTTCCATTGGTTGATTGTTCTCACTGTCAGGCAATTTCTCCTTATTTCCAGGTTGAATCTCTCCTTGATCAGTTTCCATCCATTATTCCTTGTCTAGTCTTTGGGTGCCTTAGAAAATAGCTTGACCCCCTCCTCTCTGTGGCAGCCCCTCAAATATTGGAACACTGCTATCATGTCTCCCCTGGTCCTTTTCTTCACTAGACTAGCTATGCCCAGTTCCTGCAACTGTTCATCGTATGTTTTAGCCTCTAATCCCCTAATCATCTTGGTTACTCTTCTCTGCACTCTTTCTAGAGTCTCAACATCTTTTTTCTAAGGTGGTGACCAAAACTGGATGCAGTACTCTAGGTGTGATCTTAATAAGGCTTTATAAAATGGTATTAGTATCTCCCTTGATCTTCATTGTATCCCTCTGTTAATGGAATTTAGGATTGCCTTGGCTTTTTGGATGCCACCAGACACTGTTGGCTTATATTTAATTGGTTGTCTACTAAGACTCCAAGATCACTGTCACAGTTACTGCTGTTAGGTCAGAGGGTGGAGACTCTGCTAGAAGGGCTTGACCATTGCGTAGTCTGATTTTCACTTCAAGGTAGAAAAGAAGAAGTATGGTAGATATTAAAAAGACATCTGACTGAGTTACCCAGTATAGCACTAGCACTTGGATTTATATACCGCTTCATAGTGTTTTGCAGCCCTCTCTAAGTGATTTTACAGAGTCAGCCTATTGCTCCCAACAATCTGGGTCCTCATTTTACCAACCTCGGAAGGATGGAAGGATGGTCAGCCTTGAGCCTGGTGAGATTTGAACTGCTGAACTGCAGCTAGCAGTGAGCTGAAGTAGCCTGCAGTACTGCACTCTAACCATTGCGCCACCTCAGCTCAATAGTCAAGTTGCAAATCATTTTGGTAAAGCATAATATTCTTTACTGATAACTGCTTTTGAGGTAGGTAATATCTGCGCCTGTAGCTCAGAAAGGGTTCATCCATAACATTGGAAGGCTGTCATATGTTTAGATTGTACATTCCCACAGGAGCTTTTTCATAAGAACAAATGCTCGATCAGTTAAAAGGGGCTGGATTTGTCCCCGCCTTCCACCAAATCATTTCCTTAATAGTGCCACATACAGAATGGATCATTTGGTGTTCTTCTTTCCATCCTGATATGGTTAGGGGGTTAAGGATGAAATAACCAAAAGCCCTTTGATTTAGGACTGTTGTGATTTGGGAAAGATGTGTTATACTTTTGATATATTGGTTATGTTGATTGTGTGAGTTTTGTCTCAGCTGCTATACAGGTAGTCCTCGACTTACAACAGTTCATTTAGTGACCGTTCAAATTTACAACGGCACTGAAAAAAGTGACTTATGACCATTTTTCACACTTGAGACCGTTGCAGTATCCCCATGAGTGGGTGATCAAAATTCCAATGCTTGGTAACTGATTCATAATTATGACGGTTGCAATGTCCCAGGATCAATTGTGGTCGTAAGTCGAGGATTACCTGTATGCATTACTGTTTTGTTATTGTGCGTTTGAAATAGGAGGCTGAAAGAGATTAAAGTAATAATTAAATAATAAACAAGAGAGATAAATGAACTGATGGGCATATCCTTGTTCTGCTCTGGTTTTAGGGACTGACTGGGAGTGTGCTGAATAGAAACTAAACTGAAAATTACCCAGAGTAATTTTCCAACAAAAAGAATGAAACCATACTATACTTGGTAGTACTTTTAAAGCCATTCTAAAATTGGTTTAATGTATGGTCAGATTATGGTAATTTTCCCAGTAGCCACTTTTACAATCTTCTAGAGTCAGGCAATCATTGTGCAAAAAAAAAAAAAAGGCACATTAATAAGAACAGGATATTTAAGATTGTCCTTGTGATTTTATTCCAGGAAAAAGATTAGCAAGTCAAAAGAATAGATGGACACACCCTGTTGGAAGAAATATCCATCTGGTTCAGTTCCAAGCTAGAAGAAAGACACTGGAAACATGGAGGCTGATTGGAAAGAGAGGTTTAATGGTGAACAGGACTACCAAGCACATGGTCCTGCTCAGAGGTGGTATTCAGCAGGTTCTGACCAGTTCTGGATAACCGGTAGTGGAAATTTTGAGTAGTTCAGAGAACTGGTAAATACCTCCTCTGACTGGCCCCATCCCTATCTATTCTCTGCCTCCCGAGTTCCAGCTGATCAGGAGGGAATAGGGATTTTGCAGTAACCTTCCCCTAGAGTGGGGAGGGAATGGGGATTTTACAGTATCCTTCCCCTGCCATGCCCATTAAGCCACACCCACAGAAACGGCAGTAAAAAAATTGAATCCCACCACTAGTCCTGCTGCTGACCACGTGGAGTTGAGAATGAGAGGTATTTATACCTTCTCTTGGGCTTTGAACTTGAGCTTCCTGTTCCTGTTCAAGAAAATGTATTCTATTGGCTGTTGTCAGACTCCCACGGGGCCACGTAGGGTCAAGTTTGTCTGAGATAAGTTTAGTTGAAGTTTGCTGATGCAATGCCCTTAGGAGATTTTGCAATGCAATGAACTCTGCTGCTAGATTATCCTATCTAGAGGATCATGTCTTAATCCCATCACCCTGGAGCTGAAGTCTTTTGTCTTGTAGATAGGATGGCCCAGCCTTTCTTAATGGACACCAAATATCTGTTGGGGGCAGGGAGCTGGAGCTGAGTTTCTGTCTCCCTTAAGATGTCTATTTCTCTTTTAGGGGAAATATAATATTCTGGGCCTTTTTAATATTTCTTAAAATATTTTATTCTTCTGGGAAAGGGTGGCTTCCCACAGTCCCTATGGAAGTTTCTGGCTAAAGTAGGAAAGAGCCCTGTCCAAGACAACATAGGGTGGCCAACAATAGCATAAGGTTTCACCTACAATGATATTGAGGACATTGTGTTTTCTTGAAATCCTATTTCAGCAGCATTTGATAATATAGGTAGTCCTTATTTATTGACCATAATTGGGAACACTAATTTAGTTGTTCAGCAAACTGGCTTCTTAGTGAAACCTCAATCGTGTTTTGTGACCTTCTGTTTTTCTTTGTTTTACAAAATCATAAATCTGAGGATTGGCCACCATTTTTTCCATCACACATCCTTACTACTACAATACTCTCATCAGCTGCTTTCTTTTATTTTATTGGACTTAAGGGAATGGTGGAGAACTGGGGCTTGCAATTTGTTATGAGCTATGTAGTGATATGTCACAAAGATAAATGGGATCCCTAGCAGAAATTCAAGATTGCGGAACCATAATAAAATGATACTTACTGTACATAGGACATTTGAATGCTGGAAAGGGTACCATGACATAATTGATTCATCTGGTTTTTGTCTTTTGGATAATTGCATCAAGCTCTGTCTTTTTGTTTCAAGTGTTCTGATTTCCTTTCTCATCAATCACAAATAAACATTATTTTACCTTTTTTTAAAAAAAGAATTATTATTAAGTTGTTATTAGGAGGAAAATGGTCTTTTAGCAGATCAACTGTGTAAGGCTGAAAAAAGCCATTAGGTAGGGGATTGGTCAAAAGAGTTGGACTTTTCTTGACTCTTTATAATTTGGTGTCTTACTCATAGTAGCATCTCATGTGTTTTATTTTAATATCTTGACTTTCTTGGAATAACCTTCATATCTGGGGCAGCACTTGAGAAATCCCAGATGTTCTGGCTGGTGTGTGATGGGCACAGCCTTCTGAAACTACATCACATCTATTTAAAGATCCTTCACTGAATTCAGGTCCATGACTAAGCCAATATCTGGCTACCCACATCTCATGAATTTTCAAAATGAATGTCATTTAATAGACTTGTCCTGTATCCATCCCTTTTCAAAATCACCCATATTAGTGAACATCTCAAGATTTTGTGGCAATGAATTCCACATGCTGTTGTCCACTCTGTGAAGAAGGGTTTCCAATGTTTTTCCCCCAATCATCCCCTGGTCCTAATTTTTTAAGAGACAGAGAGGTCCACTTTCTCCAGGTCCAGGATATGTAACTTAACTTTTAACTTTAACTTTAAAACTTTAACTTTAACTTAAATCACATCATTATTACTTTTTCTTAGGCAAGAAAAATGAAATGCATAGGTACAGTATGGGTGGTACCTTGCTCAATAGTAATAACTGTGAGAGGGATCTTGGAGTCCTAGTGGACAACCATTTAAATATGAGCCAGCAGTGTGCAGCAGCTGCCAAAAAAGCCAACACAGTTCTAGGCTGCAACAACAGAGGGATAGAATCAAGATGACGTGAAGTGTTAATACCACTTTATAATGCCTTGGTAAGGCCACACTTGGAATACTGCATTCATTGGTTGCCACGATGTAGAAAAGATGTGGAGACTCTAGAAAGAGTGCAGAGAAGAGCAACGAAGATGATTAGGGGACTGGAGACTAAAACATATGAAGAACGGTTGCAGGAACTGGGTATGTCTTGTTTAATAAAAAGAAAAACTAGGGGAGACATGATAGCAGTGTTCCAATATCTCAGGGGTTGCCACAAAGAAGAGGGAGTCAAGCTATTCTCCAAGGCACCTGTGGACAGAACAAGAAGCAATGGGTAGAAACTAATCAAGGAGAGAAGCAACTTAGAACTGAGGAGAAATTTCCTGACAGGTAGAACAATTAATCAGTGGAACAGCTTGCCTCCAGAAGTTGTGAAAGCCCCAACACTGGAAGTCTTTAAGAAGATGTTGGATAGCCATTTGTCTAAAATGGTATAGGGTATTCTGCCTAGGCAGGGGTTTGGACTAGAAGACCTCTAAGGTCACTTCCAACTCTGCTATTGTACTGTATTGTATTATATTGTATTGTATTGCATTGTAGTGTATAAATAACCCAAGGCATCAAGCACATCGATTATTCATTCCTCCTATTTTCCCACAATAACAACCCTGTGAGATGAGTTAGGCTGAGAGAAAGTGACTGGCCCGAGGTCACCCGGTTGGTTTTCATTCCAAAGGCAGGACTAGAACTCACAGTCTCCCTGTTTCTATGTAAACCAGTACCTTAACCATTATATAATTTTATACATTTCTATCCCATCTCCTCCACATAGATTTCCAGGAGGTTTTTTCTCTCTCAAGCTAGGGGAATTCTAGACACTTCTTGTACAGAAAATGTTTGATCCTCAAAATAATTTTGTTTCTGATTCTTGTCAGTTCTGTTGTACCTTCTTTAAGTATGGTAAATGTGTGAAACTGCGCACACAGTTGGTCCAATGTTTGCATTTTTAATCTTCAATCCTTTTTCCACCAATCCCTACCGTGAAATGTGCCTTTTGACAGCAACTGCACACTGAATCCACTTCTTCCTGGCTGAGTCTCTCGCCGCAGTTGTGCAAACATGGCCTGGGTTTACCAGCTATACAATATATAATAAATATAACAGAGGCCACTTTAACGAACTACGTATATTTGGGGTTCTGGAAAAGAAAAATATTAACCTGCTTCAAAGCAATGCAGATTATGGTTTTACTAAGGAAGAAAATAGCTTGAAGCGAAATTATCTGATAATTTTTGCACAATGTCAAAATAAGACAAATGCTTTGGCATGTGGATAAAGGGACAAAGTACAATGGCAATTATGATAATGGCTGGGTATTGGAATCTGGCATCTTGTTCACAGCAAGGAATAAAAGGCCTGATTCTTATTCCTATTTTATTAAACCTTTCGCATAGCTAATCTGAAATTCCATGTGCCCATTGCTAATCATGTTTTTCCCCCCAAAAAAATAATAATAATAATCTATGCCACAGATAGTAGAATGGCCTCATCAGAGATCAAGGAAGGTTAAGCACAGTGTCCTTCTGCATATTAAGTGCAGGTAGTCCTCAACTTACAGCAGTTTGTTTAGTGACCAGATGACATACAAGATCCCTTACGACTGTTAATCTGTCATCTGAAGTTACAACAGCACTGAAAAAAGGGATTTATGACCATTTTTCACATTTACAACTGTTGCCGCATCCCCATGATCACAATTCACACGATCAGTCACATGACCATTGATGATATTTGTTTAAATCCATAAATGGATTTAAGGTTAAGGGATCTTAGGCACAACTCCCTATCCAAATGTGGTTGCTCTCCCATCAGAGTTTCTCTAGGAACAGCAGCAACTGCCTGAGGCAATTCCAGTCCATCTTCAGTGCAGTTTCATTACACATACAAAGGCTTGCTTCACATGCTGCTTAATGTATTTATTTTAACCATCGCTATTTTAATCCATTAGAATTGGCTGAATCTGCACACACAGAGTACTTCAAAGTATGATTGATTTGGTTTGGGCTTAATGTGATTTATGTATTCAGCCACCGTGACCCTAAAACACAGTTCATGCCTTAATCTGATGTGGAACTCCAGGCAATGGTGGCTTATTGGCATAAACCATGATTATGCAAACCATGTCTGATTGTGCTGTGTTGCCAAGTCCACAATATGCTGCATTCTAGCTTAGTGTGATGCATGAACCAAGTCATAATATGATGACCTCATTAGCTAAGGAAGATGAAAGCTAGGAAAAGAAAGACATACTGCATCTTTTTTAAAAAAATGCTCTCCCTGAGAGCTGTCAGCTGTGCTCAAATAACCCAAGATTTCCTCACGGAAAAGATCTCTCAGGCCATGCAAGTTTTGAGCTCAGAAGCAGCCCTCCTTTTACAATCACCGATTGTAACAAAGTCAGAAGTAACCTGTAAGAGTTAATTTGCTCCTTTTCCAACTCTTACAGTCCATCATCTCTCTAAACTGCTTATTGCTCTGCCTCTTGAAAGTTTCAGATGTCTAATCATGAGATTCCTGCCTTAATCAATCAGATCTGCAATCCAATCAGCTATTTAGTAGAAGAAGAAAAAAGCAATGGTTAAACAGTGCCTCCTTTCCTTCCTCTAAGCAGACTTAGCAATTCTTAGGGTGCTTTGGGTGAAAAAGGAACACAGCAATAGACCATGCCTCCAGTGGCAGACTGTTTGTCCACCCAAGTACCATAGAGAATATGAACATTGTATAGCATAGTGGATATGGATAAAGAGTGGTGGGCAAGATTAAAGAATTCATGAATGAAGGCTAATATATGCATCCCAGGATAATGTTGATCTAATCTGGGTTGGTCATCGGGACCAGAGTGACATACATTCTGGTGAGAGAGACTTTCCTTGAAGATGGGCTCCAGCACGAGTCCAAAACAGAGGTGATATTCAAAAACTTTTACTACCGTTTTTGTGGGCGTGGCTTGGTGGACATGGCAGGGGAAGGTTACTGCAAAATCCCCATTCCCTCTCGATCAGCTGGAACTTGGGAGGCAGAGAATAGATGGGGGTGGGGCCAGTCAGAGGTAGTATTTGCCGGTTCTCTGAACTACTCAGAATTTCTGCTACTGGTTGTGCAGAACCTGCTGAATTTTACCCCTGGTCCCAAAACCTGGAAGTTCCTGATGACCAACTCAGATTGGATCCTGCATTAAAGAACTCATTCTATTTATGTATTAGATTTGATTGACCTTGTCTGTTTAATCTAATTGACATGAGCTTGAATTGGTGCCCGTCTTCCTAGCATATTCCTAATAATCTTAAGTAGAATGCAGATGCCTCCATAGCAAGAAAGCTATCTGTAGATATCTTTAGGCAGTCTTTTCTTCATACAGAGAAGAACAGTGAGGATGATCAGAAGATCTCCAAATGGATCTGGTTTTAGGCGTCTCAGCGACATTAGCCACAATAGGAATTGCCCAACACCTTTTCAGAAGGCAAGCACCTTCATTGCACCACCCCCAGAACAGTCCAAACTTCAAAGTCACAGAAACCTATAAAGAGGCACCCGCTCATTCAACCATTTTGTCAGCTGCCCAAAATCACATGTGGTTGGTGGGTCTGCTTCATCAATAAACCATCTTCCAATCAGTCTCCATGTTTCCAGTGTCCTTCTCCCAGCTTGAAACCGAATCAGATGGATTTCCTTCCAACACTAGTAAGGTAATATGTGCTAGTCATTCCCGACTCTAGGGGGCGGTGCTTATCTCTGTTTCAAAGCTGAAGAGCCAGCATTGTCCGAAGATGTCTCCGTGGTCATGTGGCCGGCATGACTAAATGCCGAAGGCGCACGGAACACTGTTACCTTCCCACCAAAGGTGGTCCCTATTTTTCTACTTGCATTTTTACATGCGTTTGAACTGCTAGGTTGGCAGAAGCTGGGACAAGTAATGGGAGCTCACTCTGTTACGCAGTGCTAAGGATTCGAACTGCCGACCTTTCTGATCGACATTAGTAAAGAAATCTTAATTAAAAAGGCAATGCAAAAGTGGAAACAATGCCCAAGGGAGGTGGTCAACATCTGAGAGCCATCTGTTGAAGATGCTTCGATCTGATTTCCTACACAGGACAAGGCTTAGACAGGATACTCTAAATGATCCCTTCCGATGTTCTGTGATTCTAATTTATGGTTTAAGTTAGACATATTATTACGCATTGATTTTTGCCCAGCCTCCGCAACTGTGTTCAGCGGGTTTACAAAGCAAGGAATAAGTCTGCATGTGTCAGAGTACACAAAATAATGGCTAAGCTACACATGCCTATAAGCCAACCACCTTCTTCAAAGAAAAATGAAAGCAATTTAGAACGATTCAAAACAATATCAGTGGTAATTTAAGGCTGAGTAAAGACACCGTATTGAGATAGATGGTTGGAAGAGAATTGCCTCCCATCGCTGAGCAGACCTTTCGGTGAATTTGATGACTGAGGAACTCAAGTGGAATCTCAATGGGATTTCTTCCAGATCATTGAAGGTAGAAAACTTTTAGCATGAAAAGCATTCATCTCACCTTTTTGGAGGGGATCCATCAGGATTTACATTTACTATTTATTGGACTCCTTCCTTGGCTGACAGATACTCATTGACACGTTCTGCTCTCGCTCCTGGCATGTTGTCAATGTAGATAAGAGATAATCTGTTAGGAGGCCTTTGTTTGACACTTGCATTGATAGAGGGGAGCGAACTAGGTCATTCTCATCTTACACTCCTGACATTTAGTCAACGGATGAGTTTTGACTTATGGGTAGATTAAAAACCTAGGCTAAGGAGATGATGGGTGTTAATGCTGTTGACTCCTATAACCAATGACACGGAGGAGAGACAAACACTTCTGATTGTAAAACCCTTGGGAAATGCGGGAGAATCGAGCCAAAGCACCCAGGGAGTGCTTTTAAGTTTAAGAACCTCATTTGCAGAATTGAAATGTTAATGTAAATATTTTAAGATGGCTCCGTAAAGCTTTTAACCTCAGATAGCTTTGTGGTGTGCCTCTCCGTTTTGATTGTTTTCCTGTTTTAATGGTTCCAAGTAGTTTGGGTTTTAATTACAGGACTGATTTAGGCTTGATGTTCAAAAGAAAACCTTAATGAAAAGAGTGGGAGGAGGCGATGCCAGCAGCTGCAGAAATCCTTTTTTTTTGCTGAAGAATGCCAGCAGGAAAACTAATCCAGGCTTGCTGGCCGGGGGAAAAAGCATTAAGGCGACTGTTATCCCCACCCTCTTTGGGGGAGTCTCAGTGTGGGAAAAGCCTGAGACTCTTCATCTTAGGGAGGATCTATGCCTTGTTTAGTGACTGCCTCATTTTGCAACCCTTTGCAGTTATAACATTGATGAAAAAGTATTTTTACAGCCACTCATCACATTTATGACCTTCACAGGTCTGTAAAGTAAAGGAAAGCTGATGTCAGATAATAAGAATAGTCACAGTTTCACTTAGTGTCCATTTCACTTAATGACCAAACTGCCAGTTCCAGTTTTGGTCACTGAACAAGCACTATCTTTATGCAGAATCAATCCAGGGCTTAGAATGGCAAACAGCTTGCTTAGAATAGGGACAGAGGCAGGCAATTGTGTCATTGGCATTTCTTCTATTTTTCTAGTCTTAATTTTAGTTAATTTCATTTTCAGATCTACTTGACCTGAGCTTTTACAAAAGATCAGGTGACTATTCATATTTTAATATTTATATATAATTTATATATGTGTATAGAGAGAGAGAGAGAGATGATAGATAGATAGATAGATAGATAGATAGATAGATAGATAGATGATAGATGATAGATGATAGATAGATAGATGATAGTAGATAGATAGATAGATAGATAGATAGATAGATAGATAGATAGATAGATAGATAAGGTGGGTGGGTGGGTGGGTGGGTGGGTGGGTGGGTGGATGGATGGATGGATGGATGGATAGATAGATAGATAGATAGATAGATAGATAGATAGATAGATAGATAGATAGATAGATAGATGATAGATGGATGGATGGATGGATGGATGGATGGATAGATAGATAGATAGATAGATAGATAGATAGATAGATACTGGTAGATACATATACTTGATCTAGTATACTTATACGAGCATGTGTATATATGTATGTGTATGGATAGATATATACTTTTGTTATTGTTTTAGAATGGTAATACGCCCAACTGATGAGCCTATTTTTAAAGTAGACCTTTAAAAGGTGGGATTCAAATAATTTAACAACGGGTTCTGTGGACGTGGCTAGGTGGTCATGTAGGCGTCTCCCATCAAAAGAGATGAGTCCTTCAACCAAATAAGAGGCTGCCCATCTTCAACCCACAGATGTGGAACCTGTATTTTCCTTTCAGATATCCCAGAAGCATTTTGGGGAAGACAAAGGAATAAATGAGGTTTTTCTGCTCCTGATATTTCCTTGTTTCACTGAAGCAACAGCTCCCAGGACAGGGAGGGGGAACCCTGGGGATCAACAATCTCAGATCATCTTGTTGCAACCTCTTGCTCCTGGTCAATCTGGGGAGAATATAGGCAGAATACCATGTGGATGTTTAAGAACATTGGGAGCTTTCCATTCTTATCCATGTTGCTGGGAAGCACGTAAGAACTCTTAACCCCTCAGAGAAAGAGCTGTTGGTTGCCAGAAGATAAATATGACATTTATCAAGAAAGAGAACCTCGTTATTATAACCTTTATTATACTTTTATTATTAAATTATTATTCTTATATATTTATCCTGCGTTTAAAATATATATAGGGATGCAGTGGCTCAGTGGCTAAGATGCTGAGCTTGTCGATCAGAAGGTTGGCAGTTCAGCGGTTCAAATCCCTAGTGTTGTGTAACAGTGTGAGCTCCCATCACTTGTCCCAGTTTCTGCCAACCTAGCAGTTCGAAAGCATGTAAAAATGCAAGCAGAAAAATAGGAAGCACCGTTGGTGGGAAGGTAACAGCATTCTGTGCGCCTTCATGCCAGTCACATGACCACGGAGACGTCTTCGGACAGCGCTGGCTCTTTGGCTTTGAAAAGGAGATGAGCACTGCCCCCTAAAGCCAGGAATGACTAGCACATAAGGGCGAGGGAACCTTTACCTTTATCTTAAAATATGTAAAATCCAAGGTGGCAAGCATGCCTAATATTCCTGCCTCCGATTTTCCCCACCACAACGTGGGTTGGGGAAAGAGAGAGTCTGACTGGCCCAAAACTCACCCAGCCAGTTTTCATGCCTAAGGGAAGACTAGAACTCAGAGTCACCCGGTTTCTCAGCCAGCACCTTCCCCATTACGCCAAACTGGCTCTCACAATGAATTAAAGGAAGAACTGGGAGAATGGGCGCTTTGATCTGGCCTCAGGGAGAGTCCCAGCCATGAAATGCCCAAGCAAGATCTGCAGAGTTGTGCTTAATTCTCTCCTTTCTGTCAGAGTCCATCCCCCCACCCCCCAGGAGCAGGAGAAGGCTACTTTTCAGCTGGGAGGAGAGAAGGAAGATTGGCTGTGAAAAGAAAGGGCTGAGCATTATCTTGCCAGCCAGGGTAATAAAACAGGACAGAAGCAAGACAGCTTCCATAAAGAGACAAGTCGGCTGTTTCTAAAACATAAAAGACATATTCCTGAGAAAACTCTATTAAGAATTTAAAAGGTGAGAACCTTTCATCCAGCTGACTCCGGAGAGAAACTTCCCAATAAAGAATGGATAAATAAAGGCGTTTGCCCTTAGCTATCCTGGCATGAAAAGGACATCTTATGAATACTTAGCAGATTAATGAGACAGAGGACTCGTAAATATGTCAGGGGGAAAATGAACACTGGGCTGGCAGTGAAATAGATGCCTCATTGGGATGCAATGGATTGCATTGGATTCATGAAGGCAGGTGTTCTGCAGAAGGCTGCCCTGGTGGGTGGGATGAGGGGTGGGTGCGAGGGCTGGATACTTGCAGGCTGGAGTGCCCTTCATGTTTAGGTCAAGAGGACAGGTTGGGTCCCTGTACAAATTCAGGAGATTGGCATCTAGTGGGTAGAGAAGCTTAACAAAGGGATAGTGTGGCTTTCTCGGAACAGAATGGTCCAAGGCTGGCCCTTCCATGAGGCAAAAGGAGAGCCAGGGGGCTGGGTGATAAGATATTGGACTGAGATTGGAGAGACACAAGTCTCCTCTTGACCATGATACCCCACTGGGTGACTTTGGGCCAAGGACTTTCTTAGACCAACCTACCTCATATGGTTACTGTGGCAATGGAGAGAATAGCACTAGCTATAGCACTTAGACTTATACACCGCTTTACAGTGCTTTACAGCCAGTGGTGGGTTCCAGATTCCATTCCAACCGGTACGGTTGGAACAGCCCAGGAGTCACTCACACGCATGTGCACTGTGCATGCACACACATACGCAGTGTGCGCATGCATTGTAGCATCAAATGACGCTTCCGCAAGCCTCTGTGATGCTCCAGCTGCTCGGCGGAGTGTCACGCAGGCGCCGTACATGCCGTGCCCGTGAGCGGAAGATGCAAAAGCTTAAAGCACAGGTAAGGAGCACGGGCAGGCGGGTGGGCCCTCCGGCGCACCGTATTGGAACGGTACCTGGTTCTCTGGGCAAGATCTGGTATGCCTGTACCGGGGAGTACCGCCTGCAACCCACCACTTTTTACAGCCCTCTCTAAGCGGTTTACAGAGTCAGCCTCTTGCCCCCAACAAGCTGGGTCCTCATTTTACCCACCTTGGAAGGATGGAAGGCTGAGTCAACCTTGAGCCTGGTGAGATCTGAATTGCCGAACTGCTGGAAGCCGGCAGTCAGCAGAAGTAGCCTGCAGTACTGCACTCTAAGCACTGCGCCACTGCGGCTTTAGTAGTAGCCACTTTGTTTTGAATTTCAGGAAGATGGTCAGAATTTGAATCTACCTCTTATAATAAAATAAGTAGTCAGCCTGAATGTCTGTGGGATGGAGGACCAAGTGGTGTTTGCAGATATTTCAACTTATTTGCATCAGGATACGGGCCAAAGGGTGGGCTCTACATAACAACCCAACTTCACCGTGTTTGTGTCCTATTTGGGTCATCCAAGCTTGCTGTCGATGAGGCTCATAAGAAGTGGGTCTCATCATTTTCAGCAACAGATTTGGGGTATCATAGAAAGACAACTGTTATTTTATTAACATTTCTGCCTTTTTCCCCATCGTACAATTTATTCTCTTTTCTGTCTCTAAGTTTGCCAAACAAACTTAGCTGGCCATGAATTCTCTCCGCTTAATTTGAATGCTAAAGTCTGGGAGGCCGAATCTCCTTCTTTGCTTTGGGCAGCAAAAGGCATTGGGCTAGCCTTGTTGATGTTTTCACACAGACAAAAGCTGCGTTTCTCTAGATGGGGAATCCCAACTGCCCATAATCTGAGCCACTGTTTCAGACGATAGACAACTTATAGGGTCTCCTGCTTGAGCAGGGGATTGGACTAGAATATCCCTTCCAACTCTCTTATTCTGCTATTTGATTGCCACCCAAGGGTTGTCCAAATCTTCAGAGGGACATTTCAAGTTTCACTGAAGTCTCCTTTCGAAGTGGCTTCCTATTACTGATTGTGGCCTGATAGTTTTCAGAAGCAAGTTGTGTGTGATATTTGTCCATCATATTTGAAGAGGACTTCGACATCTAACAGGTTGTGGGCTGTCCATGATGTTTCCGCAGGTGGCTGGTAAGGCCTACACGGGCATGAAATGTTCTGCCACATGTCAGGCAAACGTGTGTGGGCACCATTGTTGCAGCATTTGCAGCTCTGGCTTTGCAGAGTGCTCACTTCTCTTGTGCTATGGTTGTTCTTCTGTCCTCAGATGTCTGGCAGCCTTGGTGGATCAGTATGCACCAAGATGATTGATCTTGTGCTAGGGTTTCCCAGGAGGTGGTGTCGATATCCAGAGACTTGAAGGAGACTTTCAACGTGGCTTTGTATTGCTTCCTTTGTCCCCCGTGCAATCACTTTCTTTGAGACAGCTCACCATAGAGGAGCTGTTTAGGGATGCGGTGGTCTGGCATCCTTGCAACATGGCCTGCCCAGCATGTCTCCCCAAGTTGTGTGTATGCTACAAGGCACAGCACCTCTCTGAGGCAGGTTGGGTGTGATCAGCTCAGGCCTACTGTCAGATCCCCACCTTTGATGGAATTCGTTTGTTACAACTAGGTATTTTTTAATTTACTAAGGGAAGTGGATCTTTATGTGGAAAAACATCAGGGCTTAGCTCAACTTTGTCATTAAAAACCTTGATAACCAACATTTAGAGATACTTAGCTAAACTAAGGAACATCTACATTTCTTTATCCATGTTTGAATGTCGATCTGGATGACAAATATTCAGAGAATGTAATGGAATTGTGGCCAGCCAAAGATATTCCGATACTTGAGACACCTATCCCTCCATTTCATGTACAACAGCTGAACTGGGTTGATAGATGAAATTTGCTTTGACACTACTGATGGGACACCATCTCACATTATCCCGAAGGATAGCAGGAATGTATCCCGAAGGATAGCAGGAATGCAGAGGGCTGGTTAAGATATACAGCTTTCTCCTCTAGCCAGTTACCAAGGACTTTCCTGGTAGCACTCAAATGCTACATGAAATGGTTGCCTTGCTCATCCTGGAGGTATAAGTGACCCTGTGAAGAGTCAATTCATCAGCATCTATTCAGAATCAGGGATAAACAGCAATGGCTTAGCAACCCACTACAGCCTGGTGACATTTTCTAATATATTCTGCTTGTCACATGTAGAGTCACTGCTTTGGTGAACTATGCCCATTAATCTCCCAGGTGGCAGCTAGAAAATAACAACTAATATCTACTGTCCTGGTCCTCAGCTAGTGGGGACAAGCTTTACTCCTGTGGGATATATTAAAAAATTATAGATTCAACAAAGAACTGAAGTGTGTGTGTGTGTGTGTGTGAGAGAGAGAGAGAGAGAGAGAGAGAGAGAGAGAGAGAGAGAGAGAGAGAGAGAGAGAGAGAGAGAGAGAGAGAGAGAGAGAGAGAGAGAGAGAGAGAGAGAGAGAGAGAGAGAGAGAAGCCTTCTTTTTTTGAGCCTCTTCCAAGTCTATATCCCAGATTCACTGGGAGATGTTGAGAAAAACCTGGTGGGAAGAGGTCCCCTGCATTTATGGCACTTGCAATCTCCTTTGGGGGCATCTCTTGTAAGGCTGTTTGGTTTGAAACACTTCCAGGAAAAATAATTAAGTGAGCACACATACGTTTTAATAATGGCTGCAAGCCATTCATGCTGTGCTTTAATTGCTTGGCCCTTGATTTGTGGGAATGTATCTTCCTGTAGAGTTACTATGACCTCCCTGCTCTGCTTTTCTCATATTTTGTAAGGTTGCATTGAGACTAAGGACCTGGCAGGCTTAACCCGTGAAGGGTTATGGCTGGGAGAGATGCCAGTCATAAGGTTTTCTCCTATGCTATATAGTAGGACTGGGTAAGCTTTATTTTCTGCAGAAAGCCGTTCTTAAAGTTATTAGTCCTTGAAACCAGAGGCTCAGGGGACATGGTAGTGACATATAATGATGTCATCAGAGAGGAATAAGCAATGGAAAGAGGCTAGTTGGGTAGGTTTTTTTTAACAGTAATAAATTTTGTTACTGTCAAATTTCAACAGTAACAATAGCAATAGCACTTAGACTTATAAACTGCTTCACAGTGCTTTCATAGCCCTCTCTAAGCGGTTTTACAGAGTCAGCCCATTGCCCCCAACAACCTGAGTCCTCATTTTACCCACCTTGGAAGGGTGGAAGGCTGAGTCAACCTTGAGCAGGTCAGAATCGAACTGTTGAATTTTTGGCAGCAGAATTAGCCTGCAATGCTGCACTCTAACCACTGCACCACCACAGCAATAAAGTCCTGAAGGCTGCGGAGCTACAGAAATGGATCTGGGGGCCACCTGCGCCCCTTGGGTTATCCATCTGTCAATAGACCTCTCTCCCATCCCATTCCTGGCTGATGCATGCATTCTGTGGGTCATTGACTTCTCCCTTGCCATGTTTACAAAGGGCTGCCAACTATTTTCCTTTAATGTTACTTTTTTAGTGGTAAACTAGGTGAATCATAAAAGGAGGGTATACATCCTAGCAATGGTGACAACAACTGTATAGAAGACAGGACTTTAACAGAGTGACTTGTGCTGTATGATGAGAGGCAACTCCATGAGTGACCAGCAGGGGTGGGTTCCTAACCGGTTTACTACCAGTTCGCTGAGCGCATGCGCCAGACACACACTTACTACTTACCCGTTTGTAAGTAGTTTGTAGGTGCGATTCGGGAGAACCAGTCCGAACTGGTAGGAACCCACCTCTGGTGACCAGCCCAGCATGGTCTCTTCCAGATGTGTAGACTTCAACTCTCAGAATTCCCTAGCCCATAGTAACTGCTAGGATTTGCAGCATAACTCTTATTACCCGGGCTAAGCTATCCCTTGTATGGCCACTTGCCTCAATCCCTGCTTCTTTATTCTTCTTCAAGGTACAGGAATCTAATCCTTTTTTCTGGAGAGGCAGAGCTACAAAATCATCTTGAGAACTCTTGGCGGTGATGAAATGAATATTCACTCATATTTAAATGTGGCAAAGGTTTACTTTCAATAGGCAGTCTTCGATGGAGATGTGTCTGCTGAGAAATTGCAACGAGAGCTTCTGAATGGAGAATATATTACTTCCAAATGCAAATGGTTTCGCATTTGTTACTTATTTATCTGGACATTTCTTCTCCCACCAGCTAGCACTGATGGAGAAGAGACCTCCCACAACATGTAGCAACAATCAGAAGTTAGCGGTTTCTATTTTGGCATTTCTAATTATCCTTGGCAGGATATTGGCTCTTATGTTCTTTTAAGAGAGTGTCAGGGCAGTCAGATCTATGTCCATTCAGAAACAACTCCCAGTGAACTTGAAAATGGCAAAAAAAAAAAATCTAGGCATGTTTGCAACTTTACGTACCTTCCCACTAACATTCATTGCTTTTAAAATGCATCAACAGATCAGTGTCTTATAATCTACCACGAAGCAGCCACATTTGCATTTTTCACTCTGCCAGGAGAAGGGCAGCATTTATTGAATCTTTTTGTTTTGTTCTATATACTCCATGTTGATCAATAGTGTCCATCCGGAGCAGAATATTTTTCTATATTTCAGAAGAATCCTTCTGCTGGGAGTAATTTCCTTAAGAAAGCTTTGCTTTGACATTAAGACAATCTCCAGGAGTCCTGTCAGTAATAGTGTCATAGAGTACAAAATTGTGTTTAATCCAAGCCAGACTCCACCCCAGAAAAAGTCTGTGAATGCTGAAGGTGTTTCTTAGCAGACTTGAGGGCCTTCCTTCCTTCCCTCCCTCCCTCCCACCCTCTCTCCTTCCTTTCTTCCTTCTCTCTTTCCTCCATTCCTTCTTCCCTCCTTCCCTCCCTCTCTCCTCCCTCCCTCCCTTTCCTCCCTCCCTTCTTTCCTTCAAAATTTATGTGCCACATAATACAAGTTTTTGTTTTTTTCTTTAAGTTTGGGGGAAGGCAACCCCACCCCAACAACCCTCCAAAATGCAATGTGTAATTTCATTTTTTTCCCCTGTAACTCTATTAGCATTATGATTCCTTAAGAAACAATTAACTGGGACACAATAGCAATACTCCAGTTCTGAAATACTAGTCCAACTGTGTGGGGGTAGCAGCAAATTTTAGCTGCCATTGGAAGATTGATTACTAATTATAAAGCTGTCTCAAGCTATGTCAACTGTATTACTAGGTCTGTGCCATCCCAAGAGCCTGAGTTCAATTGAATTTCTATTGTTACAATTCAAGAGTGAAAATAATTCTTTCCCTCTAGCAGCAAGGCACATCACCAAGGTATGTCAATCAAGCAGCAACGCAGCCCATTATCCCACTCAGGCAGGAGTCAAAAATAGCAACTCAAGAGCAGTGTGAAGCAATTGCCTTACATTTCCTAGTTCTTAGCCCTATAGGCCCCCGGGGACTATACTACTGTTCAGAGCAAGCATTGCAATCGGTTCCTGTTATTTTGGTCAGATACTGATTGGTGGGCATAACGGCTGACAGCAAGGGAAGCAAGATCTAGCTGGCTCATTTCAGACTTTTATTACTTACTGAAAAGCACATAAAACTTGGATGCTCTTGGCCACCAAAGCTACCAGTATTGTCAGTGACTTTGTTGGATCCAATTTACCCTCTCCTTCAATTTAATTGTTTGGGGATCAAGTATGTGTTCTTGAACATTAAATCCTGAAATCTTGTATACTAATACTACACACACACCCCACAGCTATAATGACCATTCACAGAACCAACCTAACCCAAGGATGTACCTTGATTGATGCTATCAAATGTCATCATCACGGCCTGCCTTGAGCATCTCTCTTCCACAGAAGAAGGTATTTCCATGTCAAATTCCACTGAGGTAGATCTGATTCATTGATACCCAATTAACAAGGTCACTGTTAACAACCTTGCCCCAAAGGGACCATTTATAACAGGATCCACTGGATCTATCTTTCTTTATATGGGGTCATCTTGCAAACACCTTTTTGGGAGAGGGGGCGGTTTAAAAATCTAAGAAATAAATAAATAAATCATATCTTGCAAACAATCTCCTGGACCTATCCCATTGTTTGAGCTTATCTTAGGAAGATGGGCCAGTTTTGAAAATAGAAATAGAGCTCTGCAAGCATTCCCAAGCAGCAATTAAAAAAAAAACCTGATGATCTCAAATTATAGTAATCAATACTATGGAACCTCTCAGAAAATTCCTAATAACACTCGTCTTTAGGAATTATCTTGGGGCTTTCAGGATATAAAATTCAGTCTCTGTTACTACAAATGCTTTCTTGGGGTTTAACTGCACACGCTGATAAATATATCATTAAGAATCTGGTCATTTTTATCACTGAGTCATTTAGGATGATGGTAAAGCAATTGTTACATTTGTTGGTCCACTGAGAATTGGGTAGCAGTAGAAATAAATAATAAACAGGAATAAAATGCCTGTTATTAAAGAAATTATGACACCTAACAAAAGCTTTTAGTAATGCATCAAGTGTTGCAATATTTTAATCCTGCTTTTTATTCTTGCATGGAAGTGGAAACCATGTAGAGAAGCTATTACGGAGATTACCTTCAAGTCAAAAGAGATGGCAGAAGATCTCAGACCTACTTCAGAGAATTCAACAAGCTGTATGGGGGAGGAAGGGAGAGAGAGTTAAGAAAGGAAAGGCAAAACAGTGAGAGCTTGAAAAGGTACATTGAGAATATTGTGGTTAGTGAAAATGTTCCCCAAGTGTAGGTGTTTAATAGGGCTATCATATCAAGCAACACTACATTAATCACCATAGTAACACAAGGAATAACCTCTCAGAAGTTGGCCCAAATACTCATGCAATAGGCTTTAATGAGAACATCAGGCCAATACATGGGCAATAACACTAGATAAATTGTTTATTAGTTTTCTCCAGCCTGGGCGCCCTCCAAGTACGTAGACTTCAACTTCCAGAATTCTTGATAATGACCATGCTGGCTGGGGAATTGTGGGAGCTGGCATTCATCGGTAGGAGGCCCATGTTGGACAGGCAGCTGAATATAATGCAAAGCAGCCCAATGAGTACATGAAGATCCTCAAGTGATATTGAGAAGAGAAAATATACAGTGTATATATAGAGAGAGGGGGGGTGACTCTGGTGGCTCAGTGGTTAAGGTGCAGCATTGTAGGCCATTTCTGCCCACAGCCTGAAGTTCAATCCTGACTAGCTCAAGGTAGACTCAGTCTTCCATCCTTCCAAGATCGATAATATGAGGGCCCAGATTGTTGGGGGCAATAGGCTGACTCTGTAAACCATTTAGAAAGGGCTGTAAAGCACTATGAAGTGATATATAAGTCGAAGTGCTATTCACATAGCAGAGAGAGAATGAGAATATCAACCCAATCCTGTGTTAGCACACATACTTCTTTTAAATATAATAAGTATCATACCTAGGTTAATATATGCATTAGAATAAAGTTCTCCTCCAAACTGGAAAATTGTTTTTTGTGAACAAATCCATGCAAAAATGCACATGGTTTGTATAATTTGTGATATCGAGTACATTTAAAAAACAGATACAAAAACATAAAAATACATAAAATTGTAATGGACGATAAATGAAACACCTTTTCCTATGAGATATAAGAATCAGTTTTGTCTAGTGCAGGGGTGTCCAAACTTGGGAACTTTAAGACTTGTGGACTTCAATTCCCAGAATTCCCCAGCCAGCCATGCTGGCTGGGGAATTCTGGGAGTTGAAGTCCACAAGTCTTAAAGTTCCCAAGTTTGGACACCCCTGGTCTAGTGCTTAAGGCACCAGACTAGCAAGCAGGAGGATGTAAGTTCTAGTCCCACTTCAGCAATGGAAACCAGCTGGATGATCTTGGGCCAGTCATTTTTTCTCAGCTCAGCCACTCCCAAGGTTGTGGTGGTGGGGAAAATAGGAGGAAGGTGTTAGATTGGGTAATGGATAGGCACACACAGGCTTAACGGTAACAATAGCTCTTTATTAAGTATAACAAGAGAGAACAATCCAGCGAAGGTTGAGTCTGACAGCAGCCCTTTTATAGGGAGCTGTCAGACCCTTCGACCAATAGGATTAAATCTCTGTTCCCACCGGAACAGAGGGTGGAAACCACTGTAGTTAGAACAAGTATCTAACACAGGGGTGTCCAAGCTTGGGAACTTTAAGACTTGTGGACTTCAACTCCCAGAATTCCCCAGCCAGCATGGCTGGCTGGGGAATTCTGGGAGTTAAAGTCCACAAGCCTTAAAGTTCCCAAGTTTGGACACCCCTGATCTAACAGAAGGTGTGTTGGATATGTTCTCCATCTTGTTTTATTTGTAAAAATAATAAAGGTGGGATGGAAACAAACAAATAAATAAGAGACATGCATGGATAAAGTTCACTTTTCCTGGACTGTCCACCCATTTGATGCTTGAAATTATCCACATTATTAAATTGGTAATCCGAAGAGAACCCTCCTACACCTTGCTGTGACCTCTGCAAAACAGAAAATGCAAATTTCTCATTGAACCAGTATTTTTTCAGCATGACTGTAGCTAAGTGAACTGAGTCGATGAAAGATTAAATCGAAATCTGATTAAGTCCAGGTATTTTGGTTAAAAATTAATGCAAAATATCGACAATCTTTCAGATCAAATATTTTGATTCAATCAATCAATTATATTGTCAAGTGACCCCACAGATAGACTTTTGCTAGTTGAAGTCTCCCCTACCAGATCCTTCAGATCTTCCAATAGTGCATCCATTACCATTGTAACAGAGTCTCTCCACCTTCCTCCTAATCATCTTCTTATTTTCTCTTCCATCTTTCCGGTTACAGATTTCTCAAATGACATGTACCCCAAATATGATAATTAGAGGTTAGTTATTTGTGCAGAGGTGGGTTGCTTCTGGTTCGGCCTAGATTGGACATTTATGCGCATGCACATGTGCACGAGCACACAAGCGTGTCCCAACCAATAGTAAAATAATTAGCAAGCCACCTCTGTAATTGTGCCTCAGGAAAAAAAACTCTGGATTGATTTGTTCTATGATCATTTCTTTGTTTTCTTCAGTATTGTGATATTCTCAAAAGAAGCCATGGTGGCACAGTGGTTAGAATGTGGTACTGCAGGCTGCTTCTGTTGACTGCTGGCTGCCTGCAATTTGGCAGTTCAAATCTCACCAGGCTCAAGTTTGACTCAGCCTTCCATCCTTCCAAGGTTGATAAAATAAGGACCCAGATTGTTGGGGAAAATAGGCTGACTCTATAAGCCGCTTAGAGCGGGCTGTAAAGAACTGTGAAGCGGTATATACATCTAAGTGCTATTGCTATCAAAAAGCAGAAATACTCATTCTATTTTGCTTTTTCCAAAGTCCAACTTTTTTTTTCCAAAAAAATTTATTGGTTTTTTTAAGATTTATAGGGAAAAGGGTAAATGGAAGGGTGTACAAATTTTGGCAGTTGCAAGTGTGGCAGGCGCCCCCTCCCTCCAAACTCATAAAGTACATCTAAGTATAAAACATTAGTACATAATCATATAAAATCAGCATATTAATTCTAAAAATATTTTCAATCAGTTTATATATTGTAATATATAATCTAGATATAATTTCATTACTACTTTCGGTCTGTTTATAACAATGTGGTTTTCTTATTCATTTTTGTGATCTGAGCTTTCTTGGTGTTGCCCCTTCTCCCCCCGCTGGCAGAGCTCCGGCCCCTCCCGTGTCCTGCATAACTGTTGTAGAGTCTTCTGTTTTTTCTAGGTTGGCTTTGTTTTTTTCCATAAAGGCCTGTGCCTCTATGGGTGTATTGATTCTGATTCTTGTCTCCTCCCAGAATATCAGCATACCTTCAGGCATCAACCATCTAAACCACACCCCCTTATGGTATAATTTATTTGCCAGTTGCGAATAATTTTTCCTTTTTTCCCTAATTTTTTTGGGAAGTGCTTCAAGATGGTTATCTCCCTGTCATGGAATGTCAATGCTTGCCCCCTTTGTACACCCAGAATTTCGTCTCTTGTGCTTTTTCTAAGGAATTTAATATGGACCTCCCTAGGTACATTGTGTGTTCTGGCATAAGCTGAATTCACTCTGTAGACCAGATCTATCTCCCATGCCATCTGTTGTTTTTCTTTATGTATGTATTCAGCTAGGATGTTAGTCATAATGTCCCTTATATTTCCCCCATCTGCTTCTATAACATTTTGAAATCTAAGATAAAAGGACATTCTCTCAAATTCTGTTTTCATTTGCTGAATATCAAGTTCTTTGTTTCCCTTCTGCACTGCTTCTACCCCCCCCCTTCACCTCCGCCACCCCACCCTCCACAAGGTCCAGTCTCTGTGAATTCTTATAAATTTGGACTTGATTCTCTTTAATTTCTTCCTTCATTTCCTTTAATTGTTTCTTAATTTCTTCCTGGCCCTGTATAAGTTGCTGAAGCATTTGATGCAAGTCCATCTCTGTGCTCTTAGGTTGCATCAGTTCTGTGATCTTTGACTGTGTGGCAGGACTGGATCTTGCAGATGTCGGTGCAGAAGTGGCAAAGCCAGGTTTTCCAGGGGGTGGTCTTTTTGGAGGCATAGTTTATAAAGTAGAGAAATCAGTCAGTATGGAGAATGGACAGCTGGAGAAGTAGGGCAGACAGATGAGTCCAGGAGGCAGAAGATCCAAGCAGAGGGGAAATTCTTTAGTCAGTCTGGGAATAAAGAGGAATTTTCCCCCCAGAGAGTTCAAGAGAATAACAATCCACAAGAGATTCTTCTGGGTGACACGGAGACAAAGACCGGAAGCCTGAATTTTAAAGGTGGAGTCAGGTTTCACAGTTCATGAAGACAATGGAAGTGTGCCATCTTGCCCTGCCAGCTTTGGGCTTAGAGGCATATTAAAGTTTCAAAAGTTCACAAAGTTCTCAGGTCATCAATAAATTATGGAGCTAAGTCCAGTGAAAATCACTTTTACAGGGGTGAGGCATCATTGGTTGGCTCTCCCCCGTCCTCCTTCCCCTGGGGGCGAAAGCAAAAATTTTTCAAGCCGCTTATCCAAGGGGGGGGAATCCCCCTCCCTCCAGCCGCACCTCCAAAGAAATCCGAGAGTTTAACGTTTTAAATTGCTGAAAAGTCCATCAGATCAAAAGAAAGGGAATGAAGAGAGGAAGCGCTTCACCACACCGCCGCTGCTTCCTTCAATTTTGCATTGTCCGATCAGCCTCTGAAGCGAGACGCGCGCGCCCTCCGAGACTGCTCCTCGATGCCTGGAGCGAAGCGGAGAAGCCCCCACCAGCCGCCGCCGATGCAGGGGTCCTCCGCGAAGCCGCTCCTTTGGCAGGACGCCTCTCCGGGGCGTCCTGTGCCCCCCAGAAGCGGGGAAGCCCACTGGGGAGCGGGAGCGGGCAAAGGACTTGCCCGTCGCCGTCAGCCGCCGGAACCGGAAGTCCAAAAGTCCAACTTTTACTTCCATATACCTCTTGTTGGACACTGTTAGTACTATGGAAGAGTTGTGTGCTGATGTGATTCGGAACATGTGGGTTTACTTAGTTAGGAAAAGGAAAAAAGGGGTCAAAATTAATGTCACTATGGTTTGGTAAAATAGCAGCAATATATTTTTTTACTTTTTTGCATGCTATATATCTATAATCCTACCCTCTCTCTCCATCCATCCATCCATCCATCCATCCATCCATCCATCTATCTATCTATCATCCTTTATATATACACATATGTATCTGAAAAATGTCTCAACAAATAATAGTAAATGATTAGTAAATCTATATACTATATATAGTAGGGGGAGGGGAAATCCCAAGAATTAATCCACAGATTCTCTACAAAAACACCAATGACGGTAGGCCCTGGAATTCCAAACATTAAATCTTATTATGGTGCTAACCACATAAATAATATTTTAGCTTGATAAAATATCAGAAGAAAGAACATCTTGGTTAAAATGGAACACATAACTATACCACTAGCAAAAAACTAGGTCACCTTTTTTTTTTTGCCAAAAATAGCCATAAGGAATTCAAATACGTTCAAAATCTGTTTCTTCTGAGTATTTTCAAGGTTGGAAAAGAGAGGTGTCTGTGTGTGTGTGTGTGTGTGTGTTTTGCTTACCTTTTCTATTTAAACATGCCTTTTATGATGAAGATTAAGTTAAATAATATCAGGACTGGAAAACGAAAGAGTTTTGTAGTTCAAGGAACACTTTAAAATATTTTAGAAAAAATTGGCTCATACAATGTTTCACATAAATCAAATTTCACTTTTTACTGCAATTCCAGGAATCAGCACACAAGCAGCCATGACTAAATTTGAAGTTAGGTTTAATTCATCACATAATGGGAAGAAAGGCAAGCCATCAAAAATTTACAGTGTTCTGTTGGAAAACAAACTTCCCAGATGGGTTGAAAGCAATCAAATATAACAACCTCTTTATCTATGACTTTGTGATCATACAATTGGCACAGAAAAGCGCTGGAATTGAATTCAGCTCAAATTAGAGAAAAGTCAGTGAAAGCATTTTATAGATGGGATTTACCAGTAAGGAAACCTAATGAATTCTAGTATAAATCCCATACGTTGGTGGGGGAGAAAAAGAAACAAGTACATACCATATGTACGGTCTTTAAAGTTGATCAATATTTTTGAACTGACACAATAATTTAAGCAGCAACACAACACAAGCCAGTAGATAGATGCTACTTTGGCTTTCCTAAGTGTTTTGCAAATCCAAATGATTCTTTGTAAAACAAAAAGTTCATCTTTTTGTTTTTGGATGCAGCCAAACAGATAGATAGTAAGATCCTGAAAAACAGGAAGGATTTGAATATTTCTATATGGTGGCAAATATGCTGGAAAATCACTTCAAAGGAAAAGTTTATTCTCCCTCCACCCCCAAAAGATAGCAATTTCACATTAAGGCAGAAGATAATTTTAACTTCATCAGATATTTTAAATTTATTAAGATGCACAGCAAAAGCATAATATTCATCCAGTTCCAGGTTTCTAGATAATTTAATTAAATAAGGTCATATTTATTTTTATTATAAAATGTAAGGGAATTGTTAACAATGGTTAAGTCAATCAATTTAATTTAATATCTGCTGAAATGTTTTTTAGTTGTGTTATATTCTTTATCTTGTTTTTCCAGCCTTCCTATTTATATATCTGATTTTCTTTTAGTTTACCAATCCATTCTTTCAATTCAATCATAGAGAATTTCTCCATTTCCACCACTGTTGTTAAAGGAGAGATTCCTGGCATTAGCCGGTATCTCCATTTATTCCCTAATACTATCAAGTTTTTAAAAAAGGGATTTTGTATCCTCCTAACAATTTTTTTAATATCCTTTTTAAACCAATACTGGGAACCAAATTAATTGGTTTAAATTAAACCAATTAAACCAATAAGGGAAATAGGATCACCTATTCCCCTTAACTTTTTCAACTCTTCATAATTTATACCCATGTTTGTGCATTCTCAAGTGCACAGTGGGATGAAACTCGAGTTGCTCAGGACACCATAACTGCTGGCCCTAATGTACAGGCGGATAGCACAATCCTCCATGTACACACAACGATCAGCCATCACTGTCTTCTCAACAACTCCAGCATACACAGTTCTACTGGTAGAAAAGTCAGGTAAAAGTCAGTAGATCAGTCCTGCTCGGGACAGATAAAGTCCTTCCTATCAGTCTCAATGCTAGTAAAATCCTTGAGGGAACAGAATGAAATCAGGCTTGTTATAAAGCAGGGGGGGGGACAGCTGCACGCTCTCTTTTTCTATATTATTAAACAATCAGTATATGGTTTAGAAGAGCTTTCTACCACCTGAGTCGTGGGTGTCACACTGCCTGAGGCAAATCTGAGGTGCCTGGGAAAACAAGACAAAACAAAAATCTCCATCTTCCTGATCCCTTTTTCTTTGCCTGTCATCTTTTTTAAATTCAGTCCCAGGTTGGGAGACAGCTTGTCATTCACTGCCTAGAATGCCTGGTTGACTTCCATGCTACATTTGGTATCCCAAAGGCAAAAAGTGACACATTGCCAGGCCAAGGACACCTCCTGGTTTCTGCAAGTCACAGCAGGAGGAAAAGAATAATCAAAGTCTCTGGGTTTTGGGGTAGGTTTTTTTTTTTTTTAGGAACTCTCCTGCCATGTCAACTAAATGAAGAAATGTCCTGCTTAAAGGCAAAATCAATCCAGCAAGTTAGCTGTTCTTCCATGGATCTCTTTGAATATTAGCAAACATGGCTTACAGAAATACTTTCTCTGAGTGGCGAGGGTGGTAGAGAGGCTATAATCACTGTTCCCCCTGACCCTTCCGGTCAAGGATTTTGTGTTGTTAAGGACAGAGATGGGCTTCAAAAATTTCAGCAATGGGTTCTTTGCCCGGTTGCTGGGTGGGCGTTGTCACTGCGTTAATTGGTTTGCTAGCTGTGCTGAGATTTACTGCGCAGGTCACAGTTCTTATCTGCAAGTGTTTTAGTGCGCCTGTTCCTTCACATTCCTTCCTTAACTTTCTCTTCTGATCTTCTGTTCACCTGCCAAAGGAGACAGGCACATAGCTTTGCCAAGATGTAATTAATTCAGTTAGCAAGTTTTGTATTTTTATTTTCTTTTATATTAAAATGTTTTATTAGATCTTGCTTCGGGTTTATTTTTGCTTATTTCAAAAGTATGCTACAAGGGATGCCAAGATTCACACCTCCTTAATTCAGGGCGGAATTCACACCCTAACAGGCGTGGCCATGGTGGGTGTGGCCTAGTCAGCCTCCTGCACCATGGTGTGTGTGTGGGGAGGGGGGTTGTTTTCACCTTCCCCAGGCTCCAGAGGCTTTCCTCGAGCCTCTGGGAGGATGAAAACTTCCTCCCCTGGGCTCCGTAGGCCTTCCTCCTCCCCGAGCCTCCGTGTGGGCCCCGCACTTGCCTTGTATCCAAAACGGGCTACGTGGAGACTCCTGGGAGGGGAGGGGTGGGAGGGTCCAGCCAGGGGTGGGATTTGGAGATTCTCCAAACCGGTAACTACGTTAGCTATGGGTTCTCCCGAACCCAGGTGAACCTGTAGCAGCCCACCCCTGGGTAAGGATCACTGGCCTTGGGTGACAATCTGAAGGAATAATGCTGTCCTGTTTACCGCTATTATATGATGTGCTTTGGTCTTGGCTCTTTTGTGCACACTGGCAATGCTATGGAGGATTTGAATGGGGATGTGTTCAGAGCTCGTGATGATGACATTGGGTAGGATGCCCGCCTGAACTATCGTCCACTCTGATTGGCTAAATAGCAGAAAATTAAGGCATTGTGAAAAATAACCTCCTTCTACTGGGCTTCTTCTTCTGAACAAGGCTGTGCTGCCTTGCGGCAAAGAAGGAGGAAAGGATATTCCTGGGAGGGAAGAGCCAGGAGAGTAAGCCAAGCATCTTCAATCTCAACAGGGTCTCTCAAGATATGAAGGTCATTCCAGCTGCCCAGCCAAAATAAGCAGGAACCTATTTTGGACACCAGTGATATAGAAAGATGCTGCTGGGAGAAGATCACTTTAGTGATGCAAGCAAAGGGATCATTTCAAACTGTGCAGTCAAAAGTAACTTTCTTTTGTATTTTTACCAAGGAAGCCATATGGATGAACTATCGTGCCAAATGATAGATCCCTCAGGTTGTATGACATTCAAACCGCTACTAAGGCTATGCAGAGATCTTTTGGGGGATTAATACTGTTTATGATAAGATTAGATTAAAGCCTCCTAGACATCTAGTTGCTGATGTTGCTTTGCAAAAACAACAACAACCCAGAAATCTGAAACAGCAAAAATGGAATTACAGTAGGAACATAAAAATATAAACCCAGGGAAACTCAACAAAGTATGCATCATGGTTAGCAAGAGAAGCAGTAAACATCTACTTCAAAAAACTTATGATTTGGGTGCTCCAGTAACATATCCACTTACCAAGGTTTCTGTATCCTGTTTCCCTTTTTCCACTCAATAAATCAGGTTAAAGAAGAGTCTGGAAATCTTGGAAAAGTATGCGTGGTTGACTGTAAGTAGCTATCTTACTCTTGATTCTCCTGGATCCTTTGTAATGCATAATTCACTACAGGAAAGGCATGCAAGGATCTCATCTAATAGAAATAGCACTTACATATTTCACTTCACAGTGCTTTTACAGCCCTCTTTGAGTGGTTACAGAATCAGCATATTTTCCCCAACAATTTGGGTCCTCATTTTACCGACCTCGGAAGGATGGAAGGCTGAGTCAATCTTGAGCCTGGTGAGATTTGAACTGCCAAATTGCAGGCAGCCAGCAGTCAGCAGAAGTAGCCTGCAATACTGCATTCTAACCATTGTGCCACCGCGGCTCATAATCCTCATAATTCTCTATCTTCTCAATGGCTTTTCAGATGCTTCGAGAAGCTCTTAAGGCAGATAAGGAATGCCCAACACCTCATATTTGCATTTCTCAGGAACAGATTTGGGCTTGTTTTTAATATGTGCATGTGGCGCTTGTGTGTACATGAGTGCGTGCACTTGCGAGCAATATTGCTTTCTAGAGGCTACATTTTTTAGCCTCAACATGAAGTGCAGAGCAGAATGTCACGGCAGAGCCACCTGCTCAAATGGCCACTTGGCATCAGTTGAATTGGCACACGCAGAATCTGCTTTTGAACAGAGTCACAGTCCTCCAGCATTTATAAGGAGGCTGCTCCAGATTTAGCAGAAGTGCTTCCAGTTAATCCTTTGCTCCTAAGTTTGTTAAAGAGAAGCCTTTCTCCAAAAATGTGGCTGTCATAATATGTTTTTCAGACACTCATCTGTCAATAATTTCCCTTTCCCCCCACAAAAGTTACGAATCAGGTGGAATGAACACAACACTCATGTTTGAAATGAAAACTGGCAGGTTATTGCAACATTCCTAGAAGATCCCAAACTACTGTGCACAATGTCATTCTAGTATTCAAGAAATGAGCAAGTAGATTCAATTCGCTATGGCAAGCAGCCTCAAACCATACAACTCCTCTACCCTTCATCACTGTCCAGGCGAAAGCAGAGAGGACAACTAAAGATGATGATGTTGATTACGATAGTCAGAAAACTGGATGTTTTCATTCTTGCCAGCCAAAAGAATTCAGAAACCTTCACTTCTGCGAAATCTGCAGAGCAACTGGATGCTCTAATTCAGCCGATGCTGTACAAAATTCCTTTAAGCTTGTATAATTAAAATTAATATACCATATTGTGAGGTGTTTTTTTAAACTTATACTTAGGGAGAGGGGAGAAGAAGATTCTGCAGTAAAAGGAGAATGATCCATCTACAGTTCAGAAGCTAAACAAAACAAGAGGGAAAAGAGACAATGTGGAATGAATTTTAATTTATCTATTACTAAGTTTAGAGGCCAGCCAGTGCCTTTCTAAAAGTATCTATTACTTCCCAGTTTTCTAAGCTGGGAATTTGAAATACAGTAAAGCTTCAGGCAAATCATGCTTTCTTCTTTTGGTAATAAAAAAATCTTGTAGCTTATGTTGTAAACGTGTAACATGTCGACACATTTGTGAGGTCAGTAAACTCACGGCTGAAATCATCACCCGGGACAAATCAGTTTTCGCTGGAACCTGACAAACACTACAAGGAGGTAGTAAATTTCTCCCTCTAGTGCCTGCAATGGGGTCAGCAAACTTCCCTCGAGGCAAAAAAAAAGTGCTACTTCAACTACCACTTTATAATTTAAGACGTGGGTGAACGTTTGTATTTTCAAACATTAGGGCTATGAATTAACAATGCACAGAATGCTGATTTATTTCGCATGCACTGTATGCAGCTTGTTAAACTAGAGTTAGAGTCTTACCTACAGCTTTGTGTTCACAGACCTCACTTTGGATTTATAAAAACTGGAGATGAAAACAAATATTTGCAGAGTTCGAATACAATTTTTGCAAATCCAAAATTGCCACTATTCCAGGTCTGGACACATAGTAAGCCACAAGTAAACTTCCAACATTAATGCATCAGGAGGTACAATGTCAGGTGTCTTCTCTAACCTTTACATATGATTTAGCTTATGTGAATAGAGCCATGGTTAAATGGCTCTATTTTATTATATTAAAAAATAATAAGTAGGATCAATATCGGCAGCATTAGTGGCTTTCACCACATACCCTTGTACATGTTTATTTAAAAATGAGTCCCACTGATGCTAATGGAGATTTACACCCAGATAGATAAAGATAGCATTGAAAGCTTTTAAAGTCATTGTTTTTGTGACTGGCCAGTTTGGTGTAGTGGTTAAGACGGGGGTGGGCAACCTTAAACACTCAAAAAGCCATGAAGGTCCTAACCGGAAGCCCCTCGTTCAATTCTGGAGCCGACCGGAAATTCGGTTTCCCTACCATAAAGTCTCCTCCTAGTGCGGCATCCTTTTTCCTCTACCTGTCCTAACCAAAAGCACTATCAATTGTGGAAAACCCGCCACTTGCCACAGAGTCTCCACCTGGCGCACTCTGCTTCCACCCCCTAACTGGAAGCTCTTCTCAAAATTGTGGTGCCGACTGGCAACAGGGAGCTGCAGCAGAGGGATGAAAGAGCCACACACGGCTCCAGAGCTGCGAGTTGTGACAATTGGGTTAAGGTATCAGGCTAGAAAGCAGGAGACCAGGTTTCCAGAACCAGGAATTCTAGTCCCGCTCTAGGCATAAAGTCAGCTGGTGACCTTGGGCCAGTCACTTTCTCTCAGCCCTAAGAAGGAGGCAATGGCAAACCACTTCTGAAAAACCTTGTCAAGAAAACTGCAGAGAGTTGGCAGTCTCTGAGAACTGGACATGATTGAACAGATGGGGTGGGAGGGTGAGCTGAAGTACATAATCTTTATAAACTGAATTACTTTAGTAGAATGAATGTACTGCTTGCAAGTGGAGAAGAATGTTCTCACCGGCCATGTCTGATGCCTTATTGACAGCCATTCATGTCAGACACTTAAAACCCTAAATCAAGATGTACCTCCCTTGCCTAAATAGACATTTAGAATCAATGGAACACATTTGTCTTGTTTTGCGATGTAAAGATGTGTGCAAAAGTGTTTTACTACAAGGGATCAACAAAAATCCATTATTCTTCACATAATCGGTAACTTGGGAGATAATATGTTTTCAATGTAACCTTAATTGTTTGCTACGAGTTATTGTTCTACGGTACATAGAGTTGGGTTATTTGGTTTTTTTTAATAGCCTAAAAACTGAAATTTCTAACTTTAGGAATGGCTTTTCTCTTCGATTTTAGTTCACTATTTATATGGGATTGATTTGTTTGGCTTTACTTTCTTTCTTAAAGCTAGACCTTCTTTGATGAAATGCTATCAACAATAACATCACTGGATCATTCCGGGAGCATTTGGGGAAGATATGGTGGATACTAAGCTTGAGGATTACCCATGGCTTTCCTGTTTCAGCAAAAATAAAGTTCTGGAAAATTAGATCTCCATTTTGCCCATTTAAAAACTTTTGAAAAATCAGACGATAATGGGTAAAGTTACTTCCTAGATTTGGCATCCGAAAATGATGCATTTGGATTTGATCTCCTGGCAGATGTTATGAAATAGCTATCGTAAGTGCCAGCATTCAGAAGCAGTGTCTACACTGAATTTGAGCTTTGAGGAGAAACTGGGAAAGGAAAGGAGGGGAAGAGGAGGGGAGGAGAAGAGGGGAAGGGAAGGGAGGGGCAGAAGCAGTGTCTACACTGAATTTGAGCTTTGAGGAGAAACTGGGAAAGGAAGGGAAGAGGCGAGGAGGAGGAGGAGAGGGGAAGGGAAGAGGAGTGGAGGGGCGGAGAAGGGAAGATATTGCCCCAAGAAAGAAAAATCAGGATCTTTTCTTCTTTCATACTTTCTACAGTGACAGATAGCATGGTAAGAATCCTTAATTTCTCCCCCATCCTCAATTTGAGTTGTGAGGAAGGGATGGGGGCAGATTACATGAGTTGTATGTTGCTATAAAATGTACATGCTGAATGATATGGTGAAAAGGATGTTTGGGGTTGGTGGGGGGGCATATCTTACTTATCTTCCCTGTCTCCTTGTTCAATATAACCTTTTCAATTTAAAGTTAAAAATGCATCAGACTCATGTCCTAGGACCTAGGCTGATCTACTTTAGGCCAGGAAGTGGAAGAGTCATACTGTACCTAAATGTTTATCCACATAACAAAAGACACCTAGCCTGATCCCACCACTCACTTCTTATGTTTTTGAGCATCCACAGAGACGATGTGTGTATGCCTATGCACACAGACAAACACACTCATATATAATACACTCTGAAATCTTACTTTTATTTCTTGAGCCATACAGGATCATGAAATATTTTTTGTCCCAGTGGGTTTTTTTTCCCACTGGAATACCCCACAACGTGAATAATCATGTTTTAAGGAACAAGGGTGTCACTTAGTCAAGTCTGTCCAAACTGTAAAAGGATAATTCATGAGCGTGGACATGGGCTCCTCTGATGCACCAAATCTTTGGTCAAGGATCCATTTCAATGGAGAAAATTAATCTAAAGTGCTGGGTGGGAGAGAAACCCTTGTACAGAGGCAAACAGCCCTGATCATATTATCAGACATGAAATACTCTCTCCATTTAAAATACTGACGTATCTTGCAGCCCATGATGGAATCAGGTTGAAAATAGGAAAAGCAATATCCTGTTAGACAGGCAAAATGAGAAACTGACTTATCAGGACCGCAAGTCATCTGTTAAAAGTGCTGCTATAGCAGGTTGGGAGGGGCGACAGTAAAATTTGTTTCTGTTTCAGCTAAGGAAAAAGAAGCCTACTGCTCATAGACCAATAATTAAAACTGCCACACTCCGTCTCTCAAATGGCTTTCATTAAGTCAGTTCCTATTGCACGATAACAAAATGGCTGAGTTGCCACATTGCATTCAGCCACAATTTGTTTGCTTTGGGTAAACCCATTCGTATTAAACTCAGGTGTGATCCCCGTTATTTTTTTTCCTGTGGATGTCCACAATAGCTTTTAAAGATAGAATGAGAGGGCTTAATTGTTAAATTGTGGAATGCATAATGAAAACTTATTATGTACTAGTCGCGATTCTTGTTTTTTGAAGTGTTTTTACTGCATGAACCATTATCGTACCAAACACACAACTGGTTGAATTAATGTATTTTCACTGAAGAGTTTGCTCCTACTCTACCGTATTTTAATATTAATCAGTGAATTACTTTTTTAGAAAATTCAGATTCCCCCTAAAAATCACAGGCAACAATATATTTAAATATGTATTTTGTGTTTCTTCTCCCATTGTGCTTTCATATATGCACTCTGACTTTTTTCAATTAATAACAATGTTGAAACATTTGAGAAGTGCACAAATGTGCAGATAACAAAGCTCTAACCTGCTGTTTAGTTACAGATCTGATTATTCTTACTGAAAATGGCAAAGAACTCTTCAAGCATCACTAACAGAATGATAATTGTGAATGGAAATTATTATGGTGTTTGCTTGAATTACATTAAATTATACCTTCTATATAGGCACTTTTAAAAATCACTGATATTTAGTTCAGTTTGTTGAACTGAAAGAAAGTTTATTGACAATCTATTAACCAGTGAATGGCTTAATAGGATTAGAGTAATTCTGGCAACATCCTTCCCCCACTACACACACACGCACCTACACACACACAAAAACCACACACAAACACACATACTTCCTGATACACTTAAGAACTACAGCCTTCCGTTTCCTGAACAAACCAAGAAAGATGGATGCATAGTCAATTCATCCAAGCAGCACTGGACAAGGAAAGGTTGGCATAAGCTATTAAGAATAACCTCAGAGATCTCATTCTGAATTTCATTGACTCTTACAAAACTGGAATGTTGAACCACAATGATATAAGGTCAAGGACCCAGTCATGAGGAGATCCACGTAGCAAGAAACTGAATTCAATCCACTGAGTTTCCTTCAACCTGCAATTCTCTGGATGTTTTGGATTACATGCTGCCAAGCAACATGGCTAAAAAATGAAAGGAATCCACCACTCATTGGAGAAGATCAGCTTAAAACAGTACTTTCAGCCCAAGCATCCTGTTTGTTCCTAGTGGAGAGGTTTGTATGGAATGCAAAAATATCTACCTCGTCTTTCTATAATCTCAGGTCCTCAAAATTGCTAGATTCCCACTCCTATAGTCCAGTGGTGGGATTCAATTTTTTTTTACTACCAGTTCTGTGGGCGTGGCTTGGTGGGCATGGCAGGGGAAGTATATTGTAAAATCTCCATTCATTCCCCACTCCAGGGGAAGGATATTGCAAAATCCCCATTTCCTCCCAATCAGCTGGGACTCGGGAGGCAGAGAATAGATGGGGGCGGGGCCAGTCAGAGGTGGCATTTAACAGTTCTCTGAACTATTCAAAATGTCTGCTACTGGTTCTCCGGAACTGGTCAGAACCTACTGAATACCACCTCTGCGATAGTCCCTAGCCAAAGGTCATACTGCCTAAGGACAGTATTGGGATTCAAATATTTTAGCAACTGGTTCTCTGCCCTAATGATTTCTTCCTACAACCAGTTCATGAAACGATATTAGAACTACTACCGACCTCCGCTCCTTCCGACAGAAGCTTAAGACCCACCTGTTCCAATTAGCTGGCTTAACTGATTTATAGTCCCATTTTAACCTCCTGGCAAACATCTTATTGGGTAGTTTTTAAGGGTAATTTTAATGTTTATTTGTATTTTAATTTAAATATTGTACAGTCTATATCCTACCTCCTCCGTTTACCTATTTGTATATTTAAGTATTTCTATATTTTGTATTCATACTGTTTTAATATGACTGTACACTGCCCCGAGTCCTGTTTAGGAAAGGGTGCGGTTTATAAATTAAAGATTATTATTATTATTATTATTATTATTATTATTATTATTATTATTATTATTATTAAACTGCTCAAAATTGTTAACAACTGGTTCTGCCGAAGTGGTGCGAACTGGCTGAATCCTATCACTGCCTAAGGATTGCGGAAATTCATAGCCAATGTATCTGGGAGACCTAGACTGGAAAAATGGTCTCAGTTATTGGTAGCTGGTATTCCTATAGACGGGAAGGGATTGTAGCCGTAACCTCAATAACCATGAAGCTAAGAATTGGGAGGGGAAACTCCTACACAATGGCTCCCCACAAAGAGGCTGCATGGTTGCAACCTGGAACGTATCCTGATGTGGTGATGAATCCCTGAGTCTGAATTAGCTCTGATCACCCAGCCGAGTTAGGCCATCCTCCCAGCAGGAAGAGCCAGAAAAGTTCCCCTATGTTGGTGTGTTCCAGGATTTACAAGCTGCCTGCATGGCGAAAGTCCTACTGTTTAGTTTCATTCCTGGCTCCTAGTGTCCCTCCGAGAGCTGCTTTCAGTTGTGACAATGGGGAAAGCAGCAGACCTCCATAAGTGTGGAGTGGCAAAGATTGCCTATCTTTCTAGCAGGAAAGGTAGTGAGAACAGCAGGGGTAGAGCGTTTCTTCTTCCTCCTCCTCCTCCTCCCCCTCCTCCTCCTCCTCCTCCTCCTCCTCCTCCTCCTCCTCCTCCTCCTCCTTTTTTGTTGGCCATGGTGTTGAGGATAGAAATCAGAGCGCCTTTGTTCTCAGCGTCCCTTCCGGCTGCTAATTAGCTTTGGAAACTGGGGGCTGCTTTGTGGGCCTGCTTTGCACAGGCATTCGTGTGCAGCACTCAAGCGTGCGTAGAACAGGTCCTTGGGTGCCTCCTTCTTCCCTAGACCCATCTGCTGCTGCTCTGTGCTCTCATCTGTTTCTTCTGCCTGAACGACTCGTGAGCCTTGCTCCCGTTTCTTTTTTCTTTTAAGACATGAAAAATGAGCTTGCGCACCACATGAAAAGTCCCTTGAAATCTTTCACCTTACTGTCTCTTTCCGATTTATGTATGCGGAGGGGTTTTTAATAACGCTGAGATGGGAGAGCTCTAGCGCTTTTGTCATTATTCTCCTTCGCGGAATAATTCTAGCCTATCGGGAACCACTTAGTGAACAGGATAGCTAATTATGTCCCTGTAACTAATCCTATTCAGGCACACAAGGAGGTCAGCAAATGAGGCTTGCTGGAACACTCCCTCTGAATGTAGAATCAGGGAACGGGTCATCAAAGCAACTACATCCGTGCCAAGCTCTCGCACACAGAGGCGGGCATAACTGCACGGATCAGAAACTGAAGAGGTGGTATCCCCTTTCAGGTAAATGCTCAAATGCATCCCACTGAACAGAGTGGGTGAATGCCATCCCCAGCCCTGACTTTAGAAACAGATGGCACTCATCTGCTCTGCCCTGCACTACTTCCAATGAAATGTGCAATCAGTTATGCAACTGAATGTGCATTTCCGACCCAGCACTTCCCTGTAACCACCATGGAGGAAGGCCTGTGAATGGAGGAACAGCCCAACTGGCTCAGCCACCCGCCTTTATGACTTCGTCTCTATGTCACCAACCCCAATGCATTTTTGTGCTATTAAAAAAAGAACAAAAAAGATAAGGGGGGCAGAGGAGAACCTGCAGTGCCCCGACCCCCAATGTTGCTGAACTACAGTTCACTGTTGTTCCATTGTGAAGCATGCTGGGAGTTGGAGTTCTACAAGACCTGGAAGGTGACATGTTGTCCATCTCTGATGTAAAGGACATCATTTTTGTGAGAGGGAGAAAAAATAAAGTTTGGCAAAGTCACTCCTGCTGAGCACCGCTCCCTAACCTTTTCATCACTGGACAGACCTGAGGGTGGAGGCTCGTTCGTTGAGCTTGTGGGATGGTTTCCAAATATTTTGTTACCACAATCTCGGAGAACGAACCTCCACCCTCACCCTACACCTGAGCTACAGGTATCTGCCACTAATGCAGAGCTGTGTTTTTCTTCTTAATACGGTTTCTACAAAGCTTTCTCTAACGCAAAGCTATTTCCCTATTGGAGAGTCTGTTTTTCCTCTACATATGCACAGAACCGAGTGCTTCCTTGTCATAAATCAAGCAGCAGTGATTATCACCGACTGCCATTTCAGCTGGATTAGAAAGGCAACATATGAGGAGGAGGGAAGGGGTTAAGCCTTCTCTCTTCAGCTATGGTATCCTTCTGATCTCTCCTGTTGTTGCAATTATGAATGACAGAAGAAGCACCAAGAAAACTCAATGTGCAAACTGTTCTCCTTGCAAGGCTATTAAATCCTCACTATTGTATAAACACACACACACACACACACACACAGACACACAGAGGCATGTTTTTTAGCTCTCCAAAGTTCTTTACAAGCAGTCTGTCACATTTTAAAACCCGATGTAATTATGGGGGTCTCTATAGTGGATCAGCATTTGAATTTCATTTTATAAGTTTCCCTACCAGAATCTCTTTAGAGATCTCTCTAATTTGGTCAGAAGACTTATATTTCACTCAACAACTTTTTTCTCCCCCCTGCCAAGACTTTTAAAGCAGAACTGCCAGGAACAAACCTCTGTGAATATTAAGAAAAATTTTTATTGCATCATGTTGGGGTTAACGTACTGTACCTATAATTCAGAGGTGGTATTCAGAAGGTTCTGACCAGTTCTGGAGAACCGGTAGCAGAAATTTTGAGTAGTTCGGAGAACCAGTAAATACCACCTCTGACTCGCCCCGCCCCCATCTAATCTCTGCCTCCCGAGTCCCAGCTGATCGGGAGGGAATGGAGATTTTACAGTATCCTTCCCCTGACACGCCCACCAAGCCATGCCATGCCCACCAAGTCATGCCACGGCAACCAAGCCACGCCCACAGAACCACTAGTAAAAAAAAATTGAATCCCACTGCTATAATTGTTTGAATACTGTAATAAACATGAAAAAAGCCTTTATATTCAAACAAATATTTACTTTGGCTCTTTCCATTATCTTTTTTTAAAGATGGGATATTGTGATAAGAAATCCTAGAAGTTGACCAGTCTATACTGACAGGGAACCACAGAAGGAAGTTTCTAAATGCAGAAGTGTGTTACTTCCTCACAGAGTCACTTCCCACACTGTCTGTCAAGTCCTTTACAGCAGCTCGCAACCAAGAAAACACAAACTTAGGGTAGGCAAATTTAGAATAATAAGAAAGTTGTTCAGTTACAGAATCTTGGAATTTGTATCTGGTCCTCATTTATCAGTGACTATGAGAAGGAATGCTGTCCCTAAGGCTTCAATCTTCTTTCTAACTGAATCTTCTTTAATGGGGTGGATGCTAATTGCTTATATGATGCCAAAAAAATCCCCATCTGTTCTTGTTCTGCAATATTTTGGAAACATCCATTTTTGTTCCCGGCTATAGAATTGCATCACATGGTCCCTCCCAGTGGTGGGATTCAATTTTTTTTACTGCCGGTTCTGTGGGTGTGGCTTGATGGGCATGGTGTTGCTTGGTGGGCGTGGCTTGATGGGCATGGCAGGGGAAGGATACTGTAAAATCTCCATTCCCTCTCCACTCCAGGGGAAGGTTACTCCAAACTACTCAAAATTTCCGCTACCGGCTCTCCAGAACTGGTCAGAACCTGCTGAATACCACCTCTGGTCCCTCCTTTCTCACTCCTATTCCTATCTCATTTGCCACAATGACAAACATTTTAAAAACAAGAATACAATTAGATAGATCATCTATGTAACAATTGATCAAGGATCATACTAACTTCCAGTTTGTGAGTGTGTGTGTGTGTGTGTGTCCATGTTGTGTATATGATGAATGTTTTTCTATGGGTTTTTGCAGATGAAAATACAAAAAAGGGGGAATCCTATTGTATAGGATCATTTATAAGAAATGCCTCTTCTTCCTTTTGTGATCCATCTGGATTCCACACATTTTTTAGGTTGCATTGATGTGAACCTCACAATCCTGACTTACAACTTTAAAACTACGAAGTATGTATTTCTGGGATCCTTCTTCCATTTCTATAGATCCTGAAATACTAAAAAATCCTCTCTTTCTTTTAAAAGACACAATCATAGCATTTCTGTCTTATATATCTGTTGGCTAGCTTGGAGCTAGATATAATCATAACATCAGCTTATTCACTTACAATGTGGCATTGCTATAAATTCTTTGGGATTTATGGTGGCCGTTGGACAGTTGGACTTTGAAGCTTAGAGATTCCCAGGCAACAACATTTCGAAACGATAGTAGGGATGGCTCGAAGTTTTCTGCACAGTATTGCTGATAGCATTGCTCCCACCTGCTGGTATTTCCTTCCAACTGGTCCAGGTGGGCCTTTGCTCTTTTCCTCCTTTCTCTCTGTGCGCCAGAACCATCTCAGAGATTCTTCTAGAGAGGTATCTGGCATTGCAGTCGGGTTGGGGATGTTTTCAGAAACAAGGTGCCAGTGATAATGATGGAGACCCTGAGATTTTCTTGAGGGGGGATGGTACTTTAATTGAAGAAGATAACAACAATGAGCCTCAGATTTCTTCCTAAGCCCCAACTATTTTATTACTGCTGTTTATTCAAAACACAAAAGTGGGACAGTTGGCAGCTGGAAGAAGGACTTGACACTCTGGTCAGAGAGGCCCATTTGGCCTTTGCATTGTAGTTCACCCAGCAGCAGGATGACCCTTTTATTTCCTGATTTTTAGCTTTTCTGACTTTCGGTGGCTTTTAAAAATGTGGATTTCCAAAGAACATCTAATGATCCAAGCCCTGCAATTGATACAGCAGGTGATCGTGGACTCGAGTCACTCTTCCCTGAAACTTATGCTTGTATACTGGTGACATAGTCCAACATAAATGAACAGGTATAACGTTTGAGGAAAATACATTTCATACATTTCAAACGGAATCATGGGATGGGAGTCCTATGGAAAGCAGAGCAGGTTTTTTGGTGGCTAAGAGATACATGTAACAGGTCAAGAGAGATACGTAACAGGTTGATGCCTCCTAAAATTGCATTCGTTATTTTTATGTGGGCTCGTTCTAGTGATTTATATTCAATTGCAATGCATTACCTGCGTATAAATCATGCTATTCCCTTTTAGGGTTAGAGACACGAGGCAAAGACAAAGGGAATAGAAGAGATATTAAAGGCCTGAGATAACAGCAACAAGAAACATAGCTAAATCTAAATTACCCCTACACTTTTATATCTCACTATGCTTTTCTATCTTGGCAAACCCTTCCTGTTCCTACCATGTATCATATATTGCCTTTTATTCTCTAAACCTCTCAACCTCTTTTCTTCTGATGATTTCATCATTGTCATCAGGCACAATTATTTTGGTCTTCAATAGAGTCATTTCATTGGCAATTATTTACTCTATTTTCCTTGTCAAGTACAACTCTCTTGACACAACTCTCTTGACACAACTCTCTTGACACAACTCTCTTGACACAACTATCACCAGGAATCCTGGTGGTGGAGTAGTTAGAAGGCAGTATTGAAGGCTGATTCTGCCCACAGTCTGGAGTTCGATGCTTTACTGGCTCGAGGTTGACTCAGATTGTTGGGGGAAATGTACTGACATTTGTAAACCGCTCAGAGAGTGCTGTAAAACAGTATGAAGTGGTATATAAGTCTAAGTGCTATTGCTATTGCCATCTTCAATATAATCACTTTCAGAGCCATACTCCTTACTGCATCATGCAATTTACATTGCAGAGCATAACATCATTCATGGAGTCAGTTTGGTCTAGTGGTTAACTCCCCAGGCTATTTTACTTCCTGCTTAGTGTTGCACTACATTTCCAAAATGTTCCCATTCTGAACTTTTGTTCCCTTTCAAACCCAATTCTGCTAAACAACTTTCCAGAAATTAATGTAGAATTAATCTCAAGGGGATTTTGTTTTATTCTTAGTATATTTTCTTGAAATAGGGGAAAATAACAGGATTCATCTAAGTGTCAGATATGTACAATCTTCACATGTAAGTTAAATAAATTTTGTAGTCACTCAATAAGCAAACAACCCTTGTATTTTAACATTTCTCCAGTTACACTATTTATACCCGTAGCCTTATCATTTTTCAATATTGTTACATAATGTATGTTTTTTTTGACATCATTCTTTTCATGGCTACCCTCATTTATAGCATTCATTGCAGTTCTAGTTCTTGAGATATTATCATTCCCATAGAAATTTCTAAAGCAGACCTTTATCCATAGCTCTCAAAAAGCAACAGGTAGTCCTTGAGTTACGACCACAATTGAGCTCAAAATTTCAGTTGTTAAGTGAGTCATTGGTTTAAGTGAATTTTGCCCCATTTTACAACCTTTCGTGGCTCAGTTGCTAAGTGAATCAATGCAATTGATAAGTTAGTAACCCGGTTGTTAAAGGAATCTGGCTTCCCCATTGCTTGTCAGAAGGTTGCAAAAGGGGATCACATGATCCACAATGGTCATAAATATGAATCAGTTGCCAAGCATCTGAATTTTGATCACACGATCATGGGGATGCAGCAAAGGTCATGACTGTGAAAAATGGACATAAGTTACTTTTTTCAGTGCATTGTAACTTCAAATGGTGTCTAAATGAGTTATTGTAAGTTGAGGACTACCTGTACTACATTATATGTCTGAAACAAATGGTAAAAGAGTGGAAGAGCATTTACTTACTTGCATAAAGTTTAAAGGTATGACAGATGTCAAAAAAAAGCTAGTTATGGCCCATCCTTGAAGGTATGACTGCTACCTCCTCATCATGTGATCACATCTCAGATGCTTCACAACTGACTTGCATTTACAACTAGTTGCTGTGTCCTGTGGGTGCATAACCACAATTTGCAATTTTTTTTGGTGTTTTTGGCAGAAAACTATGACCCCCAAAAAAATCCTCCATTGTGTCTATGTCTATTTTTTTTTAAAAAAAATATAAGATGTAAGTATTGGGTAAGAGGGGAAAAATACTTTCAAACTGCAGCAGGACAACACCCAGAGTTTGAATTTGGGATGGGGTGGGTGGGTGGGAGGCAGAGTGAATAAATCTCCTTCATTTCTGCCCTACAAAAAAAACCCATTCTAGTAATGGGGCAACCAGGGAGCACAGATGATCCCTAACTCTTTCCTACTTTGAGAGCGAGGATAGCTGAAGCTTTTCTCTACACTCAAGCCAAGAATTTATGAATTTCCTGGAGGTACCACATATGGTAGAGTTTTTTTTTAAAAAAAAAACTTGAAACAGGTGTCAGAATAATTGAATTTCCCCATCAATATTGTTTTATGCTTCTTTGGAAAATCTGCAATTTGCTTTTGAAAAGCATCACTCATGTCTTCTCCTTGGTTGGGCGGTTAATAAGGAATATAACATCAGTGTTGCTTTTATTCGTTTCCCTGCTCCTTTTAACTCGGATGGTCTTTACAGTATCACCAAAGGTATTCATTTGGATTTCTGAGCAGGTGTAGAGAGAGCTTTACCAACCTTTATCATACAGCAGAACTTCTGTTCCTTTTAAACCGGCTGCCGTATTTCAGTCAGGGGGATTATTATACCTATTAAATTATATTTGCCTTCCTGAACTAGAAGTTCATCTTATTTATTTCCTGTACTGTGAACATTAGTGTGCAGACAACAGCCATGAACTTTATGAGCCTGCATTCTCCTTAATTTTTTATTAGATGGTTTAATAGGTCCCATCAAAGCAAAGCTCTCACTTTATTCTATAATGCATTTTACGTGAGGCAAGGCTTCTGACATGCACAGGATTCAGTTTAAAGCCCATCTGATCAGGTTTACCAGGTTTTAGCTGAGCAAAAATCTCATGCCGGCAATCGATTATCCAGAAACTACAACCAACGATTCCAGAAACTGTATCCTCCATTAACATTATTTATATAACTAGCTGCCCATATCTTTTTTTTTCCTTTTGGAGATCAATTCTACTGACTGGAAAAAAAAATGACCTCACTGCCTAAGGCAGGGGTGTCAAACTCACGTCATCACGGCGGTGTCATGTGATGTATCGGAACTTTTTTTCCCTTCACCAAACTGGGCAGGGGCGTGGTCAACACATGATGCATCCAGTCCGTCGGTCATGAGTTTGACAGCCCTGGCTTAAGGTCTCAAGTTCTGGAGCTTCTTTCCTAGAGTTTCAAAGTTCACACTGATATGGGTGTGATATGGTAGTAACTGCTGTTGGTAGTATCAATGAGCATTTCCTGGTATCAGACTTGCATTTTATATGTGATTACATCCAGGCATCGGGACCTTTGATTCCCACATCAGGGAGCATTGTGGATGCACAAACACACCAGGTGGGAGGTCAAAAGAGTGTCTAATCACTTATTTTACCACAGGGGGTGAAATAAGAAAAGGTAGTGTTCATATTGAGCCAATGTGGTGTGGTAGTTAAAGATACTGGGCTAGAAACAGAGAGAGTGTGAGCTCTAGTCTTGCCTTAGGCACAAAGCCAGTCACTTTCTCTCAGCCCTAGAAAGTAGGCAATGGGAAATCACCTCTCAAAAACCTTGTCAAGAAAGCTATAGGAACTTGCCCAAACAGTGATCAGAAATTGTCTCAAAAAATGCATGCATATGTAAACACACACACACAGAGAGAGAGAGAGATAGAATCCATAATTACTTTAATATATTTTTTAAATATCTATTCAGCCACCAGGCCAACATGTTAACTGTTTAAAATAAATATTGTTTCATTGTAAACAGTTTTTTTTGCTGTTTCCAATGCTTTTAGTATTTCTGATATTAAAAGCCTTAATAATGCATTTCAGTTCTTTTGTCTCCATGAAATATTTCATAGATTTGTGACTGCATAAAAAATGAAAGACGTATTATTCAAAATATCAGAAAAACAGCCTCTATAACAGGATGAGAAAAATCATACATGCATTCAGCGTGACTATTTGATTTGGTTCGGCCTCTGTGAACAAAAAGAAAAAGAAAGAAAGAAAATCAAAATAATGTCATGCTTCTTACCTAAGAAGCCGCTCACAAACTTGATGCTTAGGATTCAAGGTTCTTTCGCCTTCTTGATGCTGCGTTGCTCTAAGAAGGTACTTAGATAAAGGCTGAGGTACTCTTCAAATAAGAAGGAGACAAGGATGCTAATGTCAGGCGTTTCAGGTAATGGTGGAAACTACCGAACATCACCCTGTTGGAAGGAAAAGCCCTCTGGTTCAGTTCCAAGCTGGGAGAAAGATGCTGGAAATAAAATGGAGGCTGGAGGCTGATTGGAATGAAGGTCCATTTATTGGTGAACAGAACCACCAGGGTTTGTGATTCTGGGGCAGTTGAACAATTAGCTAGATGAGTGCCAGGATTTTTATACAGGTCCTGAAATGCTGCTGCTGTGTGTGTGTGTGTGTGTGTGTGTGTGTGTGTGTGTGTGCGTGCGTGCAGTGAAGGGGCTTGTGTTCTGAAAGGGTGTCGGGCTTCCCACAACTGAAAGTTCAATTATTTGCAACTGCATAAAAAGAAATATCATGAAAGGTCAGGCACGGTTACATTGGATGTACGAAGTCAACTAATTGTTTTAAATTCTCCAGAAATTTCACAGTTGAAATTTTGAATTCAGTTCCCCCCAGCCATTAGAAAAAAAAAATAGATCTGCAAATGTTCGAAGCAGTAGCTGGGTAATCCTGGGAAAGGATACAGCTGCTTAAAAGAATTACTAAAAGAACTATTGCTATGTTCACACTCCTGTACACATTATTTTCATTATTCATTATGGCATCTGTGTGGACCCAGGACACTTGAAAGATAAAACTGCAGGCAGAAAGAGGAGCTTAACCTCATGCTTCTCTGATTCTTCCCACCTTATCCCTTCCAACAGCCTTTTGTAATGGATTCCTCATGAGGCACCAGAAATAAGGGGTATCCATCAGGGGTGGGATTGAAAAATTTTAGGAACCCGTTCTCTGCCAGGTTGCTGGGTGGGCATGGCCATGGTGGGTGTGGCCAACTTGGCCTCCTGCACCATGGAGGGGGGAAGGAATTTTGCCCTCCTCAGGCTCCGGAGGCTTTCCTTGCGCCTCTGGGAGAGTGAAAATGGCCTCCCCTGGGCTCTGGAGGCCCTTCGGAGGCTGGAAACGGGCCCATTTCTGGACTTCTGGAACTTCTGGAAGGCCCGTTTTTCACCCTCCCAGAGCCTCCGTACTGGCCCTGCACTTACCTGGCATCCAAAACAGGCAACGTGGAGAGTCCTGAGAGGGGGGAGGGGGTGGGCAGAGCTAGACAGCCCTTTCAACTACTGGTTCAGTGAACCAGATGTAAAATTAGCATTTGGTTCACCTGAACCGGTCAGAACCAGATGAATCCCACCACTGGCATCCATAGAATCCAGCATTTTTGTCAAAATAAGTACCTCAGTATTTTTCAATATCCACAACTTTAAGAGGCATGGACTTCAACTCCCAGAATTCCTCAGGCAGCACAGCTGGCTGAGGAATTCTGGGAACTGAAGTCCACATGTTCTAAAGATGCTGAGGTTGACAAAGTCTGGGGTAGATGAATGGCATGACACTGCAACACCAGCTCTACGTAGCTGGATGTGCCCTCTTGAAGAGATTACAAAAGGGCAGGCATTTGCCTTGTGATGTCACAATGTCATTTTTATTGCAATTTTTTTTATTGTACCTATGTGTTGGTGAATACATGTAGGAAAGTAAAGACATAAGATTTAATTGTGAATACAAAAGGAAAAGGATGTCACAATATGGAGAGGAGCTGACGTTGCGACGATACGGATGTGCGATCTCGGAGCTCCAAGATCGCAGCCAATACTTTTACCGCTGGGTGGTCCATCTGGACCTAAACCGTCCCGAAGAGACAGTGACAGGGAAGAGAACGTCTTGCTGATCTCAGGGACATCGCAAAGTCTCTGATTGATCCAAGAGAATATCTTCTAGCCGGCTATAGAAGCGCAGCCCCAAGCTGCTGAAGTCAGGACAGCTCTGTAACCAGAGGAAAGCGGAAAGAGAAAGTGTGTCCATCTGGTGAGGAAATTTTATTTTTACAAAAGAGAATGCCCAAAAAAGATTAAAACCAAATTAAACTTGTAAAGAAAAGAAAAGAAAAGAAGCGGTGAATTTAAGCTATTTTGGACAGTGTGTTATCCTTTTTTTAAATTGTCTTCTATGGATGGAAGTTTGCAAACACTTCCTATTTTTTTTTAAACAACGTTTTATTGGTTTTTAAAAAAATTTTACAAGGAAAAAGGTAGTGGATAGGTACAAATTTTGACGGTTGCATTGTGTGGTAGGTGTCCCCTCCCTCCATACTCAAAATATACATTTGCAAAAAATTTCATTACTAAATAGTTACATATAGTCAGCATATAAATGCAATTAATAAGTTCGGTCAACTTATGTCAAGCAAGTTTTCTTATTCATTTTTGTGATCTGGTTTTTCTCGGTGTCGCCCCATCTCCCCCCGCTGGCAGAGCTCCGGCCCCTCCCGTGTCCTGTGTATCTGGTGTAGGGTCATCTGGTTTTTCTAAGAGTGCTTTGCTTTTGTCCATAAAGGCCTGTGCCTCTATGGGTGTATTAATTCTAACTCTTGTGTCCTCCCAGAATACTAGCATACCTTCAGGCATCAGCCATCTGAACCACACCCCCTTCTGGTATAGTTTCTTCGCTAACTGCGAGTAACTTTTTCTTTTTTCCCTCACTTTCTTGGGAATCTGTTTCAGAATGGTTATATGCCTGTCCTGGTATTTCAATTCTTGCCCCCTTTGTGCACTCAGAATCTCATCTCTTGTACTTTTTCTGAGAAATTTAATGTGTACCTCCCTGGGTACATTATGTGTTCTAGCATACGCTGAGTTCACTCTATAAACCAGGTCTATTTCCCACCCCATCTGTTGTTTCTCTCTGTGAATATATTCAGCCAAAATACTTGTCATAATGTCCCTTATATCTTCATCATCTGCTTCCACCACATTTTGAAATCTAAGATAAAAGGACATTCTCTCAAATTCTATTTTCATCTGCTGGGTATCAAGTTCTTTGTTCCCCTTCTGCATCCCTTCCATCCCCTCCCTCATCTCAGCCGTCCCACCCTCCAAAAGATCCAGTCTCTGTGAGTTTTTATTAATTTGAACCTGGTTCTCTTTGATTTCTTCTTTCATCTCTTTTAGTTGTTTTTTTATTTCCTCTTGTCCCTGTAGAAGTTGTTGAAACATTTGTTGGAACTCAGTCTCTGTAGTTTTAGATTGCATCAAAGCTGTTATCGTTGATTGTGTACTAGGACTGGACGTTGCAGATGTCGGGGCAGAGGCAGCAAAGCCAGGTTTTCCAGGGGGTGGTTTTTTAGGAGACATTGTTTGTGGAATGAGAAGATCAGTCAATACAGAGAGTGATCAGTCAGAAAGGTGAAACAGCCAGGAGAGTCCAGGAGACAGAAGATCCAGGCAGAAGAGGATTTTTCTAATCACCCTGGCAGTAGAGTAAAGTTTTTCACTCCAGGGAGTTCAAAAGGTAGCAATCAACAAGAGATTTGTCTGAGTAGCATGGAGACAAAGACCGGAAGCCTGAAGTTTTAAAGGTGGAGTCAGGTTTCAGAGCTCATAAAGACAATGGAAGTGTGCCATCTTGCCCTGCCAGCTTCGGGTTTGGAGGCATAACAAAGTTTTTAAAGTTCCCAAAAACCTTCCAGATCATCCTTCCAATGTGGTTTTAAATTCAAAAATTCGCCATTAATAGGAGTGTGGCATCCTTAGTTGGCTCTCCCCCCTCCTCCTTCCCTTGGGGCTGAGAGCGAAATTGTTTCAAGCCGCCAGTCCGAGGGAGGGGTAAATCCCCCTCCCTCTAGTCGCGCTTCTCCAGCCAAGCCGAAAATAAAGTTTAAACTGCTGGCAATTTTTCTAAGTTGATGAAGGGGATGAGAGGGAGTTGTCACCTCACCGCACCGCAGCCGCGTCCTTCAGCTCGTCTTTTTCTTCTGTCAGCCTCGCAGCGAAGACGCCGGAGCATCCCCCATCATACTCCCCGGTGCCTAGAGCGAGGCGGGGGTCCCCCCCCGGCCGCCACCGATCCAGGGGATCCCCCGCGGTGCCGCTCCTCCGGCAGGAGCCTCTACGGGGCGTCCTGTGCCCCCCAAGGAGTGGGGAGCCCACCGGGAAAGCGCAGGGCGAGCAAAGCTTGCCCGTCGCCATCAGCCGCCGGAACCGGAAGTCACTTCCTAATTTTTAAAGTGAAAGTATTGGCTTTTCTTCTACTTTTTTTTAAACCTATGGATTAAATCTTTTTTGTTTATTTTCACAATACTGGCTTGGATGGGTTTTCTCTTTTTTTTGTTCCATTTAAGAGCCTTGTTTCTTTTAAGCTTGGAATATAAAGAGGATATAAAAGGAATATAAAGAGAGTGGTAACATCAGAGGGAAAAGAAGTTACACTGCCACTTGAAGGTTGGAGGCTGAGTTCTGGAAATATTTTTCTCTCTCTTTTCTTTGATCATTTTGACCTTGCACTTCAAAGGTTTTAGCTTGCAAAGAGATGATGGGTTGTTTATGCAAGTGCCCTTTGGATGTCTCTTTGGCAGCAAGAGAGAAGTGAAAAACAAAGCTTTGTTTTCCAACTAGAGTGGCAGTATTTATAAATTGGAGAATGATGCCAAGAAGAAACCATAACATTACAACAGATTATGTTTGAAATTCAAAAATTATTAGAAACATCAGAGAGAATTGAGAAGAAATTGGAAAATATAGATGGTAATATAGAAAAAAATGATGAAATTGAAGATAGCCAGGTAATGGAAAAAGTGGAGGTTAGAGTCTCAAAAACCCAAGGGAAAAATGAACAAAGAGGCAAGACAACTGTGGATATTGACAATGATCTGAGCGTGGTTGGAAATGGAAAGAATGGAACATGGAAAGGAAGAGAGATGGAAAGGAGCTCTACCCCAGATTTCAAGGTATAGAAGGAGAAAAAAGAGAAGAATTGGTGGATTTAAGAAGAGGAACTTTGACAAAAGCACTACTGATAACCAAAGATAAGCTGATTAAAGAAGCTGATGGACGGTTTCGAGATTTATAAGACATGCAACAAGCAACAAGGTGCGAAGAGAAGTCCACACAAAGTTGATTAAGGAAATAACCAGAAGATTAATCCCACATAAGGCAAAAGAAATAAGACTGTACTACTACTGGAAAGACACAGGTTGAGATATGAAAACTATTAACAAAATACTAGCTAAAAATTAGAGCATTATGTTAAAAATGAAGTGATAATGGATATAGCTAGATAGATAATTGATAATGATATAATGTATACATATGTATTGGTTTGACAAGAGAAAATTTGGTATAAATTTTTAAATGGTGACCATGAAAGGAAGTTTAGAAATTCTGTTATGTATGAAAGCCTATAATATCGAAATTGCATTGATCATGGATATAGTTAGATAAATAATTGATAATGATATAATGTATACATATATATTGGTTCGACAAGAGGAAATTTGGTATAAATTTTAAATGGTAACCATGAAAGGAAGTTTTGAAACTTAGTTATGTTAGTTATAATATTGAAATTGGATATAAATTGTGAACAGTGATTAAGAAAGGAGGTTTAGAAACTTTGTTATCAAACATAATTAATTTTTATTTAGAACGTTTCACAAAGATAGAATGTTGTTGGATGGTATTGAAAATAGACAATGGAATGCCATTATGTGGTTTTGCTTTGAATTTTGGAATATTTGTTATAAAGGGATGTTAAAACAACTATAGTCATATGAAGGATGAGGTATGATGATAGTAATATATATAAATATATTTGATGTAAAATATCTAATTTGATATGGATTGTAGGTGATGACTGTGGGAGGGATGCACAAAAGTTCTTTGTAACCAATTGACACACTTTTTATAATTTGTAATGGAACATGTTTTTATGGTGTTTGCTGTGTCTTGTTTGTTTGTGTTTATTCAAAAAATTTAAAAAAATATTTTAAAAAGGATGTCACAATATATGAATTAGTATATTCCTGATCGTTGCAGGTATCTATGATGGTTAAATTCATAGTTTTGTTATAGCTGCAAATTATGTTCCAATGAAGAGTGATAGTGGAAGAATAAGAGATGAGTTTGGAGAAAAAATATGCAATATTCTGCACGTATGCAATCCATCAGGGTAAAATCTGCAAAGTAACATGAACCAATGGGTGGGAATAAGTTGAAGATGTAGAGAGAGAAAAATATCGGTCCATTCAGAGACCTAAGACTGAATAAGAATGTTGGCAGATATGTATCGGCTTAAAAAAGACTTATTTATTTCAAATATGTAATTTAAGTCTATCCACATGTACATATGGCAGAGGACTGAATACCATATTTTTCAGACTATAAGGCACACCAGACTATAAGACACACCTAAATTTACAGGTGGAAAACAAGAAAAAAAAGTTTTTGGCCTCTGTGTGTCGCGTTTTCACCCTCCCCTGCCCCCAGCAACATTCTGCAGTGCTCTGCACGGCCTGTTTTTGCCAAAACTGGCTCATTTTTGGCCTGCAGAGTGCTTCTGGGGGCCAGGGAGGGTGAAAATGCAAAGTGCAGAGGGTTTGCGAGGCCAAAAACACCTGTATTTGGTCTATAAGATGCACTTAAATTTCCTCCCCTCTTCTTTTAGGGGGAAAAGGTGTTTCTTATACTCTGAAAAATACAGTATATAAATCTAAAAGCTTGGCTGATTTGATTATTTACGATGATAAATTGGAAGATTCTAAATATGGATGTTGAGAATGTCAAGAGTGAAACTTGAGAACCCGTGGACATGGTAGGAAAGGAAAAAGTGGAAGTAAAATAACTGCTGGCAAAGAAGAAACAACCATCTCCCAGCAGAGTGAACAGAAAGTGGGTGTAAGGAAAGAGGATATAGAAGTCAGTTGGAACTGCTTCCAAAGAATTACATTCCAGAATGCCAGAGAAATGTTTACACTAATGGGAAATATGAAAAAAGATGCTTGGTGGAAGGATGAAGGAGGCTGTTGAGAGATAAAATACATATTTGTAGACCAGCTTAGAAGGATGCTGTTTCATCACATAAAGGGAATGGCAGGGGAAAATGCAAAACCTACAAGGGGATTAGTTGATGAAGTGTTCCTGGGAAAATGTTTGATAGAACTCTGATCAAAAGGATAGGAGAAGTGAAGAGTGAGCAAAATCTGGGCGATACCGTGCAGCTTTGTGATAGATAGCCTGTGTACAGTTTAAGATTTATGCTCTCCAAAAGGTCATTGAGAAATGTTTCCGTATGAGAAAGGAAGGAATGTTGAATTAGAGAAAGGATATGATAAAGTGAACAGGTTTGAATTGCAGAATGTTTTATGCAAAGAGCTGAAGGGTGGTTGCTGAATATGAGGGCAGAATATAATAGAACTAAAACATGTGGAGAGAGAAAGCTCCCTGAAAGAATCAGCCTTAAAGAGGAAGACAAGGAGGTAACATATCCCCTCAATTTTTAAATGCATTTAGGGATAAGTTTAAATAAGGATTGCATGTGCTGTTCTGAACTGGGAAGGTGGGTCCTATTACCAAATAATTTGCAGAAAATGTAAAATAGATAGAATGGTGCAATTAAAAAGATGGATCTGAAAAAAACAATACCTCAAGGACCAAGTAATGGAAAACAAACAATCCCAGGCTATATTAAGATAGCAGAAAACTAGATTATGTAGATCAGAGGTATCAAACTGGCAGCCTACGGGGCGGGTGCATCATGCGCAGGCCACGCCCACCCCAGCTCCACGAAGAAGGGGAAATGTCGCAAAATGTCATGTGACGGCAATGTGACATGGCGAGTTTGACACCCGTGATGTCGATGTATCTCTGCACTTTGGGAGAACGTTTTCCAAAGATAGAGAAATGGATGTTGGGAGAAAAGCAGCTTGCAGTACCAGATGTTTGGGGGGGAAGCAAAATTGGCACTGTACAAGAGCATGTTCCTACTGCTTTTCTTATATAGAAGTGAAGTTGGCTACATTAAGAGAAACACAGAAATAAATTAAATGAGGTGTATTGGGAACGGGGATTTAAGAATTGCACCTGTGGTCAAACAACACATGGAGTCAAGAATGAATGGACATCCACTGAGGATGGGTGTGGTAGACGATAAAATGAGAGTTGTGGTGAAACTCCTATTGTATGTACACCATATCATGGTACAGGTAAGGTGTGAAGTCTGCATCATGATGTACATGACCTTTGGAACTTGCATGAACTTATGACACAGGCATTACTTGACTTTCAACCCCTTGTTTAGCAAATGTTCAAAGTTACTATGGCACTGAAAAAAGTGACACTCACACTTACAACCACTGTAGCTTTCCTGTGGTCACATGGGAATTTGGATACTTGGCAACTGGCATGTATTTATGACAGTTGTGATGTTCTGGGGTCATGTGATCACCATTTGTAACTTTCCTAGACAAGCAAAGTCCATGAGTGAAGCCAGATTTCCTTAATGACAGCATGATTCACTTAACAACTGTGGAAAAAAGGTTGTAAAATGGGGCAAAACTCACTTAACAACTGCCATCCTTTGAAATGGAAATTATAGACTCAATTATGGTCATAAGCAAGGGCTACCTGTTCTGTGCCGTGATTCCAATGACTATGCAGACACAGGTTTGGCTGTCTGCCATGACTAATTGCATAGATAAAGCCACCCCTTGGCTAGGAGCCTAGAAAGCTATCTTCAAGAAACCAAGATTAAACTTACGGAATGCTTTCTCAACGGCTAGTAAAATGGACTGTTGTTTCCTGCAAAGATTCCCCTCCCATTGCTCCACCTATAAACTATTTGGGAGGGGCCACAACCTTAGCCAGCTGTCCCTACTTCCTTCTATGACGTCTTCTCCACAGCTGTTCCTTTCTCCTCTCAGCTCTATGCATATGCACATCAGGGACAACCTCCCTCTGTTCCTCCTCACTGCTCCCTGACTCAGGTGCCACCTGGTGGCCAACAGGCCTCTCTAGTTCCTGCTCTGACTCCAAACACCCTCCAGAGTCTTCCTCATTCTCCAGAGCAGTCCCATAATGGTCTGAGCTGTCAGAGTCCACCAACAGCTCAGCCGGCCGCTGCTGGGCCATAACAGCTACCCTATACTTGTTTTATCATTTGGACAAAACTGTCAGTTTCTGAGATCACCAATGAAGGATATTCTCCAAGGCACCTGAGGGTAGAACAAGAAGCAATGGGTGGAAACTAATCAAGGAGATAAGCAACTTAGAACTGAGGAGAAATTTCCTGACAGTTAGAACAATTAATCAGTGGAGCAGCTTGCCTCCAAAAGTTGTGAATGCCCCACACTGGAAGTCTTTAAGAAGATGTTGGATAGCCATTTGTCTGAAATGGTGTAGGGCAGTGGTTCTGAACCTGTGGGTCGGAACCCCTTTGGGGGACGAACGACCCTTTCACAGGGGTCGCCTAAGACCATCGGAAAACACATATTTTTGAAAAAAATACGGAAAACATAAAATAATTTTATGGTTGGGGGGGTCACCACACCATGAAGAACTGTATTAAAAGGTTGTGGCATTGGGAAGGTTGAGAACCACTGGCATAGGGTTTCCTGCCTAGGCAGGGGGTTGGACTAGAAGACCTCCAAGGTCCCTTCCAACTCTGCTATTGTATTGTATTGTATTGATACTGATTAAAATTGGATTGAAAACAAAAGTGAAGCTAGTACAAAAGAAGCCCACTGAAAATATTTGGTCATATAGGAAGAATGAATGGAACTGGATTGTGAAACAAATGCATGAGAAATCAATTAAGAGGACGAGAGGAAAGGAAAAAAACGGAAAGTCAAGGCTAGTGCAACTGATTAATTCCAAAAGGAGGTAGGATATGAGCTGTCTAGGGAACAAAAGGCAATACTGTATTTAATGTAATGCATGGATGTGGCAAAAGGTCAAGGATGGTTTGCAAGGACAAATAGGAAGTAGTACAGCATTGAGGTAAACTAGTTTACCTCCTTTCTCTTTTCTTATCTCTACCTACCTCAAGTTTCTTTGGCTAACTCGTTTTCTGCACAGTACACAACAGTGCCCATCCTAAAACTGTGTGATGGCTGTGTAATTTATATGGGTATATACAGGTAGTCCTCAACGTACGGCCACAATTGAGCCCAACATTTCTGTCGCAAAGCGAGACAGTGGTTAAGTGAGTTTTGCCCCATTTTGCAACCTTTCCTGCCACAGTTGTTAAGTGAATTGCCTCAGTTCCTAAGTTTATAACATGGTTGTTAAGTGAATTGCCTCAGTTCTTAAGTTTATAACACGGTTGTTAAGTGAATTGCCTCAGTCCCTAAGTTTATAACACGGTTGTTAAGTGAATTGCCTCAGTCCCTAAGTTTATAACACAGTTGTTAAGTGAATTGCCTCAGTTCCTAAGTTTATAACACGGTTGTTAAGTGAATTGCCTCAGTTCCTCAGTTTATAACACAGTTGTTAAGTGAATTGCCTCAGTTCCTAAGTTTATAACATGGTTGTTAAGTGAATTGCCTCAGTTCCTCAGTTTATAACACGGTTGTTAAGTGAATCTGGCTTCCCCCATTGACTTTGCTTGTCAGAAAATCTCAAAAGGGGACCACATCACACACACACACACACACACACACACACACACACATGCGCACTGCAACCATCATAAATATGAACCAGCACCAAAATTCAGCATCTGAATTTTGAAAATGTGATGGTCGTTAAGTGTGAAAAATGATCATAGGTCACTTTTTTTCAGCACCATTCTAACTTTGAATGGTGACTAAATGAACTGTTATAAGTGAAGGACTACCTCCTATTGGCACAAATATACTTTTTAAAAAAAATAATAATAATGAAGAAATAGAAAGGGCTATAACCATTAAATGATCTTAAAAATTTACTCAACAGGATCCAAAAACACACGCTACCCAGAGGCGGGTTGCTGTCGATTCAGCCGAACCAGTAGTGGAATTCAGGCCTGGGTCGCAGAATGTCCCCTGAACCGGTTCCTTCACTGCCGCTTGGCCGCCACCATTTTGGATTTTAGTGACTGCACATGCGCAGTTCCCTGTAAATTGTTCTGCGCATGCTCAAAGAAGAATTGACATTGAATAGCGCATGCACACGCAAAACACATGAAACGCACGCACGCACGCACGTCACATGAAGGTTGCAAACCAGCAGTAACGCCGGCAGCAACCCACCCCGATGCTACCTGTCAAATGGCACAGCCACTGCATAACATGGCATAATACACTGGTAGAACTGAAATACAGCAGGGTTTACACAGAACAGTGTGGTACTTCTATGGTAATTTGGCTTGTAATTTATAATGAAAGAGTTCGTTTTGGATTAGGAGTTACCTGCCTGGAGGCAGGCCAACTTCCCCATTAACTGCCTTCTTTCCTCCAAGGTGAGACAATGATAGATTCTCTGTAAAACAAAACATATGCACCAATTCAATGACATAATAGCTGAGGTCATCCGGAGGCCATTATAGTGTAAACATTACAGTGAGAATGTGTAGCATATGTGGTAAAATGTTGATGAACAAATGTAATAAGAGCTGGGTGAAAAAAAAACTGGAAGGTACAACATTGAATTAATTCAGCAAGTGAAAACACAGAATAATTTTAAAAAATGGAATAATCTTCAGGCAATTCCATGTTCGTTGTTATTCCATATTGTTTCTAAAGCAAGGCATGAGCTTTAATACAAATAATCTTGTAACAACATTCTTAGCGTCATTTGGCATATTAGCAGGGGTGGTATTCCCTTACTTTCCCTACCGGTTCGCTTCGGTCGCACGTACACCGTCGGCACCTGCACCGGGCCTTCCATGCACGTGCTTTGATTGTGCATGCGGCTTGCACGCATGCGCGAAGCTTGAAAAAGTGCCTAAATAGGATGGCATGGAGTTCGGGCGAACCAGTCCGAACCAGCGGTGTGCCACCTCTGCATATTAGGAAAGAGTTTTATTTTTTTAGCACAACATTCTATGGTTTATAAAGTATCATCTTTCAAACATTTGAAATGAGTGCCGTGCATGGCTGTCCAGGGGGATGAGGTCGGGAACACTTTAATTTGACTTTAGGGAGGTACCGTGAAGAAAACTATGCTGTGCTAAGCTCCTGTTCTAGATAGTACAGATAGCCCCCAACTTACAACTGTAACTGAGCCTGGAATTGTGGTCATGAGTCAGACTGGTTGTTAAGCGGATCACTACCTAACCAACCTGATTTTGCAACATTTTGCAGCAGCCATTAAATTAACACAGTGGTCATAAAGCGAATGCTGCAGTCAATATGTGAACCCACATATTGGGTGGTTTTCTTTTTTCCAGAAAGTGGAAGTAAACCAGTTTCCAAGAAAAAAAAAAAGGTAAATCATTGTCACATGACTGCAGGATGCTGCAAATGGTCATAAATGTGAACTGATTGCTGATCGTCCCAAATGGCCACATGAACATGGGGAGCGGCTGTCATAAGTTCGAATCTGGGTTGTAAGTAACTTTTGGGGGGATCTGTTGTAATTTTAAACAATTGCTAAGTGAATGTTACTTAAGGGAGGATGACCTGTAGTACTGGTCAGCAGAGATCTGGGTTAATATACTCTGCCAAGCATGACTGATCTGTTGGATAGAAGGAAACTATACAGGTAATCCTTGACTTACAAACATTCGTTTAATGACCATTCCAAGTTACAATGGCTCTGAAAAATGTGACTTAGGAATATTTTTCTCATTTGTGATCATTGCAGCATCGCCGTGGTCACATGATCAAAATTTGGACACTTAACAACTGGCATGTATTTTATGAGAGTTGCAGTCGCCCAAGGTCATGAGATCACTTTTGGGACCTTCTGACAAGCAAAGACAATGAGGAAGCCAGATTCACTTTATATGTACTGAGAACCTACCAAGCACAGTGATTCACTTAGTAATTGTGGCAAGAAAAGTAGTAAAATGGAGCCAAACTCACCCTATAGCAGTGATGGCGAACCTTTTTCGCCTCGGGTGCCAAAAGCACATACGTGCGCGCTATCACACGAACTCGAGTGCCGACCCACATAACGTAATGACCCCACTCACCTGAGTGGACCGTGCATTATTGCACAAGGCTTCCTCGCCACTCCCTGCTCTGGCTGCTTCCCCTTGGCTAACACCCAGTGAGGGGAGAAGTTGCTCTGCCATTAACGGGCAGAGATTGGGGTGGGGGTGGGGGGATGCTCAAGTGTGCTCCTGTGTCAAAAAACCTTCCCTTATCATTCTCCTGTGTAAAGATTGGGCCCTTTTTACAATGGCAGGTGTGAGTCCAGTTGCTAAATTCTCCCCTTCTATTAAAGAGGATCCTGGGCACTACAGTCAATAGACAAATGAGGAAGGGAGCGGCTGGCACAGGGAAAAGAAAAGCAGCAAGAAAAGAAGAAAAAGCAGCTTTTTCCCCTCAAGGTGGCTGCTCTGTTCCCCCCCCCTCCCCCGTGCTAGCACAGAGGATCCTGCCTGGTCCCTGCAATCCAAAGGGAAATGAGGAAGAGACCAATCTGCATGAGGGAAAGACAAGTAGCAAGGAAATAAGGAAAAGCAGCTTTTCCCCCCTCAAGGTGGCTCCTCTGTTGCCCTTTTCTCCATTTCAGCACCACTCCATGGAGCCTGCCCCACCCCCCATCGCCCAGGTCCTCGCTTCTCCCAAGCATTTCTTTGCCTATTTAATTTCCCCTCCGTAGCATTTTTCCATCGTGTTTCTTGCCGTTTTGGACAGGAAAACAAAGTTTGTGGGACTAAAAAAAACTCCTTTCAATCAATCAATTCCAACTTTGCGAGATCTCTTCCCCCTCCCCAAGTTGTAATTGATTGAAGTTTTTTTTAGTCCCACAAACTTTGTTTCTCTGCACACGATGGCAAGAAACGCGATGGAGCTGGAAATCAGGTAGGCAAAGAAATGTTTGGGAGAAGCGAGGACCTGGGCGATGGTGGGTGGGGCAACCTCGATGCCCTAGCACTGAAATGGAGAAAAGGGCAACAGCAGCCACGTTGAATGAAAGAAGCCTCTTTTCTTCTTTCCTTACTAGCAGGGGGGAGGGGGGAACACAGCAGGCAGCACGGGGGAAAGAAGCCTCTTTCCTTGCCGCTTGTCTCCCCCGTGCTGGCAGCTCTCTCAGCGATCGGGCAGGATCCTTTTTAGTAGCAGGGGGGAGGGGGGAACACAGCAGGCAGCACGGGGGAAAGACAAGCGGCAAGAAAAGAGGCTTCTTTCACTCGTGCTGGCAGCTCTCTCTCTGTGGATTCAAACAATCGGGCAGGATCCTTTTTAGTAGCAGGGGGGAGGGGGGAACACAGCAGGCAGCACTGGGGGAAAGACAAGCGGCAAGAAAAGAGGCTTCTTTCACTCGTGCTGGCAGCTCTCTCCCTGTGGATTCAAACAATCGGGCAGGATCCTTTTTAGTAGCAGGGGGGAGGGGGCAACACAGCAGGCAGCACGGGGGAAAGAAGCCTCTTTCCTTGCCGCTTGTCTCCCCCGTGCTGGCAGCTCTCTCAGCAATCGGGCAGGATCCTTTTTAGTAGCAAGGGGGAGGGGGGAACACAGCAGGCAGCACTGGGGGAAAGACAAGCGGCAAGAAAAGAGGCTTCTTTCACTAGTGCTGGCAGCTCTCTCCCTGTGGATTCAAACAATCGGGCAGGATCCTTTTTAGTAGCAGGGGGGAGGGGGGAACACAGCAGGCAGCACTGGGGGAAAGACAAGCGGCAAGAAAAGAGGCTTCTTTCACTCGTGCTGGCAGCTCTCTCCCTGTGGATTCAAACAATCGGGCAGGATCCTTTTTAGTAGCAGGGGGGAGGGGGGAACACAGCAGGCAGCACTGGGGGAAAGAAGCCTCTTTCCTTGCCGCTTGTCTTTCCCCGTTCCGGCAGCTCTCTTTGCATTGGGCTGTTTTTCGCCCTTTGGAGGCTTCAGGAAATCCTCCGGAGATTAAAAAAAACTATCGAAAATCAGCTGGCCAGCGGGTGCATGCACACTGGAGCTGACAGGGCAACGCCTCGCGTGCCCTCAGAAATGGCTCTGCGTGCCGCCTGTGGCACGCGTGCCATAGGTTCGCCATCACGGCCCTATAGCAATGAAAAATGTGGGCTTCCTTGTAGTTTTAAGTCGAGGACTACTGTACTTGGCCCCTGGGAAGCTTAGCTTCAGTAAAAAAAAAAAAATCACCACACAGCCTGTGAAGGTAGAATGGAACTAGATCAGAGTTGGGTTCCTACCGGTTCGGATCAGTTTGGCGGAGTAGGTAGTAACTGGTTCTATGCTCAGCACCGCCATCTTGACTTCCTGTTCTGCATATGCGCAGAACAATTTTCATTGGGAAAATGTTTTTTTTTTTTTACTTTTCTAATGTTGTGCGCATGCACAAACATTTTAAGGTAAAAATGCACGTGCATGCGGAATAAAATTTATTGCGCAGTAGTAATGCTGGCAGGAACCTATCCCTGAACTAGACGGGCAGGTTTTGAAAAGTATGGGTCAGACTGAATATATTATGTAGAATAGTGTTTGTCAACCTTGGAAATGTTAAGATATGTAGACTTCAACTCCCAGAACTCCTCAGGTAGCATGGCTGGTTGGGAAATTCTGAGAGTTGAAGTCCATGTATCTTAAAGTTTGTCTGTATAGGGGAGGGCTGTCAAACTCCCGGCCCACGGGCTGGATGCCTCACTTCCTGGCAATGCCCACACCCGGTTTAGCGAAGAGGGAAGAAAGTGTCAATATGTCATGTGACAACACCATAATGATGTGAGTTTGACACCCCTGGTATAAGGTTTCTTGCCTAAGGAAGAGGTTGGACTAGAAGACCTCCAAGGTCTCTTCCAATGCTGTTATTCTATTCCTGTCAAAGTTGCTAAGACTGAGAAACACTGATTTAGAGCAGGAAGGGTATTGGACTCTCATCTACAGCTTTAGAACTCTAGGTACTTGTTCTTGGCTTTAATTTTGTTTTTTAATTATTAAGTTAGAGAATATGAGCCAGCAGTGTGCATCAGCTGCCAAAAAAGCCAATACAGTTCTAGGCTGCATCAACAGAGGGATAAATCAAGATCACGTGAAGTGTTAATACCACTTTATAATGCCATGGTAAGGCCACACTTGGAATACTGCATTCAGTTCTGGTCGCCACGATGTAAAAAAGATGTGGAGACTCTAGAAAGAGTGCAGAGAAGAGCAACAAAGATGATTAGGGGACTGGAGACTAAAACATATGAAGAACGGTTGCAGGAACTGGGTATGTTTAGCTTAAGAGAAAGAAGGACTAGGGGAGACATGATAGCAGTGTTCCAATATCTCAGGGTCTGCCACAAAGAAGAGGGAGTCAAGCTATTCTCCAAAGCACCTGAGGAAAGGACAAGAAGCAATGGGTGGAAATTAATCAAGGAGAGATGCAATCTAGAACTTAAGATAAATTTCCTGACAGTTAGAACAATTAATCAGTGGAACAGCTTGCCTCCGGAAGTTGTGAATGCCCCAACACTGGAAGTCTTTAAGAAGAGATTGGATAACCATTTGTCTGAAGCAATGTAGGGTTTCCTGCCTAGGCAGGGGATTGGACTAGAAGACCTCCAAGGTCCCTTCCAACTATTCTATTCTATTCTATTCTATTAATATGGTCAGATCTTGTTAGTACTTCAGACACATTAACAAAGGCCCAGCTCTCTGGAAAAGACTCTAATGCTGGGAGGGGTAGAAGGCAAGAGAAGAAAAGGACAGCCAGCAGCAAAGTGGATGGACTCAGTAGCAACAGTGATGAATGTCCCATTGGGAGGTTTGAAAGAATGGGTTAAAGGCAGATCATCATAGAGAAAATCCAGCTATGTGGTTGCTAGGAGTAGACAATGACTTAATGGTACATAATGAATCAATCAATCAATCAATCACTAGACTAGGAAACTTCCTGGAAGAAGACAGTGACAAAACTTCGTCTGTTTGTCACCAAGAAAATTCTGTGAACGCATCCATGCAATTATCCAAAATCATGTTCAGCACATGGAGAAGCTTTATTTTCATTGCTCGAAATCATCCTAAAGTGAGATTGTTTCCTTGTTGTTTTGATAAAAATGCCACTCTATGAATGCAGCATCATTACTGACTTTCTGTAGGAGGGAGCAAATGAGCAATTAGGGGAATAATACACCTACACAGCATAGTCACATTCCTTTTCTCGAGCTGCAACAGAAATTCTCAACGGCTGACCATTATTCTGATGATGTGAGAGACTGTGAAAAGCAAGGAATGAGACGTTTGAATGTTTATCTCAAAGAAAGCTTCTCGGTTCAGCTGCCGAGAGATAGGAGAAAAAAACATTTCAAAGAGACTTTGCCTCAATTAACTCAATATATAACGGAGGCTGAGAATGTCCTCCTACAAGTTTCAAGATTTCATATTTACCACAGACTAGCATTCAAGCTGTTCCTGCATTCCAGCATTGGAACTGTTCTTGCTCCTGATAGTTGGCTATCAATAGGTTGCAAAGGATACAGCCAAGCTGATGAGAGCCATGTTGCTTATCCAAAATTCCACCTTGAATGAAAAAAGCCGTAGTGGCGCAGTAGTTAGAATGCAGCATTGCAGGCTAACTCTGCTCACTGTCAAGAGTTCAATCCTGATAGGCTCAAGGTTGACTCATCCTTACATTCTTCCGATATAGGAAAATGAGGACCCAGATTGTTGGGAGTAGTACACTGATAAACCACTTAGAGAGGGCTGTAAAGCACTACAAGGCAGAATATAAGTCTAAGTGCTATTGAGAAAGGAATTATGGGCAAATAATATGGCAGCTACTGGGTCATACCCTCTTAATAAATTTGGCCTGGTAATCTGGTCCCTGAAATAGATATCCCTGAAAGGCAGAACAAGCAATTTAAGCTTTTAAATTAGGCTCAGCAATCGACTATTTAAATGAGCTGGTCTTTTCTAGTCCATGTTCACATTGTACAGGGATTCTTAACCTGCAGCCACGATTGAAGTCATTCATACCATCAGTTCTAGATGTTGGAAGAAATGTCCATCTGGGGGTTCAGTTCCAAGTGGGAAGAAAGAAAAATGAAGACATGGAGACTGATTGGAAAGATGGTTTTTAATGGTGGACAGGATTACATGGCTTGAGATCCTGGGGAGAAAGGGAAGAGATGCTGAGAGCGCCTGGGTTTTATGCCCTCTCTGGGCTTTTGAATTTGAGCTTGTATTCTGATTGGTTGTCAGATTCCCATTGGGCCATGCAGGGGCAACTCGGTAGGCTGTGTTTGTGTCCCAGGATTGGTTGAGCCTTGCTGGGTGATGATGTAAGAAAAGGGCTTTGGGTAATTCCTACTATGGCTCTGCCTGAAGGAAGTAGATCTTTGTTATGTAGAATATACTGGCCCAGGCCTTAATGGCCCATTGACAAAGGTGTGTGTGTGGGGGATGACTTTCTCCCTCCCTTTTAGGGGAAATATTCTGCCCTTTTAACATTTCCCAAAATATTTCATTTTTCTAGGAGATAGGTGGCTGCTAACTTCCTATGTAGGCAAGGGCCAAAGTTTCCAGATAGGTTTTTGTTAGATATTAACATATATCGTAGCAAGTCTCCTCTCTGGTCCGCTGCTACAGCGGGAAACAGGTATCGTTCTTATTGGTCGAGGGGCGTACCCGATCCCTATAAAAGGGGAACCCTCCGACCACAGAGCAAGCTGGATCACTATTACTACTAATAAAGAGCTGTTAAGTCACTTCGTGTCCGCAGTCTGTTCTCTCGTTGCCCAGATCCAACATTGGCGACGAAGGTGGGATCGAGAGACAGATAGGACGAAGAACGCTACCTCCAGAATCTCCGGATTTGATCCAGCCTAGGAATTCGGCAGAAATTCCGGCAGCCATCTCAGGCCACCACAACGCGGCAAATTCAAACAAGAGAAGATGGCGATGCACACTCACCTCGCTCCATTCGACCCAGCGAACGACGAATGGGAAGCCTTCATGATTCGTTTCGAGTGTTTTCTCGAAGCGAACGAATACACGGGGATCACCGACGCCCGGAAGAAAAACATCTTCCTCGGCTACTGCGGAAAAGAAGTCTTCAACACAGCCAGAGACCTCACCGCGCCTACTCCAATACAGGCAGTATCATGGACGGCGTTGCAACAGGCTCTACAGACTCATTACGCGCCAAAACCTTCCCGCCATGTTTGCCGCAAGGAATTCAACACGCGGAACCAGAAAGCGGGAGAATCAATCAATCAATATGTTGCGGCCCTGCGTAAAGCAGCAACTCACTGCGAGTTCAGGGATCTGGACGAGCATATCTTAGCGCAGCTTATCTGTGGGTTAAGAGACATTTCACTACAAAAGAAGCTGTTGGCAAACCCAAATTTAACCCTACAGATAGCTCTAAACGAAGCAAGAGCGTCAGAGTCAGCGGAGAAATCATCGGTAACCATACAACGCGGTTTCAGCGTAAACCAGCCAGTACCAAGGCAAACCAGAGTTCACTACGAGGACACAAACCCCGACTACGAGGATCCCGAGTTCGAGGACAGTCACCTGATGCGAAGCAGTCACTTGAGGCCTGGGGGGAGACCCGGATTCCGCTTGCCGCCCTGCGCAAGCTGCGGAGGGAATCACCCCAGGTCTACCTGTAGGTTCAGGAACGTTGTTTGTTCGCACTGCAACAAACTTGGGCACATCGCACGAGTGTGCCGGAGCGAAGTCCCTGCCTCACGGCAGCCACCCATGTACCGCCAACAGAAGCCCAACCCAGGGGCTTGGCGAAATCAAAAAGGGTGCCCAGAGAGAAATCCACAAGTGTTTACCCAGAGAGAAAATTCCCAAAGAGCTGAGCGAGCGTATCCCCAGAGAGATTACACACAAGGAGCTGAGCGAGCGTATTCCCAGAGAGACTACACACAAAGAGCTGAGAGAGCGTTCTATCAAGACGCTCAACGAGAATATTTTCAGGATACAGATGCTGAGATAGAGTTGACCCAGAGAGAGGAATTGCGAACGTATCTCACAACAATAAGCCAGGTCCACACCAAGCGGCCTAAAAAGCTGAAAGTCACAGTCCTCTTGGAGTGCTCACCTTGCGAGCTGGAAGTTGACACAGGATCGTCCCTGACGATCATTTCATGGGCATCCATGAAACAGGCTATCCCTAGCCTCGAAAAGAGCCAACTACGCACTCCAGACATCCTGCTACGAGACTACCAGGGGAACCGAGTCCCCATCGTGGGCCAAGGCACGTTCCAGATCCGTTTCAAGGACATCGTAGCCCAGCTGCCCGTGACCATCGCCAGCGCACCATTACAAAACCTCCTAGGACTGGATTGGTTCGAATCCTTGGGGCTAGAAGTCACCGGAATCAACGCCGTGGGAAACAGCAGCGCTGAGCAGATTTTTAAGGAGTTCGAGGATGTGTTCAGCCCCGGTCTTGGTAAGTATGTGGGTAAACCGATCTCATTCAATTTAGACCCCAAAGTGGCGCCAATCCGACTTAAACCGAGACGAGTGCCTTTTGCACTCCGCCCAAAAATAGATAAAGAAATAGATAAGTTAGTGGAGCAAGGGATCCTTGAGCCGGTGGATCACGCACGCTGGGAAACGCCCATTGTGACCCCAGTCAAACCAGACGGATCAGTCCGCATCTGCGCGGACTATAAATGCACAATTAATGTCGCGCTACAACAAAGCGCATATCCTGTGCCTGTAGTACAGCACTTATTGCACTCGTTGGGGCCAGGAAAGGTGTTTGCTAAATTAGACATGGCACAGGCTTACCAGCAGCTGCCCGTAGATAGCGCCACAGCGGAGGCCCAAACTATAGTGACGCATAGAGGAGCATTCAAATGCAACCGGCTACAATTCGGTGTGAGTATTGCTCCAGGATTGTTCCAGAGCCTCATGGAACGGCTTTTGCAAGGGATACCGGGAGTCGTCCCCTATTTTGACGACAACTTGGTGTCCGCTGCAAACGAGGAGCAATTAAATAAAAGAGTCAGAACTGTTTTGGTCAGAATCAGAGAAAAGGGTCTCCGCCTCAAAAAGGAAAAATGCCAAATTAACGTGCCTAGCGTAGAATTCCTGGGATATAGAATCGATGGTCAGGGAATACACCCCACTTCAAAGAAAATTAAGGCGATCCAGGACGCCCCCACACCACGGAATCAGACCGAGTTGCAGGCCTTCCTCAGACTACTTAATTTCTACAGCGTTTTTCTGAGACAGAAGGCGACCGTCGCTGAGCCACTACACCGTCTACTCCAGAGGAACACACCATGGAAATGGGAACGATCCGAAGCAGCAGCTTTTGCCGGAGTAAAGCGCCTGCTCACCACTGACTCGCTGTTAGTCCAATACAGCCAGACACTACCGCTGGTATTGACCTGCGACGCATCATCTTTTGGAGTCGGCACAGTCCTCAGCCACCGGATGCCAGACGGAAAAGAAGCACCCATCGCCTTCTACTCCAGGACTCTTTCATCGGCCGAGAGGAATTACAGCCAGATGGACAGGGAAGCGCTAGCTGCTGTAGCTGGAGTAAAACGTTTCCACGAATACCTCTACGGCCGTGATTTTGAACTGATTACAGATCACAAACCGCTGTTGGGACTTTTGGCGGGAAACCGCCCCACTCCAGTCTCCCTTTCTCCACGCATGACCAGGTGGACTGTTTTCCTGGCTGCGTACTCATACAAGTTAATTCATCGACCGGGCTCCACTCTAGGACACGCAGACGCACTCAGCCATTGCCCACTACCGGACCTTTTGCCAGACCCCACTCCCGAAGTACCGGTGCTGCTCATTGATTGTTTGGACTCAGGACCGGTTTCTTCCTACGATGTTGCAAGGTTCTCTTCTAAAGACAATTTAATAAAGCAAGTTCAAACTTGGGTTTGGAGGGGGTGGCCGAAGGGAAACGTGGGCCCGGAATTCAAAGTGTTTTGGTCAAAACGGGACGAACTCTCAGTGTTACAAGGTTGTTTATTGTGGGGGGATCGAGTTGTTATTCCGTATGCTTTACGTAGGAATGTATTAGATGCTTTACATGTTGGTCATCCGGGGATTGTTAGGATGAAGGCGTTAGCAAGAAGTTACGTTTGGTGGCCAAACATGGATAAAGAGATAGAGGAGTGGGTGGCCACTTGCGATCCATGCCAAGAATCGAGACCAGCACCCCCGGAAGCGCCCGCCACAGAATGGGAAAAGCCTAAAGCACCCTGGTCGCGAATACACATCGACTTCGCAGGGCCATTCCAAGGTCAGACCTTCCTCATAGTTGTGGATGCATACTCCAAATGGCTAGAAGTAGTCCTAATGACTTCAACCACGGCAGAGGCAGTCATTAAGGTTCTACGGCGACTTTTCGCTACTCATGGCCTGCCCGACCTCCTGGTTTCCGATAACGGGCCCCAGTTCACGGCCATGCAATTTGAGACATATCTAGCAGGTCAGGGGATTCGGCACGCCCTCGTCGCGCCATTCCATCCGGCATCAAATGGACAGGCGGAGAGAATGGTGCGATTCGCAAAAGAGGCCCTCGCTAGGATGGGTCCAGGTGATTGGCAAACACGCATTGACCATTACCTATTGATCCAACACATTACCCCCAGCGCAACGACGGGTAGGAGCCCCGCTGAACTACTCATGGGCCGCCGTCTACGGTCTCACCTGGACCGTCTTCACCCAAATTACTCTGCCACAGCTCCCCCAGACTCTACAAGCAAAATTCGGAGTTTTAGCATAGGGGATTCAGTATACGCCCACAACTATGCAGGGGGAACATTGTGGATGCCGGCAAAGGTCATTGGCATCACGGGTCCACGATCGTATCTGTTGGAACTAGAAGATGGGCGGAACTGGAAAAGGCACATCGATCAACTACGGGATCGCCTGGCACACTCAGATCTACGAACAGAAAACGAGAGCTACATGCCATTGCAAAGTCAGCCACTCGAGAGCCCCAACACAGAGAACTACGACAACTACGAGCCCAGAACAGAACAAGAGGTCGAGCGCGAAACGGAACATCCCCCACGAAACGAAAGCGAGCAGATCCCCGAACGCCAAAGCAACGAGAGCCTGCAAACGCCCGGAAACGAAACACAGAAAGCAACCGATCCTGCAACTACTTCTAACCGACCCGAACTGCATCCTGCAACCACTTCTAACCAACCCGAACTGCGACGCTCCACCCGAGTAAGGCAAACACCAACGTATCTTAAGGACTATATTACTAACCGCAATGTTCCGTCTAGGAGGGGAGGGGTGTTAGATATTAACATATATCGTAGCAAGTCTCCTCTCTGGTCTGCTGCTACAGCGGGAAACAGGTATCGTTCTTATTGGTCGAGGGGCGTACCCGATCCCTATAAAAGGGGAACCCTCCGACCACAGAGCAAGCTGGATCACTATTACTACTAATAAAGAGCTGTTAAGTCACTTCGTGTCCGCAGTTTGTTCTCTCGTTGCCCAGATCCAACAGTTTTCATAGCTTTACATATAGAGCAAGGCACACAAAAGGATTATTATGGAAGATTCTTCTTCCAGCAATGAACTGGAATTAGCTAGATAGTTAAATCCCAAATCTTCTAGCCCTGCCTGAGCAAGACTAGCACCAATTAAACTGGATCCCAGTTCTAAGTGTTGTAGTCTGCCAGCAGCCTGTGGAGTTGGCAGCAGATTCGGACAGTGAGGAGGTTGGGGAGGAACATGGGCCAGTCCTGCAGTCTGGGGAGGGCTCTGAGGAGGACTCTGTGTCAGAGGCAGAGAGGGGGCCAGATCCGTATACCAGTTATCAGCTGCCTTCAGAGTCAGACATCAGTGAGGCAGATGAGCAGCTGGAGTCTGTTCCCCGTGTGCATAGTTGCCAGACGAAGGGACCAGCTAAAGAATAGGGTTTGACTTAGGAGTAAGACTACAGGTAGATGATGAATGGCCCCTCCAAAAAAGAGGAGCGAAACGGGAGTTGAGTTTGCAGGAGACGATTAGTTAGCTTAATTGGTTCGTGACTCTCCGAGACTCCTTTCCAGGTTTTGCAGATATCGGCCTGTCAGCTCTCTAAGCCAGATAAGGTCTGTGACTGTAAATCCTCCCTTGAAAGACTTTGCTGGATGTGAATGAGCAGAATTCACAGTAAATTAATAAAAGGGCTTTTTGTCAGGACCAGGAGTTTGCTTCATGCTCTTGGGGAGCCTCGGTCAGAGCACTAAGGTAGTCAATTCCTGAATATGCCGGTCTGTAACAAGGGGTTCCCCACACAACAAATCTTCATCTACCTCCCTGCCTTCTGGAAGTAGCAATCCTGTAAGCTTGGAGGGAGTGGTTTCTAGATCAGAATAATGGCTTTCCAGGACAGAATCAAGAACAGTGACCCACAATTCTGCTTTAGCCTTCGTTCTGTGATTTGCCCCCTCAGTGACACTTCTACCAAGGGCTTCATTTTCTAAGATTTTCTCGGTAAGACCTATGACCTTTGAGCTCAAACGCCATTCAATCCCCACAGGGCATTCTGAAGTCATTAAAATAATGAAGCAGTCATCAATTTCACTGCTGAACAGACTGCAATGATGATGTTTTTACTGGAAACACATATTAATGGAAACAAACACCCGATCATTGTAACTTTACTATTTCATTTCCATATAGTTTGTTTTTCCAGTTATATCCTGTTGATACAACACAAATGATTTCATTTTATGGTTATTTATAATTACATTCCCATCCCCCCGCTTTGGTTCTTCCTTCCACTTTCTTTCTATCCATTCATTTGGTATTATTCTGAATTGACTGGCCATCAAATTTAATGTGAAACATCAACTTCTCTCTTTTTGTGAAAAACAAGGTGAATCTTCCTATCCACAGGATACACATTGACCTCTGTCCCACACACATATTTCAATACAGTGTCTCCCTTTATCCCTGGTAAATTACTGTTGAGGGAATCATTCTTGAAAGTTATATTGTTCAGTTTTTATCGCTATCCTTTTTGTGGAAAAATACATAAAGAACAGAGGAACTAGAGCAATTTGCTCCCGTACAATAGTGCCTAAAAATCAATGCCAGGACACAAGACTGAAAATAAAATAGAGTGTAATCTGTGCTTGGAAACCTCCATCAAGGGACTGCAGGACCATGCCACGCACACACAAAAAGTTGTGTTCCTGTCTGAAATGGCTTCTGGCTCTGCTCATGTACACGTTTTTCACCTGACTGGCTTTTCAATGAAACTCCTGAGTGCCCAGATGATTCGTACTGATCAGCATAAGCGACTTTAGTGCATCATACCTTTGCCTGTGAAATTGCTAAAGACTGTCGGGAGCCAGCTGGCTTTTCCGATAGGATGACAGATTGTCACTTTGGAGAAAAGACTGAATTGTTCTGGCCTGACAAAAGCTTTCCATGATTCTATTTAATTATAATATATATATTCTTTTTAAAAATGGAGCCAAGAGTCCAGGTATGAGCTCCATTGTAGGCTGTTGAAATAATGTTCAAAATAGCTACCTGTAAAGCAGATGGCAGACCTAGCTGTTGTTGTGACCCGCCAGTGGCTCACGGAGCTGGCAGCAGATTTGGACAGTGAGGAGGTTGGGGAGGAACATGGGCCAGTCCTGGAATCTGTGGAAGGCTCTGACAAGGGTTTGGTTTGGTTTGGGTTTTGGTTTGGTTTATTTGGATTTATATGCCACCCTTCTCCAAAGGACTCAGGGTGGCGTACAACATTAAAAACACACATCACAAAAGTTAAAAAAAGATTAAATCCAATTCCAAAAAGACCAAACCGATTTTTTTTTTTAAAAAAGAAACAGTACATTTAAAATAAATTAAAATTAACATTAACAGGCCAGGCTGGCTTGCTGGAAAAGCCAACTTTTTAGGGCGCGTCGGAAGGACCGGAGGTCAGGGATTATGTGGAGCTCCGGGGGCAGCTCATTCCAGAGGGCTCCGTGTCAGAGGCAGAGATGGGGCCAGGGTCGTCTGACAGTTATCAGCTGCCTTCGGAGTCAGATATCAGTGAGGCAGAAGAACAGCTGGAGCCTGTTCCCAGTGTGCGCATGCACAGAGTTGCCAGATGAAGGAACAGCTAAGGAATGAGGGTCGACTTGGGAGTAAGGCCACAGGTGGACGGTGAATGGCCCCTCCTATAGGGAATAAAAGAGGAGTGAAAGGGGAGGGGTGTTTGCAGGAGACAGTTCATTCCTGCGTTCTTGCCAAGTATTGCGGCGTCTGAAAGATATCACCCTGGCCACCCTCCAAGTCTGATAAAAGTCGGTAATTGTGAACTATCTTGAAAGACTGTGGGCTGGGACTTTGCTGGAGAGGAATGCACTGTAAATTAAATAACAGGGGTTTATAGGAACGAGGACTCAGCTTCGTGGTTCTGGGGAAGCCTAGATCAGAATGTATGTATGTATGTATGTATGTATGTATGTATGTATGCATGCATGCATGCATGCATGCATGCATGCATGCATGCATGCAGACAAATACCAGAAAACAACAGTGATGATAGATATAGGGACAGCAATATCAGGAAGGAGTATGGGAAGAAGAAGTACCAGGGCCTGAAGCAGGAACTGGAGAGGATGTGGAAAGTAAAGGCCAAATTCATCCCAGTAGAGGTAAGAGCACTTGGGGCTGTGACTCCTAAACTGGGAGAATGACTTCAGCAGATCCCAGGAACAACATGAGAGCCCTCTGTCCAGAAGAGTGTAGTGCTAGGAACAGCTAAGATATTGTGAAGGACCCTCAAACTCCAAGGCCTCTAGTAGAGGACCCGAGATTGAAGAAGACACTGACTACCTATAAGGGTGAGAAGGGAACTTTTTAATATATACCAATTTCTGTATTTTTACAGCATGGACATACCTATTGAGGGCCACCTAGAATGGATTTTGTAATATTTGATACATGGTTTTGTAGTACTTTGCACCGGCTACCTGAAATGGGTTTTCTTGTATTTTAAATTTACTTCTTCAAATGTATTGCTAATAATTTGCCATAAGCTTTAACCTTCAAAAAAAAAAGCATCCTCTCTTTCAGAAACCAGGGGTGGCAGGAGGGAATTTGATATGTTGTAGATAACAGTTTCATGTCCAGTTGTTCTCAAGCTTCCAGGAACAAAGCAAATAGTCAAGCCCAACCTTGGGAAGCATAGAGAATGTATTTTACCCATATCTGTTTTGATGCTTTTCCTTTGCCAATTTTTGTTTTACTTTTAAACAGAATACAACGCTCTTTTCTATGGCTATGCTCACATATTATTGGATTCTTTAATTCTTATGATGTAAGTGGACAGACGACTGCTTCTAAACCAGGAATGTCAAACTCATGGCATCACAGGGGCATCACGTAATGTATCGGGATTTTTTCCCCCTTCGCTAAACCAGGCGTGGACATGGCCAGCATGTGACACATCCAGCCTATGGACTGGGAGTTTGACAGCCCTGTTCTAAACCAATCAACTTTTACTTTGAAGTTCCTTGTTGTGCTAACTATAAAAGTAAGTGTAAGCCATTTTTCCAGACTCTCCCTTTTCATAGGGAGACCCTAGTTTACCAGAGTTCTCTAATAAATTGCTTTTAAGTGATTTGTCCAACTCGTTTGCTTTTTGGAAAAGGTAATCTGAGGCAGAACCTAAAGCCAGATTTAGCCATCACTATGTAAATTAACAGGAGCTCACTCTCTCAAGATACTTGAATTATGGACACATAGCTTTTCCACTTTTAAAGGCTAGTAAAAATTGGGACATCTTCCAAGCATTGGAATGTGTGGTGAATTGATATGAAGCACTCCAGCCTGCTTCACATACAAGTTCTGCATGCCACTAATCAGAATCCACAAAGGGATTCATACTGACATTTCAGAAATTAACAGCTGGAGAAAGTACCATTTGAATCAATCAAACTTCTCTGCATTTTTACACTGTTTACATTTTTTAATTCTGGTTTGTTTGTGTGTGTACATTTACACTTTTCTCTTTTGAACATATTTTCTTGGTTGTACTGTCAACATTCTCAGTTTTGAGTTAATTTAATTCAAGTAACAAAGGGGGAGGAGTTTTGGCAAACCCACAGCATATATAGTATTTAGACATTCAAAAATGTTATATGTTGGTCAGGAAGGAGGAATAAAAAAAAATAGCAGCAGGTTGCTAATTGGATAGATTGAGGTTAAAGTTGATGTTGATGTTTCTTAAGGAAGTGGGGGGGGAGACAAAAGTAACATAATGAGATGCAATAACAAGGGTGGGCAATTAAGGGGGGAAATGAAGCTGAGTTGAGTTTAAATGGAAGAGTTACCCCAAGTAAATCTGCTGCCTGAGATAAACATTTAGAGTCTTCAGCTACAGTTATCACTAAATTGCCATTAAATTATGCCCAGCTTTTTCACTCAATAGCAAATCCACATATAAACTAGACTCACATTTTGTTATTCTCTATGGTTCGCTGATAAGCCACTATTGGCTGGGTTAATGAACAGTAGGTTATAAATAATGGTTTGCAAACCTTGAAGGCTAGATTCTCATAGGCGCCAAGCCAAACTAAGCAAACAATATTTTTAATTCATTTCTTTGACTAGACATAATTTAGGAAGTTCTGCTTTGAAGGCTCGGACTATAGAAACGTTCCTTAAACAAAGATGATTAGCTGGGTCTGATCAGCGCCTTATCAGCCACAGAAAAGGTGGAACACACCAGTTGTTTGCAGGAAATGGGACATGGGCTTTCTCAAATTTTGTAGGATTATCTGAACCTCTTGTTGAAAAAAAACTAGTTTTATCTAATTGGAATTGCAAAATTGAAAGGTGATGCAGATGATAAGAAAAGGAGGAAACTGAACACAATGGCCTAGCCAAGTCTGCAGAGGTGAAGAAACTAAGGCAGGTATCCCGATCAGGTGTAAAGGCCACCAGGTAGGACAGCCCTTGCAAACAACCTGAAAGAGGACGAGTTCACATATTATTGTCTAGGTAAAGGTTCCCCTCGCACATATGTGCTACTCGTTCCCACTAGCGGTGCTCATCTCGGTTTCAAAGCCAAAGAACCAGCACTGTCCAAAGACATCTCCGTGATCATGTGGCCAGCTTGACTAAATGCCAAAGGCTCACGGAATGCTGTTACCTTCCCACCAAAGGTGGTCCCTATTTTTCTACTTGCATTCTTACATGCTTTCGAGCTGTTAGGTTGGCAGAAGCTGGGACAAGTAATGGGAGCTCACTCCATTACGCGGCACTAGGGATTGGAAACACCGAACTCCCAACCTTCTGATCAATAAGCTCAGCGTCTTAGCCACTGAGCCACTGCGTCCCTTATTATTATTTAGTGGCACTAATAATTCTCCTTTCTCTAGACTAACTGCGTTTTGGGCAAACAGTAGTGAAGCTAAAGCAAGAAAAATGGGATGTCTTTATTTTTCCAGGCCACCTAGTAAAGACTTGTTTTGACCCCCACATTTCTGCCATCTGTGACTGGAGAGGCCTTTGCTATCAAATTGGCAACACATTCTTCAGTAAATTAATTCAAGCAGATGTCCTTTTTCCATAACTGTCATATTATCATTTGTGGTGGTGGGGAGTCTATACAACCCACTCATACAAGCTGACCCTCCAAACCTACACAGAGCATGAGTGGGGATGAAGGAAAAGAGTGAAATTTCAGAAAAGTTCATAAAAGGAAAACTGTAGATAGAGCTTATTTAGGCAGGCGCTATCTGTGAAGTCTGTAAAGTTGGAAAAAAGGAACAGAACAGCGGCAACAGTGGTTTTGTTATCCCTCCCTAAGTGTGAAAGACGCCAAAGGCAATAAGATCAATAAAGTGGAGAGCTGAAAAGGAAGAGCGTGGTAGAAGGAGGAAGGGAAGGATCCAGGGGTAGTATTTGACCGATTTGGACAAACCGGTAGCAGAGATTTGAATTGGTTCACCGAAGCGGTAAATATCACCTCTGACTGGCCCCGCCCACGCCGGTTCTGACTAAGTGCATATTTGTTTTATAGCTGAGATTCTTCTTACCTTAGAGGGACTATTCTCAGCTTGGATGACCTCCAGAATCTGCCAACTTCTTTGAATCCCAGAATTGCTCAGTCTCCTTTTAGATTTATGTCTGTTTCAGTTTAACCTTTTGGCTGGCGCAAGAGAATAATATACACCCATCCATTTTTCCTGAATTGGGACTATCAAAAATTTCTGATTATGGTGGCGCTACGAGGTACTCGGTGTTTGCAAATCCATTTTGCTGTGTGAAAGGAAGGACAGCCCATCACACAGTCTAATAAAGATCTGGCTTAGGTCAGAATATTAAATCTGACTATACAACTATAGGCCAAAAATTCCCTGTTAGATATTGCATTACAGTGCATTTGCAACTTTCCTTCTTCCTTTGGGGGAAAAAAATGTGTAGGTCTTGAGCTGGTGATCAAGATAGAATTATATCATACAAGACTGTACTAAGTTTGCTCCAGAGAAATATTGCATTACAAAGTAGGTCTCTTGATGCCAGAGGCATTTCCACTTATATAAAAACAGTTATAAAATCAGATTAATAGGTTTATGCTGTGATCCCAGAGCTTTGCTGCTGGATTATCTCATGCTGGTTTTAAGAACTATAGGTCTGAACACAAAAATATCAAAGTTGGAAACAGCAGCCTTATCAGGCTCTCTTAGAAGACCAGCAGCAAGAGACGCAAGTCAAATTTCAATGCATAAGATAATGAGAGCAACCTTTCCTATTTCGGCAGGGAAAGATAAACTTCAAAGGCAGGAGCAGGAGAAGCTGCATCTTCCATCATCCCTCCTAGGGATATTCAGTTATAGGCAGTCCTCGACTTATGACCACTCATTTAACAACCATTCAAAGTTATGACAGACTTTTAAAAAGCCATCCTTAATGTTATGAATACTCCTACCACCAGGGGTGAAATTCTAACGGTTCGGACCGGTTCGTCTAAACCGGTAGTAAAAGTGGTACCGGTTCACCTGAACTGGTAGTTTAAAAAATGCTACCGGTTCATGCTAACCGGTAGTTCTGGCGATCAGCTGTGCGACAATCAGCTGTCCCGCTGATTGATTAGAAATTGCGCTGCACAGCTGATTGAGGCACAGTTGATCGTCAGAACTACTGGTTAGCCCAGTGATAGCTAACCTTTTTGTTGTTGGGTGGCAAAAATGAGTGCGACAGCGTGTGCGTGTGCCGGCACCCATAATGCAAAGTGTGCCGCCACATGTGCATGCATGAACAACCACTCTCCACGCTCCCCCCCAAGACATGCCACACTGCTCGCCTCCAAGCTGAGCTTGGTATTTCCTCTGGGGGGGGCGGGAAAGGCCAGTTTTGCCTTCCCCGGGCTTCAGGAAAGCCTCTGGAGCCTGGGAAGGGTGAAAAATGGGCCCGACCGGGTTACCGGAGGCTGGGGAAGGTGAAAAGGCCTCCCCTGGCCCCCCAGAGGCCCTCTGGAAGCCGGAAACAGATCATTTCTGAACTTCTGGTAGTCCATTGGGCCCGTTTTTCACCCTCCCCAGGCTCTGGAGGCTTTCCTGAAGCCAGAGAAGGGTCCTCCGGAATGCCAAAAATCAGCTGGCCAGCACGCACATGCAGAGGAGTGGAGTACTCTTCTTGTGAAATACTTCTGGATCCGCTCAATTGTATTAATGTCTGATATAGTGTGGATTCCAGGCAGACGAGCTGTATTCAAGAATTGTTCTGGCAAAGTTTTTTATGCCCTAGTTAGCAGTACAATGTTACCAGAGAACAGGGATGTGCGGTCAGGGGAGGCAGGGGAGGCAGAGCCTCTCCGCTCTCATCATGAAAAGAAAAAAAAAGGGAAAAGGGAAAAGGTGCTGAGGAGCCTCGGGGAATGGGACCACATGTGCAGGAGGGAGGTGCAGGAGGCTCCTCTAGCCTCAGCCTCCTTCCTGCACACGTGGTCCCATTCCATGCCTTCTGTCGGGTTCTGACGCCGAAGCTCATGGTTCCAGGGTGAATGCGCATGCGCAAGCGGCTCCCTTCCTCGCACTGAGCAACAGCGGGTTTACAGGAAGTTGCTCGCGAAAGCGGAAAGTGCAACGGACTTTTTGTATCGGTGGCTACCGTTTCCCTGTCAGCTCACTTGCAAAAGGATCCTGGAAACCGAGTGGTGGCCGGCGCCTTGTTAAGAATTGCGCTGCTGAAAGAGAGAGAAAAAGCAGATGTATTTTTTTTACAATTATTATTTTGTGATATGATATTAAACGTAGCACTTAGAAAGCCATGGCTGATTCCAAGAAAACTAAGCGGGGTCAGATTTGATTAATCTTCGGTTAGGATAGGGACCCAGAAAATCCTAGGCGGGGAATGGGACCACGTGTGCAGGAGGGAGGCTGAGGCAACCTCAGCCTCCTGCACACGTGGTCCCATTACCTGCCTTCCTGATGATGTCACCAGCCTCACCAGCCATAAATCTCACCGCACGTCACTGCCAGAGAAGAAGTTTCGCAAAATTAGGTTAACAACTCTTAATGCCTTTTTGGCAATGCTGTTACAGTGACCTCAAAGTTCTCACCATCCCAGTGTTCCTGCAGTCACGTAATTGTCATCTATGGCTTTCTACCAGCAAAATCAATGGGGAATCTGTTTCAAGATGGAAAAATAGGAGCAACATAAACAGTTCCCCGGATCAGGCCAAGGCCATCTTAATCTAGCATTTTGACTTCTGGTTTGCTTTGTTATCAATCTGTTTATATTTAGGGGTGGCATTAATTATGCCCACCTTGTTATCTATCATAAGCTGAAATTTTGGATATATTTGGAATATCATTAATTTGGATATATTTGGGGTAAACTTGTAAAGTAAATAATGTAAATTTTTCTTCCTAATTATGTAGGGTTAGGGTTTAAATGTATATAAAAATGGAAAAACTTGTTATGCAATGGATTGGAATAAACCTAGTATGTTTTTTATGAAAATGTGTAAAATTTTGCCTTTTTAATAGGCTAATTACATCTTGACAAATATCTCTCTTGGTAGATTTGAATATTTCAAACTGTATAACACCAATTAATTGTGACATTACCAGATGTTTAAAATACCTGAGCCAATGAGGAAGAATAAATGTTGTGAAAATGAATATAATTTCTTGACTGGTATATCTCTCAAGAGGGATCTCTTTGTTGAGTCATCTTAGATACTTTAAGCAAAATGGTGTTTAATGCTTATGAAATGGTAAGATTCCAAGGTGCTCTCTTTCAAAGTTGTGAGTTTTATATAACTACTGGGGTTTGGGAAGGGGGCTGTTGAGTTGATTTTTAATTTAATCATTGGACATGTTTGTTAATCTCTGTTTTAAGGAACACAAGGGGTATTGAACATATACCATTCTGAGTCCAATTAGAAAGCTATTGTTTGGCGCTTTTGAAAATCTTGTCAAGTATTTTGTTCTAAACATAGTAAAAATTATCTTCTACTTCCAGCTCTGAAGGCAATGAGACATATTTGGAGAACAATGGTAAGAAATTAAAATATGATTCTTGTTCTCATGAGAAATTGGCTCTTTGAAATAATCCTTATTATAGAATGATGGCTCAAACTTTTGGGGAAGTTCTGTATGGACTGAAAGTAAATTTATTCCCCTGAGCAACTAAATTGTTCATGTTGCTTTCAAAACTTCCAAA